>NC_135544.1:22922076-24321076 GCF_045843805.1 Urocitellus parryii | reverse complement strand
CATAGTATATAAACAATACATTAATTTAAGCCTCTTGCTAAAATTTTGTTTAAATTAAAAAAAATAAAAACCTCTCCCTTTATTTCACCCTCCCTGATACTCCTCTCCAAAGATGAACCCTGTCAGAAATCCATGTCCTGTTCTGTGCTCATTTTTGTTTTTCACATAATAGTAGGAAACTCTTTCCATGTCACTATTTATATATTTTCATCACTTTTTTTTTTTTTTTTTTTTTGGCTGGGGTCTTGCTATGTTCCCCAATCTGGTTTTGAACTCATGGGCTCAAGTGATCTTTCTGTGTCAGCCTTCCAAGTAGCTGAGACCACAAGCACGTACCACACCCTTTTGAAATGCTTTGAAGGATTCTAAAGTACACTGATGGGTAGTTTTGCAGCTACAATTAGTGCACAGTGAATGTCCTTTGTGTATACTTGTGAGAGTATAGACTAGACAGCAGATATAAAGAATAGATGTGGTTAGGTCCACGTTTACTTTGTAGGGTACTCCTGAAGTACCTTCCAAATGTCTGAATCATTGTAAGCTCCCAGATACAGGGGATAGTGCCTTCCCCTCTAGATACTCAGAAAAGATAAATATTATCAAACCTGATGAAGGAAGGATATCAATAAATATATTTGTGAGAGCAAGAGAGTACAATTGCTCTATACCCATTGCTAGATTTATTCTCATGGAATCTCTGGAGCCTTCTGCAAAGACATTACTGGGGAGATGGGACTGACAACTCTAATTTGGCAAAGGGTCCATTACAAGTACTAATGCACAGGTGCCTGGGTCAAGGCAACTGAAGGAGAAGAAACTACATCTGGAAAATCAGAAAGAGTAGCAAAAAAGGATTATGAGCAGGGCACAGTAATGTACCCCTGTATTGTAGAAAGATTCAAAGTTTGAGGTCACCCTGGGAAACTTAGCAAGACCCCATTTCAAAACAGAAAAGTCTGGGGAAGAGACTCAATAGTAGAGTGCACCTGGGTTCAATCTCCATTGCCACCAAAAAGAAAAAAAAAGGGATTGTGACTCCCATATTAACCGGAAAAATCTCATGGCAGTTGTTCTATGGTCCAAACCACTAGAGTCCACCTAAGCTGGAATCAGTTGCCTGCAACTATGACGCTTCACACTGAATTCAGCAAGTTCAACACTTGAGTGAAAACCTGCAGAGTGCCAAGTGCTGCACCGGGTTGGCTTAGACACAACCTCTTCCCTCAAGGATCTTTCAGCCCAAGTGGAGCTAGGAGAGTAAATCACCCAGGAGTTTGTGGAAGATAAACACAGAAATGAGAAACTTCCTTTAAGGAAGGTTGAAAAAGAATGTAGTCTGAAAGAACAAGGAGGGTTTGATAAAGAGGGGAAAGATGACGTGACAGTGCATATGAAGCGTGGAAACATGAAACAGTAAGATCAGTGCAGGGGCCTACAGTGACTCAAGGCTCGAGATCAGCAGATGTATCCAGAGATCTGTAATTAGCATTTTGTGAATCATTTTGGAAATAATCTTACTTAATATTCACCCCCCTCTCCCAGTTGCTGAGTCACTGAATTCCAGAAGTCTTTGGGGACAACTTACTCTAGCATAGGAGTAAGAAAAGGATTCTCCTCTGTCCTTTTATAACACCTTCTCTCATGTTACCAGAGACAAAACCACTGAAGTGACCCAGTGGTTTTATTCATAAGGGCAAGATGGTTCTGTCAATGATTCTTCCCGTGATGTTCTGACTTGAATGCTCTCCTGACAGTATCAAGGGAGGACTTTTATGATGATTATAGGGTTATCGTGAGTACAAACTGGTCAGACATCCTTTTGTATTTCTGCAATTCAATGAAAAGATTAACTCCATAAACTCTCATTTATTCATTCTGAAGTGGCACCCCCCCCTTCTCCACAGAAAAGTCTTAACTGGGCTTCTCCAGAAATCTTCACCATGACTGATTTTAGGACTGTCAACAAGAGAGTCTACAAAAGAGTTCAATGTGGATAAACTTCCCATTTTCTTGTTGCCCTGTTTTACTTGGTCACTGGCCAGGAAGAAATCAACACTCCAGGAGCTGGACACCCCCTTACTATTTTCACAAACATGTATCCAGTATAGTAGTTTGTAGAAATGTGTAAACAAGGCCTCTGGCCTTGAGCTGGGCTTCACAGAGATGTCTACATTTCTAAGATAAGAGAAGTTACCAATTTGGCTTGGTGAAACAGTGGGAGAAAAGAAAGGGCAGAAGAAGTCCCTCTACGCTGCAATCAGTTGCCTGCAACTATGACGCTTCACACTGAAGGGTTAACCTGCCCAAATAGTGAAAGAAAAAGCTGCTTTTATGTGAACTTCAGCAGACTGTGAACTTCTGAGCCCCTCCCCTTACATGCTGTGTTTGTAAAGTCCTGAAACTACCTGAACTCGGGGTTTGGGGGATTGATCGATAACAGCAAAACCTCTGCCCTTTGAACCTGGCTGCAGCCAAATAAAACTGTTTCCTATTATCTTCGGTGCCCTGCCTTGTCTGTCCCTACAACAATTCAACAAAATATATACTGGCAACAAAATGTCATCACTGTCATCACTACATATGCTCCCAGGCAAAATGAACAAGCAAAAACCCAGGTTCACCCCTCCACCTGATAATAGGAAAACTAGACAAAATATATGAAAAATTTTCGAGACATTGGATATGAGACGTCTGGAAGATGGAAAGGTGAGCAGACTATTGACCCAGATTACTGCCTGCAGAATTTGCATGCTTTTGAGCAGAAGGGAACATCAAGCATGTCGTATCCCTGAGTTGAAGAGATGGGGCTTGGAGTCTGAGTAGCAAAAATCACAGAGCAGAGTACTAGAGAGGAGAGAACTTCACAGAGAGAGAACTGTGATCTTCAGAGGACTCTTCAATCCTATTACTGATTAGTTTGTGCATCCAAGAGAATTGCCTAAACCTGGGGAAGGAACTACTCCTAAAATTAGAGGAAGCAATCTTTCTTTTAACTAATAAGGACTTGGGAACAGTTCCTCTTTCTGCCAGCCTGAGTGGAAAACTTCACATTTCATAGAAGCATTAGGTAGAGAACTCAAAAAAAATTTAGTCTTGATAATGGGGAAATTATTAGATATAGGCTACACTGCTCTGCTCCTGCATAACAAAATATAAAAATAAGACCTGAAAGGATCAGTGTATTTCCAAATAATTTAGATACAAAAACAAAAGTATATTTATAGGAATTTTAAAAATATCCAGTATCCAATTACACAATGTCTAGCATCCAATAAAAAAAAAATGATCAGCCATGTATATCAGAAAAACTGAAAGGATTTCTTCTAAAATCAGGAATAAGACAAGGTCATCCACCACTCCTATTCAATACAGTACTTTCACAGAAATTTTTAGACAGGTAAATTAGGCAAGAGAAGGAAATAAAAGGGATATAAATAAGGAAGAAGAGACTGTTTGCAGATAATCTAGTGATTAGAAGATCCAAAAACCTTCACTAGAAGACTTCTAGAACTGAAAAAATTCAGCAAAATAGTAGGATACAAAGTCAGCAAAAATCAATAACTTCTCTATATACTAATATACTCACTGAAAAGTAAATCAGTAAAACAATTCCATTCATAATAGCCTCAAAAATAAATAAATAGCTAGGCTCCGTAGTGCACAATTGTCATTCCACCAACCCAGGAGCGTGAGGCAGGAGAATCACAAATTCAAGGCCAATCTCAGCAACTTAAACCCTGTCTCAATATAATAATATAAATTTTTAAAAGGATTGGGGCTGTAGCTCAGTGGCAGAGCACCCCTGGATTAATTCTCCAGTACAAATGAATGAATGGAATGACCTAGGAATAAATCTAACCAAGGAGGTAAAAGACCTCTATATTAAAGATTACAAAACAGTACAAAAGGACATTGGAAAAGACGCTGGAAGACAGAAAGACCTCACATATTCTTGGATGAGAAGAATTAATATCATTAAAATTTCAGGTGGCACATGCCTATAATCCCAGCAACTCAGGAGGCTAAGGCAGAAGGATCACAAGTTTGAGGCCAGCCTCAGCAACTAAGTGAGACGCTGCTTCAAAATCAAAAAGTGAAAAGGGCTGGGATGTAGCTCAGTGTGCTTGGCCTTGGTTCCAATTGCTAGCACTACAAAAAAAAAAAAAATTAAATAAATCAATCAACTAGATCATTGTCTCAGGCAAGGGCTGGTAGAATTGGTAGATCCCCAAAGTTTGAAGATAGTCTATAGCTATTTGAAACAGGAAAGAATTCTCTTGTCTCTATTTATAGAGGCTGTTAAAATCATTTTTGTGTTCCTAGAAAAGTATTGGTTTTCCCCCAGAAGAGCCAGCACTGGTTGACTAATAAAGCCTCAATTAAGTGTTCCTTGGTTGTAGGTGAATTGCAAGGTATTCTATTTGTAGTTTTGGCTTCTTTCCTTACATTTTTGTCTTAGAATACTGGGTAAAATCTATAGTACAATATGAATTAGAAGTTATAATTATGATTATGATCATGAACTTCTTTCTCTTCATTCTAAAAGGGATATAGCCAGGTGCGGTGGTTCACATCTGTAATACCAGTGGTTTGGGAAGCTGAGACAGGAGGATCGAGAGTTCAAAGTCAGCCTCAGAGATTTAGTGAGGCCCTAAGCAACTCAGTAAGACCCTGTCTCTAAATAAAGTACAAAAAAAAGGCTGTTGCTGTGGCTCAGGGGTTGAGTGCCCCAGGGTTCAATCCCTGGTACCAAAAAAAAAAAAAAAAAAAAAAAAGGGATATACCTCATTATTCATCATTACAAATGTTGGTAGCAAGTTTCAAAAGAAATCATTTCTCAAATTAAGAGTTCCCCTTTAGTTCTTTTAGCTTTTTTAATTGACATGATCATATGTTTTTTCTCTTTCAATGTGTAAATGTATCTCATTAATAGATGATTCTAATACTAACCTATCTCCAAATAGGATAAATCTAAACACACTGGAGAATTCATTTTGCTAATGAATAAACTTGACCCAGTACAAATGAATGAATGGAATGACCTATGAATAAATCTAACCGAGGAGGTAAAAGACCTCTATAATAAAAATTACAAAACAGTACCAAAGGACATTTCTCTTTTCATATCGCTCCTATCTAGCTTTGACAAGGCTTTATAAGCATGATCGATCTAAAAGCACTCATCTTTTTTCATTCACTTTGAATTATCTCCAATACCTCTCTTATTTATTTATTTATTCATTCATTTATTTATTGGTATCTGGATTAAGCCCAGGGACACTTTAACCACTGAGCCACATCCCAGTCGTTTTTACTTTTTATTCTGAGACAGGGTTCTCACTATCTTGCTTGGAGTGTAAGTTGTTGAGGCTGGCTTTGAACTTGCGATCCTGCCTCAGCCTCCAGAGCTGCTGGGATTACAGTCATGTACCACCAGGCCCCGATTACTATTATTATTATGTTATTATTATTATACGAGGGATTGAACCCAGGGGCACTTAACCACCGAGCCACATTCCCAGCCCCTCCTTTTTTAAAGATGTATACAATATCTTTATTTTTATGTGGTGCTGAGGATCAAACCAGTGCTTCACAAGTGTGAGGCAAGCACTCTATTGCTGAGCTACAGCCCAAGCCCCTCCCAGCCCTTTTTAAAGTATCTTATTAGAGACAGGGTCTCGCTGAGTTGCTGAGGCTGGATTTGAACTTGCAATCCTCCTGCCTCAGCCTCCCGAGTTTCTGGGATTACAGGCGTGTGCCACAATGCCTGACTCCCATTCTCTTAAAACCAGTTAAGGCTACTCTGATCATATTTTCACCCTACCACTGTGAGACAATTACACTTGTCAAGATTATCAGTGACCATCATAATTCTAAACTCTCAGTCAATTCTCAGTTCTTAATTATCCAATTAGTACATTTGATCCTTTTCCTTGAAATACTTTCAACCTTGCTTTCCAGGCTCCACATTTTTCTTGGTTCTCCTACTTGATTAAATGAGTGCTATTTTTAAAATTGGAGTTCTTAAACCAATGAAGGGTACATCATATAGGGATATAATATTGATACTTTTCATTTCATTTTTGTTCTAAATTATGATGTGATTTTGTTTTTAGTTTTCTCTATCATCATCCTTCTGTACTACCTTTATTTTTACAAATAAACTTGATATTGTATGACTTGACATACTTTCCAGTAACAGATGTAGTTCTAAAACAGCCTGTTGGAAAGCAGCTGTACTGGCAGCTAGTATCTTACAAGCCTTCAGTAACTATATACAAAGATAAGACTTTTAATTAATGTTTTCCTCTACCCAAACTTCTTTGTAGAATTTCTCCTGGACAGGCCTTACTTTCTGATTGAATAGTGTTTTTCTAAAAAATGGCTTCATAACTGACAAAGACAGAGACAACTTTCCAAGGGCTTAATAGATAACTAATGTTCTACTTAAATCTTGTTGCAAATAGACAAAATGTCACTGGAAATTTGGTGTAAAATTTCTGACTACACTCCCAACCGCCAAAAAACCCTAAAGAAATGGTGAAAAGCAGCGAGTAAGAAATAGCACTGAAAGTAAATGTTTGTTCAAAAATATAGGCAAACATTTGTGGTTTAATATTTTGATAATATTGCAGGCATTTTATTTATCATATTGATCAAATGAGTACCCATTTTATGTTGTCTACAGATAGAAGAGAACATAGGCACACACTGATACTGCTCTTCTTTATCTCTGTCCTACTCAACCAAACTCCTTAATAATAGGAAAATACCAAGGGCAAGGAATCTTATTTTCCAGGTCAAAAGCTGTTGCTAAGGTTAGAGGTAGTAGGTAGAGAGGAATTCCTATTGCTCTATAGAGTTGACATCAAGTTGTTTTTGTTTTCCTTAAGCTAGATGTTAATAGTGGTGGTGATTTCGCAATTATACCTGTCTTCTACAACATTTGGAAAAATCTACCTAATTTTTTCCCATTTTAACCTATCAGTATCTGACACTGGAATCAGTAATGCTAGACTGTTGTGAATAGTCAAAGTAAAAATATTAGGTCAGCACAGTTATTACTCAAGTGGTGAATGAATGTTGTAGGCAGGCAATGTCACAAAGGTGACAAATACCAAGCACCAACCCTATAACAGGTCCTGTTTGGTTGCTGGGGATACCATGCTGAACAAGTCAGACATGGATTTTAATTGTTAATGAGGGGACACAGGTGTGAATAATAGTTTTAGATGGTAAATATAAGGAGAAAAGAAAAAGAATGAGATAAAGAATTACCAGAGTGTGTGAAGCAAATTTGATGGAAACTAGAAACCCATAGCTCAAGAGCCAAGCTTAGGGCTGGTGTTGTGGCTCAGTGGTAGAGCGCTTGCTTGGCATGTGTGAGGCAGTGGGTTCAATTCCCAGCACTGCACATAAATAAATAAAAGTCGATCAACATATAAATCTTCTTTTTTAAAAAAGAGCCAAGCTTAAAAGCAGTCAGATACATTGCACAGAGAATAATAATGCCAGCAGACTTCTCGCTTACAAAAAAAAAAAAAAAAATGTAGGCCAGGGTACTGCCGGATGGAAGGGTAGGAAGGGTTCTCACAGCTTGCAGCGTCCACCCAAAGGCAGGGCAGCAGAGGAGATGGGCGTGGCGGCCGCCAGAACACAACCCCCTCTATAGCGCTTGGCTCCCCTCCACCAGCTGCCATGAGCCTCTACCCCAGGAAAAGAAGGAATGGCGATGAAGCAGATAACCACCTCCCCTCTGCCCCCACAGACCAAAAGGAGTAGTAGAAACCCTGTCTTTCAGGATTCCTAGGACACACAGAGTCCCAGCAGTGACAGTAGCGGGAGCAGCAGCAGCAGCACCAACATTCCTCACAGGGCCAAGGGGCCAGAGAGCAGCTTAAACCAGGTCATGCCCGGATGCAGCCCTAAAACCCCTCAGCCCATGGCCAGCAGTCTGCGCTGTGGCAAGGTCCTTATTTCCACATCAGCCAGACCCTGAATGAAGCCCACTTTCACAGCCTGCAGCACCCAGGACGCCCTCCAACCTGATGCGTGGACAGTTTCTTGGCTTCTATGAAGGGACAGCCTTGTGCAGATTTGATATTTCAACTTATGATTTGTTTTAAAAAATTGCACACAAAAAATGCCTGTTGGCTTTTTAGTCTATATTTGAGATAACATACACTTGTGGTTTTACTGCACTACTGCAGTTTCAAAGGAGCTTTGAAGCACTTTATAGGATTTTTTTTGAAGGAGGGTATCAAATCAATATCCAGGAAGTGGTGTGAGGAAATCTCATCTGTGTTGCAACCATAGTGTGTCCAATTCATATCACTCAATTAGAAGTTCTACTTTATGTAAAGGGCTTCTTAAAAATGCAGGATCTTCAATTTTTTATTTCAATTAACTAGTAAAGAGTATCTAGTTTCCATGAAAAAAAATATATGCAGGCCAAAAAATAATGAATGGACATTATCCATTGCTAAGAGAAAAAAATACTGTCCAACTAAATTTCTATAGACTCAAAAGAAGACCTAAATGAACACATACAATGTTCACGAACTGGAAAACTCAATACTTTTTACAATTCCATTTCCTTCAAACCGATCTAAATATTCAATGCAATTCCAATAAAAATCCCACAGGTTTCTGGTTTGTGAAAATTAGCAAGCTGGTCCTAAAATTGGAAATTCAAAATTGCAAAGGACATAGAATAGCCAAATATTTTTGAGAACAAATACTTAGACACCTTAATTTCCAGATTTACTACAAAGCTATAGTAGTCAAGATAATGATTTTAGATATATAATTCAATGGAACATAAAGACTCCAGATAGTCACATATATATAATCAATTTCCACAAAAATGATAATAGGGAAAGGACAGTTTTTTTTCAACAAATGGTGCTATCTGAACTTTTATGTAAGAGGGAAATAAAATTATCCTTATATTAATACCATACAAAATACTCCCCCCCCAAAAAAAAAATTACTTGAAATGAAAAATAAACCTAAACATGAAATGAGTTTGAGGTGGAAACCAGACATGTAAAGACAGGGAATTTAACAGTCAGAGTTGCATAAGAACCACAACAGGAAATGCTTGCTCTTCCAGTCAAGCTGACTGTGCAATCTTATTTGTGAAATATATAGTGAAATCCAGACTCCCTATCTTCTTGACAGATGAGGTGTTTATATAGTAAAGTAAGCTGGACAAGAAATAAGTCAATTTTTGAGTAAATATGAGAAAGTTCACAAAGTGTTATGTATTGATTGTGTTATTTCCTGATTTTATTGTTTTGACACCTTTAAAAGCTTGCTGATCAGAGAGAGACCAGGCCCAAAGGGTCAAGCTCTCCTCTAGGCCAGGAGCACATCTTTGATATGCAAACCAAGCAATCTGATGGTCTATAGCCTCAACCATCTTTATTTTAGTTTTTTGGTGGTGCTGCTGGGGATTGAACCCAGGGCCTTGTGCATGTGAGGCAAGTACACTACCAACTTAGATATATCCCCAGCCCAGCCTCAACCATCTTATGGAACTCCCACACACAAGCCAGTATTTTCCCTGTTTAATATGATCCCTGATCAAGGTACCAGAAAATGAGTATATTCCTATAGCCTGAACTCTAAATTCTACATAGAAGGGAAATATAGTTCATACATTGCCTCATCTTTAATATGCATTCTGAGAAAGATAGCTGCAATATGCAATAACTCCAAGGGAATTATGGAATTAGCCAGTTCTAAACTGTTATTCACCAAGTTCAGATTAACCAATTATTTCTTTCTTGGCTTCTCTTCCTTGCTATGTTTCTCCCCAGAAAGGTAATTAAGCTAGGCTTTCCCTTGGCTCCTGTCTTCTGCCTCCTGACTGGCATGTGCCAACACCCTCACTGGGACCTATGAGCATAAAAAGCTTCTTCCTTCTAAATCTCATACTCATTTCCTCCTTTGGCCACACTGAATTATTTATATGTCATATCCGACATTTACATTCTTAAAATAGTATGTAAAATAAATGTTAACTAAGAAATAAAGCATATGCTCATTGTGAAACCAGTGGTCTCAAGCTGAATAAATCTTTCTGGCTAGTCAGTGTGTCATTTTTTATGTCCTGATTTTTGTTTCTTTTTCTACATTAAACACTGTCAAATAAGCCGGTTCTGCAATAAATTCATGAGTGTGTCAATTTAAATAAAAATGCAATTCAGGGTTGTATGTAGGATTTACATTTATTAACAGTGAAAAAGCATTTACCCAAAGTGAAGGTTACAAAATACAAAGAGTATCTCCACAGACTGGCTAGCTCATCATTTTAGGCATTATTTTCAACCTGCACAGGGTTCTCTCACACTCATTTGACATTTCCCCCCTTTATCTCCAACCAAAGTTTTAATTTAAATTTTCAGACAAAGAGGAATATTAAATGCCTAAACCTTTACCAATAGTATGCTAGGGAAAACAATAAACAACTTATCTGCTCTCAAGCCTGGGTATTTAAAAACTAAAATACCTACTAAAATAGGAAAAAAAAAAAAAAACGATTAGGAGTTATAACAAAAGATAGTTTGATAAGGTTCACAGGTACCACGGTGATAGCAGAAAGTTCTGCTCTCTCTGTCCTTAATATGCATGCAGACATAGAAAGACAGCGGCAATATGTAAGGCTTGGCTTGAGAACCAAAATAAAGTTTTTCTCCTTTCCTGATTAGAGTCAAGAAAATACAGAATCTGAATATACATATAAAGTAATTTATTGTTCCAATTGCCCTTAAGTCAGTACAACTGGATAAGAATCCTGACTCTGAACTGATAGTTTTCCATATAGGTCTTATAAAATTGGAGATATGTCTTACACAATTCAAATTAAACATAAACAGTACATTTCCTTAGAGGGAAATTCTCAATTAGTGTTCCTTTGTTAGATGTTACAGATTAATTTGATACTAAGATATCAAGCAAGTAAGAACTTTAAAGGAATACCAAGCTAATTCTTTTATTATGGAGTATTTTAGACCACTGGTAATGATTTAAAGACTACTTGGAACAAAGAATTAATTCCTCATATTCTTCATATTTTACTCAAGGAAGAATCTATAAGATCAACTGGATCTTTTGACATTTCTGTCTATGGAAAGTATGGGATAAAACAATAAATCACCATTTAAAACTTGGCTTACTTAGTGATAAAGAAGTCACATAGATTTTCTTAATACTTCACCTGTGAACCTGTTTCTTACTACACACAGAATCAACCACTAGATTTTTGTCTTAAATTATTATCTCAAAAGACAAGAATCTTAATGTTGTATTACATAAATTTAGTTTTATTTATCCCTACTTGAAAATATTTGGTTTTTCATTTAAAATTAACCAGAAGATTACTGACTGTGCAGAAATACTAACTTTAAATTCCAGACTGAGGCAATATAGATAGGAGTTGCAATTCTGGAAAATATTCATCTAATAGATAAGTATTTAAGTTCTAGGTAGTAAGCACATATATTCTAAACTTCTGCAACTTGAATAGATTACTAACATATATTCTATGATAATTTCACAGATATCCTGGATACATTTATAATCTGTCCTATTCTTCCTTCCTTTTCTTTGTGTGTGTGAGTGTGTTGCTGGGGATCAAACCTAGGATCTGTGAATGATAGGGAACCATATTATGACTGACCTGCTGCCCTAGTCCTGCTTTGTTTATATAGAGGAATGGGACCTGCAGGTATTTAAAGAATATTAACTATATCCAATAGCAGAAACACTGGCATATGTGGAAGACTGGCCCAATAGCTGGGCTTTATAAATAATATATTTCTCTAATTCTGAGCCATTGCTCTCTCTCAATTGCCTACTACTACCTAGAACAGCAATTTGCTGTAGAGAATTCAACATAATTTCCAAAAAATATTTTACAGATAAGTTCAAACTTTATTTAAAACTACATTTTAAATTTAACGTTACCAAACATCACAATGAGAAGAAAATCAAGACCATAAAAGAGAAAAAACAAAAAACAAAGAACAGCCACAGTATATACCAAGGCTTAAATCTGTCCAAAATTCAGTTTCTGATGTTTTAAACTGCCATGGGCAGAAATTAGCACACCTACCAAAAATGCAGTGTCAAACTAATTTACATTTTATACAGATCATAACAATGTTTATTTAGGGTCATTTTCATATATGCGATGACTTTATAAACAGAGTTAGATGAGTCTCTGAAGACATCTCATACACTCTGGGCTCCCACTATTTCTGAAAAACAGAACAATAATTAATGCCTTATAAATTATTTAGTGAATTAACACATTAGTTACTAAAATTTATTTTTAATAGTTTTCTTCCATTACAGCTTTTAGAATAAAATATTATAAAGGGAATCCTAATTTAGCTCCAGTTCCCTGATAACACACACAGTAAAAAAGAATAGGCGAGGATTTCTATTTTATGATGGCATACTGAGCAGATAAACTAACAGAAGAAAAGAAAATAACTATATAAAAAGAATTAAATTTAGGCCAACAACAACAACAACAAAGCTGATAGTAAGAAATCAGAAGCTGGGTACAGTGGTGCTTGCTTGTAATCTCAGTGGTTTGGGAGGCTGAGGCAGGAGGATCAAGAGTTCTAATCCAGCCTCAGCAAAAGTGAGATGCTAAGTTAAGTAACTCAGTGAAACCCTGTCTCTAAATAAAATACAAAACAGGATGTGGCTCAATGGTCAAGTGCTCCTGATTTCAATTCCTGGCACACATCCCCCTCACACCTCCCCCGCCAAAAAGAAATCAGAGACTAGGACACACCAACAAATTATCAGAATGCCCAAAGCAGATGGGCATACTGTCCAATTGTTCCCGAATTGTGCAGCTGGGATAGTTGCCATGTAACACCAGGCAGAGAAAACTCAGCCAAAAACTAGGACGTTAACTGAAGGTTTCATATCTGAATGGTCTCCCTTCTCTTCCCCATTTGCAGATTTTTTTAAAAAAAAAGTCATGTGATTTGAACCAATTGATGAATTGATGGAGAATAACAAAAGAGTAAATCTGGGACCATCACTTGCCTCTACAATGAGTTATATAAAATCAACTTCAGTTAAAGTATATAAAATTTATTACAGTTACAAAAACAAAATGTGTATTTATTTTAATAACCTTAATAATGTAAGAATACTTAATCAAAAAGGTAAAGAAAAAAGAATGAAAATCACCCAAGTTGATAAAACAAGGAAAGTTGTTGGCTTATTTATTTTGGTACTAAACCCATAAGTACTTTAAACTAAGATACATTCCCAGTCCTTTCTTTTTCTTTTTTTTTTTTAATTTCGAGATAGGGTCTTATTAGATTGCTTAGGCTAGCCTTGAACCTGCAATTTTTCTGCCTCAGCCACTAAAGTTTCTGGGATTACAAGTGTTGTGTCTCCATGTCTGGCAAATATACACACACACACACACACACACACACACATACATATATATATTTAAAATAACAAAGATGAAAAACAGAAGAAAAAAAAACTACAAACACCGAGGGGAGGGAAAATGTCTAAATACACATTTATTATAGGGAAGAAAACCAATAATGAAAAGAGGTGGGTGTTTGCTATTTATCATTAACTTTTTACACCTTTCTTTGAACCATGTGCTTGCATAAATTTGCTAAAACTGAAAATTTGAAAGATGAAAAAATGATCTGATAATTAAAGAAGAGTACTGTTTTATAAATTAAGTAGCTAAACTAAAGTTTTTACAGAATACCTCCTCTTTAACATTAGACTTAAATCTCCCAGAAGCTAGTACCACATTAAAAAATAAAAAATCCAAATGGTAGTATCATGATCAAAAAATTTTCAATATAAAATTAAAACTGATGAGTGGATATATAGCTCAGTTGGTTTCCTTACATGCACAAAGCCCTGGGGTTTGATCTCTCGCACCAAACAAATAAATAAATAAAATTGATGAATCTTACCAGGTTCTTTTAGTGTCTGAGAATTTCCAACTAATTCTTCAGTTTGCATTTCACATATTTCATCAGATAAATGATTCTTCTGTTCTTCTTCTACCATTTTCTTCCTTAGATCTGCCTTTAGAATGAAGATTTAAAATACAATTTTTTCATCTCAACAATATCTGTATCATATAAAGACAAATTTGATTAAAGACAAGAAAATACCTCTGAATATATTGTCAGTTTAAGCGGTAAATCCTCAACTTTCACAAAATCTTCTTCATCAGACTTTTGACTTATGTTACCAGATTCTGCTTCCTGTAAGATAAATTATATTTATCTTGAAAACGAAAGCATTTTATCACTTAATCTACATCTGTCATCCATCCTAAGAAATAAATGCATTCTTATATGGAAATACATATCAGGAATTCTATGATTTTCTCCTGTATCCATACTTGTATGAATATATCAGAAACCTAGAGTTCATCAGAAGGTTTACACATCTGTAGCTGTGAGCATACTGTTGAGATATGTTTGTTCAAGAGCTGATTTACATAGACTGAAGAAAGATGTATTAGTAATTATAGAGCAGGCTAAACTAATTAGAAAAATGACTTGTTTCTTAATATGTCTACAGAATGCATCAGTAGTATATCAAGCAGAATATGAGTAAATACTTATAAAGTTTTCAATACATTGACTCCATCAAGGTTTGATGAAAGTATGAATTTAATAATTTACCTTTGTGATCATCTCAAACTGCTTTTGCCTTTCCCTTCTAATTTTAATAGCATAATTTTCTATGAACTAGTAACTAAATAGAAACCATATGCTTTTCCTTTTCCTGCAAGTCTACCCACCGACTCTTTTTCAGATTCATTTTGTACTTATATGATAGCAGAGCAACCTAATATACCTTCCTTCTTTTTTTTCTTTTGGTACCAGAGATTGAACCCAGGGGTACAAATAACTACATTTCTAACCCTTGTTATCTGGCCTTGAACTTGTGATCCTCCCACCTCAGCCTCCTAAGTCACTGGGATTACAGGCATGCTTCACCACTCCTGACCCTTTACAATTTATTTGATATTCATTAGATTATTCTTTATAGACCATGAATTTAACCATTTACTTTCTTGCACAAAAATTTTCATAAGTCTCTAAAATCTCACTTCAAATTAATTTCAACTAGGTAATTCATCTAACTTTCAGTTTTTTGTACAGGGGATTGAACCCAGGGGTGCTTAACCACTGAGTCACATCCCCAATCCTTTTTTAAATTTTATTTAGAGACAGGGTCTCACTGAGTTGCTAAGTGCTAAATTGTTGAGGCTGGCTTTGAACTTGTGATCCTCCTGCCTCAGCCTCCTGAGCTGCTGGGATTACCGGCGTGTACCACCATGTTTTATATGCATACATTTACTGTTGGTGATGTAAACAAAACAGTTTAAGAGGGTTACTTTCTTCTAATGTTTTTAAAACATTATAAGCACCTTTTCTCAGGAATTTATCTTTAAAAAGTAAATCAATTTTAATTTTTAAAAAATGAAGTACCTTTCTTATATCTAGAAGTACTTATTGAGGTTCAAATACTGTTATAAATCTTTTCAATTTTGCTAAGGAGAGAGTAAAGTATATAAAACATATACACCCAAGATCCAAAACATAACTTGCTACTGTAAACTTAATTGAAACAACTGTCTAGAGTAAAATTAAACTTACTACTTACTATCATAAGTACAGATTTCCTAGTATATTTTTACGCCATTCACTGTATAGAAAAAGGACTCTATTTCTGTGAAATTGTTTTATTTCACATACCAAATATAAACTTTTAGGTTTAGCAAAGACTTATAGAATTTCTTAAGTAGCTGAGAAGTTAAAAATGAGTAGTGTATTGCTAGGCATGGTGGTGCATGCCGGTAATCTCGATTCGGGAGGCTGAGGCAGGAGATCCACAAGTTCCAAGCCAGACCCTGTCTAAAAAATAAAAAAATTTAAAAAAAAAAGAGAGAGAAAGAGCTGGAATATAGCTCACTGGTAAAGTGCCTCTGGTTTTGATCTCCAGTATCCCACCCCCAAAAAAGGATAGTATGAGAGATTAATGATTAATGATGACTCATGTATCATTATTACTTCAGATCTGAACTGAAAATGAACTCTTCCAAAGTTGCCACCTATAATCAAAACTATAAAAAGAATAGCCTTAAGGTTTGGGGATGGTCATCTTAATTAATTATCACTCTTTGGCTAAAGTTCAAAATAAGTGTGAATATGAAATAAAAATGCTCTCAAGAGACCTAATCCTAAACCTGAAGCGGAGCTTGGTTTATACACTTAAAATGTTAACCTGAATATAAAAAAAATGCACAAAAATGAAAATAAAAAATAACTGGAAATGTAAATGATACATACATAGTCATTCACTAACACTGGAGATTCCGTATCAGGACTTCCAGCGAGAGAGCTTTCAGGAGTTTCCTGAGCAGATTTAACTTCTTTGACTCTAGGCACTAAGGTTTCAATTTCAGTTAAAGGTAATGGCAAAGGGTTAGGTTGTTTAGATGAATCAATAGTGGTAAGCGAGTCCTTATGGGCAGCACTATTTAAAGGTTGTTCATTTTCCAAGATATTGAGGTAACAAGGTTTCACAGGAGAGCTATCTTGGTCATCTGCATCAAAACAAAGTCTTAATTTTACATCAGTGCAATACCAACAGCTGTTAAATTTACAATAGTAAATAAATACAATAAATAAAATACCAAATAAATACAATAGGCATGAAAGAGAGTAATCAAAAGGCACTTATAATCCCCCAAAAAGGGCAATTAAAATCTCTTCTTAGCTGTGATTTACAAATTTAGTCCATAAGATCTAATCTGGAAACATTAAATAAATTAGATTCCTGGTCACCTGATTTCTAGTGAATTCGAATTTTCCAGAGTTAAGGCTCATTTGTATGGTTTTATAAAAGGTGTCCTGCAAAAAACTCATGTGTTGGGCAACAGGAATATTCAACAGTGAAACAATTAGATTATGTGAGCTGTAATCCCACCAGTAGATTAATCTATTTGATGGGTTAATAATTTAAATAGACTACTGGGTGGTAATTGTAGGCATGTGGGGCATGGCTGGAGGAAGTAGGTCACTTGGGGTATGGCATTAGACTGTGTATCTTTTTTTTAAAATATTTTTTTAGTTGTCAATGGGCTTTATTTATTTATATGTGGTGCTGAGAATCCAATCCAGTGCCTCACACATGCTAGGCAAGTGCTCTACCACTGAGCCATAATCCCAGTCCTAGACTTAGTATATCTTGTCTCTGAATCCTTGATCTCTCCCTGCTTCCCAGGTGCCATGAGCCAAGCACAATCCACCACACCCTTCTGCCATGTTGTGTGCCTTATTGTGGACCCTGAGCAATACAGTTTGCCAACTATGGACTAAACCTCTGACACCATGAGCCCAAAATAAACTTTTACTTCTCTAAGTTGTTCTTGTCAGATATTTTGACCACAGTAACAAAAAGCTAACATTCCAAAGTATGGGTTTAAAAAAAAGGTCTCATTTTATCTAAAGATGTTCCCGGCAGAATTTTTTGTTGTGGGTAAATATCTGTCAAATATTTGTAACTGCTTTTGCAGAAACAAAGCTCTCTTATGTTTTTCTACAAAAGATTTATTGGGGAAAAAAAAGATATACATCAAGTCCCAAGTGCCTACATTAGCTAAAAATTTATATTTGTTTTAGTTTTAAACCCATAAAAAGCATTTTAGGTGAACTTTAAATTGAACAATTATTTAGATTTCTTACCTTTACTAGTGGGTTCTTGTTCTGATGAAACATTTGTGCTTTCAGCTGTTTCTTCAAGGTCATGTTGTTGAACCTAGACAGAAAAAGATATTTTAATAACAGGGCTTTAAAATATGTGGTCACTATAAAGGAGATAGTTACTACTATGTGTGTGGTTTTTGTCAAACAAGGAAATTAAAAAGAGTTCCTAAAAATGTTTTGAGTAAGCTTTGGATGCAATGACAAGATGGCTAAGTAAAAAAGTTTACTTTCCTTAGACAAAACTCAAAAAAAGTTGGGTGCTGTGGCGTACACGTATAATCCCAACAACCCATGAGGCTGAGACGAAGTTCCAGGTCAGCCTCAGTAATTAAGCAAGACTCTATCTGAAAATAATGTAGGGATGCAGCTCAGTGATAAATATTAGTGCCCTGGGTGGTTCAATCCTTAGAATACCCCAAAAAATAAACAAACAAACAATCAGACAAGCAGACAGATAGATAAATAAATAAATAAATCCCTCAAACAACTACTCAGAAGCCAGGCGCAGTGGAGCACGCCTGTAATCCAAGCAGCTCAGGAGGCTGAGGCAGGAGGATCACGAGTTCAAAGCCAGTTCCAGCAACTTGGCAAAGCACTTAGCAACTCAGCAAACTCTGTCTCTAATAAAATATACAAAAGAGGCTAGGTATGTGACTCAGTGGTTAAGCTCCCTGGGTTCAACCAGCACTATATCACTCCCCACCTAAAAAATAAAAACACCAATTCAGAAAACTGAAATAAAAATAGATGCCATTACTTTTTTTTCCTTAGACTTATCTTTAATAAAACTAAAAGACACCTATATACATAGACATTAAGTGAATGGGAGAGGAGCTGACGAGGAGAAGAGGAAGATGAACAAAGCCAGTTGCTTTCAGCCAGAGAAGGGAACAAAAACTGAGGTTCAATTACAATTGGAAGTTATCAGATTCTAGGGTGGAAGGTATATGATGGTAGAGCTGGTGATGAAAAAGAAGTGGTGGTGGTAATTTTAAAACTGTGTAAGAAAAATATGGAATTCTAGGTTCCCATCCCAACCTCAACAGAAAATAAAAGATTTTATTTTACAGAAATTGAACTAGTGAGCCTGCACACCTTGGGGGAAAAGGTGGGGTAAAGAAGGCACAAATTAGGACACAGTAAAATGTCACACTGAAAACCAAAGGATTTAATGCAAGTCTGTTAACAGTGGACACTCGGCCTCGTTCCCACATTTAGCTTCAGAATACCAGTAGTCAAAATTATATACCCTTCTTTTTAAGAAACCACACTACTCTGAAGAAAAGACCAAGAGATACTGACATTTCAGAGTTAATATTAGAAAGCTGGCTGTCTACTGAAATGCCCCACAGAGGAACCAAAAGGAACCAAACCAGTTTCCTGCTATACATCCTTTAATATAAATACCTAAAGTTTAGGAGATTATTTGAAGCAAGCCTCCAGGTGGGATAGAAAAAAAATAATGCTTCCATGAAATAACACCACTACAAAAAAAACAGCAATTAAAAAAAAAGTGTCTAGAAATACAAAAGATGAGTGGGAAAGTAAAATTATCTTTATACCAGTGTTAAGGCCAAGGAAATCTTCCAGAAAGTACAACAAAAAAATAAAGCAATGGAATAAAAGGGAAAAAGGAGAAAACTAGTTGTTGATCAACCCACTAGGGCTAACAATATCTGATAATATTAATTCCAGAGGGAGAGAAAAGGAAAAATGGTGTAGAATTAAAAAAAAAAAAGAAAAGACAACGACGTCGACTACCAAATTGAACAATAGGATATAAATTCAAAAGACCTACAAGTATGCTTGTGACATAAATAAAAGGAGACTTGCAACAAGGTATACTATTACAGTATTTCAGAACTTCAGGAAAAAAGATCTTTTAGAATAGGCAGGGGGAAAAAAGAGATAAAGGATGAGAACTAAGAAAACCATGGTTTATCTCTACAGCAACACAGGAAACTAGACAAGGAAGCAGCACCTTCAAAGATTTTAAGGAAAATATTTTCAACACCAAATAATTAAGACTTGCATAGATACATAATGTATAAAAATATCATGTACTTTGTCAGGCATGGTAGTAAGCCCCTGTAATTCTAGCTCCTGGGAAGGCGGTCAGTGGTAGAGTGCCCCTGAGTTCAATTCCCATAACACACACACACTCACACACACACACACACACACACAACAAACAAACAACAACAAAAAAAAACAAAAAGACACTTTTTTTTCAAAGTTACTAAAAAATATGCTACACCAGGGCTGGGGTTGTAGAGTACTTGCCTAGTGTGTGTGAGGCACTGGGTTCAATCCTCAGCACCACATAAAAATAAATAAATAAATAGGGTGGGGTTGTGGCTTAGCAGTAGAGTGCTCACCTAGCATGTGCGAGACTTTGGGTTCGATCCCCAGCACTACATAAAAATAAGTAAATAATACCGTGTAATAAATATCGTGTCTAACTACAACTAAAAAATATTTTAAATAAAGATATTGTGTCCATTACAACTAAAAAAAAAAAAATGAAGATATGGTACCCCCAAATAAGGTGGTTAGCCGAAAGAAAGAAACAAAGAAAGACTGGATTCTAGAAACAGAGATCTGAGAAAGAAGATAAATAAATAAATGTAATTTCTATATTGGTAGCTATTTTGTAGATCTAAAGAAGAGCCAAATTTAGAATGTAGCAAAAGTCGAAATGCTCCAGAAGAAAAAAGGAAGCCAATAAAAAGGACAAATTTAGTTTATACAGAAAATTTTTTATACTGGGGAGTACAGCAGAAAACTTTAAATGTTACAAGAAAATTAATAAAAAAAAGTGAGTAACTTATTAAATTCAGGAGAAAGATATACAAGGCTAAGAAATAAGCAATATTTACTTGCTCAATAGTAAAATTAACAGTTTAATCAAGTCTAAATAGATGGTTAAATATAGACAGACACATATATTCAGAAATATTGAGATTAAAGAGCAAAAGAAATACATGAAAACTTTTTCATGTATAACTAGGAGAAAAATATAAAGATCTTCTAAAGCATTTCATTGTTTTTTAAGATGTTACCAAAAAATTAAGTATTAAAATGTTTTAAATAGTTTGGGCTGGGGAGATAGCTCAGTTGGTAGAATGTTTGCCTTGCATGCACACACAAGGCCTGGGTTTGATCCCCAGTACCACCCCCCCCCCAAAAAAAAAAAACAAGGTTAAACATTACTAAATATAAAAACAAGTGTTTCAGATTCTAATAAGTATACTAAAGATGCTTATATCCATGAAAATGGGATTGAGAAAAGCTAAATATTTTGACATTTTTCAGAAGGCGCTTGTTTTCAATAACTGAAATAAAAGTTTGCCCATCTACACTGAAATACCTGACTGTCCTGTTCAATTTCTTCATTAGTTTCAGTGTTAGCCTGAAGTGAAGTCTGGACATCTACAGGGCTCTCTTCAAATTCTTCTATTTCTTCATCCTCATTCTCATCTTCTCCACTTCCATAATTAGTTAAAGCTTGAGTTTCCGCTTTAGATAAATCTAAGTTGATTAATACACAATTTTTAATAAATTTCATCATTTAATCTTTTTTGGTTTGGGGGGAGATTTTTTAGGAAACTGATTGCAAACTCCTGGACTCAAATGTACAATGACTTCAGCCTCTGAGTAGCCAGGACTGCAGGCACCTGCCACCAGGCTCACATCATTGAATCTTATGGTCCAGGTGCTTAAAATAGAGTATATAAAATCTTCAAACCTTAAATACTAGAAATTGTGGCATAAAAAGGCCAGGTAATTTAATCAAGACCACATAGGTAATTTAGTCAAGACCAAATTAGAATTCAAATTCAAGAGTTTGACACTTACTACTATTCTCATTATATTTCTCTAAACTGTTTAAATAAGTGACCAATAAAGAACCACAGTTCAGATTTTTAAACTTACTAATAGATACTGGACATCCTTCACTTTCTTCATCTTCCTCTTGATCAGAAACATCAGATCTTACATTTTTGGGACCTTCGGCACCATATACCTCAGGTGTCTGAATCTGCTTAACTGTTTCAGTCTCATCCTTGTCCTAGCAACAAGTAATTTAAATAATTAATTCCTTTAGATACTGTAAAAGGTATGTAGTTAAGAAATACAAAGATCATTTCTGACAATCTAATTTGATTTTCAAAAGAAAAAAAGGTTTTTCAGAAGAAACAGCATTTGATGATATACTCTGCTCTCAAATATTAAGGTAGATGCTGTTAAAATTATTTCATATTTTGTTCCAAAAGCATTATTTATAGGCACAAATTAATTAGCACATACTTTGTCTTCATCATCAATCTCTCCAGCAGGTGAGCCATAATCTCCTCCTTCAAGAATCCTTTTGGCCTATTAGCAAATCCATTAAGCAAAACACGTTGGTAATTCAGTAAACAAATATTGCATTTTTCATCATGTATAAAGAAAAGAATACTTTCTTAGAAATGTAAAGTCAGTTCTTTTGTTTGTCTTTTAAATTAACAAAACTAAAAGTAGCAGTACTTAACTCACTACTCCTTGGACATATAAAAAGGCATCTCAAATTTATTAAGTAAAAAATAAAAACCATCATTTTCTTCCTCCAAACCCCATCCTTCCTCAATCTTCCCAACCTCTAAATGGCACTTCATTCATCCTGATACATAAACTAGAAAACTGGGAACCAGCCTTTGCTTACGTTCATTATTCATCTCTAAACCAATGAACACCTCACTGACTTAATGATTATCATACATTTGTTGTTGCACACCCATCTAAGACATTAGCTTATAATTTCTTACCTGGACAATTTGAACAGTTTTATAAGTGGTCCCCCCACTTCTCTCTCTACTCTCCTCCAGTACATGTTTAATGTGGTATTCAGAAATTCTTTAAAATTGAATGTGAAATTATGTCACTGCTCTTTTCAAACTTCCCCATGAGTTTCCATCATATAAAGTAAAATATAAATAAATAAAGTAAGTTTTTATGTGGCTTAAAATGCTCAACAACTTGACCTTAAAAGAGAATGAAATGAAGGGCCCCTATAAAATTGAGAACAACATCTCCATGCTGACAGTAAGGTTGACAACTTCCATGCCTGACAGGTTCCAAGAGCACTGAAAATGACTTTTGCCCCCTGCCCCTGCCTGTCAAAAACAGAACAACTAAATCTGCATATATTTGTCTCACTTTGTTGCTTTTTCTCTTTAAAAAAGCTGTCCTCACACCCAGAATTTTTGAAAATGAAGTTGCTTCTATCTTTCTTCAAAGCTATAAAACCTATTTTTCTACCAAATTGCCTCTGAATGTTTCTGGAGCAGTAAAAAGCCTAGCCTCTTCCCTGCTACCAATATTTCTGCAGCCTAGTCCATCTCTATAAGAAGATACATCACCTATATTCTTACCACTTCCCTCAATTACCTTTTCTGTTCTCCAAATGATCAAGCCTTCCTTAGAGTTGTTACACTTAAGTTATCTTTGCATGGAAAGCTATTTCCTTTCATTTTCATTATGAACTCCTTATTTTTCATGGTTTAGCTTGTATTTCACTCAGTCAAAGGTGAAGACTACCTAGCTAAAGCAAACTGAAAGGAGACTTCCTTCTAATAATTTAATATGGTATTACACTGTTTTATTTTCCTTAAACTCTAAAGCAATGGCTAAAATGAATTTATGTCTGGAATATAAATATTATAAAAATATGAAGTACATGGGCTGGGGCTGTAGCTTAGCAGCAGAGTGCTTGCCTAGCATGTGTGAGGCACTGGGTTCAATCCTCAGCACCACATAAAAATAAACAAATAAAATAAAGG
The DNA here is from genome assembly GCF_045843805.1 of Urocitellus parryii. Lineage (NCBI taxonomy): Eukaryota > Metazoa > Chordata > Mammalia > Rodentia > Sciuridae > Urocitellus > Urocitellus parryii. The sequence goes on along the minus strand of NC_135544.1, from coordinate 24,297,456 downwards.
CATTCTGTCCATCCACAACTACTAAAAAATTTTTTTTTTAAAAAAAGTATGAAGTACATAGTTTGACTTTGTCTACTTTAGATTCTAAGAAAGAGAGGTTATTTCTTTTTATCTGGGTCTTGGCCTGCTTCCATTCTCATGATCAGAGGGCCAAGAAAAGGGTTAAGATCCAGGGGGAAAGCTTCCTGGTAAGCCTAAGATACAGGCGGAACCAATTCATCCAAATTCACATGGTCAAAATTAGTTTGACAAGGGAAAGAAACTACAGGAGGATATGAAACTAAAGCCCTAACCAACAAACAAGGCTGTCTGTTGTTGGAATGACCTCTGGTTGATATATAGTCTTGGAGACTCTTTGGGGACTGGTAACAGCCAGGGCAGGTAGTTGACCAAAAAACTAGATACCCAGTCCTCCTCTCCTCTTTGGAGACCTAAATAAGTCACAATGAAGTTAAATAGATGTGTGACAATGTGCATTTAGCATCAATTCCTATCTGTATTCTGCATTCGTGATTTCTTTTTTTTTTTTGCAGTGCTTGCTTGGGATCCAACCCAGGGCTTCACACTTACTAGGCAAGTACTGTACCACTAAGTTACACTCTCCAACCCCTGCATTTCTAATATTTACTGTTTTTACTTCTGAGATTTAATATGTAGTATATGTATGGAACTATAATCTGATTAAATGATTTTACTAAAAATAACTACTTTGGCTGATATCAAACAAATTTAGGTATTAATACTGATCATGAACCATACTTAGGGCTGGGGAGCTGGCTCAATAATAGAGTGCTTGCCTTGCATGCATGAAGCCCTGGGTTAGAGCCCTAGCACGCATGTGCACGTGCACGTGCACACACACACACAACCCACTATATTTATAGGCTAATTATAACTATTCCTAAAATCAAAATCAATGTTATTTACCTCCTTGGCATAAGACTGTATCACTCCAGCTGCTTCTATTTTCCTTTTGCATCTCTGTTTAACAGTTATACTATTATTATCCAAATCTTGCATGAGTTTAAAGAAAGCCAATTCATTAAACAACACTTCAGATATCTCCACAAGAAGGTCTTCTCCACAGTCCTTCAGTTTTCTGCCCGCAAATTTTGCCAGTGAATCCTATGCATAGATAAACCAAATGATTTTAAGATCAGAGAAAACTTCACTTGTGGGCACAGCAATATACATTATTAAAAGATTAAATTATAATACTGACTTGGAAAAAATCAGTAGTATTACTTTTAAGTACTGAAAAACTTAAAACTAAGGAAAGATAGTTAATATTACTAAGTTACTAGGAATTTTGCTAGTCCTGCTTAAAGATTATACAAGGGAAAGCAAATAATTATGGTCATCCATAATTTTAATCCTTATTAATATAATTCCTGGGCACAAACAAAACAGGGGATTCCTAATCCCAAAAAAGTTTTCAGATAGTACATACTAGGCATATACCTATGCAATACCTTTATACTATAGTAATGAGTCATTAAATACTGTGAGAGAAAAATAGAAAGTCCTCCACATCTAAATGGTATCATTAATTTAGTTTCCCCTTTATATTAACCAACCAGTCATTGTAATTAGAATTTTCTTCAGAATAAGTTTAAATGTAAACTTTAGTTCAAGTTGAATTTTAGCATCATCAAATGAAAGGGACAATATTATTTTATTCTATATTCTAGTTAAAACTACTTCCCTTTTCTTTCTCTAAAAAATATAGAATGCTATTTAGAAATAGACAAGCAAATACAAGCAATGTCCCATTACCCCAAACAAATAGTATCTAGTTCAATCATAGAAAGAAGTACTCAAAAAAAAAAAAAGTACTCAACAAGGCTGAGTGCTTTGTGAAAAAATTCTTGAACAGATTTCAAAAGGAAAACTAGACAACAATAATTTAAATTCCAGCTCATGAAAAAAATTTTAATATTCTAGGTGGCATTTCACGTAAATTAACTTGTATTTTCACATATGTGGCCCTACAAAAAAAAACAGGAATGGGATGCAAAAAACACATTCGAATTTTCTTAGATTTAGATAAAAATCTTATTTCCAAATTAATGCTTTGGATTCTGCGTAAAAATAAGGGAGAGCTGTGTGGATCTTGATAAAGAAAATATGTTAATTACAAATAAATTATTTCTCTTTCAGCTAGATTCTAAAAGTTATTTCTTCCTGTAGAAATAACCTGATTAAGTTTACTAAAATTCATTTATATACAAGCTATCTTAAACATTTTTAATACTTCAGATATTTCTGCAAGAACATTTCCATAGTTTTTTAGTTTTCTGCCAGTAAATTTTGCCAGAGAATACTATTTAAAGTATTCCTACAATGTCACCACCATTGATGTCTTATATTCCTTATAAATTATGCACTGGCATTATTAAGTAGAGTCTGGACAGTTTGAGTCTATTACTGAATTTATAGTTTAGTTTTAATAATGACATGATGGAAATTTGCATCTAATCCAGGATTTAAAAAATTAACCAAGTGATAATACTATATTTCAAAAGGAAAACTAGACAACAATAATTTAAGTTCTAGCAAAGTGATAATACTATATCCACAACCAGTATAAACACAAAAAACGGAAGGCAAAATTTCATAGGAAAATTATGCAATAAAATGAAATTAAAATGCATTGTCTAATTTGGAGTAACAACATCTTACTGAGCCATCTCAATGGGAAAATGTTAGGTAAAATGTAACAATAAAAGTGTCTGACATAAGGAGAAATAAAGTTTTCTTATTTAACACAGGATTTTTCAACCTGTCCCCCTTTTTTTATGGTGCTGGAGACTGAACGCAGGGTCTTAAGTATGCTGGGCAAGCACTCTACCACTGAGCACACCTTTAGACCTCAAACTGGACATTAATGATATTTAGAGTTATATAATTCTGTTATGAGAGACTGCCCTGTACATTGTAGGACATTTAGCAACATGTTTGACCTTTATCTAGTACTTCTCTTCCCCCTATCTCCCTCTATCATACTTGCTGTATGGTACTCGTAAAATGTCTTTAGACATTATCAAATGTCTCCTGGAAGGCAAAACTCTCCCCTAGTTGAGAACCACTGCCTTGATATAAAGTTACTGTACATATGAATATAGAATATGGATTACTAAAAGCTGGGAAAGGTTGGAGGGAAGGGGGATACAGGAGGTCAGCTGATGGGTACCAAAAGGAAGTTCAATAGAAGTACTTGTGTTAGAAGCACAGTGAGATAACTGCAGTTCACAATAACCTATTATATACTTTATGAAGATCTAGAAGACAGGAGTTCAAAGTATCTAAACATAAAGACATGATAAGAAAACAGAAATGCTAATTACTTTGATCTGATTAGTGCTAAAAAGTTTTTACAATTGATAACTGGTTTCCAGCTTCTAAAATTTCCTAAGTTAGTCAAAAACTATCTTAGAAAAAGTCACAGAACATTTTAAACTTAAAATATTCTTACTGGGTAGAGAAAAAGAAAATCAAACCAATAGATTTTTAAGTTGGATACATGCAATTCCTAATATTTTTTTAAGAAATAAACTAAAAAGTATTTAAAAGGCTGCTAGAATGAATGACTACTTAAATAAATCATGTAATGTTAGAAAATAGAAAAGAACAAAACAAAACAAAAAAAACCCCCACCAAAACCAAAACACACCTCCCCCCCCAAAAAAACCAAACCAAAACAAACTAACTAGGTGGTAAGACATAGAAGTATAAACTCATACTTGCAATATACTTCCAAGTTGCTTATGAAAGAACTTCACAAACTCCTTGCTCTCATCATTTTGCTGGGTAAGGGTCAATACCATGCGTCTTACTGAAGTGAGAAGCTGAGAAGAGCATATTTCATCCATGTGCTCCTAAGAAAAATCCTAGTTGGTTAGGATATACACTTATCTACTATTTAAAAACGTTTAATCCATACATTATGAAATTTCATTTCTCTTGCACAAATAATTTTCATACACATTTTTAGAAAGATTCACTCATGAGAGCAAACTCCCATCCTACACACATTGAGTTTTGCAATTTTGACCAACATACCAGTTAAAAGCTAGTAAAATATTATGTGATCTAACACCTTTTATCATTTTCTTTCTGTATTAAAGAGAACTATCCATGCTATAGTTCCCATTTGCATGTCTTTCTGTTTATAGTTCAATTAATTTCAACTACTTTTACAACCCATTCTTATTATCTTCTAATTCAGGGTTTCTCAAACTTCATATGATAGACATCCTGTATATCACAGATGTTTTGAAGCACACTGGCTTCTCTATCCATTAAATGCTAGTTAGTTATACTACTCTCCAAAATACCCACAACCCTGGCCTCATCCTAACAATGAAAACTGTCTCTAGATGTTATGAAATGTCTTGGATCAACAATACCCTCTAACTTTCTTAACAAGCCACTTTAGGTATGTTTCTTTTCTTTTTTATATATTTTAAAAATGTCAATGGACCTTTATTTCTTTATATGCGGTGCTGAGAATCGAACCCAGTGCCTCACACATGCCAGGCAAGCGCTTTACCACTGAGCCACAACCCCAGCCCCAGGCATGTTTCTTTTTAACGGTCCTTTAAAATTATGTGTGAACTACAAAATAATCTGAATTACCATTAATTTTTTAACACACACACACACACACACACACACACACACACACACACATATATATATATATACTTAGTTGTGAATGAACCTTTATATTTATTTATTTTTAATGTGGTACTGAGAATAGAACCCAGTGCCTCACATGCTGGGCAAGTGCTCTACCAATGAGCCACAACCCCAGCCCCTACCGTTAACTTTCTGAGATAAGTCTAAAGAACATCTATTATCAAGTAATCTCCATGACAGCAAAGGGCTTGATTTGTTTACTGCTATGTTCACAAAACAAGACACAAAGTAGACATTCTACAAATATTTTTGAATGAATAATAAATACTGTGTAATCATTAAAAACATGTAATAGAAAAATAAAAATAATAATCTTCAAAGATGTTTTAACAAATGAAAAAAGCACTATGCATGTGTACAAAATAGTACAAAAAGGCTCACAAAATGTTGCTGGGGCTATCTCTGGGTGAAAACTAATGGGTCCTTTTTGGCTTTTTTCTTTTGTTTACTTGTATTTTCAGGATTTACTATAATGGAGTCTTTTAAATGAATCAAAAATCAAAATACAGAAAGTTAGTTTATCTTCTAGAAACAATAAGTTTACCTTCAAAAAAGGAATGACTTCTTTCATAATTGCTTTGATCTGTCGATCCAGCTGCTGAGTATCAATTCTAGGACACGGGATGCTAGAAACTTCACTTACAGGTTGTTGTGAACTATGATTTTCAATAATGGGAGTTTCTATTTTTTAAGAAAAATGATACATTAACAAAATGAAGCCTATGTCACTATACATATATATTTAAGCCACATTTTAAAGAATGTTTAAATTATGATAATTTTATGCTAAAAAAGGAAATATATGCAGTTTTTAACAGTCCAAACAATTAAGAAAAAGCAATAAAAAGAAAATTATTAATATGCCAGGTAGGGCCATTATTTAATTGTTTCAAATATCCTAATCAATCTAAAACACACCTTCTGAATTATTAATTACAGTGGTGGCGGAAGCAGCATCTGTATCCTCAATAACTCTGCAGGTGCATCTCATATTTGAGTTACTTTCGGCCTCAGTCTTCATACGCTCATATTCTCTCATTCTGGCTAATGCCTGATCTAAGTGAATCACTGTGTTACCTGCATTTGGAACAGAAATATTTTTAGTATTCATAAAAGCAAACTTTTCACGTACTTCTAAAAAAATAATGTTTGAACCTAAGTAAAGAAAATTAGCTTTAAACCAGTTCTATATTAATGGGAAACTTTCTTTACATCATCACATTTATTTACCTAATCTTTACAGTAAGTAACCCTATAAAGTAGGCAACAGTGTGTTCATTTTCAGAGAACTTAAGTAACCTGTCAAAAAGATTTCATAGTCGAGCATAAAAGTAGTGATTTAAACTCACGTTGACTATGAAGTCCATTTTGTTCACTATATTATGTTTCATTTAAATAGTAAAAAAGAAAATAAATTCCAAAACATCACAAAAATTCTACAGAAAATGATCCAAACTAACACAAACAAATAAGGTAAGGAAAAAGCCTATCAATGAGAGTTCCTAATTCTCCTATGTCCACTTCAAACAATGCTAGCAGTGAAGGGTTGTTGAAAAAGAAAAAAAAAATCAGTAAAAGAAAGAATATAGCCAACACTTTAAAAGTTAGTAATTCAGAAAGGGAAGGATAAGCAAAGAGGGAAAGAGTTCAGGTGGAAAACTGCCTTTGAAATCATATCAATCATCTTCTCCTCATATGAACAACTAGAATAATGGCACATGAGATTATTTTATCAACAAAGTGCCCTGGAGATCTGAATTACTGACGATTTTGATATCCTTTAATAGGCTGCAGCATAGAAAAGTGTTATCAGGTATATTTTCTTTTCTCTGATTTCCTTTCCAAGTTTAGCACTGAAGTTTTGTTTTGTTTTTTAAAGTTATGTAAATTTTTTACTACTCATGGGGGAAAAACACAATGTGCCATGCTTTAGCATTACCTGAAATTTTTATATAGGTTATTTATGCCAAGAAATGTGAGTTCTTACCTCACACTATGAAGTTAATATTTTTAGTGAAAATGTGTTTGAATAGGCCTGAAGTTCTCCCATTAATTTACTAGGCTTCCTTTAAGAAAACTTTACTTTAAGGAGAAGGAAATTAACATTTTGAACACTTATTATTCATGCTAGAAAGTTACATACATTTCCCCCAACAATACAGCAAAGTATACAGGATCACTGCTTCCTTAGTATTTGCAGAATCATAAAGATTAGAAAATCTGCTCAAGGTCAAAGAGTTAAGAATACTGAAATTAGACTTGAGACTTTGAGGTCCATATTCTTTAAAACGCATATTGCCTTTCCAGTTGTTTCTTTCTTTCTTCTTCTTTTTTTTTTTTTGAGTTGTAAATGTACACACAGTATCTTTATTCATTTATTTTTAAAAAAATATTTTTATTAGTTATTGATGGACCTTTATTTATTTATTTGTTTGTATGTGGTGCTGAGAATCGAACCCAGGGCATCACACATGCTAGGCAAGTGCTCTACCACTGAGCTCCAGCCCCAGCCCCAATATCTTTATTTTTATGTGGAGCTGAGGATTGAACCCAGTGCCTCACACATGTGAGGCAAGCACTTTACCATTGAGCTACAGCCCTAGCCGATCCAGTTGTTTCCTTATTAATGCAATTCAAAGACTGCATGAGATCAACTTAAAGTCATGTTGAGATGATAAAAAAAAAAAATGCACTTACCAAGATCATCTGTTGCAAAAGGTTCAAAATTTGAAGATACAGACATGACACTAACATTATCAGCTTCATTTTGTTCACTTATTTTATGTGTTTCTCTTTCAAAATTCTTCTCAAAAGTTTCCTAAGTTATAATAAAATAAACAAAAATCACTAATATTTCCTTAAAACATTTTATAAATATTAAAGATCTAACAAGGAAACAATATTTGCATAACATTATACATCTTAAAGAGATATTCCATCCAAGCAAAACTGTGACAACCAACATTACTAAAGGATAAATGCAAAGTCACAGAAAATATTAAAATATTAAGGAACCTTACAGAACACTTTTCATGTAGCTAAGAAGTCAGCTGATTAAAAATTCTAAAATGACAAAATTAACTTTTAATTAAAATTTAAATTATTCCTACATCTTTATGGACATAATCTTATCTCCAAACCCTAACAATATGTAGTACCTTACTTTAACATTGTCTCATTCTACAAGAAACAAAAAAGTATAATTAATATTTTTTAAAAGTAGTATTTTATTTAAATATAATTTACATACAATAATGCACCCACTTTAAGTGTACCGTTTGAGGAATAATGACAAAAGATACACTTCTATAAACAGTTTTCTGAAAATAAAGATCACTTCCACCAGCCCAGAAATTTCCTTTGTACCTCTTTGCAATCAATCCCATTATACCCCAATTATATGATTTCTTTCACTGCAGATGTGCTTTGCTTGTTCTAGAATTTCATACAAATGGAACATACAGTGAATTCTCTTTAGTGTACTTCTTTTGCTCAGTGTGTTTCTGAAATTAATCCCCAATTGTTGTGTGTTCCAGAAGTTCCTCATTTTTTAACTGCTGTATTTTTTATCCACAGTATTCCCTTGTGTGGATATATCAGTTTATCCATTCATCTCCAGTTTGAGGCTATAATAACTAAAAAGATGCTATGAATATTAGTGTATAAATATTTTTGTGGATATGTTTTCACTTCTCTTGAATGAATACCTAGAAGAAAAATTGCTGGTTCATATGTCAAATTTATGTTCATCTTTAAAAGAAACCTCCAAACATCTTTCTAAAGTGGTTATGCAATTTTACATTCCCCACAAGCAATATAAAGAGTTTCAGTTGTTACATGTTCTAACCAACACTTCTTATGGTCAATCTTTTAAATTTTAACTATTTTAGTGGGTGTGAGGTAGTATCTCATATAGTTATAATTTGCATGCTAGTAATTTGAAGCATCTGTTCAAACTTCCTGCCAATTTTTTTACTAAGTTGTCTTATAATGAAGTTGTAGAGTTACTATGTAGGCCAGCCTCTCCTAACACTACCTTTTGAAAAGCACAAAGTTTTATTTTTATAAAACCTAATTTTCATTTTTTTCTTCTATAGTTAGTCCTTTTTGTGTTACTGGACATGCTGGCAATTTACTATAATCCCAGTAACTTGGAAGGCTGAGGCAAGAGGATTTCAAGTTAGAGGCCAGCCTTAGCAACACAGCAAGACCTTGTCTCAAAATAAAAAATAAAATGGGCTGGGCATGAAACTCAGGGGTAAAGTACTCCTAGGTTCAATCCTCAATATTTAAAAAAAAAAAAAAGCAAACACACAATGACAAAAAATCCCCCCCAAACCCCAATGCCTACTATTATTGGGGTTTCTCCCCCAATGATATCATTGGGAGGATTCTCCCCCATTTCCTCTTAGGGAGTTTTTATAGGTTTTAGTTTTTATAGGACTCTGTCATTTTAAATTAATTTTGTATACAGTGTGATAGAGGGGTTATTTATGTCTCATTTATATTCTGACTGAAACATTCAAAAAGTATGTTTTTTCCATGTTCTTAAAAATAACTAGCTATTGATCTTTTATTTTAAGTTACCATCATAGCAGAAAAGTCCCTACAGGAAACTGCTGTAAACACTGAATGATGTGTTGCTGCTGGTAAAATGACTTTGGTAGAAAGATGTTGACATTAATGCTGAATTTAAGTTTTGAAAGAAAAAGTAAATAAACTGTATTCAATTATTTTTTTTAAATTGTAAGCTTTTTGTTTCAAGTTCCTAATTCAAGTAGAACACTGTTTACATTTTACTATAGATTTAAAATCCTGTCAACTTAACTTTATCTTAAATTTAGTCCAATTTTCAAAATTTGCTATTGATGGTGCAGACCAATGTGCTCAGATCTTTCAAAATAAATGAAAATAATGCTGCCTATATGACAATATGAAACTTGGATAATAAGGAGGGGTACCAGAGTTAGGGATACAAAATTACTGAAAAAGATCTTTAAGAATAGACTTTGCATTCTCTTCCAAACTATTTATTACAATGTCCAATAAACTTTAATATAATCTAATCTATTTTTATGCATATAATTCACAAAAAGGAGCGCACATTTTCCGCTAACTATAATAATGATTTACCCAAAGGAGTACTTCTTAATTTATATGTGAATTGTATAGTCAATGAAAACCATGTAGTTTTAGACACAGGTTTCTGTTAACAATAGCTTAGAAGTTAGATCCTAGTGGAGAAAGATTTTAAGAAGAAAAAAAAATACATAAAGAAGTATTGTTTTCAATAGGAGTTTAAGCTAAAGAGAAACATTAGAAAAAGTCCACAATAGTTCTAAGGAACTTAGTCTATCTGAAGAAGAGATAAAATAATCTTAAGGAAAAAAATCAAGATCTTCTCAAAAAACTATGTGTTAGGGGCTCAGTAGTAGAGCACTTGCCTTGCATGTGTGAGGCATTGGGTTTGATCCTAAGCACCACATAAACATAAATAAACTAAATAAAGGTATTATGTCCATCTAAAACTAAAAAAAAATTTTAAAAAACCTTTGTGTTAATATTTCAACACCATAGTATGATTCCAACTTTCTACCTAGAGCAAACATTTGAGAATCAAATCTTCATATGTTAAGAGTTGTCCTTAAAAAGAAAGAAAGAAAAAAAAAAGTGTATTTGCTATCCCACGACCATATACATCTTTTATAATAGAATCAAGACACTTTAAATAGGTGATTTCCAAAAATACTTAGTACATTATCTCCTTAGTATGGTAGCAATTTTTGAAGAATTTTTTTATAACTTTAATTAATTAATTTAATGTGGTGCTGAGGATCAAACCCAGTGGCTCACCCATGCTAGGCAAGTGCTCTATCACCGAGCTACAGCCTTAGCCCCTAGGTAGTGATTTTGTTACTTAAGTCATTCCATCAAAATTATGCACACTAAGTACTATTTTCTATCATGCTCCCCACACTCTTCTACATTTCCAGGGCCTTTTTACTTCATTCAAAAATTTCTCCAAGTTGGGCTGGGGTTGTGATTCAGTGGTAGAGCACTTGCCTAGCACGTTAGGCACTGGGTCTGATTCTCAGCACTGCTTATAGATAAATAAATAAATTAAATGAAGGTAAAAAAATTTTTTTTTAACAAATGTAATACATTAAATTACATTTTCCCTTGATGATTTTCGTTTTTCCAGGCTCTTTTTCACCAAAAGACCTGATTTATCCTGTACTAAGCAAGAGTTTTTACTGTGATTGGTTTATTCAATGTTTGAAGGCACACGAGCTACATTTATTAGATGACTGTTAGGAATCAGCCCCTATGTAATTATCTATCATTTATGCAGAATTTTTTGGTATTTCCCAACATATTTTGATTGTATTTTCTATTTCATCCTCAATATAAAGTAATAGATTACACTCATCTTTTTTTTTAAAGCTAAAAATTAAGCCAGAATCAGTGATACAAGCCCGTAATCCCAGTGACGTGGGAAGCTGAGGAAAGAGGATAGCAAGTACAAAGCCAGCCTCAGCAATTTAGCTAGGCCTTAAACAATTTAACGAAAACCTGTCTCAAAATAAAAAATAAAAAGGGATACGGATATGGTTCAGTGGCTAAGAGTCCCTGGGTTTAATCCCCAGTACAAACCAACCAACCAATAAACAAACAAACAAACAAAATTTAAAAAGCTAAAAATTGAATATATTACACATATTCACAGTTTGACAATAACCTATTTAACTTTTGTTCACTGCATATTGAAATATGTCCATGTTTTTCTAATTATTATCAGCTTACATCATCAGTAGTACCAAGGCTTTCACTGGGAGTAAGCTCTGAGTTTGAAGCTATCCAAGTACCAGAGTTCACTGACTTTACATTTTCCCCTTCTTTTTCATGGTTTTCAGAAATATGTCTCGATACTATATCCTAAATAAAGAAATAAAATATTTATGAAAAAACATAATGCTTAATTCCAAATTTATCTTACAAATGGAAAAACAAATATAGTACTTCTTATCTCACAGGTTAAATGTAAGAAATAACATTAAAGATGAAACATGGCAAAATTACAAAGACTATCTATAATCCACTTATGCTATACAATAATTTTTAAATAAAATGTCAAGAAAAACAAATCAAAATACATGTAGAATTAGGACATGCTTCAGTCTAAAAAAGTAACCAGACATTATCATGAAGTAAGGTGATAATAGATAGGGTTGGAAAAAGAATGATACCTGCAATGCATATAAAGCCCTCTGCCTTAAGTAGTCTGTATTAAGTAGTTGAAGCTCATGGAAGAGTTCAATAAGAAAATGTGGGCGAGATTCATTTTGAGATATTAAAGTAGCTACTTCAGAATAAATAGTATCCCGCAAAGCTTCAAACATAGAAAAATCACTCCCAGTTTCTGGAAGATACAAAAAATCAGGAAGTTAAAAAGAAAAACAGGAAAGTTAATACTGATAAAATATCTTCATAACAATTCTTTTCATTTATGTCCTTACTTTAAGCTTTAGATTTCTTAAAAATTAGAATATATTTCTGTTGCAGGACATTTCAAGTAGAAAAATAAGATTAAAATTATCAAAAACAATCTGAAAATATAAAAATCAACACTAGACATTAAAGAAATACTGAAATTCATGGATAACATGAATCATTATATAAAACCACATTTATTTCTCAATAAAAAACATTTGGAAAATTTTATATACTTCATGGGGAAAAAAATCAGTAAAAATTTTTCAGCACTGGAATGAAATAAGTTCAAATAATCTGCCTTGTTTTTTGCTAATATGAACTTCATAACAGAAAAGAAAATCCGTTTATTTTTAATGTTGAGAACTGCTAACAAAAGCTACTATTTTTAGGTCTATATGGTTATTAGGTTTACTAATTTTCAAATTTCATCTACAATTCCGAAAAGTGGTATACTGATAAATTACTAAATTTATAACATAACAGATCAATTTTACTACAGTATTTTATTTACATTCTCAGTATTAATTGAAGCAGGCAGTGACCTAACTGAAGTTTTTGGTTTCCCCGAATTTCAGCATCTCTATTATTAAGCTACAATTCTACTATATGTATTTATTGCCAACATGAAATGATAACTCTCAAATGTACACAGTCATACTCTTAATTTTAACAGTTCTTAACTAGGAACTATTCCCACTGAGTTCTCTCTGGAGGGAAAAAAAAAAACAAACAATCTCCAAGTGGTTTTCCTAGCTAGCAAATTCTGTAAACTTTATAGAGCAATAGTAGAACTTCAAGAAGCCAGTCTCAAGTTCTGCAAAAATCAGGAATACCTCAGAGAACCATGCTTTCAAAACGCATGCAAAGAGCATAAATTTAATTGATTTCTGAGAGAGAGAGATAAGGAAATGCAAAAGGAATGTGCTCTAATGGAAGAACTTTCTGCTAATTAAGTAATTGAACAACTTCAGGTCTCAATTTCTGAAAGCATAAAATAATAGTAATACAAAAATGCAATTTTCCTATCTTGCCTCAGATAGTCATGAATATAAAATGAAATGAAATGCTGAAGTTTTCTTAGTAGTTTTAAAATGTTCAAATGTGACATATTATTATAAAAGTGACATTTACTATAAGCAGAAACCAAAACTTCCTTTAATAAACCTCTACTTATAGTAAAATTCCAAATATGATTTGATATACTATCCTGTTCTTTAATCATAGTTGTTTGATCTTGAAAATGTTTCTTTCAAAGGTAGAAGAACAAAGGGTTTGATGACATCTTTAATATCAATATGTGATAAAATTGTCACTCTAAATTTTAAAAATTATGTCTACATAATGCATTATCTTTCCTTCCCTTCTACAGTGATGAAAAGTGTATGCCAATTTCTCCTCCTAGATTATTATTAATTAGCTTTTGCTAGGAAAGTCCCTGATCTTGGTGAAGTTTCTCTATCCTATTTTGATTTTATACTATTTTGAGAGTTCTTTTCTTTGGAATTACCACTGATATTTTTTGTCAGTTCTGGGTCCTTTACAGTTTCCTAAAGGTTCAAAAAGTGTTTCATTTTTCACTCTTGTAGCAGGAGTTGAAGAATATTAACAATGCTAAATCACAAAGAACCATATTTAATCAAAATAGTTTACAGAGCAAGATAGTGTTCTTGAATTTTTCTAATTTCCATCTTGTATTTATCACAGTCTATCATGGTTGTTTTTGTTTGATGGCTTCTTATTTTTCAATAGATATTAACTGGTGATAAAAAAAATAAGCATAATATAAAAATATCTGTTTCAAAAATATTAATGCTTTCAAATATTCAAGAAATATAAAATAAGTAACTTTAAAATATTAAAATCTCAAAAATAGTTTCTATTACCCTTATAAATATGTTGGTTAGGTTTCATACACTAACTGTAAAACAAGAAAAGCAGCCAATTTTACCAATCAAGAATTTAAAATAAAAGACTTCAGAATTTTATGAATACGAACTTTTTCATTTTTATAATATAGTCAAATAACTTTATACACTAAGCTAAATTGTAAAAAAAAATATATCAGAACAACATAACTAAGAATTTTAGGGCCAATGGGAAAAAATTCACAAAAGTGGACACCGAAACTAAGCAGATTGTTACCTGGCGCTTCATTGCATGCATTTCTGTTAGATTGCTGTAGTATTCTCCTAGCATGTGCTGTAGGAAAGGGTAGACATAAGGATGAACATAAAATGTGTATGAGTAGTAAAGACAGGGTCTATAATATGAATAAGTGAATGAAAAAAAAAATTAATCGAAATTTTTAAAAATTTGCCTAAGTGAAATGTTATCACAAGGTATGGTTTATTGTTCTATTTAAAAATAATCTCATTAGGGAAAATCTCAAAAGGTTTACTATAAACTTACATTACTGTGACTGATGATGACTATCCTAATAAACTTTTATCATTCATTTTTATGAAGCATACACATTAAGATGAACCTCCTATATAACTCCTATAAGAGAAAAAAACTGCATAATCCAATACTAGCAGTTATTACACTCTAATAATCACATAATATGGGTAGAATAACAAGTGGTAGTATACAATGTACAAAATATTTTAGAGAATGGTTAAAATGAAAAAAAATCTCTTTGGGGAATGTAAGGGAGTACTAATTTATACTACTCAAAACATTGTTAAATTCACCAAAATTCAAGCATTACGTTTTTTTCAAATGACAATAAGGTCTAAAGTACCACTATGACTATCAATTATTTAAGTAATGCCTTTCAATTTAGTACCCTTCCCAACTTCTACTCACTGTTTACTCTTTAAAGATGTCACTATTTGATAAAGAAAATAAAAGGAGATGAAAATTGTAAAGTTTTGATAAAATTCTGGGTCATGAACAATAGAACTATTATTTTTGCTAATAGGAACCTGAACTTAATGCTTCAAAATTCAGCACTATCATCTCCTAACAATATGAGCTACAGAAAGTCATTTCAAAATACAAGCAAATGTGTGTGTTTTTTTTTTAAACCTGTGTAATAAGTACTCATTATTAAAAGTCTTAGAACTTACAGAAGATGATTAAACTGTTAACTTTTTTTTTTTTTGATACTGGGGAATGAACTCAGGGGCACTTGACCACTGAGCCACATCCCCAGCCCTATTTTGTATTTTATTTAGAGAGAGGGTCTCACTGAGTTGCTTAGTGTCTCACTTTTGCTGAGGCTGGCTTTGAACTCACAATCTTCCAGCCTCAGCTTCTTAAACTGCTGGGATTACAGGCATGCACCACCACCGCACCTGGAAAACTATTAACATTTTGATGCATTTTCTTCCAGTCTTTTTAAATTCATGTTTCTGTTTACATATAGAAGGAATCATACACTGTTCAAACAACACTAAATGTTGATTTTTTTTTTCATTCTGTTTCCTTAAGATAGGTACCAATAAGAACAATTACTGGGTTAAGGATATAACTTTTGAAATCTTCTGCAAAAGTTGTACCAATTTATATTACTAGTTCTTTATAAGTGATAGAAAAGACAGTACCCTGATTCCTCATCAAAAAATGGAAACAAAGCCAACTTAGCATCATAAGTCTCAAATGGTATGTAAAAAATTCTGAAAACAACAAAATAAATCAATTTTGAAAAATTTTAAGAATAAAGCATAATATATATAATTTTACCTAGACCTTATTAACATATTAGTCTATAATTCCTGACTCCCTTTCCATATTTGTTTGAGATGTCTTTATAAATCAGAAAAGTACTAGTACTTATTTAAACTAAGATGGTGGTAAACATATATGACTCCACTGAACCACGTATCTGGTATTATGCTGGAATTTAAGACATAAATTATCCATTGCCAAGGAACTTGGAAAGGTGATAAAGATATTTAAGTAGGTACATATTACATGATACAGGCAACAAAATAGTTTTATATAGGCAACAAAGTAGATTTATACAGGCTCCAATGGAAACAAAAAGGAGAAATGGAAGTTATTCTGGCTTGAATTCAAATATAATTTCAGGGTCCCAAATAAAAATTTTAGGTAGGAGTCTAGCATTAAAAAGGGCTTATAGGGTTAGGGTTGTAGCTCAGCAGTAGAGTGCTCGCCTAACATGTGTGAGGGCCTGGGTTCAATCCTCAGCACCACATAAAAATAAAATAAAGGTATTGTGTCCATCTACTACTAAAAAATAAATATTTTTTTAAAAAGGGCTTATAAAGGGCAAAAAAGGACTTGAGGCAGAAAGTACAACTGGTAAGGTAAGAAACAGTGTTAACAGCCATGAGAAAACTTCAGATCCCTGTCACTAAAAGAATAAAGTTCAAGGTGGTGAGAAATGAGTCTGGAAAGGCAAGATGGAACCAAGTCCCCAATGGACATATATGTTAAATTAAGGCATTCATACTTTATCCAATAAACATGGTAAAGACAAAGTTGTAAGCAGAGGAATAACAGGATTTTGTATTAAGCTTTTTTAAAAAAAAATATTTTATTTTTTAGGTGTAGACGGACACAACACAATGCCTTTATTTTTATGTGGTGCTGAGGATTGAACCTGGGTCCCACCCGTGCTAGGCGAGCACTCTACCACTGAGCCACAATCCCAGCCCTGTATTAAGCTTTCAATTATATAAGATTTTGGAATTTCAAATTGGGAGTTCTATGTTAATGTCAACTATTCATGAAATGCTTAGGAATAAATTTATTAAAATGTGTCAAAAAGTATCATTACACAACACAAAAGCATTTCCAGCTTATATTTCTTAATATCAAGAAATGTGTACCATAATCTCTACTACATAACATCTCATGCATGATAAAAATGCGATAGGGTAATTTTAAAACTTGCTCTAATAAGGCTTTTCAAATCCAAGATGAAGAACTCTTTAAATTAAAGCAAATTTAAGAAGAGAACATACCTGAAGATATTTCTGTAGACCTATTATATTTTATTATTTTTTCCAGCTGTTCATGATTCTTTCTGCAGAATACTTTTGCTTGAACAGGCTCTTCAGTCTGAGCTGAATGTCTGTTCCTACTTTTGCAAGGTTCACATGTGCTAGACATACTGGCACTTTCATATCCTTTAGTTTAAAAAAAAAAAAAAGTTATAGCTGTTACCAATTGCAGCAACTCAGAGTGAAAGAGAAATTGATTTCCATAGTGAAATAGTTCAAGTAACTTAATTTATAGTTTCTATGAAGGCCTGGTATCAATTGAACATAATACACTAAATAATATTATCTTGGAGCTATCTTTGCAGAAACCTTTGGAAGCATAGGGTAATAGTATTACACACTTCACTAGCTTTTGACACTTGCATTAAAGACTTTATCCCATTTCAAAATATAGTACAAGGCAGACCTTATACCACCAAATGCTCTACCGGACTCCAAGTTAACAAGTTTTCAGTATTAGGAAAAACAAGAATCATATTCAATCTATATAAATATCCATAATAAAGTGTACTGGGCATTAGTCAAATGTCTGCCTTTCTTATTTATTATATATTTTATGCAAATGACTTGGTTTAAAAAGACTTACCCCCCACAGGTTATACATATATTCTACTACATTTTCCTTCTATGTATTTTTTCCCCTCCCACATTCATTTTGCTATATGGTACAAGGTAAGAATTCAATTTTTTTGTTGTTGTGGTTTTACATAGGTAATTGATTATACCAACCCTCTCTTCACTGAATTAAAATGTGTATTGGCCAATATATTAAACCCTCATATTTACTAGATTTTATTTATTTATTTATTTTGGTGCTAGGGATTGAACTCAAGGGCACTCTGTCACTGAGTCACATCCCCAGACTCATTTTGCATGAGCCCAAACAGGGCCTCACTGAGTTGCCTACCGCCTCGCCTTTGCTGAGGCTGCCTTACCATGATCTTCACATAAAACACATCAGAAATAAGTGTACTATTGCCACATTATTATATAGAATGACATAATTGAAAGTATTGTTGGTGGTGTCATTTAACAGCATACAATGCTCTGAAGAAAAAACCATTTAAGCACATTATTCTAACAAGAATGTTTTTATAAATGAAAATAAGCTTTTGATTGCTAATACTGAATCACATGAAAAAATGCTAAATAAATTTAAATTACAATGCAGGTTACTTAGCATATATAAAATTATCTCTGGGGGAACCCCAGTATGTACTTTAAAAAAGATATACATACAAGAACCAAGAAAAAAATAAAGAAAGAAAGAAAGAAAAATACATACATATATACAGCCAACCCTCACTCCCAAACAACCAAAAATGTGACATGAAACATACCACAATTAAGATGCTATAAAAACAGAAGAAGAAAAAACTATTGTTTTATATGAGACCCAAATTTAAAACATCAAAGGCTAGATTTCTGAAGTTGAGCTACTAACATGTGATTGAACTGGAGGACAGTTTATAGTAATCCTCCAGGAGCAGCAGAAGAATTTAATGAATGTTAACAGTACAGAATAACACTGGCTAGGTCAGCTAGTGTAACAGCAGCAAGAATAATACATGAGATTCATTACTTTAAGGGTGTGATCTTCTACACCACTTCATTACTCTTTCCTTTATCTCCATTTTTTTCTCAGTATGAGTGGCTCATATAATTAGAAGAAATAGTACTTCTATATGGCCCTCCTTTGAAGGGAAATGGCTTAGCCATGGCCCCTTAAAGACCTTACATGTTTCAAAAGAGGATACCAGATGTAAGGACTAAACACACTGCTGAATCTAATTCATGGCAGAAAATCATGTGACCCTCTTGGAATACAGAGCTTCTATGTGATCATTCCCTACTTGCTGTCTTCTCTCCCTGGGAGGCTATTAGTAGATAGTTTTGCATTGCCACTCAGGTTCTGATGAAACATGAAATCTTTCCACCTCACTCCTGAGGGGACATCTGCAGACTATTAAATGCCTTAACTGCAGTACAGCTCTGATTCTCAGCAATAGGGTGTCCTACCACTGAGGTTACAACTGCCATTTGGCACCTCTTGTTTCAGTTTTCCTCTTTTAAGTGTGAGACAAGGGAGCTGGCATCTCTGACTACTCTTCGTTTCTCAGGCCTTACCTTACCTTTTTTTTTTTTTTTTTTTTGAGATTCGGTCTCACTAAGTTGAACTTGTGATCCTCCTACTTCAGCCTCCTGAGCCACTGAAATTATAGGCGTGCACCACCACAAAAGGCTCCCTTGCCTAATTCTTATTTATTTATCTATTTGTTTATTGGAATGGGGTACTGGGGATTGAACTCAGGGGCACTCAACCACTGAGCCACATCCCCAGCCCTATTTTGTATTTTTATTTAGAGACAGGGTTTCGATGAGCACCTCGCTTTTGCTGAGGCTGGCTTTGAACTCTGGATCCTCCTGCCTCAGACTCCTAAACTGCTGGGATTACAGGCAGGCACTACTGTGCCTGGCTTGCCTAATTCTTTACATCTGTTTAATGTGAGTAATAAGAGAGGGTGGAGGAAAGACATAAAAACATAAATAGAACCCTGAAGTCAGTACATTAACAAGTCTGTTCAATTTTCCAAGAAAAGAAGGAAGAGGCGAAGATATAGATTATGGACCTATTTCCCCTCAAGAATATCAAAACAAGAAACTGGCCTGGTAGAGTGTCACCAAATATCCGATAACTGAAAAACTCAGCAAAGTAGGAAATCACTTTCAGCTCATAAGGTTTAAATCTGAACTGAAGCAGAGAAAATGAATTTTATATAATTTATAAATTCTTGCCTCACAAATAGTTAAAATAATTGCCACCATCTGAATAAGTGAAGATTTAGCATTCCACTCAATGAAATAATATCAATAAGTGCAAAAAATATATATAAACAGTTAAGTCTAGTAAGTTTGGGACAGTAAACTAGCTGTCTCAATTGTCTCAAGATACCAACTTAAGTACCACTGTGCTGGTCTATTTGTAATATGCTTTTTCCTTTCTGAATTCCTGTTAGCATGCTTCATCCCAATTCTATATTCTACATTCTTATTGTTACTCTGATTTGGAAAGTTTCTAAATCTTCTCTCCTCTGACCCCATTACTACTTTTTTTTAAGATGCAAAAAGCATCCTTTTCTTGTAACTACTGTTGGCCATTTCCTTTCCAAACAGAATAAAAACATCAATCAATGACCTATTTCAGCACTTCTCAAGACTTTGTTTTTTAAAAATAATTTTAGTTGTAGATGGACACAATATCTTTATTTTGTTTATTTAGGTTTTTTTTTTTTAATGTGGTACTGAGGATAGAACCCAGTGCCTCACACATGCTAGGCAAGCACTCTACCACTGAACCACAACTCCAGCTCTACTTCTAGACTTTCATGTGTGTATCTTCACACAGAATACATAGAATCTTGGTAAAATGCATAATTTTACAAAATGTATGATTTTTTTAGTATATGAGTGCCCAAAATCTCCATTTTGATTTATGTTCCCAGATGATGCTGATTTGCTTGTCCATATCTCACATTTTGAATAGCAAGTATTTAGCTGACTAATGTGATTCTGCTACATATTAATCTGATTTTGCTACTAGATACTATTTGATTCTGTTATTGAATCTTTTATTTTTGTATGTGAGATTAAAGTAGTACTCTTACTAACAGAGGGTCTTGAATGCCTGTTGAACAAATACAAAAGTTTGTTTTGGCAGGCATTTGTAAACTTAAATATGAAGGAAGAAAGCATAAAGATGACAACGTCAACCCCTGCCTTAAAGTTAAAGATTATGTTATATATATATGGAATTGTAACTTCTCAAAATAAAGCTGTTTACAAAAACTCCAAACACATCAATATTTCTAGGCTTAGGGAGACATGGCCCTAAATTGGCAAGGGTTCTCTAAAACTCTGCTACTCAAGGTATGCTCCACAGATCAATATTGGTAATATCCAAGTCTGTTAGAAAGGCAGACCCCCAGGATCCTTCCAGGCTACATGAACTAGAATTTGCAATTAAAATAGATTCTGAAGGAGTCTTGTGTGAAACATTAAAGCCTAAGAATCAATGCCCAAAATTTAGCAAGGCCCAGAGCATCTTAGTGAGACACTGTCTCAAACAAATAAAAAATAAAAAACAGCTGGGGATGCAGCTCTATGGTAAAGTACCCCTGAGTTTAATCCCTGTTACCAAAAGAAATAAATCATTGCCCCGGCACTCCCGAATCCCCTGGCTGAATGAGAGAAAGCTAGAATAAACCATTTTTATGGGGGCAAGGCATTTGGGGAATAAAGTTATATGACTATTCGAAGGGCCTCTCTCAAAATGCCTTTATCTGGTGGCACCAAAAGTAATCTTGAAGAAAGCACAGTAGTTGTCTGAATGGTTTCAGCACTGATTAATATACAAAATAAATCCACTGCTCTTGAACATTTAATTACTAGAAAATTATTTCAAGAATATGATGTGTACACTAAGAAAAATGCCATCCCTGATCAAATTTGCTTGTTTGACCATTAGATAGATTCTTCAATGAGGGAAGGGGTAGGAGCCAAGGATTTCAAGGATGCATGAATTACTAAGACACCCCCCCCCAAAAAAAAAGTGCAATCATCCTCTTATGTTACATCCATAGGTTTTGCTGGCTTTTTTAAGGGTTCCCATCACCTAAAAATGGTTAAGAAGAATGCTACCAAAGTTAATGAGTATATTTTTTTTTACTACAGGATTTCCCAGGGATTTTAGTATATCTGTATGTTTTAAGAACTTCCAAGAGAGGGAGTCAGCAGTTATACATAATTTTTTTCAAACTTTCCTTATTATAAGCTTAGAATACTTTATTCTGAAGTACCAAATATTATCTCCTTAAACTCAACAACCTCAAAACCATAAACAAAAAGAATCCCTTGCAAATGTGAGGAAGTGTCCCTTAGCTATAATATTCCAGATTTTAGTGAATAAAAACTATTTTTAACCTAGTACTTGACTTCAGAAAATTCTCTAAAAAAATCAAAGAAAACCTATTTTTTTTTTTTTAAAAAAAGGTATAGGTAGTAGCACTATGAAGAAAACTTTAGTATGATACTCAAAAGCAAGATTCAATAAAATATCAGTTTGGTTCTTTTTTTGTTTGTTTGTTCTTGAAGGACTAACAGTGGCTGTTTTAACAGTGGCTTCATTTGTGTGATATTCAAAAATTACAACGTAATTATAAGCCCTCATTTCTTTAAATGAAACCATCAAAAATCTAACAAGTTACAAAAAGTGGAATGCTGGACCAGATGTAACAAAAGACAGAAAAGAGTAAAAACAAAGACATTTTGGGAATTTTTCAGTAACCTAGAAAATTTGGAGAACACCTTTCTGAGTGAGCTCACAGAAACCATATATGCAGAAAACATACTAATGTTTATGAAGCACAAAAAAACAATGTATGATATGTTATAAAATATTTACATTAAACTCTTGGAGAAAAATAATAAAGGTAACTAAAACTGACTGTTAGGTTACCAACACTAATGCCAATCAACATTCAACAAATTTCAATACTTACCAATATTTTTAACTCTGCTTTTCAACTGAGTAGAATTCCTCTTTTTACTCTTCGATTTGGGTGTTTTGTCTTTAGATGCCAGGCTGGCTTGTGCAGATGCTTTTCTTGTCTTAAATGTTTTAGTTACTGTTGTTGGATCTACTGGGTCAGGCATACTGCTAAAGCTTTCTAATGATTCTTCATCAAACTGGCGTCTTCTCCTGCTTGTATCTAAGTGATTTTTGCGGTTACTATTTGTAGTTTTCTCTACAGACACTGCAAATCCAGTCTTGATAAATGGTTTTCCTATTTCTCCTTCTTGGTCATATGACCATGGCGTCCTAATGTTTTCTACCTCCTCTTCAGGCTGTTTCTGATTCCTTACCAATGAAAACAAGTATTTAGAAATCACACTGTAGATTTATTAACCGAAAACTTCAAAAACTAGTTTACTAAGGAGATTTTGGTGAATAAAATCTTCAACAGGCTATAAAATGTTTTCATTAAATGGGCAAATACTATATATTATGGATTACTTGAAACTTTAATTTTGGACTCTTCTCACTAAACCATTTTTACTGGCAAAAACTCAAAATCAAAGATCTAGCATTTATAATAGAAGGAAAGCAAAATTAAGGCAAGATGGGACACAGAAGGAAAAAAAAAGTTCAGGGAACTAAAAAAGAGCTGTAGCAGAGGGTTGGGGAACATACATGGATCTCTTTTTATCTAAAGAATTTCTAACATAACAAACTCTGTTCATTAAGTATAGCCTGCATCTGTTGGTCTAGTATCATTTCCCAAATTTTATTTGCTGAATGCTGGCATCCCGTAATATTTAAAAGAAATTCACTATTCATCTAAGTTGGGGGAAAAAGGCAAAACAAATTTAATATAGGTATGTAGAATTTCTTAGAAGTTTTAATATGTCAGTGTGCTTTATAAATGTCTTAAGAGTAATAGTGAGCAATAATTCTACAACTTTTTATCATAGAACTTGCATGGACAACAGCGTTCCAAAGAACAGTTTGGGAGACACTGTCCACAGGGTAATACGTCTAATATGTTTACTAACCTAGCAACTTTACAGGAAAAGTTCTCTGACCTTAGCTCAAAACTAAAAATTTTATCTGACTTGTTATCTCTATAGTTATTCAGGGAACCTATGATAGTTGAGATTTTAAGAGATAAGTTCTATCTATTTTAGATGGTAAAAATATCTAAAATAAGATATCCAAATCTGCCCTAAAAATATAAATACTTAATGCAAAACTAAAATAATTTTAGAAATTATTATCAACTTTAGAAAACATTGATAATAATGAAGTAGGGAAATGCATTAGAATGAAGTCCCATTCACTGCGATGAAGATTCATGGCAACAGTGCATTAAACACCATATTCATTTTTTTTAAGTTGTAGTTGGACACAATACCTTTATTTTATTCATTTATTTATTTTTTGTTTGTTATGTGATGCTGAGGATCGAACCTAGTGTCTCGCACGTGCTAGGCGAGCGCCTACCGCTGAGCCACAACCCCAGCCTCCCCGCATATTCAGTTTTGATGAAAAAAAAAAAATTGTTTCATAGAACAACATCAAAGTTAATAGGAAAAAAGAGTCCACAAAGTCCAAGAGATTAATTGTAGGGTTCCTAGAGGTGATTACAAAGTCGGGATTCTAATTTTTTTGGTTAATCAAGTTAAAATAAAATCCCTAAAAGTTCATAACAATTAGTATCAAATGCTAAATTAAAAGGCTGAGACATGTCCAAAAATATAGCTAAAAGTAAATGGAATGTGAATTTGGGGGGAACAGGAATACTAGAAATTGAATTCAGGGGCACTTTACAATTGAGCTACATCCCTAGCCCTTTTCCTAAATTTTTTATTTCAGGACAATCTCACTAAACAGGTAAGGCTGCCCTCCAACTTGTAAACCTCCTGTCCCTGCCTCTAGAATCACTGGGATTACAGGAGTGCATCATACCTTGCCCAGCTACACCACTGCAACTGGCAATGTGAATTTTTTTAAAGGACTTGGACAGCAAATCTTAAGAGATGTTTCTGACAGAATATAAAGTTTTTCCTGAAACTAATAATAAAAACACTGTAAGATTTTCACCAGCTGATTATGAAAATAAATTTGGGGGATCAATATTATTGTTAAAATATTATTTATGTAGCTATAAAAATGCCTAAAGAAAATGACTATCTTGAGCCAATCTAACTAATCTCTCACACTATGTGTGTCAGAAATTGTACATGGGAAAAGTATCACATTAAAAAATAAATATGAGAAAGAGAAAATGAAATCCTAACTAGTGACTGATTCTATTAGTAGTCAATATTATGTCTGAATGATCTTTAGAAACTGATTCTAATCAAAGGCTATGAGTCAAATAAATGGACCATCACTTAACAAATATCTTCCAGTAGTTAACATTACTTTCTAGTCCTAAGTCAATGAACAGTGAACTTTTTTAACATTACAGACAAACAAATCAAGGACAAAACACTATATGGGTCAAGTTATATCCTTCCAAATTAAATCTCACAGAATATCCTGGACCAAAATTCTGAACTACTCTTAGACCAGGGTTACCAGCAGATATAATATGCCTAAGAGATATCTAGTAAGGTATAAAAGTTTCATATTTCCAATACTATCAAGCCAAACCATCACAAACATCCTCCTTCATTGTGTTTTCAAATTACACATAACTACATAATTACAAAAGTGAATGCTTCAGCAAATAACAAGTCATGTTCACAATCAAGTACCTCTGCTTTTCTGCTCCAATAGAGGAACTGCTTTCAAAAGGTTTTGGGAAAGCCATATATTCTGTTTTCCCTGAAGAATTCTGGGCTAAAGGCTGCTGCTGTTCAGTGGATGTAGAAATATTCTGAGAAAAATCTCCAAAATTAGAAGGAAATAAAGGGCTGAAATTCATACCTAATAAATAAAAGCAATGGGTAAAAGAACAATAAAGAAATATCTTTAGCTTTAAATGAAATTAAAGACAGCTTTTAATTAAAGTGCTACTCAAACCCACTCAAACAGAAAATTATTCATTTAATAAATTAATGTTTATTTATTCAATCACTATTTATACTCAGCCATTGGCATACAAAGATGATTAATAATCCTTACTCCTTAAAGGACTAAAGTTATAAATATTAGTAAATGATATTTATCAAATTATTACAGGATACCAGACTTAACTATAGGCACTTTACATATTATTTCATTTACTGTCCAAAATAACACTATAAAATTGATACTATACTCATTTTACCATGAGAAAAAAAGGCATAGAGATCAAACGTCTAATAAGAAGAGCTGGTTAGATCTCAGGTATGCAAGAATCTAAAGTTTATATTTTTTTCCACCCTAATCAGGCAAGCAAAATATCATTACATACTTACCACTTACCAAACAGTGCTTCCAGGTCCCTGCATAGGGCTATTTAATAACCTGGAGAGGAGGGCTTCACAAAACTGAACCCGTTTATACAGAATGAACAATTATTGTACATGGTGTTGGCATAGGTATAAAGAGTATTACAGTGAAAAGGAATAGAATGGGTAACTTCTCATTTATCACTTAAAAGTCTACTCAATGTTTGCTGTCAATACAATCTAGAACTAAAAAAGCTTGTTCAATTTTTTAATGCCACCATCTTGAAAATCCTGTTAAGAATATATACTGTGGTACATGAATATTTATGTTCACAAAGCTCTCCCAACTTTCTTCCTCCTCCTACATTCACTTGTAAACAACAACTCTCCTTTATGATTCATTTCATTTAACTGGTCACTTAACTTATTCATTGTATTTCTAAAATGTCTTTTCAATTACTCATTTTTCTTTACCACTACTAGCAATGCCTTAGATCAGGTTGTCATTCTTTCCCTAATATTACTGCTAAAGTCTTTTATTTACAAGCTCCTCCTTCCTTTTCAATCCTCCCACACTATCACCAGTATAATATTTCTAAAATATAAATCTCACATCTGCTCAGAGTCCTTCAATGGCCTCCTCTTCTCTGCAGTGTAGTCGAAGTGTTTTTTGCCAATTACAAAAGGCTTCTGTCCTACCTACTAGTCACACTTAACAACCTCTAAATTTCCTAAGTGATATGTTATTTCATTGCTTTGTTACTTAAGTGGCTCCATTGATTAGAAAGTCCTTTCCTTTCTAATCTCTCTGGTTATAAATTTTATTCAAAAACTAATTTGCCCAAGCATTCGCACAATAGCTACATCACTCATGGCACTGTATTATAAGCATTTGTTAACATTCTTCCTCAATAGATTCTTAATTCCTAAAAGGATTTATCTCAGTCCTTTGACTCCCAATAACTGAATGAAAGCCTAAGAGAAATGCACTTACCAACAAGATATGGTGCTTCTATAGAAGTATACTATGTTAATCATCTTTACTCTCCTAATGCTTTACATAGTGCTTGCTATAGAACAGCCACTAAATAGATTCTCTCTTTTCTAAATAGCTAAAGCAATCATTCATAAGTAATTTACTTAATTTTGTTAGCAACTATATTATTAAGCTTTAGTTTTCATTATAAGAAACAAAGTAGAAAAAAGTTTCTAACTTGCCTTGCAAACATTTCCTACCATTTCAAAATAGAATGTTAAAAATCTACGCAATATCACAATACCAGACCTTAAACTATACTACAGAGCCATAGTAACAAAAACAGCATGATACTAGCACTAAGAGATATACATATACCAATGGTACAGAGTAGAAGACACAGAGACAAACCCACATAAACACAGTTATTGCATCCTGGACCATGGCACCAAAAACATTAATTGGAGAAAAGATAGCCTCTTCAGAAAATGGTGCTGGGAAAACTGGAAATCCATATGTAACAAAATGAAATTAAACCCCTATCTCTCACTCTACACAAAACTTAAAGTGGATCAAAGACAGAGGCATTAGAACAGAGACCCTATACCTAACAGAAGAAAAAACAGGCCCAAATTCTGTACCATTTTGGCTTAGAAACTGATTTCCTTAACAAGAGTTCTAAAGTGCAAGAAGTAAAATCAAAAATCAATAAATAGGATAGATTCAAACTAAAAAGCTTCTTCTCAGCAAAGGAAAGAATCATAAAGAGAGAGCCTACAGAATGGGAGAAAATCTTTACCACACACACCTCAGATAGAGCATTAACCTTCAGGGTATATAAAGAACGCAAAAATCTCAATACCAAAACCACAAATAACCTAATCAATAAATGGGCTAAGGAACTGAAGAGACACTTCGCAGAAGAAGAAATACAATCAAACAACAAATATATGAAAAAATGTTCAGCATCTCTAGCAATCAGAGAAATGCAAATCAAAACTACTCTAAGATTTCATCCCACTCTAGTCAGAATGGCAATTATCAAGAATATAAACAAGGGGTTGAAGTTGTGGATCAGTGGTAGATCACTTGCCTAGCACATGTGAGGCACTGTATTCGATCCTCAGCACCACATTAAAAATAAAATACAGGTATTGTGTTCACATACAACTAAAAATATATTTTTAAAAAAAGAATACAAACAATAATAAGTGTTGGCAAGGATGTAGGGGAAAAGGTACACTCATTCATCACCGGTGGGACTGCAAATTGGTGCACCTACTCTGGAAAGCAGTATGGAGATTCCTCAGAAAACTTGGAATGGAACCACCATTTGACCCAGCTATCTCATTCCTCGGTTTGTACTCAAATGACTTAAAATCAGCATATTACAGACACACAGCCACATCAATGTTTATAGCAGCTCAATCCACAAGCATGCAAGCAACCTAGATGCCCTTCAAGAAAATGGATAAATAAAATGTAGTATATATATACCTTAAAGAAGAATGACTTTATGGCATTTGCAGGTGAATGGATGGAGCTGGAGAATATCATGCTAAGCAAAACAAGCCAATCCCAAGAAACCAAAGGCTGGATATTTTCTCTGATATGTGGATGCTAATTCATAATAAGAGGGGGCTAACAAAAAATAGAGGTACTTTGGATTAGGTAGAGGGGAGTGAAGGGAGGGGAGGAGGTATGGGGCTAGAAAAGACAGTAGAACGAATCAGATAGCATTACCCTATGTATATGACTGGTGTGATTCTACAACACGTATAACCAGAAGAATGAGAAGTCATACTTCATTTATGTATGATGTATCAAAATACATTCTACTGTCATGTATAACTAATTAGAACGAATTTTTAAAAATCCATGCAACAAATTATAATATCAAAAAAATTTTTTTCTTTCAATTTCAGTCACCTACCTGGTGCAAATGATGAAAAATTAGTAAATCCAGGCAGATTAAATAGATTTACAGGTTGTGTTGGAAAGCTGAAAGGACAAAATAAACTGGGAGATGAAGGGTGTGATGCACTACTTCCTCTTTCCTTGCTTCCAGATTTTTCTGGATGCTGATTTTGTTGGCGCATAAGTTCATTCAGCATTTGTTTCAACCTACAAAAATTTAAGAAGTCAGTAATTTTAAAACGAGTTATATTATAATCTATAAAGTATATTCAGGAAGATTATATGTAAGAAATAATTCAACAGCATGCAGGACTGTTCTGGTCCTACAACAAATAAATGCTTGTTTTGCTAGCCTTTGGAACAAGAACTGAAGGCAGTGTCTCCTGTCAGACAGCAGGTACAAGTAAATTTTTTTGTTTATAGCTTCATTACTGGCATAACTTACACACTACAATTCACCCAATGTTAAGTATACAATTCAATAATTCAGAATTTTACAAACAAAAGTCCACAATATCAATATGGAACAATAGATGCATCACTGCTTATCCATTTCTCAGGTGGTTGAGAATGTGTTAATATATATTTGGTTCATACCCTTTCTTCCTAGCAGATAACTATAACACTCTCACTCAATTTTGGCACTCAAAAGTGTCCAAATTTTTAAGTAATCAATTACCTCTGAACATTATTCTGTTGCCATGTTAGCTGTGTGTAGCACTGGTTCAACTGGTGCATTATGAGGTGTACCTGAGGAGATGCAACATTGCTTGGCATAACACTGTAAGGACCTGTGAGAAGAGTTTGCAGCAGACAAGACAGAGTCTATTGAAAAAAAAATTTGGTAACAGTTACTGATGAGTTGAGGAAAATTTGTATTACTTCGAAAATAATACAAATAAGATACTTATTTTTGTAGTAAATTTTACCTGCTGGTCTTGCATCAAAGTCTGACAAATATTGACACTGAAGTCAAGTTGTTTCTTAAGCTGGTTAATTTGTTCTTGCCATTGTTCTTTCTCTTCTACATAAGAGAGCTCTGATACCCACCGAAGGTTTTCTTGCCGTTGCATGCTGATATTCTGTTGTTGTCTTGTCTTGGCTAATGGGCGATAATTTCCATCTGCCGAAAAAGGGCGATTGTTCTTCCACCTAACATAGAATTTAAAGCCTTAAGTTATCACATATAATAATTCGGTTTTTAAAATACAGCCATAAACCTGATATCCTAGTCTCTAAGCAAGTATTCTTGTGAAGTTCAAAGGACTTATAAAATACAAAAAATAGAGGGGAAAACCTGCAATTTTCTAGTTTTAAACCATTTTTAAAAACTGCTTCCCTGTCCTTTTTCCTTTATGTCTTTACACAGAAGAGCCAGTTTATTTCTGTATTCTTCTGTCAAATGAAAACACTGATTATACTACAATCTTCCATTCCTCATGCTTTAAGTTTAATCACACAACATTCCATTAAGTGGAACTATTCTATCTAACCATCTTTTATTCATGAAAAAAATGTTTTCACTGCTATAAATCAAAATGCAGTTAATATTTAAAAAAAAATTTCTTTGAGATGGAGTCTTGAGCCCAGGTTGGTCCTGAACTGGGCTCAAGTGATCCTCTCTCCTTAGGCTCCTGAATAGTTAAAGATTACAGACAGTGTGCCCCCAAGTCCACAATGCAATTAATATCTTTGTTGACACATCTTTTCACTATCCACCACTTTTCATTTTTGCTTAATTCCCCCAAACAGTAGCAAAAATGAAAACTTATGTATGAATCTTGACACAGTCTAGCTGGGACCAGCAAAACCTGTGATATATTAATAAAAGCAGTCTTTGTCCCTGGTTTTTAGCATAACACTCTAAAAACCCTTGACATTTCCTGAGTGGTAGAATGTCTTTTGTTATTCATAATAAGCCCACTGCAACCATACCTGAGTTTATACTAATGAAGTAACTATTGGAAGGCCCTATATATCTTCATGATGGAGAAGGGAGTGGTCACTAGAAAAACCAACACTGAAAATTATAACCATTTAGAGGGTTATAATTTTCAGACTCATCCCCTGACCTCCAGAGGAGACAAAGAAGTCAGAGCTTGCGTTTAATCAACAATGGTTTGATTGATCATACCTATGCAATGAAATGCCCATAAAACCCCTGAACAATGTAGTTCAGAAAGCTTCTAGGTTGGTGAGCACATCAAGGTGTAGGAAAGTGGTATAGCAAGAGGACACAGAAGATCTGCACACCTCCTCACCCCACACACCGCTTTATGCATTTCTTTCACTTGATGGTACTTGAATCGTACTTACAATTGGTAAATATAAGTAAGTGTTTTCCTGCGTTCTGTGAGTTGTTCTTACAAATTATCTACTGAAAGAAGGGTTGTGGGAACTCTCAAATTTGTAGCCACATTGGACAGAAGTACAATTATCCTAGGGACCAAGCATTTACATCTGAAATGAGGATACTCTTATGGAAATGAGCTCCTTTACTTATGGAGTCTATACTAACTCTTGTATAGAGTGCTATAAATGTGCTATAAATGAATTTTAAGATACTGAGCTAGTTTGGAGAATTGTAGAATTCCGTTGTGTCAAAAGACCCGAGATATTTAAAATCAAGCAAAAAACTAAAACAAACAAACAAACCTATTTTTAGATTCCTTTGCATTATAGGAATTGTGATTCACACTATTAGGAGGATACATAGAAAAATTATCATTAGAACTGGCATCTTGCTCTTCTTCCTCTTCTTCATCTGTCCCAACAATTCCTTCAGAAAGGTAACCATCTTCATCTCCTTCTTCATCTAAGGCACACTGAGTAGAGCCTCCCCAAGTTGCCATTGTTCTAGTGATTAAGAGACATAAAACAGTTACCATTCTGAAAGTAAGCTAAATACTTTATGCACCAGACTTAATATCAAGCATACATATATATTAACACACACACATTTAATCGTAACTCTATAAGATAAATGGTACTCTCCTAATTACTGCTATACAGATTAGTTTGCTTTCCATCAAACAATTCTTTAATTGAATTGAAATAGTAATTAATTACAACCCCAGGAACTTTTTTTTTGCAGTACTGGGGATTAAACCCCGAGGCACTCTACCACTGAGCTATAATCCTAACCCTTTTTATTTTTTGAGAAAAGATCATGCTAAATTGCTAAAACCAGCCCTAGCACTTGTAATTCTCCTGCTTCAGCCTCCAGAGTATATGGGATTACTGGCATGCACCACTGCACCTGGCCCTTAGGACTTTTTTCCTTAACTAAACCTCCCTCAACTTTTCCTTGACTGACAATTCTCTACTTCAGTGCTATTCAAAAGAATTTTCTGTGTGCTGGGGATACAGCTCAGTTGGTAGAATGCTTGCCTCCCATGCAGAAGGCCCTGGGTTTAATCCCAGAACCACAAAAACAAATAAACAAACAAACAATCAAAACAACTTTTTGCAATAGTGATAATGATTGATATCTGTGCTGCAATACACAGTGGATGCTAGGTACATATAGCTACTGGGCACTTAAAATGTGGTTGATAGGAAACAAAAATTTTCACTTCATTTTAATTTAAAGAGCCACCAATATCTATGGGCTGCTGTTTTAGGATGTACAACTTTAGTCCAGGAATGTAGCACAGTAGTAAAGCTTGTGCTCTGCAGGCATAGGGCCTTGGATTTAACACCCAGCACCACCACAACAACAACAAAAAAACAACATACAACTCTAGACCAATGGTTCTGCTCATAAAAACTATCTGAAGAAAGCTGTAAAAGAACAAATGTGTAATAACCAGAAAAGAATACTGATAAAATAGTTTGATCAATAAAACTCCCAAAATAGGATAAGTTCTAAGAGGAAGACAGTACAATGTGGTAGAAATGTTTTCTAAGGATAGGAAAATGTAAAGCTGCAAAAAATCTGGATTTCTAAACTTAAGATATAAATATTACTATATAGCAACTTATAGATAACCAACTCTTTGTGAAATATTCTAAATATGGAAATGTTGAACTTAAATCCTAAAATCTAAAATGTTTTGTATAATAAAATGTTTTAAAATCCTCAAGATTCTTACAAATAGCAGATGTTCAATTTAAGTAAAAAACTGATTTTTTCCCCTGGTCTATTAGAAAAACAAGACATCAAGCATTTTCTTTTTATAGGCTTAAAACTTTAAGAAAATAAGACTTATAGACATTAGAAAATCTGTTATCACCATTTATCACATGCCATAATAATTTGAGAAAGCTGATTTTAAAAGAGCAAATGGCTGGATTCAGTCAAATTGAGTCACAAAGGTGATACCTAAAACACTAGCCTCAATGAAACAGCAGATTTATGCTGTCGTATCAAGAGGGAAAAACAAACTGCTTTGCCTAAAGTTTGACATTATTTAAAAAGTGATTTAAACTACTCTCTTACTTTTCTGTTCTACTTTGTTGAGGAGTACACAGGTTCTCAGATCCATCACTTCTCAATGACATGGCCACTGGAGATGTAGTTTCAGCTAGACCTTGCCTCCTCTGATGTTCAGCCATTAGAGCTTCAAGCTGCTTTCTTCTCTGTCGAAGCTCTTCCCTTAATATTTCATGTCTTCGCATGTCTGACCACAACTATTATTTTAAAAATCAGAGTTAAGTAAATATTTGGATTTGCTGTAGCCTTAAAGAATATTGTTGGTACTACAGAACTTTCTATTTTCACTCTATCCTTTTGATGATAAGATTTCTTTGAAGGTTAAAATAATATTTTAGTGATGATTAAGAAAATACTAGGTAATCTTTAATTGTTAATGAAAATAAGCAGCACTCAAACTTCAGGAATTATTTGAGAAAAGACACAATATTACCTACAAATTGTGTGTGTGTGTGTGTGTGTGTGTGTGTGTGTATGTATATATATATATATATATATATATATATTGCTAAGTGATTAAGTCTAATTGAAACAATTAGTGTCTGCTGTAACTACACTCTTATGTGTAATTCTGCTAAGTATTTGCTAATAAAGAGCATGATTATTTTGAAACAATGCCAGCATAATTATTTTTTGTAAAAAAATGTTTTACTCCAGGGCTGGGGTTGTAGCTCAGTGGTAGAGGGCTTGCCTAGCATGTGTGAGGCACTGGGTTCAATTCTCAACACTGCATATAATAAAATAAAGAGGGGCTGGGGTTGTGGCTCAGCAGTAGAATGCTCACCTAGCACATGCAATGCCCTAGGTTCGATCCTCAGTACCACATAAAAATAAATGAAATAAAGGTACTGTATTCAACTACAACTAAAAATAAATAAATAATAAATAGATAAAAGTCCATTGATTAAAAAAATAAATAAAAAATAAAAGAGGTTTATTCCAAGTAGAAGACACAAAACACAAAACATGTTTCAAGTAGAATACTGCCAGCATGTGTAAAGCCTTACATTCAATCCAACAACTGCAAAAACAAAACACCCTATGTTTCACAGATACTGTTCTCCATCTTATGATGTGTCTTAAGACCAACTCAGGAAATAAGTTTACCATACCTCATTATCTACTACTGAAGAATCTTCAGGTTCAAAAACAGATTTGTTTGTATTGGTCTCATTTTCATTAGTAGTTGGGGTTGAAGTAACAGCTGGTATGTATTTTTTTGTGGGACAATTACCCACAGTAGTGGCTGACAGCTAAAAAAGAATTGGCAAAACTATTATGAGGTATTAAAGTAATAATATTATTTTCATAAAAGTAGTTAGTATACTTCTTCTCTAGATCTTTAGTGACATATTTAATCTGTTATTACTAGACCCCAAATGCCATCATCATCTGAAAATAACATATGAAAACATAGGTTAAAGTTGAAAAGTAATACTCAGGAACAACAAAAGCAATAGAAATCAAAATTCTGTATTCTTAACCTAACACTGTCACATATTCCTCTGGATATTATTTAGATTGGGGATAAAGGACAAAAGGATTAGATAATGTAGAAAAGGTAAGAGTTTTGAAAATAAACGATTTTATCAGAAACATATATCCTTTGGTATGTTTCCCTTTCTTCAAAAACAAAATATAGGGGCTGGGATGGTGGCTCTAAGGTAGAGCACTTGCCTAGCATGTGTGGAGGAACTTGGTTCGATCCTAAGCACCACATAAAAAATAAAATAAAGGTATTGTGTCAACCTACAACTAAAAAATAAATGTTTTTTTTTTTTAAAAATATATATATAGCTAAAAATAAAGCTAACCAATAAATTTTATGAAAATCTCAGAAAAGAATTATTATACCATTCCCATATCAATCCTATACCTGATTATCTGACATGACCAAATATAGCTTATTTTCTGTTCAAACTGAAAGAGCCATATTCAGTACTATTTAATAAACAAAAGCATATATATTTTATTTTTACAGAAAACTTATAATAAGGACAGATGCAGTGGCACATGCCTATAAAATCTCAGCAGCTAAAGAGGCTGAGGCAGGAGAATTACAAGTTCAAACCTAGCCTCTCAGCAACTTAACAAGGCCCTAAGCAACTTAGCAAGACCCTATTTCAAAATAAAATATAAAAAAGGACTGAAGATGTAGGTCAGTGGTTAAGTGCTCCTAAGTTCAATCCCTGGTACTGGAAAAGAAAACTTATGATGATTTAAAACCTTTATTATGTAATTCTAGGCCAATAAAATATGAAAATACTGGTTTATAACTGCAAAGTTCAAACCAGAATATTTTAATATAATAAACACTTAGAAGTAGTTATGTTCTGAATCAATGGCTTATTAGCCCAGTAAAAATGATTAATTCCCATGATTTCATAGTATATCCCAGCCCATTATTTCATCAATTTCATTAATTCTCAAATTAGTAGATATAAATCTGACACATCAGTACTAAAAAAAGGCAAAGAATATTATCAACTGACATTAGGTTTTTTTGGTTGTTGTTTTGTTCGGTTTTATTTTTCCAATACTGGGGATTGAGCCCAGGGCCTAGCGCTTGGTAGGCAAGCATTCCACCACTGAGCTACATTCCATCCCTAAACTTTAGGTTTTGAACACCCCTTTGCCTAAGTAAACTGAAAGAAATAATTCTTAATTACCTGCAGGTCAGGACATGCCTTTTGCAAAGCTTGAATTTTCTCTTGAATCTCAATCAGTTTCTTTCTTTCTTCCTGCAATTGTTTTAGCTCTCGCTGTTGTTGCTGTAGTTTAGCCTCATAAAATTTCTCTCTATAATTAAATTGACAATTAATTTGTAGACTCCCAATAAAAGTTGATGACAACATTAAGCAAAATAAAACAAAATACCTAGCCAAGAACTTTCTCTGTAACAAGCACTATATTTTTACTAAGTAAAAGCCAAAAGTTTTGCATACCTTGCCTTTTCATTTCCACCAGTATCTTTCTGTGTTTTGTTAGCATTTCCTCTAGTATTATTTGAATTTTGTTTGGTGTCTTCTTCTGCTGGGTAGAAGTCATCCAAATTTGATGTATTGGCAGAAGTAACCCCTTGAGCTGCATCATCATCCTTTTAAATAGCACAATTATATTAAAACATATCTTAGATATATCTTGATATCTAGAGACATTATCAGATTCACACCTTACCAAATGCACTAGATCATAAAATTTTACATAACACAAATTAATGCAATAGAGAAAACACAATAATTTTTATAGAAAACTGAAGTTCATTCTCAACCAATGGTGAGGAATGAATTCTAAGACTAAAACGAACACATTCAAAATATGTGTTACCAACTACTCAGTTGCTACAGTTTAAGTGTCTCCCCCAAGGGTTCAAGTACTGAAATTTAATCCCCACTATGAAGTATGTGAGAGTGAATACTAATCTCACTTTAGTGTTGAGAAGTGATTAGAATTAGATAGAGTTGCCAGGTAAAATCCCAATAACTAAATATTGGTGGGTTTATAGGAAAGGTGGAAAGACCAAAAGACACACATATGTGTTCCCTGTCACTTGCTATGTAACCCTCTGAATTGCCTACAGACTGTCAGATATGGGCTCTTAAACCTTCAGAACTATGAGCGAAATAAATCTATTTTTTTTCTATAAAGTTACCCAGCCTCAGGTATATCTATATAGTAACACAAGTGTAAGACAACCTAGTAATAACCAAAATTCTATTTTTTTTTTTGTACCAGGGATTTAACCCAGGGGCACTTAAGCACTGAGCCACATTCCCAGGCCTTTTTAAATATCTTTTAAATTTAGAGACAAGGTTTCATTGAGTTGCTTAGGACCTCACTAAGTTGCTGAGGCTGGCTTTGAACTTGCAATCCTCCGGCCTCAGCCTCTTGAGCTGCTGAGATTACAGGTGTGCGCCAACAAATTGTCTTTTCTCATCTTGACCAACAAAAGGTACAATTCTACTATTACTAGGAAGATATGAACTTTTTGTTTTTTTCCAGTAATTATGATGTTTGAGATAGGATATTCTCACTATATTTGTATTTACTGAAGAGGAAAGAGAGGAAATGGGATAATTTTTAAAGAGGGTCAGTGACAATGGATTTTGATTGTTTGAAATTGTTACTATAAAAATTTATCTATTATCAAGAGTTCCCAACTCCACTGATAATTTTTTTCTCCTCTTCATGTTCTGCAGAAAGCTAATCTTTGATACCTCAGCAACTTTGCATCAATCTAAACACTAACATAACCTATTAGTGATATTGATAGGAAGATGGAAAGAAACTGTATTGTAACTTCAGAAAAGGAGAAGCTGGATCACAAAGTATTTTTACAGAATAAAAAGTAGACAAACTAAAGCATGAGAAATAATGCAAAACAGAGCTTCCTGAAATTTCAGATGGTAGTATGAGGGTGCCTAAACAACTGAAATGATATGAACTACAGCATTAAAATAAAGCTGAAAAAGTAACACACATTTTAATATACAATGCATCATAGACTGAAAAACAAAAGATAACAATCTCTGGAGGCTTATTGATACATTAGGCTTCATTAAGGACTTACTCTAAGTTGTCCAGGATTTTAAATCAGAAAGACTAACAGTTTATATAAACATAATAACTACGTATGTTTAAACCTTCTCCTGTGTCCCTGAGAACCAGGATATAAATACAGGTATAAGAAAAGAGTACTAGTCAGGCCCAGCAACCAGCCAAGTGACTGCAGCTACACGCGCCGGCGGGGAACGCGGACCAGACCCACTAGGACAGGTCCGGCGGACGGCTGAGGGCTAGGCCCGTCCCCTCCCCCAGTGTCTGCAGGTAGGCGGGACTGTGAACACCAGCAGAGCGGGCCCAAAGCCTGCTGAGGGGCGGAACCGGCCCCTCCCCCAGTGCCTGCAAGCTAGGCGTTGCAAGCCACGGGCGGGTGGGTCAGGCCCAGCAACCAGCCAAGTGACTCCAGCTACACGCGCCGGCGGGGAACGTGGACCGGACCCACTAGGACAGGTCCGGTGGTCGGCTGAGGGCTAGGCCCGTCCCCTCCCCCAGTGTCTGCAGGTACGCGGGACTGTGAACACCAGCAGATAGGGCCCAAAGCCTGCTGAGGGGCGGAACCGGCCCCTCCCCCAGTGCCTGCAAGCTAGGCGAACCTGCAACCCATCGGGAGGTTAGGCCCAGCAACCTATGGAGTGACACAGGTGCCCCTGGCGCCTGCTGGGTAGGTGGACCTTTGACCGACCAGCAAAGCAGACCTAGGGCCTGCCAGCATGGTAGACGGATCACACTAAGTGGAGGAGGATCACAGCCACTACCTGCCCTGCAAGGGTGATTTTTCAACTATACAAGAGCAATATAAATAAATAGAGGGGGAAAATATCAAAGACACAACAATTTCACCAAGCAGAAAGAAACGCCAGCAGTATGAAACGACAAGGAAAGAAAGGACCACAGGCAATGCAGGTCAACCCAACTTTAGAAGAGGTAATAGCTGCAACAGATGGAATGTCAGATAGAGAGCTCAGGACATACATGCTTCAGATGATCTGGAGTCTCAAGGAAGACATGAGACAGCAAAATCAGACAATGAAAGATCACATTGACAAACAAATCCAGGAAGTAAAAGATCAATTTCACAGGGAGATAGAGGTAATAAAAAACAAACAAATAGAAATACTAGAAATGCAGGAAACAATAAACCAACTTAAAAACTCAATTGAGAATACTACCAGCAGAGTGGATCACTTAGAAGATAGAACATCAGACAATGAAGACAGAGTATTTCAACTTGAAAAGAACATAGATAGCTCAGCAAGTCTACTAAGAAACCATGAGCAGAACATTCAAGAGCTATGGGATAATATCAAAAGACCAAACTTAAGAGTCATTGGGATACAGGAAGGCACAGAGCTCCAAACCAAAGGATTAAGCAATCTATTCAGTGAAATAATACAAGAAAACTTCCCAGACTTGAAGAATGAGACAGAATCCCAAATCCTAGAAGCCTACAGGACGCCGAATGTGCAAAATCATAAGAGATCCACACCTAGACACATTATAATGAAGATGTCCAACATACAGAATAAGGAGAGAATTTTAAAAGCTACAAGGGAAAGGAAGCAGATTACATTTAGGGGTAAACCAATCAGAATAACAGCTGATCTCTCAACACAGACTCTAAAAGCTAGAAGATCCTGGAATAACATATTTCAAACGCTTAAAGAAAATGGATTCCAACCAAGAATCTTGTATCCGGCGAAATTAAGCTTCAGGTTAGAAGATGAAATTAAAACCTTCCACGATAAACAAAAGTTAAAAGAATTCGCAGCTAGAAAACCATCTCTTCAAAAAATCCTTGGCAAAACATTACAGGAAGAGGAAATGGAAAATAACATTGATAACCAACAATGGGAGGTAGGACAGTAAAGGGGGGAAAGTAGTCAAAGAGGATAACAAATCAGGTTTAGTAACATCAATAAACAAATATGGATAGAAGAACAAACCATATCTCAATAATAACCCTAAATGTTAATGGCTTAAACTCACCAATTAAGAGACACAGGCTAGTAGAATGGATCACAAAACAAGACCCAACAATATGCTGTCTACAGGAGACGCATTTGATAGGAAAAGATGTACATAGACTGAAGGTGAAAGGTTGGGAAAAATCATATCACTCATATGGACCACGGAAACAAGCAGGAGTGTCCATACTCATATCTAATAAAATAGATTTCAAGCCAAAGCTAATCAAAAGGGATAAAGAAGGACACTTCATACTGCTCAAGGGAACCATACACCAACAAGACATAACAATCATAAATATATATGCCCCAAATAATGGTGCAGCCGTGTTCATCAAGCAAACTCTTCTCAAGTTCAAGAGTCTAATAGACCACCATACAGTAATCATGGGAGACTTCAACACACCTCTCTCACCACTGGACAGATCTTCCAAACAAAAGTTGAATAAGGAAACTATAGAACTCAATAACACAATTAACAACCTAGACTTAATTGACATATATAGACTATACCACCCAACATCAAGTAGCTACACTTTTTTCTCAGCAGCACATGGAACCTTCTCAAAAATAGACCATATACTATGTCACAGGGCAACTCTTAGACAATACAAAGAGGTAGAGATAATACCATGCATCTTGTCAGATCATAATGGAATGAAACTGAAAATCAATGATAAAAGAAGAAAGGAAAAATCAAACATCACCTGGAGAATGAACAATAGGTTGCTGAGTGATCAATGGGTTTTAGAAGACATCAAGGAGGAAATTAAAAAATTCCTAGAGTTAAATGAAAACACAGACACAACATATCGGAATCTATGGGACACATTGAAAGCAGTTCTAAGAGGAAAATTCATTGCTTGGAGTTCATTCCTCAAAAAAAGAAAAAACCAACAAATAAATGATCTCATACTTCATCTCAAAATCCTAGAAAAAGAAGAGCAAAACAACAGCAAAAGAAGTAGAAGGCAAGAAATAATTAAAATCAGAGCTGAAATTAATGAAATTGAAACAAAAGAAACAATTGAAAAAGTTGACAAAACTAAAAGCTGGTTCTTTGAAAAAATAAATAAAATTGACAGACCCTTAGCCATGCTAACGAAGAGAAGAAGAGAGAGAACCCAAATTACTAGCATACGGGATGAAAAAGGCAA
Source organism: Urocitellus parryii (assembly GCF_045843805.1). NCBI lineage: Eukaryota > Metazoa > Chordata > Mammalia > Rodentia > Sciuridae > Urocitellus > Urocitellus parryii. Next base: position 24,256,339 of record NC_135544.1, on the reverse strand, counting down.
TATCACAACAGACACTTCAGAAATATAGAAGATAATCAGAAATTACTTTGAATCCTTATACTCCAATAAAATAGAAGATAGTGAAGGCATAGATAAATTCCTTGAGTCTTATGATCTGCCCAGATTGAGCCAGGAGGATATAGACAACCTAAACAGACCAATAACAATAGAGGAAATAGAAGAAACCATCAAAAGACTACCAACTAAGAAAAGCCCAGAACCGGATGGGTATACAGCAGAGTTTTACAAAACCTTTAAAGAGGAACTAACACCAATACTTTTCAAACTATTTCAGGAAATAGAAAAAGAGGGAGAACTTCCAAATTCGTTCTACGAGGCCAACATCACCCTGATTCCGAAACCAGACAAAGACACTTCAAAGAAAGAAAACTACAGACCAATATCTCTAATGAACCTTGATGCAAAAATCCTCAATAAAATTCTGGCGAATCGGATTCAAATACATATCAAAAAAATTATACACCATGATCAAGTAGGATTCATCCCTGGTATGCAAGGTTGGTTCAATATACGGAAATCAATAAATGTTATCCACCACATCAATAGACTTAAAAATAAGAACCATATGATCATCTCGATTGATGCAGAAAAAGCTTTCGACAAAGTACAGCATCCCTTTATGCTCAAAACTCTAGAAAAATTAGGGATAACTGGATCATACCTCAACATTGTAAAAGCAATCTATGATAAGCCACAGGCCAGCATCATTCTGAATGGAGAAAAATTGAAGGCATTCCCTCTAAGATCTGGTACAAGACAGGGATGCCCTCTCTCACCACTTCTGTTCAACATAGTCCTCGAAACACTGGCCAGAGCAATTAGGCAGACGAAAGAAATTAAAGGCATAAAAATAGGAAAAGAAGAACTTAAATTATCACTATTTGCAGATGATATGATTCTATACCTAGCAGACCCAAAAGGGTCTACAAAGAAGCTATTAGAGCTAATAAATGAATTCAGCAAAGTGGCAGGATATAAGATCAACACGCATAAATCAAAGGCATTCCTGTATATCAGCGACAAATCCTCTGAAACGGAAATGAGGACAACTACTCCATTCACAATATCCCCCCAAAAAATAAAATACTTGGGAATTAACCTAACAAAAGAGGTGAAAGATTTATACAATGAAAATTACAGAACCCTAAAGAAAGACATAGAAGAAGACCTTAGAAGATGGAAAAATATACCCTGCTCATGGATAAGCAGAACTAACATCATCAAAATGGCGATATTACCAAAAGTCCTATATAAGTTCAATGCAATGCCAATCAAAATCCCAACAGCATATCTTGTAGAAATCGATAAAAGAATCATGAAATTCATATGGAATAATAAAAGACCCAGAATAGCAAAAACAATACTAAGCAGGAAGTGTGAATCAGGCGGTATAGCGATACCAGACTTCAAACTATACTACAGAGCAATAGTAACAAAAACAGCATGGTACTGGTACCAAAACAGGCGGGTGGACCAATGGTACAGAATAGAGGACACAGTAACCAATCCACAAAACTACAACTATCTTATTTTTGATAAAGGGGCTAAAAGCATGCAATGGAGGAAGGATAGCATCTTCAACAAATGGTGCTGGGAAAACTGGAAATCCATTTGCACCAAAATGAATCTGAATCCCTATCTCTCGCCGTGCACAAAAGTTAACTCAAAATGGATCAAGGAGCTTGATATTAAATCAGAGACACGGCATCTGATAGAAGAAAAAGTTGGTTATGATCTACACGCTGTGGGATCGGGCTTAAGTGTATTATGATTTGTAACAAAGAAACAAAAGAAAATGATGTGCATTTTTTTGAATGATGCATACCAAAGTATACAAATGCAAAGAAAAGACCTCATAATATATAATTTGTAAATCTGTGTAAAGAATTTGTGAATGAAAGTCAAGAGAGAGTTTACTAATAATGTATATTTTCTTTTAATGATGACAGCATACCCACTTTTTACTTGAAAATTCAAAGAAAGAAGCATTTCAAAAGAATAAAACATGAGTTTTTCACTCATGATGAAAACCATTTTTCTATACCTTTATTAATGTGGTTAATGTTAATGTTGTATCCTCCATAACTTTCAAGCTAAAACTCAATGAAAATAAATCATTCAGTATTTTACCAGAGATGTGAAAACTGCTGATATTACCCTAAGTTATAGATATTACAAACAAGTTTTTTGGCCAAAAATCATAACACTTTAGAGTCTCTAAAATATTTCTATAGTGATTAGATTACTAGAAAAAGTTTAACAATACATAACAGATGGAAAAGATAAAAAGGAATGATTTTAAAAGTCAACTCATTTTGGTCACTCTAGATAGATTATATCCATTCTAGTAAACTACAAAAGGCAAATAAATCTTTGGACCATATTTTTTAATAAAGAAGTATTATTACTTACACAATTACACATTCGTATATATGGACTACCTTTTACAATCTATGATTAGTAATTCCAACTTTGTGGTCGGCATGGTGGTGCACACCTGTAATCCCACCTACTCAGGAGGCCGAGATTGGGGGTCAGTGGTTTGAAGATAGCTTAGGCAAAACCCTGTCTCAAAAACTAAAAAAGCCAACAAAACAAAACAAAACAAAAATAGGCTGGGGGTGTAGCTCAGTGGTAGAGCACTTTCCTAACAGAAAATTCCTGGGTTCAACCACCAGCATTGACTGTGGGAAAAATAAAAATCCAACTTTAGTTGGCCTTACTAGGATAAAAGGGTTTTTCTTCTTTACCTCAAATGTGTTGAAATCTCAGGCTCTGGTATCAGGAAGTCTAAATTCTGGTCCTGAAATTTGTACAACATTGTGCAATTAAAACCTCTTCACAAGGACTCTAACTCTGGATTGACTTGTGACTATGGGCCAGTACTTTTTTGTGGGGGTGGTGGTAACTGGGAATTGAACCCAGGGACACTTAACCACTGAGCCACATCCCCAGCCCTTTTCTGTATTTTATTAGAGCCAGGGTCTCGCTAAGTTGCTGAGGCTGGCTTTGAGTTCACAATCCTCCTGTGGTCTCCGGAGCCACTGGGATTACATACATGTGCCACCACACTCAGCTTAGGTTCTTAATTCTTCCTGATGCTCAATTTCCTTATTACGAATGTAGACGATTTATTTCATAGAATTATATGAAGAATAATGTAATGATGTGTAGACTATAATTGCTTGATTTAATCCTTTACTATCCAAACCAAGATAGTTTTGAAAATGAAAGGAGAAACTTGATAATAATTATGCCAGAAAAGAGATAAATTGGGGTTTTCTCAGGCAAGCTAGAATATCCAGTTATAGTTAATATAATTTTCTTTGGTATAGAGGCTATAATAGATTTATGTGAATTCTAGTCTAGAGTAGGAACTTAAAAAATATCTTCCAAAACTGAGGAGTTTTGCTCTTCCTTTATCTCATCCTCTTTTCACTTGGTTATATATATAGCATGTCTCAGAAAATGAATTATAGCATATAACAAAAAAGTATGTCAAAAGGTCTTTGGGAAAAGACCCCATGCCCTGAAAATGGTAGGCTGGATTTGGGAGTGATTGCCAGTAGTGACTTAAAAACTCAAAATTTAGGTAATTCAAGACCATAGAGGATCAAAATACCCAGGAAGATACTAAGATTCAGGACAGCTTCTGTCTCCCATGCTAGGTGGGAACAGAAACAACATGGGTTGTCTTGACCTGAACTCTTACATATGGTGACTGAGTTTAGCTAGTCCAAATTGTGCTGTAACACATGTAATATACACGCCCAATTTTGAAGGCTTATCACAAAAACAATGTGGAATATTTCATTAATAATTTTTAATACTGACTACAGTTAAAGTGATAATATACCAGACTAAATAAAATTTATTATTACTTTTTAACTGTGGAAAAAAAACCTCTTCAATCTCTTTAATACCTATCTCATTTGGATGTTATAAAATCTACATAAGGCTAGTGTCATAGGCAAAAACAAAAACAAAATAGTCTGGTTTGTAAATAAAGCTATACTAGAAGACAACAATGCTTCTTTGTTTACATAAGGCTGCTTTTGCACTGAAAAGTTATGAAAGAGATTGTATACACTATAAAGACTGAAATACCTACTAATACCCCTCACAGATGTCTGAGGTATATCAGGTAAAATACTAAGCCTTGCATATAAGAAACAAAATTACAGTGGGGGATATAACTCAGGGGTACAGTGCTTTCTAGCATCTGTGAGGCCCTGGGTTAGATCTCTAGCACAAGAAAAGAGGAAAAAAATGCATACCAGTACAATTATACCAACATAATTATTAAACACATACACAAACTTTATAAAGACTGCACTATTTAGCAAACATGCAGTATTTACCTGCACCATAGCAACAAGATCTTGTAGCTGTCTAAGTTTCTGTTTTGCAGCCATAAGTCTATTAATCTTCTGTTCAAATTCTGCATCTTCTGGAGCCTCATCAACCAGACTGCTTCTATGACTAGACAATGAAGCTCCACTGACCCCCTCCTCTTCTGCTTCCTCCTCCTCTTCCTCATCATCTTCACCTTGTGTTACATGCATTCCCTGTTCTTCTCTATTGTATCGACAATCTATTAAAAACATGTATCATTCAAATCAATAATTTTAAAATAAACTTGAGTATTAAAAAAAAATCCTCTTCACAGAATAATATGGCAAAATTATCTGTAAATGCAGTCAATCATACCTAAAGGAGGCATGTTTAGAGCTCTAATATTGGCAGCAGATCTGTTGTTAATTTCACAATTAGAATTCACTGATCTCCCATCTCTATTATTAGAAACACACTGTGTATTACTATTACTATTTACTTCATTCCAGGTAGCAGCTACTTGTGGATTTCTGCAAGAAAGAAAACAACCTTAAGTTATTTAAGTTTTTAGTAAAACAGCTGCAAACTAAGAACACAATTAACTATTTTATTTAAGTTCAAACTAAATAATGTGCTTCTCTTTCCCATTAACTTTTTGCACCTATGTTATTAGGAAATTTGTGAAGAAAAACATCGAAAATCAAAATACACCTAAAAATATAAAAGTAGGAAAATGCTAAGTTAAATACTTCTTATGATTACTTGCATTTGACCTAACAGCAAATTTACTAAATTATTAAATAATTCCCTATTTTTCTTTATAGAGCAGGGATGATTATACTAATCAAAACAGTAGATTTGCAAGAAAAAAAGCTTAAATAAAAGGTAAATAGCAATTTATTAAGGTATTTTCTCCCCACACTGAAAATATTAGGTTTGAAAACCAAACCTAAATAAAGTTCTTACCGAATGTTAGTAACAGGTTCAGAATTTTCATGCTCAGAATCGTATTCTGACTCTTCAGTTTCTTCATCTTTTGTGTTTTCATTTACAGCATCTGTCATCATATCTGATGTTTGTTCATAATAATGGACTAATTCTCTTAATTCATTCAATCTCTTTCGAACTTCATTTAACTTCCTGATAAAAATATATAATATTAACACCCATCTTAACAGAACAAAACAAAACAAAAAGCCCTCACATTATTTTCATATAACAGCAGTCAGCACAAAAACATTTTATACCTAATCAAATACCTTGGGAATCTCATGAGTTTAATAAAGCAATAAGTTTAATCTCAAGTATGGTTCCCTCAAAAATCTCATGACTTTATTTTCTTGTGTTAGGAACAAATGCATAAAAAATCCATTTCAATTTAATTGTTCACTTTTAAGCAGGTATAAATGTTGACAGCCAAAAACTCATTGTCAAAAATACTAGGTTTCTTTATAAGAGTCAAAAGGATGAAGTATTATATTAAGTACTCAATTTAAATACTACTTCTCAGACAAATCAGCTATAGAGATATTATTGAGCATTTACAAAAGATTATCAACTAGTCTATACGTAGAGATCTATAAAATGCAGCTATTTTTACCAAAATTAAATTTGTTGAATTTTACAAAGTGCCAGGAACTATGCCAAGGTTTCTTAATTTTTAAAAATCTTTATAAATTGAAATGTCATATTGTATGCCATAAATACAATTACTATGTGTCAATTAAAAACTGTATTTTAAAAAGTTTAGTGTTATTAAATATTAACCCTATTTTGCAGATGCGAAAATAGCCTTAGTAATGATAAGTAATTTGTCCAGTGACATACCTTGTATGATATAATTTCAGACCTGAGCTCGATCATTTGAATATAGAAATATTTTAACTACAGTCCTAGCTATTTCTGATCCTTTCTTAAAAAACAAGAAAAACATCAGCTCACCGAAGTTACTTATTTTATAATGTCATAGTTCTCTTCAATTATTCATAAAATGCACATATAATAAATCCCTTTTTACCATCACACTTTAGTATGCTTATTAAATAACTTTAGTTTCTCCAAAATTTTTTAACACAAAGGGGAAAAAATGCCAAGTTTATCCCCATTATTTAATTCTAATTTATGTGAATAAGGATTATAAAAAATATTTTACTGTAGTTTTTCAGTTGGGTTCAGATGGCCTTCATTTTCATTCTCATTCTGAGGACCTAGAGAAGCGGCAGGATAAGGAACAGATGATACAAGGCTGCTGTTGGACTCTCCATTGACAACTGGTACCAAGCCTACAGGAACAGAGGGGGCTGAAACTGTACTTCTCTGATCTCCACTCCTCTGTGGAGAGGCTGAAGAAGGCACAACTATAAAAAAGAAAAAATTACCAGTTACCATAAACAAACAAGGCACCAAGCAACCCTTATTAATAATATGCTTAGAGATAGATCAAAAAGTAAACATCATTAACACTTTAAATTTTATAGTTAAATTTTTGAAACTTGAGTATATATTCAAGTAATTTGCTTATTAATATACTCCACAACCAAACACATCAAAATACACAAAGAAAATGCATTTTTATGTCTTTTACATTATAGTTACTGGGCAACTGGGGTTGGGGGGGTGGACAAGATAGACACTGATAAGAATCATGATGTTGTATTCTGGGAAAATAACTAGAAGAGTACTCTGCCAAACTTGGTTCTGGACTAAGTTAACAGGTCCCCTATGTATGATGTGGATTCATAATCTGCAAATCATAGGGTAGCCCTAACTAATTAGGTCTTATGAATACCAAGATTGAGCTTTATTCCAGGAGACAAAGTAAAAGTGCTAACATGACTGTGATACATCTATACCATGAAATGCTACCTGGAAACACCATTTTTTAACTAGATAAAAATCAATCCTCTAAAGTCTTTGAACTAATCTAATTAATTTTCTGTCCACATACATCAAAGATATTTTATGCCTCCATGGACAATTAATGAAGACATAATCTTTGCGCTTCTACTTCTATCACTTCAAAACTACTGTCAATTCTCTTAAAAGGACCATCATTGTTTACTACTCACTTAAATAACACAATTACTATAGCTGGGTTCTAGTAGTCTTTTTACTCTATTCCTTAACCTTTCTAACTGTTGGTGCTGCCCTCACACTATTTTCCAATGGGAAAAAATGACCCTTTAAAATCATTAGAAAGCACAGTACTACTTTCTTTATATATATAAAAGTGACCACAATGACATGAGCACAACTTTCAAATTTTAAGTTTTTCTTAGCTGTTTTCACCTTTTCTTGTATAAGAAAGGGATTGGGATTATACTCTACTTAGAGGAAGAGGGGATTAGGAGAGATCAGGGAAAAGGAGTATGTTTCAGGGCAGAATTAGTAAGGTTCATTTGGAGGTGGCAGAGAAACAGAAGACGTGTGGAGAATAAAGAAAAGGACTTCAGAGATGAGATGTTTTTATTGCTTATCTTTAATTAGATATACTGGAATATTAAAGAATAGAGCAAGTTAGATTGTCCCCTACTGACTTCAATTTCCAATGCTTTGCCCCTTATTACTAGCTGTGTCTCCAGAGGCAGGATCCAGGTTTAAAAAGGTCTAAGGACAGCAACTGAAGACTAGTAACTAGGTTGGAATTAGAATAGGTAGAGTGTGCACTTTACATGCACAAAGCCCTGGATTCAATCTCCAATACCAAAAGAAAAAAAAATTAGAGAAGATGGTTTCTATAGTCACAGCTCTTTGATATGGCTATTTATAATATTTTTAAAAAATGAACTTAAGTACAGTAGTTATAAATTGGAGACTTTCTGCTCTAAATCATATACTACAGAAATTTTTCATATCTTTGTGTGTGTGTTTGTGTGTCTTAAAAACTAAATCTGCTTAATAGTTTCAAAGTTTTTATTTAATTCAAACTTTTATTCTTTGCAGTTCTGTAGATCAACCCAGGGTTTCAAGCATACCATGTAACACAGGCACTCTACAGCTACACCACAACCTATAGTTTTAAGATTTTTAAATCAAGGCACAAATTGGATTAGTAATTCCTTACAAAAACTCTTGTATATGCTAAAAAATGCAGTACCATGTTGAAGTATCAAATAGTTACCTTTTCTTCTACCTTTCCCTTATTAAAATTCTACCTATTTTTCAAGGCCCAACTTTTTTCTTTTTCTTTTCTGAAGATTCACCATATATTTGGCTTTTATCATATATTGACTTATTACTTAAAAACTTTTTTTCACACTCCAGTTTTATCTTCCTAGCAAAATTGTAAATTTCTGAGAAACTGTATTCATTTACTCATCAAACACTATTAAGTGTCAGCAGATACATGTTCTCTATATAGTAATGCTAAACCAGATTTACTTACATGATGAATTGTTCAGATGCTGATCTCGAAGTGTATGAAGTTCTCCAAGTAACTTGTCCATTTTTTGTTTCTTTTCCTGCAGCACTCTCATTTTGCTAAAAAGTTGAACTTTCTCATCAGGCAAATGATCTGAAATTGATGGATTCCTGCTCTGGGAAACCTCCCTAGTTAAAGAAAGACTTTCTGCCTGTCTTCTATTATCTGGAACAGCTGGAGGCTTATTAAAAAAAAAATAGAATTAAGGCAATTAAAAGTTGCATTCTCATCTTAAAAAATATTCTTTATAAGAGGTATCAGTGGGTTTCCATTTCTACTCCCAAATTAAATACTATTTTCTGATATGCCACCACAACACATAAATGATTTCATATACATATGTAACCATACGGTGGTCCTGGGTTCACTGGTTATCATTATTGTCTATATCTAAATAGATGCTGCTAACAATGCCATATTTTACATCGAATAAACCTTCAAATATCTTTTTCTTATTTCTGCTTAGAACCACCATTACAAGCTTTTAATTTCCTAACTATCAAATTTTCCTACACTTTTTTTGGGGTGGTGGTGGTGGTAAAGGGAATTGAATCCTGGAGTGTTCTACCTCTGAGCCATATCCCTGTTTTTAAAAATTTTAATTTGAAATAAGGTCTTGAATATGAGACAGGCCTTGAACTTGAGATCCTCCTGCCTCAGCCTCCAGAGTATCTAAGAGGTATGCCCAGTCGTGTGCCTGGCCAACTTTTTTATTTAATTATGAAACATATCAAGAATGTACTAAGGCTTAGGGAATCATACAGTAGATACCTACCAGTGAGCCTCATCAAATTTCCCCACATTTGTATCCATTCTTTTTATTTTTTATTGGGGTGGGGGGGCACACCAGAGATGGAGCTCAAGGGCACTCAAACATGGAATCACATCTCCACTCCTATTTTGTATTTTATTTAGAGACAGGGTCTCACTGAATTGCATTAGTGCCTTGCTAAGTTGCTGAGGCTGGCTTTGAACTTGAGATCCTCCAGCCTCAGCCTCCCAAGATACTGGGATTACAAGCATGGGCCGCTGCATCCAGCCTCATTCTTTTTACTTTTTAAGAGAAATATAACATCAAAGACACTAAGCTAAAGCTCTAAGTACTCTTCCCCAATCCCACTACCCACTCCAGATGTAACCACAATCTGAAATTTGTAACAGCTATGTATGTATCCATAAAAACTTACACATTTTAAAATATTAAATAAGCAGTATCCTTCTTAAATTTATCAGTTTTCATTCATTAGCTCTATTTCATTTATTCAAATTACTATGCAGAATTTCATGAAATGTATATATTATATATATATACATATATATTATTTATTAACTCATTTTCCTAGACATTTCTTTTGGTTCTGGTTTTTTGCTATTAGTACAATACTACCATAAACATTTCCTGTATTTACATCCTTGTAAACATCTGATTCTTTAGGGTAGATCATGGCAGGGTCATTAGAAAAAAATTACTAAATATTGCTAAGCAACTCTCCAAAGTAGTTGAATCATATTCTTTTATTTTCACTTGATTAATCAGCAAAAAGACCGAAGAGACAATGCACCTTCAATTACACATATTTCCAGTGGAAAGGTATTAATTTACCCTAATTACCAAAGCCCACATATTGAAAATATGCATTTATATCATTATTTACAAAGTTCTCATATTATAACACTATTAATTCTCAAATTAAATTTAAGAACTTTCTTAAAATTGTTAGCAACTTTTACTTGAGATTCTCCTGTCTCAGCCTTCTGAGCCCTTGGGATCATAGGTGTGTGTCACCAGGCGTGGCAAAATTGTTAGCAATTTTAAAATGCTCCAAGGACATTGACTTGAATCTAACAGAAATCTTATTGGTTATGACCAATAGTCTTCTGGGGCAGGGGGTGGGGAAGGAAGTATTATCTAATAAGAGAGAAAAAGAAAATTTCACTTAGCACTTCATTCAAAGTACATTTTGCTCTAATTTGGTGTTTTTGAAAGTATAGTCTCCCAGAACAGCAGCAATAAAATCATGTGGAGAAAAGCCCACTCAAACCTTATGAATTCATAATTTTGGAGATAAAGGGACTCCAAATGTGATGTTTATGTTTATTAAAGTCAGAAAACCACTGTTCTAATGAATGTGATTTTAAAATCAACCATGCAAAAAATTGTTACCTGAGAATCACGAAGCTGATTATGAAAACGCTGAATTAAATCATTTAATTCTTCATTTAGTTCAGATGTTATACTGACTCCAGATAAGCTACCTGTAGTTTCTCCAACTGAAAAAAAAAAATGAATAACTATTCATTAATATAAATAAATCATTTTTTAAGTTCTGAGAAGCTAAATATAAAGTGAGGGAAAATTCACCTAAAATAATGTGAATTAATGAACCTTCTTATTTATCTGCCAAATAATCCTTTTATTATAAGTGTCTGTCTATTCTAAAAATAAAGGACAACTGCAAAACTATAGTATAGTGCCTCATTTTTTTTCTGACCCAACATACAAGGAGTAATGGTGTTATAACCCAATTAAAAACCTGTGACTCAATGCATTAGGGGTGGAGCAGGTTTATCCAAACAACCCATCCTTATCTCCACTTCTAACTTTCTTTGTCTCCTGAAAAATAAGAATTTCAGGGCTGACAATTCCACATATATACTCCAAACTCTATATGAGAAATAAAGAAGTTACGGTCCGTAACTAGTATATACCTTGCGAAATACTCTTTCCCATGACAACTGTGCTGCTTCTCTTAAACACCAGAAGATTAAATAGTGTAACTCTGATGAGTATCCCTCTGAAAAATCTCATACATACGGGAGCAAATCTATTTAAAAATACTACACTAAAATTCTTTTTGTAGTATTGTATAAAATAAATTCAAATCCAAATTCCTATTCATTCTATTCTTGTTCCTTGCCTTGTGATAGTTTATTTTTTAAAAGATACTGTGTGTTTACTTAAAAAGGTTCATATTTAGAAATATGAAGAAGACCTCTGGCCTAAAATTCAAAAAAATCTGACTCTTTCTGTATAAGCCTAGGGAAAAAAGAAACTTTGATATAAAACAAGAATAAGAATAAAAGTTTTAGGTATGGTTATAGTTTGGATGAGGTGTTCCGAAAAGCTCAAAAAAGTTTTGGAGGTGGAATAATTGGGTTGTGAAAAGCTTAACCTAATCAGTGCACTTATTTCCCTGATAGAGATTAACTGGGTCATAACTGGGTGGAGGACGTGGGTAATTGTGAATATGCCCTTGGGGTATATATTTCTTCTCCTCAGTGGGTAGAGAAGTCTTTTTTTGCTTCTTGGTTCCATTTTTCCTAGCTGTCTTCCTTTGCCATGCCCTTTCACCATGATGACCTGCCTCACCTTGAGCCCAGAGGAAATGGAATCAGCCAGTCATCTATGGACTGAGACCTCTGAAACCCTGAGACCCAAACAAACTTTTCCTTCTCTATATTGCTGTTGTCAAATCTTTTGTAACAGTAGCAAAGAAAGCTAACTAAAACAGGTACTAATCTACAATTCTATCATAATCAAATGAGATGATGTAAATATTCAAGATTAATGTAACTATCACGGGAAATCTTTAAAGTCTGATAGTTCAAATTTGAAAATATTTAAAGAGTTACTTCTTAACTAGGATTGTCTTCATATTGAAATAATTTATTTTCCAAAATTATGTACTTTCTAAGTATAAATATAAATACAACGGTACCCTGCATTTTATGAGGAAAAATTAGTATAATTATTAATACACACAACATATATTAAATAAGATATAACAACAGTGATCAGACAGCTGAGTTGGTAGGCTAGATCTGGAGAGCAGTATAAAATAACTCACAAAACAAGTAGTCTCGGGACGTAAGTTCACTAGCAAAAATGAGATGCTCAAAGGAAAAAAAATATTAGAATGTAATGATAGAATACTCTATTAGGAAACATAATTTAGCCACTAGAAGAGTGTGTCATAAACTCCTATCACTTTTTACCCCCTAAATACACACAATTATTATTTGTCAATTAAAAATAAAACTAAAAAAATAGCCTAACTGAACTTAATTAAGTAATTATCTTAATTTAACAACAAAAAAAATTAAAACATTCAGGTGAAGGTAATGAGACAAACTACAATACTAAATACTAAACAATTCAATAAAACTTTCAACTAAATGATACATAGCTATGATGAGAAAAAGAAGAAATGAACATTTCTGAGTCTCAAGAAAACTAATATGAAATTATACTCAAAAAAAACTAGTATACAAAATTGGAGATCTAATTGAAATAACTGAGCTACTACTAACATTGAATGGTAAAGTGCTCTATAAATTTATTTATTACCTCACTTAAGGTTTTTAATACTTCCTTAGGAGGCAAACAAAGAATGGCAATCCTAGTTGAATAAAGTACAAAAACTGGAAATAAAAGCATCAAGAGCCCTATCAATCTGAAGCACAAAAACAGAACTACAGCCTGTCCCTTTTACCTCTTAAGGGTACTCTCTGATGAAAAGGAGAGCGAGCTGTCTGTCTGCATCGTACAGTATGATGGCCAGGAGTTGTCCCTGCAACCTTTTCTGCATAACCAGAGAAAAGCACAGGATAGGGTAAGCCTCGTATGCAGGTTTCTAAACTAGTCAACAATCACAACCTGACTATATAATAACATCATCAACCTTGCAATATAAGTGTTTATTGAGCCTTGCTTATAAAAACATTTGAAGATTGTCATACCAGAATCGTCCATCACAGCGATAGCTTGCTCTGCTTTATGCTGCAGAGCTAGAAGAGCAGCTTGTCGTCCCTGCAGAGCTCGCAGTTGCTCCTGCTGTTGTAACATCCTTTTTAATAAATCATGTTGTTTCTTCAAATTTTCTATCTCTTCCATAGGCTCCTGTTCAGGATCTCTGGCCTGGAAAATAAGACCAACAATACTTATATCTATATTAAAATCCATTTTCCCCTTTTGACTACAAAAATGGCAATATATGTACATAAATAATACATTAGTATTAAATATGCAACCCTATATACAATTTTAGTAGACCTAAATAAAAAAGAATCAGAATAGAATGATAACATACAGATAGCCTGCCATGTTAAAGAGTTAGGTAATTTCATAGTATAAGATCAGAAGCAATAGCTTATCATGAAGAGGAATTAACAAAAGGAAAGAAAGGAAAAAGACATACAAAACATAAAACAGAAAAATTGACAAGGGCAAGGAGTTACCTACATACGCACACACACACACAGAAGAATGAGGGGAACCACAGCCAATAAAAAATTGAGAACAGTTTAGACTAGGTTAATGCCCAAAAAGTCTCTGTAAAAAGGCCAAACTAAGAAACTTTTCGCCCCACTCTTGGAAGTGATGCTACAAACACAATGCAAGACTCAGAGGCTCTGGCAAGAGAATGAGAATGAGAAACACAATGCAAGCCTCAGCACCTTAGCAAGATGATCCTGTCTCAAGATAAAAGGAATGGGGATATAGCAAAGGGGTAAAGTGCCCCTGGGTTCAATTTCCATCCCTAGTACCAAAGCATACAAAATAACACAATACAAAAAAAAAAAAAAAAAAAAAAAAGACTCAGACAACAAACCCACTAATTTCTTTCTAACCAAGGACAAAACTTTAAAAATAAAGTTACTTGATAATTTTATGTAAAAAGGCTTGAATGTAACTGCATCACATTAGGCATATAAAACGCAGAAAATTGTGTATTTCATATCATACTATTACATTTTTTTACTTTTAAATTATGCCCATTCAGCTGAGTCTGAGGACATAAAATAGAAGTAAATACTTACAAATTCCCCCAAAATGATAGTTAGGAAGTTATCATTCTGCCTAAAAGTAAAGTAAGAGATTAAACAAGCAGCACTGATAAGAAACAATCAACTTTTAGACATTAATTTTAAAATCATACAAAATGTAATCCAACAAGAAAAAAGAAAAGTCAAAGATATGAATTTAAATATAACCCCAAAACAATAATTTTTAACATAAATTATGCAGTAAATATATATCAGTTGGGCTGGGGATGTGGCTCAAGCGGTAGCGCGCTCGCCTGGCATGCGTGAGGCCCGGGTTCGATCCTCAGCACCACATACCAACAAAGATGTTGTGTCCGCCGAAAACTAAAAAATAAATATTAAAAATTCTCTCTCTCTCTCTCTCTCTCTCTCTCTCCTCTCTCACTCTCTCTTTAAAAAAAAAATATATATATATATATATCAGTATTTTTTCGTCAGTGATTTACCATAATTTTTTTAATTTAAAAATTCTATGATTTTACCTAACATTTACATAAAATATTCACCTTTGTTTTATTTAGGCAATTTTAAATTTGTCTTGCTAACAAATTTTTGTTGGAGGTTTTGTATATTTTAAATAAGTGATCCTCGCCCCCTTTATAAAATTACTAAGGGGAGTAAAAAAGCTCAATAATTTCAAGAAAAAACATACTGATCTACTTTCCATATGTACACCTGAATTCTGGACAAATAATGGAGAACAACAGATGGCTCAAAGTAAGTTTCTTTCTGGCTGACATCCCTTCCCAGTACTATGTAAATGCCTCTTTTCTTTAACTCCCCAAATAGAATGCATCAGT
This sequence comes from Urocitellus parryii, assembly GCF_045843805.1. Lineage (NCBI taxonomy): Eukaryota > Metazoa > Chordata > Mammalia > Rodentia > Sciuridae > Urocitellus > Urocitellus parryii. The sequence continues at coordinate 24,240,937 of NC_135544.1, read as the reverse complement.
ATTGTAACTAAGAATGCGTAACTGTGAAAACATTTTACATATGTGACTAAGAAATAAAATAGGAAATAGACTTATGATAAAAATATTTAATGTCCACATCAGAAGAGCCTGATCAGTGCCATATCTACTTATTCTGGACAATTTCTAAACTTTATGTACATAGGACAGAAGTAATCTATAATTTTGGTTAGCCTGCTACTTACTGAAGGCTTTTCTATTGTGAATTCCTAATAAACTACAACCCTTTTCAAAGTAACTACTGTTTACTCAGTTTTCTGCCATCCTACACAAGAGGAAGGATGTTATTTATATTTATATATTTATTTAATATATATTTGTTATTTATATTCATCCCTATTAAAAAAATCATCTTCTTAGTTCTGGCATATTTCAAGACTTTACGTCTTAGGAAAAAACCTGGAACACTAGGAATAATTGTCAATAGTCCTCTCAGATTTGGTAAAAGATCATTTCACAATAATTTCAACAAAGTCATTGGTAAAATGTAAAAAAAAAAAGAACAAAACAGGTACATTATCTCATTGGAATGAGATATGAGAGAACTACAACGATTTTCATATTTTTCATTAATCCAAAAATGAACTTCCAACAATTTTTTAAGTTTGTGGAGTTCTATCACCACTTAATAACTTTTGTACCCATGTAAATAACATTTCAGACAGATATTTACAAAAGCTGAGTAAAAGGAAGAGGTGTAGACTATGAACAAATGCAAAGAAAGTGAGGATGGCAGAATGAAAATAAAATTACCTCGGAATAAAAACATGCCCAGAAGGTACTTGGAATAGAAATACAAAAAGGAAGTCAAGATTATATCTATCTATCCTTCAAATGTATACTTTTTTTTTTGGCAGTACTGGGGATTGAACAGAGGGCCCTGAACATGCTAGGCAAATACTCCACCATTGAGCTACATCCCCAGCCTTTTCTTATTTTTATTTTTTACATTGAGAAGGGTGTCTCTAAGTTGTACAGGCTGGCCTAGATCCTCCTGCCTCAGTAGCTAGGATTAGAGGTATGTACCACTTTTATTTAAACTCAAAAGAGTTTAAATAAAACTACATTTTTACTTAACAGATAAATTATAAAAACAAATAACTTAGTCATAAAATCCCAAACTGCATATATATGAGTCAAATTTCATTAAGTCCAAGGTCTTCCTTTCTTCCACTAATCTGGCATACCTCTGGTAATTATTCATAGATCCAAATATATTTTTACAGTTTCAGACAATTTTTACTATAATTTTTTCATGTGAAAAGTGAGGAACTGTGAACCCAGAGAAGACAAAGCTGTAATTTGTCCAAGGGCACAATTAAGCTAAGTCAGGTTCCTACTTTCTTTTTTACTGTTCTTTACATCATAGTGTCTGCTCCTAAATACTATGCTTGGGTTCTAAACACAAAGTATAAAATACAATTTCTAAAGAGGCAGAGCTGGTTGGAGAGAGAAGGCTACCTCATGTAAAATAATTAGAAACGGTAAAAATAATAGCAAAAGAAAACAATGAGGGTATGGGTATTTGTGGAAGGCTTCTTTTGTAAAATTATGCAAAATATCATGTCTATAAAATATTTCATAAAATGGAATCTGCTTCTGTAGGTGAATATTACCAGAATATTACTCATTTCATATCAAGCTGCAACTCATAAGGTTGTTTTCCACTCTGAATCTCAGACTTCAACCTTTTTTTCCTAACATAACACATTTTGAAAGGATTCTAAAAAGGAGGAAATAGGGAAGGAATGGTGAGAATAATAGATTCTGTTTAGCAGAGGAAAAAATAAAGTCAAATGTTGGGAATAAATTTTATCCTAGGAAATTAAAATCATTTCAGGAACTGAGTACTAATAAAACCACACTAGGATGACCTTAAGAATCAAGATTAAAGACAAATTGTAATAAACTCCAAATTCACTTATAAAAATAATTTTCAAAGAAACTTAAGAATAGAAAAGAGTTTTCAATAACACATTATGGGGATAAAAATAGAGCTAAGATAAACTAGACTGTACTGTCAACTCTCAAATTTTGTTACTATTCAGGATAAAAGGAGACAAAAATTCCAAAGGATATTATTGTGGTTCATGTTCACTTTCTCCTCTTCACTGCTACTAGTTTTTAAAATAATCACCCACTTTACTCCTCTGTTGGGGCACCATTTACTTAATTAACACTTTAAATTGCAAGATCCCCATAACTGATTTCAAACTGTGTCCTCGAACTCTACAAAACCAAACAAAAAACACAAACTGCCAAAAATCTAGAATTAAGTTTTGTGATTTTTCAACAGTCATAAAAAGAAAATATAAATATCTACAAAATAGAGAAGAAAGATCCAGTTGGAGATAATAAGCTATTAATAAAACATGAAATTAATATTGTATATACTCAATTATTAAAACACTTTGCTCTTGCAAAAGGATATAAATACTTTTATGAATGCTATTTTTATCCAAACTTTCAGGTGGAACTACATAAACTTATGTTCAATACCTTTATGCAAATCATAGAAAATTAAAAGAAAGAACATTTAAATCAAACACTGAAAGAAACCCAGCAAAAACATTAATAAACAAGTCTACTACATAATTACTTTTCCTAAAAAAAAGGTTTCCAATAAAAACAAAAATATAAACAACTATAAAGCTTATCATTCTTACAAAGAGAAGAAAGCTAATAGCTTGCTCAATTTTCTTTTTCTTTTTTTTTAAAAGAAAGAGGAGGAAGAAAAGAGAGAGAGAAAGAGAGAATTTTTTTAATATTTATTTTTCAGTTTTTCAGTGGACACAACATCTACAATGCCCCGCGCACACCAGGCGAGTGCGTTACCACTTAAGCCACATCCTCAGCCCTCAATTTTCTTTTTCTTTGATGAATTACCACAGAAAATAAGACAAAATGAAAAGTATCATAATGCACAAACACTAATATCAGAAACAAAAGGTAACTGACTAATAGTCTGGATTTAAGAATGTTAGGTATTTTGAGCCTAGATAACAAAAAAAAGGAAATCAAATTACACTTTAAATACTTTGTTAATGTAAATTAAAATCAGCTGCCACATATAATCCATGGGAAGGTATATAAGAAAGCAGAAAGAAATAAAAATGCTAAGGGATAGCATTTTACCAAAGCAAGTTACAGTATAATAATTAACCATGTTAATAATTTATGTATTTAAGAGTAATAGCAAGAACAGAAAGCAAATAAGGAAAAGGAATATGAACAAAAGAGGTGCTACTTAGAGACTTCCCAAGTTAATATTGTGAAGTATACCTTTGAGGGAAATCCACGTTTTCGGCTATATTTCCTATTAGGCCTCAGTTCCCTGTCATTCTGAGGAGGTCTGTCACCTTTCCCTTTTGGACTTGTAGTAACGTCAATGTCTGAAACCTGTTCTCGTGAGGCTGAATTCCCTAGTTTGTCCTCAATGCACGGCCGAATTCTCAGACTAAAAGATGCCTCCTTTATTAAATAGTGTAGCATATTAATTTCTTAATACAAACTTCTGTTTAACATATAAGCCAGTCTTTTAAATAAACACAAAAGTTACCCAGTTCATCTTTAAAAAAGTAATCCAACCCCACCCGAAGTGGCAATAAAATCAATCAGAACTTTACATTTTTTAGACTAAATTGTTACTTATTATAATTAATAAATATCATATCCTAGCTACACAAAGCTGTTAAAGCATATTTTAACATTTATCCTACAACATATTATTAAGCAATTTCCATAATGTTATGGCTTTATGTTATTATGCAAAAAATTCTCATCATGGTGAACACTTCAAAAATTAGAATATAAACTATAATAATCAACTATACCATTTCCCACCCTTCTCCAATAAATTTTTTTATCCACATTGCCCCAACCCTTCCATTTCTGCTGGTATGTAAGGAAGAAATTATTTTCAGCACCACTGTACATAGAAAAACTATTTCCCCATAGTAGAATCCATTCTTCAACAACTGTTTGGATCAAGCCTTCTGAGCATTTCCTGGTGAAAGCAAGGTAGAGAAAAAAAAAAAAAAAACATTCAAATTCCCTCTTCAAATTAGGAAGGGCAGGGAAGAGAAAGGAGGCAGATAAGAAACTATGCAGGTGAATACTAAAAGGAAACAAACTCTCAAATTCCTAATGCTGAATGGTATTTTGGAACAAATCTCAAAAACAGGAGATATATATATATATGGTTATCCTTTCAAAAGAAAATCTTTATGGTAATAGGTTTTAAAGTTTACTAATGTATAGGCGTACCTGTTAAAATAAAAATGCTTGCAAGTATACTAGTTTTAAAGCACACTAATATCTGTGAGTAAAGTCTTTTCTACAAACCTTTCCTCAAAAGTTCTGTAAATTATTATTTTCCAAAGCATGGTTTCATGCTTTGGAAATTTCAAAAGAAATTTCACTTTTCAGTCAGAAATTACAGTATTGGCAGGAGCTGTGATGCACACCTGTAATTCCAGCAACTTAGGAGGCTGAGGCATGAGGGTCACAAATTCAAGAACAGTCTCAGCAACTTACCAAGACTCTGTCTCAAAATTAAAGACATAAAGTCCTAGGGATACAGCTCAGTGGTAGAGCACCCCTAGGTTCAATCCCCAGTACCACACACGCCCACACACAAAATACAGTATTTTTCTCACTATGAAAAAAATAATAATGAAAATGCTGTCCTGTCCTATTTACTACTCTATCTAAATATTTCAATCATCTGGTTTTGCTACAGTACCAAACTAGGGCTTGAGAAATTAAAAATCCTAATATTCTTAAAATGCTCCCCAATGGCAAATAACATGAATACTTTTCCAATAAATTATAGACTTAGTAATCATGAGTATCATTAGTGATTACAATACCCCTTACATCCACAATAAATTTTAACTCATCCAATGCCTCCTAAAATTAGTAAAATTATACTTAAACAAATTAGAAAAACTATTTCTGAAAGCTAAAGTTCAGAAATTATTAAATTTTCAAATTAGCCATCAAAAGTACTTTAATGTGGGCTGGGGTTGTGGTTCAGTGGCAGAGCGCTTGCCTCACACATGTAAGGCACTAGGTTCGATCCTCAGCACCACATAAAAATAAATAAAGCGAAATAAAGATTAAAATTTTTTTTAAAAAGTACTTTAATATAATTAAAATTTTTAAACATCCATTAAAACATACATACAGCATTAATAGTTTGAGGGTTTCTTCCCCTGGAATACACTTTTCATTAAAGAACGCCTATAAAATATCACTGTGAAAAATGGGGGGGAAGTTTAAACCTTCATTTCCAGCACTTTAATTACCAAAAAGCCGCTTACCGTGGTATCTGAAGCCTCAGACTGCACATCTATGTTTAGCGATGTGCTCTCAGCTACAGAACCAGATCCCACAGCTGAGTCTATAGTCCGAACATCCTCCTCCTCATTTTCTCTAGCCTGAAATATTTTAGTGGTATAAATCATACAACTATTAAAAAGGGCAGTAAAATGTTATAATGGGTGGCAAGATTTTTTGAAAATACGTTAACTCCTCTAGGATAGCATCAAAATGTCATCAGTGATATATTATAAAAATAACTCGATGTTATAAAAAGATACAAAACTTACAAGAATTTTTTGGAGAAATTTCATGTATGACTTTTCTTGTTCTTTAAGGTGATCTATTAGATGAGTAAGGCGTTCAACATTAGCAGATCTTTCATTTTTCTCCACAAGATCTTCTCGCATGGAGCTAGCTTTAGTAATATAGTCACGAATTTGAACAAGTCTACTTACAATCTGCAGGGGAAATATTAAAAAGAAAAATAGCATGATACACATCATGTAAAACTTAACATAACCATCTCAATAGCAACAATTTTATAGATTTTTACTTCAAAAAGAATAATGGTACATCTAGATTTATTATATGAATCCATACATGCAAAAAGTCTGAATCAAATTTGGATTTTAATCAATATAATTGGCAAGATTAAAAATCACTATCAATTTAAAAATAAATTTCAAAACTATTTTACCTTATATTAACTTGATAAATACTAGTTATAAAAGAAACTATTATTTATACAAATTTCCTTCTAATGTTTTTTATGCCTAAGTATTATCCTTTGAAAAGTACTTTTAAAAATACTACCATTAAAAAATTATTAGCGAAAATCTATTAATCACATTGTTTCTAATCTCCCTTTACCAAAATTAGCCATTCATTATTTTGTGAATAAAAGAAATCTTAGTGAACCTATATGCCATATTTCCAATCATTTAGTTTAAAAAATATTTATTCTACTTTAAGTATATCTGGTATATTGAGGAAGAGGGTCAGGGAAATACTTTAATTCCACCTAACTAAAATTCCTATGTGCATAACTAATATAGTTCTTTAAATATTAATGTTTATTCTTTGAGGTTTGTGAAAACAAGCAAAATAAACTAGTTTTATCACCTGGCTGCTCTCCATTGCAGGCTCTCCTCTACCATCTTCTTCAGAGACTTGACAGTTTTGCAAAAGGTCATTACTTAAAGCAGTAGCAAACAATTCTTTACATTGTGTTGATCCAATCACTTCTCTTTTTTGAAGACTTGCAGCCACATCTTTGCTCTTGTTAGTGTTAATCTGCATAGGCAAAAAGTTGAAGGGCTTTCGGTTTTCACTAAGCTGCCGTTTGTTGTTAGCTGCAGTGGCTCTACCTTGAGAATCACTTCCAATGCTTCTCTATACATGAAAATGAAATCAAATCACAAACAGTAATCTTTAACCACTTTTTAAAAATGTTCTTAGCTTCATCATCAAGTATTGATTCAGCAGACATAGCTTTGTAATAAAATATGAAAAAGCTTCAGATCTACAAAATTTAATTAGCACTTCCTAGTTCTCATTTTCTTCCGACAACTGATGAATATGAACAAAATTAGTCTAGGTGACTTATCAGAACTTGTGGGCCATATTTATAATTAATACTGCTATTTGTTACTTCCTTACAGAATTTTTATAGTCTTTGGAACCAACGAATCAATGTTATTTAATATTAACATCAGCATAAAGACCTATGTGCAGCACTATTTTGAAAAAAGTATTCAGTTTAGTATCTGGTATAAATTAAGTATTAACTAATAATTTCCCTTTTCTGTAAATGTGGAAACATTTCTCTTTAAAGCACGTGTGACAGTAAAACATTGGTCAAGAGTTCATTATCATGTCTATTGGCTTTTAGATTAAAAATTCATCTAAGCTTTATTTCAGTGATTATATAAATACAAGTCAGTTTTAACTATAAAATATTTTTATTTATTTAATCATATCCACATAATTCATTTAACAAAAACATCCACAAATTCTTATTTTATCCATATTGCGAGATTCAGTTACTGTTGCAACAAAGCCATTCATAGATACTTTCCTCTTTTATAATTAAAAACTCATATTTCTATGAATTGTCTCTACACCTCAATCCATGGGTAGATATTCGTGCTAACCTTATTTTACCCTTTCCTGGTCACAGATGACCTGGAAAAGAAATACATATCCAATTCAAACTGGTATAATTGTATTTTAGGTAATCTTGTACATCCCACACTTAACCAATAAATATGCTAAAGCTAAACTGGATACTTCCACTTACTTTTTTTTCCTTTTTTTGGCAACAGGGATTGAACTCAGGGACACTCAACCACTGAGCCACATCTCCAGCCCTGTTTTATATTTTATTTAGAGACAGAGTCTCACTGAATTGCTCAACGTCTCACTTTTGCCGAGGCTGGCTTTGAACTCTCAATACTCCTGCCTCAGCCTCCCAAGCCACTGTGATTAAAGGCATGCACCACTGCACCTTCCCTTTCCACTTATTTAATAACAATTTTTGTTCAGTTAGTATCATGCAAAATTTAATTTCATAATGAAATAATTTAAATTAGTTATTAGCATAGTAATAAACTCCAGAAAGATGTCTTTGGCAAGCTGAGAAATAATACTGTTACCCACCTCTAGCAATTACAGAAATGCAAATGAAAACTACAATGAAATTTGATCTCATTCCAGTCAGAATGGCAATTATCAAGAATACAATTAACAATAAATGCTGGCAAGGACATGGGGAAAAGGGTACATTCCATACATTGTTGGTAGGGCTGCAAATTGGTGCAGCCACTCAAGAAAGCAGTATGAAGATTCCTCAAAAAACAGGAATGGAACCACCATATAACCATCAATTCCACTCCTCAGTATATACCCAAAGGATTTAAAATCAGAACACTTCAGTGATGTAGCCACACCAATGTTTATAGCAGCACAATTCAAAATAGCTAAGCTATGGAGCCAACCTAGGTGCCCTTCAACAGTTGAATACATAAAGAAAATGTGTGTATATATATATATATATATATATATACATATGATGGAATATTACTCAGCCTTAAAAAAGAAATTATGGCATTTGCAGGTATATAGATGGAGCTGGAGACTAACATGCTAAGTGAAAAAAGCCAGTCCCCAAAAGTCAAAAATAGACAGACTACTTTTTCTGATATGCAGAAGCTAACCCAAAATAAGTGTTGGGCGGTGGCAGGGGGGGAGGGGACTTAAAAGAAAAAAAATAGTAGATTGATTAGTGGAGTAGACAAAGGAGAATGAAGTGAAGGAAGGAGGGATAGGATGGGGAAAGAGAAATGAATCTGACCTAACTATGTTATGTTCATATATGAATACTACAGTGAATCTCACCATCATGTTAACCCATAAAACATTAATTAAAAAAATAAGTAAATGAAAGATCAGTAGAATTGAGGGAAGGGAACAGGGGGAAGGAGGAGGGGAGGGCAAGGGACATACTGGGGACTGAATTAGAACAAATTATATTCCATACTTTTAAAATTATGTCAAAATGAAACCTGTTGTCATGTACAACTTAAAAGAACCAATTAAAAACAAAGAAAAAAAACCTGTTTCTTCCAAAAGACATAGTAGTATCATCGAGTATTAAAATTCTTTTTCCACAGCACAGAAACCTTTTAAAAAGTACAAGGCTCAATTCTTTTTTTAAAAAATATTTTTTAGTTGTATATGGATATAATATCTTTATTTTTTTAATTTATTTTTATGTAGTGCTGAAGATCCAATCCAGGTCCTCACATATGCTAGGCAAGCACCCCACCACTGAGTCACAGCCACAACCCTCAATCTTTTATTCTTAAGAGAAATTACTAAATCAATTTCAACTATTTCCCCATAGATAAAACTTGATTTTTAAAATAATTCACAAACCTGATCTAAGTCACTGAAGTTTATCCGTTGTTTAAGTTTCTCTAATTCTGCCTGCTCTGGAACAGACATCTGAGTCATATATCTACTATGTGGAAATGTATGTGGAGTCTTTGTTCTTCGCCTTCCAACTCCTGGTGATGACTCCGGAGAAATCTCATTAGTTACCCTTTTATCGCTTTCTACACCAAACTTTTTCTTATTCTTTTCTGATGATCTATTTGCCTTCTTCTGCTGGCCACCCCAATCCTTTAAAAAAGTAAAAGCATAAGTTAATCTGGCCTCTATCAAATCAGGAAAATAATTTGATAAGCTTAAAAATCTTTGATCAGTCTTAAGATTAAGGCAACAACACTTTTTGTGTAAACATACACCTTAGAGACATTTATGTCAATTAACCCATTTCCCCCCATTATTGTATCTATGCTAAATCACAGCCTATCCTTCAGAAAATAGATTACTTTCCTATTATACATCACTGACAAATCCCCAAATCTCAACCTTAGAATCTAAACATTTTCAAAAGCGTTTTAAATTTTTTTTCTATTTATAAATTAAATAGTGAAATAAACTATAGACAAGTTTACTGGCCTCCTTTAGATTGAAGTCAGCATGCACAATAAAAAAAGACAACAGATCTGAAATCAACCTGGGTTCTAAAATAATTACTGTTTTTTAAAGAAATGTTCTACTGGGTGACCCTAGGCAATTTATTTAACTTACTATAGTCTGCTTCCTAATGCATAAAATCCTAAACTTTAAAATGGGATTAAAAATGAAATACATAAACATCTAATACAGTGCTTCACATTTAGTAAGCAATAAATGTAACTATTATTTTTATAGACAATGATGTATTATATAATACCACACACAGAATTAAAATATGCTTAACATTATTGCTATAAAAAATTTTTATTAATTACACCCACATACCCTAATTCATTCAACAAAAACATCTATAATTCCTACCTTATCCATATTAGTTACTACTATAATGAAACCATTTGGGTTACTTTTCTCATTTATAATAAAACTTGCCTCTCTATGAACTGTCCCTTCCATATATAGGTATTCCTGTCAACCCTTTATACTTACCCTACTCTCTCCTGGCCATAGCTGAAGGGAAAAGAAATACATATGCAATCCAAATTAGGAAAATCTTATCCCAAATTTTCAATTTGGAAATAAGAGATAACCAATCAGCATATAATTGTAGCCATAACTGAAAACTTTAAAATGATGGGGCAATTACACGATAACTTCATGGACCAGAGAAGCAGATAATCCTAGTCTGTGAAGAGAAAACTGGGTTAAGAAGTACTTTGAACTGGTCATGGTGGCGCATGCCTTAATCCCAGTGACTCAGGAGACTGAGGCAGGAGGATTTCAAGTTTGAGGTCAGCCTTAGCAACTTAGCTAGACCCTATCTCAAAATAGAAAGTAAAAAAGGGCTGGGGATGTGGCTCAGTGATTAACCCACCACTGGTCTCAACCCCACCGATAACAAAAAAAAAAAAAAAAGTACTTAGAAGCAGAGTCACAGTAGAAATAGAGTGGATTCTTGACAACTTTCCAGTTCCTTTTTCCAGTCCCTTCCCTAAAATCCACCTATATTCCTTCATATAGTTTCCATAAAACACCTTTATATCCTTATAACAAATCTCCTTTTTAGTTTAAGCTAAGTCAAATTGATTTGTTAGTTATAATCAAAGGGTCTTCAACTAATAATGAATAGTCCAGGGTACCTTAATATATTAGCTAGCAATGTTAATAAACAGTGAGTTAGATTTGATGTGGAGAAAGCTGCATTTTAACATTAGAAATCAACAACACCATCAATAGTAAGATATCATACCATATTGTTGAGTCGGTCATCAACACTTTCATTGCTCCAGTTTGGTAAATCCTGATCATTCATTCCTTCTTCAAAAGGACCTCCTCCTGTGGCCATATTGGCTTTAACAATTAATTTCCTGAAAGACAAGTAAAAACTAAGGGTTTTAACACATAAAAATAAGTTTCAATGTTTAAATCATTTCATGAAACTCAGCATATAAAGGAATTTCTGAAACACTAATTTTGTGAAAATAAAAAGAAGCACTATCAACCATATGTTACAGACAACATCAACTTTATCTTAGGTGCTATCATATATTATGTTATCATGAGTTAAGTAGCTTGAGTAGAGAAGGAAAAGAAACCCTCTGTATATCCATTATGTGCACTGCATGCTTTAAGATTATTTTAACTTACTCAACACAGTCCTAAAACGTAAAGAAAATAGGTAGGAAAGAACTTTTTAACAGAACCAGTGCACTGTTAATGAACTTGGCATAAAAGTGATACCACAAGAAAACTGGCATTAGTTTTATTCCAAAGATCCAAAAAAGTTAGAACTACTCTGCATGGAACAAGGAGAAACAAGATATATCAGAACGTTAAGTAAGATGACAAGAAGGTGGGGAGACAGGAGCAGATCAAGGTGGGGTGAAGGGCCAATAAAATCCAAGAGTGCAATGGCTAAAATACATTTTAAGAACAGTGATGTAGTAACCATAGCTTCCCTTATTTGCTGAAGTCTACCAAGCTCCCCAGAGATTTTTGCTTGGGCATGTGAAAATAAGGACAAGAACTTAATGTCATACCTGGGTTAAAGAGACTAGAAACAGAAGCAGCAATGGTGGAAGCAAAGGTTCAGAAGCAGAAATGGTCATGAGAAAAAATTTCTACATAATCTAGTAGAGGACTCTGGATTTCCAATAGTTATAAAATTATGTAGGAGTAAGAAATGTTGAGATAATTTTATCTAAAATTTAAGGGACAGGGAGAGCCATTAGACTACAAACAAAAGTAATAATATTCAAAAGAGTTAGATAATTTTACTATAGTCATTGTGCTAAAAGGGCAAAAAAGATTAAATCCAAACTGCTTCAATTCTAAGATCCATTTGCTGCAGCATAAAAGCAAAAAGATCATCATCCATGACTAAACAGGATTAATCCCATGGATATTTTAATGCTAGAATGTTTATTAGAATACATATTACATTAACAGATTACATAACAAGTTAAATCTTATCTTCTCAAAATAAAGTGATGTGATAAAATTCAACAAATATTTGAAAATCTTAAAAACAACAAATACACTGAGATTTTCCTTAGTTATTAAAACTGTTTGTAATCTTTGAAATAGCATACATTAATAACTCTCCAAATAGCTGAAAAGAAGTATATTTAAAACCAACAGTCAACATTATACATAAAATAAGACATGAAGGACAATCCTACAAAAGCCAAAATAAGAATGCCACATTCAATTTAGTAAAGCACCGTTTCAAAAGTTCTATGAAAAAAAGAAAGAAAAAATATGAATATTAATATTGAAAAAAGGTGAGATTCTTAAAGAACATGCATTAAAAAATTTAGAGAACTTCAAATTATTACCAATACCCACTCAAAAAAAAATAATGGAAGCCAGGCGTGGTGGCACATGCCTGTAATCCCAGACACTTGGAAGGCTAATGCAAGAAGATTCCAAGTTTAAGGCAAGTTGGGCAACGTAGCAAGACCCTGTTTCAAAATAAAATTTTAAAAAGTTTGGAGACATAGCTCAGTGGTCCAGCACTTGCCTGGCATCTGTGTGGGACCTTGGGTTCAATCCCCAGTACCACAAAAAAATATACAAATATATAGTTACGTATGTAGGGGAAATGATGCTACAGTAACATACACAAATTATCTAAGAATAATATAATTTTCCCCTTGTGAAGAAACACTATTACATGCTATAAAACAATATAATAGGTAATTAAACGGGAAGTCCAAATATTGCAATCATATCATTTTTCTAAATGCTTAATGTAATTCCAATAAAAATCCCACCGGGATCCTTCTTGAAACTTGAAAAATGATTCTAAAATTCATCTGGAAAAATAAATAAGCCAGAACAAATATTGGTATATGGAAAATAAAAGCAAGTAGAGGTCAGGAGGGTATTAAATTAATTTAAGACATTCAACCATGAATATCTATATATAAATTAGTACCAGCTCAAGAAAGAAAATACTCAGCACCACACAGAATACTTTACGTCCATTATATCACTTTATCCTCACAATTCTACAACATAGGATTATTCAGTTGATAGGACAATTTGCTAACAATTTTCAAGACTTATTAAGAACCTTGGTAATCTTTCTTAACTGGAATTCTTTATCTCAAACACAGAATATAGAAAAATGACTTCAGTCATTATTTTCTCATTTCTCCCATGGACATATCCTGATACTATTCTACACGGAAGTTAATTTCATAGTAAATAATAAATGTCTTATTGCATTAAAGTTTAATCCTCCTAATGTTAAGAAAAGCTATCTTAAACCACAAATATTGTAAATAAATTAAAAACAGACAAGACAAAAATTCATAAGATAAAAAAACAAATAAGAAAATAGAATGGATTTAAAAATACAGACTTTACTAAACTTAGAATACAGAGCAAGGCATGGTGGCACACTCCTGTAATCCCAGAAACTCAGGATTCTAAGGCAGGAGGATCACTAGTTCAAAGCCAGGCTAATAAGCAACTCAGAAAGACCCTAAGCAACATAATGATATCCTGTCTCAAAATCTAAATAAAAGTTCTGGGATGTAGCTCAGTGGTTAAGTGCCCCTGGGTTCAATCTCTGGTACCAAAACAAAAAACAAAACAAAAAAGAAATCACACATACACACAGAAAAAAAATTCAACAGACTTTACTCACATAAAAATGAATCCTGCCAAGCATGATGGCTAAGTTTGTAATCCTGAATACTCAGGAGGCTGAGGCAGGAGGATCACAAGATTAAGAACAGCCCTGGCAAATTAGTGAGACTCTGTCTCAAAATTTAAAAAAGGGGTAGGGATGTAGCTCAGTGGTATAGTGTTCCTTGGCTCAATCCCAGCACCACTACAATAAGAACAAAAAAGTTAATCTTAAGCATTCTGAGAATAAATACTAAATGACAAACTGGGGGAAAAGGATCAAACAAATATGAAGGTTAGTTAATACCTTTAGCACATGAAGAATTAAGGATATTACAAAAAAAAGTAAACATAAAATAATAAAAAATATTAACAAAGTACAGCACCAAATTAAAATAAGACTCTATTAAACTTGTTAAATTTCATATAAATTACATACTACCTAATCCTGGTTGAGAGTAAAGGGAAAATGGAACACTCAGATACTATGATGAGAACGTAAACTGATATAATCTTTCGGAAAAGTATTTTGGCAATACTTCATCAAGAACTAAAACAGAGTTCTGACCTAAAATTTATAAATCTCCATATCCAACCTAAGAATACAACCTTAAATTTAAGATTTTACTAAATGTCAAATGACAGGATGCATGTTATTAGACAAATTGTCCTATACCCACAGGTAGACTACTAAGCCCCCTTTAAAATATATAATTACAAAGGCTAAACAACATAACATCTTTATAGTGTAAAAAGTCACATAATATTAAGAGGAAAAAGCAGTATGAAAATTGTATACAGACTTTTAAAAAATAGGAAGTATACTAAAGTGCTTTTATTAAACTAATTATTGGTTACAGGGTAGAAATGAGATTACTTTTTCCCTCTTTTCTCTGATTTATATATATTTAAGCAATCATTTGTATTATTTTTAACCTAGAAGTATATTTAGGGCCTTTTAAAATAGTTAATACCCTAAGAGAGTTATTTCCAGTGAACTGAAACAACTCATTTAAACAAAATGTTCTGCAACAACTGTTTTCTAGAAGTAATGACATTAATATTAATGTCAGTAATATTAAAGGAGCTCCAAAAATACAAATGCAATAGAGGTGTTAGTGTACTTTTTAGAAAGTACTAAAAACATCTGGTGGCAGAGTTCTTGCCTGGCATATAGGGTCCTAAATTCAATCCCTAGTCTGACCAAAAAAAAAAAAAAAAGTATTAAAAGGAAATTGTATTTTTTTAATATTTATTTTTTAGTTTTAGGTGGACACAATATCTTTATTTTTATGTGATGCTGAGGATTGATCCCAGTGCCTCATGCATGCTAGGCGAGCACTCTATCACTGAGCCACAAACCTCAGCCCCCAAAGGAAACTGTTTTTAAATGCAAATTAGACAGCTAGGGATATAGTTTAGTGCTAAAGTACTTGCCCAGCATGAAGAAGCCCTGGGTTCAATTCCTAGTACTGCACAAATAAGTAAATAGGTTAGAAGATTAAATTATGATATTTAAGTAAAAATTCTCATATGCTAGCTTTTTCTTCAAATACAGTATGCTGTTCTTTCTTTTTTTGTGTGTTTTGTACTGGAGGTTGAAACCAGGGCCTCACACATACTAGGCAAGTATTTTATCCCTGAGCTACATCCCCAACCTACATGTTTTACTTTCTGTCAAAACAACAATAAAGTAAACTCACTTTAAGATAAATTAATTAACAATATATTTGGAGAAGGTCTTACATTCTATTTCTGAATTACAATAAATTTCCTATAGCCAGCTACGGTGGTGGCCCACACCTGTAATCCCAGAAACTCAAAGGATGAGGCAGGAGGAGTATCTCAAGTTTGAAGTCAACCTCAGCAGCTCAGTGAAGCCCTAAGCAACTTAGCAAGATGCTGTGTCAAAATAAAAAATTAAAAAAGGGCTGGGATGTGACTCAGTGGTTAATCACCCCGGTTCAATCCATGATATTTAAAAAAAAAAAAAAAAAAAAAAAAAAAAAAACCTAAAATGAAGAACTTGTTCTAAAGGTGAATTTATATATCAATGACTAAATACTATTAAGTAAGTTTCTAAAACAGTTCAAAAATTGTACATTATAATTATTTGGGGAAAAAATTATAGAATTTTTAAAAATCTTTTAAAAGACTATTTACTAAAGTATTATCTACTGTTAGTAAAATAATTTTGTCCACTGTTATACTGCAATTGCCATATAGAATATTAACTTAATAATGATACCAAATGTATCATTTGGATGAATTCTCAAAACATGAACATTCAGCAGATTTCTCAAAGATAGTAAATATCTCCCCTATACAATGTAGAAAACAGTAGCAAGGGACTGGGGTAGTGGCTCAGCAGTAAAAGAGCAGTTGCTTAGTAAGTGCAAGGCCCTGGGTTCAATCCTCAACGCCACATAGAAATAAATACATAAAATAAAGATATTGTGTCCTACTACAACTAAAAAATAAATATTAAAAGAAAGAAAGAAAAGAGTAGCAAGTCAAAGCCACCATTAAAAATATGGGATCTCAGCTGGGGTCGTAGCTCAGTGGTACAGCACTTGCCTAGCACATGTGAGGCAAGGGGTTTGATCCTCAGCACCACATAAAAATAAATACAGGTATTGTGTCCATCCACAACTAAAACAAAATTAAAAAACAAATATGGATCTCTGCCCTCTAAATTTTAATCTATAGACCTATTAATGTAAATTAATATTTAGAATAATAAAAAGATTCCCATAATCAAAAGACTAGGAATGTAAAGAGAAATGTAAAAAAAAAAAAAAATCTGGCTGTGCACAATGCCTCAAACCTGTAACCCCAACAACTTGGGAAGCTGAGGTAGAAGGATCCCAATTTGAGGCCAGCCTACACAACTTTGCAAGATCATAGAAATAAAACAATAAAAAGGATTGTGGATATAAATCAGTGATAGGGTGCCTCTGGGTTCAATCTCCAGTAAAGTGGGGCAGGGGAGGGGGACCAATTCAAGCAAGATTTCTGTGGTAGAATCAATACAACTTGGAGACTATTACAATTGGGAGATGAGGAATCAGTTACAGGATGAATCCTAGGTTTCTAGCTTAAGCAACTAGGTATATGATAATCATGTCAAAGTGATTAGAAATGAAACAAGTTTTAATTGTTGAGAGAAAAGAATGATGAATTCAATTTTAGAAATATTAGGTTTGAGGTACTTATGCTACACCCAATTAAATTCATCTAGTAAGCAAATACACATTTCTCACAAGAAAAATCTCAGCTACAGAGATAGATCTGTAAGTCATCCAGTCATAAATAAAAGTACTTTGAAAGTGGGCAAGAGGGCTCAGGAAGAAGATGATGAGTAAGAAAAGATTAAATCTTAAAGGACATTCACATTTAGAGAGAGAGAAGAAAAGGACAGCAAGAAGGCACAGAGTTTAGGACAGAAAACAGGAAGTGTGCCAAGAAGGAGGGGAGGGTGTTTTACCAAGGACAAGCATGTGATGAGAAACCAAATGTTACCTTTGTCAAATAAGAAAAGCACTGAGAAGTGTCCACCTGGATTTAGCAACAAGGTTACTGTTGACCTTGGTAAGAGCAACTTCAGCAAAGCAATGAGTTCAATTCCATAACTAGGATGCATTATTGAGAGAAAGGAGAAAAAAATAAAGGAAATCACTAGACAACAGTCTTAAGAAATTAATTCATGAAGAGAAGCAAGCAGAAATGATCATGAAGAATAAAATGGAACTATCCTAAGCATGTTTAAAATTTGTCAGGAAGAGCCTAAGGAGGGTAAAATTGAAGATGCAGCGGAGAAAGGAGATTGGATATGGTCTCTGAGAAAATACGAGCAACTGGGATCCAAGGCAAAAGAAAAATGATTAGCTTTTAATTTTTTATTTCTTTTCAGCTATGTATGACAGTAGCATGTGTTTTGACATATTACACATACATGGAGCTTAACTTATTCTAATTAGGATTCCATTCATGTAGTTGAATGATTAGTTTTAGATAGACAGAGGAACATCTCTTTCACTGAAAGGAAAGGATGTAACTGGACAGTGGTTAGCAGATTCAGTACTAGGAAACTGAGAGAGATCACAAGTCCTGTGAAGTAGGAAAGACTGTATGTTAAAGGTTAAAGGGTGAGATGCAGTGGCTGCCGAGATCTGAAAAGAAAGAGTGGCGAACAGAAAGACTAAAGGCAGCACTAAGTACTTAGGTGAAACCAGAGACCATTCACTAGTTTGTTAACATGCATTACATTTTTTTTTCTTCTCCAAAAATGCTTATAGGCCTTGTAATAAATTCTCCACTGAATTCATCCAAGGTTGGGACCTTGACAGGCAGGTTCAATATACAATGAGATGAGAAAGTTGAAGCTGCTAAAAAACAAATGGTATGGGTAATGGATGAAAGAATGAACATCTGAATAAAATTCTTTTACTTTAAAGAAGCATTCTTACTCATACTAAAGGAAGTTGAAACAGTTAAATTTGTGAGTTTCACTTATCTAATTTTGACAGTCCTACTGGGCTTCCTTATCTTGCTAATAAAAATATAAAATGTAAATACACTATAGCAATTTTAAGCTACTTGCCATGATTTTTCTTTTTTTTTTTTAAATCAGGGATTGAACTCAAGGGCACTCAGCCACTGAGCCACATCCCAGCCCAATTTTTGTATTTTATTTACAGATGGGGTCTCACTGAATTGTTTAGTGCCTTGCCATATGCTGAGGCTGGCTATGAACTCGAGATCCTGTCTCAGCCTCCATAGCCTCTGGGATTACAGGCGCATACCATTGTGCCCAGCAATTTTTTTTTTTTTTAAGGAAAATCCTATTACAGAATTCTTACTAGAGAGAAGCATCATATACAAGTAGAATATCACAGTTTTACTACCATGAAAATACCTACAACTGAAGTTTGCCTTTGAAATAAGAATATGAAGTAAAGAGCTGGGTGTGTGGGCTGTGGATGTGGCTCAAGCAGTAGCGCACTCAGCTAGCATGTGCCGAGTTCTGGGTTCGATCTTCAGCACCACATAAAAATAAAATAAAGATGTTGTGTCCACCAAAAACTGAAAAAAAAAAAAAAAGAGCTGGGTGTGGTGGTGCACACCTATAATCCCAGCTACTTGCGAAGCCTAGGCAGGAGGATTGCAAACTCAAGGCTAGCCTCAGCAATTTAGTGAGGCTCTAAGTAACTTAGCAAGACCCTGTCTCAATATGAAAAATAAAAAGGACTGGGAATGTGGTTCAGTGCTAAAGTGTCTCTGGGTTCAATCCCCAGTACCTAAATCAATCAATCAAACACAAGGTAAAGAAAAGATTTAAATAATCAAGCAATTAAGTTTAAAAAATTCCCCTGGATTTTTAAAGTTAAGGTATTATTTTTTCAATGG
Organism: Urocitellus parryii; assembly: GCF_045843805.1. Taxonomy (NCBI): domain Eukaryota; kingdom Metazoa; phylum Chordata; class Mammalia; order Rodentia; family Sciuridae; genus Urocitellus; species Urocitellus parryii. Next base: position 24,221,506 of record NC_135544.1, on the reverse strand, counting down.
CATTACATTACTCATAAGCGGTCTGGGGTTGTGGCTCAGTGGTAAAGCGCTCGACTAGCACGTATGAGGCAATGGGTTTGATCCTCAGCACCACATAAAAACAAACAAACAAATAAATAAATAAAATAAAGATATTGTGTCCAACTACAACTAAAAAAACTTTTTTTAATTACTCATAAGCATCTCTGAAAATACATTACTTCTCAACTAATGGGGTAAAATCAAGATTTTAAGAAATTCTCAGTAATGTAGAAAGGACAGTTTTTTCTCTTAATATTAGTCACAAAATAAAAATTGTTGGAATTTTATGTATCTAATGGATATTCTAAACGTTGGACTATTCGGGGTGTTTCCTCTACTGATTATAAAAAAGAAACAGCCTGTTTTGAAAGATTTAATATAGTATATAACCAAGCACTTTTAATGAAAACTGAGAGAAAATGTGAAAGTATTTAGTATTATGTGTAATTTAACTAAATTTTCATTTGAGGAATTTCTTCAATTCTCTGTACTTCCATTTTTTTACTGGTACTTTTTAGTTATACATGACAGTAGAATCCATTTGACATAATTATACAAGTATAGAATATATCTTATTGTAGTTAGGAACCCATTCTTGCGGATGTACAGGATGGTGGGATTCCCTGTGATGTTTTCACGTATGTACATAGGAAAGTTATGTCAGATTCATTCCACTGTCTTTACTTTTCCTATCCCCCCTCCTTTCCCTCCATTCCCCACTGTCTAATCTAGTGAACTTCTACCCCCCCCCCACCACCACCACTTTATTGCCTTTCTATGGGTTAGCTTTCTTCCACATTATCAGAAAGACCATTCGACCTTTCGGGGACTGATTTCTCTTAGCATGATAGTCTCCAGATCCATCCATTGCTTTTTAAATTTGAGACTTTTCAATTTTTAAATAAATTTCTAGGACTTAAGATACCTCTACAATTACCCTCTTCAAATTAAAAAAAAAAAAAAAAAAAAAAAAAAAAAAAGCCTAACACTGCAAATAAATTGGGAAGAGATGGATAAATTTCAAAAATATATACTGCTTAATTTGAATCAACCAAAATTTGACCTTACTATATATCAAGCTTTGTATTAGGTCTATCTTAAGTCTATAGTTATACCAATGGTATAACTATATTTATTTTTTTAGTTAAAAAAGTTTAACTGATAACATAAAAACAAAAAAGTTGTACATATTAATAAGGTGACATGATATTTATATATATATATATATATATATACACACACACACATTACATAATATTTAAATCAGGTTAAATATATCTCCTCAAGCATTATCAATGCTTTATGGTATACATTTTTAATAGTTATTTATATAGGCTATTTTATGCCAACAAAATTTGTATAATATACTCTTGCCTTCTACAAAAGCAAGTGTGAACCATCGATGCCAATTAATCTCCCAATATAAAAAATTCTAATTGTTAAGACTTCTTCCTCCCTACAACTATCTCTAAAATCTATCAATTCCTTATCATGAATTACATATCCTCCCTAAGAAAAAATCACTAAGCCCTGGTACTGCCATCAATCTCAAATCCCTATTTTCAATGCCATTCCATCCTATACTCACTAATAACAACTCTATTATCTCTTCCACTGGACCATTACAAATTCCCCATACATCCTCCATCTATTCCCAAACATTCCTCCTGCTACTTTGGCTTCAGTAAAATCCCAAAGCCCCTAAAAGCACCATTTTTTAGTAATCATTTCTTAAAAAATGTGCTACTTGCTGGGTGTGGTGAAGCATGTCAATAATCACAGTAAGTTGAGAGACTGAGGCAAGGCGATTGCAAGCTTGAGGCCAGCCTCAGCAACTCAATGAGACCCTGCCTATAAATAAAAAACAAAAAGTACTGGGGATGTAGTTCAGTGGTAAAGTGCCCCTTGTTCTGATCCCAGTAATAAGACAAAACAAAGATGCTATTTTTCCTATTCTCCTAGAAGGATACTGTTTGCAGACCATTCTTATTTAATGCTTAACTTTTCCTTTTAAAAAATTATTCATAAAAAATACCTCTCCTCCTGTCTTGGACACCATTTCCTATTATCTTACCCAAGGCACTTTTCTTAATAACAACTGGCTCCTAGTTTTATTCTCCTGTGTTCATGAATTGAACATCTGCAATACTTTTTCTAGATTCTGGCCTCAATATCAATGTCCATCTCATCTTCTCTATTCCAACACCTTTTCATCCTGAATTGGTAATTTATTCAGAGAAATTCTGAATAAATTCCTTTCTGTTCATAAATTCTCGAATTATATTTTTTCTCACTGCCTCATTTCTGTTAACCTTGCTCTTGGCTCTCCCCCAAATGCTTTCTAGTCCCTTGATCTTTTTTTCTCTCTCAATATATTAATCTGGCTTTCTTACCCAAACCCAAATGCAAGTAAATGCATTCTAAAAACATCTTGCTAGCTTCATCAACTTTCTCTTCTATTTTCCCATTTTGATAACTCTAGATAAGCCCACTACCTGCTTTGTTGCTTCTACCCTCAAATTCTCAGTGAGGAAATAATGATGACATTGGTTGTGCCCACTATTAAGGTACACTATATTCTATACATATACACTTTACCATGAGGTAAAGCACTTTGACTGTTTTGTACACTGTCTTATCTCCAGTATTTTATGGTCATTACATAGTACACCAGAGCATTCAACTAGATTTATAAAATAAATGTAGTACTATGTTTCTCCTGTTTAGATTCACACAAAATTCACTAGTGTAATCATTCTAAACCCTTTGATTTTTTCAAGTCTGAAAACCATTTACTTCAAAAGGCTACATCCCCTATTAAGAAAATGAAAGTTGGGGTCAGAGGTAGAGCACTCGCCTACCACATGAGCGCAACACATGAAATTAATTAATTAATTAAAGGTATATAAAAAAGAGAAAACGAAAGTCTTCCAATGTGAATTAACTTGATTATTATCATTATTTTTATTTCTTTTATCTATCTTCCCTAATGTGCTAAAAGGAAAATTAATTTTATAATTCTTTTTATTTCACTAAATGCCTATTACATAGCAAGCATCTGTTAAAACCTGTGACACACTCACATCTAACCATTTTTCTTGTCCTATTCTGTTATAGTCTTCCAGGAAAAAAGCGAAACAAAACAAATACACACTCTGAGAATTATAATGAAGATATAAATCAACTACCAATTTGTATTTCTACACAGCAGTCTCATTGCAGGTCCTCATAGGGAAGCTGAAAATCTGTTGCTTTCATAGAAAGCAAGAATATAGTAAACAAATTTTGAAAATAGGCTTTCTTAAAATCTTAACAGTAGAATTAAATTCATATTCTGAGATATTTTTAAAGACCAATTATTTCTAAAGTGGTTTTGACATAATTTCTTCTGATCTTCAACCTTTAGTCATTTAAATTCCAAAGTGCCCTTAACTTTCCCTGAATGAACTTTCCCTAGTAATGACTTAACATGTTTCAATGCACTAGGCACAAAAAATTCATGTTAAAAGTAATTTTAAACAACTAAAAGAATTTCAATAACAAGTATAACAAACTTAAAAAACAGTTTTATGAATAAAAGATAAAACCAATTAGCAGACTGTGGAAGGACATTTCAGATTAAATGGATTTTGAAAGAGGTTATACTAATAGTTGTCATACAATAAATTTGAACTCACATGGTCTGAGGAAATTCTGTGAAGGCATATTTGAAAAGATACTTCACAAACCATTCTAGTTATTTAGTTATTAGGAATAGCATGGAAGGCTGGCCAAAATAATATGCCAAAAAGCAGAGCAAACAAGGCAGCAGACCCAGAATATTTGTACAGCCCTCAATCATACACTGGATACCAGTCTCCATCATAAAGTGTTCAGCTACAATACAAAGGAAAATAATATAATGTCAAATTACCTATTTAGAAACAAGTTTTGCAGCTCAGAAACAGCTCCTTTTCTGCTTCACACTTTAAAGTTGTTGTCTGCATATGATAAAAAAATCACTTCAGTAAATTCTTAACACTGTGAAGTACAGAATAATAAATATTACATTTGTGGTCTAAAATATATTTAGGAAATCAATAAAGAATAAAAATATAATTTATCAGTATTTTTAAGCTTAAGTTACCTTAACTCTTTTGGAAAACGGTGCATTTAAATGTTAAAATTCCCCAAACCTCTAACACCCTACCAAACTGCAAAATGATATCTTAACATCTATTTTGTAATAGTAATGAAAACAGCTAACTCCTATTATCATTGAAAAATCCGTGAGAAAGTTGATTCTGATTGATCAAGTCATTAACTTTCTATCACTATTCAAGAACTTTGGTCATACGATGATGAAAAATGCAAGGCTAGCTCCTTCATAACAAAGTAATCCTGTCTCTATGTAAACACAAAGTGTACCTTCAGTTTAAAAATTCAGTATTATAACGGCATCCAGTTGCCCTCACCAGGAAGGTGATAGGGAGAGAAAGGAGCAGGTGCAACACCCACTCGGGTAACCAGAGAATACCAGAAGGCGGGGTCTGGAAAGCAGTTAAGGGGCGGAGATGAAGTGGGCGCCCAGAAAGCCCGCTTTCCAAAGCCAAAACAAGATTCCCATAGTTCAACCGACCCAAACCTCAAACCGTCCAGGAAAAAAAAAAAAAAAATCCTAACAAGGTGAGCTGTGGGATGTTGAGCCACGGGATGAAAAGTGAGCTCTACTGTCCCCCCACCAATGGGGCCAAATACCTAATCCCTAAACGCCAGTTTCTGCAAAGTAAGCAACGTTTCCCAAATCCCACTCAGCATTTCATTTCCCCAAATTCTTGACCCTAACTAGATCTGCAAAAGGGATGGAAAACAGGGGCAACAGGAGGAGTGGGAGGGAGAGAGCGCTATTAAATCAACATTCCCTTCGCAAGTAATAAACCACCTCTGGTCCAAAGTCAGGAATGCCGACCCTCGCTCGGTTACTTTCAGAATACTAGAGAGCAGAAATCCGGCTGCTCACAGGCCAACCCAACCCTGTAAGGGTCACGACGCTCCTCGTCTGCCCTTCTCCACCCAGGAGTCTGGACGTCCATAGCCCCACAGAATGGAATTTGGGGGGTGGGGTAGGAGGAAGCACGATGAAGGGGCCTCCAGCCACCAAGGCCTTCCTTTGAGAGCTCGACTCCGACACCCAAACGACAGCCCTCGCTCTTTCTGTCTCCACCCGTAAGGGGGCATTCCTGGAGCACCCCAGAAGCAGGGTGACATCCTCCCCAAGTCTACGACAAGAGAGACGGGGAGTCTGCAGTCGCCAACGCGTCCCCAGAAGCTCACCTCGGAGATCGCGTCGATCGGTCCGGGGGAGGGGCGGACTGTCTGCCTAGGGGACGAAAAAGAGGCAGCAAAAAGTCTCAGGAGACACCGAGGAGGCGTGGGTCCCAGGTCAGGCCCAACAGGGTCAAGCGTCCCAGAGCCGTTGCTCTCCCGCCCCTGTGGCGCGCTGTCCTCGGTTGCCAGGGACCGGGAACGCGGAGGCTTTACCTGTAAACGAAGCAGCCGCTCCTGCCAAGGGCGCAGCGGCGGTCAGCCCCCACGACCCGCCACTGGCAGCGTTCCTCCCTTAGAGACCACAGCAGGGAGGGCCACAAGTTCCCTGACTGCCTAGAGCTCAATGGCCGCCTTTCTACTTTAGGTACTCGGCGCCAACCGCCGCAGCCACCGCCATCTTAGGACCTCATTGTGGTGGGAGAAGCGGGGCGGGGGGACTGCAGAGGGGGCAACGCGAGGCGAGACATGCGCCGTCACCTCGGAAACGGCCGCGCGGGGGCGAGAACTCGCCGGGGCGGGAGCCGCAATGCGATCTCAGTAAGCGCTAGACTCGAGTCACGTGACCCGCCAGCGTCTACCCTGTCCTCTTGCCTTTTAGTCAGAACGGATTACACAAACGAACAACCAGAGACTACGTAGCCCAGAATGCAAACTCGGTCTCGGGTTATAAATTCCCTTCCGCTTTAGGGAGAGAGACTACAAATCCCAGCAGTCTGTGCGCTTCCAGGACGGAGGCCTGTGCGGAAGTGGATTGGCCCCTCCGGACCCTGGAGATAGAGCGTGGGGCGGGGCTAGTTTTCTGTGGGGGTGTCAGCTCCAGGTGGTGCCCCAAGGAGGAAGAAAGACTGAGGTCGCACTTTCTTTCTTACCCAGAAACTGGTCGCGAAGGAAGGAAACAAAACAGCCCTGACGATCTTATCTAACCCCCTAATTTTAACGTGAGGAAATAAATCCTCGGAAATTAGTTTGCCACACCTTATATATACCTAGTCGGTGGGAGAATCATAAATATTGTTAATAATGAATACTATTTTAGAATCACGTCCTGCTTTTTCCTTAGAAGAAAAAGATATCTTTAATCATTAGAGTTTAATCTCTGGAAACTTTCTCATAACCTGTAGCCTTTGAATTCCTTTTATTTGTACCCTTCTGTTAACAGCTCTATTAAGATTAACAAATTGACGGATTATCTCTTTAAAAACAAATTCGATAAAGGAGGAGAACTCCTTAAGTTAAAAACAATTGTCAATTTTAGTTGAGTGCAAAGGCATTCTAGCTTTAGACAGTTTATATTATGGGATAACTTTTTTTTTTAATGCAAAATAAAAGTAAGAATGGGCTTCCGGTTTCCAACAATAATTTGTTCTCAGTGACCTACAGAAATTTTTTCAAAACCAATTAGTAGAACTACATCTCAGAACACAATTCAAAAAAAGCTCTTCCAAGCCACTGCGATTTGCTACTGCATCTGAGTTCAGTCATCAGGGCCAGAATGATCACTGATGCTATGCATTTATCTTACTTTAAAAACATTTTGTTGTTGTTTCTAATATTGCTAAGTACAGAGATTAAAAAAAAAAACTGGTGTTGAACTAATATTTTATTGAAGGATGGGGAAATGATGGAGTTTAATTGTAAGGGTCCGTTGAAGTGTGGGAGGAAGAGACCACAAGAGACCAGCTTCATGCAATGAGCAGGAGGGAGTTTATTGAGGAGGATCCTAATTCAGCGCGCTGAGGCCCAAGGTTCACTCAGGAAGAGAGAGCAGCCCAGAGCCCAGAGCAGAGGTCAAGCAGAGCTTAAGTACACTTTTTTTTTGGGGGGGGGGAGGGTGCATACATCAGAACAAACCATCATGGGGGGGGGGGGAATTTGAACAACAACTCTGAGACATGATTAGCACATTCATTGGTGGGAACAGGTGGGAGGGGTGATTGGTCACTCCCAAGCGGGGTACACATTCAAACTGATTGGTTCGGGCCCTGTGACAAACTGCACAGGGCCCTAGGCTAAATGGCCAGTAGGGCGTTGTCTTAACTATCTCAGGAATTTCAGGTTCTGGGGGTAGCAGAGGAACTTAACAATACCTAGTCTTTTACATTTTAATTCAGGCTTTGCAGCTTAGAAACTTTACCCTTTCATAATGTAGGTAATTTGTGTTGTAAGAAAAGTGCTGTGAGAGCGCAGGACAGAAAGCAATCAATTGTCTAGGTGTTTATTGGAGTGCAGAATGCTGTATCCTACTTTTTTTTTTTTTTATTGGTTGTTCAAAACCTTACAAAGCTCTTGACATATCATATTTCAAACATTAGTTTCAAGTGAGTTATGAACTCCCATTTTTACCCCAAATACAGATTGCAGAATCACATCGGTTGAAGATGGGGGGGGGGAGGGGGATAGTAGAGGATAGGAAAGGTAGCAGAATACAACAGTCACTAGTATGGCTGTATCCTACTTTTATCGCTCTGAGATCTTGGGCAAGTTACTTAGCCTTTATAAGCCTCAATTGCTCCATCTATGAAATGAGGGAAAGGGAATAATATTGCCTATTTCGAAGGATTTAAACACTTTTATTCTTAGTGTTTATTTTATACCAGGCAGTGATTTTCTTAATTCATTACTATGATTTTCTTAATTCTCACAAAATCCCTGAAGAGGTTGGTTTTGCATAGGACCCATTTTACAAATAAGAAGTAAAATAAAGTTCTGACAGAACCATGTAGTATAAACTAGATTTAAACTGAGGTATAACTGACTCCTTGGAGGAACTTATTGTTGTTAAGACAGAAAAGGCAGCCAGCTAGGTGTGGTGGCACAGGTCTCCAATCCCAGTAGCTTGGGAGGCTAAAGCAGGAGGATTGCAAATTTGAGGCCAGCCTCAGCAACTTAGTGAGGGCCTAGTAACTTAGACCCTCTCAAAATAAAAATAAAAAGGGCTGGGAATGTGGCTCTGTGGGTTAAATGCCCCTGGGTTGAATCCCCAGTACCAAAAAAGGGAGGGCGGATTAAAAAAAGTATTAACACATGGCAAAGCCCTCAAACATTACTATCATCATCATTTTGTTATATATGTTACCAAAGCAAATGAAAAGAAAAAGAAATGGAGACAGACCTCAAGAGATCAGCAATGCTTTATTAAGCAGCAGAGGGGCATATTTTCAAGAGGAAAATGGGGACTGACTACAACAAGAGTCTGAATTTTATAGGGCTTAGCAGGGCCACCTTAGGGAAGGAGTTTGTCAGATACTTTTGGCAGGCAGGGGAACTTTGGCAGATAAGGAAAATCAGAGTCAGAGTCCTCACCCCCTCCAACACCCCACCCCTGTTAAGTTTCCACCTATATATATAATTTTTAAATGTATGTAGAAACTATTGCCACTAAGATTTTTAAATTTATGGATTGTCAATACTATACTGTTAGTGGTGGGAAGAATTTGAAATTTCTTAAATTAAAAACAAATCCTTGGGCTGCGGTGGTGGCTCAGTGGTAGAGCACTTGCCTAGCACATGTGAGGCCCTGGGTTCTATCCTCAGCACCACATAAAAAATAAATAGAATATTTATTATGTATTGTGTCCAACTACAACTAAAAAATAAATATTAAAAATACAAACAAACAAAAAACAGATCCTTAGGCAGGCACAGTGTTAAACATCTGCAATGCTAGCTACTCAGGAAATTGAGGCAGGAGGAACTCAAGTTGAAGACCAGCTGGTGTGATATAGCAAGGCTTGCCTCAAATAAAAATTTTAAAAAGGGTTGGGGATGTAGCTCAGCTATAGATTGCTTGCCTACCATGTGCAAGGCCCTAGGTTCTATTCTCAGTATCACAAAAAAAAAAAAAAAAAAAAAAAAGGAAAGGGTTCTTAAACTCAAATATGGGCATTACTGAAATTTATAGAGGAAAAAGTAAAGAAAAATCAGAGAAACTATAAAATTAACAGTAACTTCCAAAAGTTTAATGTTTAATCTAAAAAGCAAACCCTATGGTAATGAATCAATTTTGTATCAGTTGTGCATGACTATGTCAAATTAATGTTATAGGCAGAAAGTGCTTTAGTAATTCAGAATAAAATAGGGATATATTGTCTCAGAAATTATGATAGCTCCAAAATTTCTATATAGATGAAATTAGGGACAGAAATATGTGAAAATATCTCTCGGAAATAGAAGAGTTGCCTCTAAGAGATATATATATATGTTGAAACCACATTTCAATTGTCCTCATTTAGACAGTTTAACATGTGTTAAGATGCAGGGTATAAATGACAGATTGAGGTTCAAGGAAACATGACACTCCACAAACTCAGATAACACATCAAAAATGAGCACTAGACAACACAGGAACCAGACTAAGTGAAGAAAAGCATTCGTGTGGAATGAAGGATGGGGATGTAGGAGAAGGCAAGATTGATGAAGAGGTTGGAGCCAGACTATAGAAAACCTGAACTACTGCTCTGGAGAGTTTGGGTTTTGTTTTGCAGTCAGTGTGAAACCACTAAAGATTTTGGAAAGAAGGAAATGATGTAATGAAATGGTTAAGACTTCAATCTAGTAGCAACGTTTAGCCCAGACCAGAAAGAAAAGAAAAGGTAGAGACAAAAGGGAGCAGGTATGAAGTAAGAAAGGCTTGGCATTAGGTAATAACAGGAGAAATTAAACAAGGAATTTGGATTTTTTTAACATAAACAATATTGTTGTCATGCATAAAATACCATTTGTTTCTGTTGATATTTAGTAGGACACTGATCAGGTGGTTCTTATAACATTTTGTATTACGTTGTTTATTTTTATGTTGTTATATTTTGTAATGTTCTTTATTCACAGGCTGTAATCATGGCTTTAGCAGAAACCATGCCTTCGTACTTCTTCATATCCCCAGGCCTTATACAGTTCTTTTATTTTGATTTTCATTAATTTGGGCTTTGAAACAAACAGTTTTATGCAATTCCTGTTTTCAACCTGCAGGTGGTGATAGAACTTAAAGGAAAAATTTTCAGTGACTATATTAAATTATATCATTGTTTTTTATGTGATTTTTGATACCCCCCAAAATATATGACAAATTTGTAAATTATAAGGTAAAATAATAATAACACTGAAGAACCCATCAGCTCACCTAACACATAGAATTTAATATGTTAAGGGACTTCTCATTCTTTTCTCCAAACTCATTTCTCTGTAGACATAAAAAAGTACTAACCTGAATTCAATGTTATCATTCTCTCATTTTCCTCATATAACTATGGAAGTTCACCAAAATATTGCTTATTTTTCTTGTTTTTAAACTTTATGTAAATGGTATCATACTGGATATATTTTTATATGACTACTTTTGTCCAAAATATCTTTCTGAGATTCATCCATGTTGATGGATGGGAACATATTTATATATTTTGAGATATATCTAAAAGAATGTAACAGGATTTTAACTTAAAATTGAGTGGGTAACTTAATGAAAAAAAGAGTTGGTCATGCCAAAGAAGGGACTAGTTGAAGACCTTTAGCCTAGCTTGTATATCGTTTGGTTAAATTTAAGCATTATTACTTCTCTTCTTTTATCTGGCCTTGACAATATTGGCATTTGGGGAAGGATGATTCTTCTTCTTGGGGATTGTCCTGTGCATTGCAAGTTATTTAGCAGTGTCCCTGGCCTTTACCCACTAGATTCCTCTAGCAACCCCCATTCCCAGTTAAGAAAGCCAAGAAATGTCTCCTGGCATTGGTTGTCAAGTGTTCCTTGGAGTTGCAGGGAAGAGAGAAAAATCATTCCTACTTGAGAAACACTGATCTGATCTTTGCATTAAGAAAACTACATTAATTATGATTTTTTTTATAACTCTTTTGCTCAAAAACTTGAAGTTAACATACACAATGAAATCAATTGTATAATCATATCAGCTAATTATATCAAATTCACACGTATAAGTAATGTTTCAAGGCTCTTATTGCTTTCCCCCATTTTCCTATCTCTGGTTACCATGACATCTCTCATTACTGCCTAGTTCAGATCTTCATTACTAAATAGAAAAATACCTAATTGCTGTTTTCAATATACAGCATTTAGTGTCTACACCAATCTGAACTGTCTCTTTCTTCATAAACAATTTATGTTCTTTTCTTTCACAAAGCATTCACTCAACAAATGCAATTCTTGTAATTCTGGTAACTTCATCCATATTTGTATTTCACCAGTCTTGATGGCTTTAATTCTACAAAGCTATAATTATGACACACTTCTTATATTTCTTTTGCATATATTCTTGGGGGTTTATATGTCTTTATATATCCTCTGTAGGACATAGCAAGTTGGAGGCATTATGAGTAACAGTAAATAAAAAGTCTACAATAAAAATATATTTTTCTTAACCTTCTTTCATCCCTACAGAATAAAACTATTAAATATAACCAGATATAGGTTGTTAATTAGAGAAATCAGGTAATTTGATGAAAGAGTTTCAAAAATATTAAATTATGGGCTTTTATTTTCTAATTCATAAGAAAAATATGAGAAAGGAATAAAAATCAAACCACAACTTTTACTTTAAAACCCCTTATGGAGGGTCTAGAGTTGTGGCTCAGTGGTAGCGTGCTAACCTACCACACATGAGGCACTGGGTTCAATCCTGAGCACTACATAAAAATGAAATAAAAATTGTGTGTCCACCTACAACTAAAAAATAAATTTTAAAAACCCTTTATGGAAAACAAAATTGTATGAAGTAATGACTCACAGTTGCCATGGTTATAAGAGAGTAATCTAAAGTGACTTTATAAAGCATTAAATTTCACCCGGAAAAGTGTTTTTTCCCCTCAAAAAAATAAGATCTGCTGCTTTGATACACGCCTACAAATAAGTGTGGGCTAATGAGGGTCCAACACAATTGGCGTTACACTCATGCACATTAAATTCACTCACTATTTAGGGAAGCTACAACTGAATATGCTGTGGGGTCCCCCCCCCTCGCCTCTCTTTTACCATAAAAAGGCTTCCCATGCTGCATTTCTCCTTCCATGATAAAGATTCTAAAGTCAGAGAAGAATTGGCAAAGCATGCATGAACTCCAGTTAGCCAGGTGAGAAAGATTAGCATGTGCTCTCTTTAACAGCAGATAACTAAATAATTTTTCAGGCTCAAAAACTGGGGATAATGGGTGGTAGGGTGGACTATGAAGGATCTACCCCTGATCCAGAGAAGGAAACAAGGAAAACCCTGACAATAGGTAAAACAGAGTGGTATAAGGCAAGGGTTAACAAATGTTTTCTGTAAAAGTTCTGATGTTAAATATTGTCCACATTGTGGGCCATAATCAATTCTGTGGTTGTAGAATGAGAGCAGCCACTGGCAAATGTAAAGGATGTGCATGTCTATGTCCCCCAACCACTCTATTTACAAACACTGAAATATAGATTTTATATGATTTTCATATATCACCAAATATTAATCTTCTTTTTATTATTTTAAACCATTTAAAAATATAAAAGCAGGCAGTGGTTACAATTTAGCCCACAGGAGATAAGATTGCTGACCTATGACATAGAACACTAAACACTTTTAGTTCTTAGATAATTAATGTTAGATCAAAGTAGAAATTAGCAATGGAAGAAAATATAGTTTAATTACTTTGCAGAGTATTTATTTGATGTGGAACATAAATGTAACTGGACAATATTTATAGGTATTAGTTTGTACCATATATTTTCTTATATATTTTGTTATCTCCTCTCCAGACTAGATGTAAGAATAGGTTTCCTCTGCAAAGAATTGTCACATCCAGATGTACCAAAAGCAAAATATAAAATTGCAAACGTTGAAAAAAGATAAGGTGAAAATCAGAGCAGATCCCCCTCCTCATGATTTGCTGGGGTGGAAAGAGGAAGCACTGGGGGTAAATTAAAATAATTGGATGTTTTCACTTGCAGCTCTGAAAAGGAAGAAGTGATCTGTGTGGATTAAAAACAGATCTCCTTACCTGTAGCAGGCATAGATGCTCATGGTGGCACTATGCAAACCTCACCCCATCCTCAGAAATCACATGCAATCCCCTGATTGGAGAGAGACTGAATTATCGGATATAATACTGAAGTAAGTGAGATTAAGTTTCTCCAAGCCTGTAGAATGGAGCCTTTAGGGAACATGTAAATTTATGGCACAAGAAACTACCTACTAGCTCTCACTCCCTCCTTTGATAGTGTCTCCTTTCCCTTTTCATATCCCTTATAAAAAATCTCATGCTTGTCACTCTAGGAAGGAAGGAAGGAAGAAGGAAGGAAGGAAGGAAAGAAAGAAGGAAGGAAGGAAGGATGGAAGGAAGGAAGGAAGGAAGGAGAGAGAGAGTTACTTTATTGATACATTTCAAATGTCAGATACCTGAATGTTTGCAAGCCCTCAAAGTTGCCAGGGTATGCATATCTCCATTATATATACAGAAAGAAACCTAACTTGACTGGCTGATGTCTTCTAAGATCCTTGGAGTTTATGTTTTTCTATCATTTCTGGTTTCATACTGAATTTCTGTGATTTTTCTCATCTAGTCTCTTTTTGGCTATATTTTTTTCTCCATTGTAGATCATTCCCAAAGCAAAACAAAGCCTCTTTCCCATTATTTTCTCAAAATACCATGGACACAAGGCATCTTGATAGGATGCATATTCACTGAAGATTTAAAATTAACAGTGGAAGGTAAGGAAAGAGAGAGAGGAATTAACCTTCAGTAAACATCTAAAAACTGACTATTCAGCATTCCTGTGCTTTAAAGATCTTTGACGATAGCCTAGAACTTCTCACTGGCTCCTCTCTCTTGCTCAGTTCCTTGTTATCTTTAGGGATTCTTTCTTCAGGCCCTATTCCCCATTCATGTCTCATTCACACCTCCCGTTTTCACCTCTTTCTCTTGTATTACCTGTAGAAACTCCATTCTTCCTTAACAGAAAATTTTGCTTTCTTGAGCTTGCTCTTAGCCCTTTCCAGCCAGACCTACTTGTCAGGAGCTGTCCACGGGTTGCATGTGGGTCACCATGCATGAATGCCTAGTGGATAGAGACATTTGGTTCCTGGGAATGACCGACCAGTGGACATTTTCTCTGGTCAATTGCCCAGGGACAATGTGAATTTCTGTCCTGCTCTGCTGTGGCCCACATAGCACCAGAGATGGGTGTGACCTGCCAAGATATCAATCAACCTGCTCACTGCAAGACATCAGGAAGCAAGAAACCTTATCTCTGCCTTTGATGTACCCCCTTAAACAAACCACCCTTAGGTGGTTCTTTCTTTGTCTAATTCCAGAACCAATGTGGACTAGACCTATGGGCGGAGAGGGGATTCGCCTTTGTAAATATATTTCTGAATATTTGTGTTTTTAAATTCACTAATTATTTGAGATTTTAAGTTTAGGGTGGCTTGGATTTTCCTGGACAGGAAGAAAGAACCCCCCCAATGAGATGCTGGCTATGGACCCCAATACTTAGTATTAAAATGAGCACTGTTTATCCACTGCTACACTTTGTGTGACTCCCAGATGGAGTTCGAAGAAATGGTTGTCTTTCACCCACATCCTTCGTGGGCAGTGAAAATGGGGTTCCTCTTGGTGGAATAGGCTGACTGCAAAATAAAGGCTAAAAAAAAAATAGAGTGGAGAAAAAACCACAGAACACAGGAAATATTTTTAGAAAGTGGGGGTGGGATGGGCTAGACAATTTTAGGGATCGAGTTTCCACACTGAAAAAAGCAAAATGGAGCCCTCACTTACTTTATTCATATCAGGGAATATCAGAGATTTTCCATGGAATATTCTTTGCCAAATAAGGTAGGAGGTGGGCTGTTCAGTTCCCAACTGGTTATGCCCAACTTCGGAGCTACAAGAGGGGTCTTCCTAGTAAAGCAGAGGTTGAGGTCATGTGCCTTGGGCAATCTAATGTGCACAGGGCCGCTGCAGATAGTTCCCAAGGAAAAACCTAAATCTGCCTGGCTTTGATACCAAGTGAAGACCCTCAAATAATTCATAGTGGCTTCTTCACAGACGTCCTCTTTGAATGTTCAAACTAATTGCATAAAGTCCTCAACTATCCTGATTAGCAGATACAGTGAGAAGAAACATCTCCATTTCCCTGACATCTCCTCACCTGGTATTCAAGAATAGAGTAGGGGACAGCTAACTCAGTTATTGGGGCCAGTCTTTAGTCTAAATCATAGCAGAGAGGAATTAAAGACTGTGGCCAGTACTTTAGATGGGTGTCATTTTTTGTTTGTTTGATATATTTCCTCCCTTCCATTCCACCTTCTTGTTATTATTTGAAACATTCTCACATGGTCTGGGACCATCATTACCCTCTGCAGCAGTGATTCTTATTCTTGTCTATAAAAGCTTCTCATGGAGGATGTGTGCGTGTTTTGGGTAGGGGAGTTGAACAGGATTGGGTTGACATGGAGAGAGGGATTCTTCATAATATTACACTCCAAGTTCATGTTATCCTCAGTCACCATTGCCTTGGGCTTCCACTCTGCCTCTTTCTTCCACTCTCTGTTTCTGACGCAGCCCAAAGAGGGCCCTCCCCAGAGCTGGTGCCATGCTTTTGGGACTATCAGTCTCCCAAACTGGGAGGAAAATTAGAAAAATAAACCTCTCTTGGTTAAAAATTACTCAATCTTGGGTTTTTTTTTAACAGAATGGAAAACAAATGCAGACGAGTTTTATGAAAACTTATATTAGAATAAGTTTTGATGAGAAGGCTTAATGTGAGAAATTAATAAGAAACTGCATGATTAGACTTGAGGTCTCCTTGGAAGGAGTTATTGTAAAGTGCATAGAGCAAAAGTCATTGCCTTTGGTTAAGGAGTTCATGTGAAGAGTCACTGTGGAGTCAGTGAGTGTAGATTGTCCTTTTTACAAAGATTAATTGAAAAAGAAAGAGAAATAGGAAGGTAGTTAGAGGCAGGATTAAGGGAGGTTTTGATTTTCTACAATTTAGAAGAGTTGAACTTGCCTAATAGAAGGAAAGAGGGCAAGACCATAGAAAAAGAGGATGACATAATGAAAGTAATGTTGACAAAGTAAACAAACTGGGAGTGGTGGCACCTACCTGTAATCCCAACAACTCTGGAGGCTGAGGCAGAAGAAGAGTTCAAAGTTCAAGGTCAGCCTCAGTAATTTGGAGAGCTCCTGTCTCAAAACAAAAAGTAAGAAAGGACAAAGGATATAGCTCAGTGTTAAAGCCCCCCTGGGTTTAATCCCCAGTATCAAAAAAGGTGGGGAGGATGAGAACCAAAGGAACAATTCTAGAGAAGAACTGGGTTGGGATTTGGAGGACAGGTACTTTGTTTAGGTTAAAACAGGAGGAATCAATACCCATAGAAGCAACACTCCAGCGATAAGGGCTGGCATTGGTGAATAAGTATAATCAGGTCTTTTACTACATGGGGCAATTGTGATGGGGGCTCTCTTGTAGGTACTAATAGGGTGAGAGGGTGAGGCCACATTGTCTGCAGTTACACCCAACTCAATTGACACCCTTTATAAATTTACTTCTTCATTCCATCTACTTTTTCTACTCTCTGATGTATGCTTCATGGAATTTCTCTCAAATAAACTACTTGCATCCATATCTTCATCTCATGTGCTTTGGGAGAACCCCAGTTTAAATGAGGTTGAGTTCAGACATTATCCAAGGCTTTCTGATGCTAGGCCTTGGATTTTTACATCTAAATATACTACATCCTTTTGCCAAACTGGGTATATGCCATGTTCTGGATACAAGTTGTGCCTTTTATGTCTAAGTCTTTGTCCATACCTGTTGGTGCTATATTAGATTGAGTAGTCTAAAAAAGGATCTTTTCAAGAGAGATGTTTGAAAACAGCAGAAGAGCTGTCAAGTTATGTCACTGTTCTTCACTTCCACTGTTTCTGAATCCTACTCCTCAAATAGCTGGCTAGAGAGATCTGCTATGTCTACTTCTACTCCTTTGTCTATATCTAAAATTATAGCTGCATTTTGTCTACATGTAAGTCCATTTCAAAAGCTACATATATCTGTGTCATTGACTAAAAAAAAAAAAAATAGATACAGGCCAGAGTAGGAGAGAAATCTGGGAGATGAAGAGTAGCAGGAAAATAATAACATCAACATATCAGTTGAAATTCTTGGTTGGTTACTGACGGGCTAATTTAGGCAATAGTGAATTTATTGTGTCTGATTTGTTGTCTTTGCAATACTGACTTTACTTCTGATGTATAACATTTATCCTAAATGTGGTCCTATAGTTGTCCAGACAACCTGAGGTATCTCATAGAATTCCTCCTCCTTGAAGGTTCTTCAAAGAAAGAAAGAAATGATGATTTCTTTCTCCTCACCACTAAGGGCTGCTGAAACTCCACTCTGCTTTTAATTTGCTGTGTTATAGCAAATTAAAATTTGCCTCAGTGTCTTGTGCAGCTTAATTATTAAATACCTAAATGAGCTTTTTTCTTTGCTTGACAACCTGGTCCCTCAAACCCTGACTCCTTAGTAACTCATTGATGGTTTGTACTTCATTCCTTTTTATTCATTTGTTTAGTTATTTACTTATTCATTTATTGGTTATGCTGGGGCTCAAACAAGGGCCTCATGTGTACTGAGCACCTGTTCTGTCACTCAGCTTCCCCCAACCCAGTCTTCAACTTTTTCTTGGTGCCATTTTTTGTTTGTTTGTTTGTTTTAATTAGTCACACATGACAGTACAAAGACCTTGACATATCATACATTTGAATCAGATGGGATATACTTTCTCATTTTTCTAAGTATACAGGTTGCAGAATCACATTGGTCATGCAGTCACATATATACACACAGTAATAATAATGTCTGTTTGATTCTACTATTCTTCCTATCTCCCCATCCCCTCTCCTCTCCTCCTATCACTTCTCTCTACCTAATCTAAGGTAACACTATTCTTTTTTCTGCTACAAGATCTTTCATTACAGATTAAACCAGAAATTTCTCTCAACTTTCTTTATTGGAATGTAAAATTCCTGTGCCAAAATGTGAACGAATTTGAAAATGTTAGTAAAGTGATTTTCAGAGGATTATATTATGTTCATCAGGACTCAGAGCTTTCTCATCTCACAGATAATTCTAGTTCTTTTTATTTTCTGTATGTATATATGGCTGTCTTGCTCACTATATATGAAGTTAAACAGTCCCAACCTTGTTTCGATAGAAAAGAAAATGAAACTTTATTACATTTATTCTGTGTATCAGGCTTTGTAGTGAGCAGTTCACATTCATTATCAATTTGGATCAGGTTACTAAGTTTGAGTCCTTAAATGCTATTACTGATAGGAAATGTTATTATGTAATGAAAAATAAATATCTCTTAGCTCCTATTGTATAGTCTGTATGTGCTGCTTCCTATGGATATGCAAATAACAACAATATGACCCCAATCTCCCTTTAGTGAGGAGAGGCTTTCCGGTGCATGCTGCAGAGATTTGTGATAGAGGAAAAGCAAATACATGGGAGAATACTCTACTCAGTCATTGATTCTCTTACTACAATATCCCTTCAACAAAAAATAAATGGGCTAAGGAGCTGAGCAGGCACTTCTCAGAAGAAGATATACATTTGATCAATAAATATATGAAAAAATGTTCAATATCTCTAGTAATTAGAGAATTGCAAATCAAAACTACTCTAAGATTTCATCTCACTCCAGTCAGAATGGCAATTATCAAGAATACAAGCAATAAAGGACGGGGGTTTTAGCTCAGTTGGTAGAGTGCCTGCCTAGCATGTAGCAAGGTCCTGGTTCAATCCCCAGCACCACCAAAAAAAAAAAAAAAAAAAAAAAGAATGTAAACAATAAGCACTAATAAGTGTTGGCAAGGATGTGTGGGGAAAGGTACACTCATATATTGCTGGTGGCACTGCAAATTGATGCAACTACTATGGAAAACAGTATGAATATTCCTTGGAAAACTTGGAATGGAACCACCATTTGACCCAGCTATCCCACTCTTTGGTCTATACCCAAAAGACATAAAATCAATATGCTATAGTAATGCAGCCACATCAATGTTTTTTGCAGCTCAATTTACAATAGCTAAACTGTGGAACCAACCCAGATGCCCTTCAACAGATGAATGGATAAAGAAACTGTGGTATATATACACAATGGAATATTACCTAGCATTAAAAGAGGCATAAAATTGTGGCATTTGCAGGTAAATTGATGGGAGTTGGGGAATATCATGCTAAGCAAAGTAAGCCAATCCCAAAAAACTAAAGGCTAAATGTTCTTTCTGATAAGTGGATGATGATGATGATCCATAATGGGGGAGGGGGAGAACGGAGGAACTTTGATTGGCAGAGGGAGGGGAGGGTCAAGGGGGTAGGAAAGATGGTGGAATGAAATGAACATCACTACCCTAGGTAGATGTATGGTGTGACTGACTCTACATTGTGCACAATCAGAGAAATGAAAAGTTGTGCTCCATTTGTGTACATGAATTGAAATGCATTCTGCTGTCATGTATAACTAATTAGCATCTGGAGCCATTCTGGAAGGAGCTATGTACACACTTTTAAGTGCTGAGTAAAGAGGTATTGAACTGTTATTGCACCCGTTGCAATGTAATTGAACCTTACCTCCACTTGGATAAGAAAGGTGCAGCTCCAGGAATGGGTGTCACCCGATGGGGTTGAGTTACACCCACTTGTTTGTTGTAACCCTACCCTTTGTCCTTTTTTAGAAAGAATGTTCCATGGATTAGCTCCCCCCATTAATAAAACGTGAGTTCGGGGCATACTCCTCCTCTTTCTTGCCTGCCTTGATCAGCTTATGGGAGCTGTGGCTGAGGAGCAGTCACTGAACCCAAAGAAAAAGGTACTTTCTGTGTCTGTGTCTTTATTTAGTCAGCCCAAATTTATTCAGAGTGACCCTGATTGATTTAGTTGCATGTCCTTGCAAATTAGAACAAATAAAAAAATCCTCTCACAAATTCTATCATTTTTGTCTTTTTTCTTTGCAGATGGCAAAACAAAACAACAACAGCAGCAGCAACAACAACAACAAAAAACCCACACCATATAAATAAATAACTGTGAGATTGGACCTCAATATTTCCAAATCTTTGATGGCTGGTGGCAAGCATAAAATGTCTATTCTAAAAGTTCTAGAATTTTCCCTTAATGACTCTAAAGAGAGAGCATGAAAAAATGTATCAGTCTTAGAGGAATCAATTACTTTGACGACTATTTTTGCCATGCACATATGAGCAAATACCTTTGCCTTGAATCCTGAGAGATTTCTAGTTATTGGTAAAATCATCCTAGTGCAAATATAAAAATTTTAAATGAGAATTTAAAAAGCTCAATATGCTAGGTTCTTACCTCTAATACACATGTAGAAAAATAAGTTGTTTGAAATGAACTATATGTAGGACAATCAATAAATTAATCAAAATGTGTATATAATTGTGAACATTAAACTTCTTTGTTCTCAACATAACATACAGCTATTTCAAAGTGAAAGCAAGAAACTGTTTCATCGAAAATGATATTTAAAAAAAAAAAAAAAGAAAATGATATTTAGGGTTTCTCTCTCTCTCTCTCTCTCTCTCTCTCTCTCTCTCTCTCTCTCTTTCCTCTCTCTCTCTCCTCCTTCCTCCCTCCTTTCCCTGAGATTGAATTCAGGGCCTTGTGCATGTTAGGTAAGCACTCTTCCATTGAGCCACATTACCAGCTCTCTATTTAGAAAATTTATCTTGAAAAACAAGGTCAAATTTTAAATTTAAAAGTGCAAATACATTTTTTGACAAAGTACATATATGCATGTGTATTTATCTTCATAAACACACACACACACACACACACACACACACACATATTTTTAAAAAAGTTTTTGAGACAGGGTTTTACTATGTTGCCCAGGCTGACCTCCAACTCCTGGGCTCAAGCAATCCTCCTGCCTCATCCTCCTTATGACTAGGACTACAGGTGCATTCCATAGTCCCTGGTTCAAATATATATTTTAAAATTTTCAGCTACAGTCCAAAATTTTGTCAGAAGGACTAACAACCCTGGGCACTATAGTTTGAGATTATATCATAACAGTATGTATCATCATGTGTTTTCTAATTAATTGGATGATATTTCATGTGGAAATAATGTTTTAAGAATCTAAAAACCAGAGAAAAGAGATCCATTTAGATCATACTTTTTAAAATACTGTTTTTAGTTGTTGATGGACTTTATTTATTTATTTATTTACATGCAGTGCTGAGAATCAAACCCAGTGCCTCACACATGCTAGACAAGTGCTCCACCTCTGAGCTACAACCCCCAGCCCTTGATCATATTTTATCAAAAATTCAATCAATGTAATTCGATCAATGTCATTCCCCAGTAACTTCTCTTTCCCTCAACTGAAGGCAGTTTTGACCCCCCAGGGACACTTGGCAACACCAGCATTCATCTTTGGTTGATACAATTAGGAAGACAGGGATGGAGATGTCAGTGGCATTCAGTGGACAGTTGCCAGAAATGCTGCTAAACAGTACAATGCGCAAGAGCCAAACGTCCTTAGTACTGAGGTTATGAAACCCTCAGTAGGCAATGAACTGTAAACACAAAGAAGGTATAGACCAGGGTTCGTCTGCTTACTCTGAACTTGGCCCAGTTCCTGGCACTTGGTAGGAAAATATTGGATAATTCCTTTTATTATTTTTTTAATTTTAAAAGACATTTTAAAATGTGTCTTTACTTAATATGAGCTCTTGTCTTCTTTGTCCCCATATATTTATACCATACAGCTTAATTTCTTCTTCATCTTTTAAGTGTAAAAAAATCTGTTTTCTATTAGAATTTAACCTTATTGGGTGGAAAAATTTTAATGGTATACAAGCTTATGGGGAGATTCTTCTTTAATAAAAAAGCTGTTATTGTTCAAAAGCATAAAATGTATGCAGCTCCAAAGTTCTTGTATATATAGTATAGTAAAAGAAAAACAAACATTCCTTTGCTAGAACTCATTTTAATTTTGAAGGAAAAAATAGAATAAGAAAACATCTTTTGCACTTTTCCCTGTTAGGAAATCAATGTAGACATGGTTAGATAATGAGAGAGTAGAAATAAGAAAGTCCAGGTAGGTGAGAAATCTCTGAAAAGAAGAGTGATGAATAAGCATTTCATTTTATCTTAACTGGTATACTGGGGAGGACACAAGTTTTGTGTAAAGTAAAGCTTTGCATTTTGAGAAATATGTCAAATATCTATCAATATTAATTTTTATATGCTTCATGTAGCAGGCCTACCGGGAAAGCAGTCAGGTTTGAGCAAAACTCAGAGAACTCTGGGAGGTCTCCAGGAGCCAAGAGTGTACTCAGAAAATTTCTCTCTGGCCTTCAGCTTACCTGTTTGGGAGACTTATTTCAAGGGTCAGAGTTCAATCAGAGAAGCAGAACTTCTACAAGGGTTTGACTTAATGCAATTGTGGGAGCTGGCTAAGCTCTCTCTGAAAAGTTGCTCTTTACAGATCATGTTAGAGCTTGAACGGACAGAAGTAAGAAGGTATCTCGATTTGGCTAGCACCTGTCTAGTAATTTTTCCTGTTCAGGAGGGGACAAGCCACCTGAGAAAATAAAGTCTGAAGTACTTAGTGAAGAAATAAGACAAAGTCAGAATTAGTTTTAAGGAAGCGCGCCTGATAGGATCTTCCAGTCCACGCAGGAGCTGGAACAAAGCAATTAGACATTGGCTCTGGTGGTTTATTTAAGGGCAAGGAAAAGGTTTCACAAGTGGAATCTTGCTTCTTGAGGTCTTGCAGTCAAGAAGTTGATTGGCATCTTGGGAAGCCACACCCATCTCTGTGAGTCCACATGCCTCTTCTCTGGTGCTGTGTGGGACCTGGCAGAGCTGCATAGGAATTCACATGTATTTGGGTGGTCTTAATGTATTTGGCAGCATTGCCACTGGAAGTTCCCAGACACCAGATTTCCTATTAATTTGCTGTGATGCTGGTTTAGTCCATTCACAGTCCACGGATGGCTCTGGACAAGAATGGTAGGTGGTTATAAGGCAACAAGAAGCTGGAGTCCATGAGGATGGACTGAAACCTGAGTCAGTTCTTGTGGCCTCTACCTTTGGTGATGTGGGCATCCTGCAGAAGTCAGATCCTTTGTCATGTGCTGAAGGAAGATCCAGGGCAGGGGGGAGCAGTCACAGGCCTGGCTCTTTTATGCTATGGAGATGAGTGACAGCATGTGTGAGCTACAAAGATGGTTACCACATCCCTTCTGTCCTCCATATCTCCACATGAATCTCTCTTGTAGCTCACCCAGTGAGAAACATAAAGGGAAAGGAATTCTAGGAAATTTAATTCAGTCTAGCCAACATGCTCCACTTCTTTCCCATCTTCTTTTTTATAGATTTTTACCTTATTTTTTTTTTTTAAGTCTGGTGTCAGGAGAGTATTTTTAAAATTCCTCATGTCTATTCTATCATCCCACTTGACAGCTTGGTTGTACAAAGAGTCCTTATTAGGAAAATATAAATTCCCTCTGAATTTTTAAGATATTCTTTCTGTGGAAAAGGGTACTGCCTTTCTTAGCATCAGTTCTTTTTACATGTGTTTTTCCCTTCTGAAAGCTTTGGGAAGCTCTTCACTATCACTATTATTCAAATTTTCATCATGATGTTGATCAAGGTGTGGGATTTTATTTTTAATTGATTTTTCTGGACACTGCATGGGTTCTTTCAACTTCATTTCCTTTGATACTGGGAATTATTTTTCTATTATTTCCTTGATAATTTACTCTCCATTGTTTCCTATGCTCTCTTTGAAAGTTTTAGTAGGTGGATTCTTGATTCCCTGAATTAAACCTCTAATTTTCTTATCTTTTTCTCTCCTGTTTTCCACATCCTTGTCACTTTATTCTACTTTTCTGGGAGGTTTCCTTGAATATATATTCTAATCGATTCAGTGATTTAAAAAAAATTAACTACTATATTTAATTTTTTTGTATTCTTTCTTCTTCACAAATTGTTCCCCTTAAAAATTAATAGCATTCTATTCTTGTCTTTTATTTCTCTGATAATATTACTAAATATAGTCTGGGGAACACTTATCTTCTGCAAATATCTTCCTTTAAAAAAATTTAAAAATAGCCGCACACAGTGGTATATCCTTGTAGTGAGCTACTTCAGAGGCTGAAGCAGAAGGATTGAGAGTGTGACTTGCAGATCAGCCTGGGATATATGGTGAGATCCTGTTACAAAAAATCGAGCATAGTAAAATAATAAATATTTTAAAAACAACAACCTCTCTTTACCCTACTTGCCACTTGTACCAGAATAGGTTGACTCATTTCAAGGATCCGTTCTCGGTCCTCACTTTACTCTATTGATCCCATAGATTAGCTCCTCTTCCCAACAACATCTTCTTACCTGGTTTACAGGATACCACTCTCTTCTGATTTCCCCCAACCTCACTGAGAACTCCCATCTATTTTTCTTTGCTTCTTGCTCCTCTTCTCCCCAGTCTGTAAACATTTAAGAATCCCAGGGCTCTGTTCTTTGTACCACTTCTCTTTTGGATACATATTCATTTCCTTGATTTCTTCATCCTTTCTTATGACTTTGAATAGCATTCTTTAATGATATTAACTTCAAAGTATTTCTCAGCATTTTTATTTGCATGTTTAACAGCGTGCACTTAAAATATCCAAAATAGAGTTCTTGATCTCTCCTCGTCAGCTTCAAATGTTTTATTTCTTATTCTTCCCTGCCTCAGCTTATTGGTATGTCCATCCTTCTAATTGCTCAGATCAAAACCTTTAAAGTTATCTTTGACTCCTTCCCCACACTACTCACATTCAATACAACGAAACCATTCTTTCACTTTCAAATTATACCCCAAATCTTATCCTTTCTCTTCACCCTGATAACTACCACCCTGTTCTCAGTCACTGTCATTTCTTGCCTGGCATATTCCCCTTGTCCATGAACTGGTCTTTTTACTTCTACCTTTATGGTCCCGAAATTAAGTCTTTTCTTTCTCCTTTTTTAAGGGATGACAGAGGGGAGGGACCCAAGCCTCCTGAGTATCCAGGACAATAGACACACAACCAAGGCACCAGCGGAGTCTTTTCTTTTAAATATACTATTCTTTGGTTCAAATATCCCTCAGTGGCTTTCCACATCTCTCAAAGTGAATTGACAGACTAGTAGGCCCTGTGTGATCTGGATGCCCATTAACTCTCTGAATTCACAGATTGCTTGCTTCTGAGCTATTCCTTGGACAGTCGGATTGCCTTTGTCTAAATGTTTCTCCTTTCCCCCATTTCTTGAAATCCCCATTATTGAGTTTCTTATCACCTTCAAGAGTTTGCTCAAACATCATCTCTGTAAGACCTTGCCTGACCTACTCTATTTAATCTTGTATCTCCTCCTCCAAACCCAATCTCCCCTCTCTCATGTCTTTTACAATATATGACATCACCTTCTAATGTATTGAACAACTACTTATTCTGTTTGATGTTTACTTTCTGCCTCCATCAGAATACAAGCTCTAGGAAGGCAGGGACATTTTTTCACTGACCATCACATAGTAGATATGCAACAATATTTCTTTTTCCCTGGATCCCTCCCCCCACTTTTTTTCTTTTCCCTTGTTTTTATCTGTTTTTCACAGTGAAGACATTTACCATCTGTCTGCTACTCTTTGGCTGTCTCTATGTGAGGCACCCAAAGCGCAAACTGAAAGCTAGCTTTATGTGCATCGATGGATTTTGTGGACTCGAAAGCTTCAATGTGCAATTTAAATGGTGAGCTAGCTTATCTATGGAAAGGCTACTGTATGTTTGTGTCATTACATTTTTTTCTCTGAGCTATTCCATTTCTCCCAAGAGGAATCCATACATCTCCAGCCCACTTTGTGTGCTCCAGATGCTCACAGCTCACATACACAGCCCATGGCTGGTTTGCCACATACATAGCTCCTGTCCAGAGCAGCTCCCAACAATGACTCATCTCTTCTGATGTTCTTGACATTGCCAAATGAAAATGCTTTCCAGATCAAATTAGCTTAGGGGCAAAATAGGGGCAAAAAAGTGGTCAATATGTGGATAAAGAGTAGGAACTCCATGGAGGTAGGGTCCATTACACTTGATATAGTATCTCACTACCACCCCATTTTCAGCCTTGACTCACCCTTGAATTTTGTGTTTCTTCCAAGAAGTAGTTATGAGGTTTTATCTTCTCATGTATCACTTCTGTTTTCTTTGGCTCTGTGAGTTTATGCCTTTTCATTCCTTTGTTGTCATTTTAGAGGGATTTGGGGAGGGAACCCAGATAAAAATGTGTGGTCAGTCCACCATATTTATTAAGAAGGTTTTGACGATGATCTTCTTTTTATCTAGGTGCAGAATTATATTTATTGGGGGGAGAAAACATTTCCTTTTCTTGGAGGAAAGCTTTAATGAGATTTTTATTACCATAAAATTAAATCCCAGATTATATTGTGAAATAGAAACTTTGTGGAAATAAGAAGCAATATTTCTCTGCATAATCCTAAATGTTTGTCTTTTCAGCAGTCATGACTATATTATCAGTGTTTACTATTATAATGACTGGGGAGATAGAATATTCACCCCTTTTTATGAGGCAAGACAGGATTAAGGGTAGGACATGATCAAGGATGCTTCTGCCATGGCATAATGAATTCTGCTATTAAGTATAATTATAAGACACCAATAAAAAAAATTAAAAAGGTCACTTCTGCCACGTAGGTTATGTAGCCCCTTCAATGTGGTAGTCATCTGGGTCCATGGACACAGGGAGAATAGGAAATCCCAGTTTTCCTTCTCTACTTTATAACTTTCTTCCATTATTCCCCAGGTTTCAGACACTTTTCTAAATATCATAGCCTACTAAAAGCTTCTTTGGGAAGGTGTGGTGAGCCAGCCATGGGCAGTGGGTGTGTGAACTATGAGCACGAGCACATAAGTGGACTGGATTGACGTTGCCTCTCTGTTTGGGCTGGCGATGAATGTGTTCTTTTCACTCACTCTGCCTAGGATCCCCACACAGCACATGAGATGGGTGTGGCCTTCCAAGATGTCAGTTGATCTCTGACCACAAGACATCAGGAAGCTAGACTCTCCCTGGGGTGGAACTTTCTTGAGTGTCTTCCCCTCAATAAAATGTAGCTTCAGAACATCTTCTTCCTCTTTTTTGTCTGCCTCCCTTGTGGGAGCTGGAGAAGAGGGGCCATCGCTGAAGAATCCCAAGAAAAAAGTATTTTCTCTGTCTTGGTATGATTATTTCGTGCCAGCCCAGTCTTCCTAGAGTGACCCTGAATGACTTAGTCGTGTGTTGTGACAGGAAGGTGCTTGTTTTCAAGTCTGGGTTAGACTCGAAAGAAGAAGTAGCCTTTTCCCACCATCTCCATTCTCTTTTAAGATCTACCAGATGGCAGAAGTAGCACTTTAAGGGACCCCGATGATTCCAGAACTCCAGGAATTGACCAGCAACAGAGCAAAATAGCTATTTTTTTTTTTAAGACAATAGTATGGGTTTTTAACTTGGTCATTGCAATTTGTCATTTTCTGCTTAGAGCACCAGGATAAATTCCACTGGTTACGTTGACAGCAAGAATAGTTAAGGGCTGGGGTTGTGGCTCAGCGGTACAAGGCTTGCCTCGAACGTGCAAGACCCTGGGTTCGATCCTCAGCACCACATACAAAAATAAAGAAGTGAAATAAAGGTGTTGTGTCCAACTATAACTAAAAAGTATTTATTAGAAAAAAAGAATAGTTAAAAGTGATTAATTAGTAAAATTGGTTTTACTAATTTTAAGATGCCTTTCCATTGTAATTTCTCTGACATCTGCTACATGAAAACAAATATTGTATCCTCTCAGGACTTTGCCTGAGATGACATCCAAATCAACATTTTAGAAAGAAGTTTTATTATCTCCACCTGAAAAGGTTCTGTTGTTGGTCTGGAATAAGACTATACCTTTTTAAAAAACTTTTAATGATTTTTAAAAAATTTGTTCTTATTAGTTATACATGACAGTAGAATGCATTTTGACACATTGTACACAGATGGAGCACAACTGCTCATTCCTCTGGCTGTACACGGTGCAGAGTCACACTGGTCCTGTATCATACATGTATATAGGGTAATAATGTTCATCTCATTCTACTGTCCTTCCCACCCCCAAACCCCTTACCCCCCCCAACTCCCTTCTGCCCAATCCAAAGTTCCTCCATTCTTCCCTACCCCCCCACCCCCATTATAGATCAGTACCCACTTGTCAGAGAAAACATTTGGTCTTTGATTTTTGGGGGGTTTGGCTTATTTCCCTTAGCATAATATTCTCCAACTCTATCCATTTACCTGCAAATGCAATAATTTCATTCTTTAAGGCAGAGTAATATGGGATGAAGACTATTCTTAATTCCCCTTTCCTTAATAGTTAAATATGTTCTGTTCTAAATATTTTAATAAAAGGCACATCTTAAGTGTAAATTTTTATAATTTTTATAGAGGACATACTGTCTTATAAGCCCCCATAAAAGATGCATTTCACTAATTGTGAATCAAGGTTGGAAAATACAGTATGCTGGCAGAATACACTAAAGGGCATAAGATCAGTTACCTAAGTCTAGCTGATGATGGAGCTGAGAACAGATATGGCCACTTCTGCAGGTTTGAGGGCCCTGGAGATGAAGGGGCCTGAAATTAAAACTTTGTACTGGGACTGGGTCAAATGTCACATAAAAGGCATGTGTCCAAGTCAGCAGGCACAGTAGAGGATCCAGAAGGTTTGAATGACAATGGTGTCCCATTGATGTGTGAGTTGAAGAGTTCTCTGAATGAGGTCTTCCCAAAGGAGAAGAGAAGAATTTGTCAGTAGTCATCTAGTCTATCTGGGAACCAGAGCAACCTGATCTTGATGGAACCATGCCTGTTGTCTAGTGAAAATATTCTCAAACCAGAGAAAAACAAGGAGGCTTCCAAGATTCTCCAATACCTTTTATTCATATTCTTTGTTCTCCAAAATTCCTTTAGTTTGATTTGCAACCCAGTGTGACTTTGCCCACAGAAAGTCTCCTGTGCAAAATATCTGAACGCGTTATTTTACAAGACAATTCTCTTTTTCTAAATTAATATGTTACCATTTCTGTTTTATATATCCTTTGAGAAATGAAGTGTTTAGTCAGTTCTCCAGAGACTAATTGCTCTGAGGCTAAGTGCAGAAAATCTAACTTTTAGGCAAGTGAATATGAGATGTGAGCCTTAATAACCTCACAGTTCTGTTCAGGGAACCCCCCTTTAAAAACCATGCCTACAAGAATGCATTACTTCTATTTCTTGTCCATTGCCTCAAACACTGGATCCAAACTGCTTGTCTTATATTACTATTTTCTCACACTTCTTACAGCCATTGATTTCGAGTCTCGTTCTTATTTCACAGCTTTTGCACAAACATGCAAGTTCCCAATTTTTACCTTTGTGTGTTTGTGTGTTTGCACAGACACACACATTTCGTGCTTGAGGTCAAACTCAGGGCTCACACATGTTAAGTAAGTGTTGTTATAGTTAAAGCTTCATCCCGGGGTTTCATAAACTGACTTCCAGACCACTCACATATAATTGAATCAAGCCTTTATTGTAGCACACGGATGACGACTGACCAGAACATAAAGCTGTTCCCCTGATCAGCCCCGAACAATTGCAAGGGCTCTCCTTAATAAGCCTGAAAACCACAAAAGGAAGCCTAACCAATCACAGTTAGCCCAGTCACCCCAGTTACAGAAACAGAGACCCATTACCCTAGTTACAGAAACAATGCCCCATTAGGCAGTTCTGTGTTCTTAAAGGTTTCTATAGCAAAAGGAAAAGAACATCTTGCACCAGTCATGACCCTTCTCCTTGGCATGTTTTACAGAATGGAGTCACAAAACAAAATGGAGTCCCATTTGCTTTTACTATCACAGTGCTTTGCCACCAAGGTACATCCCCAGCCCTGGCCTTTCTTGCTGTCAATTCTTCCACCATATCTGGCAATGTATCATGGACGGAAGGAATAATATTACTTCTAGCAATTTCAGTTTTTGCATGCCTTCACAGAATACTGACCCTAGATTCTGTCCTTACTGATTAGTTTTTTTCCCCAAGTTTCTCCAAGAAATGACCTCAGCTAAATCTTTGATTGATAGCATAATCTGGCTTTAATAGTGAGAGCACAGATTCTGAGCCAGATTGCTTTTGAATTCTGGCTTCGCCTCTTGCTAGGCTGTGTGACCTCAGACCAAGTCACTTAAACCTCTCTGTGTTAATTTCCTCATTCATGAACTGGGAGATATTTGAAGTGCCTACTTGTAGAACTGTTGTGACTGAATGAGTTAATAAAATTAATATTGTGGCTGGGTGGGTAGCTCAGTGGTAGAAGGTCTGAGTTCAATCACCAAGAAGGAGGAGCAGAGAAGGAGTGGGAAGAAGAGATTGAGGAGGAGAAGGAAAAGAAAAGGAAAGAGCACATAGTTACTCTATCTAGGATAGTAAGTGTGCCATATGTGATAGGAACAGTTATTATTTAATATTATCCACCCTCCTCCAAGGAAGTAAACATAGGGTTTACCAATTGCTGGAATGGGAAGAAAGCAACGGGAACACAAGGAGGAAAAGTAGATTTATATTTCAAAGTATTTTATTTTACCAGAGATAATTATCATGTTAGCTAAATAACTCCAAATTTTGCTTTTGAAATTTAAAGTCAGCAACTTGAATTCTCTGCCATTTTGAATGTATGATTTGCATTCTCCCATGTATGTAAATCACTTCAGCTTAATTGATTTTTTTTTTCTTTCCTGCAAGTCACCAGGATGACCTTTTCCTTCTAAATTTCCGAGTAAAGTGCAGGAAAATGTTTAATATGAAGGTCAAACACAGCTAGTGCTCCAGCCCAGTAAACAATGAAGAACAGAGGGAAAATACAACTTCTATTTTACTGGAATCTGAGTTAAGAAATAGGGACCACAGAACAAAGAGCAAATAACTACTTGAGTAACATCAGAATGAATAAAGAAAGGATGAACCTGGATATTCAGTCTGAAGTTATTGCACAACATGACTAACAGAGTTAACAAGTCACCTATTACACATTAGAAAATCCTCTAGAGGATTTTAAAATAAAAGGAAGTATTTTTTCCAGAAAATAATTGATGCTTATGGATAAATTTCACAACTTCACACCTTAGGGAATACTTTGGTTTTTTTTTAAAGAATAAATTGACCATTTCATCTTGGCAATTATTAACCTGCCACATTTTTATAACTAAGAAAAATTTGGCCTCTTTCCATATTTTAGTTAAAATTTCATATTATTCATATCTGTACAGATCATGGTTTATTATCCATAGGATCTATAAAGCAAAAATTAATACCCCTATAAAGCTGAACTTTGATTTTACTTAATCTTCAACTGAGTATTATTTACACTAACGTACAAAAATTCTCTGAGCACAAAAATAAGAGGTTAAAATATAAAGATATAGAATTGGATCTTTTATAAAAACTCATACAAACAGAGAAAAATGGAAAATATCTGAGTATTGGGATTTTCCTTAAATCTTTTTTTTTTTTAATTTTCCTTCCAGTTAAACCAATTTCTTCATGTTGTTTCTGGATGAAAGCCAGAATCAACATTCTCTGTATTTCTAATCAAATAATGGATAAAAATTACAAACTCTGAACGTAGTTAAAGGATCCTAGGAGGCAGAGTGTCTGGACCAAGCCTGAGCTGTCTTCTCTGACTCATTTCTGACTTTAGGCAAGTTATTTAATATCTCTGTGCTTCTTTATGTGACTGTAATATTGTTAATTTATTTCACAGGTATGGTAGTTACCACAACTCAAGAAATAACCGTTGGCTTTTGAAAGAAATCAGATGATTAGCAAGAAGGCAGATTATGCACCCTAGAAAATAGATGGAGAATTATATCTTCTTTCCATTCTCTTTATATTTTGAATCATGGGAGTTTGATGTAAATGATAGGATTTGCAGTTTCAATCTAAAATGAAAAATAAACTAGATCACATTAGAATTTTCACTTCACAAATGTTTTATGTTATTTCATCTATTTGGGAATTAAATTTTAGTTTTTTAAGGCTTAAGTCAAGCATAAATTCTTGAGATAAATAACAAAGATATGATTATATTCCATTTTTAGACAAAGGAAAATTTTAGAAGAAAATGTCCTAAGAAGATCTCTAAGGTTGTGTTTATGGGTAAATTTTTAACTGTCTTACATTAAGGTTACATTCATTTGTGAATGTTAACTTATTAAACATGCTTCCTTCAGTAACTCTTCTGTCTTATTTCTTTTGCCTTCTTTCTTTTCATAATGGCCCACTTAAAACATCATTTTTGAAATTTTATGTTACTAATGTACTTTGCTTTGTAATTGTGTTTTTAAAAATTATGTGCAGCTATAGAATTTTTCATTTCCAAATTTAACATTTTTGCCTTCCAAGTTAATGGTGTAATTAACTAATTGTTAAGTGGGGAAAGAATTAAAATTTGTAGCCTTAAATTTATTTATCTATTTTTATTTATTTAGGTACTAGGGATTGAACCCAGGGCCTCCCACATGCTAAGCATGGACTCTGTCACTAAGCTACACTCCCAACCCCCTAAAAATAATTTATATCAAATAATATAGCCCATTAGAGAATGACCATTTGAAAATGATTCTAGTTTCATAATAATTTTAATAATTCTAATAGTAATTTATAATTTTAAGCAGCTCAAAGCAAAAAAACTTATAAAAGAAATTCAACTAATTGTATAGTATAGAACAGAATATTTTGTTACAGGTTTACTATAGGCGAGATTTGCAGAATAAATAATGGTGTACTATAAAGAATTATGCAAACCAGATTTTCAAAGCAAGCTTTATTTTTGCTGGGCTGAGACTGAACTCAGGGCTTTCCACACACTAAGCAAGCATGCTACTACTGAACTACACTTTAACCTCCAAAGGAAATTTTCTAATACAGAAACATTTTTTTCCACATGCTAATTGTTAATTAGAATTATAAAGCAGGACACTGAGAAATTTTAGAGGACTTAAGATAA
Source organism: Urocitellus parryii (assembly GCF_045843805.1). Taxonomy (NCBI): domain Eukaryota; kingdom Metazoa; phylum Chordata; class Mammalia; order Rodentia; family Sciuridae; genus Urocitellus; species Urocitellus parryii. Next base: position 24,188,058 of record NC_135544.1, on the reverse strand, counting down.
CTCTCAGGGATTATTCTAAAGATAGTAAAATTAATATAGTGATTTTGAAAAATATATAATGTCATTTTGAAATGCCTTATTGTTTAAGCATCTACCAGACTAGGGGCTGCTTCTTTTCTCTGGGACAAACTATATTTAATAATTTTAATGGCAATGAGATGAAAATTTTAGGACACCAAGAGACAGAGACCTGTATAAACATTTTCATTAGCTTTTTATTTTCTATCAAGTCTAATGCTAAATAAAATTTATATACATTATAAAATATATAATATCAAATAAGAGAAAGGGGCCAGCTGTCAGGCCTATAATTCCAGCAATTTGGGAGGCTAAGGCAGGAGGACTCTGTGTCAAAATTTTTTTAAAAAGGCTGGGAGTGCAGCTCTGTGTAAAGCATGCTGAATTCAATCCTCAGTACCATTCCTAAAAAAGGAGAAGGAAAAAGAAATAAAGGATACAGTGTTTGCTACTGTCTTTTTTTAGCAGTTCCTTCAATCAAAGGCCTGGTCAGCATTAACTCATTGGTTCTTTTCAGTCACAAGAACAATTTGAGTTGAAGTTCCAAATAAGTACTTTTTATATTCTATTTTTTATACCAATCTCTAAAAATGATATAAGTACACCTAATGAAAGTCGTCTTCTTCCTCTTCCTCCTCCTCCTCCTCCTCTTCTTTTTCTTCTTCTTCTTTTTTTTTTTTTTTTTTTTTGGTATGAGAATTGACAACTAAGCCACATCCCCAGCCCTATTTTGTATTTATTTAGAGACAGGGTCTCACTGAGTTGCTTAGCGACTCGCTGTTGCTGAGGCTGGCTTTGAACTCCTGGTCCTCCTGCCTCAGTCTCTTGAGCCTCTGGGATTAGAGGCGAGTGTCCCGCGCTTGGCTATTTCATTCTTTAAATAAGTAATATCCCCTCTCAGAGCCTCATTTTCTCATGTGTTGAGGATCTCTGACTGGATGGATGATCTCACTTCCTGTGATTATGTTTTGACATCTTGTTCCAGCCTCATGGGATAATGCTTTCTGCCTAAAATCTCTTTATGTTTTATAAAAATACTTTCTGTGTTTCATCCTAATTTTTTATTTTTGATTACTTAAAAACATTTTTTCTTGTTTCTTATTTCCTGTAACTTTAAAATTTCTAGGACTATGTTTATGATTATGTAATTGATTACATGTGTGAGAAATCTCTATTATACAGAGTCAAAGGGTTACTTTTGTTGTTGTTGTTTACTTTTTAGTACTTGAACTTTATCATAAATCTTGAAATTAAATTTAATTAAAGGCCAGAAGAGATTTTTTGAAAATTTCAGCATATCATATCTGTTGTAATTTTTAAAAATTGTAGCTGGAGATGGACAGAATGCCTTTTTTTTATTTATTTATTTTTATGTGGTGCTAAGGATCAAACCCAATGCCTCACACATGCTAGGCAAGTGCTCGGCCACTAAGCTATATCCCCAACCCCATATCTATTATAATTTTGCTCAAGAAATATATTTATTGCCAGCTGAAAATGTGAATCAAGCTGAAACTTTAAAAAAAAATTTTTTAGTTGTCAATAGACACTATCTTTATTTATTTTTATGTGGTGCTGAAGATTAAACACAGTGCCTCACACGTGCTAGGCAAGCACTTCGCCACTGAGCCATAACCCCAGCCCCACCTAAAAATTTATTATATTCATGACAATTGCCTTAGTCTATTGAAATAGACAAATTTTGAAGATTAGGGGTATTAAGTTTTTATTTATCTATTTTCCTTCAGGATTTTATAAATCTAAGTCTCTTTTAAAACCAAAATAAGCTATCATACACCAAAATGTCATATTTGCAAATCCTGAACAATTTTTGAACAGCATGGGTTATTAAGTGTGCTTAGTTATTACTAAAAGGTAGAGAAGATAGAGGGACTATGACAAGAATATCTAATAAATTGAATAAGCACACAATAATTTGATCTCTAGTGAGAAACTATAAAATTTTAATTTAGGCATGCAAATTTTCTTCTCATCCATTCAACAAATACTTTTTGAATACCTATTCTGAGTTGAATTATGCTCCCCCATATATGTTCAATCCTAGTTTCTATTACCAGTGAATGTAATCTTATTTATAAATTAGATCTTTGTGGATGTGATCAAATTAAAATGAGGTCAAGGATTAACGTTAATCCTAATCCAAACCCCATATCCTTATATAAAGAGGGAAATTTCGTCAAAGAACTACACAGAAGGAAGAGAAGCCAAAGGAAATCAAGGATTGTTGGTAACCACCAGAAGCTAGAAAAGGCAAGAGTTTTTTCCGTAGAGACTTTGGAAGAAGCATGGCACTGCTGATTTTGAACTTCTTAATTTTGAACTTCTATTCTCCAGAACTATGGGATAATAAATGTCTGTTGTTTTAAGCCATCTATTTTGTGATAATTTGTTATAGCAGCCCTAAGAAATGAACACAGCAATAGTTAACTATTCACCCAGCATTAGGACACAGCAGCACATAAAATAGATCAAGTCCCTCCCCTCCTGGTACTCACATTGTAGATAGGAGGTAGGTGGGAACACACACCATATTTCATTATATTGGTGATAACTGCTAAGGAGCAGCTTAACGCCTTGTAGCTGAGATGTGGGGTGCAGGGGGGACAGTGAGTGTTTTATATATGATAGTCACAGAAGATATCTATGGAAGGGAATATTTGAGCAAGGACCTGAAGACTATGATGCAGCAAATCATGGAAATGTTTAGAAGAGCATTTGAGGCAGAGGGAACAGCAGTACAAGTGCTCCAAGGAGTATGTGTATGTTAGCGTGTCTGAGAAATGACCAAGAGGCCAATGTGTCCAGATGATAGGGAGTCAGGGGAGAGTGGTAGGAAAGGTATGTGGAGGTGGATGTGTTAGTTCCTTTTCTGTTGTTATGTGGTAAATACCACAGACTGGGTCAGTTATAAAGAAGAGAGGTTTATTTATAGTTCCAGAGGCTGGGAAGTCCAGAGCATGGCCTGGCATCAGCTCTGCACCTGGTAAGAACCTTTCTGCTGAGTCATGGTATGGCAGAGGGTATCACGTGGTGAGACAGAGCTTTCACAAAAAAGCCATTCCCTTTATAACCCATTAATGGATTAATCTATTCAGGAGGGTTAGAGACCTCATAACCGAATCACCTCCAAAGGTTCTATCTCCAAATATCATTAGCATATGATTTGAGGATTTAGTTTCCAACACATGGAATTTGGAGGATATATAGCAAACCATAGCATATGTGAGTCACCATATATCTTGGTTTGCTTAGGAAAGGCATAGTTTGGACTTGTCCCAGTGTAATTCTTAAAAATGTACTGTTTGGGAACAAACATTGGAATCTTCCAACGCTAACTCACACCAGAAGGTGGCAACAGAGATGGTGAAAAGCAGTTGAATGTTGTTTTGTAAGTTGAGAAGGTAGAGTCATTGCTTGGTAAAGTTACTTTGCTTACCTATTTTAACTGCATTTAGTAAAAAGTAAATGTTGTAATTTTGCTTCCAGAATCATTCTGAAGATTAGTTTATGCAAGAACCATAAGATTAGCTGGGCCTGGTGGCACATGCCTATAATCCCAGCAGTTTGGGAGGCTGAGACAGAAGGACTGTGAGGTTCAAAGCCAGCCTCAGCAAAAGAGAGGCACTAAGCAACTCATTGAGACCCTGTCTCTAAATAAAATACAAAATGTGGCTGGGGATGTGGCTCAGTGTTTGAGTATCCCTGAGTTCAATCCCTGGTACCCCCCAAAAAAGAACCATGAGATTTCAGGTATTGTCTATCCATTAGCAGTTTGTTTTTATGTATTTTAAATAGCACATGTTTTAACATAGAATACAGTATTCACATAAAACCAGGTTGTTGCTGAATATTTTAGCAACGGGAGGCTGCACAGACTTTGGGAAATCATTAGGTAGAATTCTGTTTACTTCTTTATTTTCATTGTGAGCAGTATGAAATAAAGGAGTGACCAATTACATATTGGTAGCATGTTTAGTAATCCTTAGGAACAAATATGATACAGGTGATTGATTTCAGTTTTTCAACCTGCGTATTGGGCTGATGGAGGTGAGCTCTCAGTTGACCTTTGATTTTAAGTAATATTACAGTCTTGTAGAAGTGAATTCTACCTGTCAGCAAATTCATGTTCTTCTAAATAATGTCCCAAGCAAAGCACACTATTTGTCATCTTTGTGGGAGTACAGCAGCCGTCCCCAAAGGCTCACTCAGCAATTTTCCTGGGCTATTATTAAAATATTATTCTCCTTTTGTGAAGGAAGATACTAAAGCCTACTCCAAGTTAGTGATTATCTGGTGATAGAAAGGAAAAGGCTAGAATCCACTAGTTCTTAAAAACTTGAACTAAGAATAGTTCAAGAATGTAAGCTGAAACTTTCTCATTCTAATTCAGTTGTTCCTATTATTGTTTTTCTTCTTAATCTTTTCTTCTCAAATACTTCTCTTGTTATAATTCAGTTTAAATGAATAGCATTACTTCTTAATAAAATCCTTATCAATTTGTAGCTGATCTAACCCTTGAAACTATTCAATGTCTTTTTAAAAAATTTAGTTACAATGAATAAGGAATAAAATATGTTCAGATACTTAGATATTGAAATATGCTAGATAATTTTAGATGATGCAAAAGGTAACCCACAAGTATAACTGTTTGGGGGAAGTTTTCGTAGTAGAATATATATAACATAAGATTTATCATTTTGACTTTTCTCTTTCTTTTTTGGTACTGGGGATTGAACCCAGGAGCACTTTACCACTGAGCTACATTCTCAGCCCTTTTTATTTTTTATTTGGAGACAGGGTCTCACTAAGTTGCTGAGGCTGGTGTTGAACTTGTGATTTTTCCTGCATTAGCATCCAGAGTCACTAGGATTACAGGTGTGTGCCACCACACCCAGTTATCTATTCATCTGTTAATGGACATTTGGGGTGTTTCCACATTTTTGCTGTTATAATTCATGCTGTAATGAATATTGATGTACAAATATCTGCTCAATTCCTGCTTTCAATTACATTTGTTTTTTATAACACGGATGCTGATTTACTTTTCTTGTTAAAATTAGAATTTTGGGGAAGGGGTTTACTGGGATTGAACCCTGGGCACTTTACCATGGAGCCATATCCCCATTTCTTTTATTTTTTTCATTTGAGAAAGGGTCTTGCTAAATTGCTAAAACTGGTCTTAAATTTGAGATCCTCTTGCCCCAGCCTCCTGAGTTGTTGGAATTACAGGCATGCATCACCATGACTGGCTAAAATTACAATTTTTAAATTGCAGTTTGACATAATATTAAATAGTAATAGAGATAATTAATGAGAGTATTAAGTCTAAAAATACTTGTCTTTTCTATTTTGAAAAAGAATTGGTAATTTAGAGTCCTTAGAATGTAGCAGAAAAATGAACTTTGAAAAACTTGTATGATTCAAGTAGGAAAATACCTATTCATAAACAACCAGGTCAAGTCTCCCATAGAGAGCTCTTCCTTCTTGATGATTTTCAGAACTCTACCCATCATCTCTACTTTTCTTAGGAAAAGTCAGTCTTAAGTTTCCAATGAGATATAATACAAAACTACTGATATTTAGTACAAACAACAGTGGATACACTGACAACCTAAATTGCTTTTTCAAGTGTAATTTATGAAATGCAGTCATTGCAAATGATTGGATTCTTTTCTTTCTTTTTTTCTGACTTCCATTCTGACAGAGGAAAGAAGATGTATCTTTAGAGATTTGTTGCATTTTGCTAGTCTTTAATTGTATATAATTATGTCCAAATGAACAAGATTAAACCATCAATTTAGCTAAAGCTATAAAAAAATAAATCTTACTATAATAGTGTTTGATGACCATGCTCAATTTGGAGAGTGGAAATGTCTTCATTCCATAAATTTAAAGTAAATGACCATAATTATATTCTGCAGGCTCTTTCTTCGAAAATGAGTCTTAATAGATGGACCAGTGGTAATGACAGATCCATCCTAGAACGAGCAGGCAAAAAAAAAAACATGAAACCACCTGCAGATTCAAATGCAAATGTTTTTACTTATAACATTGTTACCGCTGTTGACCGGTGACGAGTTCTTGCTCCCCGATGTTGAAGAATAACACCAAAGAAGCACGCCGAGGCAAGGCCAGAGTAGAAATTAGAAATTTATTAAAGGACAGAAGAAAAAGACTTCTCCCGGAGGAAGAAGGGGACCCAAAAGGTGGAATCCAGTTAGCGGGCAATGTGTTCCCCTTTTTATAGGTTTGGTGATGGAATGTAGGTGGGAAGGGTTTGGGACAAAGAAGTAATCTGGTCATTTCCGAGTCAAGTTTGCTGTTCATTAACACTTCTTTGGATGGGCTATCTCCAAATCTGTTGGGGGCTGTATCCTGGGCTTCATTAACACTTCTTTGGGATGGGCTGTCTTCAAATCTGTTGGGGGATGTTCATTAACATTTCTTCCAGGTGGACTTTGGCCTAGGGCCTTTATTAACATTCCATGAGTTGTCCTGTTTTCCCTGAGTCATTCCCAGCATGGCCTCCATTTTAGATTTCACTCGGTATTAGACCCGATTTACCTAACTACACTGACTACCTAACTTTAAATCTGGCTTCAACATCATATATCTTTGGTTGGATATTTATTTCAACTCAAAAATTTGCAGATTTGGAATATGACCTCAACATCTGCAAATGCATAGTTTAGGACATTACTGTGTTAAATGATGGCTCCATAGAATAATTTGTGAGGAAATCATTATACTTTTCATGACAATAAAAAATGTAACCTAGAAAAAATTCAAAGATTATTTTATTAATTAGGAAATATCAATTGGCAGCAAACCTATTTGATAATCTTTTGTTCTCAATCGCTTTGGACTTCTGTTCTTTACAATTCTCTTCTCAACTCACTCTATCCTCTATAAAAGCATAGAAGAAGTCACACTAGAAAACATTTTAAGTGACACAATTAAAGTTAGTATTTCCTGTTTTAATCCAAGCTAATATTTCAATGTCATTAAGTATATTTAATAAGTTATATATAAAAGCATCTAGTACACATAGCACCTGGCATAAAGTAGATTATCAATACATGATTGAATTTTAAAGAAAAATAGTTACTAAGGTAATAGAAAGAATGAAATACCAGAGTGCTCCTAAATTGTTATAAACTATAGGTACAAATGTATAAAAGGATATTTACTTTTCAAAAAATTAGTCTATAGAGACTTTGAGCTTTTCTATATGAGTAATTTTGTGTTCTTATATTTTATCTAATTTCTTTGCCTGTTTAGTTGTCTCATTTATTTAGTACTTTACCTCTTTATTTTTTTAAAGATTGTTTTGATTTTAATTTGTTATATATGACAGTAGAATACATTACAATCCATATTACACATATAGAGCACAATTTTTCATATCTCTGGTTGTACACAGAGATACACCACTCCACTCATGTCTTTATACATGTACTTAGGGTAATGATATCCATCTCATTCCACCATCTTTCCTACCTCCATGCCTCCTCCTTTCCCCTTCCTCCCCTTTGCCCTATCTAGAGTTCATCTAATCATTTACCTCTTTCTATACATTTTAGTTATTTTGTTCATACTGTTGGGTAAAAGAGTTAAATTATAATGATAATAATATATATTTTCATGATAAGCTAATTGTTGTTATATGGATTTCTGCCCCAGATTGTGATATAGAAATTTGGTATTTCTCACAAAGTGAATTTAAAGGCTGGGGGTGTAGCTCACTGGTATGCTTAGCATTCATAAAGCCTTGGGTTCAATTCTCAGCACTAGAAAGAAAGTGAGGAAGGAAGGAAGGAAGGAAGGAGGGAGGGAGGGAGGGAGGAAGGAAGGAAGGTTATTACCTTCAGAGATAAACCCATCTATAAAAGAAATAAGCAACGGTCCGGAGTTGTGACTCAGTGGTAGAGCGCTTGCCCAGCATGCATGAGACACTGGGTTTGATTCCCAGTACCACATCAAAAACAAACAAACAAACAAAAAAAAAAAAACTAAACAAAATAAAGGCATTGTGTCCATCTACAACTAAAAATATTAAAACGAAATAAGCAAAATATTGTATCTATACCTTTCCTGTGGGCCTAAATGAGGCTTGCCTAGTGGTGGGCTTCTTTGGGGAACAAAGTCAAGGCTCCTTTGTTGGAGAATCCCCCATTGTCAGTCTCTGAAGAGCTTTTCAAAGGGGGCTGTTCAGCTCTTCCAGAGAGGCAGCTCTGGCCTGAGTAACCATGGAGGATTTTAGAGTTGCCTGGCTGGAGAACAGAAGTAACCTGGGAGGGGTCTCAACTTTTAGAACCTTGTCCCTCTGCTTTCCTCCAGCGCTCCTGCCATTACCCTACCTGGCGCTTCTCTGGTTCAACCTCGATAGAAAGTAACCCTTCCATATTCTGGTGGCACGGGATAAGCAGCATGCACCTGGCTGCTCAAGATTCAGGTGAGGATCTGGTGTCCTCCCAGCCTCACTCCGCCTTCTAAGCCAGCTGGTGTCTCCCATCCTGCCCCAGTTCTGGAGTGTAGGCTTGAGTCTCCTGCTGTCCCCAGCTGCAACAGCTCTGCCAACTCCCCCACAGGATTTTTCTCATCTGCCAGCTTGTTGACATGGCACACCTGGTGTCTTTTCTCCCTTTCACTTCAACTTGTTGGTTTCTTTCTTTCATGTTTTTTTTTTTTTGGTTACTCCTTTGCTAGTGGGATTTTGTGAAAAAGAAAAATAATAAGTCCCCACCTCCATCTTCAGGCTTCTTCTTTTTATTTTTTCTTTGTAGTTGTAGATGGACACATGCCTTTATTTTATTTGTCTACTTTTACAGGGTGCTGAGGATCAAACCCGGTGCCTCATGAATGCTAGGCAAGCGCTCTAACACTGAGCTACAGCCCATCCCCAGGCTTGTTTTCCAATATACACTTAACCCCTTGTTTTCCCGTAGAGGAAGAAATATGTATAAAATGGTCAGTATAAGCACACCAGTTTTATGGCAAGAAGATCACATTTTCCCCTCTGGAAAGGTTTTTGCTAACTGGGGAATAATTTCTGATGAGGCATCTACTAAACTTTTACAGGGATCACCACAATGAGTTAAATGTTGTGGGTATAACAGTGTGATATGACTATTGCCTTCAAAAATCTTATTTTAAGGATCCACGGGAAATAGAGAAAGACAAATAACACACTAGCCAAATAATAATTCCATCACCTGGCTCAAGGCCTAGAATATAGAAGGCATATAAACAGTGTCTACTGAGTGAGCAAGTGGTATGCTAGTCTGTGAATGTAGTATTATGGGATCACGGTGGAGGAAGTAATTAATTTTGCCTTGAGGGGTTGTATGGAAAAGTTTAGTTTTACAAATAGATATAGTTTCCAGTGAATTCTACCATTATGTATAATTGAAATGCACCAATTAAAAAATAAGGGAAAACCCTCCAATACACATGGTTTCATGTGTACTTAATTTATAGTCTTTAATTTCCTTTGTAATATTTATTTTCATTTCTTTTCCAAACTATTACCTCACTTAGGCAACTATGCTTTATTTTTCACATTAATATAGTGCTAAGCCAGTAACTGATGATCAATAAATAAGCTCTTGCTAACACTACCATTTCCTAGGTCTGCTTCTGCTTTTATGCAGCTGTCTCCTCTGGCTAAGTTAACCTAACATTTTTCTTTTTTTTTTTTTTGGAGGCACATAGGATTCAGGAACAAATAAGTCAAAGCCATGTTCAGGAGTGACAGAGTGATGTTCACTGCAGAAGGCCAAGTCTCAGGACCACTAGCAACCCTGTATGTACCAAGAGCAGAGTGAGGAAGTTCCCATAAAATGCTGATTAGGTGCCTGGGCCTTCCGTATTCCAGTTGGGCAATCTCAATAAAGTGACTTAATCTTTCTGATCTATTCATCTGGACGAACCTGTCTTATAGAATTATTTGAAGATGAAGTAGCACAATGCTTGTATAACAGATGGCACAGTTCTAGGTAGGTTGTAAAAAACAGAGGCACAAATGTTTGAAGTCAAATTGTAGAGTTATGCCAGGCAGAGCTGCATATACACACACCTGTAATCCCATCAAGTGGGGAGGCTGAGGCAGGAGGATCACAAGTTCAAGGCCAGCCATGGCAATGAAGCAAGAATTTGTTTCAAAATAAAAAGGGTTGGGGATATAGCTTAAGGATAAAGTGCTCTTGGTTTTAAACTTTAGTACTGCCAAAAAAAGAAAAAGAAAGAAAAGGATATTTTATAATTATGTCTAGCAGACTTTTTATAACTCTAAAATGCATAGTTTCACATATTCTAAAAATTCACATTATATTTTATAATGTTTCTCAAAGTGTTCTTTTTTATTTTTTCACTGAATTAAAATGATAGCCCTCCCATTTTGTAACTGGGTTTTTATTGTTATTGTTGCTGGTTGGTTGGTTGGTTGCTGGCCCCAGGAGGACTGAGAACTACCTACATGGTTGGCATAGATTTTTTAAAAATTTGCTTTAAATGCTTAAATCACTGATTCCTAAACTTTGCAAAAAATTACCACCTTTTTTTTTTAAAGAGAGAGAATTTTTTTAATATTTATTTTTCAGTTCTCGGCGGACACAACATCTTTGTTTGTATGTGGTGCTGAGGATCGAACCCGGGCCGCACGCATGCCAGGAGAGCGTGCTACCGCTTGAGCCACATCCCCAGCCCAAAAATTGCCACCTTTACACATTGGATTTAATCCTTAGATATGGATATTTTAAGCTTCCCAAGTGATCGTAGTGAGTAGTAAAATGTAGGAACCACTTCCTTAATTACATAAAAGTAAAGAAAGCAATTTATGGAAAGAAGTAGTGGTCATGGGTTCTAAAAGAATAAAGATGGGCTAACAAGTAAATATTTCAATTTATAACAATTCTTTTTAATCGGAAACCATAGGTATAAAATTTGCTTGAAGAATATGCAGGAATTTTCTGCTCTTATAGGCTTCTTTGCTTCTAAAATTTATGAAACCTCAGATTTGTGGCAGCACACAGAAACTTTTATTAGGATAATTAAAAATTTTCAACAAGACTTGCAACTTTAAGATTGATTTTAAATATCATCTTAAGCTAGGCATGGTGACATGCTTGCCTGTAATCCTAGCAATTCAGGAGGCTGAGGCAGAAGGATCATAAATTCAAGGCTAGCCTCAGCAATTTAGTGAGACCTTGACTCAAAATATAAAATAAAAAGGGCTGAAGATGTAGCTCAGTGGTAAGTACCCCTGGGTTCAATCCTCCCAGCACTGGGGAAAAAAATGCTCAAATAGTGTTAAAATTAATTTTCCTCCACATTAAAGAAGACTTTAATGTTTATATTATCTTGGCTTCTTTCCCATCCATTAAAACATTGAGAAAAGCAATGAATATCACTTTCTACTTGTTATAACTTTCTTCCTTTAAAAATACAAAGACTTGGGCCTGGGGTTGTGGCTCAGTGATAGAACACTTGCCTAGCACATGTGAGGCACTGTGTTCGATCCTCAGCACCACATAAAAATAAATAAATAAATAATCAAAGTTATGTCCATCTACAACTAAAAAAAAAATTTTAAATGTTAAAATACAAGGCTGGGGTTGTAGCTCGGCAGTAAATAGCTTGCCTCACATGTGTGAGGCCCTGGCTTCAATCCTCGGTACCACATTAATAAATAAGAATAAAGATATTGTGTCTATCTACAACTAAAAAAATTAAAAATAAATAAAAAACAAAATAAAAATACAAGAACGTCAATATGCAAAATGAATTACCATTTATTTATCACTTATCATATGCCAGCTATCTAAAAATATTCTCTCAAAATTTTCACAGCCCTATAAAGTAGGAACAATTATTATTTCCAACTTATAGATCAGGAGCATTTAGTAAATTGCCTATGGTTCTACAACAAGGAAGTTATCTCAGCCAAAATATGGTCCCAGATCTGTTTACTGAGCTTGTGACTTTTCTATACTGTCATCCAAGCAACATATCAGGACACCTAAAGAAGCTCCCATTCCTTTTATATTAGTGTTACTGAATAGGTTCAATGTACTTTAAGTACACTGTGATTCCTTTTGTGTGGTGGGAAGTCCTGGAGACTTTCCAAGCCTACTCTAGATTAGGGATGTCCTGGAGCTGCAGCCAACCTCTTGGAGCTACCTGAATTCAGTTCTGATCTCATGAAAAATTTGAAGTTGAACACTTTGCAAAATTCTTTTTGTTCTTTCAGTTATTTCAATGGGGAAAATGATGAAGATATTCAGCTTCTTTCTTGTCACCACTACTCTGATAATGGGCAGGGAAGGCTGGGTAAGTTTACTGTGAAAACTGATTGTAAAGTCTACTTTGACCTGGATTTTCTTTTATTTTACAGAAAACTTGTAGTAAACTGGTTACTGAAAAAAGTTAAATAAGGGTAAGGGGACACATGAGTTTTGTGGAAGTACCTGGCATATAGGTAGCACTTACTTAAAAAAATTTGTGAAGTAAAAATCAGTATTTACAACAAGTAAGTAAATATTTTTAATTCACTGGGTTATTTCCTTGTTTAATATTAAGAATTTAAAACTGGCTACAGTAATTAGAATTGCCCTTGGAATTTCTAACACTGAACACTATTAGTGTAGGCTACCTGGATTATTTAAAAGTAATTACGATAAACTTGTGTCTTCCTTTTGTGAGTCAAAAAGGACAAAATACTTGTTTACTCAAATTTCAGGGAAAAAGAAGACTCCTAAGTTTTAAATAAGCTTACTAAACCCCTATATGCAGTCTCATAAAGATTGAACATCCTTGGCCTTAATCCCTTCAGCTATTGTTAAATTATGTAGTGCACTCTATTTAACAATATCACAAACAATTTACCTTTACTGTAAGTGACAAGAGATGGAGACACCATGAAATGTTCTTGTTCTTCATTTTTTAGCTTGTGTGACTCAAGGGGCTAAGCAAATAACTCTCAGGATAAATCAAAGTGTGATAGGACACAGTACCAAGAGCAAATAGGAAATAATTCTAGAAAAAGGGGAGAAATTTAGTGACCTGGACCTAGAGCTAAGGAAAGGCCTTTATCATGGATTCTCCATTGCTATCTTTTTTTTTTTTTTTTTTTTTTGGAGGCTGAATTTCTGTCCTCCTGAAATTTGTAAACTGAATTTATAACCCTTCTCAGGAAGACAGTGTAACTCTTTCCTTTACTCAATAAAACATTTAATCATCCTGTTCTGCCTGCCTGTCAGAGGGCCTCGAACATAGGAGATCCTATTTATGGAAAAAGTATGTAGGACAGGAAATTAGCAAATGTAAATTAGGAAATTTATCTGACCACATTGGAATGTTTTAGGAAATTATCTGTGTAAAAGTAGCATAGGGCGATTATATATTGGAATTCACAATTTCTGCCAGGCGTGGTGGTGCACGCCTATAATCCCAGCAGCTCTGGAGGCGGAGGCAGGAGGATTGTTCAAAGCAAGCCTCAGCAATTTAGGGAGGCCCTGAGTAACTTAATAAGACCCTGTCTCTTAATAAGATATTAAAAAAAAAGGGCTCAAGATGTGGCTCAGTGGTTAAGCCCTACTGGGTTCAGTCTCGGGTACCAAAAAAAAAAAAAAGAAAAAAAGAAAAAAATTCACAGTTTTTGAGAAGTAAACATTATTAAATTAATTAATTAATTTTAATTAGGTATGTATGATAGCAGGATGCATTTTGATTCATGGTACACAATTGCAGCACAACTTCACATTTCTATGGTTGTACACGATGTAGAGTTGTACCATGGGTACCTAGGGACACAATGTCCATCTCATTCCACCATCTTTCCTGCCTCCATGCACCCTCCCTAGAGAAGTAAACATTTTTAATTAGCAGAAGAGATCATGACATGAGCTACAAATAGAGAGAGGTGTTGAGGTGAAATGGGAAAATGGCAAACAATTATCTCGAGTCTCTTTCCATTCTCCCAGAGGCTTTCCCAGAATTGAGTATTCAAGGGTCTTTATTGCAGGGTCTTGGCCTCAGTAGTTCTTCCTAGGAGACCCACCTCAGCAATTCTCTTTCCCAATTCACCTACCACATTTGCTTTATCTTGAAAGAGCTCTGCTCAGTCTGCTGTCACAATAGAAGAAAGCTTAAAGGGAAGGGGTGGGGACGGGAAAGGAAAGACAATGGAATGACTCTTGACATAACTTTCCTATGTACATACGTGAATATGCCACAGTGAATCTCACCATTGTGTATATATACACAACAAGTTAATTTTTTAAAAAAACTATAGGTAAATGGCAGAAAGATTAATAATGGGAAGGGAGCAGGGGGTGGGAAAAGTGAAGGGGAAGGAGAGGTACTGAGGTCTGAACTAGAATGTGATACATTGCATTCTTTTATTATTATGAACCAAAAAAGATAAATAAATAAAAGTGAAAAAAGGAGCGTAGCTTATAGACTTGTCCACTCTTACACATTTCTTGGGTTATTGGCCTTTCAAGAGAAGATAAATGACGTAACTGAACCAATCCAGGCTCTTTCCATGCCATTTTGAAGCAGCAGAAAGAAAAATAAAGACTAAAACAAAAAGTTAAAGTGGTTCCAATAGAATTTCCAACAGGGTGGGCTACTCTGCTATATGAGTCTAAATCAGCAACCCTTACAAAGGTAACCATATGTCATCAGAATATAAGCATGAAATTATATTTAAAAACGCATTTATACCAAAAGGCCATTTGAAAACCTCATTTTTTATGGGGAATAACATACTACCGATAAAATTAACTTCCATAAGCACTTTACTGTTAGTTAAATGATAGGAGTAACTGCTATAAAACACTTTACTGTTTAGGTGGTTTCCTGCAGAGATGGAGAAATGTTCCTTGAGCTGAGAAGTCCAGAGTTCTTTTACCTTCTGGGCTTTCATGAGGAAGTCTTCTGATCAGAATTGAGTCCATTCCTACCTCATGGAATTGTCAAGAGGACTGAATGAGACAACAACTATAAATCTCTTAGCATAGTCATTCTGATTACATGATTTCATTCTTGAGTTCAGGAGTAGCATAAGCCACTTATTCTCCAAATAGCAAATTGTATTAGAAATTTTCACACCACTTTTCTGGTTCGAGTAACATTCTCAAATGGGAGTTGGAGACCAGTTTGAATCATTGGTTTATCCAAATTGCTAGCCACATCTATTTTCCATGAAAATTCATAATTCATAATTCATAGATGCACGTTGCTTTGCAGGCTCTCGAGGACTGTTTCCAGGAGCAGGCACGGCTCAGAGCCCAGGTGCGCCGGCTGGAGACCCGAGTCAAACAGCAACAGGTCAGGATTGCACAGCTTTTGCATGACAAGGAAGTCCAGTTCCTCGATAGAGGAGAGGAGAATAGTGTCATTGATCTTGGAGGCAAGAGACAGTATGCAGGTCAGAATTGAACTTAATCTTAAGTCTTTCAGTAACTTTTATCATATACTCAGCTGCAATGCTGGTTATTTGTTCACTTCAGGTCTTGCAAAAGAGCTTTTTCTGTTGGAGTAACAAGCAATATGAAACATATCTTAGAAGTCTTCTACCATATTTTACCCTTTTTTTCAATGTTATCTGGGAGTGTTTCAATATTATCTGGGAGTGTTTCCAATATTATCTGGGAGTGCAGGGAGTGTTTAATATGAATGCTAAGTACCTGAGAATTTCTATAGTTTTATAAGAAATTATGATGATAGATTTTTAAATATTATTGTACAAATGGCAGATTATAATTATGAATTTTTCTATTTGAGCTTTGTTTTGGTGACTCTTTCCATGTTTAATGCAGTTTTTCTTTCTGTTGTCGGTTTCTTTGTTTTTGCTTTTCTGACTGGGTCTCCCTGTGTCACTCATTCTGGTCTTGAACTCCTGGGCTCAAGTGATCTTCCTGTGTCAGCCTCCTGAGTAGCTGGGACTACAGGCACATGCCACTGTGCCCACTTTTCCCTTCTGAAACTCTGATGTGCCTTGGGGTTGGGGGCAAATAAATTAGTATAATAAAATAGCAGGAAAGGAAAAAGAACCACACTTATTAAGAAAAATAAGAGAAGTTTTTTGATATGTATATTTTATAGCTTATTAATTTTCCTCTTGGTTAGGGTGATATTTCCCCCATGGAGGGAGTCAGATGGACAGTTCTCCATAGAGGGTAATGATATATGCATTGAAGTGTATAATGAGCTGATCATTTAAGAACCTTTTGTTTCTGTTATTTAAATCAATCATTCAGTGGTATTTTATTATGGAAGCCTTAGCAAATTAATACATTTTGCAGCACCACAGATATCACCTGTCCTACAAAGCAAGTACCTTTATAATGAAAAGTAGCTCAAGTGTCATTTAGACTGCTCAGGTGCAGGGTCAACTGATGTACTTTGTCACTAATTCACTAGAAGGTATCATAGAAATCCTTCTGGGAGATCTGCAGTTTGTCCAGAACTTGACTGATCAGTGAAATAGTAATGAGGTAAGGGACAAACAGAAGCACTAAGACTGAGAGTCACAGTTGCTATAGAATGGAGGGTTTCAGTGGCAAGTTGGGGCAAATTCATAAGGGATATGATAAATACATCAGTTGGCAAGGGGTATTGTGAGGTAGGTTCCTATGCAGTCCATTTGCAGTCATTTGGAAATCAGAGAGTGGACAGATGAATTTTGCTTTGAACCCTACTTCCTAAATCCAGGAGACACACAGAATGTGTCAGTCAACATCCTGTGGCTTTAAATGCATGATAGAGGAAAATCTTGTTGATGAATAATAGTCAATGGGTAGTACAGATGGGGAAAACCTTTTAGGGAAATAGTGTACCATTTTCAGAAGAGTGTCTATCATCATTAGAATAATGTATGTTACAGATCATGTTGGCCAACCCAAAATGTAATCCTGCACGATCCTTCTTTGAGAGCATTTGAGGATCAACAGAGGATACTGGAAAAATGCCTACCTAAATACACTTGGACTGTGATATGGTTTGGGCTTCTGCTATCTGCCACCAAGTAGCAAATCAGATCATCTACCAAGAGGTTCTCATCCTCTTTTATCAAGCAGGGTGTTTTAGTCTGTTTGGATTGCTATAACAAAATAACTTATCATTAATAGAAATTTATTTCTCATAGTTCTGGAATGTTTGAGATCAAGGTGCCAGTAGATTCTGGGTCTGATAAAGGCTCTCACTGCTTCTCAGATGGTATCCCTTGCAGGGATCTTTTGTGGTGGAAGGGCTACGAAAGAAACTAGGGCACTCCCTCCAACCTCTTTTATAAGAGCACCAATCCTGTTTACAAGGGTGAAGTGCTCATGACCTAATCACTTCCCAGAAGGCATTGGGTGTCAGCTTCCATCATATGCATTTTGGAGGGACACACATTCAAATCATAGCACAGAGATGGGGGGAAATGAGGCAGTAGCTCTGAGACATGCCTATAGATTTAAAAAGATGTTTTATTTATTAGTTTCAGACATTTAAAGGCCTAGGTGCTCAACCTACATTCAGATTTACTGCAATAACTCCTTCTGAGAGCCACCTGACCCTACTACCACCTAAGTCTATGGTTAGCTGGTTGTCATATATTGACAGATAGGGCACCAAACATTAATCTTATTCTAGAAGAGTCAGTTACATTTGGAGCCATACATTCCCTAGCCAGAGGAGAAATAGCAATAATATTTCTGGTTTCTCTGCTAGGTTTGAAACCAGCAAGGCATCCATGAAATTGGTATGTTCTGATGTAACTGATTCTCAATAAGAAAATCAAAAGAGATTTCTTTTCCTGGTGAATTTTTCTAGACAGACAGCAGAGGCTGTCACAGTGACAGTAAGGACAATGGCGTACACTGACTCTGGGCTCCATCACAGTGGCCCAGATCAGATCTTTCTGGATTTCTCTGCCTACTGTCCCAAACACTTAGCCAAGGTTAAGTCTTGCCTATTGCTCAAAGAATTAATTACAGCATTAGTAGCAATATTTCCTTGAAAAAACGATTCAACTTCTCTGTGCCTCCGTTTTCTCAGTTATAAATGGTTCTGATAATGGCATCTAGTTTACAGAAGTTCTGTGAGGATTACATAAATGATCACATATAAAGCACTTAGGACTATCCAGCACACAGGGAGTGCTTAATAAATATGATTTTCTTTTCTATGTTCTAAAGATAAATTGTCACAGTTGTCTTAGTCCATTTGTATTTGTCCAAAATACCTGAGTCTGGGTAATTTATAGACAACAAGAATTTGTTTCTTATAGTTCTAGAGGCTGTAGTCTGAACTGAAGATGAGACATGCCAGCAGGTTTGGTGCCTTGGTGTCTGGTCAGGGCTGGGTCTTTGGTTCCAAGATGGCGCTTGGCTGCTGTGGACTCTGTAGAAGGCAAACATTGTCCTCATAGGGCAGGAGTCCTTTATAAGAGCTCTAATCTCATCCATGAGGGTCTGTTCTCATGACTTAATTACCTTATAAAGGTCTCACTACTTAATACTATCAGAGTGGTGATTTTTTTAAGTTTCAACATATAAGTTTGGGAAACACAATCAGACCATAGCAACAATAACCATATACACAACTAGACAGGATCCTGATTTAAAAAACAAGCATTTTACGTACCATATCTATTCCCCTTATACCATCTTCCTTGGGGAAGATGCATATAAATCTTTAACAGTTACATTTGACACATCCTCCCACATGAGCTTGAATTTGCTGCTCAGCCCCTGTTAGCACCCCACTTCAAAAAAGGGATCAGTGTGATCAGAGAAGCAGCAACCAACAACCCCAAGTCCATTATCAAAGCTAGAGAAAAGAGGAAAGTGGGAGTGGTGAAAGGGAGAGGGAACAGAATGTAAGAAAAGCATAAAGGAGGAGGTCTTCGATTCTAGGGATGATACCTCCTCCAGGTCAGAGGAGCTCAAAATGGAGCACTAAAGTATGTTTGGCAACGGAAGGGATCACTTTGGCAAAGGAAGCCCCAGTATTATGCTTTGTGGAAGCAGCATATGTAGTCAGAAGTATGTGGCAGAACTACCATATGATCCAGCAATCCCACTCCTGGGAATTTATCCAAAGACGATGAAATCAGTATGTGGAAGAGACATCTGCACTCCCATGTTCATTTCAGCACCATTCACAGTAGCCAAGATATGGAATCAACGGAGGGTGTTGATGGATAGATGAGAAAATGTGGTAAATATACACAACGAAACACTACTTAGCTTTAAAAAACAAAGGAAATCCCGCCATTTTGACAACATGGATGAATCTGGAGGATGTTAGGTTAAGTGAAATAAGTCCGATTTTAGAATACAAATAACTTTGGGGGAACCTAGAAAATTTGAACTCACAGAGTAGAATGTTGGTTACCAGAGTCTATAGGGGCAAGGGGAGATGAAGAGTTGGGAGATACTGGTCAAAAGATATGAAATTTCTGTTTGACAGGAGGAATAAATAAATGATTTTCAAAGGTATTTAAAAAAGTATACAGAGAACCAGAATGTGAACATTTGGGTTACTGTGCTTTTCCTTTTGCATGTTATATGGCAGGTACACTAAATTTATATTGATTTCTCGGTAGTACCTTCTCTTTGCAGTTTTGGGGCTTTTCATTAACCCTTTCCTCTCTGTGGAACATCTTCTGTATTTTCCTTCTTCCCCTCACTTCTCTCAGGAAACTTTTCCTGCCTCAGCAGCCTGGATGAGGTAGCACTTCTGTGCACACCAGAAGCAGCCTTTCCTTTTGTATCATTGTACTTACCTCAGAGTATTGTAACTGCGTGCTTAATTGTCTATCTCCCCTGCCCAACTGTCTAGTTAGTAGTATCTTCAGCACCTCTCATAGTGACTGGCCTATAAAAATATTCAATATTTAAAAAATTTAGTTGGTGGGCAGAACAGGTGAAAGAAAGTGTAGGCAAGTACTTCAAAGAGACCCATGGAGTTAGACAAGACAGTTATTTGAATAACAGCCTGAGAGGAGAGAAACATGTTGATCATACAAGGTATGAGCATATACATATGTAATTCAAAAGACAAGTACAGAAATGATCTCAAGGGTAAGAACTGATAGAAGCAAGTAAAGAATCATTATCCCCAATTCCAAACCAAGCTCAGGATTCAGAGTAGCTGATCAAATACCATGTGAACAAGTCACCAACAAGGGTCACATAATGGCAGTAGGTAGGCAGTTGTTTGTTATCGTGCAACTCATCATGGGAAGAAGTCTATTGTGTTGAGAGTGGTGGGGCACTAACCCTGGGAAACAAGAGGTGACTGAGGAAAAAATCAAGGTATTAGTGGACGTTTAAAATGCCAAGGTCAGAGAAGGGCTGATTGTGCAAAAAGGAATTAGGTAGAAGAGTCATAAGAAACTGATCATTACAAACCATTATATTGGGTGTGGTGGTGGTGGTGATGGTGGTAATGGTGGTGATGGTGGTGTGTATGTGTGTATGTGTATGTATGTATGTGTTATGATGATAAGGTAGATGATAGACATTCTAGATTACTTTTTCTGGATACACAACTAAAACAAAACCCTAAAGTCAGTAGGTTTGCACTTAATAGTCTTCACATATGGTACAAACATGAAAGGAGATGAGGGAATAAAATCTGAAATATACAGTTCAATTGTACTTCATTTTTTAGTGTAGAGACCAATAGTGCTAGAGAGGCTACCAAGGTCAGACACTCAATAAATAAATATATAACACATAAATTTCAATAAAATGTAATATACTGTGTGTTTCATAGACATTATAGAGCATTATATTTATACATAGTGCCTGGGTTCCTTTTGACATAATTGTACATACAAGGAATTTGACTTCAATCCCAATACCATATATTATACAAAATATATAAGAGACTGCTCACATCCAAGTATGTTTCTGGTATCCTTAAATTTACAAAACAAAACAAAACAAAACAAAACACTGCTCACATATATGATCTGTAGAAATATAAATATCTTTGTTCTTATTTACAAGTTACTATATTATTACTAAATTAGTTATTTTCTGAATTCTAATTCATTGCATGGTAGCAATTTGTGCAAACAATGCATAAACAACCTAGCAATTTGTGCAAACAATGCATAAATCACATGATTCTTATACAGTGTATAATTAAACTGTATCTATTTTCAAGCATTTGGGTGCATTGTATTATGAGTTAAAATATTACTGCAACAAATTCACATTCATTGGTGATAATTACAGTAATTTGGCATCTTTTCTATTTGACCAGCAAGACCACTGGCTCCCCCATATCCCCTTCTGCAGAAGCCCCTCATCTTTATGTCAGTTCTTGAGGTGGCATGTGTAATGGCTACAGTGTAGACTTTGGAAGTCTGGTTTCCAAGTCCAGCTGCCCATCTTGTTAGCCCTGACCTTTGTGAAAATTATATAATATCTTTGTGTCTCATGTTCCTCACCCATAAAATGGGAATGATAAGAATATCTATTTGTCATGAGGATTAAATGAGCCAATATTTTTAATATAGTAGTTAGCTCAAAAGAAGTACTCAATGCATGTGAGTAATCTATGGACATTATCATATATTATTTCCCTTGTTTTTAGAACAGCCCACCCATCCCACCCTATAAGTATACTGCATACTCCAAAGAGCCAACAACACTTCTCCTCTTAAGTTTTTCTTGTGTTGCCTCAGTATGAGAATGTCTGGGACAGGTCTAGTTTGGGCATGTCCCAACATGGACTGAGGCTTATCTCTGTTGCTGGACTATTTCAGTGGAGAATGTGGAGTACTTAGTGTCTGTTTTGGTTCTCAGCTTTGAACCTAAGTCATCATTCTGGGACAAGGGGGAAAAGCTCTTTTGGCAAGCTGGCTTGTCACTTGATGAAGCTTAAACATTCAGTCTTCTATCATGGGTTGCTTTCTGCATGATCAGAGACAGTGTTTACCTCACCCAGTTTAAGGCAATGTTTGTCAAAACAAAGGGCAGGAAGCCCTGGCTTGGTTCTAGTACTAGGTAAGTATCCAAGAATCCTTACTTAGGTAAACCTTCTGTAAACACACAGCTCCCTAAATTTGCCCTTGTCCTACCTATTCTCCAGGGAATACCGTGGGTTAAAACATTGTAAAAATCCATTTTAAATATCTAGTTCACATTTTAAACACTATATCGATCAAACTTTCTGCTATCATCTTTCTCTTAATTCCCCACTTAGACTTCTTAACTTGTTTTTTTTTTTTTTTTTTTTTTTTTTTTTTTTTTTACTATAAGCAGTTGAACTACTGGCGCTCTTTCGATTTTTTGTTCTTCTATTTATTTATTTATTTATTTTGTAGTTGTAGATGGACATCGTACCTTTATTTTATTCGTTAACTTTTATGTGGTGCTAAGGATCTAACCCAGTGTCTCACGCATGCTAGGCAAGCGCTCTGCCACTGAGCTACAGCCCCAGTCCCTCGATTTTTTTGATGTGTATTTATTTGTTGGTTTTTGTTTTTGTTTTTCAGTTTTGTTCCCCCCACACCACACATCTTAAGTTGTGTTTGATATTTTCTCCTGGGGAGAAGAAACACAAATAAGCAAATTCATAGTTGGCAAAAAATAAAAACAAATTGAAAATGTTGGCAGTAAATTCTATATTAACAAAATTTTCCAAAGGCAACTATTATAGCTAATTATTTCCACATTTGCCTGGAAAATAGCTTGAACCTTATGAGTCTTTGCTATTCAGCTCTTTGGGAGGAGATGAAATGTAAACAAAAAGCTCCTTTCCAAACTTGGTTAAAATGTGCTTACTCTGATGAAATTGTCATACAATAGACTTGACCAGAAGACTTAAGCTTTTTGACAATATTGGGCTAACTCGATATAATCATTTCTGCATTGTTTTTCTTCTTGTTAAATTGCTGAAACAGGGTCACCTTTATAATTGAGGTTGTTTAAGGAACATTTGTGCTTTGACTCTTGCAAATAAATGTACAAACAAAGCCTAGATCATCACAAAGGTGAACATCTCAACAAAGCAGTAGTGTATGATTGGTCTCAGCCTTGTGGGGGACTTTATCACATGACTAAGATTATTTTTTTTCCTTCTGATTCCTATTTCCCATTCAACTTATTTAATATGAATCCTATTTTATCTGTAGCAAAATAAAAGAGTGTAGACAATTTGGCATCAAAACAATGAACATAAAGAAAGAACTTAAAAGTATGTTTAAAGATTGGAATGATCCAGGGCTGGGGCTCAGGCTCAGTGGTAGAGTGCTTGCTTCCCATGGGTGGGGCCCTGGGTTCCATCCTCAGCTTCACAAAAATAAATAAAATAAAGGTATTATGTCCATCTACAACTAAAAATTTTAAAATAAGAAAGAAAGAAAGATAGATTGGAATGGTCCAATCAGGAAGATAATTTTTTTTTTCTTAAAGAAAATGATAAGGACAGATGTGAAAGTTAGAGAAGATAAAGCATTTTTATTCAAAAGTCTGAGATGATCTTTGTAGTGGACACTACTTTAGTCACCCTACAAAACAGCTTCCTGAGTATCTAAACAATGCTTAACCACATTCTCAAGTTTGCACAGATCAGCCTAGAGGATATCCAATGCTTATTAACTTGTCCTACCCTCAAATCACTTGAGAAACAAATATAACCTTTCAGTGACAGGTTGGTGGCAATTTTATTTCAATAGCAAAAGAAACACCATGTAAAGAAAAATGAAAGGAATTATAGAAACTGGTAGTCTTTGGCAAAAACATTTAAGAGTGTGTAACTGTTAGAAGTAGGTTAATAAAAAATCTGATAAGACTGAGAAGTTTTAAGAACCTAACAAGATTACTATTTAGGATGTTTCCAATGTTCAGATTACTTATAAGGCTCTAAGTTAAGATAATCAATATTAAATTATTGTTTGAATGTTATATTTCTACCTTTATTTTTAGCTTAATAGAAGAGATAGATTCTACTATGCTGTCTAATAAAGCTATAAGTTTCATATAGATATTTTATAATTGACTGAATACAAATAATTTGTATTTTATATTGTTCTCTGCAAAAATCATAAATCAGAAAACAATTCCTATTTCACTCTTTTCCCTCCATGATCATATCAAGGAGTTAGATAATAATTAAATCCTTGGAAAGGAAATAAGACTTTTCTCATATCTACTGGGAGATGTACAAAATGTAATTATAAAAAGCTGATTATGTCATGTTTCTCCAATGTATTATGTATTATGATTATGATTATGTATGTTTCTCCAATGGTATTAAGTAATGTAATTCAGAGGCTCCCTTAAAAAAAAAAAAAGACAAATGACAACTGTTAATTACCTTGTTTTACAAACAGATTGTTCAGAGATTTTTAATGATGGCTATAAGCGCAGTGGATTTTACAAAATCAAACCTCTCCAGAGCCTAGCAGAATTCTCTGTTTATTGTGACATGTCTGATGGAGGAGGATGGACTGTAATTCAGAGGAGGTCTGATGGCAGTGAGGACTTCAACAGGTGTGCTAATTACAACAAAAATTTATTTGCAGTAATAAATGTGAGATTTAAGTTAAAACTTTTAAATCATAACTGAAGTTTATTAATTAAACAAAATTTCACTTACTAAGTAAGAATACGGAGGGTGATTTAACTCAACAAGAAAATATTAGAGGTGGATGTTGGAGGGGGATACCTTGGATATTTCAGATGTCTATTTGGATTTTGCTAAAATTAAACTTCATTTTAAAAATTTTAGAGGATGGAATGACTATGAAAATGGCTTTGGAAATTTTCTCCAAAAAAATGGTGAATATTGGCTGGGCAATAAAAATCTTCACCTATTGACTACACAAGGTAAGTTTTGCCTGATAGCAAATTCACTTGAAATACAATAGAAAACAACACTAAAATGTTTTCCACTAAGTCATAGGCAATTGAGCAAATTTAGTAACTACTATAATTTGCAGATGGTAATGATATCTATTGAGCAGTTATCCCTTTTGCAAATTGTGGCTGCTTAAAACTAGGAAGAAAAGAAAAGAAACTAGAACAAGGTTGGGAAGGAATTATTTTCTCATATATATATTCTATTTCTTGAAAGGAAATGTAATGTCATAATCAATACAAAACTATGTGTACTGTATCAGTTATCTATTGCCACAATAATATTGTGGAACAAACGATTTCAATACAATAACCATCTATTATTCCTTATAATTCTATAAGTTAGCGGAGTAGCTTGCTGATAAGGGTTAGGTTCTACTGATCTTCACTAGACTTGCTCATGGGTCTGCAATCAACATCCTGGTCAGTGGGAGGCTGACTGCTCTAGGTTGACCTCATATGGAAATATTCAGCTGTGCTCTAGATCTTCTCTCATCTTGCAGCTAAGTAGCCTGGACTTGTTCTTGTAGCAGAGTCAGGGTTTCAAGGAAGAAAACGGAAGCACATAATCTTTTGAGACCTCAGAACTGACACGCAGCCATTTTCCTTCTATTGGTGAAAAAAAGTCACAAGACCAGCTCAGATTAAGGGGAAAGGAAGTAATAGGGAGAGATATGAAGAGACATTACAAAAGGGAGGTGAAGAATTAGGGAATTGGGGCTGTTTTTGCAATTATATAATCATGATATAAGAAATGTCCTTGTTTCTGTGTCATTTCCCACTTTCTATTTTGAAAACTTCTTCAAAGATACAGCAAAGTTATGGGGCTGGAGCTGTGGAAGTGCGATCCTCAGCACCATAAATAAATATTTATTTATTTATAAAGTAAATAAATAAGTAAAATAAAGACATTGTGTCCATGTTCAACTAAAAAATTAAAAAAGAAAAGATATAGCGAAGTTGAAAGAAGTTTCAACCTACCACCCAGATTCTATATTGACATTTTTCTATGTTTATCACATATCTATGCATCTACCCATCATTCTATCCATCAATCAATTTTTGAAAAAGATACATATTTCAAAGTAAATTGCAGATATTTGTACAATCCTCCCCACCAACATTCATGTGCAGGTCTTTACCTAGAGATTGACATTTGTCTAACATGTTATAATTTGACAACACATTTTCTAAGCTTCTGTTTCCCATGTTCTTTTGCTCTTGTCTGTTTCCTTGCTTAACTCTGAGACTATAGTCAACCCCACTCAGTCCGATCCTGAATATTTCATAAAAGGAAGTTGTATTGTCCAAGAAAACATGCTAAATCACAATGTATTAATATTAGAGCAAGGATTTACTTGTTTCATTCAAGTTCAGCAAAGCTAAAGGTGTTTCTATATTCATACTAATCAGTAGGATTATAGTTATAAATATCTTTGAGATATAAGAATAATAGAGTGTATGGATAGGAAGTCTAATACTTTCTCCTTTTTCTTTAGATCAGTGCTTTTTAAATTTATATAAGATTGCCTTTCTTTTGCATATTTATTATCATAATTTTAAATAGTTTTTGCCAGATATATAACTCCTTTCATATCACTTCCATTTCTTTTTCACTTTAATGTGTATCAAGTTCATCATTTAAACTATGAAAACCCCAAGCAGTAACCCTGGGAACTTTTAAAATTTGTATTTTTATTATTATTATTATTATTATTATTATTACTAGGGATTGAACCTAGGGAGAACTTTACTACTGAGTCACATCCCCAGTCCTTTATTTTGAGACAAGCTCTTGGTAAGTTGCTTAGGGCCTCACTAAGGTGCTGAGGCTGGCCTTGAACTTGCAATTCTCCTGCCTCAGCCTCCTGAGTTGCTAGGATTACAGATATGTGCCACCATGCCTGCCACCCTTGGATCCTTCTAAATATATGACATTCAAGCCTCTTATTTTTCAAAACTTTTATTGTGTACATTTTTGCCCAGATGACTTTGCCAACAAATCTGCTTCACCTTCATATTTGTTTATTTGGTGCTAGGGATTAAATCCAGGGCTTTGCACCTACTAAGCATATGCTCTATCACTGAGCTACATCCGCAAGTCTCCCTTTCATGTTTTGATTAAGTGTTTGGGCTGCTTGTTCTTACTATAAATGCATTATCAGTTCCAGGCTTTACAACAATGTATCACATCATCCCAAACAAAAGACAGAGCCCTGGTGCCTGCATTCTTTAATTATGAGAGCACTTAAGGTAGTGAAATTGCCTCTGAAAATAGCTTTATCCCTGTTATACAAAGTGTGACTGGAAGTGTTTGCAACAAAATCCACTCCATGGATTTTGAGATTAATGTTTACTTGTTCTTGAGCTAATATCAAAGGAAGGTTTTCATATAACTCCCAGGATTCCTCTCTCTTCTTCTAGTAGTTCTTGAAGGGTTTACTGGCTGATCTTTTCTACTACCAGGAAAAATAACTAAGTTCACTTACAGGCAGGCAAGAGAGAGTATCTTGTGAAATGTTGTGGCCTGATACTCAAAATACAAGATATCATTAATAGTACTTCTTTATTTTTTACTTTTTAAAATATTTTGTTTTAGTTGCAATTGGGCAATACCTCTATTTTATTTTTATGTGGTGCTGAGGACCGAACCCAACGCCCCACACGTGCTAGGTGAGCGCTCTGTCACTGAGCCACAACCTTAGCCCAGTAATTCTTTATTTTTAAGATTAAGATTCTTATTTGGAAAAAGGGATATACTATTAGAATTCTTAAAACGTCTGTCTTTTCATTATTAGATTTATTATTCTACTAACTAAATAATGATTTTTCTGTTGTTTTTCTTACCAAGTGAATTGTACTAGTTGTTATGTATAATTTTTAGTAGAACCTTTCTACCTCTACTATTGTGTTCTTTTTTTTCCCCAGTAAAATAAGCAATAAAATATTCTTGTTGTAAATACAAGGGGGTCACTGCTTATTCTTTGAAAACTGATTCTTGGTAGAAGGAAATTTAAAAAGAGCTATAAATTATTTTTTAACTTCCCCAGTCAATGTCACATCACCCATTTTTTAAAATTTGTTTTACTTTGTTACACATGACAGTACAGTGATCTTGACATATCATACATTTGAATCAGATGGGATATAATTTCTCATTTTTCTGAGTATACAGGTTGCAGAATCACATTGGTCATGCAGTCACATATATACACACAATAATAATAATGTCTGTTTGATTCTACTATCCTTCCTATCTCCCCATCCCCTCCCCTCCCCTCCTAACACTTCTCTCTACCTAATCTAGGGTAACACTATTCTTTTTTTTTTCTCAAATTTTCATACATATATTTTGTATAACAATGAGGGTCTCCTTCATTTTAAAAATGCAATTTCTTGTTTCTTTTCCAGGAGACTACACTTTAAAAATTGATCTCACAGATTTCGAAAAAAATAGCAGTTATGCACAATATAAAAATTTCAAAGTCGGGAATGAAAAGGTACTACAATTTCCCAATTATTATCAACATGGATTAGTAATGAGAACCTACAATGTAACTCTAAGTCAGTAGAAATAAAAACATACCATAGAGTCTCTTCTTTATTAAATAAACATGTTTAAATGATGATAACTGGTAGGAAAACTTTCCTCTTTTTCTTTAGAATTCCTATGACTTGCATATCGGGGAATATTCTGGAACAGCTGGAGACTCCCTTGCAGGGAACTTCCATCCCGAGGTGCAGTGGTGGGCTAGTCACCAAAGCATGAAGTTCAGCACGTGGGACAGAGATAATGACAACTACGAAGAAAACTGTGCCAAGGAGGAACAGTCTGGTTGGTGGTTTAACAGGTTGGATGCTTTATGAACATGGTTGCTATGGTGTTGCTGATCGCTCAGTGGTGGGCATTAATTATAATACATGAGGTCATGTTGGTCTTATTTGTAATATGAATATTATTAAGTAAGCCCTAATAGGATTCTTCTGCCATGAAGTATTTTTGAAGATTTGTTCAGTGTGTACATGAGCAAAGTTTGAAAGATTTGTTTTGGGAATATACAGAATTACTACTTTTACAAAGATTGTTTGCAAACTGTGTAATGGATAAATAATAAATAGAAGGCCACAAATAGACACAAAGAAAACATATATTCATGGGAGAAGTATTTGTGGCATCCTAATAATCAACTAATGCTTCACTTTTTCATATTATACAAAATAGACATTGCTATTGCTGTATTTATTTTACATAGTGCTACTTTTCAAGCACGGTGACTTTCATTATTTCACTGAATTCAAATTCTCCCAGTACAGAAATGTTTTCTACAATAGTCCCCAAACCTAATCCTACTCTCTGATTAATACTTAAATGTTATTTTATCAGTAAGATCATTCAAATTTTTTTTGATACTGGGGATTGACAGGGGTGTTCTACCTCGGAGTTATATCCTTAGTGCTTTTTATTTTTTATTTTGAGATAGTCTCACTAAATTGCTGAGACTGGCCTCAAACTTGCAAACTTCCTGTCTTTGCCTCCTTAGTTGCTGGGATTACAGGTTATGCACCACTGCACCCAACTTCCCTTTTTGATTGTACAAACATCTTCATTTTATGGATCTAAAATTTGTCTTCTACCTTACCAGGTTTGTCCTCAGTAGCTATGGAGTAATTGTAATTCCTTTTCTATGTAACTAACTCTCTGGCATCAAGTGAGAAGCTATGAATTGCATTCCTAAGGTCTTCTCTCTGAGCCAAATATCCCTCATTCCTTTAACCATTGTCCACTGGAGATGCTGGACTACTAATTTCCATTTGTTGTATTCACAAATTTAAGACAGAAATGGAAACCTCATGCAGAGAGTCTTCCTTAAAAAATGACCCAGTGGGGGCTGGTGATACAGCTCAGTTGGTAGAGTGCTTGCCTCACATGCACAGGTTCAATCCCCAGCACAACAACAACAACAACAAAAAGACCCAATGGGCCTGCTATATCTGCAGAACAAATGTGCTCCAAGATTTGAAAGTTCTTTTCTTGTTAGAAGATGAGTGCCACTTCAAATATCTGGACATTTAAACCTTTAATTTTTCAATCTTTGATATTTCTGGAGTGTCTGGTTTTCCTAATATGAGGACTATCCATTTAATTTTTTAACAAGTATTTTGGAATCCTCTATTCTATTGAACAGAGGCATACCAGACATGTGTTAATTTTACTTACAATTATGAAAGTCCTCATTATAACATCAGGTATTATCACAGTTATTTTAGAGTGGTAGATTCAATTCAGATACAAGGAGCTAAACGTAGTGGAGCATGTCAAGCAGATCTAAGGAGTTGGAAAAAGAGGTTGTTTTTTTTTTAATGGATTTTGCTTTTTTAAATTTTTTTAAGTTTTAGTCCAATTACTATCTGGCCATTTATAGGAGAACTGGAGTACATGCAGTAATGTGAAGGAACAAAGAAACAAAATAATTTCCCCTACTTTGCAAATGACCAGTGATGATCATCTTTTCCTCTGTGGCTTTCCTGTTCTTCAAAAAAACCATCTGCAACTTCCCCTCCTCCTCTTCGTTTTCCTCCCACTTTACTTCTAAGTTAGCATTATTTAACACTTACCCATAATTCACAAAGGCATTTGAAAGCATCAATAATGTTTGATTTTGGCAGGGCATGGTGACACATATCTGTAATCCCAGGGACTCAAGAAATACAGGTCAACCCGGGAAGTGTGGCAAGGCCCTATCTCAAAATTAAAAGGGCTGGGGATGTAACTCAGTGGAAGAGCACCCCTGAGCTCAAGCTGTAGTACTGCAAAATAAATAAATACATATATACATATGTAAATAAATAAATTAAATGTTGGATTTTGAACAGAATTCCATGTGCAGAAAAATCACTAGTATTATCACGAGATCTAAAGTATGTTTTTTATCCAATTAGTTGACTAGTTTGCACCGGAATGACAACTGGCACACATACTAATTGGGCAAATAAATGATTGACCTGCTTTAGAGCAAACAAAGAAAGACAATTCAGTAGCTGGAGCCACCAAAGAAAACTCAGAAAAGCTAGAGATAAAGTAAATAGTTCTAGAAATTTGAACTACTTCTACTATTATGTTTTAACTCTATTGTTCTCTTTTCCTCTTTCCTTTTTATTTTCCCTGTCCTATCGAACTTCTAATTTACACAGAATATTAGCACTTGATAATTATTCCTCATATGGCAAACCAACCACGGAGCATTGCTGCCCTCTCTGTGCTGCTGGTACAGAGTCTAAACATGAGCACCACAACTGCTTCTTCACAAGCATGCACCTACCTACCATCATCCAACCTGGTGTCAAGTCCAGGCTGTTCTCAGAACTGGATGCTGGAAAATTATTCTTAGAGTACTAAAGGGCTGACCATAAAGTCAGTTTCCAAATAAGTTTCAAATCACAGACTAAATATCAAAGTAAATCAAAGTATATGTAGAAGATGTCAATATAAAGAGATGCCAAAATATTTATTCTGGAGACTCAATTTACAAGTGTTCTTTTTTCTAACATTACTTTTCATGGTGTTTCAAAAATACAGTAAACTCTAGACACTCGAAGATTTAGCCTACATGATGTCAATTAGTGACATCCATTTAAATTAGGAGAATGACCAGGGGGGTCACTAAAAGCAAATTACTAAGCTAAGTGATCCAACGCAGCCATTTGGCATTTATGGGTGTATTATGTAATTTTTGATTTCACAATTTGGGTTCTTGTCATAGATTTTCAAAACTACCCCTTGTGAATGTTCTCCTTATACTCTAATATTTGACATCTTTTCATTGGTTATATCAATAAAGAAACATAGTAATTAATATCATAGTAACAACACAGAAAATTATCTAGTACTCTTACCTGCAATTTATACATACGTACCAGGGACAAATGTACAGGCTCTAAAGGAGGAAGAAGGACATTTAAAGTTTTTATGATAACCTAGTGAACTTTTCTAGATTGGTGCAATATATATTAAAAATTAACTTAGCAATTCAGACAAATGATTACTGGTCGATGGCTGGGAAAATTGTAAATGGTAGTTTAGGTTTTGTTTGCCTATCCTTGAGTAAAAAAAAAAAAAAAAAAAATTGATAGGTTAGTGATTTAAAGAAGAGGAAGAAGGTGCTTGAATTACAAAGCCACATCTTGGTGGCAGACTGCTGAACCCAGACACGCAGATCAACCAGGGAAGCCTCAACAGGGCACCTTTCCCCCACCTTGATTTGCTATTCATGCCCCTCTTGCCAAGCAGGATATTAGCTCCCTTGATCTGGAGGATATAAGGCTGGAGGTTACAAAGTCGTTCTTTGCTTTGTTGTTGTTGTTGTTTAAAGATTACTAAGAACTGAAATGTTTACTTTTCAATACTTTACAAATGGCCTGTGTTGGATCCTCAGATTTGCTGTGGCCCTAAAACTCACCATTTTAAAATAATTGTCTTTTGTAGGAATGTTTCAGCTCTTGGAAACCAATAAATATTCATGTGTCAAAGAAATGGCAGAATCCATAGTTGAAAAGTTTTGATCATTCGCTAGCAAAATATAGTTTGTGAAGTGTGTTTTTCTAGTCTAATAAGTCTGTTTTCTTTTTTCTCCCACTAGGTGTCACTCAGCAAACCTGAATGGTGTATACTACAGGGGCCCCTACACAGCTGAAACCGACAATGGGGTGGTCTGGTACACCTGGCATGGGTGGTGGTATTCTTTGAAATCTGTGGTTATGAAAATTCGGCCAAATGATTTTATTCCAAATATTGTTTAATTGTCCCTGTTGGGCTCTCATTTCTGTAATTCAAAATAATTTGAAAAATAGCAATTCTGGATGTCTAAATATATGATGATAGCAATTGTGTGTACTTCTTTTCATTTTTCTTACTTGTCTTTATTGCTTAATGTATCTTCAGTGCAGCAAATATGCAATATTCACCAAAAATGCAGATTTTGTTAATATTTATTTAATTTTTATGTGTAAAAACTATGATAAGAACTTGTACCAGGAAAAAAAAAAAAGCACAGAATATACACCATAATTTAGGAGATAACTCCAGCATTGTAATAAATTATGAATGCAATTCAAAGTAACAGAAACATAATAAATTATGAATGCCACTGACAAAACACGACAGAACTCAGCAGATGATGGATTACCAAATCAACTGTATAGACAATACATATTATGAGTCGGACTTTGAACTCAGGTCTTAGGCTACAGAGTTGAAGCTCCTAACCACAACCCAGAATTGTAATCGCTTTAAAACACCACTCAGATTCTTAGGATGTTTTGATAGGTTATACACTTCTTTCATGAGCCTCATTTTAATTCTTTTGTTAACCCTGATAGGTGTTATTACGGCCATTTAGCAAAGAATTTGTGACTCTGAGTTTTTATGATTGCTCAGTTACAAAGTTAATATGGAAGGGAATAAGGACTCAAATGCCAGCATTTTGGTGCTGCATCAAATATTTAGCCACCAGCCTGTGGCTCTTCTGGATGGAACTTGAACTGATACCTTTCAAGTGAGAGCAAAAGCATGAGTGTAGGCAAGGTAGTCCAAAAAATATGGATGCATTAGGCACAGAGGATGCCGTTCGAGCACACACGAAGCTTAGTTATTTGATAAAAATACACAGTAACCACATCATCACAAAAATGAAAATAAATTGAAAAGCTGATAAATGTGAAGGATATATAGTAAGGGCCTGACCTGGCTGGGGGCATGGGGGTGGAGTCAGAGAAGCTACCTAGAACTTTTTAACCTGAAACCTCTTAACGAGGAATAGTTGGGTAAATCATTACAGGCTGAAGGAACCCTGCTTGTAAAGTATACAGAACAGGAAAGTGCATGGAAACCATAGTTAAGAAAGGCAATATAGTTTGATGATCCTTAAATCCTAAACCGAGGAGTCTGCCACCTTATAACTGAGTGACCTTTGGTAGGCTACTTCAGCTATTTCATCTGTAACCTCAGCTATTTCATCTATAGAATAGTATGTGCCTACAGGATTACTATGAGGATTGCAGAACTAAACTACTTATTATAATGCCTTTCACAGAGTTAAAATTCACCAAGAACTATGGGGCTGAGGTTGTAGCTCAGTGGTAGAGCACTTGCCTAGCATATGTGAGGCACTGGGTTCTATCCTCAGCACCACATAAAAATAAATAAATAAAAGTATTGTGTCCACCTACGACTAAAAAAAAAAAATTAAATTCACCAAGAACTAGTTGCAGTTATTAGTAAATTAGGCATGAAGAGACAATAATGATAAACACCCTTGAAGTCTTGGGTCAGATAAAGATGTTAACATTAGTTGTACTTTGTCCTCAACACCAGTGTTTCCCAAAGCCATGCACATTACCTGGGGATCTTGTTAAAATATCAATTCTGAGTCTAGGCTGGAGCCCAAAATTCTTAACAAGTTTCCAGATGATGCAGATGTTGCTCGTCTAGGAATCACACTTGGAAAAGCAATGATGTAGGGAACCACAGTTCTGTGGGATATTAATGGTTAGTGCAGGAAGAAAAGGCCTCCTGATCAAGCAAGCCTAGGAGACGACACGTTAAAATTCAGCAGATTTCTTCTCTTGAGAATTACTTGGGTCCCTGAATATGCTGATGTGCTTTCCCAAGTTCCAAGAGGACACAGAGTGTGTTCATCTGCAAGGCATAAATCATCTGATTATGGAAGTCCAAACAAATAAGGATTTACTGTTCTTATGTAACATGAACTCAGCGGGTAGGTGGCTGTGGCCTGGGCTCAATGCTGTGCACCATGGAGGCTGATGTCTGCAATTATTAAGTTCTTTCTCAAACTGCAAGTGTGTGCTGTTTCCAGTACTTTGAATCCATGTTGAAAACAATATGAAAGGTGAAGGGTCAACAAACTTCAGTCTACGCTCTATTGACCAGAATTGTGTCATAGGCTTACTCCACCTGGAAGATTGGGAAAGAGAATATATATAATCTCTGTAGAATGTGCAGGTAAGGGATAAGTGTTTGCCATGGTTCCTGAACGTTTGTTTTTGGATGTAGACTTGTGGAAAGAGTGTTCCATAGACTGCACTTTGGAAAACTATAAATAATGGAGCACCACTGACAATTTAAAATAGGGGTATGACTTGCTCAATAGTGGCCTCGAAAACTCACACAATTAGGAGATCAAAAGAAGAAAAGCTTTTAAAAAGGGGGTGAAAATGATTCCACAGGAGAAGGGAGCTAAACAGTGTAGTGTTGCATAAATCTCACTATTACTACTTTTGAATGCAGAAGGAATGATTCAAGCATGAAAATGTCATCAAAATACAGAAAGGAAAGAGTTCTAATGAAAAATTGTTGGATTTAGTGAGAATGTTATTTGTGTTCCTAAGTCCATTTCTGTGGAATGGGAGGTAGCTAGAGGGCAGGAAATAAAAGCAGACGAGAGAAATAGATAGGTCACTTGAGGAATGTATATATAATAGAGAGAAACTGGACTGTTTTTTATCTGAAGCCAACAACATCTGGAAGACCCCAGTCTAAAACAAATTTCTCTAAAAATTCACCAGTAGAATTATTTATTAGCCTTTATCACTTTTTAAAATGCAGTGCTTTAATTCATATAAGCTGATACTTTAGGGACAATAAATTCCTGAGGTTTTTTGTTTTTGTTTTTGTTTTTTGACAGCAAATTCTAAAGAAAAATGTAATGTTGGTTGCAAGGAAATAAATCTACTGAATGACATACTTTGTATTAGAGGTTACATCCATCTTGTTCAGTGTTCTCTTCAGCTCCCAGCACAATATCTGGCACATGTTACAATTTCAGTGTTTGTTGACTAAATCAAACTTAACTTTCCTATGTTTGTATATGAATATACAACCAGTGAAACTCCACATCATGTACAACCACAAAAATGGGATCCTAATTAGAATAAGTTACACTCCATGTATGTATAATATATCAAAAGACCCTCTACTGTCATGTATATCTAAAAAGAATAAATAAAAAGGAAATATTTTGTTGACTGGCTCATTGAAGAAATAAGTGGGTGTGCTGGCACATGCCTGTAATCTCAGAGACTCAGGAGGCGGAGGCAGAAAGACTGCAAGTTTGAGACCAGCCTCAGAAACTTAGGAAGACCCTGTCTCAAAGATTTTTTATAAAAGGACTGTGGATGCAGCTCAGTGATTAAGGGCCCCCAGGTTCAATTTCTACTACCAAAAAAAAAAAAAAAAAAAAAGAAAAGAAAAAAATGGAAGAAGGGAATATAGAATTCCTAATACCAAAAAAAAAAAAAAGGGGAAAAAATGTGAAGAAAGAAATGATATAATGATTGTAAATTGTAGAGTCATAGTTGTTACTCCATTTGTGGCCTTTTTTTAACCTCTCCTTTTTAAAATTGATTTTTTAAAAAAATAAATGATGGCGGAATGCATTACAATTCTTATTACACATATACAGCACAATTTTTCATATCTCTGTATATAAAGTATGTTGACATCGATTCATGTCTTCATACACGTACTTTGGATAATGATATCTATCACATTCCACCATCCTTGCTAATCCCCTGCCCCTTCCCTTTCTCTCCCACCCCTCTGCCCTATCTAGAATTCATCTATCCCTCCCATGCTCCCCCTCCCTACCCGACTATGAGTCAGCCTCCTTATGTCAGAGAAAACATTCCGTATTTGTTTTTTTGGGATTGGCTAACTTCACTTAGCATTATCTTCTCCAACTCCATCCATTTACCTGCAAATGCCATGATTTTATTCTCTTTTATTGCTGAGTAAAATTCCATTATGTATATGAGCCACATTTTTTTAGAAATGCAAATCAAAACTACTCTAAGATATCATCTCACTCTAGTCAGAATTGCAGCTATTATAAAGACAAACAACAATAAGTTTGGTGAGGATGTGGGGGAAAAGGTACACTCATACACTGCTGGTGGGTCTGCAAATTGGTGAGCCAATATGAAAAGCAGTATGGAGGTTCCTTGGAAATCTGGGAATGGAACCACCATTTGACCCAGCTATCCCTCTCCTCGGTCTATTCCCCAAAGACTTAAAAACAGCATACTACAGGTACACAGCCACATCAATATTTATAGCAGCACAATTCACAATAGCTAAACTATGGAGCCAACCTAGATGTTCTTCAGTGGATAAATGGATAAAAAAATGTGGCATATTTACCTCTCCTGTTAAACATAATTATTATTGTAGTGCTTCTCCATTCAATATTATAGAATTCATAGCTATTGGTTATTTCCAATGTAAAGGTACGGCGAAATGTCAGAGGGAGAGACCACCCAAGAGACTGACTCCATGCAATTGGCAAAAGGGGATATTTATTGGGATCCATTCCAGTGCGCTGGGACTCTGTGCTCACTCAAGAAGGGAGAGCAGCCCAGAGCCCAGAGCAAAGGTCAAGCAGAGCTTAAGTACACTTTTTGGAGAGGGCAGTGGGCTTTGCATACATCAGAACAAATCATCATGAGGCGCGGGGAAATTGAACAACTCTGAGACGTGATTGGCACATTCATTGGTGGGAACAGATCGGGCGGGGGTGATTGGTCATTCCTAAGCAGGGTACACATTCAAACTGATTGGTTCGGGCCCTGTGACGAACTGCACAGGGCCCTTGGCTAAATGGCCAGTAGGGCGTTGTTTTAACTATCTCAGGAATCTGGGTGTAACAGAGGAACTCAATAATACCTAATCTTTTACATTTAAGCTTTCCAGCTTAGAAACTTTACCCTTTCACCATGATAAGCAAAACTTTGGATGCTATAAGTAAATTAGGGTTTAAAATAATATCAAGATCCAGTTTACTTATTTTTTCTTCTTCCTTCCTCATTGCTGATAATGATTTACACCTGAAAATGCCCTGATCTTTGCATATTTCGAAGTTTTTGCTAGTATTTTATCAGGACTATGAAAATGAATTATGCCCTCATTTATGTTAAACAAAATAAAATCATCCTATGTCATACACATGTGGAAAAATCTGTAAGTACACATGATGGTTGTTAACTCAGGGAACTAGGCATGAAGACTGGGTGGAAAAACATTCTTTTTTATATTTTATACCTTTTAGTACCATGTGAAGTTTTTTGTATTGCACATGTAGTACCTCTTTAAAGATACTTTTAATAGAAGCTAAATGAAGAACAAAAGGCTGCTGGTCCTAAGGAACAGATCAATGACCTTAAGGATACTATACAATGAGGCATATTATATGTATGTTTGGCAAGTTAGCCCATTTCAAAAATGAATCTGAACTGCTGTCAAGCTGCGCTGACAATGTGGTAGCTGCCAGTCCCATGTGGCTACTGAGCACTTAAGAGGAGGAAGAGGAGGAGGAGGATGAGGAGGAGGAGGAGGAGGAGGAAGAGAAGAAAATATCTTAAAAATAAGAGTAATTTTAATATTAATTACATGTTAAGACAATGCTTTGGTATATGAGTTTAAATAAAATGTTATTAACACTAATTAGACCTTTTTTTTACTTTTTAAAATGTCATTTTTAGTTGGTTGAATGTGATGATCATTATTATCCAAAGTACACGTATGAAGACACGAATTGGTGTGAGTATATATGTATACAACCAGAGATATGAAAAATTGAGCTCTATATATGTAATAAGAATTGTAATGCATTCTGCTGTTATATAGAAATAAAAATAAATAAATAAAATGTCATTTTTAAACATTTAAAAATCATATATATAGCGCACATTCACAACTTGCATTATATTTCTATTGGACAGCAATGCCAAAGAATTTTCATTCAATCTCTATATATGGTATGTCTATAATCTATAAATAGTACATAAATGTCTGGATGTGACTATTGAATGAGTTAATGTTTAAAACAACTAGACAGGGCTGGGGTTGTAGCTCAGTGGTAGAGTGCTTGCCTAGCATGTATGAGGCACTGGGTTTGATTCTCAGCACCACATTAAAAAAATAAATAAATAAATACAATGAAAAGTTCCATCGACAACTAAAAAAAAAAAAAAATGAGACAAACTTTCTCTTTAAAAAAATCAAGTTGAGGGTTGGGGCTATAGCTCAGTGACAGAGTATTTACCTAACCATGATTTTATTCTTTTTTATTGCTGAGTAAAATTCATTGTGTATATATGCCATATTTTTTTTAGAAATGCAAATCAAAACTACTCTAAGATATCATCTCACTCCAGTCAGAATGGCAGCTATTATGAAGACAAACAACAATAAGTGTTGGCAAGGATGTGGGGGAAAAGGTACACTCATACACTGCTGGTGGGACTGCAAATTGGTGAGGCACTGGGTTCGATCCTCAACACCACCACATAAAAATAAACAAGTAAAATAAGGCATCCCGTCCATCTACAACTATTTAAAAAAAAAAAAGAAAAGAAAAAAAAATCAAGTTCAAAAAAGTAAAGAAAGAAAAAAAAATAGCAACCATTTTTTTCACTACCAATTGTGTTACAAACACAATGCAAAGTATTGCAAACACAGCGTGTTTGGACATGGTTTGGCTTTGAGGAACTCAGCCTGGCGGGGAGATGTTTACAATTTTTTTTTAAACACAAGTAATTTATAGAGCAATATTGAGGCTATTCTAAACCTCAGGACTACTATTAGAACATCATGTGAAATTAGATTTATTCAGCTTATCAAAAAAAAGGCTAAATATTCTTTCATTTATTTCTTACATGGACATTTACCATACGTAAATTTTTTTGGTAGTGCTAGGGCCTCACACATATCACTGAGGTATATATACTCCTAGCCTCCTAAAAGAGATTGCTAAATTGTGGGTTCTAACCCCACCACTTACATTTTCCTTAAGATGTGTGTGTGCGCGCACACACACACACACCAGCTTGGTTTGGAGAAGTCCTCCTAATGGTTGTGATTTAGAGTGAGATCATAGTTCTTGGTCGTGCATACATGGCTGGTCTGTGTTCTTCTTCTTCTTTTTTTTAATTGCAGGTTTAAACAAAATCTTATAACACTATACTGGATGTGCATCATGCCATAAGATGTGCTATTTGTTCAGAAATTATAGTATGTGACAAATTATCAGACAATATAGAAAGAATTGATATAACAGAAATGAAAAACTAGTGTAAAAATAATTTTAGATAGAGGTTCAATTTTCTTTCCAGTTACTAAGCCCTAGGGACTATTACAACTCTAACAATGAAAATTGTTTTTATGATTTTTAGTTTTTTATTACTTTTTAAAAGAAAGTTTTATAGTAATTTACATTTATGGGTACAACTTGATGAGTTTTGACAACTGTATACTGTTATATAACCACTTTAGCCACCATAAGACTAATATGGAGAATATTACTTTTTAATAATATCATCGTTACTTTTTAATAAATATTTTTGGTTTTACCTTTTAGTTATTATTTTTTAATAGGACAAATGGTCCAGCTTCAATGCTATTAAAAGAAGGTGTAGAAGACCAGAACTCACAGCCCAACAAAGAAATCAAACGTGGAGAGATGACCACTTCTCTGAACCTTGGTTTTTCATCTGTCAAGTGTGGACATCAATACAGTGTTTATGGGAATTAAATTGAATGAAACACAGTGAAAACATCTAGAACAGTGTCTACTAATATAGAGAGTCACATTGAATCTGACTGGAGAGAGAAAAAATGTAATTATAAGCAGTAAAGCATATTCATGAACCCAAATATTTACCTTACCTTCTGAGTTTAAAACTTTTCCATATTAATAGAAGCTACTATAGAAAGGTCATGTGGATATCACATAAATTCCTATTTCAATAAACACATCTTGCTAACTCCTGGTACTTAGGAAACAGATTGTGTGTATAGGATAAACACCGCATACAGAGACATGCCATTTGACTCTAGGAATTAACAACCAGGTTTGTGCTTCTAGAATCTTTTCATTTATAGAAGAGTTTCCTAAATTAAACTTAACTACCTTTGTGGTATTAGATGACTACTTTTTTTTTTTTGGTACCCTGAATTGAACTCAGGG
The DNA here is from genome assembly GCF_045843805.1 of Urocitellus parryii. Classification (NCBI taxonomy): domain Eukaryota; kingdom Metazoa; phylum Chordata; class Mammalia; order Rodentia; family Sciuridae; genus Urocitellus; species Urocitellus parryii. Next base: position 24,147,110 of record NC_135544.1, on the reverse strand, counting down.
ACACTCAGCCACTGAGCCACATCCCCAGCCCTATTATGTATTTTATTTAGAGACAAGGTCTCACCTCGTTTCTTAATGCCTCGCTTTTGCTGAGGCTGGTTTTGAACTTGCAATCCTTCTGCCTAAACCTCCCAAGTAGCTGGGATTATAGGCGTGCACCACCACACCTGGCTAGATGGCTACTCTTATTAAACAATATATATATTTTTGAAGAACCATAGCTTTTTTTTCAGTTGATAATAAAATAATCCAGTAGAAAATTTAAATACAGGGATGTTTAAGGAAAAACAAACAAACAAACAGGGGTTTGGGAACATACAGCTCAGTGTTAGAACAGTTGCCTAGCAGGCAAACCAAAGGCCCCAGGCTTGATGCATGTATGTGCACGCACACATATTTACACGTACACACATACACAGAGGAAGGAAGACAGAAAGAAAAAAGTATTCATTAATTAGAGCATTAGCATTGATTAGCATCCAATTAGCATTTTGGATAATTCCTTGGCTTTAATTTTCTTTTGCTTTGTTAACAATAGTTATGAAATCACAGAGTAGAATTTCATGGTTTTTTAAAAACTGTACCTTCAAGTTAGAACATTTTTCATACACAACTTTAAATATTCTATAAAACATCACCCGTAGTTGGCCCCATGACCTTTGACCATTCCTCCTTTTAAAATATTTAGGCTATTTCTAATTGTTTTTGCAACAAACACTGTTGTAGTAAATACAATTCTATACAAAGGTCTTGCTTGTTTGTGGTTTTGAATTACTTTCTAGATAAGCTTGCAGAAGTGGAATTGCTGCATTCCTTTCCCCAAGTTGTGTCAGTTTGGCTTTCCCCAGCAGTAAAATTTAGCTTTTACCAGAGGACTATCTTCATCCCAAAGGTTCAGAGGTTAGTATTTTCTTTAGAAATTATTTTTTGAAACTCTTCATGATGTTAAACTTAATTCTATTGTATCTAATATTTTGCCCTTTTGAATAATCATAAGCAAATTGTTATGTCTTCTTGGAGAAATGTGCTGCCAATTTGCTCATTTAAATTATTGAGCACCTACTGTGTGTCAGGTACTGTGCAAGGTTATACATAGTAACATAGTGATGATGAACATAAAAGAGTGCCTGCCCTTGAACCACTAGTAAATCTGTCTGGGGCAAAAGACATGAGGGAGTTACTCTTATCAAACGATAAACAAAGTGAAGTTGGGTTTTGTTATTGACCAAGAGAATAAGGGCCATGCAGTATGGGGTTTGCTTTTTAAAAATTTTTAAATTATATATATATATTTTTTTATGTTACTAGGGTTTGAATCCAAATGTGCTCTACCCCTGAGCTACACTCCCAGGCCTTTCTGCATTTTATTCTGAGACAGGACCTTGCTAAATTGCTTAAGCTGTCCTCAAACTTGCAAGCCTCCCTCCCAAGTTGCTGGGATTACCAGTATCTACCACCACACCTGACTTCTATCTTTGCCATATTTTAGGTGGCAAATTTCTTTACATTTCTGTGTTGAGTGTTCTCTTCTCTAGAATATTAATAATATTATAGCTATGCTATGGTAACACTGTATGTGTTAGGGCTCCAGAAATATTGCTATGAAGATGAAGATGGTAGTAATGGAGAAGAATATAAAAGGGGGATGTGGTAATGGTGAATTGGGGTGCTGTGTGACCTTCCCCGAGAGTCAAAGGTGTGAGAAGACATAGCGTGCATGGTCAGAGAAGGTTTTCCCGAGGAGATAGCATATAAAATGAACCAAGTCTGGGAAAACTTCATCTTCTACAAGAACCCAGCAGTGTAGGTTTTTAATGTAAAATTAGATTTTGAAACTTGGTTTAAAGATGATCTGATCCAATGGTCTCTAAGTTGTGCTCAGGGGAGCATTAGATTCTAAGGACACAGCTCAGGGTCCTTATGGGGAACAGGAAAAGATTCCATGTTTTTCTTTTCAGTCAGCATAACTCAGTTTTTTATCTGCTTTATATATTTTGGTTCCATATAACATTTTTCCATTTAGGGAAAAAAAAAAGCTTTTCATCTTTAAAAGAAGGCTTCTATCTCTTTAGTTCATAAATTTAAAAATTTTCCGCATTTTTGAGAGGGCAGACATTTGTAGGGATGGGCTTTCTTACTCTCTTGGTCAATTAACAAGCTTTGTACTAAGACTGTACCCTGTGTTCTACTGAATGTCAGCACTTCATTCAAAACACTGGCTTAAAAAGCACATACGCCTAGTAAAAGCTGTGCTCCATGGTGGGCAAGTCCAAGTCAAGCTTCAACCTTTCACAGAGGATAAAAGAAGGAATTAAATATTCAGTCATAACAGGCCGAGTCTTGGGGAGAAAATGACAGAGGGTATTGTCTCTTAACTCCTGGGGTGTTGGCACAGTTTGCAGTTTCTAGGACTTTCTAATTATAGATGTGCTGTGTAACATTGCCTCCACCTGCACGTATAACAATAACAATATTCAGTATTTAACATTATCAAAGACCTTTTCCAGCTTGAACTAATTAATTCATACAATTCCCACCATCTGGGACAGATAGTATTATTATCCAGGTTTTATAGACATAGAAAACTTCAAAAGAGGCTTCTCCGAGTTGTATAGTAATTGGAAGGGGGCCAGGAGTATATCTTAGAAGAACTAGATTTTGAAGTTCATTTAGAAGATGACAGCCTTTCACCCACTGCTTAGATTTGAGGGTAATTTTTTTTTTCTTCAGGGTGTTAAACAGATTTGCCTTTGTTGGATGCTAGCTTACTGTTGGGTTTCTGCTGTGGCTTCTCTCCCAAAAGGAATGATTATACCCTCTGGAATTACCACACATGCCATAATTCTTTGGAATACCAGGTAATTTAGGAGCTCTTAAAGGTGGCTAACATATGCCAGCTGCTTCATCTCTTTTGTTTTCCTCCTTTATTACACCTACAGTATCTCTTTTCAGTTGAGTGATATTAGAACACAGAGCTCTTGAATTGTAAAATGAAACCTCAGAAAAGTCAGCTCATGATAAAGCCTTCTCTGTGCTTTTCTGGTGACTAGCTAATTGAGATTCTTCAGAATCACATGCTATAAAGAAAGTCCTTTATAAATAATACCATCCTTTTATCACTAGTTTTTAAAGAAGATTAAAAAGAGCCTGTGTTGGGCTGGGGGTGTGGCTCAGTAGTAAGAGTGCTTGCTTAGTTTGTGTGAGGCCCTGGGTCCCACCCTAGCACTAAAAAAATTAAAAAAAATAAATTGAAACAACAAAGTAAGTAGCTTGCTGGTGAAAAATCATCATTCCCTTTGACTTTTGTCCTATTCCAGTAATTGAAGTTTTAAAGAGTCTTACATTGTCATGCACTTACTCATGTTGGATGGGAAGGAAATCATATATATATAAAATATGTATATATATTTTTTAAAGTATCTCTAAAAAGTCCAAAGATGATAGACATTTATATAGGTATACTTATGCAAAATAAAGCAATGCCAAATTAAAATGAAATTTTAATGAGAATTCCATGTTGACTCAGAGACCAGTAGGACCAGGAAAAAAAAAAACAAAACTAATTTGGAAAACAGTCAGAATATGTAAGGAATTTGGTGAATATGATTAAGAACTTTTCTAAACATAGATCTTTTGAAATCCAGGTTCAAAGAACATCTGTATATTGTTTGCATGTGAATCACCATGCAGTAGAATGAGTAACTCAGAGGAGCTAGTGGAGGGACTGAGTATTATCCTCAAGGCTGTTTTTAATATCAAGTTCAGGCCCCGGGCAACTTAGTTTTTAATGAGTTCCATAAATAAATCTGATTTACCCCAAAGTTTAAGGATCCTTGGTGTCATTCCTCAATACTTAGTCAAGGAAGCTGAGCAGTTTGACATTTTTAGTTTGAGTTCAAGGACTCTCTTGGATGTACTCCAAATTGATAAAAGTTTATGTGAGAAGTTTGGATCTATATTTTCATAGTTTTCTGCAACAGAGTAAGAAAACAGCAGTTCCGTAGTGATTACAGCATGTAGATGGTTAGCAGGAGTGGTCCCTAAATGTTTCAGCTGATATCACAAGAACGGTGGCCTCTTGTGATACACATACTGATATCAAATACCCCTGAGTCAAGATGCTCAGATGACTGGTGAGTTCCCTACATTCATTCCCTCAGATAGCAAGACTGGTTAGACTCCCTGTCAGGGTGATGCTGGACTCTGGTAATTTTGACCTGAAGATAACAGAAATGAAACCAAGTCCTGAGGGCACAAAGCCTCTGTTGGGGCCTCCACTTGGGAAGAGAGACACAGCTCCAACAGGAAAGTATCAGGCTGGCTCAATCCAACTGCAACAACAAAATAGTGCTGGCCTTGGGGTTTAGGAATGTTGTCCATGCATTGAGTGAAAGCACCCTGGCTGTCATGATGCACCTGGTACTGTTTGAGGGTGGATGAATGAGGCACATTTGATATCTGACAAACTGTAAGTTAGGTGGAACTTTTTAATGGCTGTCAGGTTCTGAGCCAAGGACCCAGGAATGCATTTGCCCTTTTATCTCAAAGTGGGTATGAATGCCAGCTGCTTCATAATTTAATAAAAAGTTAATCTCTAGAGCTCACTGATCACTTTAATTTTTTTCATAGGAAAATATTCATCAAAGCTCAAAGCGTTAGGGTGACATACCACTTCTCTTTAGACCGTCTTTACCATCATCCAAAACTTCCTGAAAGAGTCTATTTAGAGACTAGAACTTTTCCATGCTGGATTCAGGCCCAGAGCCGGGATAATTTTTTTTTTTTTTTAAAGTATGGGGCAGTTTATTTGGCCGTTTCAGTTACTTCCCCCACCCCCCCGATCTATAAATAAAACTGCCAAAACACAGTCTTCAATAACAAACTGTAACAAGTCCTCCACAAAGAATACTTTGTAGTCTGGAGGATTATTTAAAAATATAAATAATTTAAAATAAATATTGGTGTATTTTACCTGAAAAACTATTTTGTTCCAATGTCCTCAAGTAATAGAAGGAAAATGTAAGAAATCTTTCTGTGGGTTAGGAAGGAATTTTATGAAGTGGTCAATTCAAAAAAGTTCCGTTAGCGGTGGGATATGAAGATACTCATTAGCTTTTCCCAAAACTGGTGTTTATGAATTTGGTAAGAAAATAGGGTGGCAGACCTAAGGCCCTTCTCAGGGTGGCTGTGACCTGTCTTGTCATCTTGGTAAGAAGACACTGTACTCACTTTTGCTGAGTGCTACAGTTTGTGCCTTTTCTGCACAAAGTGAGTCTCCCAGAGGGACTATCTTTGCCTAATTGCTGGCTGGCACCCTTGAGGGGCTCCTTCTGCTGCCTCCTAGGAAGGATTGTCCTGTGAATTCGTAGCATTCCTTGGCTTTCCCTTAAAGCTAGAGTTACCACCTTAGACAACTTTCCTCACAGATCAAATCCTAGGTGAATCTGGCTACTTACTTCCTGTTGATCCTTTAGTCTTTCCTCCCTGAAGTGCTGGCCCAGTGCCTTGGACACTCTTAACCTTGGCCTGAGGACTTTGTGCCCACCAGTGCTTGGTATTCTATTTTATTTCTTTTCAAAATGTATTTATTCATTTTATGGTAGAATGCATTTTGACATATTGTACATAGAATTTTCATGTAAAATTATAATATAGTGATCTTTGCTAACCAGAGTTGCCTTAAAAAGCCCACTGTCAAGCCCCACTATCTGTTCCAGTCTTCGAAGAGACTCCAGATATGGGCTTGGAGCCAAGGGCAGTTAGTTACTGTATTCTCTTTCTCCTTGGGAAATGAATGTCTGAGACTTAGCCCTTCAGGTAGATCCCCTAAGATGCCAATAAGGCAGAGCTAGAATGTCTTCTTTTCCTTCTCTTCCTTTCTTGTGATAAATAATCCCTTTCCTTTTCGGGTCATAGAAATGGCCTTCAATACTAAAGCAGTAGCTTCATTTATTTTAAATCTAACTTGAGTGACGGACAGAAAGGAAGGGAGCTGTAACTGGATACACCTTGTAAATCACATCAAAGACACAGACATATACTTCACTGTTCCATGTTAGCTGGTGCACACAGGAACGGCTGTGAGGAGAACTTGTTGCAACACTAAAACTTACTTTCATTTGGAAATATTGCTATCAAAGCTGAACTGTACATTGAATATCAAGTTTGCAAAATCCAGTTGACTTAAGATCTTGAGCTATCTTTCTGTGTTCAACATAGCAGCTACTAACGAGGAATATATATTTACCAAAAACCAGTTACAGAGTGATACACAGCATGTAAAAACTCAAAAATTATAGGACCATAATCTTCTACACCCCTACTGTTCGTTTTAAGGTCAGACTCATGGCAATACCCTGAAAGGCATGCTTGTTCTCTAAATAAGTTCTCTTGTTCCAGACTGTTGGGTGACTTGTAACTGCCAGGGCAGCAGAATTCACTGAAAGTTTCCAGTATCAGGTTTCCTTGAACAGGCTGGTACATAGTTTCAGTCTTCTAAAGCTCATTACTTTGCCACGGTGGGAGCTGACTCTGGGTGGTAATCTATCCATATACTTACATAATGTTTCCAATGTTATATAGTTAGAGGTGTACAGAGGGCATGCACTTTATTTAACTATGGGGTTAAATAATCCCTTTTCTGATTTAAGTCATATAAACCTTCAGCTGGATGGTTTAAATATAAGCAGGCCTTTAGGAAAGGAGATGGGCTTTATTAGTCTCTGTGGACCTCTAATATCAAAATTTTCTTTTTAAAATTAATTAATTTATTTTATAGTAGAATGCATTTTGACATATTGTACATAGAATTTTCATATAAAATTATAATATAGTGATCTTTGCTAACCAGCCCACTATCAAGTTAATTTTTTTAATTAATTAATTTTAATTAATTTAACTTTTTTTTTTTTAACAAACATGTTTTGAGTAACAGAGGGGTTATTAGTCACTACAGTGAAATGATGAAAAATTCACCTATGCAGCATTCACGGTCAAATGCAATAACCCAATGAAGTAATTAGAGTAAATTATAATAAAAGCATAAAACTATTAGAATACCTTTGCATTTTGTCTTACAATAGCAGTCTGTATAAAATGCTATGGAAACTTCAAATAATGAGTTGTTAGGTGTGTCTTGTGCCAGAGGATTATATGATTCACAAAAGATGATACAGCTACTGAAAATGAACTAATATGCTATACTAGAAGTGTATCATCTGGAAACTGGAAGAGTGGATGTATATTTTAACTCTAAACTTCCTCAACTATATATGGAATACTTGGTTCAATTTTGGTCCGCAAATTAAAAGTATATTAATAAACACTAAATTCATTCAGAACAGACCATTCACATGGGAGACTTAGCTCATAGGGATATCCAGAGAGGACTGGGAGAAATATGCTAGCATATAGGCAAATGTCTGAAGGGTTTTCTAATGGAAAGATATATTTATTCCATAAGACTTCAAGAGTCAAATAAATAAATATGATACAAATACAAGTATGCTAATTTTGACTAAAATTAAAAAAGAAATTCCCAAGAATCAGAGCTATCTAAATGATAGAATAAATTGTCTCTTGGATTGATGACATTATCATGGCAGACTTTGCTTAATTGAGGTTGAAACTGTTGCAGAGAATTTTGCAAATGTACCTACACATCACCTGGGTGGTTAGAATAAGTGATCTTTTAGCCTCTTCCAAACATGTTTTATAATTTGGGAATGCAATTTGAGTATTACACATTATTCTTAAACTACAGTAATTTAAGGATGCTTTCCCCTGATCATCGAAACCTTAAAGAAATTGCCAAGAGACTGAAAGAAACAGAAAAACAACGTTAGGCACCAAGGAAATATCACTTCCAATGAAGTTGCCAATATTGTGTGATAGATGTGGCCCTAATCCCTCTAGCAAACTCTCTGGAACCAAAGAAGAATCCATTGGGAGGGTCCTGTCTGTGGTCTGCAATGTTGCTGGATACCACCTAGGTGACATCATAGATGACAGCAACAGAGGTACAGTGGAATGTCCAGCTAGTTAAGAAGCACAAAGGAAAACATTTCAATAAGGAATCATCTGACAACCAAAAATGGATTTAAAAATGAGTAAAGTAGAAGAATGTTCTTTTCATCTCTTCCTTGCAATTGTCTTATGACCAGTGCATGACAGTGCATGACAGTAGTGGGTAACAGATGAATCACTTAGCAAGTGACAGTCTCCTCCCAACTCCCTTTTTAATGCTTTTTTTTAAAGGTTGCAAATGATAGTTTTTTAACATATTAGTCTAAGGTCTTGGTAGTTCTTTTGTCTGTTTGTTTTTGTTATAGGTACTTGGGATAGAACACAGGAGTGTTTTATCACTGAGCTACATCCCCAGTCGTTTTTGTTTATTATTTTGAGACAGCTTCTCACCAAGTTGCTAAGAATGGCCTTGAACTTGCCACACCCCTTCCTCAGTCCAGCAAGCAGCTGGGATTTCAGGTGTGTGTGACCACCCAGCCAGGTTTTAGTAGTTCTGTAATGAAGGTCAGTGAGAATCTCATGATGTAAAATGTTCAAGGAGAATAAATATCAACAAATAAACAAAAGTATTGATATAGAGTGAAGCCTAGAGTTAAGACCAGGAGAAAAACAGCATGAAGAAGAGGCAAAAAGTTTGGGAGTGTCCTTCTGCAAGCACAGGAATGCAGCTGACACTTAAGAGTGTTTATATGCCAGACGCTGTTCTAGGAGCTTTGTCTCTGCTTACTCATCTATTCTCTCAGCAATCCTATGTGCTAGGTCTTGTTAATAATCATTCCCTTTGATGAGTGCAAAAATACAGGCACAGAGAGGTCAGGTAATAATGCCCAAGATCACACAGCTAATGTGCTGGGATATGAACCCAGGCATCCTGGCTTTAAGATCTAATATCTAAATCTAAATCTAAATTAAGGATTCAACACCAAAATGTCTCTAAACTGTGGAGAAAGAATCATGTCACGAAGAAAAGATGGTAAGGGCCAGAGTCAAGGAAATAATTGAGTAATAATAAACTAGTGATTTCAATTCTTTAAATTCCACTTTTGAAAGAAAGGTAAACAACTAGTATACATGAATGTTTTATGAAAACTAGTTTAAAAAAATCTTAGTACAATTTCAAATCTCTGTTAGAATCAATTTAACAAGTTTGCTTTTGAATGCCCATTAGTCATTCATCATTTGTGCTTCATGAAGCCGACCTAACACCCCATGATAATCCTTGAAAGGATTCCTTTTGCAATCATCTACAAGGAAAAAGGGAAGAAAGCACCTGTTTTCATCATTGCCTTTGCACCAAAACCTAATCTCAAACTCATTTTGACAAGAGAATGAGAATTCAGGCAATTAGAAAAGCAATTAGAAAATATAATGTCCTGCATATGTCAGGTGGTGAGCAGCAGTAGAAGGATATTTACAATCTCAAAAACAATGCTCCTCCGTGTAAGTGCTAATCTGCATTTGAGACTGTAGGTCAAGATTATACCAGGCTCAGGCCATTCTCTTGATCCTAGTTATTTCCTTCTGGTAGACTCAATGCTTAGTGATAGAGAAACTTAAGAATACCCTTTACTATTTCTATTGTGCTGGTCTTATAGAAAACTTGTGTGAAACTGCTATGCAGAAATTTCAGCAGCTCCTTTATGCCTGCATGCATGCACCCAGCAAATGTATCCTTGAACCTGAGGATAGGGGCTGACTAAATTATATGGTTACCAGCCACATAATGCAGCACATGGTAAACCAATCTATTTTTAGCATTCATAGTGACATCACACAAAACTTCACCTAGGTAAACTTATACTTTCAAACAATTTCTAAAAGTTGTTAATTTTAATCCTATGGGCTATGCCCTAATCAAACTCCACTTAAAGCCAATGAAACAAACAATAAAGTAAATGAAAGCTGGAAGGAAAAATTCCAGCTGTCTGCCTGTTCATTTAGGTCCAAATGCCCGATCCTAAATATGTTATGAATGGAGGGGGCTGAGTGGTGGGAAGGTGCGGAACTGGTCCACAGGGAAGTCTGAGAAACATCTAAAGGCATCTGTGGGCCTTTAAACATGTGTCATTTATTTATACAAGTTGTATTTTAGAATGTGGAAAACCATAAAATGTGACAGAAAAACCCTAATAAGAATCAAAGCCAAGGATTTGTGGTCAGTAGGGGCGCCGAATGGGAAGAAAGTGGGTGGGGTGGGGTTCCACACTCTCTTCCTTCCAGTTCTGACTCATAAATTCAAAGCAATCAGAGTCGAGCTTTTCTCAACAGACAGCATATTCACTGTGTAAAAGTTATTCATTATTTTCCTCCAGATGTTCCACTGATGCATTCATTGTACATAATGTCATGAGTAAAGTGTAATTTTACCATGCCAATTCCATATTCAGAAAAGTCAGCTGGATCCTTTTGACTAGACTAATACTCCATACTTGTTCATTCTTTTCATCTGCCAGAGCTGGAAATTATTTAGAATGGCAATATATATTTCACAATATTAATCAGAGAGACTGGATTTTTCTTTTTCTAAAAAGAAAGGTATAACGTATATGTAATAAAGTGCTTTAATCTTCACTTAATACATTAATGAATTTTTACATGTGCTCACTTGTGTAACTACCCACAACAAAATATAGGACATTCTAGCACCCCAAAGGCTGTGTCATACCTCTCCCCAGTTAGTTACTGTACCACACCCTCCAACTTTGAATTAGCCACTATTCTACTATTCACCCAATATATACATCTGTGAAGTAAACCCAGGATGAAAAATACTTTTTAAAATTGTACTAATGGCTGGGAATGTGGCTCAAGTGGTAGTGCGTTTGCCTAGCATGTGTGAGGCACTGGGTTCAGTTCTCAGCACCCTATAAAAATAAAGATATTGTGTCCTCCTAAAACTAAAAAATAAATATTTTTAAAAAATTGTACTAAAACATGTACAGACTTTTTATTATCAATCCCTAAACAACACAGCATAACAACTATTTAAATAGCACTCACATTTTATTCATTACTTATTATAAGCTACCTACGGATAATTTAGAAGATGCAGGAGGTTGTGCATAAGTTATATGCAAATATTATTCCATTTTCTATAAGGGATTTGAGTATCTGTGGATTTCCCTGTCGGGGGTTCCAGAACCAATCCCTTGTATACCAAGAGACAATTGTAAATGTTGTAAATGTATGCACACATGCCCACGTGAGCGTGTGCCTGCACACGCACACGCACACACATTGAACAGTGGAATGGGGACTTTGCCTGCCTTCTTCTTTTTTTTTTTTTTTTTTTTTTGTGTGTGTGTGTGTGTGTGTGTGTGTGTGGTGCTGAGGAAGAACCCAGGGCTTTGTGCATGGCGAGGCAACCACTCTACCAACTGAGCTATATCCCCAGCCCTTGAGCTATATCCCCAGCCCCTGCCTGCCTTCTTTTGCTAAGAATTTTTCCAATGACATTCATTCATTTTGTTACATGCAATAGTATTTTTTTCATTTTCTTATTGCTTATAGAATATTCCATTGTAGGGACATATCTCACCCAGCTTATTTTTCTATTCTACTTTTGATGAACATTAGGGTTGTTTTCAGTTTTGCTTTATCACAACCATAGCTGCTAGAAACATTCTTGGAACATTCTTGTATATGCCTTTTAGAGGACAAAACCATTGATTTTTCTTACATACATACTTGGGTCACAGGGTAGGCATATATATTGCGTTAGTAAATCCTGCTGAACAGGTTTCCAAAATGGTTGATCCGGTTCATACCCCCATCAGCAACATGAGAGTTCTAGTTGCCCACATCATCTCCAGCAGTTGGTGCTATGGATTTTTTTGTTTTGTTTTTAAACTAGTCCTTTTGCTAGGGGTCAGTAGTTTCTCAATGTGGTTTTAATAGGCATTTCCCTGAAGACTAAAAGAGACCTTTTCATATACTTTTGCCACTCTGACCATTTGGGCATCTTCTTTGAAGAAGTATTTATTCAAATTTCTGAGAACTTATAGTTTTTCTTTATGTATTCTAGATATGAGACCTTGTTGAATGAAAATTCTGCAAATATATTCTCCTACTCTGTGGTTTACCTGCTCCATATATATTATACACTATATATATATATATATATATGTATATATATAGTTGTTGATGGACCTTTATTTTCTTTATTTATTTGTGGTTCTGAGATGCAAACCCAATGCCTCACACGTGCTAGGCAAGTGCTCTTCCACTGAGCCATGGCCCCAGTCTCTTTCTCTTTTGATGAATGGGTCTTGATTTTAAATTCAATGTATCAATCTTGTTTTTGTGGTTAGTGTTTTCTGTAATCTGTTTAAGAAATCTTCTCCTATCTTTAGAAGAGGATGAATTTCTGATTAAACATAAGATCCATGAAGGAACATATTATTCTGAATTATAGTGCTTGGTAGATTTTTTAGTTCTTATTTTGAAAAAAAATTTATAGAGACATAAATGAGCTAATGAAATATATCCTTTGGTCTTAGTTGGCTAAATGCTTAGAAATTGATATTCTTGATAATTAGTTCCAAAATGTATACTATGCAAACATCACTAACCATACTATATTATTTGAACAAAATGTTTCTTCTTTCTCATATATTGTTTGTATACTTTTTTATATTATAATAAAATATAAAAAAAATTAGAGGTGGGCTGGGGATGTGGCTCAAGCAGTAGCGTGCTTGCCTGGCATGCGTACGGCACTGGGTTCGATCCTCAGCACCACATAAAAATAAAATAAAAAGATGTTGTGTCCACCAAAAGCTAAAAAATAAATATTAAAAAATTCTCTCTCTCTCTCAAAACAAAAAAAAAATTAGAGGGCTAGCAGGGAGAAAATGGATGGATAACAGAGCCCGGAGGATTTTTAGGGCAATGAAACTAGTCTATATGATGCTACAATGGTGGACACATGTCATTGTGCATCAGTCAAAGTTTAAGGTATAAAATCAAAAGTGGCCCCTAAACAATGAACTTTGGATGATAATTATATGTTGGTGTTGGCTCATTAATCAGAACGAATGCACAATCATTTGGTGGGAGATATTGAAAATGGGAGAGGTGGCAATATAGGAAGAAGAGGAGATATATGGAAATTCTCTATAATTCCTGCTCAATTTGCTGTGAACCTAAAACTGCTCTAAAAAGCCTGCTTCAAAAAAAATTATCGGGAACTAGAAAAGAGTATAAAATGCTCAATAAACATTTGCCATTTATCTTTTGCAATAAACATACGACCTAAATTTAACAGCCTTCTGTGTAATGATCCCCTGCAGAGGACTGTTATGCATATACTATATTATATAATCAGATAAGTATATGTACTGTCTCTACAGTTATAAGAGCTTGTATTAGGACAATGTGTTTAAACACACACACACACACACACACACACACACACACATAAAAAAAAAAAAAAAAAAAACAGTCTGCTTACATGTCCTATTCAAAGCTTGGCTAGATCACTTCCTGGCCACGTAATCTTGGACAAGCTTCTTTTTTAAAAAAATATTTATTTTTTAGGTGTAGTTGGACACAATACCTTCATTTAATTTATTTATTTTTATAAGTAAATAAATCTGGAAGGTGAGGATTGAACCCAAGGCATCGCCCGTGCTAGGCGAGCGCCTCTACCACTGAACTACCACCCCAGCTCCTGGACAAGCTTCTTAAACTTCCTGGAGCTTCACTTTTCATATTGAGAAAAATGAGAATAACAACAGTACATATCCCATAGCATTGTTGGGAAGAGTAAATGACTTAATGCATGTAAATATATAGTGAGTGTTTTGTAAATATTCCGTATTTTTATTACTGTCATAAAGCACCAAAATTCAATAATTATAATTATACTTAGTTAAAGAAACAGTATTAGAGAAATTAAGCTTGTACAACGTTAGCAGTAATGTTCATCTTTAAACCTACATAGGTATTTTATGTGCTTTAAGTTTATGTGAAAATTGCAAAATTATATCCTACTCCCTGAGTACTGACAGATTTGAATTGGGATAAAAGTTAATGAGAAACAAATACAAGAAATATTAACACTTATCACAAAACTCCTTGAGTCTTACCTTCTATGTAATTCAATATCAGGACAGACATTCAAATAGACCGTCCATCAAAAAGGGACTCTTATTTGTTTAAACTGAACACAAAGCTTCTTGATGGAAGAGCAGAAACTCAGATGTGATTGTTTTATTCATAATAAATAACTGAGTACTGGGCCTGGTGTCAATTTACTTCTCTCAGAAGACTGTGAAACAATTCGTTGAGATGTGATCTTTAGATCCTGTTACATTTTAGACTTGTGAAGTTTCGCTTATGTTTTACATAACCTGATGACTTATCATACATTTTTATTTCTGCCTAAGAGTGTGGAGTCTTTTACAGCATCAGGAATTCTTTGCTGATATAACTGTTAAAATAGTGGTTCTTGGTCCCCATATCACCAGGAGCAGTAGGAGCGTCACCTGGGAACCTATTTGATATAAAAATTCTTGGACTCTGCCCCAAACCTTTGATTCAGAAAATCTGGAAGGTGAGGCCCAGAACTCTATTTTTTAATGAGCCCCCAGGTGATTCTGATGCATGCTAAAGTTTGGGAAAGATGTTCTGGAGAAAGATTATTATCTTACCTATCTATGTGATACAAATTGACTTTTTAAATTAATAAACTTCGAATCTCCAGAAATTATTTCCCAGATAATCATTTTATTTGAGGTCACTTGATTTTGTTTGTTTGTTCGACTACGTAACTCACTTAAACAAGTCAAATTTAAAAAAAAATAAAAATAAAATCATAAAGGATATACAAAGAGAACCCTCACCATTCTTACATCCTAGAAGCAAATTAAGATTTTCTGTTTCAGTGATTTTATGCAAGTACTAGCAATAGGAGTGCTCTTTCTTTACCTTGCTTTATACACATATTGTATTACACACTATGTACTGTTCAAATGCAGCCATCTTTAGTTATACTCAAATGTGTATGGTTTCAACATTAAATTGTGCAGTATTTTCCATGTTTTGCAAAAGGGATATAGTGTTGATTAGCTTTGCATCACTGTGATCAAAACACCTGACAAGAATAAGTTAGAGGAGGAAAGGTTTATTTGGGGCTGATAGGTTCAGAGATTTAGTTAAGGGTTGGCCAGCTCCAAAACCTTGGCCAGAGGTGAGGCAGAACAATGCAGTGGAAGAAAGCCACACCCCCAGTGACCTCCTTTCTCCAGCTTTCCCCCATCTTTGTATAGATACCACCCAATAATCCATTCAAATTCTTTTTTTAAAACATTTATTTTTTAGTTGTAATTGGACACAATACCTTTATTTTGTGTATTTTTATGTGATTCTGAGGATCGAACCCAGGGCCTCACATATGCTAGGTGAGCGCTCAACCGCTGAGCCACAATCTCAGCCCTCCATTCAAATTTTTAACCCATAATATGGATTTAATGGTGAGGTTACAGATCTCATAATCTATCATGTCACCTCTGAACATTCCTGTATTGCCTAACACATGAGATTTTCAAGGGTCATTAAAGATCCAAATCATAACAGGAATGCTTGTTAGAAACTTCTTGAAATAAAGATTGGTTTTTCATTTACACACTTTGATTAAACAGATGCCACAAACTAATGATGTATTTTCTCTTTCGTTGACTTTCAAATCTCATTTAAATGATCACATACATATAATTGTCATTATCACCAGATACCATTTCCTCTATACTATTCTTAGAAAGCCTCCCATAGATTTCACATTTCATCGTATATAACTGATTTAACTCTCAGATTAAGATTTGAGCCATGTGTTAGTCATTCAATAATGTTGAAATTTATTCCAAATTATGTAGAAGGCTACTTGTTTTTAACCTTCCATCAAGAATTATATTGAAACTACTTCCTAAATTTACTTCTTTTCTTGTCTTCCACTTCTGGCATAATGCCAATTCATTTTCCACTAAACATACAATCATATTTTCCTTCTTTATTCTTTTAGTAAGATTACCATTTTGACACTTAATCTCTGCAAATAATTATCTGGTTTCTTCAAGTCTCCTTTTAATAATCTTTAAAGGGTTTGAAGCATTTAAAATAGCCCTTTGGTCTATACCAAAAGGTTCCCAGCTGTTTCAAAATATGAACCAAATTATATCAAGGGATTTATCTTTTTAAAATAAAACCCATGACAGTGATTCTAGATTTTTCTTGTAATTCAAAGCCCATAGTATTCTGCTTTTCTAGAAATAGTTCCCCTGAGTTTGTTTTGTTTTGTTGTTTTGGTTTTTGGTTAATAAAGATTATTTTTAGTTTCCTGTACCTTTGTGGTATATATATATCCTTTTGTGACTTCATGAAGTCATTTTCCTATCAACTTGTTTAATACTCAAATTTCAAAGTTTGACCATATGATTAAAACTCCCTGATCACTTTTTCATTTGTATGTGGGCATGCTTTATTGAGTTTCAGAGCTACCCTGTGAGATAAAAAGTCGGAGCATTTTTATCCCATGATATAGGCGAGGAAACTGAGGCCTACAGGGCTCCAACATTCTGAATTGTACAAGTTACTCTATTTACTTGGCACTTACTCAATACTGCCTCCTAACACTGTCTTTTCATGTGTCCATGACTTACCCAATTCAGTTTCTATAAAGGCAAACAGTGTATCTCATTGTTCCTTGTATTCTCCTCTGTGACTTAAACATGAAAGAAATTCAGTAAATATTAGCTATTTGGCTTCTTTAAAAATCCAACAATCAGAAAACATGGAGCTAAAAGGGAACCTCATAGGTCATTTAATTAATACTTGTGTTTCTTAAATAGGTTTGAAGTTTGCATAGTCCTAGGGGTAATAGGTACAAAGCTATTTATTTTAATTAGAGGATTTGAGATAAAAGTCACTTTAGTGTTAAATAAATACTGATATATAATAGTATGGAATATAAAATTTAAAGTTTTAAGATGAATAATATAACAAGTGTTTAAGATGGAATATGAAACTTCAGAGAAATAGCAGAACAATAATTGGCTGTTTCAAACAACTCTAGTTTTCTGGCAGTGGAGAGATTGAATTTTTCTTCTCTGCAGTTGATGCTCTTTCTATTGAAAGAGTTAAGACGTCTGAAGTGCAACCTTAATTGAGGTCTGGAGAGGTTAAGCAAATTGCCTTAAACACACATTAATTTAATCAATATTGATATAGCACCTGCTACTGATTGTGCAAACACCCGGATTACAAAGATGAGCAAATAAGACAAGGATATAGATCTCAGAAATTTATATGTAAGTGGAGGAGAGGAGAGAACAGATTCATTAAGTTAATATTCACCATGGAGAAACCATATTAACCATTCCATTCTCTTGGTTAGTCCAGCTCAAAAATATTAAATAAAAGCAAAACCCAAATCTTAATTATGAAAATACCCCAAAGGAGTCCTTTCCTATTAAACAACTATATATACATAATCTTTTCCTGTAGCTTACATTCACAATATTTCTCTCAGCAGCTGCTCACTGATAAAAATTTATGTCCCTAAGTTATCCTTGGCCCTTGGCCTGAGAAGCTCCTAGTTCTTTGATTTCTTCTTCTCTTTTTTTCTTCTTCCATCGATTCAATCCTCACTACATATGAAGCTGGCTTCTAGCAGGAGGTTTCTTTAGTGGGTTTTGTGGTTTGAAAAAAAATATATATGCTATTTCGTGAATTGATTTTTGTTCCTGCAGTATTTTTAGCACAGTATAATAGATGTGAAAGTTCACAGTCCTTGACCTAGGCTGGGGATTAGGGAAGACTTCTCTGTTAAAAGGACTCTTTAAAGCTCAGTTCAGACAGTTAAATAATTATTAACCAAGAAAAAGGAGATAAAAAAACATTCCAGGCAGGCATAGACATGGTCAATGAGACCCCAAGGTGGCAGGAAGCAGGAAATGGCAAAAGGTCACTGTGGATAGAAGGCAGGTCAAGAAACTAGAGAGGGAGGTGGGGCTCCCATAGGCCTCATAGATCCCTGTTTAGGATTTGGCTTGAAGTGACTTCCCCTAACCCAAAACTGGGACACTGGGAGCATTGAGGTAATTTGAGTAAAGTTAGAATGTTTTAGTCCATACTGATATGAACAAATGAAAGGGAGGAAGGGAGGGAGGGAAGAAGGAAGCCATCAGAGAGGAAGGCAGCAACGGGGGTGGGGGATGGGTGGGGGGATGGGGAGAGGTTGTTTACTGCACCACCAGCCCCCCCCCAAAGGAAAATCTCGACACATTACATGGGTTTTTACATCCATGTGTGATCATTTTAACACCCATTATCCTTATTCAGCATTTTTTTTTTTTTTTTTGCTTTGTTGTAGTTGTTTTGGGGTGGAAGGCACGCTGGGAACTGAACCCAGCCAGAGCTTCACACATGCTAAGCACATGCTCTGATACCCCCAGCCCTATCGGCATTTTTAAATTCACCATATTTATTACTTACTTAGGTCAGCTGAAGAACATAGGGTTTTGAGTTATTTCAAATGCAAGGTTTTTTTTTTTTTTTTTTCCATTTCAACACAGATGATACTTATACTTTCACAGTACATGAAATTCAGAATCACTCCTGCTTCTTACCTATTTTACCACATTAACTGATACGAGGTATATGTCATTCTACAAGCATCAAGGAAAAAAAATGGCCAGGGACATTCAGTGCTTTGTATATGCTTTTCAAGGTGGTTATCAGAGAGATAAAAAGATAAAAGGATATGAAAAATATTAAGAATATTAAAAACACTCAGAAGCTCAGCTTCTTTACCTTTTGAATAAAATTTAAATACTATAAAATGCACGAATCTGAAGTACACAAGTTGATGGTGCTATGTATGTATGGCTTAGATGTGGTTTGAGCATTTCCCCAAGATGCCAAGTGTTGAAATATGATCCCCACCGTGAAGTATTGGGAGGGTGGAGACTTAATCTGGCTACCGTGTGCACTGGTGGGGAGATAATTAGGATTAATTAAAATCTTAAGAGTAGACCCCTTATTAAATCCTGGTGGCGTTATAAGAAGAGGGAGAGAGATCAGATGGACATAATACACACATGCACTTCCTGTCTCCTTGGGATTCTGCCAGTAAGAACGATATCACCAGATGTGCCCCTTCCACCTTGCACCTTTGTAACAAAGAACCAAAATAAACCTCTTTTCTTTATAAAGAGTCCTACCTCTGGCATGTCATTAAAGCAAAGAAAAATAAACTACCACAGATGAATTTTGACAAATATGTACTCCCATATGACCCATGCCTCTAATAACATTTAGTACATACTTTTCAACCTTTAGTTTCCTTTGCCTCTTCCTAATTATCAACCTTGCTAGAAGCAAATGCTTTGTTTTTGTTTCATCTTAGATTTATTTTTCTGACTTTGTTTTTGTTTCATCTTAGATTCATTTTTCTGCCATAAATTGTCAGCATAGCTTTTTTAAAAAAAACTATTCAAGAAATTGATATAAGTGGAATGTATTCTTTATGCCTAACTTCTTTTATTCAGCATAATGTCTGTGAGATTTATCCATGCTTTGGGGTGTATCAGTAATTATTTTCTTGTGGATAGTTTTTATTGTTTGAAGATACAATTTGTTGATCCATTCACCTATTAATGAACCTTTGGGTCATTTTCAGTTTTAGGTGGCTGTGAATGTTCTTAGTCATGACTTTTTCTGAACATACATTTTATTCCTCTTTGGTAAATATTTAGAAGTAGGTCATAAGGTACAGGAGTATGTTTAACTTTATAAGAAATTACCAAGTCAGGCTGGGTGCAGTGGGGCATGCCTGTGATCTCCGAAACCTGGAAGACTCAGGCAGGAGGATTACAAGTTTGAGGCCAACCTCAGCCACTTATTGACACCTTGTCTCAAATAAATAAATAAATAAATAAGAATTTAAAAAGGACTTGGGGTTTAGCTCATGATAGAGCACCTCTGGCTTAATTCTCCAATACCACCACCACCCCCCCCACACACACACACCGGGAGAAAAATTAAAAAAGCAATTATCAAATCTTTCCTGGGAATATTCCACTTTGTATCCCATCAGTGAGGTATTAGACTTTTACTTGCTTCGTCTCTTAGTCAGTATATGCCATTGTCAATATTTTTAAATGTAGCCATTGTAGTTGGTATGTAGTAGTCTCATTGCAGTTTTAATTTGCATTTCCTTAATGACTGATAATATTGAGGACTTTCTTAAACATGTTTCCTTCACCCTGTGTCTGTTAAAGTTTTGTATCTCTTTTTTTTCTTGGTTTGGTGCCTTTATTAATGAATTGTAGCACTAATTTATATATTCTGGATATGGGACTTTTACTAGATATATGTTTTACAATTATTTTGTCCAAGTTGTGGCTTCCGATTCATTATTAAAAAGTATCTTTTAATGACAGGATTTAAATTTTGATAAAATGTATCTTTTAAAAAATATTCTGTGATAATGTCTTTGCTTATCTAAAAAATTGTTGCTTATTCTCTGGGTTTGACAATATACTTATTTTCCAAAAAATAAAAGTTTGGACTTTTGCAGTAAGGTCCACGATTTACCTTGAATTAAGGAGGCAGAGATTATTTTGTTGCCGCATAGTTATCCAGTTTTCCTGCATAATTTATTGATGATTTTCTTTTCCTCACTGAAGTACTTCAGCACCTTTGTCTGAAATGAAATAACTACATAGGTATTGATCTATTTCTTCTTTTTATTCTATTCCACTTGATTGGTCTGTCTATTGCCAATATCACACATCTTGATAACTGTAATTTACATTAAGTTTTAAAGCTAAATAATATAAATCTTCAAGCTTCATCCTTTTATTGCATAATTGTTTTGGCTATCCTAGGCTCTTTCATTTCTGCCTAAATTTTAGAATCAGATTGTCACTTTATAAAAATGCCTGCTGAGATTATGATTAGGATTGCAATAAATCTCTGGATCAATGGGAAAAAATGGACATTTTACCAACATCAAGACTTCCAAAACATGAAAATGGTATATCTCCATGTTTATGTAGGTGTTATATAACTGCTTTTATCAGTCAGTATTTGTAGTTTTTAATATGGAGGTTTTACAAATCTGTTGTTAAATTTGTTCCTAAGCATATTTTTAAAAATTTATTTTAAATGGGGTCTGGGGGTCCTTCTACCTGCCCAGGAGGGTATAATCCACCAGAGAAAATAAGTCAAAAATAATTAGTGAAGAACAAAAGACAGAGTCAGAATTATAGTTGTAAAGTAGAGTGCCTGATAGACCCAGTCCACACAGGAGCTGGAGCTGGACATTTAAAAAAATGGCTCCCGTGGTTTATTTAAGGGGGTACATCAAAGGTAGGCATAAGGTTTTGGGGGTGGAGTCTTGCTTCATGATGTCTTGTAGTCAGCAGGTTGATTGGCATCTTGGCAGGTCACACCTATCTCTGAGAGGCTGTGTGGCTGCAGCAAGTCACCCCTTTTTGGAGCTGTGTGGGACCTGAGACAGAGCTTGAATAGGACCGTGTCTGGGCAGTCAGCCAGAGGAAATGTCTACTGTAAGTTCCCAGACACCAGATTCTCCTATTCAGTGGGCTGTGATGCTTATGTAGTCCACATTGGCCCAGGATGGCACTTTATAGTTACCCAGGCTGTCCTTGAACTCCTGGGCTCAAGTGATCCTCCTGCTTCAGCCTCCCAAGTAGCTGGGACTGCAGGTGTGTACTCCTGCAGTAAGCCAAGCTTACTCTATGCTTTAATGCTATTGTTCATGAATGGTCTTTTTTTTTTTCCCCAATGTTGTCAGTCCTCCATTTATTCATGTATAAGCCAAACCCAAGAGACCAAATTAGATGATCCTCAAGCCTGTAGTCCTAGAGTCTATAATTTGAGAATCATCTTTTTTCCCCACATTCTTTATTAGTGCATTATAGTTGAATATAATGATGGGATACATTGTTACATATTCATACATTTACACAATATAACAATATAATTTGGCCAATATCATTTCCTTCCTCTCTCCCTGCCTCCTTCCTCTGGCCCTTTCCTCTACTGATCTCCCTTTGATTTTCTTGAGATCCCTATCTCTACTTTCTTTTCATTTTCCCTCTTCAGCTTCCACAGGAGAGAAAGCATATGATTCTTGAATTCCCAGGTTTGGCTTATTTCACTTAACATAATGGTCTCTAATTCCACCCATTACCTGCAAATCACATACTTTTTTTTTCTTTATGGTTGAATAAAACCCCATTTTGTGTATATATACCACATTTTCTTTATCCATTCATCCATTGATGGACACTTAAGCTGCTAATGGAGTGATCTTTTGATTTCCAAAATTGTTTACTACTGGCCTTATATCCTGAAATCTTGTTAAATTCACATATTAATTCTATTAACTTGCTGGTAGATCCCTAAGATTTTCTGTATAAACAATTATGTTATCTGCAAATAGGAATTAGTTCCTCCTTTCTTCTACTTATGTCTTATTTCTGTTTCTTGTCTTATCAAACTATATGGGACTGCCAGGAGAATAAGAATTGAGAGGGAACAGGCAGCTTGCCTTGTTTCCAATCTTAAGAGTTTCCTCTAAGTGTGATATTGGCTGAGGTTTCACATTTGCTCTTTTTCAAGTTGAGGAAGTTCCTTTCTATTCCTAGTTTGTCAAAAGTTTTTATCAAAAGTTTATATTTATTGTAATTATTCTGTTTTTTTTTTAAATGCTTTTACATTGAGTTACACCACGGGATTTTCAGTTCACTAACCTTTGTTTCTAGGAGTAACCCTATTTGACCATGATGTGACATCTTTTTTATATACTATTATACAAATTGGCTAATATTTTGATAAAAATAATTGTGTCTAAATTTATTAAGAACATTGGTCTCTAATGTTCTTTTTTCATAATATCTGTATCCGAGTTATGCTGACAAAGTCAGATGATAGTATTTGACTGGTCTTATAAAGTGAGCTGAGAAGTATTTCCTTTTTCTGTCTTCTGAATGAGTTGTGTAATTGATGGATGGTTATTTAGATGTTTTGTTTCATTTTAATCAGTTGCATTTTTCTGAGTAAATTTTCCATTTTACCTAAGTTGTCAAATCTACTGACATAAAGTTGATTATAGTATTCTCCCATTTTCTTTTTATGTTCTTTAAAATCTTTATTAATATCCTTCTTTCATTTTTGATATTGGTTGATATTGGTTGGTTAGTATTGTGTTTTTCTGCTGGAGTTCTGGATTCTTTGTACCACAGGGACTGAATTGAAAACCATATATAGTTTCTTCTTTCAAGGGTTGACTCCTTTCCAGTTTTTGCCTGCTTTTGGTCACTCTCCAGTTCCTTCAAAGAGAATTTGTTTATATTTTTTTTCTTAGTACACAATTGTTTTCCACAAGAGGATTAGTTTGATACCAACTACTCTGCCACTAACAAATGTGAAACCCCAGGTGTCCACGTTTTAAAATATGCTTTTTCATTTAGTGAAGTTCATAAAGCAATGAAAAACATGATTCATTTCATTGCTAAACAATAGTTGGACCTCCTAATCATTGGCACTTTCCTGAAGTAGAGAGTGAGAAAGAGGGCTTACCAAGAACCTCAGGTGAATATATAGAGATAGTTTTGGACAACTGTGCTTCCTTAAACACTACTATTGTCTTCCTGAATGATTAGCTTAGGAAAATGTACTTAAAGACTATGGTCTTCAGTAAAATGATTTATTGAAGTTCTTAAGGGGAATGTAATGAAAAAGGAAAGTGAAGGTTATTTCAAGGTTAATTGCAATTTTAGATTGTAACCACAATAAGAAAGTGGATATGTGAAGTTTAAATAATACAATAACAAATTTAAAATAATAAAGTAGAAAACAATGTCTTTTGTGAATTTCAAACAACTATTATCTGTTAGGCTTTTAGGACAGAAACTATATTTTATGCTTTCTTTTATATTTTGTTCAGTAGATTTTTTTTTAGAGTATCTGTACCTGGTAAAACACATAGAAAAAATAAAACAGTATCTGTTTAGTGAATATTTTTGGGAGCCAAAATAAAGACTAAATGACTATCATGTGTTTTGATATTTTTTCATGATAATAACTGGAACCTCTTAAATATTTACCACATCAAATATATAACTAATATATCTGACACTGTGGAATGCACTGTTTTATTTAAATGTGCTTAATGGAAGATCAGACATACCAGACACTCAAACCAAAGGCATTTCTCATAAGTTGGATAGATCTAGGATAAGTGTCCTATAAAAAGGCACCAAGGCTTTGTGGAAGGAGACTATAAATCACAAACTCAGGTTTAAACCAGCTTTAGTAAATCTTGATAAAGCTCCTTTTTAAACTAAAAAAAAAAAAAATTAGTTTTCTATGTTCTCCCCCCATCCTCCCTTATCCCCTAAAAAAAGGTGAAAAATGTACCTGAATTCCTTAGCTTCAGGCCACTTGGATGGCTCCATTCTTCATTGGGTGCATAACTTCCTTTTAAGGCAATTAACATCATGGCTGAGAAAATCATATACAATTCTCTTCTTTTCTCTTTTAATATTCTGCTAAATAGATTAGTTCCAGGTCAGAACTGGTGTAATTTGAGGCCTTCATCAATAATGACAGGACAGAGTAGACGGAAATGAACATCTAAGTTCCAATATCCTATTATTGAAATAAGAAGTTTATTTGCTAATCATAGAGTAAACCTCCGTATCATTCAAAACTGTTAAACTTCCTAAAAGCTTTTCCTAAGGACAACCCAGGAATCAATATAAAGCAGTAAAATGACTGCTTTGTTTGTCTTCCAAAAAGCCCTGTAGACAATGAATATTTAATGGTAGACAAACCAATATGCTGAACACAAGGAGTAATGGCTTGGGGAAGCAGATGGAAGGATCTTGTTACATTGGAGGATCAAATGAATTTCAATTAGTCTAATGATGATACTTTTAAGCCTTTGCTTTAAGACTGTTGTCCTGAAACACGAGTCACGGGGTTTGTTATAAATCCCATATCCAAGGTCCATAGAGCATCAACGGATATTGCATACTCATAATTACCCATGCTGTGTCAAGTGCCTCAGGTTGAATTTAACTATATTTTTCTTGGCTTATCATTTTTACCTGGGGCATAAAATAGGAGACATGTCAATAGTTGTCAGTGTGTTTTGAAGGCCCTTTAATAGATCTCCTGGTTTCTTAGTCTCTGATCTCTGTGAATGAAAGATAAGGCATAATCAGATCAAGCATCAACAAAGGAGCCTGACAGGTCAGACTTGCCTAGGAACAGTTGACCCAAAGAAACTTTGAAATTGATCTAATTGGAAAAAATTTCCTCCTTCAAATACAGTGGACTTGTTAATCTGTTTCCTGAGAAATGAAATGTCCAGTTCTATTCCTTGAGGATTTTCTCCCTAAGGTTTCTAATCTTTTTTTTCAAGGGTACCATTTAATTTACCTGAAACCTTAGGATTATTGGGAGCCAGTGGGAATATGCAAATGAGATGTTGAGTCTGGGAATGAAGAGAGATGTGACTGTGTGTGTATGTGTTTGCACATATGTATGCATGTGCACACCCACATATGTAAGGATGTGATTGGGGGGGAGGGCGGTAGCTGTGAAAAGGCTCTTTGAAATCCCTGGACATGTTTACTCTTTTATTACTATTTTTTGATGACTATTGTTTTTTATAATTTTTGGTTCATGGCAAAATTTAGGTTTTCTAATATATCCTCTTTCCCACTCATTCTTAGCTTCTCCCATTATCAACATTGCCTCCTACCATTATTACTTTTATCTCCTTAAATAAACTTTTTTGGATATGGTTTTATTTACTCCTTTCAAATTCTCTATTCGATAATTTGTGGTTTCGACTTTTTGGAATCCTCTTAAAATTTTCAGATTTTTCTTCTCTTTACACTGAAGTAATGAATAGAGATATTATACAAGAGATGTAAGACCCAGAATTTGGGGGCTAATTAAAGTAACTTGTTTTAATTGTAGTCCTGTTATTATTTTTTGGATATGTGACACAGGGCATAATTATAACCAGACTGGGTTTTAATTTTGTAATTTATAAAATGGGCATAATATTACCTACATAATAGAGTTGTTATGAGTATTTAAGCAGTTAACAAATATAAAGTGTAAAATGCCTAAAATAGTTTGTGGTACACAACCAAGGTTTGGTATTATTTTTATCATCATCATAACTGACTTCAGTAACTCAAGATTTTTTTTTAATATTGGGGATTGAACTCAGGTGTGCTGTACCCCAAAACCCTTTTTAGATCTCACTAACTTGCTGATGTTGGCCTTGAAGTCATGACCTTCCTGACTTTACCTCCCAAATCACTGGGATTACAGATGTGCACCACAAAGCCATTGATAACTCAGAATTTTAACCAAGGAGTTTTTTAATCCGTACTACCTGTCAAGTACATTTGTTACTATTTAAGTCAGTAAATTCTCAGGGGTCTGTCTATATAACTTCTGAATTGCTTGCTTTGATAGAAACATATTTATTATTAAATATCATTCTTTTACATGTTAGTAAATATATTTTTTCTCTGTTTCTATTTTTATCCTATGTCATCTTTCCCATTTTAATGATTTTCATAAGTTTACTTCAAGGGTCCAACCAAACAACACAGTTTTGACAAAACTAAAACACTAAAACTGAAGCAGCTATCTCTACTCTGTTACATTTTAACTGATTCTTATTCCTTCCTAGAGAGTAAACTGCAAGTCAAATGAGCATAGGGCTTATGAAGACCTGGGTTTAAATTCTAATATAGCAGTGGCTCGGGAGGCTGAGATAGGAGAATCTCGAGTTCAAAGCCAGCCTCAGCAATGACAAGGCACTAAGCAACTCAGTGAGACCCTATCTTTAAATAAAACACAAAATAGGGATGGGGATGTGGTTCAGTGATGGTTGAGTGCCACTGAGTTCAATCCCCGGTACCAAAAGAAAAAAAAAAAAAGAAAAAGAAATCTATTTCAGAAGCCTAGGGTCGATCATTAGATTAAATCCAAGCAAATACCAGATGTGGAACTACAAACAAAATATATGGCACATAACAGACCCCAAATAAAAGCTTATTGCCTCCTTCTCTTTTCCTTTTCTGCTCTACAACTCCTGTTTAACATCCACAGGGGGCTTCTGCCAACCTATTGAGCAATTCATTCTTTGTGCTGCTAAGGAGTATCCACTATACAGAGCTTATGACTACCAAAGTTTTTCATCAGTCACTTGTATCTGGGGGTTATTGTTTTTTAACTTGCAAATTCTTCCATAAAAAGAGAGAGGACCAAAGTTAACAAAATCAAAAACTATCCCCCTGGCTCAATTTTCACAAGTATGTAGTATAATCATAGTCAGGCATGGCAGTTGCTCCAATTACTTGGGAGGCTAAGAGGGGAGGATCCCTTCTACCCAGGAGTTTGAAATCAGCCTAAGCAACACAGTGAGATCCTGGCTCAAAAAAACTGTAGACAACATCTATAACAAAACAATGTTATAAGGTGTCCCAAACAATTGAAGAAAGCCACAGTCAGCTACAGGGCTGTGTGGTATTAGAAGCTGTGTAGTCGAAAGCAAGGAGGCACCTATAGTCTTGAGAATCTCAAAACAGCTACCAGGCGCTCACTGGAAAGCTTAAAGCTTCAATTTGAGAAAGCAGCTGAAACTGGAAGAGGTTTTGCACACTCCAATGGCAGGGAAGTGCAAAGTGTCTGGAGTATTCAAAATTAATGAGCCAAAATTTTTACTCCTACACAAGCACTGCACAGAGAAAAAACTTCTGGGAGAAAAAATGCTCATTAAGCAGACCAGGGACGATAAGGACAAAGGAAAGAGAGGGTCCAGGTAAAAGTGAGGAAGGAGAACAGAGTCAAAAGATCTCAAAGAGTAAGCTGCTGTATGTTTACACAGAAACAACATTTTTGTTGTACATAATTGTGAAGTTGGCAGAGCTATCTCAAATTCTGCTTCCTTTCCAAAGTTTCAGAAAATTATTTCATATTAAAAATGACTAAAAACTTACCAAGGTTAAATCCCATACACAATTACTCTAAGGAAAAAGAGGATAAGACACTGAATAACATTTCTACAGTCAGTTGCAAAAATGCCAAAAAAGACATATCTGTAGAATAAATAAAAACAGTCACATTATTTCACCACAAACTGAAAGACATTAAAGAAATCATCTACAATATTAAAAGACAACAAACATGAGAACTGGGGAACCTCAGAAATGAGATGACAGAAGTCTGAAAAAATATGTAGAAATAAAATCAATTCAGAAATGAAGATTCAGCTAACAGTAACACAGGAATAAATAAACACATTGGATGCCTTAAGAACAGAAGATAAAGGAAATTAAGAGGCAAATATGGAAGGAAAGCCATACAAAGGATTGGAGAGAAAGAGCCAAATTTATACATAGGCAAAGAAGATACAACACATGTTTAATGAGAATTCCTAAAGATGAAAAAACAAAGGAAGGCACAGAATAACTACAAAAAATAGAATCAAGAATATTTGTTTGAAATTACCAATATATGTAACTGAAGCTACATGTTAAAGGTTATACTACATACTTGTGAAAATTGAGCCAGGGGGCTGGGGTTGTAGCTCAGTGGCCAAGTACTTGCCTAGCACGCATGAGGCACTGGGTTCAATCTTTAGCACCACATAAAAATAAACTAATAAAATAAAGACATTCTGTCCATCTACAACTACAAAAATAAATAAATAAATAAAATTAAAAAAATATAACTGAGCCAGAACTAGCAACACCAATACACCTAATACATATTAAAAATAAATTTACTAGATTTTAAAGGAAAAAATATATTGGTCATCTAGCCAAAAAAAAAAGAAAGAAAGAAAGAAAGAAAGAAATCCACTAATAAAGAGAAAAAAATCACATTTGTTATTAAACAAGATTCTCTGTGCAGAGAACTTATACATAGTCTAGGTAGACACAGATATAATATACTGCCTAGTTCTTTCCTAGAAACAGTGAATTTCTAGGAAACACAATTCTAGGAAATTTCAGTGTCCAGGAAATTCAATATCAGTGAATTTCCTTAGCACCAGATTGGAGTTTAGGAAAACACTTTTCTACTGAATGAAACCACTGAATGAGGCTTAAAGAAATGGCTAACTTCAAGTCAGGGCTAGAAAAAGTACAAGATAATCCTGGCAAAGACTGTTAATCAGCTTTCCATTGCCCTGACACATACCTGAAAAAAAAATCGACTTAATGAAAGGAAAGATTTACTTTGGCTCACCATTGCAGAGGTTTTAGTTCATGATTGCTTGACTCCTCTGCTCTGGTCCTATGGCAGCACAATACATCATGGTAGAAGCTTGTGGTGGAGAAGGCTAAATATAGGGTAATAATTTAGTCCTTTTCCTCTTTCCTATGTGAGCTATTTCATTGGGTAATTACATGATACAGGAAGGAATTTTTTTTCATAGAAATATTGTAGCTAATAATTGAAGAAGGAATGATTCAATTAGAATATCATTATTGCCATCTCTGATGAATGGATGGATGGATGTAATTAAGCATCAATGATTACTACCAGCAAAGTTGAGTCAAACATATGTGTGTGCCTTCTGGTGAGAAGAACAGTACCACTAGTTACATACTCTTCCCCTCACCAGAATCAAACCTCAAACTACTGCTTGTCCCAACAATATGTACTAGAGATAGAAAGGACAGAGAAATATGGGGATAAATCAGCAAAACCCAGACACAAAGAATTCTACAGGTCAGATGATCCCATTTCTTCAACAAATACATTGCAAAGAGAATAAAAAAGAAGAGTGGGAGAGAATATGTAGACTCAAATAACATCTTTTTAAAAAGGCAAAACTATAGTGTTTAGGAGTTGATATGTGGATGATGAAACTATAAATGAAAGCAAGGAAGTGATTACCATAAGAACCAGAATGTGTTTACCAAAAGGCTGAAGGAAGGGGTCATGATTCAGATGGGTGCTTGGCCACCTCTATTTATTTCTTGACCAAGGTAATGGTTTAAAAGATGTTTACTTTATAATATTTTCTAAGCTACAAATGTGTTTTATGCAGTTTTCTGTCTGTATTATATTTTACAATTAGGATTAAAAAAATCACCCTTTCTGGATGCAAGGTTTAAGTTCAATATTTAAAGGGCTGCTTCCAGGTATGTGCATTTTTAAGGAAAACTGATTGGGGGGTTACTTAGAATGCCAGAAGGTGAAATAGGTAAGTCTGAACATTTATACTAAAAATGATTTTTTTGTGTCTTCTAATTTTCATTATTGGAAAATTTTCTACACTAATATCATCAAGAAAGAAAGAAAAGGGATAGTTGATTGGTACCAGAGAGTACCTGGTGAGAGAAGAAAATATGAGATTTATCTATCTACCTACCTACCTACATACCTATTTTAAAATCTTATCCTATTCTAGTTTTTTATTTTGGTATAGTTTATTTGTGTACATGATATATAAATATGCTAGTGCTATTCTAGTGCTATATAAAGTTTAATAATAAATAAATATCAGGCATAATACTTTATATATAAATATGACTTCATATATTTACTTTACCATATACTTTATAGAGAAGCATAAATTGAAAAATTTAGAGACTACCAGTTTGCTCACTTGAGTCATATGGCAGAAGTGAAGACCTGAAATCAGGAGGGTTGGCAGGTCTTTTTAGATGGGAGGGGATGTTGTTTTGGAAATGTGCGTTTTTCCATAGGCTTGCTTTTGTAGACCAATGAGAATGGAAATGAGCAATATCAGTAATTCTAGACATGAGATAATACATAAACAAAAAACATATTAATAATAATCCCTTTTATTTTATTCTCAAAACCACTGCATGAGCTGCATGAGATCTAATGTACTAATTCTATAAAAGAGAAATGAGATCTGGACAGGTTAGATCAATTAAAGCATAATTGGGTCCCAAATCTAAACTTTCAAATTCCATTTTGCATCCTCAGTTTTACAAGTAATAATGATATTTTAGTGTTTTTATTCTCCTGTTATAGATCTGAAGATAATCAGTTTGTAAATTATTGGGGATTAACTATAATTTGTAAGTATTTTAAAAGATATCATAAATATACTTGTCCAAAGTAGATAAATCTTTGGTGGTATTAAGTTACTAGACTGGATTAGCCACTGGACTTCTCAGTGTTCAACATGCCCAAAGGTAAGATTGTCTTACTTTCTGATCACTAACCTGGCACTAATTTAAAATGCTTGCACACTGTAATGTGATTTAGGCAGACACAGTTTACACTCACTACAGAGAAAACGATGATCGTATTTTCAGTGTCTCCTGGATCACTTGCCCATGTCAGAAGAGTGATTATATATTGAGGAATGCTTATGCAACAACACGAGGGCTAATTGCTGTTCATTTAATATACTACTCTTCTTACATCATGATTTGCAAAGGTTTGTTAAAATTAGAGCACTCTGGGCTATTTACATACCACTTGCAAGGGGGGAGATTTCAGAGCTAGTCAGACATCAGATACCATTAATCAAGACCAAAAATTGTAAATGGAATGAACCAAAAGTCAATCATAAACCAGAACTGCACTCTGGCTCAGTAACAATACACAGCAAGACTGAACTCATCAGTCTTTGTGACTCTGCACTATTTTCTGGTTATCACTGATAGCCCAAGGGGATGGAGACAAGTTGGAAGGCTGCATCCAGCTTTCTCAGAGCTTACATTTAATCAAAAGAATAAGACCAGAGGCATAAATTGAAAACACATTCAAAAAGTCTAGGTGGCCTATCATAATCTCAATGGTATGAGACCTTGAAGCCACAGATTTATTGTAATATTTGTCATAAAGCAGCAAATCCTTTAAAATTTGAAATACATCCTCTTTTTAAGGGACAACTTCATCTGATTGGAGCAAAGCCTAACTAAGTTCAAGTGTGACACAGTTATGATTCATGGTCAAGAGTGGATTACACAGCCCCGTAGTCTCTTTGGTCATGACATTTTAAGCACTCCAAGTAAACACTTTCAAAGTGGTTGCATAACAAACTGGTAGTGCTATATTTTTCTTAATTTCTTCCTAATATGAGAAGGCCTACAGAAGAATTATAGAACAACTTGTTTGTGCGTGAACTAAAATAATTTTGGCATCATGCTATAAGAATGGTTCCTTCTAAAGTCTATAAATGGAAGAGAAGGGCTGTTGAAGGTGGAATTCACAGTTTGGGGAGATGAAAGAGTTCCTCAGATGCTCTCAGGTTATTCTGATAAAAGGAAGCTACATTTCCTCATTATTGCTACTGCTATGAACTTGCAATGAGTAACTCTATTCTTGGTAAACTCCATTTAAAAATGGGAAGACTTCTGCTAGAACAACCTTACTCTAATAGTCCCCATTCTGGAACATGAAGAAAACAGTCCAATTGAGTTTCCAAACCCACTAAGAAGAATAGGCAGTAAGAAACCTGAGAGTTATTTGTAAGTAAATTAGGATAATTCACTGCTCTCATTTTCTTGTTATGTAGTCATTACTTCAGCTGGCCAGTTTGTGTATTTGACCATGCAGCCCACCAACTTGGAATCTAGGAGTTAAAAAGTCCTGTGGCTATTTGTAACAAAACATTTTTATTTTGGGTCATGAAAATAGAAAAGAAAAATCAACTGTATCACAAAATTCCAATATTTGGGGACTCTGTCGAAGATTACTACAAATTGTACCAATTCTCCGCACCCGTGGCTGACTGACTGGAAAATTTCTGGAATGTTATATAAAGCAACTGTGACTACCTATTAAGGCAAGAGATTTGTGGAGATGTTAGAACTTTACCATAAGCATATCTGACTTTAAGAAGGTTATCTGGAGGAGCTGCTGTCACACACCTCTATTTATAGCCCATCTCTGATCCCTTTATGCAGTTATAGACTGGGAGGACATTAGCCTGGTCCCTAATTGGATGAATACCTTCCTTCAGTGGAGTTTTAATATCATACTTTTGGTTTTTATCCAAAGCCACTATGAAAAAAAAAACATATAAAGTTTCTTACAATATTTTAATAATATATTGGGCTTTTTTTTCCATTTAGTAGTTTTGATCTAGAAAATGAGAATGAAAAAAATTTCTTGGAATTCACTGCTTAGTAGTAGTTTTGTTTCCTTTAAGGAATCAACCCCTTTTGAAAATGCTAATTATGTAATTGGTTGGGGCACTGGGCTACCACAGTTCAGTGTTTTAACTTGTTCAATGGTATGTTTAGTGCTTTTCCTGGGACCCTATATATGAAAAACACTGTACCTCTAAATAGTTATTGTTTAAAATTTACTGTTCCTTTTAGAGTTGTTCAAATCCCTGTTCAATGACGTGATGGTAGAAGTACCTATTAAGAACACAACACCACCACCAACAACAAAAAGAAACCTAGACTGGGAACAAAGTAAAATGACTCCACAGAATTCCCATGGAATTACTTCCTCACTGCTCATCAACACACAGAAGTTTCCCTCTTGAGAATTGGGCATGGGGTTCTTTTTTCCTTCTGATTGAATGTGATTCTGGGAAATCTGGCTGGAAGCTCTACCCTGGGGAGATGTCAGTGCTAATAAAATTCTAAGGAATTTGTTAACTCATCATTTTCACCAACCTCACAGCCCGTTTGTTAGAGTTTTCTCTTAAAATTCTCCCTTTTTAGATGAACTAGAGAAAGAATAGGGTTAAAGTTAAAGGATAAAAATAGGTTGAGTAGTTTCTTTGGCCTGTCCTTAATGCATGAGAAATTTGATCATTTGCTTTTCTATAAGTGAGATTAGTTAAGAAACTTAGTCACTCCTGATGGAAAAACTTCCAGTGATGAAAATCTTAAAATATTGGAATGGGTACTGTTACTTACATGGTTAAAAATTCAAAAAGTACAAAATTATATCTCATAAAAGTTTCTATTCAAATTTTTCCCTCAAACTGTCCAACTCCTTCCTAAGATTGCAACCAATCTTTATCAATTTCTGGTAGTGTATCCTTTTAGATATATTATGTTTATACAAACAAAAAAAAAATAGATGCATGCATACAGGTGTATATAATTTCCCCTGATTTAATGAAATTATATAAGTGTTATACGTTTAAAAAATTGCACATTAAGTATCTTGGAGATCATTTCATAGTAGTATAAAGAACTTCCTGTTTTTTTTTATCTTCAATAAGGCTTCATTTTATAGCTGTATCATGATTTACCAGCTTTTAATTCATGAATAATTTATATTGTTTTTAATCTTCTGTTAATATAAACAATGTTGAGATAAACAAGGTTTTATGTACATGCCATTTCTTCTTATGTGTATTGTAAGATGAATTCATATATGTGAACTTAGTGGCTCAATGAACATGTGCATTTATAATTTTGTTAGGCATTGTGAATTACTCTATAGAGGTCATTATAATTTATATTTACATCTGCACTGCGATTGCCTGTTCACATTTCTATAGAGTGTTATCAAACTTTCTAATGTTTAAGTGAAAAAATTATTTTTCAATATAGTTTTAATTTGCATTTTCCTTGAAGAGGAAAAATATATGCTAAATTTTTTCTTATGACAAAGAGCCATAAAGTTATGTGGAGTTATTATCTGATCCTTAATGTTGTTCCTGAAGTTTTGTGGCAGGTCAGCATTAGAGTTCAGAGATCAAGAAAATGGCAACATGCCCAGAACCAAGATGGAAAGAAAAGCCAACAGGCCCAATTTCATGAATATTTGCCTTGATGGAGTCCCTGATGATATCCTTAGAAGATAATTTCTGTTTTTATGTGGATGCAATTAGCAGTGAAGTTTCGGATTTCCCAATGCCCACAAAAGTAGCTCTAAGTACTTGGCAGAGGGTGTTTTTTTGTTTATTTTTCTCTCAATCTATCCCATAGAAAAATGAAGAAAAACAGGTTCTATATTTATAGGTATAACAATAGAACTGTGGGGGGTTGGACCAAGTCATCTGGGTCATATGAGGGTTATAAAGATTAAATAACATGTTTAACACAAGGAATATTCTGCTTAGGGAGGAGGCACATTGGTAATTAGCATAATTGTCTCATGACTTGCAGAAACATCCGTGGCTTTTTTTTCTTTTTTTTTTTTTTTGTGTGTGTGTGTGTGTGTGTGTGTGTGTATGGGTGAGTCATCCAATGGTGCTTAATGTTGTTTCTCTTTAAAATTAAGCACATGGCTTCTTTTAAAAGTCATAGATCATGTTAGTTATGTGTCTGTCTTTGTAACAGGGACCTCAACAACAAGTGAGAGGTGTCATTATATAATGGAATAAAATAAGACTAGGAGTTGGGCCTCCTGGGTTTGCACTGGCTCCTCACTAGCTGTATGACCTTGTACAAGTCATTTGACCTTTCTGAGCTTCAATTTCTTCACTCAGAATAATGAAGATAATAATCTGACCTATATACACCTGGGTCTCATGAAGAAATAATGGACCATGGTATATGTGAAGAGTGTACAACTACAAATAACAACACATCTGTTTGTCTGTGAGTTCATCTAATATTCTTGGTATAGGCAACTATGAAATATAGCATCTTTAGATTTTTTTTCCCCCTTCAGAAAAAATTTACTTAAAGTGCTTTTAGCAAACCCCAGTGAGGTAATTAAACTGTTTTTAAAAATTGGATTCAGGTTGTCTGACATTTAATGCTTCTTTAATGTTATATCTCTCATAGGCAGAATATTATCTTTGGAAAAGCTTTGTATTCGAAATATGCCTTATAGAAGAAAACACTTTATGGGCTGAAAATAGCTTTGGATGAAATTTGCTTAGTCAAGCAAAGAGCAAAGACTCAGTTTGTGTTTAGGGAAAAGTGGGTGGGCCCGGTTTCTCTCTCCAGTGTTCTACACTCCTTCCCACTTTTTATATTAGTATCTAACAGTTGGAGTGCTCATTTCTTTCATCTTTAATAGGTGTTTGCTAATAAACCTCTCAGAACTATGAAGACAAATACAGACCGTCAGTGGGAACCACAAAGGGACATTCGCTGTTGGTTCCTTGCAACCCTCCCACCTCCCATCTCCACCACCCCTTGATGCACTGACCCCACCTCTGTCATGAGGTCAGAGGGCTCAGAAGAACTGGTGGTCAGAGCGGAGGAGCGGGACGCTGATCCTCTGTGTAGCCCGGCCAGCCCTAGGTACCTAGCATTGGCAGAGCTTTGGTCGCCCGGGGGACTTGTGTGGTCTGGGGACTCGCGCTTCATCCAGGTGCGCAGGCAGCATCCCGCGGCCCAGCGTCGCACGTGGCAACAGGTGCAGCACCTTCCTGGGTAGACGCCTCAGGCGTGGGGGCGCGCTCGCTCTTAGCCCGGGAGCGCGCGGGGCCTCGGGATTGGGACACGGGAGCGCGAGAGGAGGGAGCGAGCAGAGCCCGCCAACCTGCCGAGAGGAGCCTCGTCGAGCCAAGAAAAGCAGGAGTCTCCCTGGCTCGCGCCTCAAGGTACCGCCTCGCGCGTCTCTCAAGTTTCTCGGGGCGCAGCCCTCTGGAACCTCGCCTGTCCTGGGTCTCCAGCTGGGAGACGGAGGAGGGGTCCGCTCCGAAAGAGCGGCGGCGGGTGTTGGAGCTGAGACCGCTGAGCTTTTCTATTTACAAGTTTTCCCAACTCCCCGCCCTTGCTCCACCCCCTGGCAGCCCGGGAGGCGGGGAGGCCCTGACGCCCGGACTCCGGGTTCCCGCTTGGCAGCCGTTGCTGCCGCCGCCGGGGTGCAGTTGGGCTGGGGGCCGAGCCGCGCGCCTCAGGTGCACACGCCGCCGCGTCGTCCTCCCGGGATCGGCCTGGAGCGCCCCCGCCTAGAGTGCCAAGGGCGCCCGGGCTCCGAGCGCTCTCTCCGCCGCTGCTCCCCCGAGGGCTCGGCTTTGGCTCCGAGGCGCTGCGGGTAAGTGCAGAGCTGAGTAGATTCCCGCCGCCCAGTCTGGCTGCGGTGGCGATCTCTCCCCGAGGGGCACGCGGTCAATGCAACTGACTGGTGGAGAGGGGACTAGTTTCCGAAGAGAGGGGCGCGTATTTGGGTGTGCCAAAGTTGGGGGAGAAGGTGGGGTGGCAGCTCCGTGGAGCAGAGGCAGTTCTCACGTGGGGTCAGTGAGGCTCCTGCGGAAGGGACGGATGCGGATCTTGTCGCTGTCACCTTGAAAGTGACCGGCTGGGGTGATGGCGGGGGGGGGGGTTCACTATAGACTGGGTAAAGCCTATACTCCAGCTTGTACCCCCAGCCAGAAGCCGCCCACCTGGCACTTGAACCGCCGGGGCCAGCGACCCTAGCCTTCCCGCTGGGCAGTTTGCTTGGCAATCTGGGCTGAAAATGTGGGAGTCATGGGGGTTGCTGCAGTTCCTAAGTCTTTTCGCTGTGCCTCATTACTTCCTGCGGCTCGTTTGTACTTTTCAAGCTCTCTAGAAAAAATCCACTCCTAGTTAAGGCCACCTTATTGACGACTCAATAGTAATTAGTGGACTTAGGAGTTGAACTTATTTTAGATAAATCTTTTTTGCCCTAATCCTTCCCCTCCCCCTAATCTTAAGACATACTCTTTTCTGCTAGGTCATTTGTAGATTTTGACTTGGAATAATTAACCTTAGAAGGGGGAATGAAGAGGTTAATTATTCATTTAGCCTGCCTGCATAGTTGCACCTATTCCGTTAAATACTATTTTAAGCAGTCAGTGTTCTAAGCAAGGAAATCCAGTGTATTCTGTTTGTTTGAATAAAACCAAAATCTTAGGCCAAACGAGGGGTGAGAGCTTTCATGTTTTGCCAGGTGATTGGAATTCAATCATCACACTAAATCACAGCTCTGGGGATGGGGGTGGGTGGGAGTGGAGTTTTAAGGAGTGAATTCCTGGGAGAGGAAGAAATCTATGGGGTGGGGGGATTAAAAAAAAATGAGTCTTTGCTACCTGGAACCTATGACCTTTGTAAGAAATCTAACTACACCCAGATAACAGTGTATGGGTAACTCCAAAGGGAACTGCATAATCGAAATTGTGGTTACATAGACCAACTTTTTTAGGGATGATTACAGCAGGAAATGATGGACTTTAAATTAAAACGATACCCTACTTACATAGCTTTACAATGTGGAAAATTGCTTTTATAGAATTTTTCTTTAAGTATTGTATTCCATAAAGAAAGTTATACCCCAAACCCTATTTGCTTATTAAAAAATAAAAACCCTCATAGGAGTCGAATTTAGTTTAAAATAACATGTAACATGCAGTTCTTTATGTAATTTGCATCGACTTTTCCCACCTATTCTTTCTGGCTTTTGGCCGTGGGGGTGGGGCTGGAGATCAGTTTTGTGCCTGTCACCCATATACTCTTCCTATCAAGGTATACCCCCAGCCTCCAACATCTGTTCTTGTAGAGAAAATAGTGTTTGGTAGAGGTCTGCATCATTTAATTAAATGTCAATAAATCAAAGTTGACTTTTAGAGTGTTTAATAGGATTATGACATTCTAGATAAATTTCTTATACTATTTCTTGGAAACTAAGCTCCAATTATTAGACTTGAGCTTTTAATGTCATTTAATAGTCCTGTTAACTATCTTATGATTTCAAAAGTAATGCATTCTTGATATATAAAAATTAGAAGATTCAGAAGAAAGTGCAAGAGTTAAATAATCATCCTACCTACCTAAAGATATAATTAACATTTTCTTCGTATATGTTAATATATAAAACAAATTGTTACTATAATATATACCAATATACATGCCATTTTTTCCTGCTTAGCATATCATAAAAATTACTCATGATTGTCTTCAGAAACCTTATTTTAGTGTTTATGCAGTATTTTATTCTATAGTTGTATTGGTTTATTTAACCATTTTATATTGTTAAAAATTTTTTTGAAGACATTGATGAACCTTTATTTTGCTCATTTATTTATATTCGATGCTGAGAATCAAACCCAGTGCCTCACACATGCTAGGCAAGTTTTCTACCACTGAGCCACAACCCCCAGCTCCTATATAACCATTTTCTAACAGCTGAACTTTTG
This sequence comes from Urocitellus parryii, assembly GCF_045843805.1. Classification (NCBI taxonomy): domain Eukaryota; kingdom Metazoa; phylum Chordata; class Mammalia; order Rodentia; family Sciuridae; genus Urocitellus; species Urocitellus parryii. The sequence continues at coordinate 24,108,001 of NC_135544.1, read as the reverse complement.
TTTATTTCCAGTTACTATTATTAAATATACTCTTAGAAAAATCATCCTTTTAAAAACTTTGGGACAGGATATATTAGGAAGGAGTCCTTGAAAAACAGTTCATAGTTCAAAGTCTCTTGATAAGCATTTGTTTAAAAAAAAAAAGTTTTAACCAAAATAATGTTTATCAGCATTCTGTGAGAGTACTTGTTAACATGGATCATCCCTAAAAAAGGAAGAAATATTCTTGCCAGCTTTTTAGGTGAAAGATGCTACCTCAATATTTAAATTTCCATTTTCTTTGGTTACAAATGGTATTGAACAACAAAAAAATATTTTTGGTTTATTTCTTTTTAAATTTTTGTTACTGGGGTTTGGACTCGGGGGCACTTCCACCATTGAGCTACATCCTCATTTCCCCACTCTTTTTTTTTTTTTTTTTTTTTTGAGACAGGGTCTTGCTTAGTTGCCCTGGCTGTCCTCTAACTTGTAATCCTCCTGCTTCAGCCTCCTGAGTTGCTGGGATTAAAGGTGTGTGCCACTGTGTCCAGTGGTTTTCTTTCTTTTTAATTGGATATAGTGCCACATTTTTTCTTGGAACATTAATGTCTTTCTGTGAATTCATAAGAGCTCTTTATGGATTGTTAGAAAACTTTTGCCATCATATTGAAGATAATCTTTCCATTGCAGTCTTTGCCTTGTAAGCATTTATAGTGGTGTTGATCAACAAAATTCTGTACTCAGCATTACTAAATCTATTGACATTCTCGAGACAGAATTCTTAACATTTCTAAATTATGTTTAAGAACTGTGTGTGAAAGTGGTAGAATACTTTTGTGAAAAGAATTCCTCCTCAAATTCTGAATTGGAGGCTGTTGTAATGGGTTGGAATCTATGTTCTAGAGTATACAGTATTGCAGAATTTCTTGCATTTTTGGTGAGAAATTGTCAAGACTGGCAAACAATGTTCTTTGAAATCAAAGCAGAAAGTTTCAAATCCCAGACATTGAAAATCTTTTAGATTTGTTGTGATTATACAAAGCAGGCCCACAATTCCTTTGTTTCCATTCATCCATTTCTAGTGTAATTTTGTCAGACTCTTTTGCTATTCGTTATTGTAGTTTCTTACAGAATTGTTAATATGAGTCTTTCCTTGATGTCTTGACAGTAATGTTTTTCCCAAACTAATTTCCAACACTGTTCATAGATTAAACTATTTGTTTGAAGGGGACAAAAAACCTTCCTGATTTCTCAAACTTATCTTTCTATATATACTATGGAAGTTTAAATATTTCCTGAGGGCTTTTCAAAGGCTTCACTGAACCGCATGAGTTCTCCATCACAGCCTGAATCCATGCATTCTCCCCCACCCCCCAATCTTTAGAGCCCAGGGGTAAGCCACGGGGTACTATTTGGGCTGTGAGCATGAGGTTAGTACTCCTGGTGTTTGGTGGCAGACTTTCTTTGGAGGTGAGTAGGCCCAGGAGGAGGTGGCCCTATAGCTGGCAGGTATGTGGGCAGTGGTGACTGTGGCCTTCAGAGGAAGTAAGTAAGAGGAGCTGAGGACGAGTGATCATATTCTACAGAAAAGAGGAACCAGGTCTCATGGTAAGAACTCAGCTAGCCTGAAATCTGGTTCTGAAAAACCTGCTTTGACCAGAGGTCTCCATGCTTGAGTTATGATAGCCTAATGTAATTGGAGTAGCGATTTCTTCTAAAAATTTTATTCCTAAACCAAGTTTAATTAAAGATTGCTCTGATGATAGTTAATTTAAAAAAAATACTCTCAGTATTCTTTGAAGTCAGCAGTTACTACTACTCTTTCATGTGGGCAGTTTTCTATGATGATATTAATGAATAACTTTCTTGTTCACTTGGCCCAAGATTAAAAAAAAAAAAGTTTTTCATTTTGGGGATGACAGATTTGAGGGTCTATCTTTACTATGTGAATAAATACTGTAAGCTTCATTTTTGTACACCATAAACCAGTTTGTATTTGTGATTTTTCAGATATACAGTGTTACACAATTGAGGAAGAAAGATTTGCTCAACCAATTGAGTGTAAATAAGGTAGTACCTAGAGGTACTTCACTTTATAGCTTTCAAACACTTCAGAAGTACATATTTCCACATAAATCTTAGATTTACAAGGCAACTTAATTTGTTCATTAAAGCTAGTAGGTTTTCCTTGCACTGTAGCTCAAATACAGTATTGAGTACTGAAAATGTATTTATTTAAAGATAAAATGCTTTTAAGTTTCGCTGTCAGGCCCGTGTCTCAAGGATGTTCATGTGTACACATTAGTTACATGAATAAAACAAGAATCTGTGTGTGTGTGTGTGTGTGTGTGTGTGTGTACTGGGGATTGAACCTATGGGCTTTAGAACTGAGCTACATCCTCACTTCTTATTTTCATTTTATTTTTGAGGCAGGGTGTCCTCACATTGCTGAGGCTGGCCTTGAACTTGTGATCCTCCTGTGTCAGTTTCCTGAGTCACTGGGATTATAGGCATGTGTCTGGCTGAGTAGAATCTTTTTGAGCAGTGAAAAAAAGATGAAGTGCAGGTCCTAAGTTCCTTAGACTAGCTGCAAAGGGGCAAAGAGGTTGCAAAGAATGACTTCCAGGCATTGTAACTATGCCTGAAACTATACTGATTTTATGTGTCAATAAGGATTGTGCCAAGAGGAAGGATAGTTCTGCTCGGTTTCCCACAGTGTGGTGACCTCTGGTCAAAGCAGGCTTTTCAGAACCAGATTTCAGTGCTTCCCACCAGCACAACAGAACAGAGGGGCAGACTAGGAACACATGGGTCTTCTAGGTAAGATGCTTTGTAATGGGTTTTTATTCTCATTTAAAAAAATATTTTATTTTTGGTGCTGGGGGTTGAATCTAGGGGTGCTTTACCACTGAGCTGTATCCCTAGAACTTTTTGTTTTCTGTTTGAGACAGGGTCTCCCTAAGTTGCTGAGGCTGGCCTTGAACTTGTATTCCTCCTGCCTCAGTCTCCTAAGTCACTGGAATTACAGGTATGCACCACCGAGCCTGGCTGGAATGGGCTTTTAAAACATTAAATTACCTTATTATCATTCTTTTAGCTAAGAAAATTGGATGCAAAAGAAAATTTAATTTTGAGGGCCTATCACAATTACCATGATGGTCTGCTATTAACTAGGATATTGCAGAAACTTAAATTGGCATTGTGAAAGGAGTCCTTCTGTGAAATATCCATACTTACTAGAAGAATAGGAAGAAGAGGTGTAAGAGTATATTCTTATGTAAATAAACATATAGCTTAAATCACATTTATGACTGTATTCTTTAAGTCTTGACTATTGGGTTGTTAGCTTATCTCCTATTTTTTCCCTACATTGGAGCCTTGGTAATAATTAACTCAGGTGTTATTTACAGGTGCTATATACCAATCCTGAAGGAAAAGTCAATATTTCTTCACCTTATTTCAGATAAGCAGTTCATATGAGGTATTTAGTAGTGTTCAGTTGCATATAAGAAATTAATTTTCTTTCATATTTATCTTTTTTTTAATGACTGTTAATGATTAGTGATAGCATGTTGAAACTGCAGGTCCTTTTCAATCAGAGCTCATTTGGCTAGCTTGATGAAATAAAAATAGAAGCCAGTGTAGATACAAGCGTTCTAAGGGATGGCTTTCAAACATAGATCTGCCCTCTTCCCCCACCTCTCTGTCAAGTAGTTGAGTTGTACTTACCGGAATACCAGTTAATTATCTTGGGTCATAAAAAGTTGTATTTTTTTTTATTATACAGTAAACTGCTATAGTGTAGTCCTCTCATTCTTAGACACATTACATAATTGAACCATATTTGCCTGTCACTAATCTGATCCAGTAGGCTTTAACTGCAGTGAACCTGGCAGAAGTGCCTCATGCTGGTAGAGAAAGATGGATTGGAGAAATGAGAAGTGGGTTAAAAAGGCTGAGTTATGTCAGGACCTGTTTATTGAGAAAAATGCACTTGTTTTATTAGCTCATCCATGTCAGCCTCACTTGCAGAACCAAGCCCTTTATGTATATAATTAGGGCTATGTTTTCATGTTAAATGGCAAGTAAAAGAATCTTTGCTGTTTGAATATTATATTTGATTTTCATCATCCACAAGTCCTGATTCAAGCACTTTCTATGGTCCAAATCTTGTACCAGGGCACAGATATGAAAAGCATTTGGCCCCAATTCTGAGGATGTTACTTTTTTTGTTGTTGGAATTATTTCCCAAATTGTTATTGTGCCATAATTCCCACCAAATTTTGGTAAACAGGTTGTTTTGACATTCTTGATTATAATCATCATGACTCTTTTTCTTATTACTAGAAGAGCTGAAAAGCAAAAACACTTAATACTGTACTCTGATTTTACTTAATTTCTCTGAATACTTTTGGTAGTTAATTTTTCCAATATATGAATAGATATGTATATTTTCTCCGTGTAGGTGAAAATATATATACACATTTTTTTTTTAAATTTTTTTTTAATATTTATTTTCTAGTTCACGGCGGACACAACATCTTTGTTGGTATGTGGTGCTGAGGATCGAACCCAGGCCGCACGCATGCCAGGCAAGCGCGCTACCGCTTGAGCCACATCCCCAGCCCCAATATACACATTTTTTTAAAAAAAAATATACTAGGGATTGAATCCAAGGCCTCAAGCATACTAGGCAAGTGCTCTACCATTGAGCTAGTTCTCCAATATCTTCTTGTTACATTTTGTAAGGCTTTTGAAGATAGAGTTTGAACCTTACAGTACTGGGAACATTTGTACTTTTATAATTATTTGTGATGGATGTAGCCCCATAAATCATTTAGAGTTCTGATGGCATGGAAATTCAAATTATTTTTTGCAGTTAATTAGTAGAAAATCTTTTAAATCAGAAGTATGAATTTCCTTACTCATTTCCCCACTTTCCTCCTTGACCTCTCCTCTTGCTCTCACCCCTCATCCCAAGTTACATACTGGACAAGCAAAGGGACAAAGGAGGTTTATCAAATGAAACTGAAATTCAAAAACTTATAACCTTACTAATATATAATCATAGGACAATTATTTCCTGTGTCTCTCTGGGAAGGATGACGTTGGAGCAGAGTAGCAGAGCTGGAAGGTGCAGAGGATCCTGTTCCTTCTGAGTTACTTTTTTTGTTAGGAAGAGCCTTTCTCAGGATATCTGCCATACCCATGTGCAAACTCTTACTCAGAATTGATTCCACTTGTGATAATTTATTACTTTCTCCACTTACACAGAAAATCACAAGTTGATGATTTCTCTTGAATACCAACTTGGGCTGTTTTCTGTTTAAAAAACTATGTCTTTTACAACTTACAGAGGAGAATTCAGATGACTTTTCACCCTGAGATTGTTCTTTTTCCTATAGTATTAAATATTTGTGTTTCAGAGTAGTTTTGCATTTCTATAAAACCTTTTGGTAGTTTGCTAGATTTTTTTTTCAATACAGTAATGGGGATTGAACATGACCTGGTGCATTCTAGGCATGTGGTCTATCATTGAGCTACATTTCTGGCTCTCTTTTCTTTTTCTTTAATTTTGAAACAAGGACTTGCTAATTTGCCTAAGCTGGCCATGAACTTGTGATCCTCCTGCTTCAGCCTCCTGAGTGACTGAAATTACAGGCATGAGCCACCATACAAATCACACATCTGATTTGTAGAATTCTTCATTATTGAACTCAATGTAATGCTCTCAAGTACTAACAAATTGTTGTTTAACATTTAAGAAATATTTCTGTCAACATCTCACTGATGTTGCTTTAGGAAGACACTAATGGGAACTATTGCAGAGGGATTTCCTAACTCTTAATTTCAATGTGAAAATAAGGTTCTAATCAATAAAAGTGGAATGGAGGTAGGAAAAAAACCTGTTTCTTTTATTATGGAAAAATGTAAGCCATTTTATATTGCAGATTGGACTATTATAAAAAATGTGAGTTTTAGTTTATCAAATGAAACTGAAATTCAAAAACTTATAACCTTACTAATATATAGTAATAGGACAGTTATTTTCTACTTCAATAGTAAAAGGTATTTTGATCTTGAATAATTTGCCCTCTTCCCCACCGTCCAGTACTGAGTATTGCTTTTCTTCTTTTGCTTTTGAATTTGGAATACTAAAATAGAGGTATTTCTACAGTTAGCTAGGTTTTGCTCACCCTGACCTCAGGTATGAGACCTTGGAAAGATACTTTGTTATAGAATTGGAAAAAATGTTATGAGTATCAGAACACTTGGAATAGGAATGAAATGGAGAGTGTAAAAACTGAGCAATTAGACACAGTCGGGTTCATGTCTCAGGTCTTCTATGTCAGCTGGGTGACCTTCCGTGAGTTACTTCATTACCTCTGCACGCCAGGTGCCTCATCAGTACCTCAAGGCTAAGGTGCTATCTCTTGGGGTCATTCTGTCACAGTGCCAGGTATATAGAAGATCATCAATAGGTGCTAATAATCTCCTTTGTTTAAAATCTCTTCTGATTTATAAGTTGTTTTCTGTAATTTCCTTGACTTGGCTTTGGTGAAGGTGTTGCTTAAACTTGCTGGTGCTCTCTATTGGAATCAAATTATTAGGAAGGAGCCTGATAACTTTCTCTTTTCCTTTGAAAGATTTGGTTTATACAGTAGCATTTGACATTTATTCTTGGACTCCAGTTTTGTTACCTTTTGATTTTCTTTAGAGCTGTGAATTTAGTGACCTGCTCATATTTTGTTAGATTGGAGCTGTATCTTTTTAAATCCAAGCAGATACTTTCACCTTTGCTAAAGTCTGTATATTATGTTACCAGTTTTCTATCCGCACATTTTAAAAGCACTTAGAGTTGAGTCATCACTTTTGAAGTAATAATGCCCTTATGGATTTTAAAGTACTTGAGGGCCCCTATTCTAATAGTTAAGCTTTAACTTAGTCCAAAATGTTCAAGAGTATAAATTGTAAAATCTTACTATTTATATGTTTAAATACTAAAGAGATTCTGAACTTTTATTTTTGAGGCAAAGAGAAATTATGTTTTTGGAAAGCACCTTGTTAATATAACACATTAAGAACATTTTCATTCAGTAAGCATGTCAGCCCTGTGATTTGTGCAGAGCAGGTCATGAGAGCTCTGTTTGACACAGAAGGAAATTGGGAACCAGAACTATATGAGTAAATGTTTTGTCTTATGGTAAGTTAAGGACTGGTACTAAGGACTTCTACTCATTCTTTCTCTACTCCCAACACAGTGCTCTTACTTGATGAGTTTTAATGTCAGTAAAATGTAATAAATTAGTATTGCCAGGTTTTTTCCTAAATATGGGTGTTGAAGTGGGATCCAAGTTATGCAATGGTTTGGAATATAAAAATTCAGATGACATAGCTTAGAATTATGGTTCATTATTGTTCCATTTTCTAACCACAGAACATTAATACAGAATGTTAAATGTTGGAAGTCATTTAGATTAGTAGCACAAATGGAAATTTGACAGTTACAGATTGTTACAATGTATTTCATTACTATAGGAATTTAGCTTTCAGACTATTCTGAAAGAACCATCATTTGGATCTTCTGATTTCATCCCATTTCATAAATTAGCTGTCCAGTCATGTTGAATAGGGACTGATATTTGAAATAATTTCTTCTATAAGAATACGAGTCCTATTTCCTTATTAAGCTACACAGAGGCAGGTAATTATTGGGGTGTATAGGGATAATTCCCTGGAAATTCAGCTAAAAGGTGAGGCCTGATGTCAGTTGGAACTGGGAAGAGATGAATGCCCCATGAAACCAGTTACACCTGAGAGTCTGGGTCGCATTTCTAGCCCTGGAGGACATCAGCTCTCTATTACCAGGTGTTGTCTAAGAAAGGTAGAGTATTGGGACTTTAATAGTGGACGCTTTTCTGGAAGTTGGCAGTCCTTTTGCCTAACCAAAGTGAGTTATATGTGTACATATGTTGATCTTCTGTTCAAAAACTTTTATTAGCCAATGGAAAGCCTAACGTAATCATTTTCAAGTGAAGGGTACAGGAAGCTGATGTTTAATAAAGGTTGGGAGGTACTAGGTGAGGTGCCAACTTGCGTAACCCGACACACACAGTGACGATTTTCAGTTGGTCTTGGCACGATTCAAGTGGAAAATTATTTCCTTTAAGCCAAGTGGACTTTGAAGAGATGTGATACCTGTCCAAAGGTTTTGAACAAGGAGCTATTTATTCATGGTCATATAGCCCTTTCTGGAAAAGATTTTATTTTAGCTTTAAACTCTGCCCACCTACCTGGCCTACCTCATTTCCCTCAAATTGCTTGTGCAATTTCTTGGGTAATTTCTCTAGGGAACTATATGAAATTTTACAAACAAAAAGCATGCGAAGTCTTCAAGTCATTTCTTTAGCCCAACTGTATAGTCCTTGACATTGTCCTCGATGGGTACCAGGTATGCATGGTGGTTTAGTTTTTGTTATTTACTTTTACCAACAGTTCTTCTTTTTTTTTAATTTAATTTTTGGTACTGGGGATTGAATTCAGGGGCTCTTTATTACCGAGTAACATCCTTAACTTTTAAATTTTTTTATTTGAACTTACGATCTTTGTGCCTCAGCCTCCTGAGTCATTGAGATTACAGGTGTACACCACCATGCCCAGCTTGAACAGTTCTTTCTATACTGGCTCAATACTGCTCTTGAACTTGGTTTTGTTGTTTTGACTGTCATTTTTTACTGATTTTCATGGGGAAAGAGATCTACTTTTCAGTGGAATTCTGAAAATCATCTACATTATGATGTAATAGCCAAAATTTTGACCTTAATTAGATCTTAATTTTGTTTACTTCTCTATTAGTAGTATTGAGTCTAGCTCTTTATATTTATTTGCTCAATAAATAGTTTTAGGGATTTTGACTAAGGCTGAAAAATACATTTTCGAGTCATCAGAAGTCTGTTGGCTTGAAACTGTAGGCAACTGGCACATGGTCCTGACCTGCTTTTTAAGGAGATGCAGTCTATGGCTATAGTGCCCTTAAAGAGTTGTGTCCAGAGACCTACATTTAATAGAAAGGTCTGGGGGAATATATTTAGGAGGTAACAGTAAAGCTAAAATTCTGAATAAGTAGAATAGATAAATTAGCAGTTAATTGGTATAATGAACATTCAGAAGTTTCAAATGGGTAGGAAGGATTAGTTGGAAAGCAGATTTCAGAACAAGAACCAGAAAAAAAAAATGTAAATTTTGACATGAAGTATTGGATCTGTCAGAATGCACATTGCTGTTTTTTTTTTTTTTTTTTTTGTTGTTGTTGTTCCAGGGATTGAACCCAGAGGCACTTAACCACTGTGCCACATCACCAGCCCTTTTTATGTTTTATATTTTGAGACAGGGTCTTGCTAAGTTGCTTAGTGCTTCACTGAGTTGCTGAGGCTGGCTTTGAACTTGAGATCCTCCTGAAGTCCTGGGATTACAGGCATGCACCACTGTGCTTGGCTGCACATTGCTGTTTACTGGCCATGTGATGTTTGGAAAAAAAAAATTGAGATAAAATTAAGAACCATGAAATGAAATGCACCTAGTGTTAGTGTATAATTACGAGTTTAGATAAATATGCCTGTATGTAACCATACATCAGTTAAGATTTAGAACATGTCCGTCATCCCAGAAAGTTCTCTCGGGTGAATGAACAAGATGTTGAGCTTTGGTCATCAGCACGGTGAGGACGATAATACAGGTTGTCAGACAAGGTTGTCAAAGTTACAACCACAGCAGCTAACAACTGGGTATGTTAGAAAGTTTACAACAGTTTCATTTAACTCTAAAACAATCCTGTAAGAGGGGTGGTTGTCGTTATGTTGGTCTTTGTAGATGTGGAAAATGAGGTCAAGGTTAGTTTTTGGCTTGCCAATGTAATTCAGTTACTGAGTCAGTTTGGGAGCTCCTTGAGAAACGTGTACCCTCCATGTCCAGGTGGCTTTGGGGTCTGTTGCTGTGTTTTGTTTTTTAAATATTTTTTTAGTTGATGATGTATCTTTAATTAATTAATTAATTAATTTATATGTGGTGCTAAGGATTGAACCCAGTGCCTCACACATGCTAGGCAAGTGCTCTACCACTGAGCCACAACCCTAGCCCCTGTTGCTGTGCATTTAAGAGCTACAGATGTTAGGTGATGTTTGTGATCGTGGAGAGGAGGGTGAAAAAGATTCCCCATTTGAGCTTGGTACAGTGGTACCTGCCTGCAGTCTCACCAACTGAGGAGGAAGGAGGATGGCTTGAGCCAAGGAATTTAGGGCCAGTCTGGGTAACATAGTGAGACTCCTTTAAAAAAAAAAATAATAAAAAAATAAAGAACTGGGCTTAATATCCATTGCTGCTATTCATTAACTGTTTTCTTGGGCAAGGTGCTATTCTCCTGGAAACATCAGGTGAACATCTCTGAAAAGGAGGAGGAATGGGGAAGGTGACTGTCTTGTGACCTGTCTGTCCAAAGGCCTGTCAGTGGACCCTGAAGAGCTGAGCCCTGATGTTATCTTTGTCCATGGAAGAGGTGTCTGCTTCCTCTCCCACCCTGGTCTCACACAGTGCTGATGGTGGACAAGTAAGCAGGCATGACAGTGTGTCAGAGAGAGGGGGTCCCCACTTGCTAGGCCCTTGACATGCTGAGCATCGTGCTGACCAGCTCTTTCTCTGGCCAGTCCTCCTGATGTTCAGAAGCTGCAGACCGTTTCTCAGCTGTTAGGTCATCCTCGCTCCACAAAACCTGTCAACTGCGTTAGGAAAGAGCCTTTTTTTAAAAAGTTCTATTTTTCTTTTCTTCCCAAAGAGTATATCCTTGATACAGAACTGTCTGTGTTGGTTTGAGGTGAGTGGCTTTTTAAGTGATCCAAAGAACTGTGGAGAAGTCCTCTGGGCTGAACGTAACATGAGCTGCTCCTGGAGTGTGTTCAGATGCTGCGTATTAAACATACCACCCTCACTTTTCTAAGTATTAAACCTAGATCCTTAACTCCTTAACAGTGCTCAGGGAGGGTCCATTTCTTCCAGCCCCAGTCACTGTAGCAGCCACAGAAGCACTTCACAGGATGACTTTCACAGTACAAATCAGAAGTGGAATTTTCTCTTTCTAACCCAGCTTGCCCACAGGTCTCCATTTCATCTCTCTTGTAGAGAACACACAGCAACCACCAGATAACTTTTGGTTAAAACCATCACTCCCAGGTATTTAAATTGGGTCAATTTAAACTTCCTGTCTTGGGCTGTTCTCTCTCCTTCCCCAGTACAGCCCTTCTGAGTTGATACCTGGGTTCTGAGGAGCCTGATAACATGGCGGCACTGGATGAGGGTGGTCTGATCCAGGTGCTGCCCTTCAGGCCTCTGGTCTCTACTGAGGCAGTTGATCATGGCTGGTCCTTGATGCCTCTGTCCCTCTGCATCCTGTGGGGCTGGTGTGTGCTGGTGAATGTGGTCTCTGTTGTGGCTTCTGCTGGGAAGGTCAGCTACACTGCCCTGCCTTCAAGTGTCCCAGGCCTTCTCTGGTCCATCGACTCTCTTAGCACCAGCCTCTGTTGGTGTCTTTCTCTGTGGGTCTCCTGCTTTGATCTTCCTGGAGGTTTGCAAACTGTCCTCCATACCCTATGGCTGCCATTTTGTGGCTTAGCTCAGAGCTTCCAAATGCAGATTGTAAATCAAACATTTGGTGACAAAATGTTAACTAGGATGCAACGAGATGGAGAAAATATAGGGAGCTCAGGTTTTCAAAAGTCAAAATTCATATAACCCAACTAAAGGAACATTCTTTATTCTGCAATTATGTACTCCGTTTTTTAAAATTAGAGCTTTATGTTTATACAGAGTAGTTGGGTTCACACTGACAAACTTGTACATGCATGGAAATCTGTTTCAGTTAATGATTCTCCCTCTTTTCCATCCCATTTTCCCTCCCCTGCTCCCTCCTCTCTCCCATTCTCCTTCCTCTACTGTACTTGACTTCCTTTCACTCGTCTATTAATTTATATTTGATTGGGTCTTTATATTATCCTGTCTTTCCCTCCCCCTTTCCTTCATTTTATTCTAGCTTCTGCATATGAGAGAAAGCACTCAACTTTTTATTTTCTGAGTTTGGCTTATTCACTTAGCATGATAGACTTTATTTCCACCCATTTATCAGCAAATGCCATAATTTTATTATTTTTTATGACTGAGTAGAACTCCATGGCATATATATACCACAGCGTCTTAATCCACTCATCTATTGATGGGCATCTGGATTGATTCTGTAATTTGGCTGTTGTGAATTGTGCTGCTGTAAGTATTGAGGTCTCAATTTGGCTCTAGTAATGCCAATTTTAGATCTTTTAAAAAAGTGTTTTGGAAAAATTTTTTATTTGTTGGTACCAGAGATCGAACCCAGACGTGCTTAACCACTGAGCAACATCCCCAGCCCTTTTAAATATTTTATTTAGAGACAGGATCTTGCTGAGTTGCTTAGGGCCTTGTTGAGTTGCTGAGGCCGACTTTGAACTTGCAGTCCTCTTGCCTCAGCCTCCCAAGCCACTGGGATTACAGGTGTGTGCCACTGTGCCTAGCTCAATTTTAGATCTTTTGGGAAAAATACCAAGGAGTTGGATAGCTGGATCATATTGTGGTTCCATCCCTAGTTTTTTGAGGAATCTCCATACTGCTTTCCGGAGTGGTTTACATACTCCATTTTTGTGTTAAAATAGCCTTTATAATGTGTTGACAGTAGTTGTCTGATATACTCCTGGTGGCGAAATTAAAAGCTAGTATCCCCATGTTGTCTCTCCAGAGTTCCAAAGGGAAAGTTTTACTAGTCCATAAAATCTGAAAGGCTGAGAAACACTCACCTGCCTGCTCCTTATCTTCAGCTCAAGCTTCCCTGTCTTCCAGGAGCTGCACTTCACCGTTCCCTCCATATCCATGGCCTAAGGTCCCCAGAGGTCCCCTTAGGTTTTGGTCACCTCTACTTGGGCAGTTTTTATAATTGTTTGCTTGTACTTTCTTGTCTTAACTGTAGGATCATTGAAAGCGCCTTGAAGGCATGGTCTGCCTTGTTCACCACGTTGTGCCCAACACCTAGCAAAGCAGTGGAGGGTTAAGGAATATTTGTCAAGTGAGTGAAAGCCCTTGGCGGAGAAAGATTCCTCTGAAACGGGGATAAGGGAGGAAACTGGCAGTGCTTCTGGGGGAACCAACCCCCCTTGTGAACCCCTGTAGTTTCTCTGGGACTGTTGAAAGTGCTATGGTAAAACTCCTTTATGTGCCTAACTGGAGACTCTGAATATAATAAAAATCACATAAGAATCATTTCATTCTCAGAAGTCTATATAATGTGAAGAGAAGAGTGGTAAGGAAATTGAAAAGGTTTAAGTTGCTCACTGAAGCGTATTTATATAAATGTAGAGAATAGCATTATTCTCAACTGTAATCCCCACTGGATTTAGTTAAGCCACACTGCTGTCTTGCCTCTACAGCTAAGTTAGGAAGTTAGTGTCCAAAAGGAGAGAAGTTATTTGATCTGAGTAAAACACTTTACGCGGAGTTGAAATCATTTGGAGAAAAGCATGAGTAAGAACTGGAATTACTCATTCTAAAAAATCAGGGGGCTTAAAATTCTACAGATATTAATTGGGTTAGTATGGTAGGACATTTCTCTCCCGTCTTTAAGTGAAAATCCTTATCTCATGCAACTCTGTCTTTAAACTCTGAGCTGATGCCAGGCGCAGTGGCTCATATCTGGAATCCCAGTGGCTCAGGCGGCTGAGGCAGGAGGATTGGAAGTCAAAGCCAGCCTGAGCAAATTAGTGAGGACCAAAGCAACCTGGTGAGATCCTGTCTCAAAATTAAATATAAAAAAAAATGGCTGGGTATGTGGCTCGATGGTTAAGTGTCCCTGGGTCCAATCTCCAGTTACTGCCCTCCACCCCACACCTGCACACACAAAACAAACATCTCTGAGCTGATCTGTCAGGTCATCAGGACTCATAGATCTATGATATTGGGAGCAATGACCCTGGCCTTGGTCAGTTTGAAATTTGTGGGCCACAGCTGAGGATGAAGTCAATATATTATCGAACTGTTTCTGTTGAGAATTTATTGCCAAAGGTAGTTATTGATGTTTCCGTCTTGATTGACTTTCACATACCAATGATTTTAAAGTCTGTCAGTTAAGACATCATACCATTAGGAGCCAGACTAAAGGGCCATTTTCATGGAGATGAGAGCTTTGAATGGAACATATCATCCTTACGAATGTAAAACTGACAAAACCTGATTCATGAATTTCCAAATTCTTCTCATAGCACAACATGCATAGTAAAAAAAATTTTTTCTTTTATAAAATATATCATCTGCTCCTCCATGTCTATTGAGGACAAATTCTGAGATCTGATAGGTGCCTTCTTCTTGCATTACCATCTAAGAAATGCAAAAAATAGCCAATATTGGAGCAGTGAGATTTTGTTTTGCTTGTGAGGGTAAGGGAGGGAACTTCACTGGGTTTGTTGCTTCCTGAGGTCCATGTGGTATTACTTTGTTCTCCCAGACTGCTCTCACATTTAGCAGAAATTCCAACTCCAAAGTGGATGCAAGGAAGGATACCTGACAAACAGAGGTGTACTCACATTTAGAGCCAGAGACTCTCAGTAAACAGATGCTAACTACTAGAGCTGGGACTAGTGAGTGACTCTTCTTTCTTTATTTTTAAATATTTATTTTTTAGTTGTAGTTGGAGACAATACCTTTATTTTTATTTATTTTTATATGGTGCTGAGGATGGAACCCAGGGCCTCGCACATGCTAGGCAAGCACTTGACTACTGAGCTACAACTCCAGCCCTGAATCTTTTTTATTTTATATATTTGAACCTGAATCAGATACATAAAAGGTGTTATCTTCAGGGGTTTCATAAGGTCTTCATTTAATGTTATCAGCAGAAATCTGGAGAGCAGATATTTTTAACACCATAGGTTTGTGTATTCAGAAAAAAATATTCTGATTCTTGACAAAGTTCGGCTTAGGGATAAAGAACAGAGATCAATTTTGATATGTTAAGATATCTTTGGAGGGAGCTTGGCGTGGTGGTGGTGGTGCATTCCTGTAGTCCCAGCAACTCAGGTGGCTGAGGCAAGAGGATTGCAAGTTCAAGGCCAGCCTCAGAAACTTAGTGAAACCCTCACAACTTAGCAAGACCCTGTCTTAGAGATAAAAAAGACTGGAGCTTAGTGGCAGAGTGCCCTTGGGTTCAATCTCTAGTAACCCCTCCATCCCACACAAAGTCCTTGGAGGAAAGGTGCAAAATGAAATATGTAAATTTCTCCCCATAGTTTTAGATGCATTCTCCCATGAAATTCCAGTTGATATACTTAGGCCTAGTTTGAGGTCCTTATATTCATTTTAGTAGTGAGATGGAGACGCCAAACAAATATTTATTTTGAACTTGGAGTTCTTTAAATTTATATTACTGCAGTTCTTTTTTTTTATAGAGGTGTAGAAGATTAGATGTTTTAGCATCAGATATAGTTTGTTTCTGGAATGCCTATTCCAATTAGAACTGATAGATGTTAGATGTTACATGTATAAATAGCACAGGGGATATTTAACTTACTACATCGTCTTGGTATGCTCTTTTTTTTTTAATGAAGGATGATTAACATTTTCTTTTGGATATATTTTTTTCAATATCTTTTTCCAATGCTGTTCCACAAATCTGAAATCTCAGTGTCGGTAGTGCTCACGACACATTCTCATCTGTGAGTTGTTTTCAGTTTCCTGGCACATGGTTCAAAACCTCCATAGAGGAGTAGTACCTCTCTTCCATCTTTGATTTGCTCACCTGATGAAATCCTGGATACCAGGCACCATATGCATGTGAAACAGGAGCCCAGCTGAGGACACTCAGGTCTGATGAGGCTGTCCTCTCCTTTGTGGCTCTTTGGAGATTCTTGCTGTGTTAGCGGAGGAATGTTGCCAATATTATTAGGACTTCCCTGGCTTCTGAAGGGTTTCTCTCTAAAGATTGCCTCATGATTATCTAGGGCCAAGTTAGGAATCAGAGAGGGGCCGCTGTCCTAAAAATAGCTTTCAAAGAAGGCCTGAATGGCACAGATCCACCACGGCCTTCCTGCTGCCAGGAGATGATCACATAAGAAGGGAGGCGATGGGGCCAGGGTGTTGTCCAATGACAGGTGTGCAGAGGGAGAGAAGCCTGAATTTTCTTCCTGGCTTCTGCAGGGGGAGGTAGAAGTTTTACTGGTTGACTTTAAAACAAATTTTAGAAACAGTAACAGTAAATATTGAGGCCCTTCCTTTTATGAAGATAGGTTTCACTGGCATTTGTTTCTAGGTGATTCAAACTTGGGAGAAACGCTTGTATTTCAAGTTAATCACAGTAAGTCTGAGGAATCTAAACAGTAGCATGTCTAGTTTTAGCATCAGATGTATTTATTTCTGCCTAGGAACACAAAGTGAAGCATTGTTTGACAACTTGCAGACAATAGAACGTTTAAACAGAGGCCAATACATTTGAGATTGAAATTTATTTATTCATTTAACATTCTTCCTTATATCTCTTTAGATACAGTATTGTACAGATTTTCAGTGGAAGCTATATGGACTAGATGACTTTGAAGCATGAAAGTGAACCATGGTCAGAAGACCTAGAGCAGCACCCTTCTCCCTCAGCCTTCAGAGTCATCTTGGAGGTCTGATGAGATGGGGGAGGAGTATTCTGTTTGAACGCATATTGATTTAGGAATGGCTGGTCATTGACTTCAGAGATTCTGCCGCAGCATTTCAGCATGGACTGTTGAGTGTATGCAGTGTGATCTGATTTGCAGGCCATCGGGGATTTGGGGCGGGGATGGCAGTAGACTGCTGTGCCTTTGAAAATGCTTCTTGTCACCTTTAGCACTAAACTTCATCTGTTGCCACTTATTGTGTTAATCAGTTTTCCATCCCTGTAAGGAAATACTTGAGGCAATCAACTTCGATTTATTTTGGCTCATGGTTCTGGAAGTTCCAGTCTAAGATCAGGTGGCCCCATTGACTTTGGGTCTCTGACAAGGATGACACATGGCAGGAGCATGTGGCAGAGGAGCGCTCTTACACCATGAGTCAGAGAGCAAAGAGAAAGGGAGGACAAGTAGGGGTCCCACATGAGGAACATGCCCTTAATGATCTAAGGACTTCCCATAGACGCCATCTCCTAAAGGTCCATAGCACCTCCCATTAGTGCCCCCCTGGGGATCAAACCTTTTAACATGAGCATGCATCCAAACCTTCACATCATTCTAGAGCAGTGGGTCCTTCTTTGGTTAGTGTGACGGAAGGCCATTACCAGGGTGCAGAGGCTGGGGATGTAACTATATTGCCTAGTGTGTATGAAGCACTGGGTTCCATCCTCAGCACCATGAAGAAGAAGAAGAAGGCTTAGAGGCATGAACTGAATTATAATTCAAAAGGATTATTTTGTTGCTGAGTGGAGAGTATATTGTAAGGAGACAAGGGGATAATGGTTTCGTAGTCCAGGAGAAAGAGAATATGGTTTAGCCCAGGGGATAACAGTGAAGGTGAGGAATAATTGCATTGAGGATGCATTTTGTTTATTTAGTTTTTTAAATGTGGTGCTGGGGATCGAACCCAGTGTCTCACACATGCTAGGCAAACACTCTGCCACTGAGCCACTGCCTCAGCCCTGAGGATGCATTTAGAATGTGGCACCTAATGGAGTTATGCTGGGGTGAAAAGGAAAGGGGCAATTTAAGGCCAACTCCCAGGCTTTTGGCCTGAGCAACCCGGGTGCACAGTGGTTGGTGCCTTCTTGCTGAGAAGGAGGAGCACTGTGAAGAGAGGGAAGTTGTCAGAGGTCTAGAATCCAGGAGGTCTTTCTTAGACATGAATGGAGGTGTTAAATGACAGTTGGGTACTAAACTCTGGAGCTTTGGGTAAAGATCAGGGATAGAGAGATTCAAGTGGGAGTTGTTATCAAACAAAGGGTGTTTAAAACAAGAGGGGAGTGTGGAAGGGAAGTGTGGGGAGGGGCTGAGACCTGCATTACTCCTCATACTTAAAGGTTGGTTAGAGAAGTAAGAGGCATTTGCCAAAAAGAAAAGTCTTGACTAGGAGGAAAACCAGGGGAGCACCTCTGAAGCCAAGGGGAGGAGGTGTGCTTGAACTTGATCCCAGAGTGTGAAGAGTTTTGCTTACCAAACTGGGAACATTCTGGTTAACTTTTGGCAGGAGCGCGCACGCGTGTGTGTGTGTTTTGTGTTGTTATTTAGAAGCTTTGATTAACTTCAGGAAAGTATTGTAAATAAGTCACAATAAATTCAGCCAAAAGTCGAAACGATTACAACACATCTTTTAAAAAACACCCAGAACATGGAATTTAGTTAACCTTAGGCCATCTCATTTTAGGGAAATGTATACATTTTGTCAATCATTTTTGAAATATTAACAAGGGATGGAGGAACTATAGCACTCTTTGAAGTAAAACCCCCAAACTTCTCTATCTCCTAGTCATTGCCTATAGTGCTTTTGTGTGTGTGTGTGTGTGTGGGGGGGGGAGGGCCTGGGTGGTGATGGTACTGGGGATTGAATTTAGGGGCACTCAACCACTGAGCCACATCCCCAGCCCTATTTTGTATTTTATTTAGAGACAGGCTCTCACTGAGTTGTTTAGCACCTCCCTTTTGCTGAGGCTGGCTTTGAACTTGCAATCCTCCTACCTCAGCCTCTTGAGCCACTGGGTTTATAGGTGTGCTCCACCACATCTGGCCTGTAGTGCTATTTTAAGATCTTTATTCATAAGGACTCTTCCTTAGGTGGCTGCATTTCACATCCTACCAAAATATTAAAATACAACCACACTTCATATATTCAGTTGAGTTGCTATTGACTATTAATATAATGATGCATTTAAAATCCTTTTCCTGCTGCTTATGCCTCAGGTCTGAGCTGAGAGTGTGACTTGGAGAGGCCTTTGCTGACCCTCCGTCCTATGACAGTCATCAGTGCTCCTGCTTTTATGCATTGACTACAATTTATTTGTGTAGTTGCACTTATTTTTTTTTTTTTGTCTATTTTATTCACTCTATATAACTCCTGGTGGAGTGTTTGACATATGATGGATAGCTTGTTAAATATGATAAATAAGTGTCACCCAGTATTAGAAAACAGATGTGTTAGAGGTACCTAAGTAGCTTTGATTTGGTTTCCAAGCTCAGTATCTTCTTTAAACCTGGTTTATTTAGGTATATTTTATATATTAAAATTTGCCTGTACAGTACAGTTCATGGAATTTTGTTAAGCACATGTAGGTAGGTGTGTAACCACCAACCACAAAGAAATTTCCACCATGCCAAGAAGCTTTCTTGTGTTTATGAGTTCTCTTACCCCATTCCCAAGCAAACACTGATCTTGTTCTCTTACTTCTGCCTTTCTAGATTTTTACATAAACAGAGCTAAACGTAAATAGCTTTGTTTTGTTTTGTTTGGCATCTTTCAGGGTATTTGAGATACATTTGTGTTGTTATGTGTATTGGTTTACCTTTTTATTGATGTACCACAATTTAAAAAAATCACCCATCAGTGTTGAACATATGGTCTTTTCTAGTTTTTGGCAATTAGGTTTCTCTTCCTAGTTTTAGTTAACAACAGAAGACATTAAAACCCCATCAATAACCAATAGCCCCATGAACCCATCCACATCTAACATTTCTGCTACCCTTGTTCTTTTTTTGTATATTGTATTTTACATGGCTATAATAAAATGTATATTTTTTCTAGTTGTTTAATAAACTGCATAGATTTTATTTTTTTATGTTTTGTTTTTTGGTACCAGGGATTATTCGAACCCAGGGCTGTTTAACCACTGAGCCACATCCTAGCCCTTCTTTTTTTTTTTTTTTTTTTTTTTTAATGTTTTGAGACAGGGTCTCTCTAAGTTGCTGAAGCTGGCTGTGAACTTGCCATCCTCCTGCCTCAGTCTCCCAAGCTGCTGGTTTATAGGCATGTACCACCACAAGGCCTGGTATAGATTTTAAATGATTTTATTTCACTGACTTATTGTACTGTAATTTTCTAGTTAGTTTCTTGTTGACATTTAAGTTGTTTCTAGAAAAATCTTTACAATTGTAGAAAATATGCTAAAAATACTCTATAGTTTCTCCCCTGGTAAATTCTAAGTAACAGTTTAAGATTCTTAGCTGAAGGTAACAGAAATCAGTTCAGGGAACTGGCCAGACAGGGGTAGGTGTGAATAGGGTGTGGAGTCTTCCTCCAGGCTGAGTCTGGGAGGTTGCCAGGGGTCACGTCAGTTAGGCAACTGGCCCTCCTGGTTCTCCATTTCTGCCTCTCTTGGGGTGTTGGTTCATTCTTCTCTCTGTGGAGACTTGCTTTCTCTCCTTCTGGGAGCGTGAAGAAAGGAAGCTGGTGCATGAGGGCTGGGTTTATATGTTCTTCAGTTCCAGGACACAGTGTGCCTGGACTGCTGTTTCAAATCTGAATGCCAGAGGTTGGCGGGGCGGGCGGGTGGGGTGATCTGATTCCACCTGAGGTAGGTATCTACACCAGGGCTCATTTACTAACTCAGAGTGGAACACACCTTAGCAAGTAGAAGGGTCTGCTCTCAGAGAGAGGGGTGAACTAAGCCCACACTCAAGTTTTCCACATAAAGTAAGGTGGTATAAAAATCCATTTCCCCCCCCTCTGGCTATTGAAGTAGCTTTCCAAGAGGATTATCTTTTTTTAATGTTTTCTTTTGAGACAGGGTCTCCCTGTGTTGCCCAGGCTGGCCTCTTGTCTCCTGGGCTGCAGTGATCCTCCTGCCTCAGCCTCCAGCATAGGCATGTGCCACTGTACCCTTAACTGTCTTAACAGAGGAGAGAGTCAAGGGAGTATTATCACACACATCTACTTCTTTGTATTTAAATAGTGAAAATAACTGTTTACCACTTCTTAATTTTGCTCCATCGCTTAATGAGTGACATTTAATGTCTAGCTAATGAAATCTAACTCAGTCAGTGTTTATCAAATGCTTACTTTAGTGTTGTGTTTAAGACTTTCATAACTGCAGACAAGGCAGTGGGACCGCTTTGACCCTCAGAAACATGCATTCTAATTGGAGTTTATTTAACCCTGAGTAAGGAGTTCCTTCTGTTAAGTGGGTCTTGAGTGGGAATGTTCCATGCAGAGGTGATCCCACATCATCCTTTGTCTGGAAATAATAGCAACGCTGGTGTTGGAATTTGGAGGCCCAGTTGCAGCCTGAGCCCCCCTTGGTTTTACTCTGAAATGCCTGCTGAGAGCCTGTTCCTAAATCGTGTGTCTTGTGGTCCCTTTGATTTTTATGCCCCAGTGGTACTCTCTTACATTGGTCAGGCTGTTTTACCTGGAGTCTACACCTGAGTTCTCCTGGGACTTGCTCAGTTATCTGTTGGCCATGGATGTTTAGGAAGTTCTAAATTCTAAATAGCCATGTCTAAAAACATCATTGTCAACAGATATGCCCTACTCACTATGATAATTTTTAGTAGTGCATATACCAGTAAAGATTTTAAAAGCTTGCAAACTTAAAGAATTTGTTCATATGTACAAACTGGTTCCTCCTATGTGACTCCGAAGGTTCTAGCTGTCAGTAGTGTAGTGCCACAATGATCGGTAAAGAGGATGAGTGCTACAGTGCACAGTTAATGTTTGTGGTCTGAAATATTTATGAGGCAGCCTGAAGTTCTAAGATAGGTGGTGTAGTATTTTTCACTTATTCTGTAGACTGAGAAAATTGAGGGATGACGTCAAGCCATTAGCTCTGACAATTTTAATTTGTGGAGTTGCTTTACTAAAAAGTTATGGTAAAATGTAAATTAAAAAAAAGTTTACTTTTCTGTGTGTGGTACCCAGGGCTTCATGCATGCTAGGCAAGCACTCTACCACTGAGCTACATCCCCAGCTCCTCTTTTAAACTATTTTAAAGAGTACAATCCAGTGGCATTGAGTATGTTTGCAATGTTGCATAACCATCACTGCTTGTTCCAGAACTTTTTCCATCATCCTAAACAAAAACTCTGTACCTATTAAAAAAATAACTCCTCACCCTTCACTTTCCTCTTCCTGGTAACCTTTTTAAATCTTTCTGTCCTTATGAATTTGAATACTGTAAGAATTATTATACAGATAGAATCATAAAATATTTGTTCTTTTCTGACTGATTTATTTCACTTAGCTAATGCTTTCAAGATTTATTCATGTGTAGCATGCGTTGGGATTTCATTTTTTTATGGCTGAATAAATATTTCACTTATGCATTACCCCACTTTGTTTATCTAGTCATCCATCGATGGATGCTTGTGTTGCTTCTACTTTTTGATTATTGTAAATGCTGATGTGAACGGGGGGTGCAAATATCTCCTGGAATCCCAGCTTTCTTTTCTTTTGGAGTGTGATGCTAGATCATGTAGTAATTTTGTGTTTAGTTTTCTTGGGGAACTGCAAAATTGTTTTCCACAGCTGCTGCTTCATTTTTACAATCCCATCAGCAATGCGTGAAGGTTCCAGTTTCATCTCACTCACATTTTGATATTAGCTATCTTAGTGGGTATGAAATGGTATCTCATTGTGGCTTTGATTGCATTTCCCACAAGACTAATGATAAGTTTCTTTTCATGAGATTGATCCTGACATCTGGTGGTGTTTCCTCATTACTCTCCTTTACATTTTAGGAAGAAGAACTGAGATTGAGGTGGTAATAGCCAGGGTCAAATAGGGAAAGTATCTTCTTTGTTTTTCCAACTTGAAATGCCTGTTTTCCCATTGAAGCAAAGCCCTTACAGATATTGGCTCCTTGGCTTTCATAGAGATGTTAAGGGCTGATGTTAAGTTTTTCTGAGCTAGTAGGAGCTGCATTATGGACTAAAGGGACATCAATTTGGGGCCAGCCTGGAAACCTCAGCACTGTTGAATGCATTTCTCTAGAAAACAAATTTCAAGTAAAGTAAATCTCCAAGTGAACTTTGCAAGATCACAGGCATGGAAGTTGGGGACTGCCTTTACCTGTAGCATAGTTGGAGGTCCTTTGATGAGGTGATGGTGTTGAAGGAGGGAGAGTGAGGGCTGTGGGATAGGAAAGAACATGGGGGTCCCCATGGTTGGCATCCCAGTCCTGCTTCCATGTCATGCTTTTGGCCAAGTCTTTACCTAGGAGATGCTAGCTGTTGTACCTGAGTGTGGAGATGTGTGTCAAAGCTTTGTTGTCATAGCAGGAGTGATTGAGAAGATGTCAGAGGGTTCTTCCTGGGAAACCCTGTTGGGCTTTGGTGCTACATCAAAGTGGAGTATCTTGCCCTAAGTTTGCCATGTGTAGAAAGGCCACTGATACAGACATTGGGTTTTTGGACTTGCTTCAGGTAACCTTGGTGCACCTCCAAGCCATCTCTGTGGGTGATGTGGCCAGCATGACTTATGAAGACTCTCTTCCCATTGCTAAATTTGGGTTTGGTGATGGATGACATTTAAGTGATTTAAAAGTTTGGTTTGGGACTGGGACTATAGCTCAGTGGTAGAGTGGTTGACTATATGCCCAGGGTACTGGGTTCCATCCCTAGTGTGCATTCACATGTACACACACAAATTCCAAGACATTGTCTTTTTGGGGGGTTCTGATTTCTAAATTTTTATACCTTTATTTTGTTTGTTTTATGTGGTGCTGAGGATTGAGCCCAGTGCCTCACATGTGTGAGGCAAGTGCTCTACTGATGAGCCACAACCCCAACCCCTGATTCCTAATTTTTATATTTCACTGTATACTCTTTTCCCTCTTGGATCCTCATTGGCATGTCAGGATTAAAGAGAAATAAGTGTTGCTCAGCCTAATATAACTTTTAAAACCACCAAGGTGAAAGAGAGGGAAAGGTGTATGTGTTTTTGTGTATGGCACAAATTTAGGAAACTAGAAGGATAGTTTTGTTCATGGCAGATAGTTTTCTTATGAACTTACTTTTGCAGGCTTAATCTCCTTTTGATTCTCTAATAGGGATTAGCTTTGTTGTGTAATTCTTGAGTAGTTTCTATGCCAGTGCTTTCTCAAAGGCACCCGTGTCCACTTTATTTCTCTCTACTTTTCATCCTTTTGTGTGTTGGCGTGGTGAATCATAGGTGGTTATGCAGTTTTAGATTCTGGAAGAATTACACTGGTCTGAAACATTTTTACTTAATGCCTAGGTCTCTCTAGTATCAAGTGATAGTGGGCTGTTAAAAAAAAAAAAAAAGAGGTTGAACATACTATGTGTAGTTGTTGGCCTAGTTTCTCTTTGTAGAAAAATTTAATCTGCTTGGTGACCCAGTGCAGTACTGAATGTACTGGTTTCTTATCTTAATTGGCATCAAGGATTGTAGCCAAAAGTGCTTCCTTGGTATGACATCAGTACTGATGAAGCTGGCCTCTTCCACTGGCAATCAAGACCAGATTGTTTTGTTTTAGCAAACACAATATGACAGTCATAATTATGACTCCCTCTATTTAAATCCTCCACGGCGTAATCAGTGGGGATATTGCAAACAATAGGAATTCAAGTTTGGATTATACAGTTAAAATATTTACTCTTGTTTTTACCTGTGGCTTTGAGACACAGGCTATTTAGTACATTATGTTGATGTGGGCCATCTTAAGGTTTTTTTTTTTTTTTTAAAGGTTGTTTTGTTCTGCAAGCTTGTCTCTCATTTCTGTTTTTCCATATATAATGTATGTATATGTATATATAATGTTCTTCATGCATGATTAGTCTATGGCCATTTCCCATTTCACCTAAGGGAGTTAAATTCATAGTTAAGAAGAATAAAAATTCGGGTTATATCCTAAGTACACCATTTAATTTTGTTTTCTTTCATAATTTTATGAGGCAAGATGATGGTGAGCCAGAGGAGAGGTGGGAGATAATTCTGATCCTGATTCTGTCTTTAAAGGATTGTGTGAATTTCATAGCAGTCAAGTGGCTGCAGCGTTGCTCAGGGCACCATCACCTTTAATGTCATTGTCACCCCTGGTGTTTCTGTTGCATAGACCTGTGTGAAGTGTGTATCTCAAATATTCAATGAAGGCATCCTAGAAATCTGTACTTATTCTCTCCAGATCTCAGTTTTCTCACATACAGAGTCTGTAGTTTGGATTAAATGAACTCAGTTGGGCCCTTCTTTAGGAGGATAGTGAAGTTATCTTTGTTTTAAGAGTGTAGTAGCTTATTTCAGGAGAGGTTCCTTTGTTTAGTGTTTGTTTTCGTGTGTAGACTGCCTGCAAGACTTCTTGGCAAGCATTTCAGGTGTCTGGATCACACAATCTGTGGTTAGATTTTGAAAGACATTTATTTAAGGAACTGCAGTTAACTTATTTTGTGAATCAGCAGCTTCGAGACAAGTTGTAAAGAGTAGACATACTGGCCTATGGTTCTGAATAAATGATTTCCAGATCTTTTAATTTCAGTTCCTATGTATGAAACAGATGTTGATGAAAAAAGTACAATCCATATGAAATGTATTATAGTTCATTGGAGCATAATATGCTTTTAATATTTTGATATTTAAGTAAAATTCCAAAAAAATAAAAATGTGTAAAGCAAATATGATATGAAATATCCTTCTACTTACTTCCCTCACTTGAGATAGTGAACTGTCATTGTTAATGGTACATTACATATCTTTTTAGAACTTTCCTTTATACATATTATATTATTTATTAATATGAATATTCATGTATTCAGAACTTTCTCCGTTTAAAGGATATGAAACTCCTAAGAATTTGTTTGTATAAGAGATGAGAAGTAAAATTGAGATGGGTTGATAAAGATTACACTTTTAAGTCAAAGTTCCAGTTGTGGTATAGATACATACTTCACATCTTTCCATCAAAACTTTTAACTATCCGAGTCACTGGAATATTCTGATTTTTTTTTTTTTTTTAATCCAGAAGCAATCACCCAGCACCAGTATATGCTGATTTAATCTGACAAGCAAAAGTCCCTCCTGTTTTGAGAGAGAGACAGTTTGGATAGACCAGTAATTGCTTACTTCACAAAGCTTGTCATTTTTGTTTTGTTTTGAGTATTACTCTAAGTGATGTACAGTAAAACCAAGAAACATCTGGGTACAAGTTTTCCGCCTATTAAGTCTCAAAAAGTCTGTAATGTTTCTTTGGCAAGGAATCCAAGGAACATTCTTGCGGTGGGGGTGAGGGGGGTGTCCTTACACTTAGTTTTTTTTTTTTTTTTTGCTGCAAGGCTGAGCTGGTCTTTGAATAACTGTGGGCTCTAGAGAGGAGTCATTGTATGGTCTGGAGTTTGCATTTCTTTTGGTCTGATTGTAGTTTCCGCATTGCTATATAAAAATGTCAGTCTCCTAAGTGCAACCAAAAGCAGTTTTTAGTTGTTGTTGTTTTTGTTTCTTTGCTGTATAAAAATATCGGTCTCTTAGGTGCAACCAAAAGTGATTTTTAGTTTTCTATTGTTGTTTTTTTTTTTTTTTTTAACAAATAAATAAGACATGTTTTGCTTTTTCAAGATGTTGAGGAACATAGGTAAGTTAGCTGAATATAGTTGATTTTTAGCATTTAAACTGGGGAAAAAAACACTGAAGTTTTAAAAGTGATAAATAAGCTGCTTTCTGAGTCTTATATACTTTCCACTCTTTTACATTTTGCTTATGGAATTTATCATATTGAATTACCCCCACTTCAAGGATAAATTTTAGAATCTTTGAAAATGTAAATATTATGGTGAACAAATCTGAATACTCTTGCCTACTTTTTGGAAAGAAAAGTAGTCAAGTGTGGTGCTTGCTTTGGGCATAAATTGTCAAACACAAAAACAATTAAGTAACATAAAAATTTTACATATTGTTACAACTGACCATGGTCATTTTATGGTTATACTGATATCAGCATGCAGTATAGTACGAAATTATTACTTAGACACACGCACACTCTCTCTCTCTTTAGTTTACTATGTCATCTGATGTGGAGCAGCTAACACCTTGGTTATTTGGTCAACTTTGCTTTATGATTCGGGTTATTGTGTGTGTGTGTGTGTGTGTGTGTGTGTGTGTGTGTATGTGTAAACAAAGTGAATGAAGCAGAGTGGAAGGGAGAGATGGAAGAAAACTAGAACAATTTTAGCATTTTATGATTTAAAATGCTGTGGTCATGTTTAACTTGGCAAGTTGGCTTTTACACTATCTTAGCTTGTAGGAGAGGATTGAGGGAACACAACTTTGTTATTTATGCTGTATTTTATAGCATGTTTAAAGAATGTAGGATATCCTGAAGTGTCTTTATTTGTAAAAGGCCAACTTTAAAACATTTTACTTAGCAAGATTACTGACTAAGCTCTCAGGAATGCAGTTTAAAGGCTTGGTGAATGTGTGGGGTCTTTCACATGCTGGGTTGGAGGTCTTAAGTTTTTGAGCCAGAAAATTTTGGAATAAAAGCATATTTTTGGAACAAACTGCAGGAATCAGAATTCTTTAACCTTGGTAGGCCAGTTAATTGGCCTTGTGTGGACTGTATATTTCCAGCTGGCTTTAGCCAGGGACCTTTTTGTCAGTGATGGTGTCCTTGGGGCCTCACTCCTCCTTCTTCCCTCCACCCTACTCCAAAAAAAGGCTCTTAATTGCACAATATAAATTACCTAAGACTTTACTGTAGTATTATCAGAAGCAGTCAGTTTTCCTGAGCCAGTGCTTATTTAAATTGTAGCCATAGGTTCAAAAGCCTTTATATATGACGCTTAAACAATATGAGTGAATTGTTTAATCTCTATTAGTGTAAAAACAATTATTTTCCTTTCAAGTCTGTTTTCTATTTTTCTGGTGTGTTTGATATCAGTTTTAGGTGGCACACACCTGTTATCTACTGGTAGTCTCATAATGGGTCTGTTTTTAAAAATGAGGAACATCTGCTTTTAAGGCACTTGGCAATATTTGATCCTATAAAATATTTTAATTAGTAAAATATAGGACCTTAAAGTTATTTTATTTATTTTTGATTTAATTCTTTTAGTTGTAGATGGACCCAATATTTTTCTTTTTACGTGGTGTTGAGGATTGAACCCAGGGCCTCACACATGCTAGGCAAGTGTACTACCACTGAGCTACAATTCCAGCCCCTAAAGATATTTTAAATACAAACCTTGTTATGTGCTTTTGAGGGTGAGTGGGAATAGGGAATGGTATATATATATTTTTTCTATAACATAAATAGTTTTTTGATAGCATAGTTTGTTCATTAATGTTTTCTCTTAAAGTTAAAAATTGTTTTAAAAAGCAGTAAACTGCCTTTCCTTGGATAATTATATGAAATAATATCATACCATCTCTTTGTTTGAATACATTATTTGTTTTAACCCAGATCTCCTCTTCATTGTATGAGGGGCTCCTCTATTTGTTATTTGGAATGGGCAGTAAACCTTTCAACCTAGTGCACCTAGAATTAATATCCTAAGCTCATATATTAGTTTAATTAAAGAGAAAGCATAAAATTCTGCTAGTTTGTACTAAAAGTTTAAATCCTTTGTGTATCTTCCTAGGATGTGATAGACTTTTAAATGCAGCTTTCTTATCCCATCTTCTGTGGGTTTCTGCTTTAAATATTAATATTGCGAAGTAGCCTCTTAAAATAATTTTAAATTGAGCAAATATTTATTGGGTACTGACTCTGCTGCTAGGTGTAGATAGCACAGAAATGAGCCTTTTAAGCTTGTCTGGCTTTTCTTCTCCTTTTCCTCTCCAACCCCCTGTGTTAGATCGGATCCAGCCCAACAGTTTCCTGCTTACAGCATCTCCTCACTAGAACATTTTCCACACATCAGCCAGGTGTTAGTGTCCATATTCACAGCTCTGCAGATTCGCATTATGCATAGAATGAGAATGCAAACTCTAGAACTGACCCCACTGCTGCCCCTTGGTCTACCCACCTGCCATTCGGAGCTTCTTCCTGTCTCCAAATGTCCCAGTCTCTTTCATACTGGGCCCTGTGTGCTTGCCTCTGGCTGCATTGCCTGTCTCTCCAGTTCTACTTGACAAAGTCCTACCAGTTTTCCCCGACCTCCCTAGGCAAGCATTGGTAGCCCCTCAGTTTGGTCTTTTCATTACTTCTGTGGTATGTGGATCTTTAGGAAGGCATTTGCTCATTTGTTGTGCCTCACTTAGTACGAATCCAGTCTGTAGCGGCTCCAGAACTCAACCACGCCCAGCACATGGAAGATGTCAGACACATGTTTCAAATAGTTTCCCTAATTGTGTTCATTATGATAAAATATTCCCAATATTGCCAGTCCACAGTTTGTGATTGAATACACATTTTAGTTCAAGATCCAGAAGCATAGTTGCCAGTAATTACACTTAAGAAGTGGACCCTTTAAGGGGCTTTATTCATTGAAAACTGAAAACCAAAGTAAAAATAGATGGATCATGTTCATGAAAAGAAGCTCATTTTTTTTTTTTTTTCTGTTGCATGTGGTTGGTTCAGAGTGATCTGTGGGTTTTCTGTGGGATCTACAAGTCTACTACTATGGTCATCATAACTTGCAGGTGCCTGAAGGGCCGTCTCTCTCAAAGATCTGGCCCCCATCCCTGAATCTGGCAGGATACATTCAGAATGGGTTTGAGTTTAAGGCATTCTGATTTCTAGAAAAGCTCTGTTAAAATGGAAATAGCCATGGGGGTCTGAGTACAAATCTATTGTCGTATTAACGAAGAGCAGTGTTCTGTGGAACAGATGTGGAATAGAGGGTTGGGTCTGTGCCAAGTGTGGCAGAGATGAATATTTGTCCTTCACTTTCCTTTTTTTTTTTCCTCCTATTTCTATGTTTATAGAATTATTATCTGGGGATTCAGGTGGCTGTCAATGTTGCTGTCTGTTTCCCGGCCCTCCTCTTGGGCAGGTATGGTCACATGAGTAAGCTGTGGCCACCGGGCTAAGTATATTTTTTTGGAGGGAGCTTCCATCCTTGTTGTTCTTCACCTTCCTTCTTTCCTGTCCAGTGAAACACAGATGGTGCTATTTTGGGCCATGGATTGAGGTTATGCTTAGCAGAGGAATGAGGAAGGTGCAGCTTGGGTCCCTGATAGCTAGCTGGCTGCCCCCATCCTGGACAACCTATGCAAACTTCTGCATGAGACAGAGATAATTAGCTTTGTCTTCTGCCACTTATTTGAGGTTCTTGTCATTTGTAATTAACTGGATTTTGGATCCCAAATTCAAAGGCATGCTTTGACTTTGCACGAGCAGTGTGTAGACAGATGTAGGAACAGCTGAGAACATCATGTGTATTCTCTGGTGTGGGTAAAGATTGTTGGGTTTCAGCCTAAAAGAGAATTAAAATATTGGGTCCATGTTAAGAGTCCATATATGATTTTTAAAGTTATTGTCTGAGAGTCAATGGCTTTATAGTGAGCTTTGTTTGAATAATTTATTAGTTTTTAAAAATCATTTATGGGCCAGGTGGGGTATAGTTCAGTGCTAGAGCACTTGGCTAGTATGTTTGAGGCCCTGGGGTTGATTCCCCAGCACCTCACAAAATAATCATGTCTGAGACATATTTTCACATTTTAATGCTGTAATTAGGATATATTTTATAAGGCAGCCTTGTAGCTTTGGCCTATAATTAGAGCAGAATTTCACGTTTGACCTCAGTCGTCCATAGGTTTCATCCATGGTGGCTAGAGTTAGAAGAATGTTTCAGCATGAATATTGGCCTAAAATCAGCAGGTCACAGTATCCATTTTAGGATTAAGTCTAGAGCAGCAGCTGAAAGAGTCACTGATACATTCAGAAAAAGGTCACTTGAAGTCCAGGTTTCCCAGTTTCTTCATGGAGCTCCATCTGTAATTCCATTCATCCTCTCTTGAGACTCAGATTAGAAGAGGCAAGCAGAACCATGAGCTGTGGAGATGGAGCTCAGTGGTAGAGCCCTTGCCTAGCAGGCACAAGGCCCTGGGTTCAATCCCCAGCACCACAACAACAAACAAACAAAAGGAACTAAAATGGGAGCCTTATTTTGTAACATGATTCTATGTAGAAAGAGAAAATAGGCTAGAGATTAAAGTTTCCATGTCATCTTTTTCTGTAATTCTTTAATTTTTATGATATGCACAGAGTTTAAGAAGATGATTACAGTCATCTCCCCTTGAGGGTGAGGGATACATTCCAGGACCCCCAGTAGATACGTGAAGTCATGAATAGTACCCATACTTTGTGGTTTCCTCAGAATAAGAGGTCAACAACAGTAACTAATAATAAAACAGTTATAACAATGTACTGTTACAGAAGTTATTTAAAATTTATAAATTGTTTATTTCTGGAATTTTCCACTTAATATTTTTGGACTGAGGTTGGCTGTGGGTAACAAACTGTGGAAAGTGAAACTGTAGATAAGAGAGCAGGACTTCATGCCCAGAGGGTTCTATCCAAGGGCAGCTCACTCTTGTTCTTAGATCCAGTTAATTTCTCTCCTTTCACTGTTTCACATTGTGTTCACCCCTATATTTTAAAGCAATATTTTTATATTTCTGTCTCTTAACATCTTTTTTAAGCATGATGTATTAACTTATTATTGATGAGGATTTTTGTTACCCCTCTAACTTCCCAAATCTTTGTTATAACCATAAGACTTTTTTTGGTGAAATTTTATTGCTTCCACAAATATGATGTTAATGTCCTCAGCAAGCCACATGGTATATTATGATGTTTTCTCTTTTGTATAGCTGTTTGTTTTCCTTAAGATTAATAATTGTTTCCCTTCACCCTGCAGTGTACTTTGTTTTGTTTGACTGTTCTGGACAAGCATCTCACATCTCCAAAATCTCTGGTTTCTCTCTGTTCAAGCTTTTAACTTGCTAAAGCTTTCCAATATTTATTCTCTGTTTTCCCTGGAGACATCCTTATTGGACCTCACGGGCATCCTGCTGCTCTTTGGGCTAGTGTAGGGCTCTGCATTTTCCCTCTCTTGAATTCCCTGTTTTCTTGCTTTGCTGCATTTTGATAGCATTCATTCTCCACCATTTCTGTTTCCTGAGAAAGTGTGTAAGGGTGCTAAGTTTGAGGTTTACAAACTCAAAGGGATTTTTAGGCATGCCTTTAAAACTCTTTTATCTACCCTTACTTTTTTTTTTGAAGTACACTAGCCTCAAACTCCTGGCTCAGGTAATCTGCCTCAGGCTCCTGAGTAGCTGGAACTACAGGCATGCATCACTGTGCCTGGCTGCACTCACTTCCAATTCATGGTCTGATAGGGTATAGAATTACATTTTGGAAATAACTTATTACTCATAAATTTGAAGACATTTCTTCATTGTCTTCTAACTTTTGGTATTAATGAGGTAGAATATATCATTCTTTCATATATGATGCTTTGTATGTGTTTTTCCCTGTTGGAATTGATTTTCTTTAGCACAGCATTGAAAAGAAACACAAAACCAGAGTACTTAGTTTGCAGCCTCCTTGTTAGTTCACTATGGCAAGTTATTAACTCTGGATGCTGCAGCTTCCTCATGTATACAGTTGGGCTTATACTACTTTATACCTCTCAAGAGTTGTTTGTGATTTTGTGAAAATTTATGGAAAGCACTTAGAATAGCTTTTTGTGCCCCATCAATAGTCACATATTGGCTATTAATCTTATTCTAAAACATCACACTGACACACATTTGTATCCTTCATAGCAGTTTTTATGAGTTTCAAGTGAAAAGAATAAATTGTTGAAACTGAGTCTAAGTGGGAATCTGGTCTTAGAATTTCAATGGGTATAAACTTAAGTCAAAGTTCAAAAATAATAAATCTTTATTTTTATGTGGTGCCCTTATTTTTATGTGGCGCTGAGGATCGAACCCGGGTCCCGCCCGCACTAGGCGAGCACTCTACCACTGAGCCACAATCCCAGCCCCCAAAATAATAAATCTTAATGATCCAGATTTTTGGCTGATTTTCCAAAACTCCATAGAAAATCATGATTTTTCTGAATCAGCATTTTCTGCTAAACTATGGATGACCTCTTTTCCAAAACTACGTGGGCCGTAGCAGACATCTGTATGATTCAGGTTTCTGCTGACAGGGGCAGAATGAGGAATGGGTATGCACGTACTGGTGTCTGACTTGAGATCCCCAGGTAAGGGAACTTGAAAGCACAGGGTTTAGTGAAGTCTGGAGAGGGAGGAAGAGATAATGAAGGAATGGGATTTGCATGTGGCCTCTGGGATGGGTGGGAATGTTAAATTTTTCCATCTGTCAGTGTCTAATCAATGATGGTAATTACTCGTGTACTGGGTGTACTCACATGTGGTGCTTTGCAGACATTTAATTACCTATTAGTTGCCAAGTTTCTGTTCTTGTCCTTAAAACTGCATTGATACTGATATGATTTGTTTTTGCTAATGGAGTGTGCTTTCGGTTTTATGATCTTTAACAGCTATGCCAAACTTGAACTTGTCAAAAGAAATTCGGTAAACAGCACTCAATGTCAACTATGCTTAAAATGTAGCTCTAAAGTCACAATTAATTAGATTTTTGTAAAAAGAAAAAAAATTACGAAGGCAAACTGCTAAACAGATCACTTAATTATATATAGCTTTGTGGTAATTGATGGGAGGTTTTATGAAAATTAAGAGCCAATTTTTGGTGCAGCTTCTCATTTTTGTTGTCAGGTAATTTAGAAGCTGTATTTGTGAGTGGATGTGTTGGATGTGTTCTTTGCCCTCCTCTATCATACTGGGTATTGACCCAGAGACACTGTAGCACTGAGCTACACCCCAAGACCTTTTAATTTTTTAGGTCTTGCTGAGTTGCTTAGGGTCTAACTAAGTTGCCCAGGCTGACCTCCAATTTGGGATTCTCCAGCCTCAGCTCTTAAGTCACTGGAATTATGAATAGATTTTTTTGTGTGTATTTTTTGATGTTTTTATGGAGATTATTATTAATTGTATTCAGATTGAGTCTGTGCTATCCTTGCATTGAGATAACCTCTCTGAAAGAGTCAAGAAATCAAAATGAAAACAAAAGAAATAAAGATTTTAAGGATGGTGAAATGCAGATAACCAGTCCTGGTGTCATGGAGAGCATCCATGAACATGGGAGGTCTTTCCATCTTATGTCTCATTCAATTTCTTTCTTCAGTCTTCAGAAATTTTCATTGTAGAGGTCTTTTATCTCCTTGGTTAGGTTTAATCCTAGGTACTGTTTTAAAGTTATTTTGAATGGAATTGTTTTCCTGATTTCTTTCTCAGTGGATTTATTATTGGCACATAGAAAGATACTGGTTTTTGTTTATTAATTTTTTTTGTGTGTGTATGAGTGTGTGTGTCCTACTTTGCTAAATTTGTTTATTAGATTTGCTTGTATCATATTTCTTAGCAGAAATAGATTCTTCCCTTACTACCTTAGTTCTGTGCATAGCTGTTTCTTGTTCTCCCACTCCTGGGCAGAGGATAAGATTGTGTTTATACACTTTCCTAAAGTTGGATGTCATCCGATGGCCTGTTTCATCTGGTGACATCTGCTTCTGTTGCAGAAGTGATGTGTGTCACTTCTAGGCAGGAGCTTTAAGAGGGAGTGCATTGTTTCCTGAGGAACTCCCAGTACCTAGTGACCTACTGATCATGGAACTTTCACCGAGTGACATGCAGTTAATCTGGACTCCTGATTGAGCAGGGATATGGGCAGAGCTCCCTGCCCACACCCCTGACATTTGTGTGAAGTCACTGAAGTTTGGGTTATTATCACAGCAGAACTGAACCTATTCTAAGGGGTTTGTCTTACGCTTCAAAATCATTAGCCCTCTAGGTCTTTAGTTCCCAAAACAGCATAATTATAAATATTATAAAAAGTCTTTTCTCTTAGTTTCTAATATTGCTAAACATTTGAACTATTGTTTTCTGTATAAATGTCTCTCAAAGTTAGGATGTTTTTGGGTTTATACCAATATTTCCACCTCAAATAACTTTTTTTCCATCGCTACTAATCCTTAAAATGAGGGGCTGTTTTAATTTTGCTGCAGTTACAAGCAGAGAGAAAAATGTGGAAGTAGACAAATTTTTTTGTTTGTGCTTGGGCGTGTGAAAGAACTGGGGTAGAGACCTTCTCACCATCTGGGCAATTGCAGAGCAAGAGTCACTTTCTTTGAGTGGTTGTGGGAAAGGGTAAATACCGTCTTCACTTCACCCATTAGAGAGGGAGAGAAAAATTTCGTTATCTTGGAGGCTATGGCTATGGCAAAGGGTATGTGTTTCTAACATTTAGGGATCCATGAAGCCATGCTTGCTGGCTGCACTTCCTATAATCTGGAAATAGCAGTACTATTGGGCAATATGAAAGCTACATTTGTAAATTAAAATACCATGTGTAGGTTGTCCAGGAATCTCACAATTGTTTATGCATATATTTTTTTGTAAGAATAGAACCTGTGTTGTGAATTTCAGACAACTAACCTATGAAAGGACTTGACTTGACTTATTTTCTGTGATTGGAGTTTATTAGTTTCCTAGGGCTGTCATAACAAAGTACCACTAACTGGGTGGCTTACAATAACAGAAATTTATCTTCTCACAAATCTGAAAGCTGAAGTCTGAAATCAGGGCCTCAGCAGGACAGTGCTCCCTTTGCTTGTCTATGGAGGAGGCCTTATTCTTGCCTCTTCCCAGCTTCTGTCAGCTGACTTTTGTCTAATGGGTTGAATTGTGCCCCTCAAAGAGAGAGCAGGAATTAAATAAGTTCCCCTCTCTAGCATACTCTCTTAAGTCAATCATGCTTCCAAAATTGGATCTATTTTTTTTTTTTTGGGAGAAAAAAAAGTGTACTAACTCAACAGCAATAACAACAAATCCCAACTTAAAAAAAAGATGGACAAAGAACTTGAATAGACCTTTCTCCAAAGAAGATACGTACCTGGCCAAAAAGCACATGAAAAGATGTTCAGCATCACTAGTCATTGGGAAAATGCAAATCAAAACCACCATGAGATACCACTTCACATGTACTAGGATGCCTGATGTAAAACAAAATAGAAAATATCAAGTATTGGCAAGGATATGGAGAGATTGGAACACTTGTGCATCGCTGGTGGGAGTGTGCAATGGTGTAGCTGCTGTATAAGTCAATATGGTGATTCCTCAAATATATTAAAAATATAATTCCAGTATGATCCATCAGTTCCACTTCTGAGTATATGCCCAACCTAAATGAAAGCAGGAACTGGAACCGATAATTGTATACCCGTGTTTATAGCCGTGTGATTCACAGTAGCCAAAAGGAGGAAAGTAGTCTAAGTGTTCGTCCATAGGTGATGGATAAACAAAATGTGGTCCATCCATAACTGAATGGATAAACAAAATATGGTAATATTATTCTTATTCATATTTTCCTACAATAAAACAGGTGAACCTTGTGGAAGCCATAGGTTTAAACTAGGAATTAAAAATAAATAAAACTGTAATATTTGCTATGAATAGAGGGTCCATCATGCTCTTTCTGATCTGACTTCAGAACCAATGGCAAAATACAATAGGGTAAAGAAATTGCCATTCTGTCACCATCAAGGCTGCTTGTGAAGGGTGCAGCTGACGTTCGTAATGTCATTACATTCGTAATGTCAAAGCCCAGAATCAGGTCCTCTCAGTCAACGGCAGGGCTGCCCCGGTCACGGTCACGGAGTGCACTTGTGCTCTTCATAGGCCGACTTGTCCCCAGGAAGACAGCAGGAGGAGCCCAGCCAAGAATGTGGGGCTTATTCCTCCCACATTTTCTCATTAGATTTGTTACTTCGCTTCCTCTGAGCAGGATGAAAACAAGGGATCAGACTGAAGTGAAGAAAGATAACACTAGTTGAACTCTGGCATGAAAGGACACAGCAGGAAAGGGGAGAAAGTATGCACCTCTAGCATCCTTACTTCTTATTCCCTCAATTCAGACTTCTGCTTAATCCACAACTTCAGGAGACTGCTCCTTGGTGAAACACTGTCCCTCTGGGCATTCTTCTAGCCCCTCTGAAGGGCAGTTCAGGTCTTGTTCCAGAAGTCTCTGATGGATGCATTATCTAAATTGGTTCTGAGGTCTCTCTGTGCCCAGGGCATAAATTTATTTTCTTCTTTTCAGTCTTAAATTATATATAACATTGTGTGTGTGTGTGTGTGAGATATATATATAAAATATGGATTTTTGTAGGAGCACAGTGAGATCTGATGAAAATGTTAAGATGCCAGTGAAATAGAGATGCCTTGCATTTGAATATTATTAACCCTTTGCCATCATAAAGTTCCTGGGGAAAAATAATTTTAGGATTGATTTTTTTTTTCTTCCCTTGTACTTTAAAGCCCACATATGCGAAATAAAACCCAAAGAAGTTCAAGTCCAAAATCAATTCCTTTTGGCTCTTTATACATCAACTCAACAAATTTTTTGAGACCCTCTTACATACTCTTCTGAGTATTGTAAATATATTGGTGAATAAAACAAATGTCTTGCTTTCTCAAAAATCCTGTCCATCTGGACTGACATCTTGGTGACATGCCTTGTAATGATTTGCAAATAGCCACTCCCTGAAGCCCCATGTGTTTCTGTGGGTGGCTGCAGTAGCCTCTGCTGGGTCATCCCTTGGACCTCACCGTAATCTAAAGCTATAGGTCAGTGCCTGGCTCATCAGGGGCCTGACGTGCAGGATCCTGCTTCAGTGCTGTGGCCATCACGTTTTCGGGATCAGTTGCTAATTGTGTTAGCTTTCTGCCACTATGACAAAATACCTGGGAAAACCAACTTGAGGAAGAAGGATTTTTGTTTTTGCTCATGGTTTCAGAGGTTTCAGTCCACAGTCATGTGACTCCATAATTTCTGGACCCGTGTGAAGGCAGGTGGAAGGTCTCCTGTTCACCCCATGGCAGACAGGAAGCAGAGAGAGGAAAGAAGCTAGTGACAAGATATACCTTTCAAAAACATGCCTTGTAATCTACTTTCTCCCACTAGTTCTAACCTCCTAATTTTCTATCATCTGCCATTAGAGCTACCAGTGAGTACCAAGCCTTCAACACACGAGCCTTTGGTGGTACATTCCGGGTCCAAACCATAACATTAAAATTCTTTAATACTATTCCTACTTTCCTCCTCTCCCTAGTCATGAACTGATAGAGTTTGAGTGTGTCTCCCAAGAGTTCGTGTGCTAGAAGCTTGGTCCCCAGCATGGTGGTGTTAGGTGGTAATGTAGTGGGAGGTAATCGGGTCACTGGGGCATCACTCTCAGGTTAATTAGTTGTCAAGGGACCCTGGGTAGGTCCTGCAGGAGCATGTTATAAAGAGTGAGGTGGCC
Organism: Urocitellus parryii; assembly: GCF_045843805.1. Classification (NCBI taxonomy): domain Eukaryota; kingdom Metazoa; phylum Chordata; class Mammalia; order Rodentia; family Sciuridae; genus Urocitellus; species Urocitellus parryii. The sequence goes on along the minus strand of NC_135544.1, from coordinate 24,069,677 downwards.
CCTAAATCTCTGGCCTCCTGTCTTACCATGTGATTGTTCCCCCTCTCACAAGGTACTGATCCCATCTTTTTTTTAATTTATTTTTTAGTTGTAGTTAGACATGATACCTTTGTTTTATTTATTTTTATATGGTGCTGAGGATTGAACCCAGGGCCTCGCACGTGCTAGGTGAGCGCTCTACCACTGAGCCACAACCCCAGTCCCTGATCCCATCTTAAAAACCTTCTTTACCTTCCTACTCCTGACTCTAGGGGGCAGTTCATTCCTGAGTGGAAACAGGACAGTACTGGGCCATTCTGAACATGGGCACCTAATTCTTCCTAAATTTACAAGATCCATTAATGTCACTTTATTTCCGAGTGGAGTCAGATAGGACAGAAAAAGGGCGGGAGCGTACCCTAGTTCAGCGCTCTCTCCGTGAAAAAACTGAAGAGGTATAGAAGCAACCCTCTCAATGAGCACACACTCTTGCCTTTAGAGGAAAGTTCAAAAGCCTAAATGAAGATTCAAAAATGGGGAAAGTCTGTTCCAATTAGAGACATGGTACAGTTGGATGTGAAAGCAGCTACCTGACAGCCAGCAGTATGGTTGATCCAGTCAGTTCCTTTCTCAAAGCTCTCTGCTATGTCTTGCTGCATCTAGGTGGTGCATGGACTAAAAGCATCAATATCACTAGGGAGATGGGTCGAAATTGCAGAATCCCAATGCTCCCCACTAATAAATCATTTTTTGAATATGAGGCTCAGTCGATTTGTATGCACATTAAAGTCAGAAACACATGTTTAGAAGAATGAGAATAAAAGCATATGATTTCCAATTTGTACTTACTAAGATATTTTTAATGCTGGTGTTGCTTCCATAGCCTTCTATTTTGCTATCCATTAAACTAGTGCTAGCTTCCTCCTGTTCAACTGGTGTCCCAAGAAATTATTATACTTCAGGAAGCTGAGCACCAGGTAGGCTTGTCCTTGGTTCCTGGGTATAAGATGGGCCTTACTAAACTTGGCGTTTGAGGAGTTTGTCTGAAGACAGTCACAGGAGCTAATTTAAGAACTTAAACCCGAATTGTGAAGAATGGTAATAAGCTGAGGTTTTGAGGAAAAACCTACCTTGAATAGGTTGAGCAGAAGAATAGAGACTTATGAATATATTTAAAAATATGCATACCAAATATTTTTTTGTTCAACTGCTTAAATTTTAAATTTAGAGTAAAATAAAATTCATAGCTTAGATATTGTGCTATTGTCTTTTTTAAAAAAAAATTTAAAGCAAATTGAAGATCAGATAATATTTTGGGTTTCCAAGCTCAGAGAGCTAAATTATGGTGATGTGTGAGTTCTTAAAAACACTTTTAAGAAGACTGTTGAGATTTTTATGATTGGAAACTACAAATTACAACTGTGTAAAAAAAATTTTTTTTAGTTGTAGTTGGACTCAATACCTCTATTTATTTTTATGTGGTGCCGAGGCTTGAACCCAGGCCTTGCACGTGCTAGGTGAGCACTCTACCGCTGAGCCACAACCCAGCCCATTAAGCTAGTTCTTTTTTTAAAAATTGGTTTTATATTTAAATACATGGCAGCAGAATGCATCTCAATTCTTATTACATATATGGAACAATTTTTCACATCTGTTTGCATATAAAGTATATTCACATCAATTTATGTCTTCATACATGTACTTTGGATAATGATGTCCATCACATTCCTCTATCATTGCTAACCCCCTGCCTGCTCCCTTCCTCTCCCACCCCTCTGCCCTATCTAGAGTTCATCAATTCCTCCCATGCTCCCTCTCCCTACCCAACTATGAGTCAGTCACCTTATATCAGAGAAAACATTCACCATTTTTTTTTTTTTTTTGGATTGGCTAACTTCACTTAGCATTATCTTTCCAAAGCCATCCATTTACCTGCAAATGCCATGATTTTATTCTCTTTTATTACTGAGTAATATTCCATTGTGTATATATGCCACATTTTTTTAATCCATTCATCTACTAAAGGGCATTTAGGTTGGTTCCACAGTTTAGCTATTGTGAATTGTGCTGCTATAAACATTGATGTGGCTGTGTCCCTGTAGTATGCTGTTTGTAAGGCTTTTCCAAGGAATCTCCATACTGCTTTCCATATTGGCTGAACCAATTTGCAGTTCCACCAGCAATGTATGAGTGTGCCTTTTTCCCCACATCCTCCCAATACTTATTGTTTGTCTTCATAATAGCTGCCATTCTGACTGGAGTGAGATGGTATCTTAGAGTGGTTTTGATTTGCATTTCTCTAATTGCTAGAGATGATGAATATTTTTTCATATATTTGTTGATTGATTGAATATCCTCTTCTGAGAAGTGTCTGTTCATGTCCTTGGCCCATTTATTGATTGGGTTATTTGGGGTTTTTTGGTGTTTAGCTTTTTGAGTTCTTTATATTCCCTAGAGATTAGTGCTCTATCTGATGTGTGAGGGGTAAAAATTTGCTTCCAGGATGTAGGCTTTCTATTCACCTCACAGATTGTTGAAGCTAGCTTTCCTAAATATTTTTTTTAAATTGTTGATAGACCTTTATTTTATTTATTTATTTGTATGTGGTGCTGATAATTGAACCCAGTACCTCACACATGCCAGGGAAATGCGCTACTGCTGAGCCACAGCCTCAGCTAATGAAGCTAGTTTTATGTTTGATTTTTAGAAATAATTTTTTTTTCATTTTCATAATTATCACATTGTACAGCAAGTTTGATCCTATGAATGTTCAAATTACAGAGCTAGACATGGTGGGTCATAGGAAGATGTAGCAGATATGGGCTGTTATATAAGCCTCAATTGCTACAACAAGACACATCTGTTGTAGAACCTGACACAAACCTGCTAATGACTAATTTGGCCACCAGGTGCAGTTTATTCCCCAGAGGTTTCCTCACTTGTAAAATGAAGTCTGAACTGGATTTCTAAAATTTCTTCCAGCATTCATATGATAGAGAATGGATTCAATTATGATTTGATTAACATGATAATGATTCAATTTTTCAGATGTATTTCTTCACTATAAGAAATAATGTAACTTTTATCTCTGGGCAATAAAAAGTCATTTTTTAAAGCCAAATTTGGAGAGGAACCGAAATTATTATTACCTATATTGTTTTTCTTCAAAGGTATCAAAATTCTATCCTAGAACTTATACTAGTAATTCTTTGATCATTTCTCTTAATACCTGGGTACCAATTTTGAATCTTATAAATCATTATGGGAATACACATTTTGATAACCTTTTTATTCAAGAGGAGTTGCTATGTTGTATGCCAAAATTTGAATTATTGCAGAATAGCTCTCATCCAAAATTCTCTCAAAAAAGATCTTTTTTCCCCAAAGATTCTCTATATGTGTAATAAGAATTGTAATGTATTCTGTTGTCACATAAAAATAAAAAACATTAAGTGAAAAAAAAAAAGATTCTCTTTAAAAGGAAACCTGATCATTATACTTTGTTCTTTTAGTGGTACTGAAAGTTGAGAATTTATCATTTATGGTGAGAATGATTTGTTTCAAATTTTTCTTTCTTTCTCTCTCCTTTCTCTTTCTGCTTTTGCTTTGATAAAAATATTTCCAAGACAGTAACTTTGTCTTTTTTTTTTTTTTGAGGTAAATTATATTGCAACCATAGGTATATGAAAACTTTAACCAGGTGAGATTAATTCAAAGAATATATGTCTAGCTCATAGTGGGTGGAAGCTGAGGTGTTATTTTTTAGGGGGAGAGGAATGAGGTTGATCCTAAGGCAGATGGCCAACTTTCAACAAACTGGAAAGGCTGGTCAGCCCTTTCCTGATTATGTCTTTATCTTCATGGTAATGGTGAGTCAAGGCATTGATTTCTAAAGTGAATGGTGCAGTTGATCTTTTAACCAATCCTGGAACTGATAAGGTTAACTGCAGAAACTTTGGTATCCAGATCTCTGTATCACTAATTCTTTTATCTAAAAGACAGAAAATACTTCTGTAAATATGCCATATCAAAATTCTCCTTAAGTATATCTTCCAAATTCATTTTTTGTGTTTGTTTAAAATAGCTTTGCTAACCCACTTGAAATTTGTTTCTGTGAATTAAAAAAAAATAAGCCCAAATATACTAAATATCATCTGAAAGTTGAATGGTTGATGGGTTTATTTTCATGTTACTCTACATAAACCATTGATTTTTTTTTGTAAATCTGCAACATTTAGTCTTAACTTTAATGGAATTTCATGGTCTTTATAAAAATGCTTGTGATACCATGCTGAACAAGATGCATGAGGTTTAAAAATGGAACTCAGATTATATCTATATCCACATATATTAATATATCCACATATATTAAGACATACATTATAAAAAATCTTGACTTTTTTATTTACCAATTTGATAAACTATGTCAAAAACCTTAAAATAATCATGCCCTTTGATTCATTAATGCTTTTATTTCCAAGAAGATTTTCTAAAGGAAATGATCAGAAATCAAAGATTGAAAAAAGATTAGGGCTATTTATAAAGAGAAACTGGAAACAACTTAAATGTCAAATAGCATGGGACTGGCGGTATAATTTATCCTATTATGTGTGTATTTTTTAAATAAAATGCTTTGACATATGAACAGTTTACTTTATTCAGTTTAAAACAGGTTGTATTTTTTTTAAATCATTTTTTACGTACTTTGGAAGAAGGAGAGCTTAGATAACAAAAATTCCATTAATTGAATCTAAGGACCCTGTTTATAAAGGCAAATAATACTTATTTTTGTAATGTTCTTTGCTCATGTTTGCTTCTACCAGCATAATTTGAATGAGGATTCATCTTCCTGGAAGCTGAAAGGTGTAACATATTTTAATGCTTTTGAAATTATACTCCATACTTGTAAACTCAAAAGGGAGTAAATGTACTTCTTGATTTGAACATTCAGCTTCAGTATATTTTATAACAGAGAATTTAAAATGTTAATTTGTGTTTCATGAAAGTTTTTATGAAGGTCCTAGCTAATAAAAATATTGCTTCAGTGATTCCTTTTAATTGAAGAGTCATCTGGTGAAAATAGTTGACTAATTTGTGTTTTCCATTGGTATATAAATAACAAAGCCCTTATTTTAGGATTAGGAGTTTAGAATCTGTGTTTTTGTGCATGCACACATGCACTGTTGAGATAAATATTGCAGCGTTTTTAAAATCCCATTTAAGGTTGGTTTCGGGATTCATGGCCAGAAACACACAAAACACTGTTAGAGAAGATACTGATCCTTTCAGTTCTTCATGGCTCCTATTCTGATTTTATTCTTTTTATTCAGGTCACTGAAGTTTCAATACAGAGAAAGATTGCAAAAGGGAAAAATGAGATCTCTTAATTCAAAAATTTATAGATCTCACACAGAGTGTCATTTTCCCCCTTCATGGATATTTTATTCACAATAGCACCATGACATTTGGCTGACATTGATTATTAGGATGAGAAAGTCAGTTCAAGTGGATGTGTGTCTGAATGAGTGATTTGAGTGATTGTAGTTCAACTTTGAACTTTCGGATCTTTCTTAAGCACGTTAATTTGATTAAAAAGCATAGTAAAATTTTAGTTATTTTCAAAAAATCACAGGATTTGAAAGCTGTTATGGGTGCTTCTAAGACTTTAAGTGCATGATTTAATAGTTTTTAGTATATTCATAGCATTGTGCGGTTATCAGCAAAATCTAATTTTGGAACTTTTCACTCCCCCAAAAGAAACATCCCATTTAGACACTTTTCATTCCCTTTCTTCTATCCTTTCTCAACCTTAGAGAACCACTAACCTATTTTCTTTCTTTCTTTTGTATTAGGGATTGAACCATTTTAACCTATTTTGTATCTGGATAGATTTGCCTATTCTGGACATTTCATAATATCATAATAGTCTTTTATGACTACTTTTTCCACTTACTATAATATTTTCATGTAACACATGTCCATGTTGTAGTATGTATGAATCAATGTTGTATTCCTTTCTGTGCTCAAGAATACTATTGTATGCATATACAACATTTTGTTATCTGTTCACCAGTTGATGGATAAGTGGATTATTTCTGCTTTTTGGCCATACAGTACAATATAATACTTCTATTAAGAATCGTGGGGCTGGGGATGTGGCTCAAGCTGTAGCGCACTTGCCTGGCATGCGTGCGGCCTGGGTTCAATACTCAGCACCACATACAAAGATGTGTGTCTGCCGAAAAAAACTAAAAAACAAATAAATAAATATCTTTTTTTTTTTTTTTTAAAGAATCGTGTGCATTTATTTGTTTGCAAGTTTTTGTGTGGACATGTTTTTATTTCTCTTAATACATACTTAGGAGTAAAGTAGCTGGGTGATATGAAATCTTTGTCGGCTAGGGCTGCCATAACAAAATATCATAAACTGAGTGGCTTAAATAACAGAAATTTATTTTCTCACAGTTCTGTAAGCTGGTCCCAGATTAAGCAAGGTTCTATCAGGATTTGGTTTCTTATGAGAGCTCCTTTCCTTCTGTACAGGCAACTTGCTTCTTGCCGTGTCCTGACATAAGGGGTCAGAAATAGAGAGTGTATTGGTGTTGGTTTCTCAGCAGGGCATCAGTTCTCTTGGATAAGCGTTTCACTTTTATGCAAACAGATGTTGTTCCAGATATTGGAAATCAGTGTCAGTATTCTTTAGGAAAGGTCACCAGTGAGTACACAGATGGGTCACAGCAAAGACTAGTTGGAGAAAAAGAGATACAAGCACTAACACCAGTTTCCGATGGCATAGAAGTCCCCAGTGGGTCTATATTACAAGAGTTCTATTGTTTTAACTTTAATTACCTCTTTTAGGCCCCCTCTCCAAAATAGATGTCACATATTGGGGTGGGGGTATTAGGCTTTCACCTGTGGATTTTGGAGAAACACAGGTCAGTGTAAACATATAGTAACTCTCTGCTTAAAATTTTAAGGAACGTTCAGTAGAGTACCACTTTCATTTTTTTTTAAGAATCAACAACTTCACTGGACTCAATGGCGCAAGCCTGTAATCCTAGTGGCTCGGGAGGCTGAGGCCAGGAGGATTGTGAGTCCAAAGCCAGCCTCGGCAACTTAGCCAGACATTCAGCAACTCAGTGAGACCCTGTCTCTAAATAAAATACAAAATAGGGCTGGGGATGTGGCTCAGTGTTTAAGTGCCCATTACGAAAAAAAAAAAAAATCGACAACTTCTCCCCCCTTCAGTTTGGAAATGGCATATGTTTAAGACAGAAGTGGAAGGAGAGGAAAGAGAAATGTGAATTCCTTAAATCTTCCTTGATCTTTAGCTCATTTGCTGGGCCCATGTGGTCTGTCTGGTCATCATTCTCCTTGGAAATGGTAGGGGGCTCTTCTGAGAAAGGGACACTGTTATGAATTATGCTGGGACTAAGGACAGAAGTTGGGACTGTCTTAGGCAAGTTCAGATGAATGGTCACTCTGTCAACCAACAAGAAGGAAAAACTTTGCCAGACTTAGCTTTCTTCTTATGACAAGGGAGGAGGCATATCAGTTGTGAGGTGTGTCCCGGGGACTTTAGCAGTATCTCTACTTTCCATTCTGATGCCTTGTTCCTACTAAAAAAATCCCCAAAACTTTAAAAGGGGATAGACAATTAGCTAACAATCTCTTAATTATTCACATATTTAAAAGTGGTGGATTCTAAATGTGGGGAAAAAAGTGATTGAAATTAATCAAGGGGTGACATTAGTTTTTCTAATATTTACTTGAGTTCAACATTTTATTTCTTCCAGGGAACAACGAATCATTTCACCTTTGAAGTATCTTGAACTGAAAAACTTCCAACTGTGCTGAAAAGTTAGGAGGCTGGCAAATATTTTTCCTTCCCTCTCGTTTGAGAAGAACTGAAGAAGTAAAATGGAAGAGGTTTAATGTCAATATCCAGAATGAATGATGATAATTCAGATGATAAAACAGAAGATGAATCGCATTCCTTATTTTTCAGCGATAAAAATGGAAATAGGTATGCATACAACCCAAAATCGCCATCTACCCGAAACTCTTCAATCAGTCATGTGAATTGGAGTTCTCTCAACCCAGAGGACATGGTGGTCGATTATGAAATGGACCCTTCTCTGGACAGCGATGAAAGTATTTTTTCAAACTACCAATGTGTTGAAGTACTCGATCACCAAAAGTCAAGTGATTTCATTAGTAAGCGGGTACTGGAAACACATGAAGATCCCACATGTCTGTCTTCTGCACTTATAAATACAGAGAAGCCCAAATACCAGCACAGCGATTGTCATTCCTTAGAAGCAGATCAGGACCAGAGTGTTGAGCCATCTCTGCCTCTCATGTGGAAATCTAATGATGATTTGAATTGTTCAGACTACGCTACTACTGCCTTGGAGTTAAACAAAACCTTTGACACACAAGGGAATAAAGTTAACTGCACTTTTATCACACATCATGTCAGTGAAAAGAGTCAGTCTTTGCACACCTCTGGAAGACCTCAACCAACCTGTATGAGAAGTGGAAATACATCTTCTGTATCCTGTTCCACTTGGACATCATCCCATTTTGACAAAATGCATATGAGAGAAATTAATTATAATAAAGAGATCTTTGAAAACCCTCAAGCCACATCGTCAGAGGCCTCAAATACAACATTTTCTGACATGGTAATGCAAACAGATGTTGTTCCAGATATTGGAAATCAGTGTCAGTATTCTTTAGGAAAGGTCACCAGTGAGTACACAGATGGGTCACAGCAAAGACTAGTTGGAGAAAAAGAGATACAAGCACTAACACCAGTTTCCGATGGCATAGAAGTCCCCAATGGGTCTATATTACAAGAGTTCTATTGTTTCTCTAAAGATGAACCAAATAGTAAGACACATTCACAAAGCTCATATGGTGAAAAGGAAATGGGCCAAAATCTAAGAGAAACAGTGTCCGATTGTGTTATTGATGATGAATGCCCTTTACTTGTGCCAGCTTTTGATAAAAATAAAGCCCAAGTGCTGAACTCGGAGCACAACTTCACTGTGACCGATGATCGACAAATTGCTTCCAATGATAAGGATTTGGGAACCCAAAATGATGGTGTAGAACTGATATTAAATAGCTCACCAGGACAAAAGATGGTTTCATCATTGGAACTGACTTGGGATGCAAGTGATATGATCATTAGCACAAATAACAAAGTTTGCATGTCAACGCCCATCCTAGAACGCACAAATGCAAGCTTTACTATTTCGCCTGTTGAAGCAACAGAGGAATATAATAAAATGGAGAAGAGTCATCGAGACCTTAAAAATTTGCCAAAATCCAAGGGGACACCTGTGAACATGTCTAAGCCTAGCCTAGGAAAATTAGCCACCAAAACGAATATCTCTGTAGGTAGCAAGGTTAGAAAAACTGAAATTATAAGTTACCCAAGACCAAATTTCAAGAATGTCAAAGCAAAAGTTATGTCTAGACCTGTGTTGCAGTCCAAAGATCCTGCGGTACCAAAGGTCACACCCAAATCTCAGTTGAATAGTGTCTCATCCCCCTCAACAGTGTCTTCCACAAGGCAGTTGACAGTTTTGAGCAAAACACCAAGATCTGACTTGAACTCAGACACAAAAGCAGAAATCCTAATTAACAAGACACACAAGCAGCAGTTTAATAAACTCATTACTGGCCAGGCTGTACATGTTACAACTCATGCTAAAAATGCTTCACACAGGGTTCCAAGAACAACATCTGCCATGAAATCGAATCAGGAAGATGTTGACAAAGCAAGTTCTTGTAATGCAGCCTGTGAGACCCGGACTGTAGCTGTGCTTTTTGAGAAGATGAAAGGCATACTCCCTGTCGAAATGGAAAGTGCTGAATGTTTGACATATGTCTCCAACATCGATGGAATTAGCCCTGAAAAGAAGGGTGAAAAAGAAAATAGGACACCTCTGGAAAAACGAGAGCTAAAAAAGGAAGTTATGAATCAGACTTTTGAATACGGTTCCCTGTTTTTGGTAAGTGAAAGCTTTTGTGTGCTCAGGGGTGGTGGAAAAAACGGGTCTATTAGCAATATTGGTCCATTAATATCCAATCATATGGCAGAACTAGGTGTGCAAATATGCTTTCAGGTGTTAATTCTTTGTTTTGTCTGACAATACATACTAGAGTGAGTAGGTCATACATACAACAAACCTGCATGTTGAAAAAAATCCTCCATTTCAGTATTTTGTATTGAATATCAATGTTCCTTTTGATAGTGTGTTAAAAGAACAAGTTAATTTAATATTTTACTATAATTGGTTATTTGAAGTTAAAATATAACCTGGTTACATTAGGTATTTAGTTTTCTGAAAATAGTTTATAAACTTTCAGATATCTTGACCTACACTAAGAAATAGCTAGGGAGTGCTAGTAAACATAAGAATAACTCTTGATGTTTTATTGAGGACCTACCTCTGGGAGTAGACCCCTCTCCTGTGAACAAGGATGTGATTCTTGATTCTGTCTCTGACAAGCTAATGTAACTTTGGGAAAGTAATTTTTGTGGACCCAAAGGATTGGACTAGTAGATTTCTAAGGTCTCTTGCATATCTAATGTATTGATTTCTAGTATAAGAAATAAATAAAATCCATTTTATTTGTGTTTAGTGAACAAGCAGCATATTTCCTATAGCAACAAATACTTAGAGGGACTAGATCAGTCCATTTAAAAAAAAATAAAGAACTCATGTGCAGTTCAAAGATTATTTTTCTATAAACTTGCATATATTTTGGCAACAGTATGAAGACATTAGTTTTCTGAGTTTTGAAAACACTTTGACAGGCTACTGTTGGGGTTATGTACTTGTCCTCAGGCCTATTTTTGGCTGTGGGGACAGTGTATTTTCAGCCCCACGCAGGCTGTCCTTAGGTGTCTGTCCCTGGGGCCAGGAGTGGAACTGGGTACAGGGAAGGAAGGTGGACATAACACAGACAGCCTGTCCTTTGGAGGGCTCATATGTAAGAGGGATGAAATGTGTACTGTGGTCAGGTGCTGATGGGCTGTTTCAGAGCAGTTTTAAGGGTGCACGGGGGCCACAAGGAGGAAATTATAAGGTTATTTTAGGTGATAAGGTTAAGAAAGACTGAAGATACTCTTCAGCTGTGTCAGTTTAGAGATCTGTTAGGAAGAATGGTACACCACAGATTTGTAACAAATGGTTTGGTCATCCTAAAGCTTGTTTAAAAGCTTTTTTGTTTGTTTTTTTTTTTAATTTTTTTTAAAACATCAGAAATGGGGTTGTAGCCTAGCATGTGTGAGGCTCTAGGTTCAGTTCTCAGCACCACATATAAACAAATAAAAATAAAGGTCCATCGACAACTAAAAATTTTTTAAAGAATTTATCAAACTGAACATATCATTTATAATTGTAATATTTTGCTAAATTATGTTTCAGTAACATCTTGATTCCAACCTGTAATTATAATTTGGTGCTTGTTGATAGACATAGAAACAGAACACTTATTTCTTCTTGATTTATGGGAGACTTTTATTTCATATCTATCCCTGGCTACCAGAAAAACTGGTGTAAAGTTTCTTTAAATATTTACCTTGAATATAAATTGGTTATATACTTTTGAAGCTAGAGGATTTTTTTTTCCAGATTTATGCATTCAGTCTTAACCTTATATTTTCCCCCATGCAGAATGAAAGCATGTTTTTCAGGCCCATGATGCAGTATTCAAGTAAGGTAATAGGATCTTCAGGTTGAAAGGGGTCCCGGTACATCTTGGAGATGAGGTGCTTTTCACCTTCAGAATCCTGCAATTAGGATTCATAATTAGATATGAGTCCTGAAGGACAGCCCTACGTTCTCTGCGGTGCTGGTACTTATGGACTGCTGTAAAGAACTCACTCTGTTTCCATGACCCTGTCTTAAGCACGGTGCCCTTTGATTTCATTAGTTTGCCTCTCCAGTATCCACATGTCTGGAAGGGAAGGTGCTTGGCTCTGAAAGCTGAGTGGGTGACTCTGGCTGTGTACTTTAGTCACCTGCAGTGTTCGTGGGTGACTTCAGCACTCCCCAAGGGCTCTGCTTGCCCAGGGTCTGTGAAGAGAGTCCTGGAGAGGGATGTTAATTTTCAGTATGGTCTGTGGGCCAAATTAGTTGACTCGAGGCTGTCTACAACCTCATAAGCTGTTGGGTGGTCAGGGTTTATCTGAAACCTCAGAAAGGTTCTTATTTGGAAGATGGAATTTTATTTTGATACAAAGTGTGAAGTGCAGTTTCCCATTGAAGAAGTTATGCAATTGTGATAATGTGATAGAAAGTGGTGAAGTGTCTAAAAGGAAAGGAACTGATATTTATTCAGTGTCTGCTCTGAGCCAAGCACTTGGCTCAGTCACTGTGTATGTATGTTAAGCTATTTAATTTTCCCAGTAGTGCTCAGGTGCTTCACATACATTGTCATTTATTCTTCCCAGTAACAACAAGGCAATTGTTTAAGAGGTTATTTAAAACTCATAAAGCTGCTAAGTGGAAAAATGGAAATTCAAATTCAGGTTCTCTCACCGTTACATACATCACAGGGCTTTTGTGGCTCTGAAAGGCAAGATAAGATTCACTTTTGTAAATTAGTGAGAAGTTTGTTTTAATTTTTAGAAGAAAGTTGCTCTGGGGGATTTGGTCAGCCAGCTTTAAGGTAGAAGTAGAAGATAAGAGTGTGTCTGCTACTCTCCCCTGCTTCTCCTGGCCAATTTAGTATTGTTCTCCTATCTCAGAACCTGACCTGCAGCTCTTCCCTTGGGATATTGGTCTATAAGTTAGCACTGAGTTCACCTGGTGTTTGGATCCAACAGCCATCAGCATAGGGCTTTAGTATCTATTGGAAATCATCCTTATGATTTACTAAATAAAGAAGGGTCCACGTGGGAGTATGCAACACTGAATTAAGAGCATGAATTCTGAAGTTGTTTCAAATTCTAGCTCCATCATTCACTGCAAAATGACCTCTCTTCTTTATGTGAAGGCAGAACACAGATGGTAGTTTACAGCGTTGGCATGTGTCCTCTGAGTAAGGCTTGACTCCCATTTCCTGAATGTAGAATGGAAACATTTATTAGGTGCCTACTGTGTGCCACATATATGGTGGCAGCTGGTAGGATGTAAAGGACATAGCCCCTGCCCAAACGTAGTGCCTAGTGCAGTGGGGAATGTTAAAAAGTAAGCTAGAAGGGCATGTTAAATACAAAGCTGGGAAAATAAATAGATTCCTGTGTTGCAGGAGAGGAAGGAGGGTGTGGTCAGTGGGGAGAATTATCAAGTTTTCTGGGGGAGATGTAGTTGAATCACTGCCAGAATGTAGAAGGCACATATTCTAGGTGGAGGGGATGCCATGTATAAAGATGAAGAAATACGAGAAGATATTCTGACTTGGGGGCCTCCAGATAAGTGGGTGTGGTAGAGCTGGGGTGCTTGGACATAAGCTGAAGAGCATGAAGAGGCTACCATATTAGAAGGGGCTTGATGTATCTTAAAAAAAGTTGATTTTTTTTTTTTCTGGAAGGTGGGGGTAGAAATAGGTCTGACCCTATTTCAATTTTAGAGAGATTGCCCTGGCCAGGGTATGGAAGATGAATGGGAGGCTGGTGAGACCAGAGAGATCCTGAGGACATAGCTTCAGTAATCCTAGTGGGAAACCATGCTGGCTGGCTTATTCTAGGGGAGATGGAAAAGAGGGATATAAGAGGTAAGAAAGGAAGCAGCCAGAAGAAGCTTGTATGGTGAATGAGAAGAGGTAAGTTCTGAGATGAATGTGTAAAATCAGTTTAATTTTAGAAAGTGCTTCATGTTCTTCAGTAAAATGGAGTGTGATAAAGTATGAATCTCATGGGATTACTAAGTGAGTTGATACATGTATTCAGAATTTAGAATGATATTTTGCATAGTATAAGGACTGTTAGCACCAACAATAATAGGATTATTGTTAATCAGAGGTACCTGAAGGATCAAAGTGGGGAGGGGCAGATAGGAGTTAAATATAGGATCAAGTCAGGAGAGAGTGTTGGCTTGGACATATGGATTTTGGATGCACCAATGTGGAGGTGGTGGTTGAGACAGCAGATGAGATCATGTGGGGAGACGATGTGGTGAGAAAAGAGAACAGGACCAAGTCTGAGTCCTGGTGAAGACTAGCACTTAAAGACACAGAACAGGACCCAGAAAAATAGCCAGAGAACCAGAAGAAAAACCAGGAAAGACCTCTGTTGGGGAAACCAAAGAAAGATGGAGTGAGTGGTCAGTATCAGATGCTAGAGAGAGAACTCTCCAGCAAAGGACTTGTGGTATGGGTGGACTTGAGAACAACCTCATTAATGGGTCCAAAGGCAGATCGGGCTGAATTGAAAAGTCAGCTGTGAAGAGTTTTAATTGCTTCATAGTAAAAATAAGAATTAAATGTTTATCTGGAAAATCTGCTAAGACAGTGTTTCTCTTCCATCGCTAATAACACATGGAAATTGTATGGACAAGCTCTGATCTGGATTAAATTTTAATTGATTTTTTTTTTTCCCCTAGGGTTCTGCTTCAAAACCTACCACCACCTCAGGGAGGAACATATCCAAACCTGACTCTTGCAGTTTGAGAAAAACACCCACTCCAAAAGTCAAAGTGGGGCCTGCTGTTTCCTGTTTAAGGCGGAACAGTGACAGTCGGAGCCTCAGTTCTGATCGAACCTTATCTCCTCAGAGGATCAGGCGTGTGTCCACCTCTGGTAAGAATAAAGTAGTTGAGCTCTGCTTACAGCCGTTTATGAATTATTTGAATGTTGAATTAAACTTGGCAGAAAGCAGAATGACAGTTTTGGTCACAGCAATAACACCTCTGTCATGAATGCATTTAGCTTTTTTATATATTTATATATTTTTAGTTGTTGATGAACCTTTATTTTATTCATTTATTTATATGTGGTGCTGAGAATTGAACCCAGTGCCTCACATGTGTGAGGCAAGCACTCTACCACTGAGCCACAACCCCAGCCCACATTTAGCCTTTTGAGGTTCAGCATTATGCTTAGGAAAAATCACAAAACAAGACAATTCAGCCCTTATCTTTGAGCATTACAAAATCTAGTTGGAGATAGATTTATGTACATAAACTACAAGCTATTGAGAAGGATGCATACCTACATGCACTTGGGTGACTGTTGGAACTATGAGTCATTTCATTAACTTTTTAAAAATAAACGGTTAATATTTAGCAGTATTTCTGTGTTATAGATTCATCGAGTGTCCTCACCATATAAGAAAGAATACATCTTTCAGTAAAATTCCAGTAGAAAATTACTCTATATAAATTTATAGGGAGATGAGGGCAACTAAACAGTTGAGTTTTTTTCTGGTGTGAACTTTCATCTATGCTGGCTTGTACTTTTGAAGGTGTAGTTTTAAAGCTGTGTTGGATGGATGAAATTTGAGAACTTCAAGAATAGCTATTAAGTGTCTTACTAAATTTGGCAGATGTTCAGATTTCTTTGTGTTACAAACCAGAACAGGAAATGGAAAAGTCAAGCCCTGTTTCACAGAGGCTAAGACAAAGCCTGCCAGCCATTCTAGTCGACGGATCAGGGTCTGCAGGGAACACCCCTTATTTCTGCAGGTACAACGTTGAGCAAATTAAAGGCATGTCAGATAGATTTAGAAGTAAGTTCCCTTGTAAAAATAGTGACTACTATTGAATGGTCTTAAAAGGAAACATGCCTCTAAAATCATGTACCCACACAAGTGAGCACATTTACAGAAACTAATAAAACCAGCCAAATCCCAGAGGATCTCTTTACTTCACTACAATTGAGGATTTTTAGGTTTCATTTTCCAATCCTCTCATGAAGATGCTAGTGTGAGAAGGCTATAAGGCACAGAAGTGTTTTAAGGGATGTTTATTTAGATTCACGGATTATGTGAAGATCATGCGGTTGGGGAAGCAGACCCATGGAGAGAGATGAGTGGAAGAAGAGGGATTCACCTGGCCCATTTTCATTTCCATCCATAGAAGAGCTGATGAGGAAAGGGGAATCCATCTGCTTGAAGTGTTCATCGTTTGAGGGGAAAACAAAGTGAAGCCAAAGGATATGGGAGAAGCAGTGATCCTTGTTTTTAGGGTATTGCCAGAGTTGGGAATCAGGGTGTGAGAGAGAGATCAAAGCTCTGGTTCTCACTGTTGCTGCCTCACAAGGCACACAGTGTTTGCCAGGGTGTGGGGAGTTCCCTTCCTATTTGGAAGAACCTGTGGCTTGGAGGCATGTGGAGCTATGGCCTGTGGTGAGGAGCCTTGTGTTCTAATATCACTCTGACCCATGAGCTGCCATAGACAGTAAGTCATTTACCCTCCCTGACCATCAGCTTTCACATCTGTCGAGTGTAAAGCTTGGGACTCTAGGATCCTGTCAGCTTTTGTAGTCCTATCTTTCTAGGTGCAGTTTGGAGCTCATCTAATTTTCTGAGTCATGGCTGCTACTAGTATGATTCTCTGAACCACATGATGCTCAAATCCCAGAAAACTTAAGTGCGCACACTTTTAAGAAATCGGGGGCTGGGGATGTTGCTTAAGCGGTAGCGCACTCACCTGGCACACACGCAGGGCGCTGGGTTCGATCCTCAACACCACATAAAAATAAAAATAAAGATATTGTGTCCACCTAAGACTAAAAAAATGAATATTAAAAAAAATCAGGCCAGTACCCAGGGTATATTTTAAAAGATAGAATTATTTTAGGTAGGTGACCATTCCCATTAAACCCTGAAATATTTTTTGAATCCTTTCAGTGTGTGCTACATAATGTCCTATCTTAGGGAAAAGTGATCTGTATTGTTTTATGAAGGGACAGGGAAAATGACTGAAGCTTTTGTTATCCTGTGTCAATGAGCTTGATAACTAAGTTATGCATTCAAATTTTTAAAATTTAAATGCCATTGGGCACAGTGGTATATGCCTGTAATCCCAGCTATTGGGGAGGCCAAGGCATGAAGATTCCAAGTTTGAGCCCGGGGTTGGCAACTGTCTCATGATAAAAAGGGCGGGGGGTATAGCTCAGTGGTAAAACTTCCCTGGGTTCAATCCCCAGTACCAAGAAAACAAAAATTTTTTAGTCCGAGTTAAATTATAATTTACCTAGTGGTTTTCCCATATATAAAGGAAGAAAATTTTATGTAACTAGAAATGTTATGGATTTGAATTAGAGTTTTATGTTTGAGAGGTTAGAAGATTTATAGACCAAGTAGTCTTATCACCCCAAATTTGTATGTGGAAGCCATGAATTTTAATGGGACTAAGGAAGTGATGAAGATTTAAAGGAAGTCATAAAGATGAGACCCTGAGCCAATAGGATTGGTGCCCTTCTAAGAAGAGGAAAAACACCAGGACTCCCTCTCTACCCTGTGAGACTTGGTGAAAAGGTGTCCAGCTTCAAGGCAGGAGGAGGGTCCCAACTAGAACCAAATCAGCTGATACCATGAGCTGATAAGACTTCTTAACCTCCAGAACCACGAGGAAATAAATTTCATTTAAAGTACAATAGTTTATGATATTTGTTAAGGCAGCCTGAGCAGACGAAGTCAAGGACTAACTTGATTATGCTGTTATGTTTTTAAAAAATTGATGGCAACTTATTTGTTTGGATGTTCACAATAAATTGAAAGGTGTTTTTGTGTTGGGGAGAGGAACTGTAATCATCACAGAGTAGAACAGAAGAATCAAGGAACAAAAACAATGCGCCTTCAGATCACTGAGAGCCTGTTGCTATTTCTTATACAATGCAGTGTTTGTGTCTTCGAAAATTGAAACCAAACGAATATCCACTGTATTTGTACAAAGTTACTTTGCTGAAAAGGTGAGCAGCAGGAATGTTCCAGCCTGTATAGGGTTTTCAATAAATTCTTTCAGAGAACTAAGTGGAAAACCAGACCCAGAGTTAAAATAGCCATTTTCTTGAAGATTTAGAATGAGTGTGAGAAAGATTTATAATTAAACTGAATGGATCTCTTCTGTTTTGTCAAAATGGGAGAATTTATATAAAACTGACTCAGCTTATGAGAAGCCAAATCCAAAGTACTTTGGCTTCTTGGGAGTATGTATTTTTTTTTAACACACTTAGTTAAATAAGTAAGATGAAATAATGATAAAACTTATGTCTATAATGCCAGCCATAGCAGCTCACGCTGTTGAATGTATACCAAGTTCCAGGTTCTGTTTTAATCATTTCACCGATGAATCCATATTACACTCAGAATAATTTTCTGAGGCCTCCTCCCATATTATAGATTAGGAAACCACCATGGAGGGTTTTTCTGGTGTTATGTAGCTGGGAAGTGGCTGAGGTGGGATTCAGACAAGGTGGTAAACTCTGGAGTCCAAGCTCTCAGCCCTCACATTATTAAAGAAGAACTGTGGGTAGGATTGTGAGTTCCTGAATAAAGAAAGAAAATTCTTGAGCTCAACAACGGAATGGTTTAGAAACCGTGGTACACTTCAGACCCTTGGCTAAATTTCCATGATACAAATTTATTCTCTATGGTTATCAAAAGTGAGTGCTGCTGAGTAAGTAACCTAGATAGGTACGTCAGGATCGCAGCTTCAGGTAGCACTGGTTCTGAGCAGGTTTCCATCGTAAGAGTGTGTGTTTCCCACTGAATCATGCAGTTGCCTTTTCAGTGACTACCTTGAGCCAGGTAGGATTCCAGAAGTGGTACAGAATGTCCTCCCTGCCCTGTGGGTCTTTCAGTTGCCTGGGGACGCCTTTGCTGGTTCCTGCCTCAGCCACACAAATGGATATGTGAGGGTGTGGCCGAGGCCTCATGAAAGAGTCGGCTTTTACTTTTCTCCAGAAAAAGAGAAATACCACGGGTAAACTCTTGTTTTAATTCAGTCTGTGGCAGGTTAATAAATTCCTTGCAGGACAGTGGAATATCCGAAACGTGTAATAACCTGTCTATTGTTACAGGTTTCTCTTTTCTCCTCCTGAGTGGTACAACTTCTTGCTTGGTTTATGCAAACTGATTTTTTTTTTTTTCATTTACTTAGTGTTAAAGGGAATTTAAAATCTTTTTAACTCTTGTTGTATCCAAAACCTTTTTTAAGTGAGAATATGAGAGAGGAAGTGAGCAAAATTAGAATTTTCACCTATCTATAGAATTAATTACTAGAAATCATAAATTATCATTCAATGTTATTCTAAAAGCTATATTTAATATATTGCTAATAGATGCATCTATATTTGTATGTAATTAAAACACATTTAGAGTATGTCTCTGGATTTTTTTTTTTCTGTCAACATACTGATGGTAGTTAACCTGTTTATGATGTGCCAGGCACTATCCTGTGTTCCCTTAAATGCATGAGCTCAGTTAATCCTCACAGCACATAAGGAATAGACACTATGATTACCCCTACTGTACCTGTGAGGCATTTGAGATTTGAAAGCTTGATGAGGTTGCACAGTTGATAACTGGTGGAGACAGGGACAGGGCCAGACAGTCTGTCCCTAGAATCTGTGCTCTCAGCCCCTGTTTGCTGTGCATATGGCAGCCCTGACACACTTACTTCTTCATCATTGCATCTGAATGGATTATTCATTAAAGGGCATTATGTTATCTGTCCAGTGAATGCTTGCTTGTGCCAGGAACGATTCTTAGTGTTGGTGATGAAGAAGTGCACAAAAGAGACAAATTCTTGCCCCTGGGCAGCTTAAGTTCTAGTAAGGGAAGTCGGAAAATAAACTAAATAAAATGTTTAGTATATAAGATGATGAAGTGCAAGAAGATAAGCTAAAGCAAGGACCCTGTAGGCACTTGAGAAAGAAGTATTTTCCCTATTCTTTCTCACTAACATCACTAAATTCTTGATCTTTTCTAGATATTGCACATACTTCTCGCTTAGTAATGATTCTGAAGGACATTGGTCTGTGGAATAACTCATAGAATATGCTTAATATGTCACTATGAAGTCCCTTATTTGTCCATTCATGAAACGTTTGGAGGGCCTGCATGTTGGGAGTCTACTAGACTCAGGATATAAATATGATTAAACCAATATACTCTCCTAGGAACCTCAGTAATTGGAGGGTGGGGTGGAAAGGGGTGTCCAAGCAAATTCTACAATGTAGGCTCTTCATGCTTCAGATCTTGGCAGAACTGCTCTGACCTTTGTGACATATCAAGCTGTGTGGTAATTATTTTCTTACATGTCTGTCTCCTGCTAACCTGTGAGATCCATAGCATAGAGTCCAGGTTTAGTGATTTTTTTATATTCTTGTGTTTAGCACACTGTACCTGTTACCTAGCAGATATTTAGGAACACCACTGGACTTGATTTGAATGGAGACTTGTAGGGAGCACTGTGTGCCCTTAGTAAAGGGAACAACACCAGCTCAGACTAAGGAAAGGCTGGAGAAGAGTGTGGACATTCAAAGGAGCCTTGGAATGTGCCTGTGGTGGTTTGCCTGCAGGTAAAATAGCTGGCATTGTCAAAGATTCAGATGTTGAGTTGTGAAAGTATATATTGTGTTTGGGGACCAGTGAGGCTAGGGTCAGCATGCCTGGAGCAAAGCATGTGTTGGGGTCAGTGAGAGATGGCCCTAAGGAGGTTGAGGCAAGTCCGTTCTAGTAGCCTAGACACAGAATTTTAAGATTCCTGCCAGCATTTCGGAATAGAAAGTGGAGCACGTACTTCAGATATTTTGAAGGAAGACTGTCCAGTAAGATCTGAATGGTCCCAAGTGTCACCAGCATTCTTTTTCTGATGGCTGTGTAGATAGTGAGATCATAAAGTGATATACAGAATAGAGCAGCAAGAGAAGATTCTCTAGAGAATGAGGGGTTTGGCTTGAGGGATGTTAACCCTGAAGGTATTGAAGACTGGAGAGCTCCTCAAAGGGGTGGGCACGTGTTTGAGGTTTAAGACAGTAAAAATGTGGCAAGGTTGAGAAAGCCTGTGGGAAAACAGCTAATCTTGAGCAAGAGGGATGAGCATGACAGCCCGCCAACAGAATAGTCAGAATGCATCCATTGCCCGGGCAAATATGTCTTTGAAATAAAGAGGGGAATGCAGAAGCGTGTAGAAGGAGATATACTAGGAGATGAAATAGGTTTAAGAGTGAACATTCAAAGTAGCAGCAGATCATGGGCTGGGTAGCTTCTTGCATATTTTCAAGCTCACTTTTTTGAGGATTGATGATTTCTTCCAAACAAGTTTGTGGATTTTATTGACTGGTTCACTTTTGTAAACTTAGGAAAGGAAGTGGATGCTCACTCTTGAGGTCTCAGTGATTTCACTGCTTAGAGGAGCTCTGCCCACAAATCTTGGCTCCTAATGAGTCAGAAAGCTTGCCAAATGCCTTCTACCCTTTTTCTTTTTTGGCACTGGGGATTGAACCCAGGACCTTGTGAATGCTAAACACATTCTCTTCCACTGAGCTACACCCCAGCCCCATCCTCTGTTCTTATCAGTTCTTGGTATCATTGCCAAAAAATAAACTCACTGGTGAACATGTGAAGACCCTGTCCATCTTTGCATGGTAGCTAGGGAAAGGATGCAGCACTTCCAAGTCCTGGGTTTATCATACTCTGAAGTTTAGACATTCCCTTAGCTGTGAGCAAATTCCCAGCCCCGTAACTAAGGAAGTTATTTTTGTTAATCCACACCCAAAGCATCAGACTTCTTGAGAAGTCCAGGCACAGACAGGTCCTCAGGTCCTGACCTTCAGTGCTGTGCTTCTGTGTGATTCAAGTGCCTGTGAAAACCTTGCTTTGTGGAATGTTCTTGTTTCTCTGTCAAATTACCACCCTCTTGGGACTGGCTGTGTTTTTGTTGTGACTCACCTGTGCTGCTGTGGTTTCCTATTGTGAGTTTACCCTGGAATTTAAGTCAGTGTGATGGGTACACAGAGTACAGTTTCTTATATCCTGCTAGTAAAGTATTATCTTGGCTCTGGTAAGAACGTGGGATACTGAAATAACATTTCACCATATAGAAATGGAGTGAGTTACTAAAATTCTGTGCTCTGGAAAGTAATTCATTCACTTCACAGATTGAGAGTGAATACTCTGCAAGTCCTAAGCCAGACACTGGAGGATCGTGGAGAGAGTGAGACATGGTTCCCGCCCTCAGGGCGTTGACAAAGGGGGCGGGTGGTGAGTCCTTCTCATCACATTTGTCCTTATGATGTGAGACAACAAAACAAAGTGAGAAACAATGGGATCTCAGAAGAGGCTGAGGTTACGAATACCAACTTGATGGAATTCTTTCTATATAATAAATGTTAATTTTATAAGAGATGTATACCCTTACATTGGTAACAGCCAGTCTTGGTTTAGTGTTGATGCTTTCTGACATTTAAGACCTCAGAAATAAACATCAGAAACACACATATGGATTGAGGTTTTGTTGGTGTGTGTGTGTGTGTGTGTGTGTGTGTGTGTGTGTGTGTGTGTGTGTGTTTAAGTAGAAATTGGCTGGTGTACCAGGAAGCAGAAATAGAGGATTCAGAGTATAACATGAAGATGTGTAGAAATACTGAAGAGAGCAGATGGTCAGTTAGGACACAGTGGAATAGTATTCTGGCGAGCAACCAAGAAAAGACAGAGTTTAGGTCTTTTAAGTTCATGAAAGGAATGTGGGGGCATTGTTCCAAGCAAAGCAAACCTTATTCTACCCCTTGTCATCTTGAATTAGTCAATTCCAGTTATTTATTTATTTATTTATTTATTTTGGTACTAGGCATTGAACTTATTTGTCAAGTGTCTACTGCCAGCAGGTTATTTTAAGTGAAAAATCAGAAGGAAAAAAGAAACAAAAATGACCCTTAACCTTACTACCACCAAATAGCTTTCAACATCAGAATTTATAACTATTCAGTGCTTTTTCTTTTTGCACGTGTTTACACATATTTAATGGGGACAATTTATACTGTTTTAGAAATCTCACTTCTAGCTGGGCACAGTGACATGCATTTGTGGTCCCAGCTATGCCAGAGGATCACTTGAGCCCAGGAGTCTGAGACAAGCCTTAGTAACACAGACCTCGTCTCCAAAAAGAAAAAAATAAAATAAAATCCTATGCCTAATAACCAGTAGGTACCTAGTTAGTTCACAGAATTTTATTTTTTATTTAGAAGGTATGGTTCCTATTTTCTTAGATTCTTACATTTTTCTTAGAATATTATAGTCATTTAAAACCATGTTACTATCATGAGAAGGTGATATTGTCTTAGTCTGCATTTCTGTAACAGAATGCTACCAACTGGGTAATTTATAAACAATAAAAATTTATTGGACTCACGGTCTGGAGATTGGGAAGTCCAAGATCCTGGCACTGGCCTCATTTCATGGTAGAAGGCAGAAAAGCAAGAGGGCATGAAAGAATAAGTAGACAGATGGGGTCCAACTCACTTTTTGTAAAAGCCTCCTCTCCCATAACTAACCCAAGATATCATTAGTGTATTCCTAAGGTCAGGGCCCTCATGACCTCTCATTAGGCCCCACCTCCCTACCCTGTTGCATTGGAGTTTAAGTTTTCAACACAATTACTTTGAGGGACTCACTCAAGCTGTAACTCATTCAACTGTGTCTACATAGTAGGTACAGTTTATTTCTCCAGATGTTTTGACCATTAAGGTAGTTTATTTTTTAGTATACTTAACAACTCCACATAGAAGAACTCTGAAAGTACATAAACTGATGAGATAAATTCCTGGATACATTCATCTAGATGGACCCTGGGTGGGGGAATTTTATTCAAGGCTTTGAGATTCATTGCCAAGTTCCCTGCCAGAAGCAGCATACATGTCTGTGCTCCTACTCTGAGCATGTGAGTTTTTCCAAAACTCTTGCCAGTATTTTGACATTTCTAACACTCTTTCCAAGTATTCATGTTTAGAAGGTGCAAAATGATATCTCATTTTAATTGATGGTACTTGGCATTCAGGTGATTAGGTGAATACGAGATAAAAATGTTCCCTCCTTGAAATTACATCTTGGTAATTTCAAGGAGTCAGAGCTTTGTGACTATCTAGATGAAGACTATTCCAGTTAGAGCACACAGCAAGAGGAAAGATCCTGAAGTGGAGCTTGACTGATGTGTCCTAGGAATAGAAAGAATGAAGTAAGGAAAAGGGAAATGGGAAATGAGGTTGGAGAGGTAGTGAGAGCAAGATCACAGAGGAAGTGAGTTTGGGAGCCATGAGGAGAGGCTTATTAACAACAGAAGATACTGGTTTCTTGGATCAGGATTGTGCTAAAGGTAAAGCCAACAGGACTTGGTTGGTTGAGGGGTAAAAGCAGAGAGGAGAGGAGTGAAGGATGACCATAAACATTTGGTGTGAGCAGTGGAAAGATGGTGCTGACATTAACTGAGTTGGCAAAGAATGATGCAGGCATGGATATTGAGGGGGTGGACATCAGGAATTCAATTACAGAGATAGGTGAATAGTAGATATATAAAAGACAGTTCATAGAAGTCTGGTGTAGGAATATCATTTGGGATTCAATACAAATGAAACACAGTGGCAAGAGGCTCTTTAAGAGATGATATATAAAGCTACCAAACTGGATAAGATCACCAAGACAGTAAGTGTAGAAGGAGCAGGTCAGAGGTACCTCTTGGGTACTCCCAAGCTTAAAGGGGTGGAAAGAGCAGCAGGAATCACAAAGGAGACCAAGAAAGAATGGCTAGGAATATAGGAGGGTAGTCAGTCCAGTGTAGCATCCTCAAAGCCAAGTAAATAAGCCTTTCAAGGAGAAAGAAGGGATCAACTGTGTTAAGTGTCACAGACAGAATATGGTAGTTGAGCATGGTTTGCAGCAGATGCTGGACAACCCACCCAATGGGTTTAAGCCTGAAGGTCGTGTCTAACAGGAAGTCTAGAGGCAGGCAGATCCAGCTGCAGTGATTGAGTAATGTCATCTTTCTACTTTCTGGGCTTCCACTCCTCCTGCCTCAACCCCCATTGGCTAATCTCAGTGACTTTTCAGTTAAAATATGGTCGCTGAGAATTCCATGTGTAACAGCCTCTTGCCACTGTGGTCAAAGGCTGGAAGCCAACCCTGGTGTCCCAGAGAAGGAGTTTTCTCCTGACATGCCTCTCTACGTTTATCAGGGAGGAAAAATCCTGGTCAGCAACTTACCTCCCAGTACTCTTATTCTTACCTCTTATCTGCACAGACTGGATCACATGGTCCCTCCAAACATCAAGAAAGGTCAGGAATCAATTATTTGACTTTTAAACCTTTCTATAGGATGTGAGCCATGGAGATGGGGATTGGGAAGCCAGGAAAGGTGTAGGACAAATTGAGGCTGTGTTTAAAAAAAAAAAAAAATTCCTTTTACTGACTTTTATTTTGGGAGCATATGATTCTTGTTGATCTGGTCTTTGTTCTTTGTTTTACCGTATGCCTTTTAATTTTGTATGTGGTGATTTTAAAAATTTAAATTTTTATGCTGTCAAATATATCATTTCCCTAAATTTTTCCTGTTTTTATGCATAACAAGACCTTCCTACACAGAGAAGATTGGCCTATATTTAATTATTTTTTATATTTATCTTAAACCTTTTACTTTTTTATCTAATTTTGTTTTGATGGCTGGTGAGATCTAGGAGCTAATATTTGTATGATATTATGTACCAGGCACTGTTCTTCTTTTTTTTTTTTAATTATAAACTTCTTTAACTCTCACAAGGACCTATGAGGTAAGTACAATTATAATCACCCCATTCTTACAGAGAGGAAATAGAAACTCAGAGAAAGTAGGTAACATGCACATAGCTAGTGCATGTTGGAGTTGGGTTTGAACCCAGGCCATCTGGTCTAGATTGTCCAAATTTTAACCACTACCCTCACACTGCTTCTCAAAACTTTAATATATATATTTTTTAAAATTTATGGTATTGGGGATTGGACCTAGGACACTCTACCACTGAGCTACATCTCCAGTCTCCCCTGGCCCTTTTTGTTTTTGAGACAGGGTATCTCTAAGTTTCTGAGGCTGGCCTTGAACTTGTCATCCTCCTGCCTCAACCTCTTGAATAGCTAGGATCATAAGCATGTACCACTGTGTCCAGTTCAAATTTTAATTCTTTGAAATTAAAATATCTTAATATCACAAATAAATTCATTTTGTGATTTTAAATTATCTCCTTTGTTCTATCCTGACTTCTTATATTGCCAGTGTTTATTAATAACTAGGTTATTAATCTGTCAATGCAGTTTTAGGCCCACAATTGACTATTTTATGCTTAAATAATATGCCTTATCAACTAGTTGCACAAATTCCTTTTTATATATTTTGAAGATTACAGTAAAATTTACACCATGTAGAATTGCCATTTTAGCCTTTTTAAAAATATGCTGTTTTTTGTGGAGTAAAGGACAGTTATATTGTTGTGCTCTGTCCATCTTCAGAACTTTTTGTATCTGCCTCAGCTGGAATTCTGTATCCATTAAACCATAACTCCCAAGTTTCTCCTTCTCCCAACCCCTGGCATCCAACATTCTGCTTTCTGTCCCTGTGATATGAAAAGGGGGGGGGTGTGTCTTACAATATTTGTCCTTTTGTAACTACCATAGGTAACCTAGCATTGTGTCTTCAACGATCATGCAGGTGTAGCAAGCGTCAAAATTTCCCTCTTGTTAAAGGCTGAATAATAATCCATTGTATTTATGTACCACGTTTTGTTCGTTCCTCTCTTTGTGAACTCTGAATTGGTTCCACTTTTGGCTATTGTCAGTAATGCAGCTTTGGGATTGGGCGTTCAGATACCAGTTCAAATCCCTGCTTTCATTCTGGTTGTACGTCTAGATGCGGAGTTGCTGGATCATATGGAAACACCATGTTTAATTCTTTGGAGAACCGCCACACTATTTTCCATAGCAGCTACACCCTATCGTATTCCTATAAACAATGTACAATGGTTTTACTTTCTCCACATTCTTGCCAATACTTGTTGTTTTTTATAGTAGTTGTCCTAATGGATGTGAGGTTGTATCATTGTAGTTTGATTTGCATTTCCCTAATGACTAGTGATGATGAGTATCTTTGAATGTGCCTATTGGCCATTTGTATATTTTCTTTGGAGAAATGTTTGTTCAAGTCCTTTGCCCATTTTTAAATTGAATTGTTTGGTTTGTTGTTCTTGAGTTGTGGATTTCTCATTTTTCTGTTATGGAATTTTTGGCTATTTTTATCTTAATTACAGACTAAAGTTTTTTAAAAACTTAATTGCTCTTTTAAAAGTACCTTATTGGAATAGCATTCAATTAAAATATAAATTTAGTGCATGTTTAACATATGCTTATTTAAACTTCTTATTTTCCTATTTTTTAAACTTTTCACATGGGATTACCACTTTTTAGTGAACTTCTTCACAGAAAGTTGTGTATGTGCAACTGTTCATCATTGCTAAAGGACCATTCTATCTTCCTGGTAGATGAAAAACCTGTTGGTATTGTGTAGTATCTATTTTCTAGGCCACATATCTTGTTTATTTAAGCAATGTTTACACACTAAAACACTTTCATTGAAGCTAAGTTTGTAGACTTGTCCATTATTGTTAGTGAAAGTATGAGTTGGAAATGAACCTGTAGCCACTGATTTGAGTATTGTAATTCATTTTCCCCAAAATTGTTAATTTTTTATTGCTTTGGGTAGACTTTAATTTTATTATACTTCTGAGCTGCTGTACACAACTACTACAAAGGTCACTTTCTCTATGTGATTTCATTTAAAGAACCCAAGTTATAATTATAAACAGATTCTTAAATTTTGTATTTTAACTGTTTAGAAATTTCTCTTCCCGACTCTTGTAGTAACTGACTCTGCCGTGTGCATTTCTTATTAATTTTTATATGTTACAAACTGATCTCAGTAATTTCCATTGTCTAGTTAAAATTTCCGCCACTCTACCCCTGGCAGGTGCCCCAGACTTTTCTTACTTGTTTCCTTGATTTCCAAGTCTTCAGTCTGTTCTGCATTCCACCACCGCATGATCAGGTCCTGGTGGGAGTGCTGAAGAGGCTACATAGCTCCTGTCCCCAAATTCTCACCACACTCACCCGCAGCAAGTAAGGTCTAACATTCTCAGCATGGCCTCTACTGTCATTGCTCTCTCAACTGGAAACTACCCACCTCTCCAGCCTCATTTTCTTTTTCTGTGCTCCTACCAAGGAGTGCAAGCTACACAACAGCATAACTAATAAAAAGACTTAAGGATTTTGCTAACAGTTTATAATTTTCCCTGCAAACATATGGTAGTGATTTCTGTGGCAACATGTCAATTGTTTCTATCACCACACATTTAAACTTTATGATTAGTTACAGTTACTTTACTAGGTAAGCAAGTATATACTTGTGTAACACACACTTTCACATAAATCCATTGTCTATATATTTATTAAGATGAACTATGTCTTCTAATGTAGGTAATATAGGAGTTAATATTTTTATATTTAGATAATTGAATCTCCAAAACTCATTATTTTTTTTATCCACTGTAAAGAACAGCCAAGTCAGTTTTCCAATGCTCAATGCAGTTTTTCAGTGCTCTAACACAATTATTGTATACAGAGCTCTCAATCAGGTTTTCTAAGATGGCTCTCCTAGTAAGTTGGGTGCTAGAGGAAAACATGTATGCTTCAAATCCAATAGACTCTGTTATAACATACGGCAAAGCACACATTTTTTTTTCTTTTTTCCCAGGCAACAGATGGTTATAATTCATAGAACCAAAACAAATCTGTTGTCTGGATGTAAGTCTATGCCAAATGTGTAAGCTTAAAATAAATGACTATGGTCAATAATATATCCATAGGTAGATCTTAAATCTTTTTACCTTACATCAGGATATGTTACATGATGTGGTGTGAACCCATAAAGGTTTTTTTTTTTTTTCAGAACTTTAAGAGAAGTTTCATATTGATTTCACTTGTTGGAGATTTTGGTGCTCAGATTAATATAGTCCCTCAATTAGCTTAGTGTTGCCTTGTCTTTCTTTCAATATTGCTGATGATGTGTATGCTTTATTGCTTCATTATATGAGATCCTCTTATGTAACTACTCTAGGTCAACTTTACTATTAAACATTAGTACTTTGGTGAATGGTTAAGGCCTTTGGTGTATGCCTACTCTGTTAACCATTCTACTGTAAGAGCTTTCCCCTATTAAGAGGGAAAGCTCAGTAACCTGGATCAAAAAAACAATATGCTGCCTTCAGGAGACTCATATGATAGGAAAAGACATACACAGGCTGAAGGTGAAAGGTTGGGAAAAATCTTACCACTTACATGGCCCTCGGAAGCAAGCAGGAGTGGCCATACTCATATCGAATAAAATCAACTTCAAACCTAAGTTAATCAAAAGGGATAAAGAAGGACACTATATACTGTTAAAAGGAACCATCCACCAAGAAGACATAACAATTATCAATTTGTATGCACCAAACAATGGTGCAGCAACGTTCATAAAACAAACTCTCCTCAAGTTCAAGAGTCAAATAGACCACAACACAATAATTATGGGTGACTTCAACACACTGCTCTTGCCATTAGACAGATCCTCCAGACAAAAGCTGAATAAAGAAACTAGAGAACTCAATAACACAATCAATAACCTAGACTTAACCGACATATATAGAATATATCAACCATCATCAAGTGGATACACGTTCTTCTCAGCAGCACATGGATCTTACTCAAAGATAGATCATATATTATGCCATAGGGCAACTCTTAGTAAATATAAAGGTGTGGAGATAATATCATGAACCATATCTGATCATAATGGAATGAAACTGGAAATCAATGATAAAAGAAGGAAGGAAAAATCCTGCATCACCTGGAAAATAAACAATATGTTACTGAATGATCAATGGGTTACAGAAGACATAAAGGAGGAAATCAAAAAATTCTTAGAGATAAACGACAATACAGACACAACATACCGGAATATATGGGACACAATGAAAGCAGTTTTAAGAGAGAAATTCATTTCCTGGAATTCATTCCTCAAAAAAAGAAAAAAACAACAAATAAATGAACTCACACTACATCCCAAAACCCTAGAAAAGGAAGAGCAAAACAACAGCAAATATAACCGAAGACAAGAAATAATTAAAATCAGAGCGGAAATCAACGAAATTGAAACAAAAAAAAACCATTGAAACAATTGATAAAACTAAAAGTTGGTTCTTTGAAAAAATAAGATCGACAAACCCTTAGCCATGCTAACGAAGAGAAGAAGAGAGAAAACTCAAATTACTAACATATGGGATGAAAAAGGCAATATCGCAACAGACACTACAGAAATACAGAAGATAATTAGAAAGTATTTTGAAACCCTATATTCTAATAAAATAGAAGACAGTGAAGATATGGATAAATTTCTTAAGTCATATGATCTGCCCAGATTGAGTCAGGAAGACACATACAATTTAAACAGACCAATAACAAAGGAAGAAATTGAAGAAGCCATCAAAAGACTACCAACCAAGAAAAGCCCTGGACCGGATGGGTATACAGTGGAGTTTTACAAAACCTTCAAAGAAGAATTAATACCAATACTTTTCAAGCTATTTCAAGAAATAGAAAAAGAAGGAGCCCTTCCAAACTCATTCTATGAGGCCAACATCACCCTGATCCCGAAACTAGACAAAGACACTGCAAAGAAAGAAAACTACAGACCAATATCTCTAATGAACATAGATGCAAAAATTCTCAATAAAATCCTGGCGAATCGAATACAAAAGCATATCAAAAAAATTGTGCACCATGATCAAGTAGGATTCATCCCTGGGATGCAAGGATGGTTCAATATACGGAAATCAATAAATGTTATTCACCACATCAATAGACATAAAAATAAGAACCTTATGATCGTCTCGATAGATGCAGAAAAAGCATTCGACAAAGTACAGCATCCCTTTATGTTCAAAACACTAGAAAAACTAGGGATAACAGGAACTTACCTCAACATTGTAAAAGCTATATATGCTAAGCCTCAGGCTAGCATCATTCTAAATGGAGAAAAACTGAAGGCATTCCCTCTAAAATCTGGAACAAGACAGGGATGCCCTCTCTCACCACTTCTATTCAATTTAGTCCTTGAAATTCTAGCCAGAGCAATTAGACAAAAGAAATTAAAGGCATAAAAATAGGAAAAGAAGAACTTAAAATGTCACCATTTGCGGATGACATGATCCTATACCTAGAAGACCCAAAAGGGTCTACAAAGAAACTACTAGAACTAATAAATGAATTCAGCAAAGTGACAGGATATAAAATCAACATGCATAAATCAAAGGCATTCCTGTATATCAGCAACAAAACTTCTGAAATGGAAATGAGGAAAACCATCCCATTCACAATATCCTCAAAAAAAATAAAATACTTGGGAATTAACCTAACAAAAGAGGTGAAAGATTTATACAATGAAAACTGCAGAACCCTAAAGAGAGAAATAGAAGAAGATCTTAGAAGATGGAAAAATGTACCCTGTTCATGGTTAGGCAGAACCAACATCATCAAAATGGCGATATTACCCAAAGTTCTCTACAGGTTCAACGCAATGCCAATCAAAATCCCAACGGCATTTCTTGTAGAAATAGATAAAGCCATCATGAAATTCATGTGGAAAAACAAAAGACCCAGAATAGCAAAAGCAATTCTAAGTAGGAAGTGTGAATCAGGCGGTATAGTGATACCAGAGTTCAAACTGTACTACAGAGCAATAGTAACAAAAACAGCATGGTACTGGTACCAAAACAGGCAGGTGGACCAATGGTACAGAATAGAGGACACAGAGACCAATCCACAAAATTACAACTTTTTTATATTTGATAAAGGGGCTAAAAGCATGCAATGGAGGAAGGATAGCATCTTCAACAAATGGTGCTGGGAAAACTGGAAATCCATATGCAACAAAATGAAGCTGAACCCCTTTCTCTCACCATGCACAAAAGTTAACTCAAAATGGATCAAAGAGCTTGATATCAAATCAGAGACACGGCATCTGATAGAAGAAAAAGTTGGCTCCGATCTACATATTGTGCGGTTGGGCTCCAAATTCCTTAATAGGACGCCCATAGCCCAAGAGTTAAATACAAGAATCAACAAATGGGACTTACTTAAACTAAAAAGTTTTTTCTCAGCAAGAGAAACAATAAGAGAGGTAAATAGGGAACCTACATCCTGGGAACAAATTTTTACTCCCCACACTTCAGATAGAGCCCTAATATCCAGAATATACAAAGAACTCAAAAAATTAAACAATAAGATAACAAATAACCCAATCAACAAATGGGCCAAGGACCTGAACAGACACTTCTCAGAGGAGGACATACAATCAATCAACAAGTACATGAAAAAATGCTCACCATCTCTAGCAGTCAGAAAAATGCAAATCAAAACCACCCTAAGATACCATCTCACTCCAGTAAGATTGGCAGCCATTGTGAAGTCAAACAACAACAAGTGCTGGCGAGGATGTGGGGAAAAGGGTACACTTGCACATTGCAGGTGGGACTGCAAATTGGTGCGGCCAATATGGAAAGCAGTATGGAGATTCATGGGAAAGCTGGGAATGGAACCACCATTTGACCCAGCTATCGCCCTTCTCGGACTATTCCCTGAGGACCTTAAAAGAGCATATTATAGGGATACTGCCACATCGATGATCATTGCGGCACAATTCACAATAGCTAGACTCTGGAATCAACCTAGATGCCCTTCAATAGATGAATGGATAAAAAAATGTGGCATTTATACACAATGGAGTATTACGCAGCACTAAAAAAATGACAAAATCATGGAATTTGCAGAGAAATGGATGGCATTAGAACAGATTATGCTAAGTGAAGCTAGCCAATCCTTAAAAAACAAATGCCAAATGTCTTCTTTGATATAAGGAGAGCAACTAAGAACAGAGCAGGGAGGAAGAGCATGAGGAAAAGACTAATATTATACAGAGACGAGTGGTGGGAGGGAAAGGGAGAGAGAAGGGAAACTGTATGGAAATGGAAGGAGACCCTTATTGTTACACATAATTACATATAAGAGGAAGTGAGGGGAAAGGGGAAAAAAAACAAGGGAGAGAATTGAACAATAGCTGATGGGGTAGAGAGGGAAGATGGGAGGGAAGGGGAGGGGGGATAGTAGAGGATAGGAAAGGTAGCAGAATACAACAGTCACTAATATGGCATTTTGGAAAAATGTGGATGTGTAACCGATGTGATTCTGCAACTTGTATTTGGGGTAAAAATGGGAGTTTATAACCCACTTGAATCAAATGTATAAAAGATGATATGTCAAGAGTTATGTAATGTTTTGAACAACCAATAAAAAAAAAAAAGAGGGAAAGCTCAAATTTTGAATTTGCCCACAAGCCTTGTTCTTCTTCCTTTAAATGTGATGCTGCTTTTCTGTGGCACAGCAGAGGGAACATTGGGCTGGTGGTTAGGGATTCTGACTCACTAACACTAGTTAGACATGTGATCCAAGTAACCCCTTTAACTGCCTAGTTCTCTTATCTGGGATTGTAATAATAATATACCACTAGGATTATTCTCAGCATCAAAAGAACTGGCTAGGAGAGCTGTGTGGTAGTGTGCCCCTGTAGTCCAAGGCCTTGGGAGGCTCAGGCAGGAGAATAACTTGACCCTAAGAGTGAAGGACAGCCTGGGCAACATCGTGAGACCCCATCTTAATAAAACAGAACAAACAAAACCCCCCACTAAATTTTAAAAGAGCTAATCTTTTGGTGAAAGGCATTACTTACTACCCTTATTGCTTATTATAATGATGGAATAAAGCTGGCTTTTTTTTTTTCTTTTTCCAGAAGACTTTGCAGGGACTACAAGTTGCCATTAGGTAGAGGGGAGGGACAAGGAGACTTGGAATGGCATTTGGGCTCCGGGGTGAGTGCGCTTTTGGTGTAGGCTATGTGTAGAATCAGTAAAGGTCCAGGTCTCTAGTAATTCTGAGGCATGCTGAGCCTACTCATGCTGAGCCTGTAAACTTACAATGCTTTCAGAAGCCGTTCTGTGAAGCATACCTTTCTGAAGAATAAGTGACTTCAAAACCTGTTGAGCCTTGACTACATTGGAGCTCTGGCCCCGGAAATTTTAATCTGTTACTGGCCCAGCCCTGCTCACTATTTCTGATGATGATTCATTAGAACGTTTCTGCTGAAGGTATAATAGTTTGGTAAATTTTTATTCCCCCAATCAATTTTTCTTTTCCTCTAAAAGCTTGTAAAACTGATGGCAAATATAAATTGAAGATCAGATGGGTATTGGAATATCCGATATTTGCTAACTGTTTTAAAGGACCGAAGAGGCTTGTTCAGAGGGATACAGTGCGTCATGCTTTCATGTGGATGATGAGGGAACACGTTATCCACATTCATTATTTACTCTTGGCATTGAAAGAAAAGTCAATTCAGCAAACACGGGTTCTCACTCCATACTCCACACCAGTGCTAGGTCTAAGCTGCAGATTCGAATCGGACGTTCTTCCTGTAAGAAAGTAGCCTAGGAGACCTGTGGAATTCGTTGGTGTAGTGTAGTGTGAGTGCAAGGCCAGGGGTGGACCTCACAGGGAAGGGAGACCTGGCCGGAGAGGCTCCACAGCCTTGGGATTGTCAGCAGCACTTCTGAAATTTAATGTGTGTTTTCATGATCTGGGGGACCTTGTTAAAATGCAGGTTATAGGTCAGTAGACCTAGAGTGGAGCTGTAAGTGTGTCCTAGCGAGGATTTACGAGAGAATTATCAGCTGACCCTGTATTCACAGGGCAGAAATGGGAGCTGGTGAGGGAGCCCAGTTCAGTCACACAGAGGGCATAAGAGGAGAAGAGAGTAGAATGACCTGGAAAAAGACAAATCAGGGTGTGTGTGTGTGTGTGTGTGTGTGTGTATGTAGAGGGCAGGGGAACAAGGGAACAGCACTTGGTAGAAACCAATCCTAGGACTCCCTTTTATGCATTTAAAATTAAATATTAATTAAGAGAATTAAAAACGTCAGCATATTGTAGATCGTGGGAAATCCCAAACTTGAGCTCGGGTCATGACCTTAATTTTCATGTTCAGGAGATAAAGGTGATAGAGTTGGAAGTGATGGAAGGATAGAAATGGTGTGTGCTCAACCAAGTGTAATAACACACGGTGTGTCTGTATCCTGATGTCAGAACCCTGGGTGGATTGGAGCAGAGCAAACACTGATACACAAGAACACTATGGGGTGAGGCTGGTGATGGGGAGGCTTCCTGTTGGAGGCTTCAGCTGCCTGACCTCAGGAGCTGGCGGTTTTTTTTTTTTTTTTTTTTCTCCATTAAGATGTGATTTTTATTACTGAAATCCCTAAGATAAGGGAATGAGCATGATTTTACTCACTTGTGGTGCCATTGATAAAACATGACAATATTTTCTTCAAAGGTCTTTTTCTACCCTTGGTGTCCTTCGATTATGTGATGCTAGTAGCACAGAGTGACCGATGGTATGGGGATCTGAGGAGAAAACACCATTGCAATGTTTTGAGCTTGTGAAAAAGGAAAAGTGAAGCTAGAATTTAGCATATACAGATGGGAGTTGAAACCCTCAAAAAGGAATTTAAAACCTGAGTGTCACTGGGATTCAGGTGGGTGGTGCTGCAGGTGAGAATTTGGGATTCATCTGTTTAAGGCATCGAGTAAAGTAAATAAGAGACTCTTTAAGAAAATGAGTTTGAAGAGAGTTGGGATCAAAGACTTGAGCTTGGGCTATGCTCATGCCTTTAGTAGTAGGTCTGAGCGCAAGCATGGTGTGCCTTCAAAGATGTCTGAGGACAGGAAACATGCATATTTCACAAGTAAGTGGAAACTTGCCACAAGGAAGAGTTGAGAAAGTGTGGTGTGGTATGTTTGGCAAGCTGGTGAGTAAAGATGAAGAGGTGGATCTTAAAAATACTAATAATGTAGCACCACCTGGTGTTAGGCATTAGGCATTTTCCAAATGAATTTTTTCTCAGATCAAGTTGGTGTTTCTGTTTTGGATGCTTTAAAATTTTTCACTTTTATAGTTTATTTGGCAGCCTAACATGTGCATGGAGCCATTTATTTTTGTATTAATGTACGGAGGGGGTTCATATCAATTTGCTTCTGCTTTGATTTCAACTTTGCTGAAAGCTCGCTCACAGGATCCTCTGATCTGTTTTCTACCTCAGCGAGGACGTGCCCGTCAGTTACTTCAGGGTGCAGGGTTACAGCCACCCTTCTCATAGCCTGATTGCCTCCTCATTTATGCTCTTCTGTCTCTGAAGCCTTGAAAATAAAAAGTCTGTGTGAAGCTTTCATCCTTCATCTGAAGTTACTTGATCCTGAATATTCATTTTGTATTCTGACTCTGCTGACAGTGAAGAAGTTTTGAGTGTACAAAACTGAATGTGCCAGCTTTCAAAATGAAATGTGCGTTTTTCCTTTTTTTTAAATCCCAAGGAAAACCTACATGCTTGAAATCTGCACAGCCATCTTGGGCGAACTTGCCTAGGCCA
Source organism: Urocitellus parryii (assembly GCF_045843805.1). Lineage (NCBI taxonomy): Eukaryota > Metazoa > Chordata > Mammalia > Rodentia > Sciuridae > Urocitellus > Urocitellus parryii. The sequence goes on along the minus strand of NC_135544.1, from coordinate 24,033,146 downwards.
CTTCCCAAATCCAAGGCATCTGTGAAAAGTTCTGTGCTGCGGAGGACAGGAAGCAGCCGGTCCGTTGCCAGCACCCACAGTGACCTGAGCACCTACAGCACTAATTGTAAGTTGCTCTCGTGTCAAAATTTGGGGGTGGTTGGAACAGTATTTATATATTTTTTAAAAAAACAATGCTCCATAAACAAGTAGGAGAATTTTTGATTCTGTATTTAGGAGAAAATCTGCATCATGCTTCTTTGGAATTGTTCAGAAAGTTGGGCAGGGAGTATGAATTCTTTATTAAACATTCTCTGTTGATGAATGTGCTTTGAAGCACTGAAAAGATGATGTGTTGAGGCACCTGTTGTGTTTTTTCACGAAGGAGTCTGAAAAGCATCATTTCAGTCAGTGGTATTCTGGGGTTTAACGAAAGAATAACAATGTAGAGGCTCTTGGAACCCAACTGGAACTCAGAGAGATTGTAAAAGACTTTCTTGTAGATGTATTTTCTGTAACTTTTACTTTAGATGCTAGAATCATGCAGTGTAACTAATATGCTGTAACTTCAAGCCTAATTTTAAATAATTGAAATGGAGCATATTTTTAAGGTTCTTCTGTTTTCTGTATAAAAAGTTAATTAGTAAAGCAAATTAATTAAGCTTTCCTTTGCATTTGAAAAATGTAATGGATTCAGCACTTATTTTTTCATTTCCTCCTTAAATTAACTCACAAAATAATTTGTGAATTAATTCCAGACCCTCTTGGAGTGCCTACTGTGCCCAGACCCCATCATGATAGGTAATAGTGAGGAATACAGGATATCGATGAAACGGTCCTCACTGTAACACGTAGTTGAGGAGACCCATACATGTATACTGTGTCCCAATACATTCTACTGTCATGTATAACTAAATGAACCAATAATTTTTAAAAAGTAATTGAGGAGAAGGAAGACGTTTATGCTGGTGACCAAAATATCAGGTAAAACAAGATACAAACATGTGGGGAGGAGTGGAGGATTCTCTCCCTTTTAAGACCAAATCAGTTTCTTCTTTTTGGTGAGGAGATAAGGACAAAGTGGAATAATGCTCATTGAATCTTTCTGAATATAAAATAGTAGCAGGGCTACTATACATTATTTCATATCTTTCCCTTGAATGATGTCTGTTATCTTGATTTTTATATATGAAATAGTTGAAGCTCAGAGATGTTGTTACAGGTCCAAAGTCACACAGCAGGTATGTGACAGAATGGTTTATGGAGGATCAGTCATTGAATTAATGACAGCACATTTCTGACAAGTCACTTAAACAGCAGTAGCTGGTCTCATACACAAATTTAAATAGTAGCAAATGAACACATTAGCAATTCTGGAATATATTATCTAAATCTTAACAGGATTATGACCTATTTATTAGTTGAATTTGGGGCAAACATCAGAAGGGTTTGCATGCAACTGATTATTCTCAGAATTTGAAAAGGTAACTCACATGTGTATTATTTTAAGATCATTTCCCTTCCAGCCTTCTTTGTTCTACAGTGTGAATTTTAAAAACAAACTGCCAAAACGGAATCACCAAGTACCCGCAGGGATAGGGTTTGCGACACTGGACTGGAAGCAGATGCATTTTCTAGTGCTGTCACCCAGCGTTTTCCATCGACAGCCATGTTGGCTTGGACACTGCCTCAGGACCCTGTCTGACACTCCTAAGGAGGCTGTAAAATGCTTTTGTCATTCCTTTTTGTCTGTTAACAAAGGGGTTCACCATACGCCCACGGAGCTGTCTAGTGGCGATGTGTCTCTGTTGCAGATTAAGCATTCAAATCAGTGAGTCTCTTTCTTGGTTTGATTTGCTGGCTGGTTTAATCTGTTTTGTGTAGTGCCTTGGAGCGCACAGATTTTTTTTTTTTTTTTCCTCCCCTCCATTCTAATTCACTAAGAGCAAGCATGAGGGACACGAGAGTGAGCATGGCTGCAGTTTTTCCTGATTGAGCTTGCTTTGATCCTTTTAAATGACTGTACCAGGAGGATTTCGCAGTTGTACAGAAACTGATATTTCTTCAAAAATCTTTATCAATTCTACACTCACCCCACCGGCTGGTTCAGAGAGGCACTATGATGCTACCCTATTGACACTGCTGGTCGTGGGATCCTACAGCCTTTGTATAATCCCTTTGTTAGCCACGTTTACTGGGAAAAGAAGTAGGTCGATGATTTCTGGTTTGATTCTTTTCTTTGTAAGCATGCTTGGATTTCTATTCAATAAATTGGTTTTAGGACCTCTTGATTGTTATCTTTGTAATTTGTAATTTGTGTTAACTAGAGTATTTCTTGGGCGTATTTAAATATATTTAAGATGTGAATACTTCTGTATAGAACAAACCTTATTGTATATTTTGTGTCTTTGGAGATTCTTACTAAATGTAACTTGGAAGCATTGTCAGTATTCTTGGCATACAAAATGATGCTATTCTCAAAGACTATTTGATAGTTTGATTTCTTATTAGTAGCTTTTGTGTATGTAGTTTGTGGTTGTACAAATCTAGAAAAAATACTTTCCTACAATTATAATTGAAACATCACATCTTTGATTAATTTCTTCAATCATAATTAACATGTGTTTCATATAAAAGTACTAAATGTGCATATTTTAAACTAATTTTGATTTGGAATTTTCCTGCTTCTCAAAATGGAGGGTCACATTAGGAAATAATCTATTGATTAATGTTTTGATTCTTATTGGCTTAAGCATTTGAACCCTTTTAAAGGATGTTGGTTTTTTTGCTTTGTTCATTTCTTTGTGATGTGACAAATGGTGGCAGCATCATTTAAGAACTTCCAAGGAATAGTGTAGTACTATTGTGAAATTAGCATCCAGTTCTCAGTACTTTGGGATCCTATAGAAATAACATAAATGAATGAAGATGTGTGTAAGACAGTAATTTTTCTTATTTCAGAGTTTTGGCGAGCATTTTATATGTGTATGTTTTTAAACATAGAAAGATTGAAAGTCATGAAGATGGTTTCCTTTGGATATTAGCATAAAACACTACACAATAGTGTCTGTAACCAGACACACTCATTTATTGAGGTTAAATATCATAAGCTATTTTTAGAGTCAGGTACCTAGCATCCAGTTTTTAAGACCATTAAATTAATTGGATAAGGATAAATGATATATTCTGGGTGTTGAATACAGTTGAAGATTTATAGACCATTGTGCAATTTAGGTCTTGAGAGAGTGTACAATTTTGCCCCATTGGCAGGAATCTGAAGTCCAGAGACTTCCTTCCCTTTTCACTTTGGCCACAAAAGCATGTTTATTTTTGAGGGCAGATGGTGCAGGGAAGTGTATGAGATGCAAACTGAAGCTGTTTGCATTCTCTTGGAAATGGATCAGGAGGCTAAATAAAGAAATAGGTGTTCTTTTCTATCACCTTTATGGCTAGCCCTGGCTGCCTGGAATGGGGGAGTAGGGGTGGCACATAGAAAAGGACACTCACCTCAAGCTCATCCTAGTTTTCCTGCCAGTTCTGGTGAAGTTGGATGATCATTCTCTTTGCCTCAGTCTTCTCATCTGAGGAATGAGAGGGGAAGTAGCCAATCATCTTCAGAAGCCATATGCAGCAGATGTCTGACTGACTTTATTAATTCATTCATATAAAAATTCATTCATATTTATTTATTCATTGCAATAAGAAGGTGCCTGATAATTTGGAAGGAGGGTGTTCTGAGTTGTTCAGGCGATTAAGCCGGTAGAGAGAAGGAGTCTTGTTCACCCTGTTTTTTGTTTGGTTGTCATGGCAGGAATGGCAAGTGAGTATGAACTTGCCCGCCAACATTGGTCAGTTGATAAGAATCTCCAGGAAGTGCAATGCTGCCACTTTCTCAGGCTGCTTCCAGGCTCCGAGGGGAAGCTTTGTTTGACTAGTAATGTCTGCCGTAGGTGAGGAGGCTGGGAGAGGCAGCCGGCTCTGCATCACAGCTACATTTCTGCTTATGCACTTATGTGTGGACTGTTTAATATGGAAATTTAATCCAGAACACTTTTTTGTTCCCCTTGTTTTTCTGATGTATTTGTGAGACATTCTCATTATTACAAAGTTGAACATTTTGCTTTTGAAATCCTAAAGCTTAGGCTTTCAGTAGTGATTTGATTTTAAGCCAGGTGGGCAGATGATCTGGCACAGTGGGGAGTGTGAAACTGATTCACAAAAAAATTCAAGAAATGAACAGAAGGTTGGCTCTGTGTGTATATACATAATTCAGTAAATAAAAAAACCACACTAATTTCAAATATATGCTAGAATGTAGTTCATTTACACATAAACTGGACTGATAAGTTTTTGTTATTTTTGTTGTTTGGTTGCTTTGCAGTGCTGGCAGTCAAACCGAGGGACTTGTGCATGCTACGCTGAGCTACAGACCCAGCCCCTGATAAATCCTTTTCTAAAAGTAAAATTATTTCTTCTGCTTAGACTTTGAGAAGATTGTTTCATTTTCTTTTTTGATTTTTTTTTCTCTCTCATTTCACATGAAGCATATTTTGCCTTGGGGAAATGAAAATAAATATTCCAGAGAGTCCATTACTTCAGCATAATTTAGATAGGACTAAAGATGACAACATAATTTTAAAACTGCATATTAGAGCTGAGACCTGGGTGATCACATGTAGAATTCACATATTGAATCCACAGTTCAAGTGTTCTAGGGTGGTCATGGCCCCAGGAGCACTGTGCTAGGATGATTCTGAGGATGCATCTGGCCTCCGTAGGTATGAGTACCGTGATGGGTTGGTGGGTCCCTGTGTTATAGCACAGGGAGGCAGTGGCCAAGTCAGGACCAGAGCCTGAATATCCCGGCTTCTGTTCCATTGCTTGAACATTGGTTATGCTTCTCTCACTATATTGGAATCATTGCCACCAAAGAGTTCATCATCTGGGAATAATAACTCTGGATGAGGAAATTTTTAGATAGCATCAGGATACCAGATCAGCTGCCATTTTAGGAACCAAAAGAGAAAGTAGGAGAAATATTTTAAGGGCATCATGCCTCATCCTTCAAGATGGCATTGACTAAAAAGCAAGAGCCAGCTGGAGTAGAGTGTTTTGAGAATTGAAAGGTATTTGGGTGTTGGGTCATAAAAGTATGTTCAGTGTAACAATTTGCCTCACTAAGGGGGATGCATATATAATGGATCACACTATACAGTATATATGTATATTTTTACCTAAATATGTAAGTAAGCCATAAAGATACAAATGTTTTTGTATCTGAGTAAGATGCAGACATTTTATGCTTGAAATATGAGTTTTAATTCTTGTATGTCCCAAAGTTGATGAGGGATCTGGTGCTAGGGGCTGTTGTATCGAGCTTGTTTTGCATATGGTAGAGAATTTTTAGCAGACATGAATGTCACATCTCATGAAAAATATGTCCTTTGCTTCAGTAAGAAATATTTTTACTAAATTCTTTTGTGAAGTGCAGGTCTAACGCTTAGGGAAAAAAGCATGAATGCAGAATCATACAGTTTTATATTACTTTCAGAAATTTAACTGAACTCGTGGCTTGATTTGTTTACTGCTAAATATAACAAAAATTGCTTACAGAAAAGCAAGACTAAAATCCCAATTGTTATTAATCATGGTTAAGATTCTAATAACATCATTTTCTTCCTTTATTGGATTCAATTTTACAAAAACTGGAATGCTCATTGAAGCCTGATAACCGTATTATATGAAAATCTAGAAAATAACCTATGAAATTTTGAGTCTGTCATTTTAAGACTATAACATTCCCTGTACATCTACTAAAAAGTGCTGTTGAATTTTACAGTAGTAGCACCTTTAGGTCTGTCATTTCCCTTAGCTTCCTGTCAACTTTTGGAAAAACAAGCTCTAAGTGCCGGGGAAGGTGAGAATTGGAAAAAAGGTCAGGAAAGTGACAGCAGCTTGTCAGCAGGAGGGAAGGCTCTGAGTGATTTGACCTAATATTAGAAAAGTTATCTGTGCCCAAGAAGAATTCACAGATGGCTTATTGTACAAGAATTGGATGAGGATCAGGGGAGCATAATTGCTTGTGGTTTTTTTTTTTTTTTTTTTTTTTTTTTTTTTTTTACAAGTTTCCAATGTGACAGCTATGAGCACTATTGTAGGAATTAGGATAGTTTTGCCTAGCAAAAACTTTCTAGCGGTCTTCACATTGATAATGTATTTGTAAACAAGGTAAACATCTTAACCTTTGTTGAAAGTGTAAGATGAGGAAAGGCAACAAAGGGGTAATTAAGAAATGTGTGAACATAGGGCCGAATAGCAGAGTAGCATTAGATGTTTGGAATTAGATGTTGAAAATTATTTAAAAACAATAAAAAATTGGGCTGGGGTTGTGGCTCAGTGGTTGAGCGCCTGCCTCGCATGCAGAGGTACTGGGTTCGATCCTCAGCACCACGTATACATAAAATAAAAATATTGTGTTTATCTACAACCAAAACAAATTAAAAAAATAAAAATAAAAAATCAAGTCTTATTGGTGGAGGAGAAACTTTTCCATGTAATATAGAAGGTGATTTTTATTTAGGTCGGAGTCCCTTTGATCTTTTTTGCTTTGGGGCTAGGCACCTTAATAACAGGGCAGCTGTTGGCATTTCAGATTCTTGCTGCAGCAGCCAGGGGTCATAACCAGATCTCATGTTGGAATTTAGAGTTTTGTCTGATTGTCCTTGTGTCATTAATGTAGCTGGCTAGCTGTACTCTGCCTTGTACCTGTGAAGATGTATGCTTCTCCTGTCTGCACCTTGGGCATGATTGTTACATAGCATGGGTAGCCATATGATCTACCTCCCAATTTTTATCTGGGATGAAGGGTGAACTGTACAAGATATATAAACTTGGATAATGCCACGCAAGCCAGAATGTATGGTCACACTGATTATAGCATTACTTTGTGTCCTTGAAGATACAAGATTGAAAACATGAACTCCCTTTGTATATCCAACACTCAGTAATGACCGGCACATTATAGATGCTCAATGAGCATTTGTTGATTCAAGGAAGAAGGAGTAACTGTGAAAGATTGATTATGCTCCCCTGATCCTCATCCAATTTATTTACTTATAAAAAGTACTTTTCTATTTTATTACAGCTGGTAATGCTGCTGCCATCAAGTATGAGGAGAAACCTCCAAAACCAGCATTTCAGAATGGCTCAGGATCCTTATATTTGAAGCCTTTGGTACCCAGAGCTCATGTGCACTTGCTAAAAACTCCTCCAAAAGGTATGGTCTTTAGTATGGATAGAAGGAGAGTAAGACATGTAGAGTCCTTGACTTGTAGGAAGTTAAAATTTGACAATTAGGTTTATGGTATATTTTGCATTTAAAAAAAGGTATTGAATAAGGAGATAGAATACATTTGACACTGAGAGAGTTGTTCTTGTTTGAGATTTAGTAGGTTCTGTAAATAAAACCTGTTAGATAAAAGTCCACAGGTAAAAGAAGGGTATAAGGTGAAAGTAGCAAAAGAGTTAAATTATTGTAACACTCTAGAGCATGAGACATAAAGGAGTAGAAATTTATGATTTGCTTTCTGTCAATGTTTCATGGTTATTAATTTCTTGTCTTTGTTCCAAGACCATGTTCATTTCTCTCTGCTCTTTATCTCTAATCTTTCCTATGTCACTCACTATAATTGCTGTAGCTGCTAAGAATAATTTTTGGGGTTTATAAAACATGCTTATATATTCTCCACATGTATGTACTTCACATGCAATGTTTTCGCATAAGTTTCTCACAGTGGGTCTGACACACATCAGAAGTCTTCCTTGTTCTAACAGTATTGAGGACATACTAACCACCTGATAAGTAATGGCTATTATTATGATTCATTAAAACAAACAGCATCAAGCTGTTTCATATGGGATAGGGAGGGGGAGATGGGAGGAATAGGGTAGGGAGGTGGGAGAGGAAGGAGGGGACACCGAGTTAGAAATGATGATGGAATGTGGTGGACATCATTATCCAAAGTACATGTATGAAGACACGAATGGTGTGAACATACTTTGTATACAACCAGAGATATGAACAGTTGTGCTTTATATATGTAATACGAATTGTGACATTCCATTGTCATATATAACAAATCAGAAAAAAAGTCTTCTTTGTTCTTAGTGAATTAAAAGATTGCTTAACTGAAAGAATAAATGTAAATGAGAGAATCAACCCACAAAATGAGACCTGTTTTTATATTAGAGAATTTGGAAAACAGAAACATGAAAAGTCTTTGTTGATTCTGTCAGCCACCAATTACCATTACATTTCCTTCTAATTGTTTTCCTATATATATAAACAAGGTTTTGTTTTTGTTTCAACAATATCAAGATCATAGTGTATTCATCCTTTAGTATCTTGCTTTTTATTAATTAATAGTATATCGTGAGAGTTTCTTTCACTTTTAATGGTGATGTACTTTCCAATTCTATGGTGGTCCAGTTAGTTTATATTGGATAGTATCTGACTTCTATTGTGGTACATAATACTGAGATGAACATCTTTCAATATGAATCATTGCTCATTGTTTCAGATTCTAATTACTTCCTCCTGATATTCTTGAAAGGAGAATTACTAGGTTTAACTGTATGAATCTCTTTGTTAGTATATATTACTAAGTAACTTTCTAAAAAGGAGTTACTCTCTAACAGTAGTATGAGAGTATCCATTGCTCAGCATTCTGAACAGTTTAGTGTATTTGTGCCTCTCTGTGTGTGTTTCTGTATGTATATATCTCCATGTATTCGGGTGTGTGTGTGTGATCATGTGGTAACTTAAAGGTAATAGACCTTTTGACTGTTGATCAACACTTTCTTCTTGCTACCTAATTGAAGAGACAATTGCAAGTATTAGAACAAAAATTCTTAAGTGTGCCATCCATTTCTCATTTGTCCATGCTCTTAAATACATTTCTGAGGCGTCAAATGGCCCTTTCCTGGGATAGCATCAAGATGTGAATTGTAGTTTTTATTGATGATGATAAAACCCCATAATGTGCACAACAGTGACTGAAAAAAAATTGTCAAACTCTGATACTGTGGTAACTTTCAGGAAAAAACTTAGAGCTTCCCCTGATGATTTTGTGGACCAGAGAATTCCAGTATTCTGAAGTACCTCACCATTGAATTTATAAGTTTTATATCACAGAGATTTGATTTGAAGGGGAATCAGTGCTTTCCATTTATAACGGTCACATATTTGAAAAGAAATCATCTCTGTAAAGTTCCCTAGATAGAATATGGCTGCTAGTTTTAACTGGTAATTGGCAGATGGTTATGGGCTAGAAACACTGATAAGCAGAGTCCTCGGAGTTTTCTTCTAGTGTCTTTTTTTTTTTTTTTTTAAAGAGAGAGAGAGAGAGAGAGAGAGAGAGAGAGAGAGAGAGAGAGAGAGAGAGAGAGAGAAAGAGAGAGAGAGAATTTTTAATATTTATTTTTATTTAGTTCTCGGCGGACACAACATCTTTGTTGGTATGTGGTGCTGAGGATCGAACCCGGGCTGCACGCATGCCAGGCGAGCGCGCTACTGCTTGAGCCACATCCCCAGCCCCTCTTCTAGTGTCTTATAGCTCCATGCCAGTTGCCATTCCTGGTTGTATTTTATACTGTATCAGTTTGGAGAAAATGCATTAAGTGTGCTTTTCTTCACAATTGAATAGAAGTTGGCACTTTGAGAAAGCACGCTAGTCTTTTATAAAAAGTCTGGCCCCTTTGCCCTGATAGCAATGGGAGATAATACTATGTGCTTAGAAAATGTGTGCATTCAGTATGTTTTTTTAAATAATCTGCACATCCATTTACTTTTCATAATTCAGTGACATTAAAAAAATGAACTTTAGCTGTTCTTGATTTTTTAAAAATAATGTGGCTTGGCCCATTAAAACTGCCCACTTAAAAACTGTAATTTGTGATGAGTTTATATCACTCTTAAACTATCATTTTGGATCACACTTGGAATATCATTTACTTAAAACATGCTTGATAAAAAGTGATTTCATCTCAGTAGTATTTCTTACCTGAAACCTAAAGTTTAGGTTAATGGATTGTTTTTGAAAATAAAACCATTCTTATTACAAAATAGTTTGGTTTTTGTGTGGTATTTCCAATAAAATATATGTGCATTTTACATATATTTCTTTTATGTTTTAGGTCCTTCAAGAAAAAACCTATTTACAGCTTTCAATACAGGTGAGTGACCACTTTAAATATTGATGGAGAAAAAGAATCTTTTTATTAAGTCATGTTATCATGAAAATTATTTAAATTTATTTAAAGCAATTGCTCACTCGTAGGCTTATAAATAGAATTTTAGACTTTGAGGTATAAATAACTGCTTATGATGTGGACCTGCAGATTGTTAATATTTGGGGAGCATGATTGACAAGACACCTGATATGTTAAAGGACATTTTATAAGTAATGGGTAATTTCAGTTTAAAAAAATGATTTTGTTAATATGGTTCATATGATCTCTGTAAAGTTCCCTAGATAGAATATGGCAGCTAGTTTTAACTAGTAATTGGCAGATGGTTATGTGCTAGAAACACTGTTAAGCAGAGTCCTCACGGTTTTCTTGTAGTGCCTTATAGCTCCATGCCAGTTGTCAAATTATCCAAATTTTTTTTCCAAATTATCCAAATTGGATATCCAAATTGGATAGTCTTAAATTGCTGAATAGTCTCCAAATCTGGTTTTAGCGCCTTTTGTCAGCTCAGCAGCTTACATTTTTCTGTTCTTTTTTTTTTTTTCTCTTTTTTACAATTCTATTGGGCACACATCTTTCTCCAGTGGCCTGTAACTTCAATCATTTGAATCACATAGAATCAAAAACTTTTGTGTCTCAAAGTCACAGATTTCACAAAGTGGATTCACTGTAGTTCGTATATACTCTGTGTATCTGATCAGGTCCCCCGTGTACTATCTGCAGACTCTTACTTTACATACAGTGGATTCTAAGTCCTTTGCAGATTAGGGCAGGAAATCAGGAGAGAGAGAGGGGCCCTGTTACAGCACCCTGACCATAGTTAATTCATTGTCTGTGACAGTGTCAGATCAGGTTGCAGTTGTGAGCCCAAAATGAGCAATGGTGTTGTCTTCAGGGAGCTGACAAGGTAATCAAAGAATTGGCTAATAAACATGAATCACAACTACAGTAAATTCTAGGAAGGCAGGAAGGCTACATGAGGTCTGATTTGAAGGACGCAATCTAGTGAGGAAAACCTAGGCAAGAAGTTAAATTTGTGAGACTCCTGTGTAAAGAAAATAGGGCAGATGACAGTGCACAGGGAATAACTAGAATCTTTGAAGACACACCAAACACACTCAGTTTAATAAGGCAGAGCAATGTGAGAAATGTTATGAAAATGGTTAACCTTTTGTAAATTCTTGAAGCTAGAAAAGACAGCCATGCAGAATGATTTAAATTCTAAAGGTCCTCAATAGCCTGAGTTTGAGTATATGTGGTTCTAATTTTAAAAATCAAAAGATACTACTCTATGTACATTGAGGTTTTTATTTTCTTTTTAAAAAATTTCTCGCACATACTAACATTTAGAAGAAAAAGATAGCTTTGTTTATGTAGGAAAATCAGTTAACCATTATCAAGAGAGCTGGATCATGTGATAACTCTGTATGTAGCATGTTTGAGAAACTTCCAGACTATTTTCAAAGATACTGTATCATTTTACATTTTACACCAGCAGTGTTACAAGGGGTTCAATTTTTCTTGCTATTTTCTGTCTTTTTGGTTATAGCTATCCTACTGGCTATGAAACAGTATCTCATGGTTTTAATATGCATTTCCCTGAGGCCTAATGATGTTGAGCATCTTTTCTTGTTCTTATTGGCCACTTGTGTATCTTCTTTGGAGAAGTGTCTATTCAAATCCTTTGTCCATTTAAAAAAAAATTGGATCATTTGTATTGTTGAATTATAGGAGTTCTTTATATTTTGTGGTTATTAGACCCTTGTCAGGGATATGATTTGTAAATATTTTCTCCCATTTTGTGGACTATCTTTTCACTTTGTTGCTAGTATTTTGAAGTACAAAAGTTTTTGCAAGGTCCAGTTTATCTTTTTTTTTTTCTTTTTTTCTTTTGATTTTGTATCTTAGAAACTATTGCCCAATCCAAGGTCATCAAGATTTATGCTTGTTTTCTTCTAAGATTTTATTATCAGCTCTTACACTTAAGTTTTTGATCCATTGAGGTGTTCTGCTTTTGTTTTAGTGCTGGGGATTGAACCCAGGGCCTCACACATACCAAGTTATGAACTCTGAGTTCATTTTTTTAAAAAATATAAGTGTGAGGTAGGGGATCCAACTTCATTGTTTTTCATGTGGATATGAGTTGAAAACTTTTTCCCCCTCCATTAAAATGTTTTAGCATCTTTGTCTTAGATAATTGGCTATAAATATGAGGATCTATTTCTGGACTTTAAATTGCATTCTGTGGATCTACATACATCTATTTTTGCCAAAACTACATTGTCTTGATTACTGTGATGTAGTCAAGTTTTTGAAATTGGGACGCATGAGTCATCCAACCTTGTCTTCTCTTTGAAGATTGTTTTGGCTCTTTGGGATCCCCCTGGAATTTTCATATGAATTTTATGGCCAGCTTATCAACTTCTGTAAAGAAATCAGCTGGGATTTCGATAGAGATTGCATTGAATCTGTAGATGAATTTGCAAACTACTGGCATCTTAGCAATATTAAGTACTCTAATCCATGAATATAGGGTGTTTTTCCAGTTATGTGTTCTTTGATTTCTGAAATATTTTATAGTTCTCAAAATAGGAGTTTTGAACAAGTCTTTTGTTAAGTATTATTTCTTGTGTGTGACTGTTCTGTGCTTTGTGTGCTGCTGTTGATACGTGGCACAGTGAAGTGGCTAGTTAAATTAATCTAATTCACCTGTTTTGCTCTATATTAAATATCAAGCTTGGAAAGACAATCTTAAAGTCATGCCTCAATTCTGTGATCATATGAACTATGATAAGAATACTTCTGTCAGACATAGTAGATTATAATCTTCGATGTATTCTTCTTTTACAGAAATGCTGTAGCATCAGGCTTATTCCCTTGTTAGGTTGTAGGACTGACATTTCAGTGACAGAGTTTATCAGAATGGCAAATTTATGCCTGATTATGTGAGGAAAGAAATGGAAAGTACTGTGGGCTTGTTTGACAAAGCCTTTGACCTTGGAGTAGAAATGGGCAGAGTTGTGTAACACCTGACTGAATAACCACTAACATTTTTAACGTAATTTTAATCGGTTTTCTAATTGAAGTATCATCCTTTTAAGAGGTTGACATTTTGATCTAGATTGTGTGGTACATTCATGTATTTTCCTAAAACCACAAACATGACTTGTTGTGACTTGATTGTTGAGACTTAAGACTGACCTGGTATTAAGAATCTAATGAGGAAAAGTCTCCACATGTCATTTTTGGGAGGCACAGATTTGATGCTAAGAAGTGGTGTCCCAGTAGCCAATGACTTTAGGTGGTAAGCCTCTTCAATGATAGTTTTCTTTTTCCATATAACTGGAAGGGTGAATTGCTAAGGTTTCCCCACCACCACCAGCATGATATTCTGTGACAGCAGATCCCCTTGACTTTCTTCATATTCTGCTGGCAAATCATTACATTTTAGATGATATAGAAACCATTGTACTTAATCATTGTACTAAACCTTTAAGATCATTTTATTTTTCTGAGCAGCAAATAGTGGCAAAAGTTACAGGTGACCAACTTCATATCCTTTAATTTTAGGAAAATAATCACCTTTAACTATAGCAGTTTGCCAGATTCCAAAGAAATTTAGCAAGCAGAGGTTCAGAAATTACCCTTCAGGTTATTTTATTGTGATTTTTAAAATAAAATTCAGATAGCTTGATATCATTTTTATTTCTTAATATACAGTGATCAATTTTTTCCCCTGGTACTGGAGATTGAATCCAGGGGCATTTAACCATGGAGCCATATCCCCACCTCTTAATTTTTATTTTGAAACAGAGTCTCACTAAGTTGCATAGGGCCTCTCCAAATTGCAGAGGCTGTCCTCCAATTTGCAATCCTCCTGCCTCAGTCCCCTGAGCCTGTGGGAATACAGGCATGTGCCACCACACCTGGCCACAGTGATCACTTTGAATGAAGGTCACATTCAGCATATGTGGGAATATTTAGCAACCGCTCTTGAATATTTGGAGTGCTTCTATATTACATTCATAATGATTCTGCGATGAACAGCTTTACACTTAGCATTTTCAAAGTTTGGAGAATTTTCTTATGATTGATTATTAAAAGTAATATCAGTAAACATACACATATGTTAGTCACTTCACTTAAATAACAGTGTTGTTTTCCAAAAGCTTTGTGTCAGTTTGTGCCATGATTGACAATGTGAGAGTGCTGGCTTCACCATCTCCTGGTCAACACTGGATATTACTTAAAAAAATTTTTTTTGACTGATATGTAAAAATTTTACATAATTAGTCTAGTATTTAATCAATTATTTTGAAGGAATTCCCTTCTCCCATAATACAGAAGAGCAGGAAGAGAGTGAACTTGTGAGGCACTGGGTGCTGGTGTAAATCTTGGGCCTGACACTTTCTATTTGCATACTGACATCAGGCAAGTTGCTAAGCCTCTCTAATTCTCAAGTTTCTCATTTCACAATATGGGAATGTTTAGGGAGTACTTTCCAGTATGGGAATAACTTGGACAAGGTAGGATTTCTATATTCGAGGTCCTCAGACAGTGGCTCCTTCTGCTTTGAGGGATGGTGAGGACCATGCTCTCCATGGCTCTTACACTTCTAGTGGCTGATTTTTAGAGTTCTTTTCCAGGAAGTTGGATTAGTTTGAATCCTTAAAGCCAGCAGGAAAAAAGACCTCTTAAACTCAAGAGGCATTCTCATAGGGTCTAGCTGTTGTAATTTATTTAAAGGTTACGATGCTATAAGGTTCTGGGCAACATTGACTCTAAATAAACTTGGCTTACTGTTTACAAGGAAGATATCACATGTACCGCAGCATAATATTATGGTGTTGGTTCTGCCACACAGGGAAGCTATCTGGGACACCAGAGGCATCTGAGTTGTTTCTTCTGCTCCCTGATTGTTTTGCCTAAGATCATCAGTCTCAGGTGCCAGGGTGTCTGCCCTGGAAAATACACATGCACTTTTCCTTCCGTACCCATTTAGTCAAGGTAGCACACGGCAGGGTTGCTTTCTGTAGCTCCTTTTCCCGAGTATTGGAAAGTGGTTTAAAGTTGCAACCCTGCTCTGATGGGGTGGTGCTAATGTTGCCAGAGTGTGTCCTCTGGATGAGGCTTGCTGTCTGTTGCCATAGGATTATAATCATGTGCTTTTCATATTTAATAGGCAGATGCAGGGCTGGGGTTGTGGCTCAGCAGTAGAGCTCTCATCTAGCCTGGGTTTGATCCTTAGTACCACATAAAAATAAGTAAAATAAAGGTATTGTGTCCAACTACTTCTAAAAATTAAATATTAAAAAAAGGCAGATGCTATTTAGATACATGATAAATTTGCTGTTTTGAATTAGGAAGTAGGTGGGGAATGGATTGCTTAGTAAATCTTGATACAATAACTGCCTTTTAGAAGGAGCTAGATCTCTTCTTCACCTCTATTCCAGATGGGATTAGTTTTAAACACAAAAGTTAAAATAATAAAAGCACTAAGAATGTAGTCTTGAGTAGAAAAGGCCTTTCTGGGAACACTGTTATAATACTAACACTGTATTAGTAAATGTAGCTGTTTTAAGCTCCTCCTCTGTTAAAATCATTATAAATAAGCAAAGAACAAACTGAGATATCAGCACCCTATTTACTCTATGTGGAGCTCCTTGAAATCAGCAAGATAGACAACTCCACAATAAACACTAAATGGGCATACTATCCAAAGAGACCAAGAGTCCATGCAGTTCCCATTAAAATTCTGATGGTGTTTTCTTTACAGAGACAGGATAAAAAAATCCTAAAACTTCTTTGGAACCATATAGAACCAAAATGGCCAAAACAATCATAATTGTTGTGTAATTGTAATTGTAATTACGTAATTGTAATTGCCACAAGCTAAAGGCATCATAGTTCCTGATTTAAAAATATATTACCAAGCTACAGTTATTAAAATAGTATAGTACTGACCTAAAGTTAGGCATATAGTACAGTGGAATAAAATATCCAGAAATAAATCTGCATGTATGGTCAACTGTTGGTTGACAAGTGTGCCAAGAATACATAGTGGGGACATGGTAGTCTCTTCAACAAATGGTGCTGGGGAAATGATATCCACACGCAAAAGGAAAAAAGTAAACCCTCGTCTCCCGCCGTGCACAAAAACAACTCAAAATGGATTAAAGACTTAAATGTAAGTCTTGGAGCTATGAAGCCCTCCTGTGAAAACATAGGAGGGGAAAACTCATGACGTGTTCTTGGTAATGGCTTCTGGGTATGACCCCACAATCACAGGCATCAAAAACGAAATTAGACAAGTGGGACTACACCACTAAGACTTTTCCACAGACCAGAGGGAACGGTAGCATGAAAGGCAGAACGGGAGGCGATATTTGTGAAGCATGGCTGTGATAAAGGGGGCATTCATCAAAACAATACCAGGATCTGGAAGAGAAAGTCGCCCTCAAACATTCATTGCAGCATTACTCATGGTAGCCAAGGTGTGGGAGCAACCTGAAGGCTATCAGTGGATGAGGAAAAAGAAAATGTATACGTGGACGTTGTAATGTTCAGCTTTCAAAAAAGAAGAAAATCTGGCCTTGGAACAATGTGGATGAACCTCGAGGAAATTATGCTGAGTGGAAATAAGTCAGTCACAGGGCAAATGCATGATTCCCCTTACACAAGGTGCTTAATCACAGAAGCATAATGCAGCACAGAGGTCCTGGGCACTAGCAGGTGGTTGCCAGGAAAAGAGAAGTTGCTTTTCAAGGGGAATAGATAGTTTCAGTTGTTCAAGATGAAAAAGATCTAGAGATCTGCTGGACAACATTGTATGATATTGTAAACTTAAAATTTTGTTGAGCCAGGTGCAATGGTGCCTGCCTGCCTGTAATCCCAGTAGCTCAGGAGGCTGAGGCAGGAGGATCTAAAGTTCAAAGGCAGCCTCAGCAACTTAGCAAGACCCTAAGCAACTTAGAAAGACCCTGTCTCAGTGGTTAAGCACCCTTGGGTTCAATCTCAAGTTAAATGTTTTACTATAATAATAATAGTAATAATAATAGGATAATACACAAACAAAAAGGAAAAATGAGTGGAAAGAAAGGAAATATGTAGGGCCAAGGAACATGAAAGAAGTTTACCTACTGAATGAAAATACTGAACAGTTGTTCCTACATGCTGTAGAGTAGAGATTACAATAGTTGTGGTATATAGCCAAAGCCTTTTACCTAGCAATTTCATTATCAGAAATGATCCTAGGAAAAGGATTGATTTACTTACTGCTCTTCAAAATTGCTTAAAATGGGGGCAAATTGAAAATAACCTCAATGTCTTTACAGGTGTTGTTTAAATTATGTTTATTGACACTTTAATAATCTCTTGAAGCTATCGAATTAACAATGTAGGGGGTTATTTAATCCTTTGGTAAGACAGATATTAAACTTTAAGTTTAATAAGTTTACTAAGCAGTTACAGAGTGGTCTGATATACAGAGTGGCCTGATACAATTTTTTTTTCTTGGTGCTGGGAATTCGAACCCAGGGCCTTGTGCATGCAAGGCAAACACTCTACCAACTGAGCTATATCTCTGGCTGTTAAATCTTATTTTTAAAAATTAAATTTGTTTAAAATAAAACCCCTCACATGATCATTTTTTTTTTTTTTAACAAATGTTAAGCATGAAATAAAATACTGCTTTTAAATTAAGCTCTTATTTTGGGTAACTACAGAAAAGGAAATTACACTGTTCTTGAATATCTGATAATCTTATGGGTAGGTAGTTTAAATTTTTTATTGTCTTGTGTGAATTTGTAAAAACAATTACAGTATAGTATATTTTCCTCCTAAGGAAGAGGACATTATGGAAATATTGGGCCTTGAGTTGAGCATTCCACAACTGAAATAAAAAACTGAACTTTTTATGGTAGAGATTGTTGCAACTTGTGTCATGTGTTAGGGGATATAAGGAGATGAGTGTTATGGCTGATGTTCTATTAGGTTAAGAAGGTTGGCTGGACAGCGAGGCTGCAGTGTCTGAACTAGCCAGCTGATTCTTTACCGTCATTAGCAACAACCCAGTCTTATTTGGAATGCATTTCCTGGCATCTAAACCCCTTGAGCAACATATGCTAGAATCATGAGATCATTGTTTTCTAAATTGCTGATTTAAAACAAAACAAAACAGACACACATTGCCACAGTACGGTTTATGCAATACAATTTTGATTTCTGTTGTTTGCATACGTTGTGATATTACAATGTACTGACCTAACACTCAGGCTATCTTCTTCTGTTGTTTAAGCTTTACTGCAGACTTTATACAGTTTTTTTTTAAAATTGTTTTCCTTTATCTATGTCATTTGTAGAAACTCTGTTTATTTTGGAAACTTTCTGCAAAACTGTTCTAATGTTTAAAATTTTTTTCCTGCATCCAATGTCTATGTATTAAAAAAAGGAAAATATTGAAATGTATAACAAAAATTAAAACTTCCTGAAGCATTGCTGATGTTTTTATATATTTGTTTCAATACTCATCCTTTATCTGTTTAAAGTTGAAATTCTATGTTGAAATTTTGGTGTTACTTTTCTACTTACTAATTCATAGTAACATACTAGCACATATTTTAATGTAAGTCATAA
The DNA here is from genome assembly GCF_045843805.1 of Urocitellus parryii. Classification (NCBI taxonomy): domain Eukaryota; kingdom Metazoa; phylum Chordata; class Mammalia; order Rodentia; family Sciuridae; genus Urocitellus; species Urocitellus parryii. Next base: position 24,014,285 of record NC_135544.1, on the reverse strand, counting down.
AAACTTAGTCTGTAATAACTGCAAACTGTTCCCATCTTAACCATCAAATTTTCTTTTTTTAAATTGTTGGTTGTTCAAAACATTACATAGTTCTTGATATATCATATTTCACACTTTGATTCAAGTGGGTTATGAACTCCCATTTTTACCCGGTATACAGATTGCAGAATCACATCAGTTACACTTCCATTGATTTACATATTGCCATACAACCATCAAATTTTCTTGATTTTTTTCCCCACTGCTGCCTGTGGTGAGCCTTACCATGTTCACCTAAATCAAACCTGACACTTTCTTAGCTATTTTTCCATTTTAAATATAATTTCGGAAACAGTAGTAGACAGTGTAGAAATGGTAGGAGCTGACTGATTAAAATAGTCAAAGAACTTTTTTGAACAAATTTTTGAAAAATTTTGCTCCCCCAGAAGTGTGTGTGTTGATATGTATATGTATGTATATATGTATGTTTAAAATAATAGTATGTGTGTATATATGTAAGTGCAGGTATGTATTTTAAAAATAGTTGAGACCTTAAAATATCTCGGTTTCTTAAGTGAGCAGTGACCCCTGTGTGTGCAAGAGTGCCTGGAGCCTGGTGGTCTGAAGGCATCCCTGGCACCCCTGTTAATGGAGAGCATAGCAGCCCCATTGCTGGGGCTCACTTGTGTTGGATGGCCACCAGGCGGCAGACTGTGTTTGGGAAAGGATGGAAACTCAGCCTGAGCAGTTCTTGGTCTCTACTTAGTAGGCTTCTCTGCTTTTGTGTGTACGTGCTTTCTTGTACAAACAAGAATGTCTTTTGAATTTTCCTTCTCACTGGCATTATTTATATCTATTCTTGCACTTTCTTGCTCTGATGTTTCAAAAAGATCATTAATAACATTACTGGTAAAGTATGTAGGACAGTTCAAGTAAAAATTTTAATGAATATGACTAATCGGTGACTAAATTGCTGATTTCTTCTTTTGGGAAGTCTAAGCTAAAGACGGGGATGATTTGTAATTTACCAATAGCAAATAACAAAGCCTCACCACCACCCAAAAATGCAGAAACATTTCCGACAATAAAGACCGTGGCATATCTATTTTTAATATCAATATTTAATTTGATTATTCTATTTATACTTCTGATGCTGGTTGGTATATTGGCTTTTACCTAGTTTGGGGAGGTGTAGGGAGAGAATCATGGCATGTTACTTATTTATTTAGGACTGTGGATTAAACCCAGAGATGCTTAACCACTGGGCTACATCCCTAGCCCTTTTTTATATTTGATTTACAGAGAGGGCCTTGCTGAGTTCCTTGCTCGCTAAGTTGCTGAGGCTGGCTTTGAACTCACAATCCTCCTGCCTCAGCCTCCCAAGCCTCTGGGATTACAGGCATGGGCCACCATGCCCAGCTTGATATGTTTTTAATATTCAGAATCTGGGAGAAAGTATTTGGATTTTTAAAAATAAACTGATAAAGTAGAAAGACAACATCTAAAAGTCCATTTTTTTTTTCACCTCATTCCTTGATTATCTGTGCTTCAGTTGCCACAGATGCAGCGTGCATCTGAACACGTTGTCTCTGTCTCACAGTGACCTGAGGCAAGTCGGTGGGTCTGTCTCTGTTGTTGACGACCTCTGATGTGACAGGCTGTGGAGTGTGGAGTGAACAGGGTGGAGGAAGTGTTTAATTATTTCCTTTCCTGTTCTGTATTCTTCCCTCTTCAAACCCTAGATGCTCTGTAGAATTTCTAAAAGAATAATTGCTTCCTCTCTATTTTAACAGCATGTAGTAGGGTTGTTTCTGGTTACCAGTTTCTCCATTTCTTTTTGAGTCTTTATTTTTTAGGAAATCTTGGAAACAGGCATCCATCGTTTTTATACATTGCTTTTTTTTTTTTTAAAATTAAAAATAACATTGAGGGCTGGGGTAGTGGCTCAGTGGTAGAGAGCTGGCCTAACAAGTGTGAGGCACTAGGTTTGGATTTCACACCACATATAAATAAGTAAATAAAGGTCCATCAACAGCTAATAAAAATATAAGAAAAAAATAACATTGAGTTCAGGCTACCCTTGGTTTAACAGAATTAACTTTAAGTGAGCATATTGCATGTGTTTCTTAATCCTACCTTTAACTTTCAACTTCTTTTGACTTTTGCTATCATATTTAAATGTACTTTTTACAAACCACTCGGCTGAAATAAAATTAATAGGGACCAGTAAAGCTGTTCCCCGACCACATTCCTAGTCTCTAAAAGATCACAGTAAAAGATCACCTTATGTCGTTTTCCCCACCTGGGGCTCACACATGCTAAGCAGGTGCTCTGCCACTGAGCTGCGTCCCCAGTCCCACCTTGATACTTTACCAATGTAATAAGTGTATTTCCTCTAGCACTGCATGTCTGGTTGACTGCTCCTCTGGACTATTATGTTATACCTGGTAAAGGAATTGCATTAGCCTTTTATTCATTTTTATTTAAGTCCTAAGCACATGAGAATTAAAGTTGAACCTAAACCTTTCATCATTCTGTCATTAGCCTAGTAGAATCGAAATTTTATTAAAGATTGAGAACATTTGCTGCTTGACGGTGTTTGCTTTTGTCTTTACCCAAGGCATCAGGTTCATAGGTAAAAATATGGGGCGGGGCAGGGCGGGGCGGGGGGGGGGAATGCCCAGTGTTCTTAGTGTGAATATTCCTAATTTTAAAATGTTGAATCAGGACACAGATTCATCTTACTTTTTTCCTAATTTCTAAATAAACACGAGGTATATGAGGTCGTTAATTTCCCTCCATCTTCCGAGTAGTTACAGGACCTGTGACAGCATTGGCTGTTACATAAAGCTCCTGAGACCACCCACTTTCTCCTCCCCTTTCCCATCTGATGAGAGCCACAGGCCACCCCAGGCACAGTGTGATGTAACTTATCGGCTGCTAGCCTCTGAATTTGCTAAGAGGAGATCTTATTCAGAGGAAGAGCATTGTTTTGACAACATCTGGGAGTGAAAACGGAAGCCAGAAACCCTTGGATAGCGCTGTTGTTTTTTTTTTTTTTCTTTTGTGAGTCTCTGGTGGAATGACATTAGCTATGTAGGCATGTTTTCTCTGCTGTGCCTCTTGGCCCCGAAGAGTACTGAATTTAAAAAGACAGCATGTGATAGTCCACGGAAGCAGCTTCTTCTGTGAAACCCTTCCACCTGCTCTGAAGACATGTTGTTGTCACCCAAATTCTCCTTATCCACCATCCACGTCCGGCTGACTGCCAAAGGATTGCTTCGAAATCTGCGACTCCCTTCAGGGTTCAGGAAGAGCACTGTTATTTTCCATACAGGTTAGTCTTGCCTAGATCTCTGCTGAGTGTTGCATGGGGGACATCTTGATTAACTTGCAGATGTTTATCAGAGATGTTTAAGAAGACAGATAATTAGGGAAATAGAGCTGTCTTTAATGAAAGAAGTCAGCTGAATTGGTGAAAATAAGCAGTTTTTTCTTGGTGTTGCACTTTGTTTGCAAGTGGACCTGTGTGCTCTGTTTGTGTTTAGGGGATGCAGAATCGTTGCCTTGGTGCTGCCGGCTCTTTTCTCTGCCACCAACCAAATTTGTAAAAACCAGTACCTATTAAATTACAACTGACTTCAGATGATTTTGGAAATGGAACACAAGTAAATCAAAAAGACCATTTCTGTTTTTATTAAAAAGGGAGATAAGAGGATTTCTGTAGTTCTTCATTTTTGTCATTTCTCATTGAGATTGATAGGCTATTTTAATATCCTGAAAGATTTCTATGTTCTAGACAATTATGAAATGAAATATCCTGATATATGTGGGGAGCTAACAAGCAAACCCCAAATTTAGTTTTCCAATCTTGTTAAGTAAAAAGGGTTTGCAATCACAGAATACTGCCCCTGGTGTTTATGTTCTCATCTGATATTTCCTTTTCTGTGCCCAAGATGGAAATAAACTCGGTGTGTATTTTAGGCATACGTGAACCTGCCGGCTCACTTGCAGGGGATTTGGTTGCCTGGTGCTGCTGCCTCTTGTGCCAGATGATGATTACAGCTGTGGGCAGTTAAGTGGCTCTGGGCTGTGAAGACCAAGGTGCTCTTCCCCTTGTTCTGGGCTGGTTGGTGTTGACTTTGATAGGACATGTCCTCTTGTTTTTCACTTGGCTCTGTCCCTGGTGATTGTTTTCAGCTGACTGTTTTCCCAGAGGCATCTGCCTTCTCTGTGGGATGATTCTCATCTTTTCCAACACCTCTTCCTCAGGTTTCATAACTCCCCTTGCCCTGTCATTTGCCTTTGGCGGTCTTTCCCCGTGGGTCTGAGCTGAGGGCCGGAGGTAAATGAGGTGAGCGGCGAGGGACACAGTGGCCTTTCCTCTCCCAGCCCCAGTACCCCTCTCACTCCTTCAGCCTTAAACATGAAAAGGTGGGGGGCCGAGAGTGTAGCTCAGCCTCAGGCCCTGGGATCAATCCCCAGCACCCCTCAAAAATAAAAATTGAAATGAATTTTTAAAAGTGGGGAAAATTAACAGTAAATGGGCGCTCTATATTTGTAGTAATTTATCTAGAATAGTGCCAAATAGCTTTTAATTGTAACAAGTTTAAAAGTATTGTAATCCATATACCAGGTTGAAAAGAGAAACAGTCTCCAGAAGGCTCCTGAGTGGAGCTCTGTCCAACCCAGGCTCCTTGCCCTCTCCACGGAGCATCCCCCCTCATAGTTTCTTGGATATTCTTCTTCTCACTTTCTAATCATCTAATCTAATCTAATCATGTGCAAACCTATATATTGATATAAAAGCCCTGTTTTTATATATTATCTTTTTTGTTATGCAGAACTGGAAGCATAGTATATAACTTCTGTACTTTTTTTTTTTTTTCCTCTTCTCTCCCAGTGCTGGGGATTAAACCCCCGGCCTCAGGTAGGCTAGGCAAGTACTGAGTCACACCCCAGCCTCCTATAGGATGTTTTTTAATATTAATATATCTCAGAGTTTCATGTTAACACATTAAACGTGTTAATACATGCTCAGGTGCCTCATTGTTTGTGATAGTCCTATAATAGCCATATTGTTGGCCGAACATAATTTATTTAACCAGCTATTAGTTGACATTTTTAGGTGATTTGTGGTACTTCTGTGAAGCAAATAGCTTTCCAAGAAAACCTGAGCAAAAGAGACAAGGCTGTAGTTACCCAAGTTTAGTTAATAATGATTTTTAGATATATTTTATTTTCCAAATTTCTGTAATAATATCTTTAAAAATTTATTTGCTTGCAGTTATGACTTTTAGAATGCATATATAGCAGTGATCTAGTCTACCTTATTTTGCACCAGGAAGTCCAAGGCCCAGAGAAGTGAATTAACTTGCCCAAGGGTACACAGTAAGTGGCAGAAATGGGTCTAAAAACCTGGGAACTCTGTTTAGAATTTCCGACTTTCAGGTTTTTCTGATTTTGAATGTTGTTACAATTCTATTAGAACCAGGGAATGGTAGGGACATTTTAAAAAATGATATAGAAAGAGTTGTGTGGAAGAAACATTTTAAAATTATGTAAAAAAATGTATTTCTACTTAACCCCCAATAAGAGTCTTAAGAGCTTATCCATATTATGTCATTTTAAGGTTGGAGAAATCCTCCCAGATATGTGTATATTGAAGCCATTGCATTTATTCTTAAATGATCTGAAGGCAGTAACTTGTTTGTATTCTTAGTAAAGGAAGAGGTGTTGGTTGCCTTAGTGGCAGTGCTGTTGACCTGGATTCCGAGAGTCCTGGGTCAGAGCTTTGGTTCTGCCAGTAACTAAGTGAATGGCCTTGATCACCTAACCTCACAAGGCTGCAAAATAAAGGACTGGAATTAAGATGTTTCCAGGGTCCCCTTAGCTTCAAATTCTCTGCATTTCCTGCCTATAGATTTTAAAACCCTGGTTATATCACCGCATCTAAAAATTCGTTTTTTCTAATTACCTCCTAAGCTCAGCTAATATTCTTCATTCATCTATTTAGTTCATGGCACCCTGTTTCTCCCCTCTCTGGTTATCAAACTTTATTTATCCACAGCCAATTGATCACAAGAATCTAAGACTTCATCCTCTAAAATCTCTTATTTGTTTTTACCCACTGGCACTACCCTGGTTCAGGCATTTAAATATTTGAAATTGCTCCTCTTATTAATAAAAATTGGGAAAAATATTGATAATTTCCTATCATCTGCCCTAATGTGGTCTGGGCTATCTCTGAAGGGTTTTATTTTTGTTCTGTGCCACCAGTCCTCCCTCAGCTTGTACACTGTCTTTTCACATTGCAGGACTAAAATCAGTCTCTCATAAATATCTGTCAGACGTTGTTCTATGTGCGTGGCACAAGACCAGGTCCCACATTGGCCCTGCCTCCACCCAGCCCATAGTTTAACAGGTGTCGTCAGACCTGGCAGGTGGGGCAGTGTAGTGGTAGGGTGTGGACCAGGCTCACAGGCAGCTCTCAGTAGGTGGAGCTACCCTCATCAAGGACTTCATAAAGAAGTCATGTCTTTTAAGTTGCCCCCTCGGGAATTAGCTGAGAAATGAAAAGTATTCCAGATGGAGAAAATAGCTTGTGATGGCCTGGAGGCGAGGGAGGGGGTGCCTCTTTCAAGGAAAAAAAAAAAAAAAAAAAAGGACTTGTATTTCCTGAGTAGAAAATCTGATGAGAAAGAGGGCATGGCGGGGACCGACACCCAGTCAGAACATGGGAGCTGGGCCCTTTGGTATATTGTTTTTGAGCAACACCATGGATGAAGTGTGTTGTTGGATACAGGTTAAATAGGGGTGAGAAGAGAAATAGAGAGTTTTTCAGGAGTCTCCTGTGATGTCAGGCATGGATGAAGATATCTGGAGCAGGGAAGTGCAGAAGAGATTTCACTGACTAGTCAGAGTGCTGGCATGATCTCTTGCTACAAGCATTAAGCTCGGTATATTTCAGAATTTTACCCAGCCTATTAGTTCCAACTTTATAATGAATCAGTATGGGGAAGAGAATTTTCTAAGTAGAAATAGTCATCACCACTTAGAATTCATTTTTTCTGTGAAGCTGGAAATACTTGTATTAATTATTATGAGCAGTGTCATTGGAACCTCAGAGTTAATGTTCTTTGACTTAAGTGAAGTCAATTTACTGCAGTAAGAAGTAAAAAATTCTTTTTGATGAGCTAGTGAGATTAAAAGTGATGGCAGAAGCAAAAAGGAGTGGTGGATGTGTATGTGTATTGAAGGGCAGAAGTGTTATTAGAACAAAATATTTTCATGTACTTAAAAGTAGTATTGAAGAGAAGCATTTTGACTGTATATTAGGATCAGGCAGAATGTGAATAAATTTGTTTAATTAGGATGAACTTCATCCAATTATATTCTTATATTTGGTATTCACTATTAAACTGTCAAGTAGAAGTAGGACTGCTTTTAGGTGCAAAAAACAGCTGAACCAAGAAATAGCTTATTTGTCTCACCTAAGAAAAAGGAATCACGTTCACTAGATCAGTAATGTCAGGATCAACATCTCTACTTTTTCCTCTTAGTCCTTTCCTCATGACTGTGGCCTCTTGATCTCACAATAGCTGCTTTGGACAGGAAGAAAAATATATAGGGATGGGGGTGATATCATGTCCCTTAAGCTTGCATCTCAGTGGTTAGCTCCCAGTCACATGGCTGTCTACCTGCAAGGGAGGCTGGGAAACAGAATGTTTTGACTTTTCTAGTCTCTCCAGTACTTGATGGGTATTTTATGGTTTCTGCCCCAGGGATGGTAAAAGTTATTTCTCAGAAGCCATTATTAGCCACTTGAAAATGAGGGGCAAATATTATTTAACAAGTCAAATCTTGCAACAGGTCTGTTTAAAATGAATTTTTTTGGTAATTACCTGTTTGTACTTATTTCAAGTAAATTTTGAAGCTGCTGTTTTCACAAATACTAATTAGAAAATTTGAAACATTTGACTTTGGTCACTTAAGTGAGTTTTTTTAATTATAAAACAATACATTGAGAAAAAAATGTTCTCAATTTTAGATGTGACTTATACAATTGATATTTTATTAATAGTGCATTTATGGTGGTTATTCTGTCCATGCACTATTAAGGTGGTAGTGACTAAATTTCAACTCTGTGTTTCTCTCACTACAAAATGAAGACATCAGTGAAGCTACATAGCTTCTTTGTATGTATTGCAATTTTTAAAAAAATTTTTTAGTTGTTTATGGACTCAGTGCTTTTATTTGTTTTTATGTGGTATTAGGATCGAACCTAGTGCCTTACACTTTTGAGGTAAGTGCTCTACCACTGAGCTACAACTCCAGCCTCTGTATTACAATTTGTAAAAAGATAAGATTTAATAATTTGTAGAACCCAAGTTCAAGAGTAACAGATAAAAGATGTAACCTTCCACCCCCTCTTTGTTATCTTGCTGTGAATCCAGATTCTTCTTTTTGGATTCCTTGGAAGCAGACTTGACAGTTTTCCTGGTCTCTTGACATACATAAGTGTAAGGGCAATTTAGTAAGATATGGTATTATAAATGGCATTATATTACAAACATTGCCATAGATTGACAGACGCCCCTGTAGCTATAGCTTTGCTATGATGTGAGGGTCTGCCTTTCCTAGTTACAGCATTCTAACTTAAAAAGCAGTTAAGTGTTAAATAACTTTTCATTATAAATAATATTTTGGTAAGTTTTTTAAAGGTTGAAGCTGGGCATGGTGATGCACTCCTATAATCTCAGTGACTCAGGAGGCTAAGGGAGGAGGATTGCAAGTTCAAGGCCAGTCTCGGCAATTTAGCAATACCCTAAGCAACTTGGTGGAATCCTTTAAAAAAAAAAAAATTAAAAGGGTCTGGGGATGTTGCTCGGTGGTAAAATACCCATGGGTTCAATCCCTAGTACTGAGTGGGGTAGGGGGAAGGTTGAAAGAGAGATAGCCAATACATCTTAATCTGACAGGTTTTAGATGGCTAAAAAATGTTTTACTGCACTGAGCTGTGTTTTAATGTATCTACATGCACACAAAAATGGAGATTAAACCATAAATTAAGGTTTGGATTTGGATTCAAGAGTATAGCAGTGTTTTTCATCAGGTAACAATAGAAGAATATGGTAAATTATACATAGGAAATGCTAACTTAATTAGAACAATTGAAATATTTCAGTAGGTTGAGTTTTCATTAATAGAGAATCATTCTGTATATAGAATAATATGTATTATACTTTTTGTTATCTCTAACACATATTTTGAAGCAATGGATATGATTTTACATATATTTAATGTTGAGTATTATCTTTCTGTATTTGTCTTAGGCAATACTGTGGGTTATTTTAGCACATTAGGATCCCTATAAACTGAGCAATTATATAACTTTGGGGAGGATCAAGACTAATGGAGCTTTCTCATGGGTGCAAGGTTTGCCTTTTTCCTATTGCTCACTAGTGACCTGAGATCTAGGCACTGCCCTCTTAACTGGTTAGTATTTTGAGAATGTTGTTTTCTTTTTGTTATTGTTTCTGTATGATAGCTATTTCTAATGTTGAATGTTTTAATTGGCTATTTTAATTTTGGTTCCTAAGATAGTCTGTTGTCTTTAATACACATTAATGAGGTTGTGGGTTTTTTTTTTTTCCCCTTTTAACCCATTTTGGAGTATTTGCCCCCCCCCCCACCTACCCACTCAGGTTATATATCTGCATGTGTCTTGGTTCAACCATGCTGCTTTGGGGGGGAGGTTCTGTTAGAAAAAAACATGATGGCAACATGTCTGGGAACATGGGGGTACCATATGTGTCTGTGGAGTTCTGACCCACGGGTTCTGGCCTTGTTGGCACTGTGGTGACACCACCTAAAATGTGAAATTCGGGAGAGACAATACTTGAAATCATAAAATAAAAAGGGCCCTGGAGGCAGTAATTGTAAGGAGAAAGGTCTTGAAGACTTCCCTTCTTGCTTTGGGACCAGTTCCTACTGGTGGTAACATTGTTTCTGGTACTGTATTCATCCGTGTGTTAAATTTAAAAGGATCCTTTTTTGATGCATGTTATTGCTGTTGGAATTTTTTTTAAAATATTTATTTTTTTCTAGTTATAGCTGGACACAATACCTTTATTTTATTTATTTATTATTACATGGTGCTGAGGATCGAACTCAGGGCCCCACACATTGCTAGGCAAGTGCTCTACTGCTGAGCCACAACCCTAGTCCTGTTGTTGAAATTTAAAAAAAAAAAAAACATGCTTGGTTTAGCCGGGCACAGTGGCGCATGTCTGTAATCCCAGTGGCTCAGGAGGCTGAGGCAGGAGGATCTCGAATTCAAAGCTGGCTAAGCAATTTAGCAAGGGCCTAAGCAACTTATTGAGATCCTGTCTCTAAGATATGAAAAAAGGGTTGGAGATGCGGCTCAGTGGTTAAGTGCCTCTGGGTTCAATCCCTGGCCCCCAAAATAAGTAAATAAATAAACAAATAATATGAAAAATGCTTGGCAAAAGCAGGCTTTATAATACTAAGCATGTTTTTAGGTATCTAATAAAATTGGTGAGCCCAAATGATCATTGAAACAAAGAACATAGATGTATAAGAAGGCTACTGTTGAATATTTTAGGGTGAGAAACCACAATTTGTATGATAATAAAGGGAAAAGCTAGGATGGGTAGCTACTATCTTATGAAATAGCAGTGTGTTGAACAACATATTGTTCTCTATAACTTGCACTGTTTTCTGAGAAAAGACCTATACAGTTTTTTTTTTTTTTTAATATTTATTTTTTAGTTCTCGGCAGACACAACATCTTTGTTGGTATGTGGTGCTGAGGATCGAACCCCGGCCGCACGCATGCCATGCGAGCGCGCTACCGCTTGAGCCACATCCCCAGCCCCCCTATACAGTTTAATATACAATGTGAATAAACATAACTCAATTATATGTTTCCTGATTTAAATTAAAATTCACGTTCTTAATGAAATTATTACGTTATTGGAATGAAAATACTTTGTCTTTGGAATATTTAATGTTAATATAAAATTCTAGGGCTGGGGATATAGCTCAGTTGGTAGAGTGCTTGCCTCACATGCACTAGGTCCTAGGTTCAATCCCCAGTGCCACCAAAATATATATATATCTATATCTATATATATATATATATATATATATATATATATATATATATATATATATAAAATTCTAACTAGCACATATTTCTTGTTGTTTTCTGCCTTACTGGTAAACATACCATTTAAACATACCTTTTAAGATGGAAACAAATCCAAAAAGTCAACACAGTAAGATGGACTTTAAGCTATTTAGAAAGCCATCTGATGGAGGGAGGCAGTGCCTTCTTCCAGTACTTCTGAAGGGAATGAATTTGTATTCTTCTTTTGATATTGCTAGTCTATTTTAGGTACGCAAGAACATGAGAATCTAGCTTTCTTCCTGCCAAGCTACATAGAAAATGTTTAAGATCAACTTTGGACTATTTGGGTTTCTTCCAAGAAAAATTTTACAAGCATAATTAACCCAAAACAGTAATTTTTACGTGAATTTGCCTTCTATTTTCTAATCTAATTTAGCTTTTAACACAAAAACAACAACAACAAAAAAGCAAAACTGTTAACACCTATAATATAGCTCATGGCAATAAATCCTACCAATATAGTAAAGTAAAAATGTAAATGATGATCTGGGGGTGTAGCTCAGTGATAGGGTGCTTGCCTAGCATGCCCTAGATTCAATCTCCAAGACAGAAAAAAAAAAAAAAAAACAACTAAGGACTCCTAAAGTCCCCTTTCTCCAAAGAATTTCTTGGTTGGGTAATTTTAAAACTCTAAACACTAGTACTTTCCTGAACCTGTATTGGTCCGTATTAAGCAAATACCACACCTACCTATGAATAGAAAAATGTTACATGTGTCTCCTAAATTATGATTACTAACTTTTCAGAACAAACAAATAACGAAAAGAACACTAGAAAGTTTCATATAAATTTAAGCTAATATTTATAACACAAATAATAATAAAAAATTTTTTGATAATGTTATACAAGTTACCATGGGTTCATTATTAAATTGCTACAACCTGAAAGTGAGTCTTCATATTTGTGGGTTAGAGGCCATCTACAAGACAATGGGAAATAAGGAGCCAATTGCACCTTGGAAAAATTGTATGACTGCTCATTAAATTTAGAAAGCAGGTAAGATTAAAATAGACTGTTTTTAGAGACTCAAGAGCAGAGCGTAGAGAATGTCCTAACACCTTCTTCAACACATCCCACCCCAAACTCTTTCCCCTCTCTGCCCTCGCCCTCATTCCTCTTGCTAATCTCCTCCTGATGTTATTTCCTAGCTGGAAACCTGTGACTCACCCTGGATGCCTCTTGATCCAGCTGGCCACGCAGTCCTCCTCTTCTCCCCCAGGAGCAAATTCCTCTTTTCCTGCCTGCTCTCAGTACCAGGGGCCCTGGAGTTTCTCTTCTGGGCCTCCCTCCCAGCCTCTCTGCTTCTGGTCTTGCTCCCTCAGATCTTCCTTTCCATGCCTCCAGGACCCCGCTCAGCATTCTCTGTTTCCTACAAGATAAAACCTTGCGTGGTGCAAATGCTGTCTTCCCTATTTATTTCCAGCAGTTTCATTTTACTTTAATTTTGGGATTTCTGCCTGTGTCATGATACCAGGGCATCCCCTGTGCCTTTGTGTTTGCTGGCTTTACCTGCCTGGAATGCCCTTACCCTGATTGTCCTCTGCCTGCCTGTCTGTCTGCCAAGTGTCCATAAAGGACTATGCCCCTGGGAACTCTGCCCCAGATCTAGGCATTTCCCTGCTAGTGCTCCCACCACACTATATAGATTAGTACCTATTTAGCAAATCATGTTGCCACTATTGGCATGTTTCTGTCTCTGCTAAACAGAGAGCAAGGACCAGTTTGGCTCATATTATCCTTAACTTCATGTAAATCCCATAGACACTTACAGAAAGAGCAGTAGATATTTGGGTGACCGTTTCATAGTTTGATGCTCCCTTTTATTAGAAAATATTTTCCAGTAATTCTCACTTTAATGCTTTGCTCTCATGAAGAATCCTGTGATAAACACCCATCATCAAATGCTAAGGAAACACTGATTGAAAGAAATTGTGTGTGGGTATCTCTATTGGGGCTTTTAGACACATAGGTTCAGATTAAGGCAGAAAGGAGTGAATTGGCTGTCTGTTCAGGCTGGTAGAGATTCATGACCTACATTTCATTAGACAACACTAGTTTTCAATGCAATATGTAGTGAAAGCACATATTACCCAGTGCCTGTCACCTTTGTACAAGGAGGTTGATGTTTGAAAGTTGAAGAGGATGACACTAGGAAAAATCTGTGTCAATAGGGTCCCAGGTATTGACCTGCTTCAGACGCAGCATTGCCCCCCACCACCACCATGCTGCCTCCTGGACCCTGAGGCACCAGAGCAGGTTCACCAGCACCTTATCAATGCTATCATGGTACATTTTGGTAAATAGTTGGTGAGTGAGTGAGTGGCTCAGTAAGTACAGAAACTAGTTAACATTATTGAATCCTGCGTTTAGTGTTGTGTTTCATGGAACCCAAGGCAAATTCTCTTAGTAGTCATGAGTCCAACCTGATTTTAATAACTTGGAAAACCAGCAGATTCAGTAAAAGTATGGCTTGTTTAGGATGGATGTGTCCTTCTCTATGACCCACCTGACTCTCTCAAAAAGTATCTGAAAAATGGGCCTGTTCCTCTTTGCCCAAGTACTTTCTTAAAGACAATAAACCAGTTCACTGGGTTAGTTTTACAATTGTTAAATTAAGGTTTCTGAGCAGAAAGAACAAAGATGGCAAAGAGTGTTGTTATTATTCAGCTGTTTCAGTTGAGCAAATGACTTTGATTCAAGTGTTTTTGTGATGGAGGTTTCAGTTTTCATTAGAATGAATCCCATGTAAAGTTGAATCGATTGTCTTGTTGAGAGAAATCTGAATTGATGTAGAAGTTAACATTTAATTTTAAGGTTTCTTATTAAATTGATTCTTTGAAATTGGAACATAATTACTATATATATATATATATATATATATATATATATATATATATAACAAAATGTTTTTTTTTAAAAAAAAATAGCTGCATTATCAAAATAGTCACATCCCAATAAATATGTAAGGGCATGTAAGCATAGAAGGGCAAAGTTTGGCTCATATTATCCTTAACTTCATGTAAATAACAGATCCCACAGTATTTAAGGGAAACCCGTGGCTTTTCAGTATTTTGAAGAATCCTACTTATATGAGTCTTTAGAGCTTTGAGCATCATCGGAGATTTCTGCATCATCTCTGATCTTCAGTTGAACCCGGAGTGAGGAGAGGGAAGGATATGCGAACTGGGTCATCAGCTGCCCCGTGGTACAGTTTTGTCCTTAGGGAGCACAGTTTGTGGAGCGGAAGATTGAGGTCACAGCATACTTTTCCAGCTCCAGGTAGAGGGCACTGTGGACAAACGAAGACATGTTCTCTTAGAATAATATGTCAGTGTGTTCTTTCTTCCTTAATTATAAATCTAGTCCAAGTCCCTAATAAAACCCATATTATTTAGAATCCTGTCTACTCCCCAAGAAGGATTCTGAACAGATTATATCTTCTTGATGGCTAAGTGTTAAATACAAAGTGCTCAAAATTCATTTAACCATTTTTTAAAAATAATGTTTACATTTTGATTTTATATTTAACTTTTGAGTAGGTAATACATTTACCCTGTGGTTTAAAAGTTTAAAAAAAAAAAGCTGTAGGACATCTTTTACCTCTCTGGTTCCTGTTCCCTGATCTCAAAAGTTAAACATTTTTAATATGTATTCTATAATATTTTTGTCATAAATTTATAAGCAAAAAAGCAAGAATCTTAGCATTTTCTCAAAAAATGTTAATATTAAAAAGTTCCTTCAGATTTTGTAAATAATTGTCATCTGGCAGTTTTAAAACTGATATTGTGTTAAATAATAATAGTTGAGAGAGAAATTCTAGAAAGAGAATCAGATGTTATTAAGAACTCAAGAAATGATAAAGCAATTATCAAAAATAAATGAATTTAAGCCTGGAGTGGTGGCACCTGCCTATAATCCCAGTGACTGGGGAGGCTGAGGCAGGAGGATTGCGAGTTCAAAGCAGCCTCAGCAAAAGTGAGGCGCTGAGCAACTCGGTGAGACCCTGTGTCTAAATAAAATAGAAAATAGGGCTGGGAATGTGGCTCAGTGGTCGAGTACCCCTGAGTTCAATCCCTGGTACAAAAAAAAAAAAAAAAAAAAAATTTTTTTTTTTTTTTTTGAGTGAGTATTGGTGGGACGCAGAACAATGATATCAGGAGAATGAACTTGTATCTAACCTGAATATACTAAAACAATATTTTGTTAAGTTTATTGCAAAAATTTTAATTTCTGTTTATATGATATTATGTCTATACCTAATCCACTTTCCAAAGCATGTGGGAACAGCTGAGACTTGCTTAAGAGGCCTGGAGGATTCTGACTAAAACAATCCCACAGAGGCTGTCTACACCTTGGGAAGTTCTTCTATATTCATGAGCCTTCCCTTCCCTACCTAGGTTACTGGAAGGATAAAAAGAGAGGGAAGCCAGGGTCATAGCACACACCTGTAGTCCTGGCTACTCAGGAAGCTGAGGTAGGAGGATCACTTGAGTCCAGTAGTTTGAGGCCAGCCTGGAAAACGTAGTAAGGCCCCCATTTCAAAAAAGAAAGGGAAAGTGAGAATACTGAACTGTAAAACACAATTATTATATATTATCGGGCAAATACAATTTCTTAGAACATTTAGGAAGTAACATAAAATAAAGAAACACTATTCTTAGATATTTTGACAGGTTGTTAAATATTTGGATTATGTTTAATTTATATAATAAGTGACTAATTTGTTCTTCTGGACTATAATATGACACTATCAGTTGGATATATTCTCCATCTGCTAGGAAAGTGGGTATTATTAATAAGCAACTTAATAACTATTATCAGTAATGAGGCACAATGGCACATACCAATCCCAAGTGTTATTATGCTCGAATTCGGGACCCCCAAAGACCACCAGAGACCCAAGATCGATGTAAGCAGCAAAGAGGTGTTTATTGCGAGCTAGCTCGGTCCTCCGTGCACACAGCCCAAGGTTTGCAGCAGTTTTATTCATTCTTTGGAGAGGGCAGGGACTTCACATACATCATAGCCTCTTTTAGCAAATCATCACACACCGCAGGAAAATCAAATAACAACTCTAAAACATGATTAGCACATTCACTGGCAGAAACAAGTTGGGTAGGGGTGATTGGTCAGTACAAAAGGGGTATTCGTTTGAACTGATTGGTTTAAGCCAAGAGGGGTGTGTGTGCTGAACTACAAGGTTTCCCAACATGTTATCAACCACCATAAACTACTGGGAGGGTCATCTGGCATCCCAGGTATTTCCCTGTCTCATGCTGATTGGTGGCTGCTACGGGGTTGCTACGGATCCCCACCTAACCTGACTGAGTCAGGGACACCTGGTGCAGCAGATCTCTCCTGTTATTTGTAGATAAACAACTTAGCAGGGTGGGAATGTGCCTAGGAGTGCTCTGTGGGTTTTTCCAAGGACAAAGGCCATGTCCCTTCTTTGGACAGGCTTTGCTCTGAGATAGAGGCTGGTTTTTCACAAGGACTTGGGAGGCTGAGGCAGGAGGATTGCAAACTTGAGACCAGCCTCAGTAATTTAGCTAGATCCTGTGTCAAAATAAAAAAGGGTGGGGATATAGCTCCATAATAATGCACCCTGGGTTATATCCCCAGTATCAAAAAAAAAAAAAAAAAGCCTATTACCAATAAAGAATTGTGGATAGTTTCCCCTTCTCTTCAAGTATTAATAAAACACAATGGATATTTTAGTATTTTAGAACTAAGGATTATTAAGTATTGATACAAATGTGAGTTGTTTAACCATGTACAGAAACCACAGAAAATAAGAGCCTTTTTTCTGATTTATACTTGAAAAGTATATTGAGTATATTTTGCCATTGGTTCTTGGAACATGAATACCAAGGTTGTGCTTTGTTTATTTTCCTTCAAACAATCACAGTAGTGGTTTGCTTCTCCCTGAAAAATTAGAGAAAATAATCACTGGCTGCTTCAAGTTGTCTTCAATTTGTTGACCACAAAATGCAGATGCCATGGAATGTCTGTCGGGCTAAGGAAACGTTTGTTTGTTTGGGTCTTTTTTTTTTCTTCAGATTTAGGTTTGTTTTGATCATTTGGCCTGTTTGTTTCAAGAAGCTAAGCTGCTTGCTTCCTGTTTTTCCAATTCTGTTAGATTATTTAAAGTGACTGGGACATTTGGAATGGTTCCAAACTGAACAGTTTTTCATTTAAAATAGAGTCATTCCCTGGGGCAGGATGGCATAGGAAGTGAAGAATCACTTAATGTGACATCTTAGGTGGATTTGTAGTGTTAGCAAGTGCTTTAAAAAAAAAATACCTCACCGCCCTTATTGCTGCTTGCTGGGGGAGGGGAGAATGAAGCTCGCCTTTTGTAGAAAACGGAATAGTATGGTCAAGCACATATCTCTTCTTAACAGTGGACTTAAAGGGGCAAAATGTGAGTAGATTTTCAATTAAGTGCTGACTTATTAAAGACTCAGAAATGGCACATCTGCGGTATAAATCTTTGAAATGACCGGGCCATCAGCACGGCAAGGGTGAGGCATTTGTACAAGACGTACAGGAGAAGGGAAAGATCTTTAAAGTCCAGTCATTTGTGTTTTGCTTTCAGCATATATAATCAGAATAGTAGTCACTATCAGATTTCTCTACCAATTTAACTGCAAATTGAAAGCTATGAAGCCAACATTATTTTCCACCCAACTTTCATGTTTCTCTGTTCTTCTGTTAATTTGTTCTTCTGGACTATAATATGACACTATAATATGACAAGAGTGAGGCATTTGTACAAAATGTACAGGAGAAGGAAAAGATCTTTAAAGTCTAGGTTGCTAGACGTATTTGTTTTATGTGCATAGTTCTCTGCTCCAAACTAATCTTTAAAAGTCAGCAACTGTAGCCTTAGTCTGCATTTACAAATTCTAAGCATCCAGATCTTTGATCAACCCCATTCTCATCCATATGCGTTCCTTGTGTAAACATCACATAAATGCATTTTTGTGGCTTATCGAGTTGTTTTTGAACCCATGTGTTGGTGATTAGAAAAGTTAACCTCACACATCCTTGTGCCTGTATTAATTCCTTTCACAGTTGAAAAGGGCAGACAAAAGAATCCCCGAAGTTCATGCATCCAGACACAGACATCTCCAGATGTACTGTCCTCGGAAAAAACACTGGAATTGGCTCGATATAAAACAAAATGTGAAAATCAGAGTGGATTTATCCTGCAGCTCAAACAGCTTCTTTCCTGTGGTAACGTCAAGTTTGAAGCCTTGACGGTTGTGATCCAGCACCTCCTGTCCGAGGTAAGGAAGGGTGGCCTCCACTCTGGGTCATCTTGCTCACTGAGGCAGGGGTGGGGCAAAATGGGGGAAGATTGGGGGCACATGCCCTTGTGAATATGCCTGAGTTAATGAGCGGAACTATCCAGTATAATTCCTCCAATTCTGCTTTTTAATTGATACCCGAGTTCCTCTCCTGAAATTTAGAATGGAAACATTTTCTTTGTATGTCCTTTTCTCCCCAGTCTCTTGATTAGGATGACAATATTCAAAAAAGATAATTGCCTGTGGTACTCTTAGTGCACCTATAATAGCATTAAGCGCCCCCTCCCAGTTCATTTTTTTTTGTCTAATTATATGCAGCTTTCCAATATCACACTTAATTTAATGCTTTCAAAAATGAGGTTGATTATGTTTATGGGTCAGATAACTCTTTTTGAGATAACTCCCAGAATCACATCTGGAGACTCTTCAAAGTTTCCATCCATTCCTAAAATAATCTGTGGTATGTCAGAAGCAAAGCAGATTTTCTTTGTTTACTTACTCTTCCCTGATATTCTTACAGGGATGTTAATTCAGGAACTGGTTAAAATTTATAGAGAAACCAAGTTTAAGTGAACATTTGTTAAGTGAACATTGCAGACATAGTTCTTCAGATATGTTTTAATCACAGTTTTAAAGGTGGATACCTTCCTTTCTCAAAAGAAGAAAACTGTTCAATTTCGTTCTGTAAGTCAGTTCAACGCAGTAAACCCATAGTGATCTTAATACAGAGGCCACTGTCATGCGGATGCCCACCTAGGGAGGGGACACAGAGGTGAATAAGACTTGGCCTGTGCCTTTGAAGAGCTACGAGACTAGATAACAGTTTAGACCAATATTTGATGAATATTTCGCAATTTTGTCTTTTATATAAATATGGATATTGGTTTTATTCAAATATATAATGTCCATATCAATATTAATTAAAAGCTATACAGATAAAGCTACTAAACATTACATATACGATATATTTTATGTGTATATGTGTGCGTGGGTGGGTGTGTGTTTTGCCTGAGATGCAGCCCAGGGCCTTGCACATGCTGAGCAGGCACTTTACCACTGAGCTGCATTCTCATCCTCGTGCGTGCGTGCGTGTGTGTGTGTGTGTGTGTGTACACATACGTGTGTATCTTTTGCCCCCTGAGGGGGAGGTAAAGACATTTACCTAGTTTTTTACTTATGGTAGTATATTGTGTTTTGGGTACTCTTTAATATGTAAGAAAGGAATTCAAGAATTAGTTTGTGTAACCAAGTTGGATAAATTAGGAACCACAGAGGGAACGTTTGGTTTTTCTATTCAGAGTTAAACTGGTGATTTCGTTTTTACTGCATCCAGCTTAACAGCACCATCTTCAACTCTTCTCTCCTTTATCTCCTACATAAGTCAGTCAGGAGGTCTTGTGAGCTCTCAACTCAGGGTTTGTCCCCTTCATCCCATCTTTGCCATTGCTACCAATTGTCCTCCTTGTTCAGCCCCCGAGCAACTAACTGTCCTCTTGGTTCTGATAGCAACTTCATAACCAGCCTTTATGCCTGTAAGCTTTCTCCCCTGTAATCTCTCCCGAACACTACTCCCAACTTCATTGTTCCAAAGCTTTCCATTCTGCTGATTAAATCCCCCGGCGTATCTCCATTGTCTACAACTGATCTGGCCAATAGGATAGCCTCTAGGAGGCCATTGAGCATTTGTAATGTAATCAATCTGAGTTGAGATGTGTGGTGAATACATATGGATTTTTAAAACTTAGAATGAAGTGAAAGGACCTAAAATGCCTCATTATTAATTTTTATAGTGACTGTCAAAATGGTATTGATAAATATATATTCAGATTGAGTAAAATATCATCTGTTTAAATTTTTTAAAGATGTGGCTTCTAGAAAATTTTAAATTACACAGCACATCATATTTGTTTTGGAAAACTGGTTTACAAGTTGGAATGTAAGGTTATCTATAATTTATTACCAGCTGCCATATATATATATATATAAATATATATATTAAATATATATACTTAAATATATATTTACTTATTTTAGTTATAATGGACACAATATCTTTATTTTTATTTATTTGTTTTTATGTGGTGCTGAGGATGGAACCCAGGGCCTCACATGTGCAAGGCAAGAGCTTTACCATTGAGCTACAACCCCAGCCCACCAGCTGCCCTCTTAATGTAAGCCTCGCAGTGCCAGTGCTCAGCAGCATACTAGGAAAATGGAGGAAAAGTGAGAGGGATTTAACATTTGTTGAAAATTTTCTAAGATACCAGATATTCTTTCTTACCTTATTAAATCATCATCAAAATCACAGTAAGTTGGAATTTACAGTCAAGAAAACTAAGGAATAGAGTTGTGAAGTAATATCAGACAGTAAGCAAGAGGAGGACCAGGACTTAAACTTATGGCTAGGACTTTATGAACTGAAAATGTCCTATCCCTTTTCGTCCTTGGTTTAAATACTCTTCCTGGGTGGCTACTCTCCCTCTGAAACCTTCTCACATGTTCAGGACTTTTTTTTTTTTTTCCTTAACAACATTCTCATATCACCATCTGCATTTAATTTATAGAATTTTTTATGCAAACAACCAAAGTAAAAATGCAAATTAAGTGAAGAAGGCCATGCTGTCTTCCAGGTCCCTCAGAGGCCCAGGAGTGATTCGAGATGAAAGACAGGACTCTGCTTTTCAGGCATCTTCTCAAGCCCCAAGTTTCGCTCCCTTGTGATATGAACCTTCTCCATTATATTCGATCTAAAGTTTTTTAAAATCCTTTTTTTTTTTCTTATAAAACCTAGCTCTTAAACACAAGCCAAATAATTTATCAGGTACTCAGTTGTGGAAAGAGCAGATCCAACACTAGATTAAAAATTCACTGGGTTGGGCCTACAGAGAAATGCTTGGATAGTCCATAACCATGAGTGAGTTCCAAGGATGTTTTTACCATATATGAATTTCGCTCACACCTAAATGTGGGTCCTGACACCTATGTAACTGTGACTCTACTGAACAAAGCTCAGGAGTTCCCTCTATAGTGAAGACTCCTCAGCCTTCTAGTTGTCTATTCAGCTCACCCTCTAGATTCCAGCAGCATTTCTACTTCCCTTTGGTTCTTTGTATTTAGTTTTCCAGTTAGTGCTTTTTAAGATAGGAAGCTTACCGAGAGCAGGATCTGACTCTAGTTCATTATTAGTTACCCACCCAGCAGCTGGGATAGACAGTGTATTTGTGAATGAAGTAATGAATGAGGAGTATGGAATCCCAGATGGAGGATACACAGGAAATTTTCATGTAAATGTCCTTTGTTCCTTCTTTCTTCATACTCAGTCAGCAAATATTTACTGATTGCCTAATATGTACAGGTACTGTTATAAAACAGTTGGAAAGACATAGCCAGAGGGAAAGTTAAGCAACTAAAAAAAAAAAAAAAAATCCCTTCACCCTGTAGATTGTGTGTGTGCATACACATATGTTGTGTGTGTATATATAAATATGTATGAATATGTATGTACAAATATATATATTTATATGTATAAATATGTGTGTGTACGTATATGTGCACATATATATCTTGCAATTACTAATCTTTTCTAAATGATTTTGAAGCATTGGGTTATGGGTAAAAAGGGTTGATTATACTGAGTCCCAGAACTATCTCTTATCCTTCTGTTGCAAGTGTATTCAACAATGCAGACACATTCCATCACACCTTCGTTAGAAGTTCTAATCAATGTCTCATCATTCTGGAAACTTATGTTACACCCTCTGTTTCTCAGAATACACACCATTATCTTCAGTGTGTTCTCATTCTTGGTTCATCCTGGAATGGTTGTACAGTATCCTACACTGACAGCCAAAGCCAACAAGATTGTGATGGTAGTATTCCCAGTGTCTTTTTAAAAGGGTCTGTGTAGGTTTCTGGGTAAACCTAGAGAAGAGTGAATTCTACCCCTCCCCACAATCTCTTATTTTAAGTGCCTTCAAATTTAGCCTAGACTAGTAACTAAACAAAGATGAATCTTGAGTGATGCTAGGAGTCTACTTTAAGTAAAATTGCCTCAGATTAAAAAAAAAAAAAAAAAAAAAGTAGCCATACTGACAAATTCACTGTGTGGCCCTTGGGGAGGTCAGACATGGCCACATCAGAGCTGTCTGATGTGGGCTTTTTTTTTTTTTTTTTCCTTCCTGCAAGATCCTGTGCTTTTGATACTCCTCAGTAGCTAGCAGAATTCAGGCACACTGATGGGACCACAGCCAGACACTAAGTGCCTGTGTCCCAGGGACCCTTAATTAAATTATGGTGAATCCATATTTTTTCTTGGAGCATTTCATATGTTTAATGCATGAGTATAAAAGCATTTTTTTCTATCCAGATTCCCCCTTTAGTTTTTTTCCACTGTGTGTGTGTGTGTGTGTGTGTGTGTGTGTGTATGTGTCTGCTGTTACAGTAACAAGAGAATTAAATAAACCTGTTATCTGGAGTTCATTAGCTAAGACGTAAGCACTGATCTGGGAATATCTGAAGAAAAACAGTGAATCAGAATCTGACAAAATATATTTTATCATCAGCAAGTAAAGGATGAATACATTTAAAGGGCAAGCTACCAAGGAAGTCGGGCAGAAATGAACACATTTTTTGTGTCTGTTATGGTATGGGCCCTGTGTTTGGCATTTCACATAAATATCATATTTAAAGCCTTCAGTTTTTCCATTATCCTGTACTGCTTCCCCTCAGATGAGGTCATCTGTTTTGATTGATAACCAAAGAGTTGGGCCTGGACATTTTAGTTCCACCCAGGACCCAGGAGCCTTGAAGGCAAAGACCTTAAATTTCTCACATTTTTTTTTTAAAGCATGTGCTATGAAAAATGCTTAGCTAATTGGTAATGAGTAACAACTTGCCAACCAATTCAGAAGCACATTTGGGGTAGGGGATGGTGTCTCTGCTGACTGGCATTTAGCCTTCCCAGAAGGTTTCTGTAACAGGTAAAGAAGGTCAGGCATCCAGAGAGGGTGCCACCACGTGTGACTCATCAGTCAGGGTCACTCCAGGTGAATTGGGTTGGCACTGAGACAGAGAAAATATCTTTTTCTTGGGGTTCAGCGATGTCTCATTGGCCCCAGCTCCCACAAGGGAAGCAAGAGAGGAGGACAAGAGCGACAGCGAGCATGCCTTAAGCCATATTATTGAGGGGAAGACACTCAAGAAAGTTCCACCCAAATGAGGCAAGGGATTGAGTTCAGGGGGGTGTAGCCCAGGCTCACTGGGCGATGCCCACTCCCAGAGCTTCATTCCCCTGCCTGACTGCTTCAGGATCACTTGTGGTATCTAATAAAGCTGTCTTCTGATTTTGAAATTGGTTCATGTCAGTTCATGGGTATAATGCCCAAGAGTAATGAGAAAAAACTTTGCAGCTAATTCTGAAATTTACAAAAGACCCTTGTCTCCCACATGTCTGCCAGATTTCTTGGGTCATGTGGAAAAAAACAAAAGTACTTTTGAGGAAGCAAATCCTGGAACTCTTGTGATTAGGTATCATTCCACAGTCTGTGAAGACTCTACAACGTTTAATAGTAACTATGTATTTCTCTTTCTTAATAAATATAATCAGGGACAAAACGTACTACCGTTTATCCAAAGTAGATTACCCAACAAAATTAAGGCTGAAATTGAGATTAAGAACATATTTTTAAAATTATATATACATTTTAAATTATTTCTTCCATTATTATCCCAGTTGATTGCTTTCCTAACAATTACTTTTTTATTTGCAGTGCTGGGGATTGAACTCTAGTGCTAGGCAAGCCCTCTGCCACTGAGCTACACCCACAGCCCTATTTATTATTTTTAAAACTTGGAATCACTGATTGGTTATTTCAAAATAATACCACATTTTTAAAAATTCAGGCATTTAGGATCCCGTTAAGGCTAAAATGTTCTCAATGAATAAAATGTTTCTTCAGTCTTGGTCACTGTTATCCATTCATAGGAGTGTTAATTTCCTTAACTGTGTTGTGAGAGACTAGTGCAAAATAAAAGTAATAAAATAGAAATGACCTCAAAATCTTGAATCTGCACACTTTAAACTCATATTGTGCACATGTACAAGAATGTAACAATAAATCCCACTGTTATGTATAATGCAACAATAGAAAAAGAGGAAAAAAATTCATCAATGGTCTGTGTCCTATGTAATCAAATCAAATTTTGAGAGAAACCCCATTCATTTTACAACATCATGTAAAATTCTACAGCACAACATGGCCCCTTTCATTGCCCTTCACCTAGTTCATAACCTCATTTAGTTTATGGGTTTTGAGGAACAGGTTTCCCTTCTTTATTAGCAAGTGTGATAATCTAATGACCTCAATTAGAGAGGGGAGTAACGAGGCTCACAAATCTAAAAATAACTCCATTATCCATGCAGAAGGGTCAGTTTTTGTTTCCACCATCCCAGCTGATATTTAAGTAAGTGGCAATCGATCAGTCTAATGTCTGGCTCTCGTTTTTCATAAATGAAGGGCTGTGGCTTTAAGTAATCACAGGCTGCTTGTGCCAAAGGCAGAAGCTGCAGTATCAGCTTCTGTGGGGAGAGAGGAGTCTGAGGCATACGGTAACCTGCAGGACGTTCAGGAAGGCCACCAGGGCCAATGGCGCTCCTCCTGGTAGAGCTTTGAATGTAGGCAGGCCCGACTGGTGGGTGGCACAGCCACCTGTGCACTTCTTGGACAGTGCAGGGGGTGGGGAGTTGGAGACAGAAGCTGGAAAATGGGCTGCCCCAGCAGCAAAATGTGCCTCTATTCTCCATGTGCAGCAACAAGGGTAATTAGTATTTGTTTATAGTGCTTTTCTGGAAGAATGTCAGGGACTAGGGCAGAGGGTGTCTGGAATCGGGGAAATGCTTTGAATGACAAGCAACTCTTGCCTGCAAAGGCTGGATCTTATGATCTCTGCAATACTGCAATCAAGATGCGGTGGGAGCTACCTCTGGGGCGATCCTAGCGAGGGCATTTTCACAGAGCTTGGAAATTGTACGTCTTCCTTAGTTACGCCCTGATAGTAGGGAATCCACCTTGTAAGGAACTGTGTCTGATGACTGTGTGTAAGTATGTGTGGCTCTGTGACTGGTGCGAGTTGCTGCGGGGAATTTAAAAATTATTCTGTATATCGCAAAGTTGATCGTTGCCTTTTTAATGCTGAAACAGCTGCCTGTTTCTTTTGCTTCGTTTCTTTAACATCTATTTAGAATTATAGCTGCTCTAAGATATAATAATCTTTCAAAACTCGTGTGTAGCTGGATAAATTCAATTTTAGTTTGTCTTTAAATGCTTACTTTTTTGTTGTTGTAGCTTTTTAACAAACTTTTTTTTTTTTTTTTGGTCTCATTTAGAAGTAAAGGATTGCCCTTGTAACAAAACTTTTTTATTTGTAAATATAGGACAAAGTATATATAAATGCCTATGTTTAGAACATTAAATATTTATCTTAAACTGATTAGGCCTTTTATTGCCCGTGGGAAGGAGAATGTGTTTTCTCCTAAGTACAGTATGCATTAGCTGAAAGGCTGTATGGATCAGCCCAGAAGCATTGACTCTAAGCAAATATTTTTTTAAATGAGCAATTCAGTTAGTTCCTCAAAGGAAAGTTTCACGAGAACCTGAGAAAATACAGATTTTTAAAACACGAATTTCCTTTACAACTAACGACATCTCTGTGTGTGTGTGTGTGTGTGTGTGTGTGTTTTAAACAACACACACAGTTTAGCTGAAATGATTCACATCTTGGCTTCCCGATCTTGGGTCTCGTTTTCCTAGTGATAACAAATGTGTACCTTACTGAAAAGGACCCTCTTGAAAACATTAGTAACTTGATGTGTGTTTTCCACAGCGGGAGGAAGCACTGAAACAACACAAAACCCTATCTCAAGAACTTGTGAACCTCAGGGGAGAGCTAGGTAAGAGCCTCTTTTTTCTTTTTTTTTTTCTTTTTCTTTTTTTGTGGTGGTGTTACATTGTATGGGGTGAGGGGAAGGTTGGAGAATTTGGACTTCCTGTCTGCATGGTGTCTGGAGTTGCATGCTGGCGGTTGTCAGCTCTCCCACTCCAGTATCTGTGCAAACACTTACTATCGACATTTCTTTTGAATCTTGGCAGCTTGACCTCAAGTTCACAGAATTCCTGGCACTGATCTCACTAAAGCCTAGCAGAGCCTCTGATGACCAAAACATGTCTCTTGCTGAAGAGAGAGAGAGAGAGACAGAATAATTTTTTTAATCGCTTGAATTCCCGTTAAATAATTCCATCATCTTTTTTTTTTTCCTTTTTCTGAACCACTTTTCATATGAAAGAACATTGAGGAAATTCCCTTTGATAACAGCAATTACATTACACTTCCTAAGGATGGCTTGTGAGTAGTGAGTTTACAGTTAAAAGGATGCTGCTTGTCAGGACCATCCATCTGAAAAAGGCATATTCTATTTTGATCTTAGGATTTGGATAGTGCTAAGGGTGAATAATTGCCCAACTCCACAGGGAGCCATGTCTGAATGGCTCAGCACCCACTCCTGCTGTTCAAGGCAAGACTATTTTAGTTCAGGTCTGTCCTAGAGGTCCTCAGGGTTCATGGGATAGAGACAATACTGCCTTTTCTGCCTCGGCTACTATGTAAGAGTGAGCTGGGCTGCTTAGGGATCCCCTGTTTGTGGGGCTCCTCAGCCTAGAGAACTGGCTTCCTACTTTAGCGCCAATCATGCCTGGAGCTGTCCATCCAAAAGCTGCCTTCCTTGCCCTTCGTAGTTTTCTGTGTGTGCCAGCAGTCGTCTCCACTGGAAGCATGGGTAGGTATGAGTATAAGTAATGCAAAGGTAACAGCTAGAAGAGCAAATTATGCTCATCCAGATATAAGAGAATCTGCCCGTTTCTCTTTGGAAAAGACCAGAGTTTAAGCATTGCCAGTCTAATTTGCTGAACCGAAACTCTTTGAAACAACCACTGTCACCACGCCAAGTCTCCAACCAGGACAAGAATTGAAGGGCAGAGCCTAGAGGGTCAAGACTTGCTCTTCATGTTACTTTTCTCTTTCCACCCTCCAAGAGGAGGGAGGACAAACTCCTGGCTAACTCCCTGGATCATAGTATCTGGCCAGAGCAACAGTCTTGACCTTGTTTTAGGCTGTGTACATGAAGTACCCTTTATGGGAAAGTAATTTTAAGACAAATGAAACTTCAGAACCCCAAAGACTTGACAGTTCTCGTGAAAGCATTCAGGGAAACCACAGCTGAGAGGCGTTTCTGAGGGCTTCCTGCCATGTTACCTGACTGCTGCCCTTTTGCTTACACAGATGGCCACCTTAATTTGCATTTGTGCCTTAAATAATGTAATGGATACAGAGTTAGAACATCAGGAAAGAGGCCTTTCTGTGTGTTTAGCATTCATTGTACCCCAGTGAAGGTGGAGCTGAGCCTACCTAGTGTTTCACATTTCAACCTCTCTTTAAGGCAAGGAGGAACAAGAACGGAACACTGTGCTCATTCACTCTTCTTGAATTGGGGATCCTCTTTTTGCCTTTTAGTGGATGGCACAATTAAGCAATTTAAACTGGGGTGCAGTACTCGACACCTCCAGTCAATCACATCGTCACGAAGTAGCCATCAGTTTGTACCCACTCTCACCTTCCATCTGTAATTGGGAGAGAGTGTCCGGGTGTGCTGTTCCTCTGCTGCCAGAGTGTCGGGATGCAGTGGGTAGCCTGGCCATATCCTCCTGTCACCCAAGGTCCATCTCTGGGAATGTGTCATTGCTGCTGTTGAATCCAGCAAAACTGCTCAAGTAGCAGCATAAAGAATTTGGAAAATGTTTGGTTCCGTCAGGGAAGAGAAGATAATCCCTTAAACACTTGTGATAAACTGTCCAGGAAGAACATCTCAGAGCACACAGTTGGATTGTTGGTTTTAGCCTGAACTGAGATGGAAAATGATAGGTTTACATAACAGAGCTTAAAGCTTGTTTTAAATTTTGAGGCAGTTGAGAAGAGCACCAAGCAAGGACTGTGTCGTCACGTGTCCTTGTTCAAATCCGTAGTAGCTGAGTGACCTAGAGCAAGTCACGTCTGTCCCTGCTGTCCCAGTTTCATTCTCTGTAAAATGGCAGTAGTGATTGTCTGCCCTGAGGGTGGTTATGAGAATCACAGGGGGTAATGATACTTTGTAAAGTGTCTCCCACCAAGTGTTAACTGCCATTAAATAATAGGTATTGAGATATACGCAGTTTTCCAGCTGGGTAGTGATTGACCGCATTTGCCATTTTGTAAGGGCATAAACCATACTGTAGGTAGGAATAGTAATTAGATGAAATGTTATCAGAAATACCTCAGGACAGGCTCCTTAGACTCCTGATGGTGGAGTTTAATGTGTGGAGATAGTAGCTTGGCAGTTTGTCCTTCCAATTCTTAGACATTACCTGACTTCTTTGAGTACAGATTCTTTGTTGGTGATATGAAAGTTGATATTTTTCTGGCCTATTGTATAGCATGAATAAAATAGTAACATATAAGAAACAATGGCATAGCACCTGGCCCATGACAGGAAACTGAAGAAGAGAGAGCTGCCATCATCCTCATCAGCTCAGTATCCACCGTTCCCTCCAAGATGATGTGAGGTCATTGGTGTCGCTCTCCAACAGGGAGAATTTTCTTTACTTTCTCTATGAAAACAGAGACCAGGTTCCCAAACTACTATGCACTGCAGAGAATAAAGACAACTCATAAACTGAGAGGCACTGAAGCCCAAGTAGAGCTGTGCTTTTGACCTTGAGAATCTAATGCCTCCTCTTGTCCCCACCAAGCTAAGGTAGCTTCCCTCCACCGCAGCCTGCATGTTTCTGCCATCTGAGCTACACACCTTCATGGAATGATTGGCTATTGGCTATTTGCTTCTGCAATAACTCTTCAAAAAAGCTCAGAAAGAAACTGTGGAGCTCCCCTCATTCCAGCGACCCCTTGAGATTTTACACCAATGTCTCTGCTCTATCTTGTGTTCTCCTAGTATATTCAAACAGTAGAGCCCTAAATTATATAGATTCTTTCCTGCTTCCTGCAAGGGGTGGGGGTGGGGGTTATAATATGCTTCACATTTTCCTGAGTAATTGATAAATATTATTGGCATTTGAGGTTTTAAAGCTCCTTTATTATTTAAGAAACTTATATGAAAACAAAATTTTTAATCAAGAAGAAAATAGCCCCTAGTTCCACTATCCAACTATAACTTTTATATTTGCATAATTCCTTGTTTTTGTTTAGATGAATATATACAGCTTTGTGCTCTGGTTTTAAAATTTAGGTATAATTTACATACAGCAGCATTTCTGTTATTCTGTCCAACTTGATAAACATATTCTCATATAACCTATATCCTTGTCAAGACATAGAACAGTTCTGTGATCCCAGGAAATCCCTTGTGCCCTATTTCAGGGGGACCACCCCATCCTTCAGAAGCAAATACTTATTTTTTATCAACATAGGTTAGTGCTGTCTCTTCTAGAATTTCAGGTGAACGAAAATACATAGTATGCTCATTTTTTTGTGTCAGGCTTCATTCATACAGTATCATGTTTTTAAGATGCATCCCTATTACTGTGTGTATCCTCTGGTCTTCTTAACTTAACAGGTGCAGTATTTTTCCATTTTTGCCTGATAAACCTGCATTTACCTGTTATATAGCCTTGCAGTCAGTGGGTTTCCTCATCCATTCCCTTGGTTTCACCTCCATGCTACACAACCATGACTCACAGGTGTATTCTCCTAGCCCTTTCCTTCCTAAGCTGTAGGTGGTGTTCTTCCTCTAGGGCTGCCTCTAGGTGAGCCAGTCCACTGTGATTAAACCTTCTTAGGCTTCCAGATTCTCCGCAGTCTTTCCTCACTCAGACCCATTCCTCACTCGGCCTGTGGTGACATTGCTGATTCACTTTCCACCCAAGCTAATGAATGATCACCCTCCTTTCCCCATGCTCTGCCCGTGTGGCAGTCTGAGTCCTAAGTACTACATCCTTCCCTAGCGTTCCGGCTGCCACTGTTCTAATATAAGCTCCATAGTTTCTTATCTAGATGATACTGCAGTGGCCGCCCAACAGGTTGCCTTGCCTCTAGGCCCCCAGCTCTCTTCCTCACATGCTGCTCTTTCTCCTTTCCAGGCCCTGGCCCGGGTTTACTCGACCTCTGTCCACTGCTCCTGCACGTGTTGCCCTCTCTGCCTGCGGTGCTTCCTCCTCTTTCTACCACCCTTCTATTCTTGCCTCATCGTTTGCTCGTGTTTTAAGTCCCAGCTAAAATACCTCGTCTTCAGGGGGGTTTCGCCCAAATCTTTTATGCAAGTGAATTTCACTTTTCCTATGCCCTTCAGGGTGCTTTATCCACACGGAAGACTCTGTTCTGACAGTTGTTTGTTTATAGATCTCTTCTCGCCGTCCAGAACTATGAGCTCTTCAAAGGCAAGGTCACTATCTCCTTCATTTTTTTGTAGTTCTACCACCTTGTGCCTGGCACATACCCAGTACCTAGACCGTAGTGAATGAGGGGATTTTGTTACTGAGGATGGGAGCTAGGGAAAGGGGGTTTTCTCTTTTTGGTACACAAACACTTGATGGGTTTTGTGCACAAATGTTTTCTTAGGAATTGTTTGGAGAGCTACATTTGTGTCTTTAGGAGTGAATAATAATAAAGGTAAAATATAATTTTCTTGGACACATTGTGTCTGATAATCCCAGTTAATTAGCGGATCATTTTGAATAGTTAAATTTAATGGTCTACACCCACAGCAGATATTTTGCCTCAGAGAGAGGGTAAATGTGTCATCCTGATTCTTTCTAGAGCTGTGCTGAATGAAAACTGGTGTATAGAGGGCCATCATTATGATCTATTAGGGGTTTCTGTTGTTCTTTAAAGTCAGTCCTTGGGATCACATGTTTTCATCTATTTCAATAGAGAAAGGTATTTTGCATTCCAAATTATTTTTCAGCCATAAGAACTAACAGCTTAACTAACTCTCACGTAATTTTATGTTAGTCCTACTTGTTTCTGTTTTATGAACCAAATGAAGGCTCTAACCCTTAGTTCATTAAACACTTCTATAATTCCCATAGTATGTAAAAGATTAGTTGATTTTGCCCTCTGTGTAAAAGTTATGAGATGGGTATGGCTGCAACATTTATTATTTATTCCTAAAAAGCAATGTTTAGCTCTATAAGTAGTTTGCATTTTATAAAAAGAAAACAAAACTCCAACAAAGTGAGTCCTTTCCTAAGGCCAAATTGCTCAGAAGCAAAGCATTTGGATTAAAAACCCAAGTCAATCGCAACAGGAAAACTTCATGAAAAACATTGGAAAATCCTTTGAAATAAACGCTAGTTTGCATTGAACTTTTGGAACTTTTTCTTCTGATAGAAAGTTTAAGAAGTACAGTATTATTAGAATGTCTTGTTATCTACTTTTAAAAAGTAAGTTGTCAAAAGTAGTAAACAGATCAACACTTAACCTAGTGGCTCTGAACTTCAGACTAGCTCACACCCCATGGAATGTGTTAATTCTTTCCCTGTCCTAGTTCTGGCTATACGTTTGGTTTAACAAGGTTGTGAACTTAAAAATTTAAAAACTCTTCATATAGCTAAGTCAGTTTTGTGTTACAGAATTACAGAAGTGATTTTTTTTTTAAAGTAGACTTTAATGAAATGTCTATCAGCGAAATGAAAACCAAGTATACACCAAGCAGAGTACTTTATCTGGCTGAGTTGAAGATGGAGTTGATAGATACCTCAAATTTAGCTCATTCTTATCTATATCTGTCCTAAGTTTGGACTTTGGCCAGCCACATTTATCAGTAAAAAACCGTGTTGTTTCACCTGCAGTAATGTAAAATATTAGCACTGGTGTCTGTTTTTGAAAGCTCCTGAGTGAAGTTCCTCTTTGTCCTAGTTCTTGTCTTAACTCCAGTCTCTCACCTTTTGGTTTTCCTAATTTAGCATCATTTGTCTAGAGCATAGTTCTTAAACTTCATTGTATAATGAAACAGACGTGCTTAAAATGAGACTCCCAGTTCTCACGCCCATTAATTCTGACTCAGTGGACTTGGGGTGGCGCCCAAGAATCTGCGCTTTTAATAATCACCCAGTTGATTCTGACATAGGTGCTCCCAGGACTATACTTTGACAGTGCACTATCTAGAAAGTTGTTTCTTTTATGTAAAAAAAAAAAAAAAAAATCAAGTAAGCATAGTAGGAGTGATATCACCTTGCTCCATGCCTGTAAACAGGCCTCCAGATTTTATGCATGATATAGACTTTTACCAGTGCTGTTTACCCTTGTACCCTAAACAGTGATTCATCAGGGAGGACAGGCAGAATAGCTAGCAGCTGACTTGAAATCACATTTCTATTCACACTAAATTAATTCTCTTGATTGTAACATGGTTTCTTCCAAGTCGAGCTCCGTTTCCTCAGGCCTGCGCTGTGGAGCACACTGCCAGTTACCAGGCCATGCTTTCCTCTGGGATCCACTTTCATTCCTAGATGTTTTCCTTTGCACTTGGGATGTCTGTCTGCTGTTGTGAAAAGAAGAGCATCTGTTTTTCAGCCTGTCGTTGGCCAGTGAGCGAACTGAAAACCAACAAAGCCTTTCCTGACCTGTCTTCATGGTGGGAGGAAGAGCGAGCACTGGCAGGAAGAACCTGCAGGCTCCTTGGAGGCCCAGCTGGCCTCGTGTCAAGAGGTAGAAGATAGGCTGACTGGGCCCAGTCATCCCCCACCTGCCAGTAAGACTTCGTGAGAACTAATAAGTGTAGGGGGAAGGGGAAAAAGATCATTTTTAACTGTCCATGGAATGATACCTAATCACAAGAGCTCCAGGATTTGCTTCCACAAAGGTACTCCTCCCGCCCCAAGACTGATCTTTCAGTCTTTCAGCACCTCCACAAGATAATTAAGCTCTTAATTCCCTGAGGTGTCCATTACAGGTCTAAGTTAACTTCTCTCTTCTGCATCTCAGACTTGGGAAACAGCGGGTCAGATCCTATTTGGTGTTTTATGCTATAGTACTCAAAGGCTTGAGGTCTCCACTGAAGTCTGACATTTTAGCTCCCTCTTTGGTAAAATGAGATTTGTGGGAATAGCTATTTATCAACTCAAAGTATTATTATATTACATGAAAAATAAACATAAGAACAAAGTATCAATGTGCTTTTCAAAAACATAAGAACCCTTTGTAAAGTCTGAACTGAGTTTTAAAGATAGAGGGGTCTTATTTATGGGAGAGTTGATTTGATAGTGCAGGCATCTTGTAAAAATCAATTTCTTGTAAGTTATGATCAGTGGAAGACTTTGAAATTGGTTCATGTCAATTCATGGGTATAATGCCCAAGAGCAATGAGGAAAAACCTTTGCAGCTAATTCTGAAATTTACAAAAAACCCTCGTCTAGCACATGTCTGCCAGATTTCTTGGGTCATGTGGGAAAAACAAAAGTACTTTTGAGGAAGCAAATCGTGGAGCTCTTGTGATTAGGTGTCATTCCACAGTCTGTGAAGACTCCACAAAATTTAATAGTAACTATGTATTTCTCTTAATAAACTTTAAGGTTGGCAGAACAGGTGGTATTCGTTCCTACCTTGTTAATCACAACCTAGAAGCCCAGGAAGTTGGAAAAGCCTGTATGTCTGATGGTCTAGGCTTCACCCTTTGTTGTTCTGCAGAAGACTGCCTTCCCACAAAGTATCAATGTGCTTTTCAAAAAGTGCTTATTGGCCTATAATCCCAGTGGCTCAGGAGGCTGAGGCAGGAGGATTGCGAGTTCAAAGCCAGCCTCAGTAATTTAGTGATGCCCTAAGTTACACAGCAAGACCCTGTTTCTAAATAAAATGTTTAAAAAGGGGTGGGATGTGGCTCAGTGATCAAGTGCCCCTAGGTTCAATCCCTGGTACCAAAAAAAAAAAAAGGTGCTTATTGGATACTTGGTTGAATACTATTACCTCCAGTTTTAAAAGAGCCCACCCTGCTTTAAGAGTCACCAACATCATTGCTGGCCCTGGAAGGGTTCAGTAGGATTTCTCCTCAGTACGATATTATGAAGTAATCACACTACTACGGTAGAAGGTAGAGTATCTGTTCTTGGTTCTGAGGGTGGGGACAGAGTCAGGTAAAGTTATGCTGAGAATTATACCAACTGTGTGCTGTTTGAGACCAGAACTAAGAGCAGGTGGCTTGTTCCCAGTCAGCCAAAGAGATTGAAAGAGGAATTCAAAGCCGACCAGCAGAGTTGGACCCAGGTGTCTCACTTCCCTCATGGGTGGTACAGAGAAGAGTCCAGCGGGCTTGCCAGGACCTAGGGAAGGTGTGCATCTGCAGGGAGAGAATGAATTGAAATCTTGTTTGACTCTTCTTTTTCTTATGTAGCTCCACAAAAATTTGCCTCACCTTCCATGTGAACATACCTCCCCTGAAACTAGGAAAATTCTGTTGTAGATGATGTCAAGAGCAACCATAGTTGATAAGGTTTGAGATGGAGGTACACTACTAAACTGGCTCCCTGTCATCTGTAGGCATGCATGCGTGTTTTTTTTTTTTTTTTTTTAATCCAAACAAGAAATGTGACTTTTTAACTGTTACAGAATCCCAAGCATGCCTTTGAGGACCCTCCAAACACATTTGAGTCAGCTAGAAATAATACAGTAACATTTACCACACTCTCAAGTCGGGCACAGGGCCAGGCACTTCATGTGTTAGCCTATTTAATCCCATAGGGGAAACACTTGTATTACCTCCATTTAAGAAATGAGGAAACAGGCTTGAAAAGCTTAAGTAATTTGCTCAAATCACGTAGCAGAATGGTATGACAGATTTCAACCTAAGTGTCCTGGCTGTACTCTCTTAAGGCATTTATTTATGCTCTTAAAGTTGTTTTTTTAAAAAAAATTTTTGTTGTTTTCTCATAATGGAACATGCTTCTGTGAAATGATCATTAAGAAAGCTCCGTATCACTTCAAAAGTATATGTTCAGGCCATGGGTGTGTACTCTCCTCTGTAAACAGAACATTTATTGGTCAACAAAGGGAAACTTGTCTGAGATGAAAATAAATCTAACCGTCCCTTACAAAAACCCGTGAAGACTCTTGCTGCGTAAGATCAGTTGATGAATCCTACTCTTTTTTTTCCCCCCCTGAGGTTATGTTTGACTGTGGCATGGCAACTTTTCTAGATGTCATGCAAATAATTGTTTGAAAAGCAAAGCTTCAGGTATTTCTTCACTTCTTAGGGAATGTTTCTCCCTTGCTCAGGTAGCTCAGGCAGACTATCTGGGCAGCTCTCTTTAAGTTTTTCCTGTACTTTCCTCAGCCTAGAATTCTTCTCAGGGGTGGTGTACCCCGGGGTCAAAGTATCGACTTCTGCTCTTTACTTGGTGTTACGTTTTAGAGATGTTTCTTTAAATGAGCCGGTGACTTTTCTGTAAATTCTGAAAACCATATTCCTCATTTTTAGGAAGATGGCTGTTAGCAAGCTCTCTTAGTTTACAAGTGCGTGCACAGAAGTCTCAGCTCTCCCCCAGGTCGTGGTCCCTCAGTGGCTTTAATCATATGTGTGATTTAAAATCCATCTAAGAATGATTGAAACAAGGACAAAATGCCTCCTTGGCTTCAGCAAGTAGATTCTGTGTTCATGTAGTCAGTTCTTTAAAAAGTTGGTTGTCTGGTAAACTGAGCGTGGGAATGAGCAAGACTGAGGACAGGAGTGGGAGGCAGCATAGGCATGTCGTAGATGTCTCCTGTGCTGTGATAAGTACCAGGGAAAGTCCATGGGGTGACATCCCTCCACTCCCTCCCTGCACAGTGTGTCCCTGCAGAGATGAAGCACTAGGCAAACCCTTTATTCAGTGTTTACATGTGCATCCCTTTAAAAGTAGCTCTGGACTCCTCATGCCAGATAAATGTCTCCCTCGGAGCCCAGGCGAGTGGATTCAAACTACAGCCATTTGTGTGAGTGATAATTGTTGCACCCCAGCTGTTCTCCACACAGCACACCACAGTCCAGTAAACAGAGCAAAGGTCTCTGCACAGCTGCAGGCTGATGTCACCGTCTGGGGCTGGGCCTGCAGCTTTGGACTGTTGGAATAACAGCAGTAAACTACCCGCTGCCCAACTGACCCTTTTTCTTCCTCTTTCCTTTCCCGGTCCCTCCTGTCTGTCCTCACCTCACCTCATTCGTGGTGGCCAACAAGAGTGCACACTATTTGGACTTTTTGTTTTTGCTAAACAGAGGAAACATCCTGTCCGGTGGCTAATGTGAACGGATTTCTGTGTATCCTATTTGACTTGAAACTCTGTACCATAGCTATATAGAGAAAACGGAGGTAGTTTGATTATCGGCAAATGCATTGAAATCCGCCAGGTGTGGTAACTTATGGAGACAGGTTGAGTTTATTACTGAGTTACTGGCTTCACTCAGGCACTTCTGTTTCTGATAGGAGCTTTCAGAGAGCTCAGATCATGTTAGTCCTTTTTTTCTTTTTTAAAAATTTTGCGGATATCTGAAATTCCAAAGGAATTAAGTGAAAAGGCCAGGTCTAACCAAGATTTCTGTGATGTGAGGGCTATTTGATACCATCGTTGAAAGTTTGCAAAGCATTTTTCTATTGGCCATGTCCATATAAATGTCTACTATGGAATGCGCACAGGAATCTTCAGAGAAAGGTTCCCATCCTGTGGCCCTGTCCTGTCATTTTATTTGTGCATACTGTGGAGTAAGTTGGCGGAGGCTAACGTGTTATTTACTCATCTGACTAACATTTGACTTATTGAATCTTTATGTTTTCTCCTTTGATAAACAATGGAATATCAGTGAACGTGAAAGGTGTATTTTGATACTGGGGAATCAAACCCTCACACATACTAGACTTTACCACTGAGCTATAGCCCCAGCCTAAGATAGTCATTAACTTTTTATGAAATTAAAAAAAATTAATTTCTAATATTTAATCCCAAAGGGCTACTTGTCTACTCTTCCATGGGATAGCCCCTGTAATCTGGCCTTTGTCTACTTTTGGATCTTCAGCATTTCTGCTTGTAAACTTTTTAGTCCCCAAGGTCGCACTGTTTGGTCTTTTGCTACTGCTCATGTTGGAGTATAATTTTTATTCTTGATACCAGGAATTTATTTATATCATGTGGATTAGTTTAAAAACCTATTGACCACATTGAAACCATAATATACCACCTCTCACTCATCAGGATGGCTCCACATATTTTGGCAGAGATGTGGAGAAACCAGACTCTCCTACAGCACAATGCAGCCACTATGGAAACCAGTGTGGTGGTCCCTCCAGTAATCAAAACTGTGATCACCATATGATCCAGTAATTCAATTTCTGGATATGTACACACAGAAGAATTGAGAGCAGGTATTTGTATACACATTTTCACAGCAGCATTATTCAGTCAGCCAAATGGTAGAAGCAACCCAAGTGTCCATCAACAGGTAAATGTGTGAATTTGTGAGATAGATACATGAATGATAAAATGTTATTTGGCCATAGAAAGGAAGGAAATCCTGACCATACTATACCATTGGTGACCTTGAGGGCCATATGCCAAGTGGGATAAGCTGGACAAGAACTGTGTGATTCCACTCATGGGAGGCTCCTGGAGCAGTCACAGTCTGGAGAGTGAAAGTGAAATGGTGGTTGCCCGGGGCTGGGGCAGGGTGGGAGGAGTTATCAGTTGATATGTATTTTTAGTTTGGGGGGGGGCATGGAGAGAAAAGCTCTGGAGATGGATGGTGCAATGTGAATGTACTTGATGCCATTGAATTGTACCAGTAAATTTTATGTCTTGTCAATTTTACCACAATTTTTTAAAAAATATTTTAAAAATCTGACCAACCCTGGTTCCCCCCAGCTCCGACTGGGTGGGAACTCACTTGGGTGCCACTCACTGGGACTCTAGGTGTAGCCCAATATTGCTGCTGCTTGTGTCTGTATTGTCTTAGACAAGGAGCCTCCTGGGACAGGCGCCATCCTGTTCCCCACCAGCTCCTGGCACAAGAGGCAGCTTGGGGAAGGCAGGAGGAGCACAGTCTCTGGCACAGATTGAATCAGCATCCAGGCTGCTTGCCCAGATCCAGCCCTCTGCCATTTACCAGCACTGTGCCTAGGGGCAAAGCATTTACCCTCCCTGCGTTAGTTCCCTTATTTGTACATTTAGGAATCGGGTTCTCATAGGATCTCAGGGTTCAACAAGTATGGACCCCTGTTCTGTGTCAGTCACCAAGTTGCTTTTCTGTCTCGTCGAACGTTCCTTTCCCCTTGTGTGAGATAGCTCTCGAGCACTTGGTCAGACACCTGAGATAACCAACTTAGAAAGAGAAAAGGTTAATTTGGCTCCCAGTTTTAGAGGTTTCAGTCCATGATGTGTTGGCTCTGTTACTTTGAGTGAGGCCATATGTCATGGCAGAGCAAAAACCATTTTGTGACTGGGGAATGAGAGAGGAAGACGACGCTGGGGTCCCACAGTTCCCTTCTAGAGCACACCCCAGTGACCTGATGACCTCCTGTTAAGTCCACACCTCCAAGAGGTTCCCCTGCTTCTCAATAGCACCTAGCTAGGGGCTAAGCTGGTACCTCATGGATCCTTGGGGACACTTAAAATCTAAACTATAGCACCTCTTCAGTAAATATTTATTTTTAAGAGTTCTCTTTGGTAGACATTATTCTTGGCCACTAGTTTAACATGACCTCCTTTACCTCTGAAAGAATTCTGATTTGGGACAAATGCCTTTGGTTAGTTTTACCACCACGTGGCAAATTCCTGGAGAAACAATTCTACACCATTATAAGAAGTTGACCCAGGAACCAGCCAATTTCACATTCTTTAGGTAGAATAATGATTGATCTAAAATATCCTTTGCCCTAAAACAGGTTTTTTTTTTCATAATTCCTAAAAGGTATTTTTTTAACCAAAAGAAAGATAAAGATTAATTCAACAGATTTACCAGTGACTGTTTTGTGTTAATCTGTGGGCACTGTGCAGTATTCAAAATACAAACCAGCTGCGCATGGTGGCACAGGTCTATAATCCCAGCGGCTCTGGAGGCTAAGGCAGGAGGATTGAGAGTTCAGTGCCAGCCTCATCAAAAGTAATGTGCTAAACAACTCAGTGAGACCTGTCTCTAAATAAACTACAAAATAGGTCTGGGGATGTAGCTCAGTGGTTGAGTGTCCCTGAGTTCAATCCCCAGTGACAACAACAACAACAAAAAAAACACAAACCCGCTGATGTTCTGTTTACCTGTGTTTCTTCAGTGGTGAAGGAAGGCTGGGAAATCTTGAAGTCAGGCTTCCTGAGACTTTTGAGATCTTCTAGGATTTACTAGAGTGTGTAAATAGGTATCTCTGTGTTATACAATGTATTATATTGTGCATAGTCCTCTTTTTAATAGTGATAGGGAAAAGGGAAGATGTCTCACATTAAAATTGTGTTTATCATATTACTTTGCTTTTTAAAAATATGCTAACCTTTCAGTATATTTATTTGATATTAGAGCTTTTAAAAGGTAGTACTTTATTCCTAAGGTTTTTGTGATTTGTGTTTAGTATATTCTAATATTTTGTTTTTATACCTATATTTTTGAAATAGCAAATTACCATCAACTCAAATTCAGTACAAGTTAAAAGTCCATTTGTTTCTTTTGTGTGATTGCTGCTGCTCCTTCTGTGTCTTAGCTTCTAACCCTGGCTGGTCTGAGTGGAGTTGCTTGTCATCAGAAATACTTTGGCCAGAGAAAGGCTGAAGGTGTGGCCAGTGACCTAGAGCATTTGCAGAGCATGCACAAGGCCCTGAGTTTCTTCCCCAGTATAGCATCACAAAACAAAATAAAGAAAAGCAATTCATACATACATTGGCCAATCTGGGCTCTTCTCTTTGTGACCATTGCCCAGACTGGTCATCACAGAAGAGAGTGATCTTTACTTGGGAACCCAGCTCTTCTCATACCACTTGGTAGTCAGTCTTTTGGGGTGTCTTATGGTTGTTTGTTGTTGCTTCTTCCAGATATCATTCCCTTTTGTTCCTTTTTATAGTTCAGTTATATACTATTATGCTTGAAAATCTGGTTTTGTTAGCCAGCTTTCTGTTCTGTAATGAAAACGCTTGAAATAATCCAGTTATGAAGGAAAAAAGACTTATTTTGACTTAGTTTTGGAGGTTTCAGCCCGTGGTGGATTGGCCTCGTTGCTTGGGGCCTGTGGTGAGGCAGTGTAGCATGGTGGGAGGGGAGGGATTATGTGGCAGAGCAAACCATTTGCCTCGTGGCTGGGATATGAAAGAGGAGGAGGAAGGGGCCTGGGGTCCCGCCATCCACTTCAAGGCATGCCCCAGTGACCTAAGACCTCCCAATCACCACCACCCAATAGCATTAAGGCTGGAGACCAAGCCTTCATGGGCCTTTGGGGACATTCAAGATGTAAACTAGCACTGGTCACCAGAGGAGTGAGACCTTACTGTGTATGCCTCTGGAGTCACCACCAGGGTGTGTGAACACTGTGAATTTAGGACATTCAACAAATTCAGCGGCAACTTTCCCTTTCTCTTCCATCTCAGTTGCTGCTTCGACAACCTGTGAGAAATTAGAAAAAGCGAGGAATGAGTTACAAACGGCCTATGAAGGATTTGTCCAGAAGCTTAACCAGCAGCACCAGACGGACCAAGCAGAACTGGAGAATCGGCTGAAGGAGTTTTACACTGGAGAGTGTGAAAAGCTCCAGAACATTTACATTGAAGAAGCAGAGAAGTATAAAATCCAGCTGCAAGAGCAGGTCTGTGCCCTGCTGGAGGGAGTGTGCTGAGCTTCAATCTCTGTTCGTACCTCTCGAGGAGTTTCCCTTGGTCTTTTAATTGAATAGGTTAAAAGAAATTGTCTTGATTGAATTTTTCTTATGATCAAAGCAATGTATATATGCTGAGTTAGAGAAGGGAAGAAAAAGAAAGAAGGAAAAGATGAAATTTAAAATAGCCTTTTTTTTTTTTTTTTTGGTCAGGGGTGGGATGCAGGTGATTGAACTCAGGGGCACTCAACCACTGAGCCACATCCCCAGCTCTGTCTTATCTAGAGACAGGGTCTCACCGAGTTGCTTAGCACGTTGCTTTTGCTGAGGCTGGCTTTAAACTTGTGATCCTCCTGCCTCAGCCTCCCAAGCCGCTGGGATTACAGGTTTGCACCATCATTCCCGGCTAAAACAGGCCTTTGTCCAACTACCCAGATTTGGAAGCATACTGGTGTTGGTTCAAATTTTGTCCTCCTCCTCCTTCCTTCCACTCCCGTTCCCCCTCACCACCTCTTCTCTAACCCATTTTTTTCCCACTGACTAGGATATTATATACCTCTTTTCGCTTAATTTTTCATTTAGCAAGTATTTACACAGTGTCTACTGTACATGCCAGTCCTGTGCTAGGGGCTGAGGATGTGGTGGTGAGTGTGACAGGGCCACCTATCACTGTCATTGTGAAGCATCCTTTGGATGGACTCTGCCATTGCTACCAGAGGGCCCTGGGGACAGGAATAGAGCAGTAAATGCACATTGAGCTGTTCTTCACGTGGTCTTTCCTTGGCTTAGGCAGCCCTTAAGCTCTGGAGCCATTTTGTATGAAGTCACTGAATGTTGCTGCTTGTTTATTCAACATAGAACTTTTGGTTTTACCAGGAAACTGTTGTTTTGTTTGTTTCTCATAGTTTGACAACTTAAATGCCGCCCATGAAACCGCTAAGCTGGAAATTGAAGCTAACCACTCGGAGAAAGTGGAATTGCTAAAGAAGGCCTATGAAAACTCCCTTTCAGGCAAGGATGTTATTTGCTATTTAAAAATGAGATAATGGAAAAACATGACATTTCTTTAAGCAGAAATGATTCAGACTTTCCCCTCCAGAGAATGCCCTGTGGTATTCATCTTGGGGTGTTCTTGGTTTCTTTTTATATTGTTCATTGTTAATGGAGGCCCTTTCTCCCTAAGGATACAAATAAGCATTTGTTATAAATGCCAGTCTTTTAGGAAGCAGTATGAACTTTTAAAGATTTTAAAGGCCTTTTTGGTGTTGGTTGTTGTAGCTGGTTGCTATTTTATGCTCCTGGAAAGTTGAAGGCATCAGTTTTATATCGTGCCACAGTGAAGGAGCCACAGTACCCGCCTTGCACACCAGCACTGCTGTGAAATGTAGGCGGCGCTCACTGGATCAAGAAAGAAGCCTTTGTTATTATCTCTCCTGTCATCACTGGAAAGATTGAGGTTGAAGGAAAAGAACAAGAAGCCTTTTCTTTCAGAACTTGACAGTGTGGCTGGAGTCTTCACACCAGCCAGGGGCATCTTGGGGAGGAGCACATGCACACGTGGTGGGAATGGGCTGTGTGACTTTGAGCAAGGACTTTTCTCA
The DNA here is from genome assembly GCF_045843805.1 of Urocitellus parryii. Classification (NCBI taxonomy): domain Eukaryota; kingdom Metazoa; phylum Chordata; class Mammalia; order Rodentia; family Sciuridae; genus Urocitellus; species Urocitellus parryii. The sequence continues at coordinate 23,971,333 of NC_135544.1, read as the reverse complement.
TCAGAAAAATAGAGCTACGTGAGGTCAGAGATGACGATAGGTAGTTAGGTGAAGGTGACTGGCTCACAGTAGACATTTAATAAACATTGTTTTTCCATCTTTGTGCTGGAAACAAGCTTAATCTTAGTAGGCTATTGTGTTGAGGAAGTGCACATTGAAAAGAACACAGTGGCTCCAGACCTAGAGTCCGAAGCCCTTGTTTTGAGACCCTGCCCTCTATTCTGTGCTTTCTAAAGTCTCTTGGCTCTGTGGGTCTCAGTGCCCTACCCACCTCATAAAGCCATTCTGAGAACAGGTTGCTTAATTTACGTGAAGGCATCATGCAGATGTGAAGTAGCACCATCATAACTTCATGACGAGCTCATACATCTGTATGCTTCAGCAACTGTGGAGTGCAGCAATCACAGAATGTTACTGCCTTAAAAAAAAAAAAATCTCATTTTCAGAAATCAAGAAGAGCCATGAAATGGAAAAGAAAATGCTTGAGGATTTACTTTCTGAGAAGCAGGAATCACTAGAGGTGGGTGAATCTCAATATCCTCCTCCAAACAAAAAGCCATCATTATGGATGTCTGTGGTTTGGATATGTCCCTGTGTACCTTCGCTCTGTTTTCTGCCATCTGCTGATTAACTGACATCCTACATGTCATTGTTTGTCTTTTAGAAACAAATCAATGATCTGAAGAGTGAAAACGATGCTTTAAATGAAAAGCTGAAATCGGAAGAGCAAAAAAGAATATCCAGGGAGAAGGCAAATTTGGTAAGTTGTGTGCTGTCTGTCACTACTGAGTTTTTCTTCTGAAAAACTGAATCTGAGTTGCCTCTCAGATTCAGTGTTCAGCAGCCAGAGAATTAATGCTAATTTGGAATCCCCTTGATGTCTTGCAGTTGTTTTTTTTTTTTTTAAATGTAAAACAGCTTCTCTTTGTTTACTGATATCTCCTTTCTTTTTTACATTCTAAAAGCTGACAGAAAGAAAGTTAATATTTTCAGGGTGGTCTGAGCAAATACCTACAGGAAACTATCAGGGTCAGGGTTTTATGTGAAAACCATCTTTTTAAAAAAAAATGATTGTAATATGATTTATTACAAAGTTCCCCTTTTTAAATTTCCAGTTCATTTTCGAGGATATTCATTATGCATCACTCACCACTGTCTAATTACAGAACATTTTTATCACTTCAAATAGTATCCTGACCCATCACTCCCCATTTCCCCCCAAACCTCCTGCACTAGGCAGCCAGGCAGCCTTTCATGTCTATGGATTTGCTGATTGTGGACATTTGATCAGTAGCGTGTGGCCTTTTGTGATTGACTTCTTCTCTTGGCACGACGTTCTTGGGTTTGTCCATGTGGGAGCACATGCCAGTACTTAACTTCATTTCCCTTTATGAGTAAATGATGTTTCTTTGTATAAATAAACCATTACTTTTGAAACATGAATTTATCTTGAAAGCTCAACTTTCTCTTACAGTGTGTATCCCTACTCCCCTGCCCTTTCCTTTATTTATTTTTAATTTAAAAAGCAGGGTTTTTTTTTTGTTTTGTTTTGTTTTGTTTTTTTCGGTCCTTGCTGTTCTTAGTACCACTGTTTCCATTACAAGTATTTGTGCTCTGGGATTGCAGAAGCAAAGCTTTGTGCCACTTAAAATCTGTTGCCAAGCCACCTGTAATCCTGGTCACTGGGGAGGCTGATGCAGGAGGAGAGCAAGCTCCTGGAGGCCAGCCTGGACAACTTAACGAGATTCCTATCTTTAAAACTAAAAAGGGTTGGGGATGTGCCAGAGTGGTAAAGAGCCCCTGGTTTAAATCCCCAGTACTACAGGGGTTGGAGGGAGATGAGATGGGATTTGTTATTTTCTGGGCAAAAAAGTTATGTGTATAAAGATTGTATAATATAAAACTTAAGAGCTTAGAGTTGAAGATCCAGGTGTCAATTCCTGTTCAGATCCTTTCTGGTTCTGATACCTTTCTGGACCTTTTCTGAGTGAGTCACTTGACTTGCCGAACATGTTTCCTCTTTCTGTGAAGTAAAGCTTTGGAGGCTGGGATTAAGTAATCCCTAAGACCTGTTCCCCGATTCTCCCAGGATTGGTCCAGAATGGGAATAATGCCCTATTGGGTAATTTTGATCATCCCAACTACTGAATCTCGAATCTTTAACAAAAAAGTCTTTTGTTAAAGATCTGATTAATAAATATTATGCTGTTAATTAATATCACAGATTTTGAATGGTTCAGTTGAATTTCTATCGATAAAGCAAGCAGTAGGGTATGGGGTGGTGTGGGGTCCATCCTGGTGGTTTGATCTCTGGATGTTTCCCCTAATGACTGTTTATTTTGGGAAGAATTTTATGTGCTATGTGCCAGGTAGTTGATGGGATATCAGGATACAAAATGATAGTGTTATGGCCACCCTAGAAGTAGGGCCAAGCCAACACTATCAGAAGAAAAAATTCAAAGACTCAGGACATGATTACTATTTCTCCAGAGAGCCCTATAAGTGAACTGTCTTTTATTCCTGATCTGGTACTGACTTTTCTTAGAACTGTTTTTCTCTTTTCTCCCTCTAAACACCACTAATAATGGACTTGTAGATTGCCTGATCTCTAGCCAGAGCTCCATTTGTATTATAAGCAATAGTCTTGTTTCCAGTAACTTTTTTTTTTTTTGTATCCGGGATTGATCTCAGGGGCACTCAACCACCGAGTCACATTCCCAGCCCTATTTTGTATTTTATTTAGAGACGTGGTCTCATTGAGTTGCTTAGCACCTCACCATTGCTGAGGCTGGCTTTAAACTTGTGATCCTCCTGCCTCAGCCTCCTGAGCTGCTGGGATTACAGGCATGTGCCACAGAGCCCAGCTCCAATAACATTTTTGATGCTACCAATATATTTTCTGCATGAAGTTACTGATAATTGAGTGAAATGTTTGTTTTCAATATTACAACTATAGTCCTTGAGATTAAATGATCTTAATTCTTCTTTTTCACCTCTTTCTCTAAAATTGCTCAAAGGAGGAGGAAATTACTTGCTACTTGTTTTTCCAATGTCTAACTTTAAAAGATTCTTTATATTAAAGAGACTCTATGAGTGTATGAAACAAGTCAGAGCAATGTTGAACTGTGTCTTTTCCAGAAGAACCCTCAGATCATGTATCTGGAGCAAGAACTAGAAAGCCTGAAAGCTGTGTTGGAGATCAAGAACGAGAAACTGCATCAACAGGACATCAAGTTAATGAAAATGGAGAAACTGGTAGGTCTTCTTTCAGGAGATTAGATTGAGGATCTTACCAAATGTATTAATACCTGCGAAATAGGAATCAAACTCTGAGTCTTAGAACTATGGAGTTTGGTTCACCAATACTTAGATGTATTTGGACCTTATACAAAAGGTAATTTCATTTTCTTTTCCAAGTTTGATCAAGGCTGATTCATTGTTGCCTTCTAGAATGTTTGTTTTTCAAGAAATATGTAAAGGAGCATTCAGTTCTTGGAAAAACTATAACCAAATGAATCAGACTCACGTTTCAGTGGTCTGTGAATCTTCACCTGTATAATAAAAGTTTTTGGATAACATAAAATGAATAACCACCAACTCTGGGTAGGTTTCTCAGGTCCAGAACAGTTGGGTATGTAAATTAATTCCATTGGAATAACATAATATATCTAAATTCTTCATCTTTCTTCATGTAAATTAGAGTATGATAAAAGAATTATGCTTTATAAGATCAATCCACTGGGACAAATAGAAAGCATTGTGAGAAATATGGATAGAATTTAGTTTGCAGCCTCTAGGACAAAGCCCAGCTGCCCCGTGCTCTGTGTTTGAGTGGCAGGCCAGTGTTCTCTTGACCTAGCCCTGAAACCCAGCTGCCACTATCCAGGACTCTAACCAAGTTGGCAGGTTTGGCCAGGCAGCTTCAGTGATCCCGGTTGTTGTTGTACTGTGCTCTGGAAGGAGCCAGCCTCCAAGCACTGCTTACCACCCCCACCCCCACCCCCACCCCTGTTGTGGGTGACTCATTGTCAAATAAGTTCCTCATTCAAACCCAGACTAGCCCTGGACAGTAGGAGCATGGAGGTCGCTCTTGGTCTGTTTGGCATTTGTTTGTTGGGAGTTTGGGGATTTGGCCAAGTTTGGTTTCATTTGGTTTTCTTTAGAGACTATTATTTGTCTTTTGAGGAAGGTAATGGCTAAGGCCCCCACTTGGATATATGGACACTTGATATCATCAGGAAATCTTGGTCTTATTAAAGAAATGAAAGGAACTCATGATTGTTAATGGCCCAACCTAGTAGCTATACCAGTTCCTGCCAACAATCATCCTGTTAAACCAGATTGGACAGCAGGTAGTGACGAGAGAGATAATCCTGTTAATAATTTGTTGCCTCATATGCCGTTCATAGAACAGAACTTTTCAGAAATGATATGTAATGAAATCGACGCTGTTGTGAAAGCACCAGCACATTTCAGTTTTTGTTGACCCGTGGTGTTTCTGTCTCTCGCCACACCCAAGGGGCATCACAGTAGATGGGTTGCTGCTGTGATGGGCACAGCCACCATCAACTTACTTATAGCAAGTTCCAGGTCTTCGAAGAGGTTGTCTAAGGAAAAAAGCAGTGGTGTGTGTGAAAACCAGCTCTGTCTGTAGTTAGATCTGTTGGCCAGGCATGGTGGCACAAGCCTATAGTCCCAGCAACTTGGGAACTGAATCAGGAGGATCACAAGACTGGGGACAACTTAGTGAGACTCAGCGACTTAGACAAAATATAAAAAGAACTAGGGATGTAACCCAATGGTAAAGCACCCCTGGGTTCAATCCCTAATACCCAAAATAGATAAATACTTAGTTCTGTATCATTATCAGGACCAATTTCCTCTTCTAAACAAATGGAGGCTTAGATGAGAATATTTTAACGCCAGTCCCCACTTCGTCTCTTAAACCCAGGTTTTCCCACCTCTAATTTTCATCTTGAATTCCTTCATAATTACTATGTATCTTGAGGTCTCCTTTTTCTTTTATTCTGTAGTCACTTTCTGGAAAGTTATTTCACCTGAATGGATTGTGCTGAGCATTTCCTGGATATGAGGATGTTTTAGGAGCAACTGGGCACTGAGGATATAGCTCAGTGGTAGAGGGCTTGCTGGCATGCCCGTGGCCCTGGGTTCTGCAAAACTAACAAAAAATGACAACAAAGCTCCAAACTAGGCACTTGGATCAAAGTGGATTAGTCATTAATACTGCAATGACAGAGGTTTGGATTAATTCTGACCAAACTGTGATGTTGCCTCTTAAGCAAGTAATGAAATCGTACCTTTGAAAAGTGAACTGGATGGAATCGGCTCTCCATCGTGTTAAGTGATTAAATGTCTTCAGGGATCTTATCTTTTAATCTCTCAGCTGATCAGTTGGTTCTTGATGGTTTAGCCTTGGCAGTCCAGCAAAACAAATGTGTCTTGAACCAAGACGGAGTGTTACCCCTTGGTTCTGCAGTGTTACCCCTTCTGTTTGGTGCTGTGCTCCACTGCACTGTACCTTTGGCCATGCAGAGGCAACTGCCATGAGATGCATTTAAGGCCTTCTTAATGTCCTAGAACATGAAGTTCTTTGACCAAGAACTATGAAATGTTGACCTAGGAGTTTTCATCAGATGTGAGAAATTTTTTATTTTTTTTATTTTTGCAAAAATCGCCATAAGATGTAATAACTTTGACAAACATTGGCCATTCAGCTGCAGTATTTATTTTACCACTTTGAAAGGGAAAGACCCAGCAGGGAACAAGCTCTCAGGAGGAATTTGAAACAAAGTTTCAACTTGGATATGTCGGTAGTGAAACATACCATTTTCAAAAATACATAATCTAGATGCTCTGTTTTGCTGTTGTAGATTGATTCTTTCTGCAGTGTCCCAGTGTCTAAATATTCCAATATGCTATTAAATTTCCCTTAGTCTCCCCAAAGTGTGCTTGCATCAGGAATGTGCCTGAAAAAAATGAGGGGATTCTGTTTGTTTTTTATTACCTATAAATGTTGGAATTCTCGTTTTCACCAAGGTGGACAACAACACAGCCTTGGTTGACAAATTGAAGCGATTCCAGCAGGAGAATGAGGAATTAAAAGCTCGGATGGACAAGCACATGGCAATTTCAAGGTAAAAATGGAACGGCCCATTCTTTCCTAGCCCCTCCCATCCTTGATTGTAGCCTTACTGTCTTGGCTCATTCCCCCATGGACCTCCTGGTCACGTGACTGAAGCTGGGGGTTATGGAGGCACTGATCATCTGGGAAGTGGGATCGGAGGTGTCCATGCTGTTACCAAAGTGGTCTGGACTGAACACAGACCTGGGTGAACAGCCTTCTCCCAGAGCCCCCGCCTAAGCACTCTGAATGCTTTTAGACAAAAAGAAAATAACCCTGAACCTCAGACAGTCAGAAAACATGGAAAATTCTCACAGAAGTGTCATAGCCTACTATGAAGTTGCCCCCAAAATATAATTTTTTTTGGCTTCAGCTTATGCTTTCAATATGTGGATTTCTAAGCCAGCGTAATAACCTGTAGCCATGTGTAGAGTTCTGTTTTATTGGTGTAGCTTTCAGATTGTAAGTGGTAAGAAATTTTTTCAAGCTGCTGCTGTTAACTTAGACCCACACGGCTTCTGGCCCTTTTTTGTCTTTAAGGCAACTCTCCACTGAGCAAGCAGTGCTGCAGGAGTCGCTGGAGAAGGAGTCGAAAGTCAACAAGCGCCTCTCCATGGAGAATGAGGAGCTGCTGTGGAAGCTGCACAACGGGGACTTGTGTAGCCCCAAGAGATCCCCCACGTCTTCAGCCATCCCTTTTCAGTCACCAAGGAATTCTGGCTCCTTCCCCAGCCCCAGCGTTTCACCCAGATGACGCTTTCTGAAAGCCAACAGACTCTCTGAAGGCACCTGGGCGCAGGTTTGCAGGACCGACCCCAATAGTGATTGTGGGAGCAAAAGCTACATTAGCTTATGTGGAATTACTGCAGAATAACTGGAAAGCACCTGCCACCAGAGTTGGCTAGTTACGAGACGGGGACTCTGGAGGAACACTTTGGACTGGTTGCAGAAGACTCCTCCAAAAAAGGATTTCGGGATCGACGTGGACATTGTTGCACAGCGCACTTAAGGAACGAGAGAATCTTGTTCATTGCCTTTTTCACTTAAGCATAAGGGGAAAAACTCTCAGGGGCCTATTAAGATAAAGATTTATAACCTTTATAATGTTCTTCACCACAGACACCTTCTTGTGATTTTTTTTTATTTCGGTCGGACTGTGGGTAGGGGGTGTGAATGAAATGGATGTAACAGTGTCCTGTGTCTGGGGCAGCCTTCTTTGCTGCACATTAAAAGTCAAAAGCTTAATATAACTGGGTATGGACTAAGAAAATCATAGTGCACCTGTTTCAACAAAAGCCATAAAAGAAAAAGCAATAGTTGCTTGAATTTTAATGATCTACCACCGTCTCTGCTCAGCCCTGTAACGAGGTGGGGAGAGGGTGCGACAGGAAAAGCTTTGACTTGTCGAAGTCTGTATATTCTCCCTATCATTTTTTGGAGTAACACGTTGGCAGTTTTTCAATGTTCAGCCCTGTCAGTTGAAACTTAGCTTGATTTACCTGTAGATTTTTTACAGCCTCACACTATGCTATGATCCATTTTCTCAGGCTATGAGCAAATGTAGAACCCTAATTTTTCTTAAAAAAAAAAAATCTGTATAAAGAAAAAAGGGCAGTAGCAATGGATTGTTCTGCCTTATTTTTACCTTGATCTAAGTTCTCCTTACAGATTTAAGCTGTTGTCTGTCTTCTCTCCTATTATCCTCATCTCTCCCTTTGTCCTTTCTCCACCATCCAGAGTCACAAAAGCAAACCTTCTACCTCCTACCTGCTTTTCTCTGGGACAAGGATAGAGGAATATGCTTTTCCAGAGCCAGCTCTTCAAGGTGCTGAACCTATTTTCCAAATAAACCAAGGCCTGGATCTGAATTGACACATTTTGGGAAACCTTTGAGAAAACAGAATGTCATTGGCTAGAACCAAGATAGTGTTGAGCAGTCTGTGAACATGGCACCTTGACTAAGCCAGTGATGCAGTGTTTGCTAGAACCAAACTGTCTGGGAATAATGCTCTCTTGGGGATACCCTTTAAGGACTCCTGCTGTCTTTGGGAAGGTAGCAGAATGGCCAGCCGATGAGTGGAAAAATGTGGCTTTTACAACTCTCCAAGTTGTGTTCGAGTTTCTCTTCAAAAATTCACTTGTTACTTTCCCTACTTCTAGGACTTTGGGGAAGGTGGAAGGACAACTGTGGCTTTTTCCCTTCTCTCTGCATGTGTCAACATTGTGATGTCAGTATTTACTAATCTGCATTTGATGACTATGCAAATATAACCCCTGTAGACTCAGGATACTAGAGGTGGATATTTGAGTCATCACCTTACCTGTACACTACGTAGCAAATTGATATTCATGATGCATGTTATTTTCATTAGTGATTGTGTTGGAAGTTTTTAACCTGCAATAGTTTGTTATGTATGTAATCATCCATGTTTGCTTCAGATGAACGGGAACGCAGGTTCACTGCCACCTCCTGGAATCTCTGCTCATGCTTCCAAGTTGTTCTCAATGACATTAGCCAAAATTGGGTTTGCCATTCACCCCTTATGCATGATTAATCTTGTGCTATTTTCTGCTGTCCTCCATACCATTTAGGTGTCTGGGAAATAAATCATAGCAATTAGTTTAACGTGTCTTCAGAGGATGGGAGACAACAGGAGAGAAGATAGGAAAAAAGAAATAGAGAACTTTTAAGATTTTTTTTTCCAAACCAAATGTTTCATGTAGGATGCAAAATGTTGGCACATCTTAAAAATATGGATGTGTAAACAACTGTGGTTGTGCTGTTTGTAGTGTTGGAAAGTGTATTTTACTTTGATCAAATAAATAATGCTGGAATATTCACTGTAAGAATTGCAGCCTCTGCCCTACTTTGCTCTTCAAAGCATTACCCATGCGTAGCCCCTCTCAGCTCAGTAGTTCAGGTCATATCTCCTATTCCAACAAGAATTTCCAAGGCAACCACAGAATTCGTTGTGGGCTGAAATTTGGCTCACAGAGCTAGAGTTAGGGCTAAGCTTTTCTAAATTCAAAGATGTGTGTTGAGAAATATTTTGGCTTGTTTTAAGAATTTCTGCTGTGTAACATAAAATTGGAACAGCTATGGTCTAAATATTTTCAGAGATGGGTCTAGACAATCATATCTTCCTTAATCATGGTGTCTACATTAGGTTAAAAGTTAAACTTTTAAAAATGCCTGCTCTGGTTCTTATCAAATAGACTAGAATTAGTGCTTTTGAGCACAGCAGTTTTTTTTTTTTTTAAAATAGGCTTTTTTTTTAATGCCTTCATCAATAAGTCGCATTAGCTTTAAAGTTACTGAGAAAAAGTGCCATGTCTGAATATTTCAATCTTTACTTACCCACAAGTGGCCACTCGTCAAACTATAAGCACATTTTGAAATGGTAGTGTGGCTGTTATATCAAAGAATACTGGGTATTGACCTGAATATTGCTGCCAAAGTAATTCTGGATGTACTTCAAGCCCACTTAGAAAAATGGGCTAAATGCTTGTTTTTTAAAAACTTGCTCATTTAATAGAAATGATTATATAAACTCATTGACATATGCTTGTTTAGTATAAAAACTAGAAACACATGGATGTAGGTAAGCAATCAAAATACATGCTTTCTGTTAGAGAAGTTAACACTTCTATTAATAGATGGATGACTTCCTTGTAGTTTGGATGTCTGAGTCTGACTCACAGGCAGGGGTTGGGGCTTGGCACTTGATGTCAGCCTCTGGCAAAGCACTAATAAAAAGAACCCCAAAGCCAACTGTGTAGACAAATGGGCTTTCCATCAGTCCATTAGACTTCACTTTCCAAGTCAGGAAAACTCAACAGTGGTAGCTACTGTAGTCTGTCCTCGGAGATTCTGAGCAGTGCAAATATAATATCCTGCGTCAATGGTCTCAAAGTCTTCAACTGTGATGATGCTCTGGGAGATTCTTGTGGTGTGTCCACGTCCCCTGTGGATCAGCCTCCAAGTGTCTTGGATCGCCACGGGCCTTTCATCCTGTTTAAAGACATCCACACAGATTGAAGCAGGGCAGCAGGCTGCTCTAAAACAGCTCCTGTGCATCCAACATCACTGAGTTTCCTTTCAAAGTGCAAAGCACATGCTTAGAAAAGACTATTTGGTATGCAGAGCTCGGAGACTCTGAGAGCTTTTACACTGTATAATCATTTAAGGCTGCATTTTTTTTTCCCCCAGCAGAACTGAATTTCAGGATACTGTTTGATGATTTCTTTCTGCCCTTGAGTAAGTTTCTACTTAGTATAAAAATGTCTTTTTTTGGAACTCCAAGTGGAACTAGTATTAAGCATAAAAACGTGAACAGAATTTCCTACTGATCCTGTCTTCACATTCCCCACCTTCAGCCCCTCAGGTGGTTCTTATTTATAAACTTAAAAGTCGGACACCCAGGCACTCTTCAGCAAATGAAGAACTCCCAAGCACTGACACACAGGAGAGGGAGAAGCACAGCCAGGCAAAGGTGACTTCAAACCCCAGGGAGAAAAGGTTTGTTGGTACTGAGGATGGATAAAGTGATGCTGTGGATAATGTGGCCCCTCTTTCTAGAAGGAGATGGTCACTTTTGAAATATTTTGGCCCACTTTGGTGGTAAGAACATAGTGTTTCTGAATTCATTTGATAAAGGTAATATATTACTAAGTTAAGAGTTTTTCTGCTCACAAAATATCACTTAGCAATGAAGAAAAAAAGCCCTCTATTAAAAATCATTAATGCCTTCCAAGTGTGGCAACACTTGCTTAAAAACAAGCATCAAGTACCAGGATGCTAGAAAATACTATTCTCCGGAGGTATTTATTTTCCACCCATCACAGCCTTAGTCCAGAAGTATACTGGCTACTGAGTATGACTTAAGGGGCCAAATTTCCTCTGGCAACAAAGGGATTATTCCATGTTGGTAGTGGAGCTATTTATTTTTGCAAGCAGAGCATGCACAAAGCCTAAATATGCCTATAATTGCTTTTATGGAAAGTCTATTTTTAAATGGTATCTGGCCTCACAGCACCTTTTGGACAGGGCCATGTTTATATGCCCAGTTGGTGGATATCTGCTCAGAGCTCCTCGTCCCAGAGCACAGAGTGTAAGTGAACCTTGTGAAGAGCCTCTGGCATACCTACAAGAGGAGACTGAAGATAGAGGGAGTTTCCTCCTTTCCCTTTTGTCTCAATTAAGGTAATGAAGAAAAACTGCATACAAAGAGGGCACATTGAGTGACTTACCTAATGGAACCAATCCCTTTTATTGTCCTTAAAAAATTCATTTTGGAAATATGCTGAAGTTAATTTAGAGAAAAACAGGCTTTGGTCCCTACCATTGTCCCATAGGTTTCTTGCAGTTCTTAAAACCATGAGTTAAAAGGGCTGGCTGAGATGTGGCGCTTACCTTCTGCCCTGGGAAGATCCACCTGAACTCCACCTCGACATCAGGCTCCCCTAGGACAGTGCAGAGCACACTGATATCATCCCCGCCTTTCACTTTGTTTGAGGAGGCCAGGATGGTTGTGGATGGAGGGCCGCTGGGAACTGGAAGTAAGCAGGTGACAGTGTGAGGGGAGATCCATGATCCTTTGGAGAGAGTATGATATTTCTGTCTTCCTCATGGCTTCCCAACCAGCACCGAGGCTAGCCCTCCACTTTGGGTCTCCTCTGGCACTGCCTGTGCCTTTCTACCTTGGTGGCCCAGAATAGGGTAGTCATCTGGAACTCTAGGGTCACATGAAGGGAATAAAAGATGAATAGGAGGAAGGTACTGGTGGAAAAAGCAAGTAGAACAGGATGAAGGTAGTCTGGACAGCAGCACCGAAAGGAATGGAGGTGAACAGACAGGTGAGTGGCTGTCAATTCTCAGGAAAAAAAAAAAAAATGGAGAAAATCTGAATATCTGGTTGAGAATGGTATTTCCAGGAAAGTCACAAGAGCTATCTGTTTGCAGTGCCTTTACTTCATACCATTTTGAAAATACACATCTTTATTATGGTCACTTCTTAACTAGTAATTTTGATGGCAGCCTTAGGTATGTGCTAGGAGCTGGGACCACAGGGACAAATGAGAAAGTATGGACTCGGGGCCTGCGTGGCAGCGGAGGGGCAGCCACTAAGCAAGTCATTGTATGGTTCGTTCAAAATTTCAACTGTATTGAGAGCTGCAGAAGAGAAGCCCAACGTTCTCTGCAAGTTCAGAATTGTCTGAGAGCCAGGAAAAGCTTCCATGAGGAAGCAATGTCTGAACTAAAAAAAAAATCTCAGGGTGAGCTTGAAAGACAAGGATGGGAGAGGGGGAGGCATCCACAGGCCAGGAATGCCCAGGTGCAAAGCCCATGAGGCGAGATGAAGGCCCCCCCCAGCAGAGGAAGGCAAGGGCATGCTGCAGAGAGGGAGGAGAGAAGCCAGACCAGGCTGATGAGGAGGGCAGAGGCAGAGGTGGGTCATGAGGAAGATATCAACTGTGGTTCTAAGAGATGTGGTTTTCTTGGAATTATAATCAACATCTGTGTGGGAAAGGCACTGGAGAAAGAAAGGGCAGACATAGAGCTCAATTAGATACCTTAGTTCTTGGAAGAGGTAATGATAGTGCAGGTCTTTTTTTGCAGTGAGGGTGGATAGAAACAGTACCTTTTAAAAGTCAATCTAAAGGACTAGGAGGAGAAAGAGATTGGGTTTGGCTCCCAGCTGTGGTCCTGCATTGGATGAATGCGGTGCCATCACTGAGGCAGAGAACACGGGAGAACTGGGTCCAGGGAGGATGATGCTGAGTTCAGAAAGGAGGACAGAGGGGGCCATGGGGCATCTAATTGCAGATGAGTGCAGACCCTAGTTGGACACATGAGCTTGCTGCTCACAGCTTTGGGCCACACATAATCATTTAGGTGCTTTAGTGAATAGATATGAAGGGGAGCCTTGGACATAGACAGGTTTGCCCAGGAAGAGTTCTAGGGGAGAGAAGGAAGGATGCCTGGGGGAACTGCAACACTTAAGAGCTGACAGAAAGCAAAGCACTAACAAAGCAGAGTGAAGAAGTGGAGCCAAAGAAGGGGGGGGGTATGTAGGAGAGGTGGAATCTGGTAGGATAAGGACAGACACTGTCTTCTGAGCTTAATGGCATGGGAGTCCCTGAGGACTTTGGCCAGGGCTGTTCTGGTTGAGTGCAGGGGAAAGAGCCAATAGAGTGGATCAAAGAGTGTGTGAAGAAGGAAAGGAAACAGAAGGGGAATAGAGAGCTCTCTCTCAGGGAGCCTGGCTCTGATGGAGAAAGAGTCTTAGCAATGGGCTGCGGGTGGTCAAAGAGAGTTGTGAGAGTTATTTTGTGACATTATTAGAAGCCTGCTGAATAAGTCCCGTGGCTGAGCACAGGAGGCCTCAAGGAACCCAAATTCGAATTTCAGAAAGCAGCTAGCTCGGGGCCATTCATCTCTTCAGAGAATGGAGAAGCTCCATGCAGTGAAAGGAACCCTGCGCCTCACACAGACCACTCGCTCCATCAGCACAAGAGTTCTCAGAGAGAGAAAAGTCATCTTGAAGGGACTATAATGCATGGAAAACCATCGGCTTGCCCCAGTTGCAAGGGGCTGGGAGGGCGTGTTCTCTCCAGGAAGTCATTGGAGGGTACGAGACTCCAAAGAAACACTTGTCAGGGAAAGGAAGCAGTATGTCCTTCTGCAATAGATCTACTCACTGGCCTGCCTTGTTCCATCCGCCCAGGGCAGAGGGGCCCTGGAAGAGGCAAGAGGGTGAGGGCTGCCAGGAGAAGAAAGGGACTGGATGCAAGTTTCTGGCTGCCACATGCTCCATGGTCCAGGGATCAGAGGAACAGAGATTCCAAGGCTATTGTTTTTCTGGGAACACACTGCAGCTGAATGCAAAGAAATGCACGCTAACAGAGGGGGCCTGCAGCCAAGGGATCAGCAGGAGAATGAGACCACATCTGAAATGGGACTTTTGGCACCCAGGGACATGCTTGGGATGAGTCCCTTGTCATACGTAAGTGTTGAAGCCACAGCCTTGTCCCCATTGGGTTCATAAATGAGAAGCCAGGTCAACATTTACTACCACTACCTCTGGGCTCCAGTCTCTCTCCTTCCCCCAGGCTAGCACCAAAGTGGGAAGGGGACCAAGCGAAGACCAACTACTCCCTCTCCAAGCAGCTAGGCTTGCTAAAGGGGAGAACAGGAGCTGGTTTTGGAGTAAATATGGAGTTAAAATATTAAATGAACAGTCTTAAAAACTAGACTAAGGCTGACTTACTAACCCAAAGTGTCTGTTGGATGAGAAATTTGACTTAGCTAACACCAACGGATCTCACTACACTTAGAAAACACAGCAGAATTGATGGAAGTTACTATGGAAAAAGGCATTTCATGTATGATGCTCGGAGTCGAAACTCCCCCCTCAAAATGTCACATTTCCAAAAAAAAAAAAATCCATTTTTAATGGAGAGATTTGATCTTGGTTCAATTCTGTCAGGATGAAGGACTGAGGCCAACTGGAAGCAAATGAAGTGGGCAGAATTGTGAGGACTTCAGGTTTGCAGTACCCATTTGAAGAGACTGGAGAAATGCAGAGACTGCCAGGCAGCAAAGACTGGAGACCCAGAGTTCATAGCAACACCTGCTGTCCACCTGTGGGATTTTCCCATCAGCCTTCAGCTCTCTGGGTCTGGGCAGGTAGAAAAGGCACACTTTTCCACCCTCAGCTAGAAGATGTGTTTCCTGGACCCGTGAGAGGAGAGTACACAGTGTAAGGAGTTCAAGGTGGCAGCAGAGTATTGCAAGAAAGCCCTGGAACCCAAGCCAGCTGGGGTGGGGAGGATGGGATGATTCTGGGGGTAGTAGAGAGGGGAGGGTCCCTGCAGAAGGAGTGGCTGGGTCAACCTGGGAAGGTATGAGCCTATGGTTGGAGTTTAGGTTTGGACTCTGATATGGAGACCAGTTGTGCCTGTTGACATAATAATGAACAGGCCAGTGGGTTCCAAGTGGACATTGACGTAATCTTTAAAATTCAGTGGCAAACAGCGACAGGAAGAGATGAGAAAGATGGTGGAACCTCGTGGAGGTTCCTAACAGGTTGAGAGAATGACGGTCAGGATGTGGGAATGGGCATCCTCGAGGTGGGGACTAGATGGTGCTCCTGGGAGACAGCAGATTTTAGTTAAAGAAGCCTAGAGGATGTTCTAAGGGGAGGCTGGAGATAGAGCAGACTTGCTGGTCAAATGCACAGGCAGTACCGGAGCCAAAGAATTTGGTTGGATCAGAGGGCAAGGATGTAGAACATTCCAGAAGTGGTGTTGTAATGAAGGCATCTAGGACAGCACTTTGTGCTTCCTTATTTCCACCCATAAGAGGGAACTGCAGTACCTATAGTGGGCCATCCAGAAATGACTAAAATCTAGGCCCTATGGAGGAGCAGACTTACCCTCTACGTAGAGCAGTTGGTACTTGATGGAGATCTGGGACTTGCCCCCGGCCTCCGCCTTGCAGTAGACCACCCCCTGGTGGTCAGAATGAGGTTGCAGGTACACAAAGCCTCTCTTCATGTCATAAAAGATGTCCGTTCCATTGGCTGGGATTTCCTTGGCGGGGAACTCCCTGTGGAGAGTGACTTTGGCTGACAGCACAGTCACTCGACAAGGAACCACAGCCTGTCTGTCTGGGTTCAGGTAGACGACATCAAAGTAACTGGGAGAAGGTACAAAGAGCTCTCCTTTCTCTGCGAAGGGGAATACACAGGCTCATTGACCAGGCGAAAGAGCACCTTAGGGATCCTCACACTCAGGCACAAAGACAGAGGGGGGTGATCACTCAGAACACTGGGTCCTTATGAGTAGAAACGGATGGATCCTCTGTGCTTTTCACTTTTTGAAGGAAAAGTACTTCCTACCATAGTTTAGATGGTGAATGTCCCCAAAGGCCCAGGTGTTAAAGGCTTGGTCCCCCGGGGGGCGCTATTGGAAAGTGGCCAAACACTTAGGAAGTAGGGCCTAGTGGGAGGTCTTTAGAGCCCTGGGAATTGTGGGAGCCCAGTCTCTTCCTGTCTTGCTTCCTGGCCATGAGCGGTTTTGCTCTCCAGTAGACTTTCTCTGGGACATCTGGCAACAGGCCCAAAGATTTGGGCCAATTTTTCATGGACTAGAACCTCCCAAAGTATGAACCAAAATAAACCTTTCCTCTCTATAAGTTAATTATCTCAGATGTTTTGTTCTAATGATGGAAAGCTGACTAAGATATCTCCTCAAAAGAAATGTTACAACCCTATGTGTCTGTAATCCCAGTGACTCAGGAGGCCGAGGCAGGAAGATTGCTAGTTCAAAGTGAGCCTCAGCAACCTAGCGAGGCCCTAGCAACTCAGTGAGATCCTATCTTTAAATTAAAAAAAAAAAGGCTAAGGATATGGCTCAGTGGTTGAGCACCCCCGAGTTCAATCCCCAGTACCAAAAAAAACAAACAAACAAACTTAGTTCAAGTCTCAATCAGATCCATGGATCACCACACTAAGAAAGCAGGGAAGAAGACGATTTTCCTTAAGAGAAGTTTTGTACTTTGGAACAATCTGCTGCTGCTTCTGTGTGGAGAAATTAGCCCCAGAGCCCACAGTCAGTAACTGTCCATCATCAGCATTTCTCAGCATATCAGAGTTCCTCTGGGAGGCCCAGCATAGTGACAGAACTGGTGTCCTGACCCTGTCTTCACTCTCAGCTCAGAGGACCTACTCCCTGCCAAGGTTAGTGCGTGGGAATGGGGTGGGGATGCAGGAGAAACCTAATCCCAGGTCTGGCCTCTGCTAGGCCTTCACTAGGCTGAGACCTTCAGCCAACCTCTTGGACTCCCCCTTTTCCTTCTGAAGTGAACTGCATTCTCCAGGCTCTTTAAGCCAAAGATGGTGGCATTTTTATATTATAGAAATGGGAGAAATGAGGACTGGCTTAGCCATACTGTCCCCAGGACAGCTCAGGGACTCTTGAGTTGGGCTTTCGTTTTGTTTTATTGAGGGTGTATATGTTGCTTGATTCATTTGGCACAACACATTAAATCCTTTGTTTTCTGGGTCATTCTGTGAAAGAATATTATAAGGATTTCTAAAAGAAATCTTCAGGCTCATCTCACCACAACACTTGCTGTATTGTTTCCTGGGTTCTTACAATGTTCCTGAAACAAGTACCCATTCTCGGTTTTCTCTTCTATGAGCTTCTGTGTCAACACTGTATAATGTTTTAAGTTGGGCCACAGGATTCCTGGAAGCAACATCAAGAGTCTTCAAGGGCCAAGCGTTCTGTGGTTTGGAGTACCAAGATACTAGCATGGAGGTCTTTCCTCCTATCTCTAAGGTTATAGCTTCAAGAGTCTCCACCGTTGCAAGGCTATATACCAACCAGACCAGGCAGTTTGTGCTATTTTATGATAAACCAGCTTTTCTTTCTTTTTTGGCCTTGGTTGTATCACTTAATCTATCTGTGCTTCAACAACCCTTTATAAAAAGAAGACCCTGGAGTCAATACTATTGAAGACATCCTAGCTGGGCATGGTGGCGCATGCCTGTAACCCCAGGGCCTCAGGCTGAGGCAGGATGATATCAAATTCAATTTAATGAGATCCAGTCTCAAAATAAAGTAAAAAAGGCTTGGGCGGTATAACTCAGTGGTGGAGGACTTCTGGGTTCAATCCCCAGTACCACGATTTCTTTTTTAATATTAAAGACATGTTGTTAGCAATAATACCAGGATTATATGATTGTAAGATTGTAGAGGCAACATTTTTTTTAAAAGGGTTTTTAGAGTATGAGCAAAGCCTATGGAATGAGGGAACAATCCAATTTTCAGAAAACAAAAACTGTCTTATTTCTCATACTATAATAGGTGCTTTGAAATAAGTGACCCTACCAGTTGTTTTAAAATATATTTGCAGGGCTCAGGATATATCTCAGAGGTAAGGAACTTGTCAGCATGCACAAGGCCTTGCATTTGATGAGCAGCACCACATACACACATAAACAAAAAACCAATTGTGTTGAAGTTCCTTTAAAAAATTACAGAATATATATATATATATATTATATATCCCATGCACATGTGTTTGCATCTGCTTGTATAACATTATTTTGGAAAACTAAACATGTGGGATTTTATATTTCTGAAAAATTAATAGTCTAGAAACTAAAATCCAAATTACAGCCAACTCAGTATTTAGTACAGTACTTATTAATGTGGTTTTTCCTACATATGAAAATTATTGCCCAAGTCTTTCACTGCAGGGAAGCCCTCCTGCTGGTAACGTTCTCCTCCTTGATCTGTCTGGGCGGTGGCTACGTCTGCCAGTTCCTTGGGGACAACTTATTGAGCTATATACTTAGGATTTGAATGTTTTTCTTTATGTATGTTATACTTCTATAAAAAGTGGAAGAGAGAAGAAAACCCTTTTGAGAGGCTCCTGGACAAAGACCAAAGAGGAAATATATGTGGCAGTTGCTTCATCAAACACTGCACAAATGAACAGTCAGCCCCCAGAAAGACGCTTCAAAATATTTTCAAACAAACTTTAGGAAACACAAACATAATGAACAGCAGACGTTTCTCTGCACGGGTAGCTGAGAAGCATATACTCTGACAGAGCCAGCGGCAGGAACCTCAGCTTCTGGAATGGCCCCCATTTTGGTTTTTTTCAAACACAGCCATGCTTGAAAAGACAAATTGCCAAACCCTATTCTGAAAATCCAACAGGACTCTTAGCTTAGTGTGAAGGAATTTAAAAATTATACAACACATTTGATAACATCCTGTTTTGACCCAGGTTTCTTGAAATCAATGGTTTTGTCCTCCTTTGATTCACAAAAAGACTTCAATGAAGATCTAAAAAATTCAAAGAGAGGGGCTGGGGCTATGGCTCAGTGGTAGAGCACTTGCCTAGCACATGTGAGGCACTGGGTTCAATCCTCAGCACCACATAAAAATAAATAAATAAATAAATAAATAAATAAAGGTACTGTGTCCATCTACTACTAAAACTATTTTTTTAAAAAAATTCAAAGAGAGCCCATAAACCTAGTAGGACATTCTATTCAAGTGAAACCTTCAGTTCAAAACCTGGAGCAATACTTTGGAAAATATGACAAGCAGAGCTAATCTCAACAAAGAGTCTTCGTTCTGCTGTTTGAAAGATGGTGCCCTCCTTGTCTGGAATAGGCTCTTACTTATCTTCATTGGTTGCCTTTTCCACTGTTGCTTTGTAGTGTGGCATAATACAAAGGACACATGGGCAATTTTATGTAGCAGACCAAAATGAAGACCCAAAGGTATTGCCTGTGTACAAATGTTAGCAATTCTCCTGGCAATGCAAGTTACGCTAGCTAGTGTCTGTCTATCAGTCTGTCTACCATCTTGCCCTTGTTCTTTAAAGAGTCCAAGCAGTAATCCCATGGGTCCTATGTCAGAAGAACAAGCTTTGACTCCTCACTCAGCCATTAAAAGTCACGAAACACTGGACAAGTCACTTGCCTTTTTGAATCTCAGCATTAGCATTATTTCTAAAACAATTAAAAATTAGATTTTATTCATTTCCTAGGGATGTCATGGAAATGAATGGTAATATACCCTCCTGCTAATGTGACTGCTTGTCAGAAAGGACAAGCTATTTGGGAAGAAAGGGGAAAACCCATGAAATGTTACTAAAGCATTAATTAAGGGCCAAGGCATAAGGTCATCTAGGTCCTAGGCATAAGTCACTCTAGGTCTGAAAGACAGATGAACTGAGTACGATGCAGACAAATCTCATGGAAAATCCCTTTTTGGACACCAATAAAAGATTCTGGCTTTATCTGAATTACCAGTACCAGGATGTGGAATGTGTAAGATTCTTGACCTCTGAACCTTGTTGGAGAATTTCATCCCCCGCCCCCACCAACTTCAGAGCTTAGAGAACTCTTAGGAGGAAGAGGGGACCACTGTGCAACACCCGTCTGTCAAAGTGCAAGCTTCAACTTGCACACCATATTTGGCACAGTATCTGCATGCTTTCAGTCACCCTGCTTAGGTTCAGGGACAGGGACTAGAGCCACAAGGGCCACACCCATTGAGAATCCTGCCCCTGAAACATTAGCTCATGTACTCATAAGAACAAATGTGAGGAGGTCTTTAGCAAAGCATCCTGTGACTATGGGGGTCGCAGAGGGGGTCCTCATAGGTTCTGAGGTTAGGGTGATAAAGTCAAAGCAGTGCCATCCAACAGAACTTTCTGTGGTGACAGAAATGTTCCCTATCTATGTTGCGTTCTTTCCAGTACCATAGCCACCAGCTACATGTCACAGATGAGCACTGGAATGTGACAAGTGTGACCGAGAAAATGAGTTTTAAATTTTACTGGGTTTTAATTAGTACTATCAATTACATTTAAGTGGACACATGTGCAGAGTGGGTACCATATTGGACACTGCAGGTAGAGACCCCTGGAATCAGACAGTTCTCTGTTCATATCCTGGTACCACCACTTCCTTGCTGTGTGATCTTGAGGATTTATTTAATCTCTCTAGACCTCCACTTTCCCACCTAAACATTTTAAAAATGGAAATGATATTTGTACTTTCCCTGAAGGGTTGTTGTCAGGACTTACTTGAAGTAATTGATATAAAGCCTTTAACCCAGAATCTAAACAGGGAGGGCTCTTACTGTCATTATTGGCTATTTAGCATGCAATGGAAACCCCTAGTTCTGGGCCAAAAACAGAAGTTTGAAGAGTTCCATTAAATGCACTAAACATGTTACCTGTAAAAAAGATGTAGGTGGAGCCTGTTTTGGTCTCATCCCTCCTGCAGATGTAGCCATCGCAGAGCTGCCCCCAGCAGCTGAATTCACCCGTGTCAGCCGCCGTGGAGTTGACCAGGGTCAGCTGGCCGTAGCGCTCATGCTGCTTCACACTATGAGTACAAGAGAGACAGGGACCCAGGCAGGTCAGAGCCAGGCCAGGGGCCTTCCAGATACCACTCTTCTGCTCTATTGCTCTCTGATTTAAACACCCAGTGACTTCAGGCACTCTCAGATGGCACCAAGCAATCAGAGCGTGTTTGGAGGGCAATGGGGCATGGGGGAAGCAGAGAGAAAAGCCTTTCCTAAAAGGAAATAATAAATGACAATTGTGTTTTCCAAGGAGAGGAAATTCTCTTTGGCCTCAGAACTGGGGTTTTCTTAAGCAAGCTGATGGGTCTGTTAGCAGCGTGACCTCAGAAGCTGAGCCAAAAAGCCTCAGGCTGGTGTTTTGCTTTTAGCCATGGTTTCTAATGAGTTCTTTTAAAAGCAAACAACATGAATGAAAGCACAAGAGCATTATCCCAAATACAAAATCCTCTTCATTAATAAGGATAAGTCTCTATAGTAGAATGAATCGGACATAATTTTCCGATGTTAGTATATGAACACACCACCAGTGAAACGCCACATCATGTACAACCACAAGAATGGGATCCTAATTAGAATAAGTTACACTCCTTGGATGTATAATAGGTCACAACACATTCAACTGTCAGGTATATCTAAAAAGAACAAATTAAAAAAAAAAGAGGATAAGTCTCTGACTATAAGCTTGGAATCTTAGAAATGCTACATCATCATATTAAGAAAAAAAAACAAACCTAAAACTACCACTACTACCAGCAGCAGCAAAACCCTTTTCTTTAGGGAAAAAAAAAAGAATTGGCTTCTAGCAAGCTGAGCCCCAGGTTGGCAGCCCAGCTCTGGTAAAATATTTAATGTCATTGGACCTTTGGGCTATTTCTCTAGTCTCACTCTATTATTTCTATTTTTATTTTCTCCCTTTCTCTTGTATTTTCACTTTATTGCCAGGCAAATATATGTTGCAACCCCCGCCCCTTCAATTCCTTTTTGAAACCAAGAGAGACATATTTGTTATTATCAAACACTAGTACCGACCAATTGTAATGGTAATCAATTCTATTATATTATGACAGGAATCCAGATGTATCTTCCTTGCAATGAATACTGTCTTCTCTTGAATGAGTCTCAGCACATGGGGATGCCAAAATAAATGGTTTAAATCTGAGGATTCTTCTCAAATATCCAAACGTTTCCACTCCTCTGAGAGCCACATACCTTTCTGGTAGAGTCGAGATTCTCGTTTTATCTTACAGCAATATGGTCAGTCATCACTTTAAATTTAGCACATGCAAGAGGCTAGTTGGGCCTAACCACAACCCTGTTCTAGTTCACTGCTGAATAGCTTGTTGTGCTCAACAGTCCTGCCAAGAGGCGTCTCTGTACTCCCACTTTATCAACTGCCTCCTTTAAAGGGAACGGAAATCTCTCCTCCCTCAGGAAGCTTCTAATTACAATAGACTCTCAGGAATCTCCCCACTTTCTCCTAATGAAGTCATTGGGTCCCTTGTTCTCCACCACTCAGATACCCGTGGCTTCCTGTTATTATCCAGATGGTAGTAAGGGAAGGGACTGAGCCATTTCTGTGCAGAGTAAAGTGACAAATCTGTGCAGAGTGTACAGTGAGGATTCCCTAAATACGAGTGAATTGTAATTAAACCACAGAGTTGGAAATGGAAAGAACTTGCAAAACAGTTCTCTATTTGCAAGTGCTATAGTTTGGATCTGTCCCTAAGGCCCATAAGTTAAAGGCTTGGTTGCCAGCCCAGGGAGGTGGTACAGCCTTTAAGAGGTAGGACCTAGTGGGACGTCTTCCAGTCACTATGGGCATGCCCTTGTAGGGAGAGTGGGACTCTAGCCCCTCCTCTTCCTCTTCTTTCACTTCCTGGCCATGAGGAGAGCAACTTAGCTCCACTCCACCATAATGTGACATCATAGGCCCAAAGCAGTAGGGCCAATAAATCATGGATTGGGTCCTTCAAAAACTGCAAGCCAAAATAAGCCTTTTCTCTTTTCAAGTGTTTTACAGTAATGGAAAGTTAACAACCGTGCACAAGAGGAAACTGTCAGAAATGATTTCCCCGAAATCCCATAGCTGGTGACCAACTGAGCAATTCTTCCTAAGTTACTGAATATGTACTCATTAGATAAGCAAATGCATATCAAGCACTTCATACAATGCCTGGGTAGGTGTATTATCCTAATTATTTGTAATTACACATAAAATTAAAGATTGAAAGTAGTTATTGTGAATACGACCATAGCAATGACAAACAGCACACACTCAACACTGGGGAGAATTAGCACAGCAAGTAAAAAAAAAAAAAAAAAAAATCAGTCAACCTTAAGGAAATTCCAATCTGGTTAGGGAGTTAAAACCAATCAATACGAAAAGATCCAAGAATAACTAAAGAGGTCCTCAGAACAAGAATGATAGAATTGGGGCTGGGGTTGTGGCTCAGTGGTAGAGCACTTGCCTGGCATGTGTGAAGCCCTGGGTTTGATCCTCAGCACTGCGTAAATAAATAAATAAATATCCATTGACAACTAAATATTTTTTTAAAAAGCAAAAAAGAATGACAGAATTTCTAAAGGGGCTGCTCACCGTGGGTTGAAGAGGTTGAAGGTAGCTTTGAGGAGGAGGTAAGACAAACTAGACTTTGAAAGGTAGGGGAAGGAGGGTGGACAGAAAGGGGACTGAGAGGCACACCAAGCACACTGCTCAGGAAACCTCAAGCCACATCAGGGTCTGCTGCATTTAGTGCAGAGGCCTTCGTGGGTGGTGGGTAGAAGAAACCCAATAATGACTTGGGGGTTTCATCCATTACAGAGCAAGACAGAGCAGTGGGTTGGGAGCCGTGGGCATATTGTTGAGAAGAGCAAGACAGTTGCAGAGTTCAACCACCAAGCAGCGGGGACCCCTCCCATCCAGTTTGGGAGGTAGGAAATGATGGGACCACAATAGCCAAGGTGGGGGCAGAGTGGGAGGGTAAGGAAGAACGGGGAGGGCCTTGGACACTGCTGCCATTGCTGCAAAGAGAAATACGAGGCACTGGGGCCTGGGCTGGAATGTAAGCAAATCCAGGGTGAGAGAGATTTACGACAGACAAGGTATAAGATGCACCAGGGATGGCCACTTGATTTGCATTTCTGTGTCAGAAAGAATAGAATGGAATAGAATGGAATGGAATAGAATAGTTGGGAGGTAAATGGAAATTTGGTAAAAATAATAGATTCCCCCATGGAAGATTTTGAATTTGAGATGAAATGTGGGTCATTTAAGTATGATTTGTATTTATGGGAGTCCCTTTACCCAAAGGTAAGAGCAGAAGCCAGAAGAATAAACACATTCAAGAAGAGAGGGGTAGAAGACATTCAGGACAAAACTAAGGGGTGTCTGGGTGCCGTGGCACATACTTGTAATCCCAGCAGCTCAGGAGGCTGAGGAAGGAGGATCACAAGTTCAAAGCCAGTCTTAGCAATTTAGTGAAACCCTAAGAAACTGAGAAAGATCCTGTTCCTAACTAAAATGTATTAAAAAAAAAAAAAAAAGGCTGGGGATATGGCCCAGTGGTTGAGCACCCCTGGGCTTAATCCCTGGTACCAAAACCAAAACAAAAAAACTATGGGGTCATTGGGAAAAGAATAGGTGGATAGAGGGGAGGACAAACTGAGGAAAGGGAATCATAAAGGAAATCACAGGAGAAAGACACAAGAAATGGATGCCTGACAGACTCAGTTGCCTAGATGAGATACACACACACACACACACACACACACACACACACATTTTATTTTGCAGAATGAATGACTCAGACAACTAGCAGAAGATCAATTTTGGCTTTAAGGATGGATCTTGATTTCATCGGATAAAAAATGACAAAGGGAAGAGAAAATGGAGGTAGAGGTCTCCCCATGTGGACCAGGATATCAGGTCATATCCCCACAGAACTCAGAACCAGGATACAACACCAACAGGTAATCAGTGAATTTGCTGAACACCTTCTCTGGGCCAAGCACTTGTTCCTGTTGTAGTGATAGTAAGTAAAAGAGGCCATTCCTACCAGGAAAATAAACAGGCACATAAAAACCTAACACCTGGGAATAAGCCTACTGCCACCACGAAATCCTCATGCTGTATCTTTAGTAGGATTGGGGGCGGAAGGAAGGAAATGCACTGGAAAACATTTCTACATTTTTCCACCCCCTCTTCTGTGCAAACCATTTTAAACAGGAAACAAATTATTTAGCAGGATTACAGTTTAAGTACCTGGATTTAAAATGTCCATTTCTACTAATGGTCTTGCATAGTCCAAGCAGCATGCAGCCCAAAGGGTTGGGATATGGCCTAAGGCCTCCAGGTGCTGCATCTGTCATGAAGTGAAGAAAAGGATTCACTGAGCCCTAAGAGAGCTACTGTTTGTAAGGAAGCACTTCATCCCAAAGACCCTTGCTTTCTCTTTGCACCGCTGAATAACACCTGCAGGGGTGGAAGAGGTGAAGGATATAAATCTGAGTGAAGAAAAAGAGGTGCCGTGACAAAAGTGGAATAAGATTAGAAAAATTGGCATTAACTAGAGCAGCTCCAAACATCCCCACCCCTCAGCTCACCTTGGCTTTGTCTTTCACACTAGCACTTCCAGCCCTGCCTGCAGAGAGCTCAGTGACAGACAAGGCCAGAATGTGGACAGCATTTGTGCAAAACTTAAGACTCCTGGGGATTGGAGGTTTCCTCCAATGGGTTAGCACTTCTTGTTCCCATCAGTGAAGGGCTGAAGCTCCAGCATTCAGCCCGACCTACTCTTTTCTAGAGGTGGCCAAAGGATGGCACAAAGGAAGGAGCTGGCAGTTCCCAGAGTTAAGGGCCACTATGCTGCTCACCTTGGCAGTGACCAGGTAACTATTGTGGGATTCTCTCCCCAGATGCTGCAAGCTAAGAGCCAGGGGTGAACTCTGAGTTATAAGGTAATTATTCATCAGTACCATCCATACTTCATGAGCACAAATTAAATGGGAGGCACTGGATCGGAGAGGAAGAAGCAAAGATGTCTAGGCAGTAGTTGTCTACTCTCAAATTCCCAGTAGCAAGTACCCTGGGAATTCCAAGGATGATAACCAGGAAAAAGCTTCAAGGCCCAGAGGGACTTGGGATAAGGGAGGGATTTCAACACATGCAAACAGGAGACATGCATTCCAAAAGAAGGGCATCTCCTGAGAGGAGAAATAAGGAAGATCAGTGCACATCAAAGAAAGTTCTGATTGGCTGGGCTATGGTGAGATGGAGGGGCCATGTAAACCTTAAGATGGCGGACTTTAGATGTAGCCCGCAAAGACTCAAAATCCCACTCCACCATGACCTGTACACTCCCCTATGCTAGAGGTCCCAACCTCCAGAGTCTGGCAACACCTACCTCTTCAGACTTGTGGTAAAAACAATCATTCATGGTGTTTTACTCAGCTTTTTCGCTGCTGTGACTTAAAGACCCAACCAGAACAATTTTAGATCAGGAAAAGTTTATTTGAGGGCTCACAGTTTCAGAGGTCTTAGTCCATGGAAGGCCAGTTGCTTTCTTTAGGTCTCAAGGTGAGGCTGAGCATCATGGTGGAAGAGTGTGGCAGAGGGAAGCAGTTCACATCATGGTGATCAAGAAGCAGAGAGAGAGAGACTTCACTCCCTAGATACAACATATATACCCCATAGGCACGCCCCCAATTAACCACTTTCTCCAGCCACACCCCACCTGCCTCCAGTTATCACTCAGTTAATCCCATCAGTGATCAATTCGCTGATTAGGTTGAGGCTATGACCCAATCACTTCTCTTCCAAACCTTCTTGCATTATCTCACATGTGAGCTTTTGGGGGATACCTCACATCCAAACCATAACACATGGAGTGCTGGGCATTGTGTAAGCTCTTCAAATAAGTTTCGTAACTGCCCAGGGTCTGGAACAAGAGCTCCATAGAGTTTAGAGATTGTCATCATTATTATGGTCCCTTTTAATTCTCACAACCACATTAGCGTGGAGATACAATTTTTTTCTTGATGCTAATGAGGACACAGAAACTTAGAAAAGTAACTTTTCCAAAGTCTCCAGACGTGAAGTGGCAAAGTATCTAATCTAGTGCTGTATAGACACAGGTTTATTCATGTTTGTAAACGAAATGGGTATGGATTTCCATCCAATCAAAACGAAATGAACTAAGCAATTTTGATTGAGAGATGGTGCCTCTAACTTTCTTGTAAAGACGATTAACTATGATCATACCTACATCTTCACACGACAAACAAAAACATGAGTAATCTGATTAAATCAACCCAGTTTTCAAACTGATACCTCATTTTCTGTTTGATTTTGTTGTGCTCAGGATCAAACCCAGGGCCGTGCAGATGCTAGGTAGGTACTCTACCACTGAACTTCACCCTCAGCTCAACTACTCTCTAATTAAATCCACACCTAATCATCCAGTAACTAATTGAAGCAAACATTGTCAGGAAAACCAGTTGTTAAGAATCAAGTACAGGGGCTGGGATTGTGGCTCAGTGGTAGAGCACTTCCCTACCATGTGTGAGGCACTGGGTTCTATCCTCAACACCACATAAAAATAAATAAAGTTGTTGTGTCTATCTACAACTGAAAAAAAAATTAAAAAGAAGAACTCAGGCATGTTGGTGCACGCCTGTAATCCCAGCCGCTTGGGAGGTTGAGGCAGGAGGATCTTAGTTTTTAAGCCAGCCTCTGCAATTTAGCAAGTCCTTAAGCAACTCAGTGAGACCCTGTCTCTAAATAAAATACAAAATAGGGCTGGGGATGTGGCTCAGTGATCCAGTGCCCCTGAATTCAATCCCTGGTACCCCTCCCCCCAAAATAATCAAGTACGGAAGTGTCAGTATCCAAGATGCAGGTTACTTTTTCTTAATCCTATCAGCTGGTGGTGATGAAACCTGTTGGGAGTCTCCCTGAGAACTCTCCGGGCCTTTCAGACATGGCGGCAGGCAAATTGACAGTAGGTGGCTAGAAATCCCCGGGCCTTTCAGATAAGGAGCCCCTAATGCAACATGGCGGTGGGCAAGTTGCCAGTGAGCAGATAACAAGTTGTTTTGAAAACCTTCTAATTGGTCCTCCTGTCTTCTGTGCTAGTGGACAGTTCGTGCCCCCCATGAATCTTATGCAGGGTGGACGTGCATGCACAGTAAGGTGATGACCTGACCTTTACTATGATTGGCCCCGGGAGCTTCCTGGTTTAAGATAACAGACTCTCACTTTCTTTTTTTTTTTTTTTTTTTTTTTTTTTTTTTTTTTTTTTTTTTTTAAGAGAGAGTGAGAGGAGAGAGAGAGAGAGAGAGAGAGAGAATATTTTTAATATTTATTTTTTAGTTCTCGGCGGACACAACATCTTTGTTGGTATGTGGTGCTGAGGATCGAACCCGGGCCGCACGCATGCCAGGCGAGCGCGCTACCGCTTGAGCCACATCCCCAGCCCAGACTCTCACTTTCTATATAAGCTAGCACCAGCTTGCAGTAAAGTGCTTCATCTTTGTCACTGCTATCTGTGTGTGTGCATTTTAATCTCCGACGACGAACCTTGGCCTTTCAAAACCGATTAGAATAATAACTAAAACTTAAGTTGAGCCTAATATAAACATTGATATAAGCCCTTTACCCATTTTGACTTAATTGACCCTCAGGAAGCCCTGGGAGGGAAGTGCTATCTGTCATTCCCATGTTGGAGGGAACATACCAAGGCGAGACAGCTTAGGAAACTTTCCCAAGGTTATACAGGAAGTGCTGGAGCCACAGGAGAATTGGAAGCTCAGTTTAAATAACTTTCCTGGGGCCACTTAGCTATCTAGACTTAGATTTTCTGCCTTGGCCACTCTGTGTTCCCTACATTGGCATAAAACAAAAATATAAAGGGCCAGGTGAAAAGATCTTGTAATGCATCCTCCTTATTCAATATTCATTTCAACCATCAGTTGGTTAGCTTCCACCACATGTGAGACACTGTGCCAAGAACCAAGGGAGACGAAGACCCGTGGGTATTTGCTGGTCCTTGTTTCAAGTGTTTGTCGAGGGCCTGTGTTTACTCTGGGTCTCGATTTAAGAATGTGTCAGAAAAGAACTATTCCATGATGCTGCGAATGGAGCCATATGAACAGAGCCCAAATCCTGGGAAACAGACAGCTGGGCAAAACACATTGAAGCTGTCACCGTTTACATATTTAAAAAAAAAAAGAAAGAAAAAAAAGACATATGTGTGAGAACTCAGGAAGAACCAAATGTGCAAACTAAGGACCTTCAAAGCAAATAGAGGTCCCATATCAGAAACTAGGCTGAAATCTAACTGACCATCCACCTATCATCTGTCCTCTTGATCTATTATCTATCTCCATGTTTGAGTGCTATCCAAGAATCGTCTCCAAACTCTTGCACTTATAACTACAATATTTCTGTCCCAATGACAAGTTATGCTAATGTATGGCAAAGGCAATGAAGTCCTTTCTACGACAACAACTTATGCCAGTTCTCCTGTAGTACTGGGAAAGAAGCAACACTAGGCACTCTTCCATTCTCTCACAGGAGACCACATATGTGGAGTCCTTCTGGCCCTGCCAGCTTCTCTCATTTCTCCAAGTCCGTTCCTTGGCACTGGCTGGGTTCTTAGCACCATGCTGGGAGCTCCCCTCCCTACTTCCTCCCAGTCTTCCAGCCACCTGATGCTATCGTCCTTTCTGTCCAGTGCATCTGGCTTCTCTACCAAGGGAAAACTCCTCTTCCTCCTCAGATACTTCCTATGATTCTGAAAAAAAAATGAGAAGTGTCTATGTCCCTTTGACACCACAAACCAGAACCAGACCTGACATGCCCGAGATTCACCCAACTGAAAATACCATCAGGCCACCTAGAATAAAACACTTGTAGCCTGGGGCCAGATTCCACCCATAGGAACAGGACATTGCTACCTTGATGTTAGTTGTGCAATAACTGTGATTTTGAGGGCCACTACCAAGTTAAGATGGCGCCTGGCAGTATGCCAGGAGGAGTGGTTTGTGAGCCAAGGCCAGCCAGCCATTAAGATGATGAGGATTCCTTAATGACTGACTGCTGTGTTTAGATGATATCAATTAAGTTAAGCTGTGTGTAATTAGTTGGGTATATGTACCTCTGCGGTCTGGCAGAGAAGGGGCTCCTGCTACCTTGGGTGCCCGCTACTTTGAGTTCTCAGTTCCTACTGAGTTCACTCGCAATAAAGTGGTTCCTGCTTCAAACTTCAAGTTGCTTGTCACCTCTCGGTTATTTTGCCCAGCCGGACTTAGGCAGCCCAGCCGGACTACAGCATGTGATAGCAGAAAATGGGACAGAATCCAAGAGCCCACGAGACCCAAGACATTTAGTTAAATGTACTCTGGTATTGTAGCCACACGGCAGGAAAAGGATTCATGATACGTTAGGGAAAAGTTAATCATAACTGTGTGTTTCCTTATGTGTAAAGTTAACTCTGGAAGATTCTACACTACAGAGCTCATAGTGAGTATGTCTGGGATTTTTAGTGGCTTCCTTCTTTCTGCTTTTCTGTAGTTTGAAAATTTCTAAATCAAATGAGCACGTATTGTTTTGTCATAAGAAAAACTATAATAAAAGCAAAACAAGTTCAACTACTTATAAAACTGCAGAATCGATGCTCTATAAATGTGTAATCCTGCATGGCTCCTGTGTACTTTAAATACCTGGAGGTGACTTCTACATCATATCGCCTTTTTTAGAACATGAATTTCCAACAGGGTGGGGCCAGCAGGAATTCTTTTTCAGGTCTAAAAAAAAAAAAAAATCTGGGATATCATTCTATGCTTGTAAATAAAAATAATACCCATGGGAGTGCAGCCTGATTTTGTTCTCAGTCTGGCTCTCACACAGGGGGAGCTCCTTAGACGGGGCCACCTCCCTGTGGCTTCACCCTGGCCCTGCAAGCTCCTGGATCGTAGCAGGCCTTCCTTCTTACGTATTGGCCATTCTAATCCTACCATGTAAAGTGAGCTCCTCAACACTTCTCAGTGGGTGATGTGGGAAAAAGATCTCCCAGCTCTGCTCAGCTGAATGCCCACAGCCACATATTCTGGGAAAAATAGGCCCCGGAAAAGGAGTGAGGGCCAGAAGACAATGGAGCAAGCCTCTGCCACCCTTGTTAGAAAAACAATTGTTAATAGGCAAGCCTACAGTCACAGTGAATGTATTATGGCCAAGTCAGAAGAGTGAATTCAGAGGCCAAGGAGCCTGGGCGCATTCACACAGGGCATAGTGAATTTACTGTGAATAGAGGTCCACTATACTTCCTCTTGCCAACCTTTCCACAGTACCAAGACTTACCAGAATGCTCAAGAAATGTAATGTTTCGTTTATTTAACATTGTTTTAAAATAACAGCAGAAAACATTTTCCCCCTTCTTAATGGCTAGAATGGTAGTGGTGGGGAGTGCACTGGATCTTAGACTACCTGAGGATCATTAGCATGAATAGCCATCAGTGCTCTAGCATCACGGACAGTGTTAGTCAGCTTTCCATCACTGGGACAAAATACCTGAGATAATCAACTTTTAAGGAAGAAAGGTTTATTTGGGCTTAAAGTTCCAGAGGTTTCCATCCATGGGTGGTTGGCCCCTTACTTTTGGGCCTGTGGTGAGGAGGCACATGATGACAGGAACACATGTCAAAAGAAAATGCTCATCTCTTGGCAGCCAGGAAGTAAAGACAGAGTGAAGAAGGAGCTGGGGTCTAACACCCCCTCTCAAGGCCAAACTCCCAATAACTAATGGATATTCCACTAGGCCCATCTCTTAAATGCTCCACCACATCAGCATAGCCACACAGGCTGGTGGCAAAGCCTTTAATACTTGGGCCTTTGCGGAACATTCCAGGTCTAAACTAACATGAATATGGAGTTTGTAGGAGATTGACACATGAGTCTAAAACATTCTCTTAAAATAATTAATTAATTAAAGCATTAAAAAAAACCTCCTGAAAACCTGGCTGCTTGCTTATGATTTACCTCTTTGGGGTACAGTAATGTGAATAAAAATAGCTCATCATCCTTGAGATAGTTGACCATGTGTGCCAACCACTTTGCAGGAATGACCTCATTCTCTCCTGACAACACAATGAGACTGGTTCTATTATTACCCTCCCCCACCCATGTCCTGGACAGAGCACAGCTGTGTTTTCCTGAACACCGAACAACCTGAACACTGTGAGAACATTTAGTACACTAGAGAAGTCTTTCATCCCGCCACCCCCCGAGGTCCATCTCCAGGCACATGTTGAAGGACCTGGTGCTGGTGCCGGGGAGTCTGGGAGCAGACAGCTCCACCTTTGGGATTGGATGAGTTATTTGTTTTTAATTTCTGGGGTAGAAAGTCATTTGAAGAAATGCATCCGAGTTTGGTGGCAGTGTAGGCTTTAGATTCACCACTGCAAACCAATCCAGACTCATCTCCAGGTAAGGACAAAGACACAGGGAGAAGAAAGAAACTCACCAGGAAACAAAAACTAGCTTTGAAGGAAAGTGAGTTTAAACTTAAAAGAGCCAGGTGCAGTGGTGCATGCACACCTGTAACCCCAGTAGCTCGAGGGAAGCTGAGGCAGGAGGATCACAAGTTCAAAGCCAGCCTCAGCAACTTACGGAGGCTTTAAGCAACTTGGTGAGACCCTGTCTCAAAATAAAAAATAAAAAAGGACTGAGGATGTGGCTCAGTGGCTAAATGCCCCTGGATTCAATCCCTGGTAGCAAAAAAAACCCAAACAAACAAAATACCTACAAGATACCAACCTAACAATGTGAATGTGCTGTATACTTAAAAATGACTAAGCGAATCATATATTTTTAATAAATTTTTAATTATTTGTTTATGTGTACTGAGGATGGAATCCAGTGCCTCACACGTATCAGGCCAGCCCTCTACCACTAAGCCCCAGCCTCAGCTCTCTTATGTATATTTTATCAAAACAAAATAAATCAGGGGAAAAAGCTACCTTCCTCTTACTATAACACCATGGTGGTGTTCACAATATTTACCAAAGTCTGTGCAGATTCTCAACAGTGGGATTCTTCTGTTTGTAAACATCTTTCTTCTTTTAAAACGTGTCCCTGAGCTCTCTCTTTGCAGGCTGGAGAAACTGCAGAGCCTGGCCCCGAGCCCGCCGTCTGCTTCCTCAGCCCACCCGCCTTTGTGTTGTCCGTGGGTGGAGTAAGCGGCTACCAACTGCAGCCAAATGAAAACCCAGATGCCTTCCCTTCTCTCTAGAAGCTATTTATTGTTTTCAGAGGAACCAGCCATCAGAGAGATCTCCTGTGCTCCACCCACTGCTCCGACTTCCAGTTCTTGACTGAAAAACACCAACATCCCACCAGAAACATCCTGAAAGACAATGCTGGGATGCTATTTCCTAGGGAGCAGGACCCAGGGGTACCACCCCATCAGCCCAGCTTGTCTGCATAATCTCCAGCTCCAATCTCCAGCAGCCCCTGGTCCCTACCAGCACAGATTTACTTAAGCCATTGGACAGGCCTCTGTATTTCTTGTGTCCGTCCTTGGCTCAGCACTATGTCAAGAAATCGCCTGCTCTCAACCCTGGGAGTGTGTTACGATGAGGTTGAAGAAATAAAGTGTTTCTGGAGAAGATGGAAATGAAACATGTTGATGCACCAATGGGGCTCAAGGAGATGATCTGGAATAGTCTCCTGATGTGTTTTATGTTGGCAGCAAAATAAAAATAAAAAGTTTAAATGCTCTTGTCGAGAAGCATTAGGTCCATGAGTCTGTCTAAAGGCCCCAGTTTGAGGGAAGCAATGTGGGGTGCATGGAGGGAAAGGGGGCAAACCTGGGACTGGGAAGAGACATCGCTGTCTTTGTCCCAAAGGCAGCCTCAGGGTGGAACACCAGCTCTCACACTGTGGCTTTATATGCCTCTGCAATTTTTATGTGTGCACATTTGTAAAGGCCTTGAGTCGAGAGCTCACAACTGCCCTAGATTTCACTCTACATTGCTCAACTTGGCTAACAAGGCCCTGCGTGTTCTGCTTCCGGCTCACTTCCCAGCATCCTCTCACCTCCTTAGTAACCTCCTCTGGGCCTTGCCTCTAGACACCCTACTTTCCCCCTCAATGTTCCAGGTGCTACACTCTTCTCACATCTAGGTTCTTCCTACATGCTGCTCCTTCCTTCTGGAATTTTCTTACCTTCTTCTGCACCCTCCTTTACCTGGTTGACTCTCAACCCTCAGATATCAACTTGAGTTTTCACCTCCTTGATGTTGTATTTCTATAAGAAAGTCACGCACACAATGATATTAAAATTGCTTATTTGACAGTCTGTCTCCCCCATAAGATTAAAAACTCCATGGGAGGCTCTATATATTTTGCTCCCCAGCTAATTTCATATTCAGCATCTACCTAGCACAGGACCTTGAACATAATAATCCTTTAAAATTATTTTGTTGTTGTTGTTGTTGTTGGAAAAGAGGGAGGGGGCAGAGGACCCAAGAAACAAAGTGTTAAATAAATGATCATAACTACTATCAGGTAAGAAAAAAAACAAAAATTATTGGGCCCCATGGCTCATACCTGTAATCCCAGCAACTAGGGAGGCTGAGCCAGGAGGATGGCAAGTTCAAGGCCAGCCTTGGCAATTTAGTGAGACCACAAAATAAAAATATTTTAAAAAACTGGGGGTGGGGGGCATAGCTCAGTGGTAGAGCGCCCTGCATTCAATCTCTAGTACCGCAAAAAAAAAAAAAAAAACAAATCAAACAAAATAAAAACCTCTTTGCTGTTACTGATCTTAAAGAAAGGGGTTATCTATATGATGAGGATGGACTGAGTGTAGTAGTGAAAACTGAATCAATTTCAGCACCTGAAAATACAGAAAATCCTAAAAATAGAATCTTCAGCGTATTACTTTCAGCCTCCAAGGAAGCAACCAAATGATTCAAAGTGGCCACTGATCTTGAAAGACGCAGCAGGGCTCACAGCTATTCATGACTACATTCCTGTGTGGATACATAAATTTACATCACATTTTAAAACAGACTTGCTGAGTTGGAGATGTGGCTCAGTCCATGGTAGAGGGCTTGCCTGGCTTTCATGAGGCCCTGGGTTTAATCCCCAGTACCACAAGTAAATGAAAAATAAATATGTTGGTAAATCTAATTCCTTATCAATTAAAATATAACTTGAAACTGTGACCACTACATAGGCTAACAGGATAAAAGAACCACACGCAGAAGTGTGCATTCTTTGCCAATCAGTACTCATTAGAAATCTTTCTCAAGAAGACAATGATAGCACAGCTGATGCCTGCCACCTAGTGGGAATTCTAATGATGACGTGGTTTTTGTAAATATCAGTTTCAAGGCTGTCCCAAGCAGGAAGTAAATGCAAAACTCTGCATAAGCATATCCTCTTAATTTCTGGTTTGAACCATAAATTTAAAATCAGATTCATTACTCTGATCTAGAGCTAAAAAAGCAGTCAACAAATCTATCCTCTCTGAAGCTACCTTCCTCAGACCAAGAGTGACCCTGGAGCTAAATTTATCCCACTGGACAAATCACAGCCCTGGAGAGGTCAGCAGCTATACCTAAGGAACCAGGGGGCCTGGGTTCTAGAACTCACACCCACCACCCGATTGTCACTCTCTGTCTATCTGTCCTCTATGACTCTGTTCCCTTCTGAGTGGTCACCGGATGCTGGGGAAGATAGAGGGGAGGGATCGGGTGACTGTGTAACAGGTACAATGTTACAGTTAGATAAGAGGAAGCTGGTGTTCCGATGCACAGCAGGGTGACTATGGTTGCTATAGATATTTCATGATATCTACAAGGAAGAAATTCGGATGTTCCTACCACTAAGAAAAGATAAATGTATGAGGTGATGGGTATGCTGAATATTGATTTGATTATTATACAATGTGCTGGGCACACCCGTGAAAAAGCAGATAACACAATTAATAAGACAGTAGAGTCATTGTGGTTGTTGTAGGAAAAAGTAAGAAAATTCTAGAAATAATTAGATAGTAGTATCATTGTTTGGATATGGAACTGAGAAAGATGCAAGGGTCCAAGGTGATTCCCAGGTCTTGGGTCAGAGGCAGCTGGATGGATTATTGCCATTCACTGAATTGAAGGGCACAGGAGAACCAGGTGTGGAGGAAGATCATGAGCTCAGGTAAGTTTGAAAAAAGAGGCTCATGGAAGACCCCAGGGGATATGGTGAGCAGGCATGTGAAGAGACCAATTTGTAGCTCAGAAGAAGCATTCAACTATAACACGTGATAAGCAGAGGGCATTTGTCAGAATATAGTGAGAAGAGGGCACAGAACCAATACTCAATGTCTGGGAAAACTGGAGCAGGTGAAGGAGACTGCAAAGAGGGGCTAGTGAGACAGAAAGAAAATCCTATAAGAACACAGTGCTGTAGGTGCCAAGAGGAGAAGGCTCACCCCCCCCATGAGTGGACCTGGTGGAGCAAGTCACACGGGGATGGAGAGTGACCTCTGGCTTCAGAGACCTTGTTGGCCTGGTGATGCGTCGTCTGTGGAGTCATGGAGCCAGGAGGAGGTGGAAGGAAGGATGCACAGGAAAAATGTGAACCAGGAGTATAGGGTCTGGCAGTGAAGGTGAGAAGAGAGAGGAAGGTGGCTACAGGTTGCCTGGCGGTCAAGGCCTGATTCTTAATTTGGTGAAGACTTACAGAAAGGATGGACCCAGTCAAGATGGAGAGGTTGAAAGGCCAGATCAGAGAGGTAATAACTAATGTGTTAAAGTTCACAAGAAATATGTAGGGATCCAGGGCACTAATACAACTTTGGCGTTAGGAGGCAAAACCCTTCTTCCACTGTGACTGAGAGAACAGGGAAGGAGAATACGTGATAGGGGAGGTTAAGGTAACTCTAGCTACAATTTCTCCATAAATTGAGATAGCTTCTTTAGTTCAAAGTGAGAGAGATGGAGGGAAGCAGAGTTTTAAGAAGACAGAACATGTGCCCTCTCCAATGAAATATATTCAGCTTTCCGACGCTGAATTAAGGTGACCACAGTCTAATGGCACCCATCTGGGCAGCTTTGTGGCTTCCACCAGCAGAGCTCAGTGACCACATGCTGACAGAGAGGGCAGATGAACAGGTTCCTTTGAGATGAACAGCTTCCAAGCAGGAATGAAGGAGGAACAGAGAGCAAAAGAATTTAGAACACATCCTAGTGTTATAGAAATAACGGACCCCAGAATCTAAGAGAAAGAAGTGAAGACAGAACAGGGCAGGGTGGATAAAGGGAGAGAGAAGAGAACGTCAACTAACAGCTCTACAAAGTCAAGCATTGATAGATTCTGAGACATGGGGATATGCATGTGGCACAACACTTTAGGCAGAAAATACAGTAACACTAATTGGTTGCCTATCTGACCCTCCTCTCACTATATGAAGTACACACTTGAGCTCAAAGCAGTTATTTTAAAATATTGAATGAATGAATGCATGATGAGGAACTGGTTCCTGACATGAGCAGGAGTCTCCAAAAAACCAAAAAACATTCCCTGAGGTCTGGTGTGCGTGTCACTGTTCTGGGTGCTCAGAATCTGATGATGAGCCCAACAGACATGGGATTTTCCCCAGGGGGCTCCTTCTTCTGTGAGGGAAGACAGACATAAACACCACGTTGCAAAATATCAACTGACATCAGTACACACCTTGTTGAGAAAGAGGTATACAAATCTTCTTGGATCCTCTATATGGGAAGCCAATTAGGCCATGCACAATTCTTATTTGTGTGAGTTCTGGGCAGAATTAACTATCCCAAAGAATCAACAGATTAGTGTCCTTGGTAAATATACTCTGCCTGGTAACAATTCATTAAAATTCACTGAATGCCTACCATGGCTCATACATTCTGTTGGTAGCACCTACCATATGTAATATTATCTCATATTCCAGACGCAGAAACTGGGTCCTAGAGAAATTATTAATCAAAAGTCACTTTTGTTGATTAGTGGTAAAGGCAGGATTCCAACCTAACTGGGCCTCAGTCTGGCTTCTTTGTTCCAGAACACATTCAACTCTTCATTCTCATAGAGCAAATGTGTGAAATAACACATTTTCTTTCCTTATGATTTGGTTAAGGAAATTGAATGCTTCTCTCTCTCAGTGTTAGACATATAAACAATCACAGCAAGAGATTTATATAAAAATACTTATAATTACACAAATTATGATAGTAAAATTTCTCTCAAGGCAGCCACAAATTGGGAACCAGGTGAGCAAACAATGCTTTATTAAGTTAATGGAACATAATATTATTACGAAAATGATAAATAGTTAGACTACATGTATATATATATATATATATATATATATATATAATTATTGCTGGTTAAAATATTTATGCCAATGTACTGAAATATTGGTTTCAAAATTCATTTTCTCAAATCCCAGTTTCACAGCTGTGAGGGTTCGCAGAGACCATCTTGTTTTATAGTCTAAGAAACTGGAGCAGTATTGAAGCTAAAACATTGGGACAAAAAAATTCATGGGTCCAGATGGATTTCTGCATCCTTCAGTTCTAAGGAGAGGCCAACTTACTTATACTGGAGTGGGTAATTTTCTTTTGTTTATATCATGTTTAAATCAACTATCCAAAAATGTTATGCCATATATATTAATGCATTCAAGCATTTAGTAAGTGACTATGTCATGCCCATCACTTTGGGGAAAACAAATGTATATAACATTTATATCCACATAGGTCCTATTTCACTTACCTGGGGCTCTGAAAGATAATTAGACCCCTTTCTTCTTCATAAATTGCTGCCTCTGTATGCATGCTTTTATAGATCAGTGACAAGAACAGCTCACACTTTAGTAGGAAAAGATGAAGTATTCAGATTGTTTGGATAAATGTGGTAACTAACATTAAACTTGGTTCCAGAAAGCTACCAATATCGGTTAACACCACCAGGCTCTGTTGGAAGCACACCTGGGGAGCTTCCAACCCCACAGCAGTCAATGCTGGAAAGAACTAATTCCACAGGAAAAGAAAACACGTGAAGAATTCTTCTCTGCTGTCCAAAGGCGCCACGTTCTGGGAGCAATGTCAAGAGTCCGTTTCTTAAATTTCTAGTGTCAAATAAATTGTGGCTTTTTTTGGTTGATAGAGAGGTAGGAGTAGATGTTTTTCACATTTCATAAGATCTTTGGGGGCCCCCATCTGTCTTTACTTTCTTATAAGGCCCCAACTGTGCATCAAATAAATGCTATTTAATGTCAAAAAGTCAAATGGATTTTTTTCAACTCCCATATATTCCTTTTCAATTCAGATTCATGCTCCTTAAAATGTTTTCAAACATATTTCATCATAAAATTCAGATGTAACTTGGAAAATACTCTTAAAAAATACTAAATCTTCAAGCACCAAACCCTCTAGGTGTAGGGTACTTTTTATAAGTGAAAAAAAAATAAATGTTTAGAGTAAATTACCTCAATTCTGGTTTCAAAGAAGTATGTAAATCTGATTTCAGTAAATTAAGTAGTTTAAAATACACATGTGATAAATCTCACTTCTGGGAGTATAACAAAGGAATTAAGAACAAGATGTCAATGATATATGTGCACATGCATTCACTGAAACTTTGATCAGAATAATCAAAATGTAGAAGCAAAGTAAATGTCCATCCATGGATGAATGGATTTAAATATCTCTGTATCTATCTATCTATCTATCTATCCTATCCGTCCATCCATCCATCTATCTATGCATGAAATATTATTTAACCTTAAACAAGGAGAAAATCTGGGCCTGGATTGCAGCTCAGTGGTACAGTATGGTCTTAGCATGCTCAAGGCTGGGGCTTAACTCCAACACCAGAAAAAATTAAGAAGAAGGAGTCCTGTTGTGCTACCATGAGTACACTAGGCTAAGTGAAATAAGCCAGTCACAAATAGCCAAATACGACATGGTTCCACTTCTATTGTTATAAAGTAGTCAAATTCATAGAAACAGAGCAGCATGGTGATTTCCAGGGCTGGGATAGGGAAGAGAGAAAACAGAATTTTTCAGTGGACATAGAGTCTCAGTCCTGCAAGTCTCAGTTCTAGAAGTCTGTTGTATTAAAAACTGTTAAGAGTGGGCTGGGAATGTAGGTCAGTGGTAGATCCCTTGCCTAGCATGCCCTGGATTTGATCCCAGGCACAACACACACACACACACACACACACACACATACACACACACACACACACACACACACCACACATACACACACACACACACACACACACCACACAAATTATTAAGAGGATAAATTTACATTATGTTTTTTTTTAAAACACAAATACATGTGTATTTAAAAAGCAAATATATGTAGTATTAAATCTCTCCAGATTTGTACCAAGCAGGATATACATACATATTCTCTCTCTCTCTCTCTCTCTCTCTCTCTCTCTCTCTCTCTCTCTCTCTCTCACACACACACACACACACACACACACACACAAATTCTTCAAGTATGGAGAGGGGAATGGGGAAAATTGATTGACTCTCTCACTTTCTGGTCACCATTCAACCAATCAAACCTTAAAAAAGACTCTACAGGGGCTGGGGTTGTAGTTCAGTGGTGGAGTGCTAGCCTTGCACATGTGAGGCACTGCCTTTGATCCTCAGTACTACATACTAAATAAATAAATAAATAAAGTTTTTTTTAAAGACTTTACAGTGTTACATCGTGATGCTGAAGTGTAGGGTCAGAATAAATATGCAAAAGAGGTCTTATACAAGAGGATGGATACCTAGATGCATGTATTTTAGTTTATTTTCTAAGGTGTGTGTGTGTGTGTGTGTGTGTGTGTGTGTGTGTGTAAGAAAGAAGGGCATATGTATTGGGAAGATGGGAGGTTATTGTCATTTGGTCATTAAATAGATAAAGCTAAATACCTAGCACTCAAAGTTTCAGGAAAAAGTAGGTGTAAGTATGCAGAGAGCAGGAAGGAGGAAGGCCAGCTACCATGGGCCCGCACACCCTGAGAAAGCCGAGCCTGGGCTGAAGGGAGCCAGGTGAGGAGGCACCAAAAGTTCCGCAGGCAACAGAAGCAGCAAGCTTTGAAGACCCAGGGTCCTGGTGCTTTTAACGTCCCCGAAGCCCAGGTCAGGAGAGCAGAGATATTAATGTGGAGGTCGAAGGGGACGCTAAGAAAAAGTAGAGATCAGGAGGGTCTCAGTGCTTGGGGTTGGCTCTACTTGATCCCAGTGCAAAC
The DNA here is from genome assembly GCF_045843805.1 of Urocitellus parryii. Taxonomy (NCBI): domain Eukaryota; kingdom Metazoa; phylum Chordata; class Mammalia; order Rodentia; family Sciuridae; genus Urocitellus; species Urocitellus parryii. Next base: position 23,930,005 of record NC_135544.1, on the reverse strand, counting down.
CACAGAGTAGGAAGTGACATGACCAGCTCTGCCTTGGTTAACATCTCACTGTTTGGAGAAGGGGACAGGAGGAGGACCTCCCTGGGTGTGGTTAAGAAGGTGCCCCCAGAGGGTGGGGCTGTAGCTCAGTGGTGGAATGCTTGCCTGGCACATGTGAGGCCCTGGGTTCCATCCTCAGCACCACATAAAGATACATAAATAGAAAATAAAGGTATTGTGACATCTACAACTACAAAAAAAAAAAGTTAAAAAAAAAAAAGAAGAAGAAGGTTCCCCAGGGTATGGCTAAGAGGTACACCTGGGTGTAGCTGAGGGCAGCCTGGGCGTGGCTAAGAGGGTACACCTGGGTGTGGCTGAGGGCAGCCTGGGCGTGGCTAAGAGGGTACCCCTGGGTGTGGCTTCTTAGAGGAACAGGAATGAAACCACGTGGAAAGAGCACAGGTTTATGTTTGTTGAGAAGGCTGATTTCACCTGGCGGGTGGACATGAGGAGTAAGGGAGTAAGCAAAAGATGCTGCTGAGTTTTCTGGCTGAGCCACTGAGAGGATGGTGATGTCCTCGCAGGCTTGAATTTCGGTGGAGGAGGAATTTGTGCAGAAATATATGTCTGTTATGAACAAGCAGAGTTTGAAATGCCCTCCTTCTACATTCTTTCTTCCTCCCATTCCAGTCATCCCAGATAATACTCTGTATTTCTTATCATAAATCATAGAAAACAAGGCTGGAAAAAAATCTTGGAAATCATTTGATTTCATTCTATGCACGAGGAAACTAAGATCCAAAGGATTTAGGAGAATTCCCCAAAGATATACAGGATTCTAACCCCAAACACACTTCTTGACCCATAGCCAGTACTCAGGGCTCCTTCCTAGTACCCTGGGAAGGTCCTCTCAGCAGTTTTGTTTGTTGTGATCCTGGCGATGGAACCCAGGGCCTTGTTCGTGCTCAACCACTGGGCCACATTCCCAACCCCTTTTCATTGTCATTATCTTAAATTTTTTTTTTTGTTGTTCACACTGGGGATTGAACCCAGGGGCACTCTACCACTGAGCTACATCTTTAGTCCTTTTTATTTTTTTATTCTGAGACAGGGTCTCACTAAGTTGTTGAGGCCTTCAACTTGTGATCCTCTTGCCTGGGTTGCTGGGATTCCACCCGTGTACCACTGCACCCAGCTCATTCATTGTCATCCTCTTGACTACTTGCCCTGAACAAGAAGCTCAGCCTCCTGAAGTACTCGCTTCAACATGAGAAATATTTGGCCTTCTTACCAACTCAGGCAGCTTTGTCTGCGAAAGTTCTACATTCACAGAAGTAAAAATAATCAGACACAATAGAAAAGTTTAAAAATAGTGAAAGTTATTCCCTGGTCAATTTAGCCACAGAAATCTCATTAGGTCATTTCAGCTTTCACTATGATTACTTAAAAACAACATAAATCATTGAGTACATTTTCACTAATCTACACATCAGTTTTGACTAAGGAGTACCTTCAATCTCCATTTCTGTGCATTAGAGTTGCCCATAGAACTTCATTCTTTCAACCAGCGTCAATAGGATTTGCAACAATTCTTTTCTGAAGATATAAAATCTACAGCTTTTGCTCACTGAGCTTTCATTTTTACAACCTATTAGAGTAAAACGGTAGATGCCAGAAACAACATAATATCGAATGAGGGAACAAAACCCAAAACTTGACCCAACACAAGTTAAACAAGAACAAAAGAATGCTTACCTGAGGCGGGAATCCTTAAAGGTGTCAAGATATTCAGGGTAACTCCATGCGATTTGGCTTCCTTTACATCGAAGCTCTACCGTTTGACCTGCCATCAGACTCAGGGTAGCAGCGGGTTTCTGGAAGCGACCTTTTTCCATCACTTGCATCATGATAGACTGAGTCTTTGGTGTGGAGTCAGCTGAGTCCCTATCTTTGATTTTAGGAATTTTGGGTTTCACCTTTTTGTTGGTAGGTTTGATTCTGTTCTCTCCTTGCTCTTTTGGACGCTTGTTCTTGGGAGGGTCTTGGCCAGCAACTGTGCAAATGGGAGGAGAGAGAAGTGGGCTAGCATTGTGACATCCCCGGAGTATGTGAAAGCCCAAGTGGGTAATCTTTTAATACCCCTCTTGTCGGATCTTAAACCTCCAGCCTCCAAGACTGAGAGAAAATAAATTTTTGTTGTTTAAGCCACTCAGTGTATTTTGTTACAGCAGCCACAGTGTTAATGGCAGGAGTTGGAGTTGGGCTCATGTTCCATAGAGTTGAAGAATGAACAGAGTTGGGAATGCCTCCAAGGGGTTAAGGAGATTCTAAACTAGGATTGAGAAGAGCCGATGGTACTGGCCTTGGGCAACCCCAAGATGAAGCACTGACTCCTGACCTAGAGGAGCCTCAGGTCTTCCAGCCTCCAGGAATACCCACTCCCCCTCCTTATGCTGGGGCCTGGACCGGAGAGAGAACCCCAAATCTGGTTTGGCAGGAGGAGCTTCCTAGCAGACCTTAGGAGTAACTCCGAGTACCGCTGGTGGTCAGTGCTGGACAGCAGCACCTACAGGTTTCTGTGGGAATCCACAGCAGGGAAGTTGGTCCAGAAAGTTTGCCTGGAAGAAACAACACCTGGAAAGGAAGTTTGGACTCCCTGTACACTGCATCTGAGTTAGACAGTCCTACGCTCCTACCTAGCTCTGGGAGTGTCAGCAAGTCAAGGAGCAGCTGAAACCACAAAGGCAAGGGGCAGATCTGATGGCCTCACTATGTCAAGACCTAGCCAGATGTCTCACCTTCTTGAGGCCCAAAGAGCAGTCAACCATTCTAAGAGATGGCCTCCTCACTCATTCCTGCCCACCTGTCCCCCCCTGGACTTGGAGTTGGACCTTTGCATTGAATGCCTCTGGCTGATGAGGATGGACTTCTGCTGAACTGCCCCATCACTTTAATAAGAAGGAAAAAACTCCAGGCAAATACCAATCTAGGACTATGAGGACAACTCGGTGGCTCAAGGAGGAAGAGGCCTGTGATTGGACCACCGCTCTCCTCTACACCAAGATGGCCCCTCCAGCTTTGCTTATGATCAAATGCAGCAGAAGTGACAATTATTTGTGAAGGGAAAGCCAATAATACTAAGCAGCCATTAAAAAGGAGAACCAGCTTTTCCTCTACCAAAAGTAAAACAAGACTGTGCCTGTGGAAAGGAAGGAACAAGGCAGACTGGTGCCAGGAGGGGGACTGAGAGAATGGGTGAGGGTCCAAGGACATGGCAGAGAGGAGCCAGGGAGAGGATGAGCTCACAATGTGTGGCTTTATTGCCAGCTCAGCTCCACAGCCAACATCCATCTGCTGTTCAATAGCCCCAGGCACTTGTGAGACTTCCAACAGGACGAATTAGCAGTTAGGATGGGCTAGATTATGCTGCAGTAAGGATATGCCCCCTCCCCAAATCTCAGTGGCTCAAAATAGCAAAATGAAGGAAATATCTGAACTCACAGTATCTTGGCATCAAATGTATGGGTTTTTCCCATCAAGAAATTATCCAAGTCTCTTGATACTAACTAATAAGGTGTCCTATTATTCACTTCAGTTCTGATACTATCTACCTAGCGTAAGCATAGACCCTGTGTTCCTGGAAGAGGCCTGAAGATCCCAACAAATTAGGTTCAGTCACTCACCCCAAAAACAAATGGAAAAGTAATAGTGAAAAGCAGGAAAGGAACTTTAATTAGTATAGCTATACTGGGAAGACAAAGAGGATGAGTATTTCCAGTTCTATCTTCCAGGGTACTGGTATGAACTTCCAGATTATATAGATAAAAACTAGAGAGATGCACAGTCAAGCAGTCTTGGGAAAACTATGGTGGATCATTATCTCAGGATTAGTAAGGTGGGGCCTGATCTAAGATAAGAAAGTTGCAATTGTCTGAGAAGGAGTTTGCACTCATGCAAGATGTTTATCAATCAAACCCATCCTTCCTTGAATCCAAGGTGACTCAGATGCAAAATGGAGACAGAGATGCCAAGTTTTTAATTTGTGCTTTTAGCTACCCATTGGACATTCCCAGGCCCAAGTGAACAGCCTAACTCCTTGTTACACCCACAGGTTAAGGGCCCAGTCACAGGAGTTGCTCTCATATTAGATGCTACTGAGTCTCTGGTGCTTTTGGCTAACTGGATTACAAATCAGGGATTCCCATGACCCCCTCCTCATGTTTGATAATTTTCTAATGACTCATAGAACTCAAGGAAACACTTCACTTGTGTTTACCAGTTTATTATAAAGGATACAAATGAACAGCCCAAAGCAGAGGTACACAGGGCAATATGGAGGGACATTTGTGTTCCCGTGCTCTCTCCAAGCACACCATCCTCCTGCACCTCATAAGTTTAGCCCATGAAGCTCTCCAAACCCCTTTACTTAGGGTTTTTAATGGAGTTTCCATTATGTAGGCATGACTGATTAAATAACTGGCCATTGGTGATTGAACTCAATCTGCAGCCCCCATCTCCTTGCCAGAGCTCAGGGAGTAGGGCTGAAAGTTCCAATCCTCTAATCACATGGTTGGTTCCACTGGGCAACAGCCTCATCCTCTAAAAATCACCTCATTAACATAAACTCAAGTATAGTGGAAGGGGCTTATTGGATTTTTTTTTTTAAAGGTATTCTCTCATCCTTCTAATTCAGGAAGCTACAACTGCTCAGAACTGTGGACAAAGACCAAAAATATATTTCTTCTTAGATCACGGTATCACAGAAGGTTAATTTTGCTCATTGCACATACCCATAAAGTGTTGACTGGACAGGTCATCCTTACACAAGGACCTCCTCTCACCTCAGGACCCAGGCTAACAGAGCAGCCACCAGAACACTGCCAGACACCAAAGCAGAGGAAAATGGAAGAAGAAGATTTCTCACTGCTTTTGAAGCTTCAGTCTAGAAGCTGTTATTGACCAATTCACCTGTTATTGACCCAAATAAGTCATATTTAACTTCAAGGGAGGTAAATGCAATACTACCATGTTCTCAGAAGAAGACCTATAAATTATGGTAACCAGAGCTCTAAGGACTCACACCCAGGGTCTGCAGATGAAGCCATGAAGGAAAGAGTAACTTACCCTGAACAGGTGGAACTGAACAGGTCATGATTTTCTCTGTGAGCAGGGCAGCAATGGGCCTTCCCTCTGATTATTTGTATATGCATAGGAACTTGGAGGAAGCAAGGAATCTGGTTGCTCCCAAAACAAAGAATGTAAAGAAAAATCTTTGGTTTTTCACTTTATACACTTTTGTAATGTTAGGAATTTAACCATACAATTAATTTTGTGTGGATTAATATATGAAACTCAGCATACCCGCCCCAACTATTAAAGAATTGAGTGCTTCGATTTACAATAGCCAAACTACAGTACTAATCTATGTGTCCATCAATGGATGAATGGATGAAGAAAATGTGGTACAGATACACCATGGAGTTTTACTCAGACATAAAGAAGAATGGAATTTTCTCATTTGCAAGGAAATGGGCAAAATAAGCCAAATGCAAAAAGTACAGGGTTGTATGTTTTCTCTCAAATGTGGAAACTAAAGAGGAAAAAGGAAAAGAAAGGTGTGTGTGTTGGGGGGCGGGCAGGAAAATCAGTAGATGAAAGGGAAAGGAGTGGTGGTGGAGGGGAAATACTGTGGAATGTCATTGGCCAAATTATATTGTTATATTTTGTGCATCTACAAATATGTTGCAACAAATCCTGCTATTACACACAATTGTAATGGGAAAAATACCCTCTTTCTCATTGTCAAAACTGTTTGCATTAATTATCACAAATAATCATTATTCATTCATTCTTTAGTTTAAACAATTTTAAAGGAATATATTTCAGCTTCAAAAATATTATTCAAATTCAGCAAAATATTTGACATATGAACTAAAATTTGCCCTTATAAATAAAAAAAATATTATTCCTTGTAGTTCATTCAAAATCTGCTTTTGGTCTTATTCATCCCTGAGTTCTCACTGTTCGGTTTGAGTCTACCATTTAAATGCAGAGTCTTGGAGTCTCATGGGACTGGAGACCCAACTAGCTCCAGAAGTGTACTCAAAAGACTTTGCGCCATAGCAAACTCTCTTTCAAAATGAAAGTGTAAAGTGGATTCTAAATTTGTCAAGAGCTGACAACATTCATGCAGAATACAAGGTCTCTTAAAGAAAAAGTGCTAAACAGATGCTAACTTAAAGCTTACAGATAAGTTATTAAAACTAAACATTAACTGTAGCAATGGTTCAGAGTTGAGCCAATGAAATATACTTGGAGGAGGAGGATCTTATCACCAACGTTGTCGAGAGTTGGCAGCAAATAGAGATAATTAAAAAGCTGACCTACTTTAAGTTGGCGTTCTTATTGTTTTGCCTTCTCTTCAGACAATGCACCCTTTATTACCTGTCTCAGGGAGAGTTGCTCCCATGGCCCTGCCCTTGGCAGGCCACTGGGCTCTAGAAACCTCAGCAAAGTCTCCTATAGCCGTGCCGTTGTCCACTCACCAAGGATAAAAAGGCGAATAGGCACCTAAGTTTCAGCTGGACCATCTGTCTGCATAAGCTCAAAGGGTGACTTGATCTATGCCCAGAGATTTACACAAGCATCCAAACTTATGGAACCTTGGAAATCAATTAGGTAAAGTCCTTGTGCTATAGATTAAAATAATAAAGGATGCTCTAAAAAGTTAAATAAATTGTGCATCACTCTACTTATGAGTGGCAGATGGTAGAATAAAACTCAAGTCTCCTGATCCCTATTCCAAAGTGCTCATTTCACTATGTGGAGACAGACATTTTGTATATATTTGCAATAGATGACTACACAAACATCAGCCAATTGAGGGAATTGCAGGGCATTTGTATAAAATGGGGAAAATGATAAGTCAGGAGAAAATCATAATCAAAACTCAATTAATTTGAACTGAACTATGAAATGATAAACTAGGATACCAGAAAAGGCTTACCCTTTGATCTTTCATTTTCCTTTTCCTTTATGGTTCTGGGGATTGAACCCAGAACCTTCAGTATGGGTGCAACACTCTACCAACTGAGCTATATCCCCAACCCATGCCATTTGATCTTTTTTTTTTTTTTGTTATTGAAGTTTATTTAACAAAAAGTTTAATATGAAAGTGTACATGACCCAATTTTCAAGTCATAGTTAAACAGGGCTTCTGGAGGGAGGACATAGATTTCTCTGCTGAACAGCCGTTATTTATACTCGTTCTAAGGCTTCTAACATGATGATACTGTTTCCTCGTATTACCACCATTCCAATATTGTTCTGTTGTCCACTAGTTGCCATCTCCACACATTCATCTATTACAAGATTCATGAAGGGATCAAATCTCCGCAATATTCCTTGGACATGTCTGCCACCATTTAATTTCAATGATAACTTCTTGTCCATAAATTTTTTCAGCTCGGGAGGATGAGCCTTGCTCATATTGTCTACTCTTCAAGCTCAAAGCCGCTTTTTTGCCATTTGATCTTTGAGACAGAGAGGAGCCATTTAGCCTCCACTCAGTTCAGCCTGAGCCAGACTCTGGAACCAATCCGGCTCCTGAGAACTCTCAGCTCAGTGCCCACTTCCGGTCCTCAGTACACTGCCTTCCTTGGGCTGGTAAGCCTTGCTCCCTGAGACCTGCTCTTTTCTGTGGCCTCAGGTCTGGTTAGGACCAGCTCCTCTCCTAGGCCTTTGTTTCTTCTTATTTCCTTTCTTTCCTCTACTCCAGTTCTTCTGGGTCATAGTTCCTGCTGAACTTTCTCAATCCCCTTAAGGAGTAGAACTGTGTCCTTGAACCCTGTTCTCCTAGACAGAGTTCCCAGTGCCTGTTGCTGAAACTGTTGTTTGTCTAGACTCTCACTGACCTTCATTATTTGATTTATTCACGCTTGGTTCCACACACAGTGGCTACCTGCACAGGATTCCTCAGCCTCTTAGAAGGAGAAGCTCTGTAACTGGTGGGAATATATCAGACAAACAGAAGTTCACTGATTCAGCAACATTAATTATGAAGCAGAAGCCTCAGCTTTGCAATAAGGTAGAAGTCACTTTTTTCTTTCTTTCTTTCTTTCCTTCCTTTTTTTTTTTTTTTTTGTTACTGGATATTGAAACCCAAGATTTTGAACATGCTAGGTAAGCACTCTACCATTGAGCTACATGCCTGCCCCTAGAAGTCACATTTTCCCCCCTAAAGATAAAAATAAAAGCCTACCATGATAATGTCCAAGTTATAAACATTTTAGTCACACTATGTCTATGAGATTAATAGATCTCCAGACTAATGTCTAACTTGGTGTTTTCTTTATCATATAACAGGAATTCAAGTGATCAAAATGACAATAAACAACTGGGGGCGATGGTGCATGCTGTAATCCCAATGATGCAGGGGACTAAGGCACGAAGATTGCAAGTTCAAGACCAGCCACAGCAATTAGCAAGGTCCTAAGCAACTCAGCAAAACCCTGTCTCAAAATAAATAATAAGGGCTGGGCATGTGGCTCAGTGTAAAAGCTTGTCTGGGTACAATCCCTAGTTTAAAAAAAAATCACTAAATGACAATAACCTTCTTAAATCCTTTGGAATTTAGTCTTTGTCTGACTTCTGAACTGTCAGATCCTATGTGACTGTGCTACTCAGGAACATCATATTATCTAATTACAGATATCATGTATCCAAATATTTGCTACTGTATTTGCAAAAACATATGACTTTTTTCACCAAATAGATCCATCAATTGATCCAATGTATCACTGCTCCAGGTATCTGACCACAGAATTGATCCATGATTTGGTGCTAATAACACTAAATTGAAGAAGCCAGCCTGAGAAGAGTTGGAGAGCTTGTGCATAGTCATATGTGAGGCTCTGGCTTCAAGCACATGTGTGTGTGTGCACACTCACACACATGCAGAATCCCAGCCTAGTGGCCCCACAGAGCCAGAGAATACTGGGATTGAGGAACTGCCAAAATCCATGTCTAATTTTTTTTTAAAATATGACTTACTTAACTATGTAAATTGGTTATATCCCAAAAGGCTTTATAAGAATTTGTATCATAAGTAAATAAAAGTGATAATCTATTAACATTGCATTTTTGAAACTATTGCATAGGATATTTCATAGAGAAATAGGTGGCAAAATTCACAGACAATAAAATATCATCATTGACTTGCCACCTACTAACTGCATGTCTTGGGAAGTTATTTGCCCTTTCTCTGACTGAGCTTCCTCTTCTGTAATTGAGAATAACTATTGCATGGATTGTTGTGAGGATTAAATGAGCTAGTGTGTTTAAAATGCTAAGAATAATGTGTGATCCATAGTAAAAGCTAGTTAAGTGCTATTTGTTGCTTTGTAGTTGTTTCATGTGACTCCATGGTAAACTGGTAGTGAAACAAAGAAGCTATTATTCTTTTTGTAATTAACAGATGCCAAATAGCTTACTCCAAGTCATTGAGAAGGTAGTGAATGCAAAGCCAAATCCTTTGACTCCAAGTCTAGAGAGTTCTCTGGTGCATGCCATTGTCTTTCCACCATAGAGATGAGCATCTTGTGGCAATTTCACTTTATTTGCATAAATCCCAGGCATAGCACCATTGTCTAAGTGGATTCTTGGAGGGGCCCAGCCCTTCACAAGGAGTTCCAAGTCAAACAGAACTTGACACTGGGGATGAGAGCACAGGGGCCGGAGATGACTTTTCCAAGGCATATATTAGCATCCACAAGTGAGGAGACGCTGGTCAAAAGCTCCCAGTGAATGACCCTATGTTACACAGCAAGAAGCAAGCAGGAAAAGGACCGCGATTATTCAGCATTGATTGAGAATTTCCATCCAGACCTTCTTCATGAAATCTGACCTGGCTATTGACCTCTCTAATTCTGTAGGCTTGTGTTGGAGAAGCAAATAAATTCATTAATTGAATCATTGCTGCTTAGTGGAGGATTACATGTTGAACATAGTCATTAACGTGAAAGAGCTACAGCTGTTTGTTTTCCTCCCTGATGAGCAGTTAAGGGGAAAGGCCAGCCCTGAGGGTAGCATCAAGTAACCCCCACACCATAAACCCTTTGGAGCAGCTCAGGTGTGCCTCCTTTTTACTTGTATAGACTGAGATGTCTTTTCTTGTTTTTCCACTCTTCCTGAAAAACCCCATAAGAACACATACTTTTTCTAAGATACAAAGGTGGAAAGATTAGACCTTTTCCTTTCCAGAACCCCACTCCAAAACCCCTCCTACCACTTTTTAAAGTATCATTTTCATAAAATTGCAGAGGATGCATTACTTCTGTTTCAGGATAGAATTTGAGGCATTTTCCCAGAACCGTTATTAGAACCCAGATGATGATGTGCTTCTTGAAAACCTTTATCCTCTTGGCTCTCAGTTACCTGCTGTCATTGTGCCGCTGACAATTCTGCTGTCTCCTTGGCAGCTCTTCCTTCTCTTTTCTGCTCCATCTCAGCCCCCCAAGGCTTAGCCCTGGCAGCTTCTCTCTAATGACATTCACTCTCTAAGTGACCTCACACCATCCAAGGGCTCTGGCGTCATTTACATGTGGTGAGCTGCCCTCCCTCCAGTCTTGACCTTGCCTCTGAACTCAGATCTGAATATCCCATGGCTTACTCAGCACTGCTGCTTAGAAAACTAGCTGGCATCTCAAATTGAATACATCTATAACTGAACTCTGAAAGTGATTTAGACCTGCTTCTTCTCCAGAGTTTCCTTCAACAGTAAATGGCAAGTCTGTGGACCCAGTTGCTCAGAACAAAAACCTCACAGTCTTACTGGATCCTTTTCTTTATCTCCTAAGCCATATTCAATCCCGGAGCAAATGCTTGTGGTTTTGACTTCAAAACTGACTCTGACCCCAGTCTCCTTTCCCTCCATCTACTTCCATAATCTGCCATATCCTTGCCCAAGCCATATTTTATTCACACTATTAAACCACCTCATAAGTAGGGTCCTGGTTTCCACCTAGAACTCAACTTTTAAAAATATAAATCATGGACATTTTTCTGCTCAGAACCTCCAGTGACTTTCACCTAATTTAGAAGAAAGTGTGAAGTCTTCCCATGTGCTACAAGGGTTTACCATCTCCTGTTACATCTCATGGTCCTTAGGCACCATGGTCATCAGCCACCTGGAAGCTGCTGCATTCGCCATGGCCTTGACCTGAATGCAGGGCTCTTCTTTCCAACATCTGTAGGGGTTGCTTCCTCACCTTGGCATCATGCACCTCTCATGTCTCACCCTGGGTTATTGGTTGAATTGTGTCCCTCAAAAAGACATGTTGAAGTCGTAACCCCTGGTACCTGTGAATGTGAACTCCTTGGAATAGGGTCTTTACAGCTATAATCAAGTTAATAAGATGAAGACAGAAGATAGGGTCTCATCCAGTATGACTGATGTTCTTATGAAAGGAGGAGAGACACACCAAGAGGAAAATGCCACATGAGGACAGAGACACACACAAAGAAGACAGCTATGTGACATCAGCTGCATTGGGGTGATGCAGAGGTAAGCCACAGAGAACCAAGAATTGCCAGACACTACTAGATGGAGGCTCAAAAGCATCCTGACCAGAGTTTCAAAAGCAACAAGGTCCTGCTGAAACTTTGATTTTGGATTGCTGGCTTCCAGAACTGCAAGAGAATAAGCTTCTGTTGTTTCAACTACCTGGTTCATGGTACAGGTTGAGCATCCCTAATCCAAAATCCAAAATGCTCCAAAATCCAGAACTTTTTGAGTACCAACATGACATCACAAAAGAAAATTCTCTACCCACCGAGTGCAGTGACACACACCTGTAATCCCAGTGGCTAGGGAGGCTGAGGCAGGGGGATTGTGAGTTCAAAGCCAGCCTCAGTGACTTAGTGAGGCCCTCAGAAACTCACTGCTACCCTGTCTTTAAATAAAATATTTTAAAAAGGGGATGAGGATATGACTCAATGGTTAAGTGCCCCTGTACCCTGGTACACGCCCCCCCCCAAAAAAAAAAGAAAAAGAAAACAAATTCCATACTCAACTTCTTGTGACATGTCACAGTCAAAATACAGATGTACTAAAAATATTGTACATGAGGCATATATTAAACATAAATGAAATTTGTGTTTAGACTTAGGTCCCCATCTTTATTATAATCACTTATATATGCAGATATTTCAAAATCTGAAATATGAAGCATGTCTGATTATAAGCATTTCAGATAAGGGATACTCAACTTGTTTGTTATAGCAGCCACAGGGAACTAATGCACCTGGGTTAATGATTCTTCATGCCACTTATCAATTCCCAAAATTATGTCTTGTTTATTTATTTATTTACTTTTTAAAAGTACATGACCTGATTTTTTTTTAATATTTATTTTTTAGGTGTAGATGGACACAATACAATGCCTTTATTTTTATGTGGTGCTGAGGATTGAACCTGGGTCCCACCCATGCTAGGTGAGCACTCTACCGCTGAGCCACAATCCCAGCCCCATGTCTTGTTTATTTATTATCTATCCTCTCCATTTGCTTATGAGTACCTCTAACTGGGATCTTGGGCAATTTATTCACTGTTTTCATGCCTCAGTTTCATGCTACTGAGGTATGAAATGTGCACCTCTAATCACCTCCACCTCATGAAGAGAAATAACATTTCTAAAAACATAACTCACATTAGAATTAGGCATGGCAAACTTTACTAGGTTAGGACAGATGTTCGCCCCCACTTGCAGGGAATCCTTTTCCTCCTCATAAAAACCTCTCTCCCAGATGTGATCTCAAAAGCCAAAAGGCCATGGGACAAGCCAAGCCTTGGGTCTACAGTTTGTGATTTGGGATCAGAAGCAGGTGGCATTGGGATCAATCTGCCAATCAGAGACCAGCATTAAAAGGACTTCCAGTATGACTTTCCTTGGTTGTTCCTGGTCTGAGCCTGCCCCGCAACTCAAAACAGAAAAAAATAAAAAATAAAAATAAAAAAATAAAAAACACCAAAAATAATTCTGGCTAGGCTGGGAAAAGTGTTATATAACTTAATAAGGCAAATTTACTGCCAAGTATGTGTTCAATATTTTATCCATGGTCTATAAATCATACATGTGGACTTTAAAAAACAAAATCACAGCACTATTTTCACACATAAAATTTACTCATTATTTCTTATAAAATATTCAGTCTGTATTCAACTTAATACTGAATGAATCACATTTTGTTTAAACAGATGCTAATTAATTTAGGCAGATGTTGGTAACAATTCACATGATCTGGGTACACCTTGGCCTAAGACATCTCCTGAACCTCTGAGACTGGCATCTTGGGTATAAACAAAATGAATGGACTATTTGAAATTATTTTGACTGGCCATCTCTTTCCCTATTCAAAAAAATGGTACCAAATACTGCATTTCCTCCGTTTCAACTGTCACATACAGGGACCTGCCAGGAGCATTTTAATATTGGATTTTACAAACTGAACTCATGCCAACTTCTCTCTGGGCAAAGAGTAAACATTGCTCCTCCAGCAGAACTCTGCCTCTATTTTATTAAGCATGGCTCTAGGCTGAAGGATCCTCATGCTCAACTTCAAGTCCCACAAAACACCCTGAACTTCCCAAAGTAGAATTTTTTTTTTCTCTCCAAATGATTATAATTTCACAGGAAAGAAAGAAACTGTTCAGGATTGAGGAGTGTTTTAAAATTTGAACCAGGTTGAGCCAGTGTGAGGTGGCATAACAGCAAAAAAAGCTGCTTTCCAACCAAATCTAAGCAAATGCATGGCTGTAGCCAAGGAATTTCAAGGGAGGTTTGAGGAAACCAGGATGTAACCAGATGAAAGATGTACTGTAAAAATAACAACAATTAAAGAGGCAAACTAAACAGCAGATAGATACTACAAAAATAGAATATATATGATCTATACCATATATGTGTGTGTGTGTATACATAATCACACACACAAACATACATACATACAAATAAAACCGGACCCTGTGGTTTTGAGTCCACACAACAGTAAGAACCACAAGCAGGCACACGTTTTAAAAAGTGCATTTATGTGCATTTTTCTTTGCCTTTTTCCATCCCATTAGAAATGAAGCAACGTGACAGCGGTGGGGTTGAGGTTTAAGGTTTCACAAAAATTTCTGGTCAAAGACTTATGCAGATCTTGCAGGATTTAAGCCCAAACTGGTATACAGAAATAAATTCAGGACTGCGGGGGAGGACCCTTGGAATTTTGTGCAAGAATTTTGCGTAAGAATCAGCAATTGCCTTGCTTGGGTGGCACCGGCACTCAGTAGCTGAGGTCCGATTGCAGCGCGGAAATGGAAGCGATCTACCCCTTCCGCGCCACCTCCCAGACCGACACGTTGACACCGGGGTTGGACCAGGCTCTGGCTGAGGATGCTCCGTTTGCCCGCGGAGGGCTTTTTTTGCCCGAGAGGGCTGGAGCAGACCCGATGGGTTCCTGAGGGTCCAAGTAACGGCCACTTTCTCAGGAGGCTAGCAAGAGAGGTGGAGAGCAGAAGAAAGGAGACCCTCTTACCCGGGGGCAGGTGCACCGGGCAGGGAGTCGTGGGAGCAGAACCACAGACTGCCGGATGGGGACGGGGGTCGGGGGGCTATAGGCAGCACAAGCCCGATCGTATCCGTCCAGAGTCACTCACCATTCTCCAGCACCTCGAGCACCAGGAGAAGACCAAGCAGCAGCCAAACCTTCATCTTCAGGGCTGGGGACTGCGGGTCGGTGGCGCGGCGCTGAGGGCTGCGCAGGACAGGGCAGGGCAGGGGCGCAGGGGGAGGCGGCGGGCGAGGGGCGCCGCCTCCAAGTCGCGGCGGCAGCACGGGGCGGGCGGCTGGGAGGCTGCAGCTGGAGGATTCGGTTTCATGAGGAGGAACACAATTTGGGGGGAAAGTTAGGGATTTTTTTTTTTTTTCTTTTAAAAAATTCCCTGTGTAATGTGACCCCTCCTGCCCCCTGGCGGAGCGGTGAAGAGCAGTACTACTTCTGAGTTCTGAGGAAGGTCTAAAGGCGAAATGTCAATGACAATAACCACGCCTCGATTTTTCTCCAAGTCTCAGCCTTTTTTTTTTTTTTTTTTTTATCAAGTTTACAAGTTCGAGAAGGTCTTGGGTGGCACCCGCACTCAGTAGCTGAGGTCCAACCTGTGGATATGGATGGAGTCACACAATATATCTATGCAAATATCACCAGCACTTACTCCACCTGCTCAAGCAGGGCCTGTAAAAAGTGCTCTGTAAAAAGTTCCCCCTAAACTTGTTTGATCCCAGAAGGTCAGTGTCTGTCTGCCTGCCTGGTTTTCTGTCGGTCTGTCTGTCTCTCTCATTTGTTGCACTGTTGTCCTTGATTATTCCTGCTGTCACCCTATGACTGGACAGAGATGGGCTATGCACCCAGGACTGAACCTACTGAAAAAGGAGTAAGGAGCATCTTACTACAGCTGAGACATATGAGGGGAGGTGCCAAATATGGAAGAGTCTGCATTGCCAGCAGAAGGACTCACAGCTGGCCAACTCCTTCCCACCAAGATTTTGGAGGAATTGCTTGTTCCTCTAGTATACAGAAAACCCACTGCTCTGCAGAACACTATACAGGTGTTTAGGAGGATCTGTGCCCCACCCCCAAAATCCAAGTAACAGTATCAGTACCCTCCTCCCATCTTTTGTCAGCGCTCTGGGCTCCTTGTAAGTATAGGATTCATTTTCTCCAAGTAGGCTCTTCAGTTCTAGTACTGAATCCCATTCTCATGCACATTAAGAAACCCAGAAAAGGGCTAGGTGCTGTGAGTGTCAGTAGTCTCTTCTACTCAGGAAGCTGAGGGGGAGAGATTTGCCATAGTGACAAACCTTCAATTTCCTGTGCCATCTAGCTTCAGCAGAGCATGGTTTCTCCTGCCCATGACAACCATGCATGACCCACTCCAAGCTGAAACTCCAAATGGACACTCTGAAATTGCTGTCTGTCTGGACCTTGGCATAGTATAAGTTCCTGCATTTTGACACCCTGAACATCTAATCTAACCACCATTAGTACCTGCTCTCTGCCTTTCCTCTCAGTTCAGCTGACTGAACCCCTATGGCTGCCTTAACCCATTCTTAGCCTTTCTGTTAAATATATATATATATAATTGTGTGAAGTATGATGTGTGATTTGAGTGTTATAGATATTAGAAATTAAGACTTGAATAAAAGAACTTGTGATTGTCCAGCTTATGACTATCAGGTGACCCACAAGTATTCAGTGAACTTCTTTCTACAGGTGAAAATACTATACCCTGTGAATCTACATTGGTCTACATTAATGACAATGACACACAGTTCTGCAGTAGTCTAAATGCTTATCTCCAAGCTAGTCTCCACTCCTTAAAAGTGGCCATGATGGGACAATGTCCTAGTCTTCATAACCATAACATGAAACACACAGTGCACATCTGTTCAAACAATCCTCAAGTTTAGTTCCCTCCCTTTGTGAATGCAAGATCCTGGAAGGTTAAATGAGCCATGAGAGGAGTTGAGAGTCCTTGGCCTTTTCTATTCCCAGATAACAGTTTTCCCCATAAACAGTGTAAGTGGATAGCAAAGCTATAGTTGGCAAAAGAACATAGAATTCTTGATTCTTCCGGCACGAAGCAGCTAAGAAACACTCGTTTCTATGCTCCGGACCTCTTACATTGGGGGTAAGGGAGAAGTCTCCTTCCTGTTACTTCCAGTCCAGGAGTCTGTAGTAGTAATATTTGGTGCTAACACTACAATGAGACTGGCTTCCCACTGAGGCCCTGCTTCTCATCTGTAAATGTATCAAATTAATCAGAAGCACATGGATGCATGGGCATTATCAAACTTATATCACCAAATGAGCAACCCCCTCACTCAAGGCTCCTCACTCAAGGAGCACTCCGAGACTGGACCCTGTCGGCCTTATAGTTGTGCTAGGCAAATGGTGGTTGTTGATTTGTACAATCAAGGTGTAGAGTCATTCCAGCTGGCGCTTAAGCTCAAAATGCAGTAGCTTATGACAAGGTGCTTTCCAAAATGGAGTAACTCAGGTGTAGGTGAGTCTGAGAGCTCCTGTTCTATGTATCATGGAGTAACTCAGAGCAGAGCACAGAGCCTGTTCTCCACAGTCACCTTCTGGGGAGGATTCTGAGCAAAACCTCCTGGAGTGCATGCTGGCTTATGTACATCTGTCTGGCTGTCCCAGCCTGGGGTCCCTTTTCACTCTGAGTCTGTGAGTTGAGTGTTTCACACTCCCTCTCTGTTGGAGCCTGGGCTTCAGTCTAGAGTTCCCTCTTGCTGGCTCCACTGGGTAGCTAGGTCCTGTTCTGTTTTACCCCCCTGGAGCCCTAAGTCCACCCTTCTTTTGCCACTGGCATCAATT
Source organism: Urocitellus parryii (assembly GCF_045843805.1). Taxonomy (NCBI): domain Eukaryota; kingdom Metazoa; phylum Chordata; class Mammalia; order Rodentia; family Sciuridae; genus Urocitellus; species Urocitellus parryii. The sequence continues at coordinate 23,912,596 of NC_135544.1, read as the reverse complement.
GTCACTTCCCTGGTTGGACCTGCTATCCTTTCTCATTCAGAGTGTGGCTGCAGCCCTCTAACTGATCTCTCCATCTCTCCTTCTTGTGTGTCAGTGGATTATCTCCCTAGCAATTAGATCCATCTTCAAATAAAACTCACCCTGCCTCCACCCTTCTGAGGCATTCCAGCAAGGCTCATTGTCTGGAGTTCTTGACCTTTGCTTGCCTCTCTGGCTTCCTCCTATGTGGTCACTCCCCTCCTGCCCTCCATTCCTCATGGTATGCCCCAACTTTCTGCACCCCTAGCCACCGCTCCTGCTGCTCCTGCCCCAACAGTCCCCCCTCCATTTGACCATCTGCTTTCCTTTTGTCCCACCCCACTAATTTTTCATAAGATTAGCAGCCTCACTAATCTTACAAAATTTAGCTCAATCTCACATCCTGCTAGTTGTCCTAAGTACTTTCCTGGTATGTACACCTCTACAATAGCACTGACGACAGAACTCAGAATTTAGTTGTAATCTCTTTATGCTTTTCTCTTGCACTACCAACTCTGAGTTCTGTGTCCTATAAAAGTTGGCATTGTGCTACCAGTTCCTAGAAAATAATAATTATTTATTAGGAATTAACTACGTTTCAAGTAGAGTGTTAGGTCCATAGATCCTTACCACACACTTATTGTTGATCCTATCAAACAGGCTTATGAGGTAGGCACTATTGTTATCCCCATTTCGTGGATAAGGATGCCCAAAGTCAAACTTGTGGTAAGTTACAATTCAGGTTTGATTTTTCTTCTATATATGTGGGTCTAAACCTTCATTCTGCTATCCCTACAAATGAAGGCTCTTAAGCAGGGATCCCCGGATCTACAGGCAGGAAAGGCTCTAAAGATGCCCTTCTTAAATTCCTGAAATCAGAGGGGAATACTTTGTGGTTATTCTAATAAACGTGTCAACAGAGAGCTTAAAATTTAAAATGAACAGAATCCCGAGCTGTCCCATGGAGCCAGGGACTCCTGCTCGGCTTTTTGCAGGAGTAGGGAGGTATAGGTACTGCCGTACAAGCAGCCACAAGAAGAAAACAGCTGAAAATTTTAATGAATTAATACCTGAACGAAGACTGACTGACACAAGAGTTGAGGGTCCCTGTGAGCCCCAGACACAAGGAGAATCCCAAATCCACTCCAACGAATCTTTGCTGATTGTTCATAAGAAGGAGCAGACAGAAGACCTGAGAAAACCTCCTCCAAGGGTGCACGGGATGAAAACTTGCCTTCTTCCTGAACTTTTCTCTTACATAAAGCAAAAGCTGAAAGCCACTGGATGAGGGAGGGGAAAGCCTTCTACCTGTGGTTCCAGGCAAAGGTCCTCCTCTGTGGATGGAGGATTGGGAGGAAGAGCCATCTGCAGTGGGGCTAAGTTTGATAATGCAGCTCTCCTCCGGGATCCTGTACTGACACAAAGCAGAGGTCTGCTGCTGTGCTGGGAGGGACAGGAAACTTGCTCCTCCTTCCTCCAAAGCCCCTCTATTGACACAGGCCAATTTTTGTGCCTTTGGGAAGAAGGACAGGAACACTAAGGGAGGCCTCTGGTTAAGGCCCAGGCATATAAGGCCTGCTTATGACTGAGCTGACACAAGACAAGCAAAAATGACCTTAGGAGGCTTGGACTGAGATAGAAGCCACTGTGTCACCATTGCCAGGGGGCACATCTCCATCAGCAGTTGGTGTCAGTGATTGGGATTTTGGCCATTCTAATAGGGAAACATTTAGTGCTATCTCCTTATTTTCATTTGCAATTTGCTAGTGACATAATGTTGAGCTTTTTTCATATGCTTGTTTACCACCTTTATATCTTCTTTGGTGAGGTGTTTGTTCAGATCTTTTGCCCATTATTTGCTTGGGTTGTTTGTTACCTTATTTAAGGTGACTTTTACCCAACAAAGCTGACATAAAAGTGGGTGGGGGATAGAATAGTGTTAAGAAGGCAGGTCACAGACCACAGACTTGGTTTGAATTTACTAATTAGTAATTGTGTGAACTGGGCAGTTTACTTATTTTCTTTGTCACTGCCTGGATTCTTACCTCGGATATTGTACTATTGTTTCTACATCACTCAGTGGAAAAGCCAGATATAACACTATGTATGTAAGATTCCATGCATGTTGGAAAGACGTTTTTGATGTGTTTGCATTTAACACTGATCAGAAAGCAACAAACCTGGATGAAACTCATAATGGTTGTCTTTAAATCATGTGATTACAGGAGTCCTTTTAAAATGTGTATTTTCTGCATTCACAAAGTATTCTACCATGAATAAGAATTGTTTTTATAGTCAGAAAAATTGCTTTCTTTAAAAAATGAGACATTAGCCAGGAAATAAATTTAGTTGATTTCACTCCACCCTCTATTTCATGTTTAATGACTGAATTGTGTTTTATTGTATTCATAATGTATTAATAGCTTTTCATTAAATCTTTTTGTCTTGTTTTTAAACAGTGATACCTGGAGAAAGAAAATCTGGGCAAAGCACAAAGCTACAAAGTACATACTGAAGAAGATGCCAGCACACTGGCTGATCCTTGAGGTAGGCGAAGTGGAAGACCTGGGGAGAGAAAAAAATGGCGCCACATTATGAAGAAGTTTGGCATTAATGAAGAGTAGCACTGGGTCACTCTGCTTGTGTGTCTTTTTTTTCTTTCTTTCTTTCTTTCTTTCTTTCTTTCTTTCTTTCTTTTTTTTTTTTTTTTTGGTACCAGTGAATAGACCAGGGTGCTTAACCACTGAGCCATATCCCTACCCCTTTTTATTTTTATTTTGAGACAGAGTCTCATTAGATTGCTTGCAATCTTACAAAATTGTTGAGGCTGGCTTTGATCCTCCTGTCTCAGCCTCCAGAATCCCTAAGATTACAGGTGTGCACTAAGGTACCCAGCTGTACTTTATTTATAAAAGAACACTTAACAAAATACTACATAATTAATTCATTCAAAAGTATTGAAAACCCCCCACAGAATTATATGACAGGAAATGATGAAAATAATAGAAATACCCTTTCATGTATGTTACCCTTTCTATTAGCAACAAAGTATTACTTAGACACACTGTCATTTAATTTTCTCCTCTTTATAGTACTTTGTTTTAAAAAATCTTCTGTAAAAACTGCCACACAAACTATGCTTATCCCAACTTCTTTGTACCCATGAGTATATCTATAGACACTTACAAGTGAGATTATTTAGCCAAAGTCCATGGTATTTAATATTTTTGATAAATGCTACCACTTTTCCTTTCTACAAAGCTATCCCTATTTATAATCAGTTGGACTTTCCTCAGGAGCATGTATACTGACCTATTTCTTTACTGCTCCACCAATACTGAATGTGACCATTCTTTCAATTTTTATAACCTGATAGAGGCAAAAAATCACATTGTGTTCTTTCAGTTCCTATTCTGTTTATTATTATTGAAGCTGAGCATCTTATCGTGTATTTATTAGTCACATATATTTGTCTATTTTTGAAAACTGAGTTCTTTTTATTTTTGCTTTATAATAATAGTTTTATATGTATACAAATACACACATATGTACTAGCTATTGAGCTTTTGTGTATTTTACATATTTTAGACCATTTTCATCCTTCGTTTGTGTTTTTGTTAATGATGCCTTTCTTCAAGCAATTAAAGCACATATTTAATCAATTACATTTTTCAATAACTTCCTTCATGGCTTCTGGGTTTTATGTCTCTTCTGCCTCTAATTATCAAACTAAATCATGATGTTTTGTAATTTTGTTGTTCATGTGTAGCCTTTAAATCTCCCTATAATTTATTTTTGGTATGGCTGGTTAGATGTTTAGCTTTATATGTTTTTGGTAGGATGGTCATTATTTCACCATTTGGTCCTTTTTCTTTTTGAGCTTTTAGTATGTACTAAATACATATGTGAATGGATCTTTTTTGTTTTATTTTATTCTACTGATATTTTTATACCTAGGGAAATACCACACTGTGTTCATTGCTATGGAGTGTAGTGGGTTTTATTCTTTGGGCCAAGGATGTACTTCATCATTTTTTCTTCTGTTGATTATCCTTGTACATTTTCTTTTCCAAATTAATTTAGAATCAGCTTATTGATCTCCAGAACTGTGAAAAAATATCTTTCTGCTGTTTAAGCCACTCAATTTGTCGTAGTTTTGTAATGGCAGCCCTAGAAAACTGATATAGCAGTCCAGGAGAGGATGGGAGTAGGATTCCAAGAAATATAGGGGCTTTCTAAGACATGTAGTTTTTTTAAAAAAAATATTTTTTTAAAGTTGTTGATAGACCTTTATTTATTTATTTATATGTGGTGCTGAGAATCGAACCCAGTGCCTCATACATGCCAGGCAAGTGTGCTACTGCTGAGCCCCAGCCCCAGCCCATATGTAGCTTCTTCTTTTTTTAAAAATTTTTTTGAAGATGAATAGCCTTTATTTTATTTGTTTATTTTTATGTGGTGCTGAGGATCGAACCTAGTGCCTCACATGTGCTAGACAAGCACTCTGCCACTGAGCTACAGCCTCAGCCCCCTACATGTAGCTTCTTAAAAGACATAAATCTCAAGATGAATTTGAATTTTAAAAACAACATTGCCAAAGTTATATTTTAATGGATTTTATTTTACTATAAAATCCTCTGTATTTTGTTTCTGGGATGAGAATTTTATTATTAGAATCACTGTGTTGATCTTTTTCATTTTTTCCTGTAATATGTGTTAATTAAGTATTTAATTAACTAATTAAAATAGGCAATATCTTGCTGCTCTAAATCAAATACAACTTGAAGCCTGGTTTCCTATTGCCTCATTAATTTTTGCTTGTTTAGCTTATATCTAGTCACTTTAATGAACCCTCTTATTATTCCTATTTGGAACTTACCTCTTGGATTTTTATATAATTGATCATATTGCCAGCAACAACCACTTTTTTTTTAATTAGCTATTGGTTATCTGTTCCCCCATGCCACTCTTACATTAGCCTTTAGTGTTTTTGCTTTGTTTTGTTTGTTTGTTTGGTACCATGAATTGAACCCAGGAATGCTCTATTTTTTATTTTGAGACAGGGTCTTGCTTAGTTGTCTAGGGCTTTGCTAAGTTGCTGAGGCTGGCTTTGAACTTGCAATCTTCCTGCCTCTGCTTCCTGAGCTGTTGGGATTAGCCTTTAGTGTTTATTATCCATGGATTCCCTAAATTCATGAAGCACTGAGTGGCTCAGGAATGGAGCAACCAGGGGATTCACACCTCTCCTGAACCAGCTGCTTCCTTATGTGGGAAGAATGGAAGGTGAAAGCACCGAAATATCTTTTTTAAAGTAGCCAGGAAGCCACTGTCACACTTGGGAGGGTACAGTTTTACTTGAGTATTGTTACCTTTCCCTGCAGAGTGTGATCAACAGCTCCTGGCACTGGCTTAACAGATGGATAGTTAGAGAGGAGAGTGGCAGAAGGAATAAGTAAAAATCGGGAATGGAGGAGTGGGAGAACTGAGTGTGACCCAGCAATGGAGGGCCACTGCTTATGTCCATAAAGACCTATGCTTTTCAATTTTCTTTAGAATCATAAATTTGTATATAATGTGTACTGGATGGATACAAAGCAGCAATATCAGCAATACCTTCAGGTTACTAAAAGTCACAATGAAATTTCAGCCCTTCCAGTACAAGGATTTCCTTTTTTTGTATGTGAATTATTTTATATGCATAGTCATTATAAATTTTAAGTAATGATGGTAGTTTTCTATGACTATCTAGTAGTCATAGAAACATCTCCCTACTCTTTTACCCTGTTTTTTTTTTTTTGTTTTGTTTTTTTAAACTGCTTTCAAAGTGGTGAATGCCATCAGGAATTTGTTCAGTAAGCATAAAATGTAAAAATTGCCCTATATTCTGGTCATTCCATCTTTGCCCCCCAAGATAGGACATTTAACTTCTCTAAATAGTCTTTATGGACCACAGAAATACCAGATTTTTTTTTGCAAGAATTATTATTTCAAGGTTTAGCAGGATCTAACTTTAATGGCTTTAAATACAATACTCACTGAAAATCTCATTCTAATAGAAATGCCAGGCATTTTGACACTCCTAGAGACATCCATGAGATACCATAGGGTCAGGCAAAGATCCTAGAAACTTAGTCTCCTTAAAGTCAATGACACAAAAGAAATGACCTTTCTAGCTAAGAATGTAGCATGTTGTAAAGATTCATCACAAGTTTTAACAGTTGCAATAGTCTTTGAATGGCAGGGGAAAGAGGGACAACTCTAAACTAAAATATGTAATTGGAAATTTTTGACGTAAGACCTTTAGCTCTCCATCCTTGGCTTCCTCTTAATGGGATCCCTCCTTCCTACTTCAATGATCTCTACCTCTGCTTACTTGTTCTAAGTGCTTTTTAAAAAGCATCTACATTATCAGTCACTTACATCTCAGAACCAATTCAAGACAATGGTTCCCATCAACAACATTGGCAGTAAAAGATAGACATATGATTAAAAAAATTAATAATAACATGCAATTTTAAGCTGGATTTTGATCAGGACATGACAGCCTTGGTCCTTGTGTAAAGAATTATTAGAGGGGTCAGGCCCAGCAACCAGCCAAGTGACAGAGCAGCTACACGCGCCTGCGGGGAACGTGGACCGGACCCACTAGGACAGGTCCGGCGGCCGGCTGAGGGGCAGGCCCGTCCCCTCCCCCAGTGTCTGCAAGGTAGGCGGGACTGTGAACACCAGCAGATCGGGCCCAAAGCCTGCTGAGGGGCGGAACCGGCCCCTCCCCCAGTGCCTGCAAGCTAGGCGAACCTGCAACCCACGGGCGGGCAGGTCAGGCCCAGCAACCAGCCAAGTGACAGAGCAGCTACACGCGCCTGCAGGGAACTCGGACCGGACCGCCGTCCCCTCCCCCAGTGTCTGCAAGGTAGGCGGGACTGTGAACACCAGCAGATAGGGCCCAAAGCCTGCTGAGGGGCGGAACCGGCCCCTCCCTCAGTGCCTGCAAGCTAGGGGAACCTGCGACCCATCGGGAGGTTAGGCCCAGCAACCTACGGAGTGACACAGGTGCCCCTGGTGCCTGCTGGGTAGGTGGACCTTTGACCTACCAGCAGAGCAGACCTAGGGCCTGCCAGTGTGGCAGACAGATCACACTATTTGGAGGAGGATCACAGCCACTACCTGCCCTGCAAGGGTGATTTTTCAACTATACAAGAGCAATATAAATAAATAGAGGGAAAATATCAAAGACACAACAATTTCACCAAGCAGAAAGAAACGCCAGCAGTATGAAATGACAAGGAAAGAAAGGACCACAGGCAATGCAGGTCAACTCAACTTTAGAAGAGGTAATAGCTGCAACAGATGGAATGTCAGATAGAGAGCTCAGGACATACATGCTTCAGATGATCTGGAGTCTCAAGGAAGACATGAGACAGCAAAATCAGACAATGAAAGATCACATTGACAAACAAATCCAGGAAGTAAAAGATCAATTTCACAGGGAGATAGAGGTAATAAAAAACAAACAAATAGAAATCCTAGAAATGCAGGAAACAATAAACCAACTTAAAAACTCAATTGAGAATACTACCAGCAGAGTGAATCACTTAGAAGATAGAACATCAGACAATGAAGACAGAGTATTTCAACTTGAAAAGAACATAGACAGCCCAGCAAGTCTACTAAGAAACCATGAGCAGAACATTCAAGAACTATGGGATAATATCAAAAGACCAAACTTAAGAGTCATTGGGATACAGGAAGGCACAGAGCTCCAAACCAAAGGATTAAGCAATCTATTCAGTGAAATAATACAAGAAAACTTCCCAGACTTGAAGAATGAGACAGAATCCCAAATCCTAGAAGCCTACAGGACGCCGAATGTGCAAAATCATAAGAAATCCACACCTAGACACATTATAATGAAGATGTCCAACATACAGAATAAGGAGAGAATTTTAAAAGCTACAAAAGAAAGGAAGCAGATTACATTTAGGGGTAAACCAATCAGGATAACAGCTGATCTCTCAACACAGACTCTAAAAGCTAGAAGATCCTGGAATAACATATTTCAAACGCTAAAAGAAAATGGGTTCCAACCAAGAATCGTGTATCCCGCGAAATTAAGCTTCAGGATGGAAGATGAAATTAAAACATTCCACGACAAACAAAAGTTAAAAGAATTTGCAGCTAGAAAACCATCTCTTCAAAAAATCCTTGGCAAAACACTACAGGAAGAGGAAATGGAAAACAACAATGAAAACCAACAGTGGGAGGTAGGACAGTAAAGGGGGAAAATAATCAAAGAGGAAAACAAATCAGGTTTAATAGCATTAATAAACAAACTATGGCTGGAAGAACAAACCATATCTCAATAATAACCCTAAATGTTAATGGCTTAAACTCACCAATTAAGAGACACAGGCTAGTTGAATGGATCACAAAACAAGACCCAACAATATGCTGCCTGCAGGAGACGCATTTGATAGGAAAAGATATACATAGACTGAAGGTGAAAGGTTGGGAAAAATCATATCACTCATATGGACTGCGGAAACAAGCAGGAGTGTCCATACTCATATCAAATAAAATAGATTTCAAGCCAAAGTTAATCAAAAGGGATAAAGAGGGACACTACATACTGCTCAAGGAAACCATACACCAATAAGACATAACAATCATAAATATATATGCCCCAAACAACGGGGCTGCTATGTTCATCAAGCAAACAGACCAATATCAATTGAGGAAATGGAAGAAACCATCAAAAGATTACCATCTAAGAAAAGCCCAGGACCGGACGGGTATACAGCAGAGTTTTACAAAACCTTTAAAGAGGAACTAATACCAATACTTTTCAAGCTATTTCAGGAAATAGAAAAAGAGGGAGAACTACCAAATTCATTCTAAGAGGCTAACATCACCCTGATTCCGAAACCAGACAAAGACACTTCAAAGAAAGAAAACTACAGACCAATATCTCCAATGAACCTAGATGCAAAAATCCTCAATAAAATTCTGGCGAATCGGATACAAAAACATATCAAAAAAATTGTGCACCATGATCAAGTAGGATTCATCCCTGGTATGCAAGGTTGGTTCAATATACGGAAATCAATAAATGTTATTCACCACATCAATAGACTTAAAAATAAGAACCATATGATCATCTCGATAGATGCGGAAAAAGCTTTCGACAAAGTACAGCATCCCTTTATGTTCAAAACTCTTGAAAAACTAGGGATAACAGGAACATACCTCAACATTGTAAAAGCAATTTATGCTAAGCCTCAGGCTAGCATCATTCTGAATGGAGAAAAATTGAAGGCATTCCCTCTAAGATCTGGTACAAGACAGGGATGCCCTCTTTCACCACTTCTGTTCAACATAGTTCTGGAAACTGGCCAGAGCAATTAGACAGACGAAAGAAATTAAAGGCATAAAAATAGGAAAAGAAGAACTTAAATTATCACTATTTGCAGATGACATGATTCTATACCTAGCAGACCCAAAAGGGTCTACAAAGAAACTATTAGAGATAATAAATGAATTCAGCAAAGTGGCAGGTTATAAAATCAACACGCATAAATCAAAGGCATTCCTGTATATCAGCGACAAATCCTCTGAAATGGAAACAAGGACAACCACTCCATTCACAATATCCTCAAAAAGAATAAAATACTTGGGAATCAACCTAACAAAAGAGGTGAAAGACTTATACAATGAAAACTACAGAACCCTAAAAAGAGAAATTGAAGAAGACCTTAGAAGATGGAAAAACATACCCTGTTCATGGATAGGCAGAACTAACATCATCAAAATGGTGATATTACCAAAAGTTCTCTATAGGTTTAATGCAATGCCACTCAAAATCCCAACGGCATTTCTTGTAGAAATAGAGAAAGCAATCATGAAATTCATATGGAAGAATAAAAGACCCAGAATAGCAAAAACAATACTAAGCAGGAAGTGTGAATCAGGTGGTATAGCGATTCCAGATCTCAAACTATACTACAGAGCAATAGTAACAAAAACAGCATGGTACTGGTACCAAAACAGGCGGGTGGACCAATGGTACAGAATAGAGGACACAGAAACCAACCCACAAAACTACAACTTTCTTATATTTGATAAAGGGGCTAAAAGCATGCAATGGAGGAAGGATAGCATCTTCAACAAATGGTGCTGGGAAAACTGGAAATCCATATGCAACAAAATGAATCTGAATCCCTTTCTCTCGCCAAGCACAAAAGTTAACTCAAAATGGATCAAGGAGCTTGATATCAAATCAGAGACACGGCATCTGATAGAAGAAAAAGTTGGCTACGACCTACATGCTGTGGGGTCGGGCTCCAAATTCCTCAATAGGACACCCATAGCACAAGAGTTAACATCTAGAATCAACAAATGGGACTTACTCAAACTAAAAAGTTTTTTCTCAGCAAAAGAAACAATAAGAGAGGTAAATAGGGAGCCTACATCATGGGAACAAATCTTTACTCCTCACACTTCAGATAGAGCCCTAATATCCAGAATATATAAAGAACTCAGAAAATTAGACAATAAGATAACAAATAACCCAATCAACAAATGGGCCAAGGACTTGAATAGACACTTCTCAGAGGAGGACATACAATCAATCAACAAGTACATGAAAAAATGCTCACCATCACTAGCAGTCAGAGAAATGCAAATCAAAACCACCCTAAGATACCATTTCACTCCAGTAAGATTGGCAGCCATTATGAAGTCAAACAACAATAAGTGCTGGCGAGGATGCGGGGAAAAGGGTACACTTGTACATTGTTGGTGGGACTGCAAATTGGTGCAGCCAATTTGGAAAGTGGTATGGAGATTTCTTGGAAAGCTGGGAATGGAACCACCATTTGACCCCGCCATTCCCCTTCTCGGTCTATTCCCTAAAGACCTAAAAAGAGCATGCTACAGGGACACTGCTACATTGATGTTCATAGCAGCACAATTCACAATAGCAAGACTGTGGAATCAACCTAGATGCCCTTCAATAGACGAATGGATAAAAAAAAAATGTGGCATTTATACACAACGGAGTATTACTCTGCAGTAAAAAAATGACAAAATCATAGAATCTGGTGGGAAATGGATGGCATTAGAGCAGATTATGCTAAGCGAAGCTAGCCAAGCCCTAAAAAACAAATGCCAAATGTCTTCTTTGATATAAGGAGAGTAACTAAGAAAAGACTAGGGAAGAAGAGCACGAGAAGAAGACCAACATTAAACAAGGATGAGAGGTGGGAGGGAAAGGGTGAGAGAAGGGAAATTGCATGGAAATGGAAGGAGACCCTCAGGGTTATACAAAAGTATATACAAGAGCAAGTGAGGGGAAAGGGAAAAACAGTACAAGGGGGAGGAATGAATTACAGTAGTGGGGGTAGAGAGAGAAGAGGGGAGGGGAGGGGAGGGGAGGGGGGATAGTAGAGGATAGGAAAGGCAGCAGAATACAACAGACATGAGTTTATCAATATGTAAAGCAATGAAGTGTAACTGATGTGATTCTGCAAGCTGTATACGGGGTAAAATGGGAGTTCATAACCCGCTTGAATCAAAATGTGAAATATGATATATCAAGAACTATGTAATGTTTTGAACAACCAACATTAAAAAAATAAATTAAAAAAAAAGAATTATTAGACATCAATGTGCAGGTGGGGGTAGATTCTGGAGACTTAGCCAATGGGGAACCCCAGAATCCTGAACTATGGTGATGCTATAATATTAATAGCTTAAAGGACCCAGAACCCAGAAATCAGCTTGCTTTCCACCATGACCCGAGTCATGATGTAGTCCTGGGTCTCTTGGTAATGCAATCTCTGCTTTGTGTCTTTCTATTCCTGATGACTGCTCCAGTCTTGGTAGAGGAACAAGGCCTCTTTATCCACATTTATGATCTCTCAAATCTCTGGTATCTAAACATATTTAAGAGGCGGCTATCAACCGTTACTAGAAAGGTTCACATAAGTAAATCTGTTTTTTTTTTTTTTAAATTTTTTTAAAGGAGAGAGAGAAATCTTTCTCGTAGATGGACACAACACAATGCCCTTTTATTTATTTTTTTAATGTGGTGGTGAGAATCAAACCTGGGTCTTGCCCGTGCTAGGCGAGCGCTCTACTGCTGAGCCACAATCCCAGCCCAGTAAATCTGTTTTGCACTGAGTTTCTTTCCAGTTTCACCCCTACTTTGACCTACTTTAAAACAGTTGAGGTAATGTGTTGATGGGAGTTATTTTTGTATGTCTTGGAGAATTTTTTTGAGATATTTTATGGGACAAAATGAATCACTCATCCCACACAGATGGGGACTTCTCAACACGGTCCCTCAGCAACTCATGGATTGTGAGCTCAAGGAGAAATCTTATCCGTGGCCATCCTTACACAACACTTAGGTCATGTTCGTACCCTGAGGGGGTCCTGCCTGGACCCAGACACAGCTGCTGGGGAGTTCTTCTTTCCTGTGCTCCCATGGTGCCAAAGCAGAGATGAGGCACCCACACCTATTAGCAATGCTAATCAAGACAACAATTAGATCCATGGTTTTAGGTATCTACTTATCAGATTCTTAGCTATTTTAGCATGGTTTCCTGTGCTGGCTAAATTGATATCAAAGTGTAAACATTTCAAGGTGTTCCTTCCATTTTACTAGCATCAATATAACTACTATACACCAAGAAATTTCAAAATTAAGCTAATTTAAAAGATTTGTAACTTAGAATCATGTTCAAAATACTTTCACTTCTCCCTATCAGAGGGTCAAAAGAGTTGAAGTTGGCAAATATTTATTTACCATCCTGAAAAAATTTTAGGTCTATAAAACCTATCACCAGTTATTAAAGGTTATGGTTTGGTGGGATGACCATTGAATAGCTTCCTATAGATCAGAGCACTGTGAAAATGACTGGTCCATGGAATGGCAGTTGAGGTGGTGTAGAATCTCACTTGTGAGACCCTGGAGTAGCATGCTTTAGAAGCAACTGATAGTTTTGGGAATGTGCCAAGAAGCTTGAAGATATGGAAAAACATCTCTTTAATGTTGCAGGTCTTGGCAGTTATATAGTAGGCCCCAGGCAAGTGTAACAAAATAGTTTCAAAGTAGATCACATTGAGTTTTAAAGTTCCCCCAGTTAAAAAAGGTTTTAGTCAATATGAAATGCATACTTTTGGTTTGTATGAAACACGCATACTTGATTATTGTCACATTAAAATTTATTTAAAAATACGTGATCGCATTAGAAAGCATATTTTACAGTAGTTAAAGCAGCCATAGTTTTTTTTATTACAAATTCTAAAAAAAGAATCCAACTTTAAAAGTAAAAAGACACACTGATTATCATTGAAAACATTAAATTTAAAATGATCTCCTAAACAACAACAACAAAATCTTTACATTAGCACAAATGCAATGAATTTGTTGAGTTTTATAGACATAGAATTGCTGTATGGTTTAGACCCTATCAATAATTTCTATTAAGTACAATGGTAACGAAGCATTAAGACAACTAGGCACAGGTAGTGGATCTGAAAAATAAAGGGTCCATTGACCAGTTGAGGGTCAGAGAAACCTATTCTGTTGGTAATAAAAGGCTCTTATGAATTGGGTCGTGGCCATGCACTCTGCACGTCAGTGTACAGGAAGAGCAGCAGGCCCTACTCCTACCCTGCCAGTTCCAGGAAGCAGCCACCTCTTCCATGAGTCATAGATGTTCCTTGGTCCTTATTTATCTGGACATACTCATGGGATATTCAGAACTGAAATTAAGGACCCCAAACAAACTTATTTGCATTTTAAGTCTTTTATATCTTATTCTCCCCATTATTCTAAGACCCGACCAACAGGGGTAGCTAGAGCTGCTCACATGGTACAGGCTGTCTGACCCTGGAACCAGCCTGGGGTTCTGGTTTTGATGGTGCTATCAGTGGTCGAAGAAGAGTCTTGAAGGCCCAGAGACTGTGGCAGTGGCTTTAGCCATGGTGAACAACAGCTGAGTACAATGTTCTCAGCAAGCAGTGTTACCCACTGGGTTGGGCCATAACAAAATGCATTTGAAATCAATAAGACCATACAGTATACATAAAACAATAAAGAACATTATGAACCAACAACTACAACAACAATGGATCAGGCCTCTGAAAATCCAGAAACCAGAAAACTATTTTAAAGTGTTTAAATATAATTATACAAGAAAAAAAAAAAAAACAAAACAAGTTAAGCAACCTTATTTTCACATCCATACATTAAAAAAAAAAAAAAGACCTTTGCTGGCATTAGGTACTATATGATCTTCAGTACTTTTCCCCTTGATATATAAGCACGTTAGAGGACTTTATAAAGTAGAGAACATACAGAGAAGGCACTGTTTTGGCACTAGCAAAAAGGGTAGTTAACTTCACTCACCAGAAATACTCACTAATCATGTGAATCTTAATAATCCATAATGTACACTCTAAACCCAATCCTTGAAAGCCCTGTGGGAATTGTAATTTTGGTGCTGTCACTTGAAGCAATCAGGAGAAATCATGAGCAACGGTGCAGGGAAAGGAGAGCTGGAATTTTGGCACGACTTTGTCATGTAGTTATGCCCTGATAGAGAGAGATGATAAGGCTCAGCTGCTCTCTCATCATTGAGGGCAATTACTTTCCCTTATACTCCTTGTGAAGTACTCAAATGAATTTAGAAAATATGGTAAAAACAGATTCTAATTAAAAATGTTTTATCAAAAAGAATTGACAGCTAACTTGCCAACACCCAGGACTCAGAAAATATTTTGGCTAATATTTAAAATAAAAAAAGCTTAAAAACTTTTTCATTAAAATAAAAAACAGGCTCTTATCCTGCCTTTCATTGGTTGATATCAACTTTGGTAACAGTAAGATTTTATATACCGATATTAGTTTCAACGTTGAGATGTTGATACATAGAACTAATGTACATGTGTATGTATCAAATGATATTTTAGTTTTCTTGATGTTTATCTTGGGGGAAAATGTGGTTAAGCAATTATCTGAATTTTAATTTATACTGAAGGCTCTAACAAGCTTTTCTCATAAGGAGTTTTTAAACTAGAGTATGCACAGTCATCTTCTTAAATGCAGGGATAGCATTGCCTTTTATGGTAATTCACAAAGCATTCCTTTTTAGAGAAAACCATTAAGGAGTCATTATAAGACATTTTCATTGAAAAATGTTGAGAAGATAATTCCTAGTATATAAAGAAAAGTT
This sequence comes from Urocitellus parryii, assembly GCF_045843805.1. Taxonomy (NCBI): domain Eukaryota; kingdom Metazoa; phylum Chordata; class Mammalia; order Rodentia; family Sciuridae; genus Urocitellus; species Urocitellus parryii. Next base: position 23,897,336 of record NC_135544.1, on the reverse strand, counting down.
ATGGGAGCTGCTTTTACTTAATCATAATTAAAAGAATGTGATATACTTTTTTTTTTTTAAATTCTGGAGAGGACTTTAAATAAATTTGATTGATTACTAGTCAAATCTACATAAAACATTTTGGTAATCCTAAAAAAGTAAATATAACATCTTGTTCAAAGGGTTATAAATTCAAATGCAGGCAACAGAACTGGTGTGTCAGAAAAGGTACAAAGGAAACAAGTAAACAGTGATACCCGAAGTCCCTACCTCTACTCCATTTAGATTACAAAGCACCTGTTATAATATATATAATGTAGAGTTCAGTGATTTTATATTAGAAACATGATAAATATTTCTTAATCTATCTATAGAAAATATACATATAAAATTGCTGTATATTTTTAAATAGTTTAAAACCTAAAATACCTATCAATATAAAACATTAATTTTTCTCCACATCAGTTGTTTTTCTATCCAAATAACAATATCAAAGCCTACCATAAACACAACTTAATACACGGATATTTGAAATACACACACACATATACATCACACATACATACGTAAACATGCTTACATACATACAAACAGGCACATCCACTTGAGTCTTCACAGAAAAAATGTGCTGCCATGACCAAGCATCTCTTCATAGACATTTTTGTCTACTAAGTGTTTCAATGTGGAAAAAACAATTTTTAACTTAATTCTGCTCCCTAATTGAATATAGTGGGCATCCTATTTTAGCTGCCTATCACATTCTAAGCTAATTTCTTAATTTTGTTATAGTAAAAGATTTAAAGATTCATATATGAAATTGTGCACATTTCCTGTGTGAAGGGCCCATCCTACATTTTTTTCTAGAATAAAAAGGGTCTAAGTGTACTGCTAGAACAGCAAGGATTTCATCCCCACAGTCCTTACTAAAATATTTTGCCCCTTGCTTATTTAACTCCTCCCCTTCAGTAAAACTTGGCTGAGCTTCAGATATTACCACATGCATCCTGGAAATTGTGGAATGTCAGTAATGAGTTGTGTTAGGGATGCTAAAACATAGCGGCTATAAACATAAGCCTCCTACCTGTTAATCTGATATTCAATTAAAACAACTCCTGACTACACAATATAATTGCAACTTGAATAGCATCAATAAGATAACTGATCTCCTAGAAGAAATGTCAGAAAACAAATGTTTTCCTTGCCTTTGGATTAGGGGGATCAACTAGCATGCTTGGTAACACTCACCCAAGGTGTTTTGGGATGCCACCCATGTAAGTGTCTAGCTCTAGCTTCCTCTAATGAACCATTTAAATATTTGCACAGAAAAGTCATTCATGAGGAGCAAAACACACTGAAGATGAATTTATGATCCACTATAAGGTAAAATATAGAACGTAGAATATTTTAACATACACAATTTATTCATAGACAAAGGTTATCATGTTTATATAGCTTTAATTCAGTTTGGTTAATTTTTTAGTTTAAAGCTTTAAGTAATTACGTTCTTAATCAAAAGAATTCCCCACTTATTGATGGCTATTGTGAAACACTGGAACTGGTACTAATAGTTTAATAGTTTAAATGACTAACAGTCATTTAAAAGCAAAGGCAATAAAAAGTGCTAAAAGATTTATTGGGGAGCAGGGTGGGAGACTTCCCTAAGTGCTTCCAAAAGAAACAACAGAATCAAAATAGATCTTAACTCCTTAAACTGGGTCAAATGCCCTTTACTATCCAAACAGGCACTTTAATAGCAGAATAGGGGAGTTGTTTCTTACTTTCTTGCATCTTTTCCTCTACTTGGTGTTGTAAAGGTAGAATTTGCTATTGTATCCCCTCACACTTAGGATAAGACAAAATAATAGAAAAAGAGGAGTGAATTTTGTGCCTGTTTAGTTAAAAATGTTGAACTGTGATCAGGTCCTACAAAAAATGTATGAATTATTCCACCAACTGAGTCATTTCTCAGATTCTACTGGTTTAAGTGACTTCCATTTATTCCTGCTTTCAGGCCATGGGGCCTACCTCACTCCTTAGTTTTAAGAGTCCCAAGTAGATCACAGTACATCTCACAAGCACTTCAGTGGGTTGAGGGTGCAGACGGTGCAGGTATCTCACCTCTAAGGACTATAGCTTGCAAAGAAGAGTTCCAGGGGATGCCATCTGGTGACATGGAATGCCATTCTGTCCTGCATATAACAGCAGAGGCAAATGCTCCTTCTGGCTGAAGTTAGCAAACTGTTGTACCACACAGGAAAAGAATTGAACTAAACTCATTACTGGTATTTACAACTTAAAGAAAAGGCTCATTCTTTATCCCCTCACCCCTACCAGTGATAGACATGATAGTGGGCAACTGCGTCTTTAGTGTACCTGCACTGACATTAACGAAGCCTATTAAGGAAAAGCAATCATTATTTCCCCAACCACAGAGGGCACATACAAAACACTTTCTATTCAGTGATTCACCTCTATTTAGGTATGTGCAGTATATGCCACCAATTATGACAATACTGGTGTGATGTGACAAAATAATGGTAAAATACACCAACTAACTTTTAACATTCATGTTCCCAAACATATACCTACATTCACACATACACACACACACATACACTATTTTAGGGATATTCATCACTGAGAAGAGAGCTCAGGAGGTTTCCCATGCATATAATTCACCATGTGAGGAGATACAATTCAGGTGAACTGTGCATGTCGCAATCCCATGACCACCTAGCATGATGATGACATCCTGTCATAGTTTATTCAATGTAGGATATGTATGTAAGACTACGGACCAGCTCTGCTCCTGAAAGCATTAGCATTCACTTGTCTTTTCATGGAATATGAAAGGCAGACTGAGATTTCTTTGGTGATGGTCATTTGGTTGAATGGCAGATTTTTCCTCTGCTGCTGTATTAATGTTGTCTGAATAAGCATCCTCATCATCTTCTTCATCCCTTGGGTTACCCTCCAGGCTGTGTCTAATGCCGTAAGCAAAGTAAATAAGAAAACCTTTTGGAGGGAAAAAAACAACAACAAAGTTTTAGGTGTGTCAGAAAGTAATTCTTCATCTGGGAAATTTAACATACAACTTAATAGGCTTTCCCCTCTTCTCTTTCTGCCATTTTAGAAGAATGGAATGCAAATACAAGGTACCCCATAGCATGTCTCCTCTATATTTTTCTGGTAGAAAAATGTACTTCTTTATTTTTAACTTTATAGAATGCATTTTTCTCTAAACAAATGTTTTTCAGGCAATGTTTATGTGGAATAAAATTATATGTATGTTTTCAAAACTCAATACCATACTTTCAACAAAATGACATGTGGGTAAAGACTAAAATTACATCTTAAATAGGCATGGTGGACTATCACAGTCATGGTTAGTTATTCTGGAAAGCATGTCCTATGTTAATAAAAGGGACATGGATATGCCTTCCACATGTCACTATCACCAGGAGAGGCCAAAGAATGGTGCACACAGGAGCTGTCAATCAACGGTCATGCTAACTGTGTGAGGATAAGAGGTGATGTTTTATGTATTCTCTTAAGGTAATTACATATATGCAAGCATTTTGCTGTGTTTTGGTTATATTTTAGAAAACTGGGTGAGAATTTGGGTTGATATGACATTACTTTTTCTGTGCTTCATTTTTCTCATCCATAAGTTGGAAAAAATAGAACCCAAGTGGTTTTCCAGGCTTACTGAGAGATTTAAATTAAAAAAGGGATCTGAGGGACTGGAGATATCTTTGGGTGGTAGGGCACTTGCCTAGCATGTGCGAGAGCCTGAAGTCTATCCCTAGCACTTCAAGCATAGCAAAAAACAAACAAACAAAAAAACAGGTATGTGAAAAATACCTGAGGAAAAAAAAAAAAACACTGATGTATTCTAAGACTTGGGATAGGAAGGAACTGAAGAATTTTAAAAAAAAATTTAAAAAGCTTGAAGTTAGAGAGGAAATATTCTCTAATGACAGCCCATGAAAAATGAAAGAGAGGGCCAAAGTTCCCAAAACTAATAAATTAAAAGACTTACCAAGAGCCATCCAAATGCTGAATCTGACCCAAGTATCTGCACTCAATTGGACCATCAGGTAAATGTTCACCAGGATGCTAAATGCTGGCAAAAATGGTAAGAATGGAACCTAAGAGGAAAAGGACATCTTTTTAAACTCATATTTGAAAGCATATTCCCCAAATGATTCCAAAATTATGCAATAAATTTGTCATAATTACTCTCAAAATGCATCATTAAATTTATATTCTTCCAAGAAAACCAACCCAAGTAAAAAACGTACTTCTAGAGACTGCTGAAAGGAGAGACACATTTCAGATTATTTACTGAAGCTCAAAGCAATAGGAGATTTGACCAATCCCAATAACTTCTGCATCATCACCAAGATAAAGTGGGTTTAGGGCTTATCCGTCGACTATAGAAATCAACAGGGCATGCCACTGGAACTCTGTGTATACATGGTAACCCTCTTCCAGCCCAAGCCTGCTCTCACTTCTAATAGGACATGATTATTACAGAGGAAGGGCTTTCGATGGGAATAAATGTGAGAGGGCTCTGAATCTCTAAAGATATTCCAATTATTTTTCTGATATTACAGATTAGTAAAAAAAATTTGTTTATTACCCTATATAAACATCTTGCGTTAGGAGCATATCCAAATTTTAGCAATGAGGAGTACAACAGAGGGAATACTGTGACAAAAGGGACATGTCCAGGAATTTTGGCATTCTTGTTCATGGGTTAACTTTGTTAGGATTATTATTATTTTTTTAAACAACTCACAGTTCAAACAGAGGAAGTGAGTGCACACAATGCTTAGGATCTCTAATCCCCACCACACATACCATAAAGGCTACTTTTTGCTGATTTTGTGGCTGCCTCCAAATAGTGAGGATGACGGCGATGCAGAGAACAAGAAACAGCACGAGAAGAGCGAGGCTCCAGGCTTCCCTCCTGGAAATAGCCTGGACTCCATAAGTGGTCAGAATACTCAGGCCCAATATGAGGAATGCTGCCAAGGTGTAAGTATTAAAATGAAGTCAGCACATGCACTTCACTTCCGCAGTTTTAACAGTCTATTCTGATATAACATGAGTTCTTTATATATGGGCTTCACCGAATATAAAGATTATTTGCTTCCTCCTTTCTTCTTTTGCATTGGGAAAAGAGATGGTTGATTTTACTGATTTAAGAAACACTGTATGATTCTGCATTACCGTCTGCTTAGACAACAACCTTCTCACTTGATGCTACCATCTTGCTTTCCTTGCCCATATGCCATCTGGAACCTCATTTGCTACTCTCTGACTATATTACATGGACTGATGGGATGCTATAGAGGGTAGACAGTTCCCCTGCTTTTTTTTTTCCCCCAATGAGAGATGGTAAGTGTATTTTAAGCTGTTGCAAACTTAAAGTGATAATTCAGATGGATAATATTACATGACCTGCATCCTTTCTCCCTGTTTCAGACAATGACATGATTCCTAGTCTATGTTAGAGGGTCCTCTAACTCTTCTTCAGAGAAACCTCCTCTTCCCTGGCTTGCCAGCAATAATCTTGTGCCATAAAAGCCTTGTGAGAGCAAGGACCATCTCTCCTACTACTCCAAGTGCCCAGCAGGGTGCCACACCCATGATGATCAAGAAAAGTCACTGGATTTACGGGTAATTAGATAACTGGGTGAGCAAACAAAGATTTACTACATTGCCTCCCAATCCCATCTGATTCAGGTTCCATTATTGGAAGAGGTATTTGACTTGATAGACTTAAAGCAGAGTATCCTAACAACCAGTGAAATGTTTTGCACTTCTGCAACTCTTTCCTTAGGGAATTTCTTCCTTTCTTCTTCAATTATCAAGACGCAATAAACCTATCTTGATAATACTCACATAATCTCAACTACTCATAACTTGTTAGGTGGAAATTTCAGGACTCAAATTGGTTGCTAACATAGGTTAGAGCAACACAAGTCCTACTGTCCTCTTTCTTTCACTTCATTCTGGCTCCATTTACACACATCTGCTGGTCTTTACAACATGCAGTGAAGAAGACTTACCTAGGAATCCTACCAGAAAGCTCACGAGAGAAGCCGACTGTCGTGTAGGCAGAGCAGAGGGGCTAAAGAGTGTTCGCAGGCTGAAGCCTTGTTGTTGCAGCATGATGACTTGGGACTCACTTTTTGAGGCTGTATCGGCACATGATCCCAGAGCTTCTTTCTCAGGGGAGTATTTGGGCTGCTCATAACATAAACCAGGCTGGTACCTATCCCCAAATAGATACTTGTGTCTTTATTTTCAAAGAGACATTTGGCTCAAATGAAACCAGCAGCCACAACTCTTAAGAAGGACATGTTACAAAGTCATACTGTGTGCAATCAAGTGACTCTTCCCACGACCCAGACACATGATGTGCCGACCCAGGTCACAAACCTTTTCAATAAAATATCTGTAGCAACCCTGGATTTTCTCTGATAACACTTAATTAGAAAGTTATACAATAGATGCAAAAAACAGTTAAATTTTAAGGTGAGGCAATTGTGACAATAGGATAATTGCTTCTGAAATCAACTAAGCTCAAAGGAAATGGAGTTCATGGAAACAGTATAGAAACTTTGGCTAAATACCAGCTACCGAATAGTGTAATCTCTTCAGGTTGGTATTCAAAGGCCTCATCATAGTCTGGTCTCATTTCCACTAACTTTCCAATCTGACTCCTATAGCTTAACCCAGACAAGATCATCTAACCATTTTGCCTTCTCCCTACCCAGTGCATACCATTTTCCTTTATGATTTATGCCCTCTTCCTCTATAGAAAGTTGTCAAGATAGCAGCCTGCACCTCCTACCACAGGCCCCACCTCCTGGTATCTCCCCCATCCTTCTCCAGTGAGGCCTCTTCTTCTGAGCAGCCTTTGCTTATTTTAGAAAGTAGTATTTTCCCTCCATATAAAGAAATATGCTCACTGAGAAAAAAATACCCTAACGTATGCAGAAGAAAATTAAAACCACCTGGAACCACTCCCAGTGTTAATTACTGTTAGCATTTTGGTACAATTTCATCCAGGCATATATGTGTATATACATATATCAATTCTTTATGTAAACATATGTTATTTAAGTAAGCTCAGATGCTATATATAGGTTTACATCCTGAAACTGACATATATATCCACACAATTATCACTTTATTTGCTGTAAAAGAATCCACTGAATAAATGTATCCTCATTTATCTAACCATTCTCTTTTTGATAGGTTAGTTGCATTTTTTTTCACTCTTGTAAATTTACCTTTTCCATGAACATCTTTTAAATCTATCTGTGCATGCTTCTTTTTTAAATTTGTTTTAGTTAGTTACACATGACAGTACAATGATCTTGACATATCATGACATTTGAATCAGATAGGGTTTAATTTCTCATTTTTCTGAATGTACAGGTTCCAGAATCATATTGGTCATGCAGTCACATATATACATACAGCAATATGTATGTATATATGTGTGCATGCTTCTTCAATTAAACTTTTAGTGTAAAATTTTGGCACTGAATTATCGGGACAAAAAGTATTGTATATTTAAATGTCTTTATACATTATAAGAAAATACCATTTACATAGATTGGGCTGACCTCTCACTAATGATCAAACTGTGCTCAATTCTTTGCTAAAGACCAAGGCTGCTTCTGCTTCTGCCACTTTACAATGATTTTTACTGACGGACATGGCCTCTCACCTTGTCAGACTATTGGCATCCTTGAAAGCAAGGATGGTAAGACCCATTTTCTTTACTCCCTGAGCCCTACCCTCCCTGAGCACATGCCTTTCAGAACCAGTGGTAACTCACCTGAGAATGAGCACACAGGCTGCGACCAGAGAGTAGGCCATAAGGGTGCCAATGGACATCATGTCCACAAGTGCCTTCAGGTCAAAAAGAAATGCCATCACAGCTATTGGGAGAAGAAAAGGAAAAAAGACCAAGTTCATGACCTCTGATGAAATTCAATACAGTTAATCACTTGACTCAGGGACAAATAACTGGCACTTTTTTAAAAATTTCAGTATCAATGACAAATTAAAGTATAGAAAATATATTTCTCATAGTTATAAAGTGTTCTTTAGGTCATATAAATTGCTAATCAGTCTTCAAAGACCCTCAGCTGTCTAGCAAGTACAAAATATGTCTCATTTATTATTTGCAACACATTTGTCCTGACAAACAGTGAAAATATATGATAGAATACTGTCCTGGGATGTCTCAGAAGAAAAATATTGCTAGCAAATACTGGCTAGCTCACTATTAAAAACCATAAAAAAATTTCAGAGAGTTTTCATTTTAGAAGTTGTGTAGTCATTTTAATTTCTATCTGTATTAAGAAGTACATACAACCCAAAAACTTTGAAATGAGTTTGACAAAATTAAACAATACAATAATTTTCAATTCAATATTTCTGATATAGATGAAATTCTACTCTGATTAAAGCTATACATTCCAGGTAGACTGGTTATATGTGAGAGACCAGTTTGTGGTCCTGCACACAAAATCACAATGATGTTAACAAGTAAAATATATTTTAATATTAACTTAAATTTATCACATATCAGTCCCTATCCTAGTAAGTAGAGAATGTCACATTACATTTATATGGTATTCCAGACCTCTCTGAAAGATTTATATCTCTATGATCTCATTTCATCTTTAAGTCAATGATCTTATGAGATGGGAAATAATTTTGGTTTAGCTATGTAAAATAGCTGGTATTGGACCATTTTTGACCCAAAACCCAGCATTTGCCCATGGTCTGACCTAACAGGATTATCCCCATTTTACAGACAGGTTAACTTAGCAAGGCTACAATCACCAGGCTGAGGCAGAGTTCCACCTAAACCAACATCCCTGCACTCCTTCTACAATACCACATCTTTCCTTTAAATACACTGTAAGTCTAACTTCAAAAACTCTTTATTGCTAGTATACTTAATTTTCGTATGTTTTATAAGGATCACAGTGAAATAAGGTAGCTAGAGAGGAAAATATGATTGATTATCCATACAGGCAAGTAAGGTCTGAGAGTCCAAAATAACCAAAATGTAATATTTCAGAGCATTAAAAGAAGAATTCCATTACAATTACCTTCTTTCATTATTAACTTCTACATCTTATTATGCTGCTGAATTACATTATTTTCAAGTGGAGAGGGATACATTATCTTTAAAATTCTGAATACAAAGTATTATTGGGCAATAGTTTTACTTAAAAGAGTAAAAGGTTTTAGAGATTAAATAAAATGTGTGATCCTTTGACAAGAAAAATTTATGAACTATCTTTAATACTGTAATACACTGATAAATAAAATGATCTTTGGGTCATCCAGCTCAATCTTTATTTTATAGGGACAGAAATCTGAGAAAACAAGTGACTTGACCTTCTAATCTACGCCTTGTCAACTGTCAGATTTATTGAAAAATGTTCACAAAGTGAAACTGTTTTCAGCAGATACTTTCTAGCCCTGAAATCGCATTTCATATATAATGAAGCATTAGCCCTCTCTAAGTCCCCAATATATCAGAGCTTTAACAAATTATTTTGACTTAAATGTCTACTACCAAGACTATATCATTTTATATATCTATAAAACTTTCTATTGTTTTTATCCTGCTTCTTATAACAGTCCTCTAAGACCATTCTTTTCAAGCTGTAGGATCTATGAAAATTTTTGCATGCAATAAGAATCTGGCCGAAGACATTTTATAAGGATATGAAGACATGTCAAAATGTAGGCAATCTGGATTTTCTGAATGTAAGTTACACATCCAAATTGGTGCAAATACAACTAGATTCCAAATGGGGTAAGAGGATATTGTAAGTCTCAGAGAACTAGGCACCCAAAAAGCAGGGATGCCACAGTACTGAGGGCAGCAAGTACAATGGCCAGCCAGAGGTTATCTTTTATCTTTGACATTTCTCAATACTTGATTAAGGAGGGGTGAAGTTTAGCTTTCAAAAAAATCCTAGAATCATTATCTTAAAATTAATATTTCCCAAATTAAGTGATTCTTCAATTAAAATATTCTGTATCAAAAATAGAATTTCATATGCTCATTCATCAATTAAAAAAGTATACCCAATACATATTGAAGAAGCATTATTTTATAACCTTTGCACATCAGTTAGAAGTCCAAATGGTTAAAATAATGACATAATAAAAAAATCCCAAAATATAAATTAAGGATGAATTTCAATTTACCACCACCACCACCACAATTTTCAAATGTTAATTCCAATGCTCATACATTAATTTATCCATGATTTTGTTCTTAACTTACATGCACAGCATGCAGACCCACTTTCTAAGTCCATGCATGCGCACAAAATGCTCCAGTCCAGTGTTGAAGAAGCCTATATTTGTAAAGCTTACCAGAAATGACCCCTGCAGTCAACGTGGCAGCAACTGGTGACTGCCTCTTACTCACTCTGGCAAGAAATCTAAACAGTAAACCATCCCGGGCCATGGCAAACAGAATGCGGGGTAAAGGAAACATAGAGCCCAGAAGACTAGAACAGAAAAATTCATAATCCACATGTAAGTTATTTTAAGTATTATTCCAGAAAGGTATATACACAGGTAAAGACTGGACATAGTAACATGCAGAACCAAAAAATTCAAAACAGGAACAAGTCACAAAAAATTACTGAACTATTGAACTTCATATCAATCAAAACAGGTGATCACCTAACTTTCTATTCTTTCTCAGAATCCTTGATGAAAAAGATCCCCCTTTTCTCAACAGACATCAACCCTCTCTCACCTGCCACTGCACCCGATGATAAAGTAGCAATTATTGGTGTCTTCGTTTTGGAATTGATTTGAGCTAGACATTTGAAAAGCAACCCATCCTCCGCCATAGCATAGATTACCCGAGGCATTGGGAAAATGGATCCAAGAAGACTGAATGAAAAGCAAAGACATGCAGTATGGCAAACACATTCATGCAAGATTACACCTCAGCACTGAAATCAAGTAACTGTGTACAAATCAGCTGGACAGCTATAATTATGAAGTCATATTATTTTAAAATGCACTATGATTGGACATTTAAAAATATTTGCCAATACATTGTACTAGTCATTATTTTGTTCCAGATTATTTGCCCAACCAAATTATCACACTGAAAACAATATTGCAAGTAAGTCATCTGTGTGCACCATGAGTCTTATTGAATTAGAATGAAATAATTAGACATTTCAAAAAAAACCAAATTAATATCATTAAGACATTTTTGGTGACAATAATTCAGAAATAAACTTCCTAAATTAACACATAATTAAAGAAGAGATTAAGCAGCTGCATCTCATATTCAGTAACTATGCATTTTTATATTATCATTATTTTTCATCATATAGACTAATCTTTGATCAAATTGGTAATAATTCTCAGCATCACAAGATAATTAAAGCTGATACAGGTTTTTTTTTAAAAAAATCAACTTACTGAAAAGGTAGTACAGAGAAGTAGCCACAACTAAAAGTTAGTAACAGTAAAGTTTAACAAGAATTTTGCTTAAGATTTTTAATTACTTGTGTTTCTAGTAATACCATTCCATCTATTATTTAGTTGTAAAAGATGAACACTAAAGAGAAAACAAGTAAAATGCTTTATTTTTAAAAATCCATTTTCTCTTTTAATAAAGGTGTGTTGAGCTTAACCACAGATGAATCTCTGTCCAACCCTTCTAAGACTACAGTGACACAATATGTTTACAATTCAGACTTTTTAAACCATGTGAAGGTCTTCAAAATAAACCTCAACACTAGCAGATGGCTGAGAAACCCACAATAGCAATTCTTTCTTTTTTGAGACCTTACTATGCTACCCAGGCTGGCCCAAAACTCCTGGGCTCAAGAAATCCTCCTGACTCAGCCTCCTCTGTGACTGAAACTATAGGTGTACACCAGGTCACAGAATAATTTCTAATTGCCACTCAACATTATTATGTTTTAAAAAAATAAAAGGAATTCTGAAATAAAGCTACATTGAAAGTTATATTTATTTTTCTAATTTGACTTTTAGAAAATTACTTTCACTCAAAACATTAGTAATCAGGCAAAAAAGATTAATTTTCTCTTTGTAAAAATATTCTATAGTACAATGTAGTAAAATATTAGGGTAAAATTTTACTTTTGATCATGTATTAATTGGAAATACGGATAACTCAAAAAAAAAACAAGATATGAATCCTAAAGTATTAAAACAAACAGCAACTGAATATGACCATGTAAGACTCAAATGCCCTTTTCTCTTAAGATAAATAGGATATGAACTTCCACCATTAATTTGAGAATGGTAATTTCTATTTCTAGAGCAAGTTCATTCTGAAAAGTCTGTGCTCATAATAAAAAGTATATGTTTGTATTTTAAAATGATACAACACATATCATCCACTCACACAGACAATATTACTTTAAAGGACAGCAGGAAATGCCAAGTCTGCATACAGTTTCAGACCGTCTCAAACACTACAAGCAACACCAAGGCCAGCAGAAAAACGTTAACGTTATTCTAACGTTACAGTTAGAATCCTAAAGTTTTATAACACACACTTATACAAAGATGAGTGACATATATATGTTTGTGCTGATGCCATATATATTTCAGTGGAAGCTTGGACCATCCATATCTTGGAAAGCTAATTCTAAAACTGATGGGGGAAAAAGGCTTTTTGTTTTAATCAATTAATATTTTTACATGGCAACTCAGGGCAAACTGTTTAGTGAGAACACACAGCTGCAAAATAAGTTCCTCAGGTTAGGATATTTTTAGAACATACAAAGGCAGTGTTTTAGATACTAACTGCACTTTGGAGGAACCCAAACTGCCCCTACCCCAAAGGAAAAGCAATGTACCTTGTTGACAACGCACACAGAGAGCCTGCTGCAACAACATATTTGGCAGGGCCCCATCCAACATACTCAAATGCCACTGGAAGGGGGCTTTTTTCATCGAGGAGGTAGTAGGGCATCATAAGTGTCAAAGCTGCAGAGACCCCAAAATAAGCCATAAAGCAAACAAGCAAAGAAGTCACTATTCCAATGGGAATAGCTTTCTGGGGATTCCGGACTTCTTCACCTAAGGAAAGAAACAAAAGATATTCATGCTTAAGAAATAAATTAAGGGCAAAGAACTTAATGTGGGTCAAATTCTTCCTGTCCTCCATGATGATTCTACTCTGCGTCTGTCCCTGCTGTTTTCTTAGATTGATCCACTTATTTGACACAAAACTTCCCCTCTTTTTTTGAAAGTACTTAGCTATCACATAAAAATCTAATTTCCAGAGGGAGAAGTCACGCATTTAAAAAAAAAAAGAAAGTTTCCCATTAAAAAAAAAAAAAATCACATCAGCATTCTTAAGGATTTAGGGATAGGCCTAGAGTCTGAATCCATTTGGAAAATGACTCATCCACAGAGATTAAATGACTGCTATGACGCTCTGTAGGCTCTTAAACATGAAGGCTTCCCATAAACTTATTTCTAAAGGAATTCTAGTTGCAATATTAAAAAAAAGAATATTTTTTATCCTTATAAAATTAGGCATTACCCAAAACATGGTCAACTGTATTATAAGGCCATGTAATGGTAAGAACCCAAAGGAAACACTTGCAGAGTGATTCTTATTTTAAAAATTTGTTCTTTTTAGATACACATGACCGTAGAGCGTATTTTGACATATTATACACACATGGAGTTTAACTTATTCTATTTAGGATCCCAATCTTGTGGTTGTGCATGATGTGGAGTTTCACTGGTTGTGTATTCATATATGTACATATCTGAATTGTTAGGAAATAGGAAAGTTGTAAGTAAGATTCATTTTGTTTCCTATTTCCATACCTCCTCCCCTCCCTTTATCCCCCTTTGTCTAATCCAATGAATTTCTATTCTTCCCTCCCCACCCCCTTTATGTGTTAGCGTCCACATATCAGAGAGAACATTTGGCCTTTGGTTTTTTGGGATTGGCTTATTTCTTTTAGTATGACAGTCTCCAGTTCTATCTATTTACTGGCAAATGCCATATTTCATTCTTCTTTAAGGCTGAGCAATATTCCATTGTGTAAATATACTGCATTTTATTTATCCATTCATCTGTTGAAGAGAATCTAAGTTGGTTCCATAGCTTAACTATCATGAATTATCGAGCTGCTACAAACACTGACTTGGCTGTGTCACTGTGGTATGCTGATTTTAAGTCCTTTGGGTATAAACTGAGGAGTGAGATAACTGGGTCAAATGATGGTTTCTGAGATGCAACAATTTGTAGTCCCAACCAGCAATGTATGAGTGTACTGGAGTCAGATGAAACCTCAGCGTAGTTTTAATTTATATTTCTCTAATTGCTAGTGAGGTTGAACATTTTTTCATTTATTTGTTGACCATTCATATTTCTTCTTCTGTGAAGTGTCTGTTCAGTTCCTTGGACCATTTATTGATTGGGTTATTTGGGTTTTGGGTGTTAAGTTTTTGAGTTCTTTATATATCCTGGAGATTAATGCTCTATCTGAGGTGCAAGTGGCAAAGGTTTTCTCCCATTCTGTAGGCTCTCTGTTCACCTTCTTGATTGTTTTCTTTGCTGTGAAGAAGCTTTTTAGTTTGATGCCATCCCACTTAGTGATTCTTGATTTTACTCATTGTGCTTTAGGAGTCTTGTTGAGGAACTTTGTTCCTAAGCTGACATGACAGAGTGTTGGGCCTACATTTTCTTCTAGTAGGCATAAGGTCTCTGGTGTAATGCCTAGGTCCTTGATCCATTTTGAGTTTTGTGCAGGATGAGAGACAGGGGTTAAATTTCACTCTGCTACATATGGATTTCCAGTTTTCCTAGCACTATTTGTTGAAGAGGCTATCTTTTCTCCAACATATGTTTTTGGCACCTTTGGCTAGTATGAGGTAACTGTATTTATGTGGGTTTGCCTGTGTTCTCTATTCTGTTCCATTGGTCTTCGTGTCTGTTTTTGTGCCAATACCATGCTGGTTTCTTTACTATATCCGTGTAGTATAATAACGTCTACTATTGTGATGCCTCCTACTGCACTTTTCTCACTAAGGATTACTTTAGTCATTCTGGGCCTCTTATTTTTCCAAATGAATTTCACAAGTGCTTTTTCTATTTTTGTGAAGATCATCATCAGAACCTTAACAGGAAAATTGCACTAAATCTGTATAGCACTTTTGGTATTATGGCCATTTTGACAATACAAATTCTACCTATCTAAGAACATGCAAGATCTTTCCATCTTCTGAGGTCTTCTTCAATTTCTTTCTTTACAGTTCTACAGTTTTCACTGTAGAGGTCTTTCACTTCTCTTGTTAGCTGAGTCCCAAGTGTTTTAATTTTTTTGAGGCTAGTTTGAATGGGATAGTTTTCATAATTTCTCTTTCAGTTGATTCATCATTGGTGTACAGGAATGCAATTGATTTATGACTGTTAATTTTATATCCTGACACTTTACTGAATTCATTTATGAATTCTAGAAGCTTTCTGGTTTTGTGCAGGGTGAGAGACAAGTTTTTTGGGTCATCTAAATATAGAATCATTTCATTGACAAATAGGGGTAGTTTGAGTCCTTGTTTTCCTATTTATAACCCTTTATTTTCTTTCTTTTGCCTAACTTCTCTAGTTAGAGTTTCAAGGATTATGTTGAAAAGAAGTGGTGAAAGAGGGCACTTTTGTCTTATTTCAGTTTTTAGAGGGAATTTCTCTCCTTTTAGAATGATGTTGGCCTTGGGTTTAGTGTATATAGCTTTTACCATGTTGAGGCATTGTTCCTATTATCCGTAGCTTTTTTAGTGTTTTGAACATGAAGAGGTGCTGTATTTTGTCAAATGCATTTTTTGCATCTATTGAGATAATTATGTGATTCTTGTCTTTAAGTCTATTGATGTGATGAATTACATTTATTGATTTTATAAGTTGAACCAACCTTGCATCCCTGGGATAAACCCCACTTGATTGTGGTTCACTATCTTTTTAATATGTTTTTGTATTCAATTTGCCAGTATTTCATTAAGAATGCTTCCATCTATGTTCATCAGGGATATTGGTGTGAAGTTTTCTTTCCTTGATGTGTCTTGGTCTAGTTTTGGTATCAGGGTGATATTAGCTTCATAGAATGAGTTTGAAAGGGTTTCTTCCTTTTCTATTTCACGGAATAACTTAAGGAGGATTGGGGTTAGTTCTCTAAAGGTCTGGTAGAATTGGCTGAGAATCTGTCTGGCCTTGGGCTTTTATTTGTTGGTAGGCTTTTGATGGCATCTTCAATTTCATTGCTTGAAATTGATTTGTTTAAATTTTCTATGTTGGAGAGCAATTCTTATTTGAGTACTTATTGTACAGGATAAAGATAAAAGTATCAGTCAATGTTTTGTCTGACTAAAGAAAAGACAATTTAAGAAGATAATCACTTTAAAGCGATAGCACTCCAAATAGAAGGTTAAGGATGATAATTATGATTAACACTAAGTATCTGACAGCTTGCAAAGTACTGGACCCATATGCTACCTTAGGTAATCTTCACAGTATCTGAGGGGTCTGTACAGCTACAGAAGCCAAGGCTCAGTAGTTTCACTAAGTGCCTTTTAAATCAGATATGGCAGGTGTCACAGATGGATGTGGAATCAGCACCCTTCCTACCCAAATCCCACTCTTTCTTCACTCTCTGCTGCCACGCACAGCTACTCCTGTGGTATAAGGAATACTTTCACCTTCTACCTGGAGCTAAGACATTATTCTTACCAGTTGTTGCAATGCAGTCAAATCCCACAAAGGCATAAAAGCAAGTGGCAGCACCAGCTAAGGTTCCTGCAAAGCCGTAAGGCATAAAGCCACCAGCCCCGTAGATGCTTGTTCCGTTTTCAGAAGGTGGCTCTCTAAGGAAGAAAGCAAACACATTGTTAAGTCATTTTCAGAGAAACTTACACTTTTGGTGATTTGTCTCAAACAACATCCTTTGAAAGTTGTTGTATTCATCAGCTCTTTGAAGCTGACATATAAAAAACTAAAACTAACATCTTATTTTGTCATCCTGTTCTTGACGATGACCCTCTGTGTCACTAACATCCAAGCAGAGGCTGATCAATAGCAAATGCATATACGATCCAGACCTACTCTGGCTAGAACCCACAAGTAGGCAGGATTTTCAGAGTACAGACCCTAGCATGGGCCAAGTTCTGTGACAAAGACAAGAAACTTCCTTCCTATTTTTCCAATATGAGTACATTCTTCAATTCATGAAGCAGATAGGAACCAGATTACAAGTAAAACAGAATTCCCTAGGCTTGCTCAATAATATGGAAGCTAAAATTTTATTATATGTTAAAATCTGTATAAAATCAGAGGACACTAATTTCTACCTCATCAGAATGACCACGGACAATATATATATAAAGAGAAACATTTATATGTATCTTACTCTATATAATAGATGTTTTTGTAATCTTATTTCTGCTTATACACCTAATATCATTCTCCAAAAAACAAGACCTGAAAATTATTAAAAGTCTGAAAAAATGTAAAGAAACTGAATGTGGTCCCAAAGGATGTATGACTCAAAAACACTCATTGTTTTTTAGGGGTGGTGAACAGCTGGGGGGAAAAAGTCAAGTTCTTCCAGTGGTTAGGGTTTGCCCTGGCCCTTCCCAAGAACCAGCAGCTATACAGCTTCTCACAGTGGCTCAACAGGGAGCACACCTACACCTTTATGTCTGGAGGGGAGTCTGGGAGGGAGAGCCTTGGCATAGAACAGAGCCCAGAAAGGTCTCAGAAGCAAAACGTTTGAGAGCCACTGCACTAAAGGAAACTTTCATGTACACCCCATGAAACATTAAAATACAATGTAACATTAAAATAAAAATTAAAAGAGGGATTAAAAAAGACCCTAAATATTTTACCTGGCATTTGCTGATATATTTTTGAGAAACTCTTCACTAATCTTCCAGTTAGCCACATTTCCCTTCACAAAGCCAGCAACCATGACAAAGAGAAGGACCAGGATATTAATAGCTGTGAAGAATTTATTTACCCAAGCAGACTCCTTTACTCCAAAAGATAAAAGACCTATGGAAAAAGAAAGAGCACTGTCATTTTACCTACAAGAAAGGCAATGACATTTTGAAGCAAATATAGACTCAGGGATGTTATTGTTACCAGCCTTCTTGTATTTAACTCCCATTTATTCATTTCCATGGCTAGTTCACTTATTAGTTGACTCATTGTGAGGCCACATCTTCTGAACACAACCAGTTTGATTTCTGGAGGAAAAAGTGCTCAGCCAGGAGATTCCATACTAAGAAATATAAGTCTAGTAACTCTGGCCATTGTTACCAATGGTGGGCAGATGTAAAGCAACACTTCACTGTAATGGAATGCTATTCTAAAAAGCTATTTTAAGCTATTTATTTCATGGTACTGGGGATTGAACCTTTTAAAATTAAAAACTCAATCATACATCTGCCATGTATTTATTTTACACATAGTTGGAATATAATTCTTCAATTGTCATGCCAAAAAAGTTCCTTGTTAAATTTATTTTAATCAATAGCTTTATAGAAACTATTGATTTGTTGTATAGTAAGATATAAACATATTCTATACAAGTAATCTTATCAGAAGAACTATGAAGAGAATAAAAGTCAACCATGATGTCTCCTACATAATTTTGCACATACAAACACAGAGACATATTTCCACATCAACAAATACATAACCTCATTTTTAACAGCTGTGTAACCAATTATACAGAGATGCCATACTTTAATCTCTTATTTATAGACAATTAGATCACTCTTAAGTTTTTTTTTTACATTTATAAAGAGCAGTGATATCATCCTCTTATAAATATCTCTGTATACTTTCTAATTATTTCTTTATAACAATTTTCTTTTTTAAATTTTTTTTAGTTATACATGAACACAATGTCTTTATTTTGTTTATTTATTTTATGTGGTGCTGAGGATTGAACCCAGTGCCTCACACATTTGAGGCAAGCACTCTGCCACTGAGCTACAGCCTCAGCCCACAACAATTTTCTTTCTTTTTTTTAAATTTTTTTTTGATAATGCGAATTTAATCCAGGGACATTTTACCACTAAGCTGCATCCCCAGCCTTTTTTTTTAAATTTATTTTTTAGTTGTAGTTGGACACAATACCTTTATTTTACTTATTTATTTTTATGTGGTGCTGAGGATCGAACCCAGGGCCTCACCTGTGCTAGGCAAGCACTCTACCGCTGAACCACAGCCCCCCAGCCCTTTGTATTTTGAGCTATTTACAATAATTTTCTATAAGTTAATACTGTATCAAAGGTTATGCAATTTTCCCAAGGCTTTTTAGTCATATTGTGAAAATATTCTACAGAAACTTTGGCCCAATTGAAATTGCCCAGTTTTTCTATCAGTGTATTCTGTTCATATTGATTTATAAGATTTATTTATATATTAATGCTATAAGCTCTCTGTATAGTATGTACTTTCCCTATTTATCATTTGCTTTCTGTTTTTATTTAATATTTTATTTTATTTCTCTGTGGTACTGGGGACAGAACCCAGGGCCTTGTGCACATGAGGCAGGTGCTCTAACACTTAACTATACCCAGTTCTGTCATTTGCTTTTAACCTTCCTATTGATTATATATATAGAAAAGTTATTCAAATAACCTATAAATTTTCCTTTTTTATTTACTATCTTTAATGATTTTTTCCTAATATCAACCTATAAATGTTCATATGTTTCCTTCTAGTTATTAACGATTATTATATTTATCATATTTGAATCTTTAATCTATCTAGCATAAGATATGAATTATGGACCTAATAAAGTTTACATATTATTATTGGAGAAATGACTGCTATGGAAATACTATGCCACAGATTTACTTGCTTCTTCTCTATACCCACAACACCCTGCATCCCATAAGCAAGATTTTCCAAGCAGAGGTGAGAGAAGTTGAATCTCATTCTTCTAATTCCCAGAATCTCATAATAATAACTCTGAATGATACAAAGGACAGCCATAGGGTCAGCACAAGTACTGACTCTGTAATTGTCTAGCTGGGTTACAAATGGTTGCTATACATCCCAGAGAATAACAAAGGAACTATCCCATCTTATATCAGTTTCCCAATGTTCCATGTGCACTCTTTACTCTGAGGTCTCATCTCCCACCAATAGACTAGAGACCAATAAATATCTCATCTGAATATGGCATGTACTTCCCTCCGATTGACAAGGCAGGGGGTATTACCAAAGGAATAAATATAAGAGGGGTTTCTGACCTTCAAAAACTGTAAGGACAGTGTTATAATGTAAGTTTAGACTATCTTTAAAGGAAAGCTATGATGGTGAGTGAACAGAGAAAAATGATGTAGGCTCAGGCCAAACCTTAGTCTTGCCATGGAATTTAAATGGGTCACAGCTACATGCTGCTCAATGCTGAGAGATTAATGCTGAATATTTTAAGTTTAATGAAATCACCTCTAAATAAAAAATGATATAACTTATTTAATGTAAGCTAGACTGTTTCGCTACCAAACCAAACTAAATTCCATCATCTGATGAAAGACAATGAATGTATTTTTTTTTTGCCATTAGAAGCAAAATAGAAAACATTTTAGACCGATAAATTTTGTTCATGTTTCTATCCCTATATAATACATTTTATTAAGGACTAACTTTTTAAATGATAAAGATATTTTTTAAATCAGATAATTTTACAGGTAAACATTTCATAATGAGCCAAAAGATATTTTTGTCACATCCTTCTAATCTGGGGGAAAAAAATAGAGGTAAGGCTGGACAGGCAAGAGCAGGTATATTACTCACAGTAAATCAACTAGGAAGTAGGAACAAATAAAAAAAAATTTATTTTTAGTGCAATCCTTGATGGGCTTAATTAGGACTTCAGGGCTGGCGGTATGGCTCAGTAATAGTGTTTGCCTAGCATGCCCAATGGCTCAGGGGTAGAGCATTTGCCTAGCATGCCCAAAGCCCTGGGTTTAATCCCTAGCAACACACACACACACAAGCAAAACCAGGGCTGCAGATAGCACTATCAATCAAAATAAAAAACGTTCAAATAATTAAAACAAGTCAAAGGGCATAGCAGGAAGCAAAATAAGCCAATCCCAAAGAATCAAAGGCCCAATGTTTTTTCTGATATGAGGATCCTAATTCACAATCGCGGGCAGGGAGAAGAATAGAGGTATTCTGGACTAGACAGAGGGAAGTGAAGGAAGGGAAAGGGGTCTGGGGGTAGGAATGATATAATGAATTGGACATTATTATTCTATGTGCCTACATGATTACATGACCTAAGTAACTCTACATCATGTACAACCAGATGAATGAGAAGTTATACTCCATTTATGTATGACATATCAAAATGTATTCTACTGTTATATATGACTAATTAGAACAAATAAAAAATATATTAAAGAAACAACGAAAAAAATGGGGCTGGGACTGTAGCTCAGTGGCAGAATTGCTTGCCTGGCATGTGTGAGGCACTGAGTTCGATCCTCAGCACCACATAAAAATAAACAAATAAAATGCTGTCTACTACAACTGAAAAAAAAAGAAAGAAAGAAAGAAAGAAAGAAAGAAAGAAAGAAAGAAAAAGAAAACAGAGGGGGACAATAGGGATTAACTATGCTTATAAAATGAAGTTGGCCATCAATTGAGTATTTACTATGTTCCATGAAAGAGGCATGTTTAAGGTAGAAACTGATATCCTTATTTTATGGATGAGCAAACTGAGTGATGGATGGAAAGATTAAGTAAACTGTAAACAAACTGTTCTAAAAGCAGTAAGTGGCAGAGCAAGACTGAAAACCAGATTGTTCCTACTTCTAGTTCTTGTGCCTTTTTAAACCACTGTGCTATAACACTGGTAAAAACTAAAAAATTTCATCAACTATGTTTGCTATACAACATCTATGTTCAAAAACAAAAGGTGTGGGCTGGGGTTGTGGCTCAGTGTTAGAGCAC
Organism: Urocitellus parryii; assembly: GCF_045843805.1. Lineage (NCBI taxonomy): Eukaryota > Metazoa > Chordata > Mammalia > Rodentia > Sciuridae > Urocitellus > Urocitellus parryii. The sequence goes on along the minus strand of NC_135544.1, from coordinate 23,875,303 downwards.
TGGCTTAGCACATGTGAGGCACTGGGTTTGATTCTCAGCACCACATACATAAATAAATAATGGTATTGTGTCCATCTACAACTAAAAAATTTAAAAAAAAAAGATGATCTGAATGCCTCCTTTTCAACCGATGCCTACAGTATGCAGATGAAAGCCTGATAGAAAACCTGAATTTCTTCTAGAAATAGTATACTTGCAAATATCCTCATGCTATCATTTGGCTAATGCCTTTTACTCAGACATGTTTCTTCTATCATTCCAAACAATTCAGATTCAGACTTTTGTTTTTGGTTTGGTACTGAGGTTTAAACCCAGAGGCACTTTATCACTGAGCTACAAACCTACCTTTTTTATTTTTAATTTTGAGAAAGGGTCTTGCTAAATTGCTGAGGCTGATCTTGAACTTGCAATCTTTTTTTTTTGGAGTCTCCTGAGTTGCTTAATTTTGAAACATAACCAATCACAGAAGATAAAATGAGTTTAACCAGTGACAATGCCCACAGACATCCAACAGAAACCTAAGTGTGTAAACATGCTGACTTAATCTGGAGAACTCACACTCCAAATTCAGCAGTGACCTACTTTCCTGAGATGATTAATTTGGAATTTGGCTCATCATAGGGAAAAGTATGTTTGGTTATCTTACCTGCTAGAAGTAATATAAGGCACACAGCAAAAAAGTCTGGATACTCTGCAAGGCCAGTATAATTCATTTTGAAGTATGTTCTGAAAAACTGACCAATCTGCTTGCTAAGAAGTTCATCAAAGGTGCCACTCCATGCTCTTGCCACACTTGATGTACCTTCCCAAAATATAGAACATTCAGAGATTAAAAATCACTAGCAGAAAATTAACATCATATGCTACTTGGTCTTATTCTAGGATTAACTTACATTAATTTACATAGATTGAAAATTTTAATCACATTAGAAAATTATTTTAATAATTCTGTAATTACACACTAGTATCAAATGCTCAAGTTCAAAACTGTAGAATCAGGTGACTTTATTTGCAATAAAGAACCACATATTATATATATATATATATATATATATATATATATATATATATATATATATATATTTTTTTTTAACATATATATTTTAACCATAAATAATATATATATATTTTAACATGGGATTTTCAAACCCATTAGGAGACATATCTGGTATTGAAACAAAATCACAGAATTGGGGGAGGGATGTAGCTCAGTGGTAAAGTGCTTTAGCCAGCATGCATGAGGCCCTGGCTTCTATCTCAAGCAAAATAAATAAATAAATAAAACCAATAGATCAATCAATTGATCAATCACAGAATTGTGCAACTGGAGACATTTTAGAAATGAGAAAAGTGAGACACTGGGATCCAGTGACCCACGGGCGGTCAGGCAGCTACCAAGGAACACAGACCTGCACTCCCACCACCAGGCCTCTTGCTCAGGGGTGCTGCTTCTACCAGTCTACACAATTTAGATTCATCTGTGAAACGTACCTATCACATATGACAAAATGAGATTCCAGCCAGTGATGAAGGCCCACAGCTCACCAACTGTAACATAAGTGTACAAATATGCAGACCCAGTTTTGGGGACTCGGGCCCCAAATTCAGCGTAGCAGAGGCCAGCCATCACGGACGCCAAGGCGGCGATGAGGAAGGAGACCACGATGCTGGGGCCCGAGTCAGCTTTGGCAACCTCCCCAGCAAGGACATACACGCCAGCACCCAGGGTGCTTCCCACCCCGAGGGCAATGAGGTCCATGGTGGTCAAGCAGCGGCATAGTTTGGAATCTTCCAGACTGTCTAGAGTGACAATTTTTCTCCGGATCAGACATCGGGCAAAAGTCAGCACTGCTTTGCAGGGAATCATTCTGAAGAGTGCAACCTGAGTGGGAGAGAGGAGGAGGAGGGGGTCAGAGGCATCTGGAAACAGCATCCCTCCATCTGGCGACCTGTCCTGTCCTGACTCAGGGTGACTGCATTCACTTTTTACCTGTTAACATGGTGTGGCTCAGAGCAACCACATGATGGAGGGTTGAGAGCTATGCATTTGCTAGAGCCCACTCACACTCCACACATAAGATGCCATTGAGTGGCTGATTTGGGAAGCAAAGGGTTAGCAGACCTGGGTGTTCAAAAGGATTTGTCACTTTTGTTCACTTTCTAAAAATTTAAAAAAGTATTCTGTTGACAGAAATTCCAGGAGGTGGTTAATTTAGTCATTGCTCCAAGGAAGGAAGTAAATTGCCTCATTGTTTCTGTATCTATAAGCATTCAGGTATTTTAGACCTTACTAAATGTCAACTCAGGTATTTTAGACCTTACTAAATGTCAGGGATTGTGCTACAAGTATATACAGAAAGGTGTTACACAGATGTGTTCTCTAGCTTTATGGCATTTACAGTATAGTTTTGTCTAAAAGCAGGTAAAATGGTGATCGTGATGCACTAGCCAGTCTGTGTGAACTACAGTTTCCTTTTAAAACAATGTAGAGCAGATGTGAACTTGCTAGGATAATGAAACTGCCCTCAAAGCATGCTGAGATTATGTGACTAAAACTACTATTCAATCATGTTTACGTATTTTAAAAGAAATACGTAAACCCCAAATCCATGTCAACTATTATATATTATTATTTATAGCCTTTTTTTAAAAAATGGAAGAAATAAAGAAGGCAAAGAATCTTACTCCCCATTCCTCATTTTATATTTCTAATATCTGTTTAAACTTGATTCCAATGAATATGTACAACCTATGTATAAAATAAAAACTAGAAAGCTCTACATGGCCTTGTCTACAGAGACATGTGATTCAGCAGGCAAATTCTAAAGAATAGGAAATAGAATACAAATTGCTTATCAGTCAATAAAATTTTAACTGAAAAGTCATGTTTGTTTTCATTTCATGTATTGTACTTCTGCACAATGATCTTGTTGGCTTTGAATGCTGTTTCCTTCAACTTATTATATTCACCATCAATAACCTCAACTCATAAGATCACAACTTGACATCTTCCCTCAACAGGTTAGACCCTTATATGCTATAAAATAAACCCCTGAACATGTTCAACCTTAATCTAAAGCTTGTATTAAAATATTTTATTTGTAAGAATAAAATAAAGCTACTTTTCCTTACTAAATCTAAATGACATTTGTAAGAGAAAGAGATATTTCTGGAATGTTAACAAATCAGTATCACATTAATTCTGGCAGGTAAAATTAACCCACTGAACATTATTCATTGACATAAATACAAGTTCTCAATATTGAAGGCAGCTAATTCAAAGAATATAAAGCAACATGGAAAACAAGTAAAAAATTTCTTGAAGTTAAAAATAAACTTTTACACATCTTCAATTTCTTCCATACCAAAACATAGCACTTCACAAGTGCTTGTTGAAAAGTTTGCAACTTTGTCAATACTATATTTAGGCGTTGATAGCTATCCCTGTATAACATACCTAGAAGATAAAGTAGGTACATGTTCTGCTTAAAAAGAATCAGAAAGTGGAAAGTAAAAGTTTTATGTAGAGTTCAATTAAGAGGGGAGGGAAGATGGGAGAAGGTATTTATTAAATGCTGAGTTTCTGTAACGTTTGAAGTATTTTTATACAGACCTGTTCCAAGATCAAGAATTAGGCACCACTGCTAAAGGAACAGTGCTTGGAAATGGTACACTGAATTTCACTAGAGATTTAAGATCATGGGACATGTCATACCCAACTGTAGGAATGCAACAAGTGGGCAACAGAAAGAGGTATACCTATTTGTCATTTAACTAAATAAACGTTCATGAAGGAGCTAGCACTTGTTTAACCTTGACTTTTGTGAATAAAAGACACAGATTCTACAACTAAGCATATTTAACAGAGGAAAAAAAAATCAGAAAGCAAGCAAGGAAAACGAAGCAGGGATTTTTGATAAGATTGGGGGGGAGCTTTTACTTTTAAAACCTTTTTCTGATATTATAATCACACTCATGTTTGTGAAATTTTGAGAGGAAAATATAGCATAAAAATGAAAGAAAATAAGGAAACCAATTATTACCCCAAATCAATAGATTAGTGGTCAGCTCTCCAATATAAAATTGAATGTCATTCACTTCAGATTATGTAGGAAGTAAAAAGTGAACCCTTTTAGAAATGTATCGCTTTCATCAGGTAAGACTGGATGTCTCCTGCTTGTCTCCTATTAAAGATGCAAAGTATTTTATGTGCAGATAGCTTTTCTGTGTGGCTCTGGGGAAATAAGACACAGGTCCCAATTGTCAAGCATTCATTTGCTTCTGAGTAATTGAAAAGCATACGTCAGAAATTTCTCAGAACTGACAGGTTACTCAATGTCCTTTGCAAACAATCTCAACTACGCATAGCCTGGTGAAATACCGATAAATAAAAGCAGTGACACAAAACTAATTTTGTAGAAATACAATGGGATGGGAGAAAAGGAACATGAAAACATACTGGGTCAACTTAATGAGTCATTCTTAAATAAACATTCATCACATCCTAGTGGGCGTATCATACAGTGCTTAGTAACTAAAGAAAAAAGATAATCTCATGCTTTTATAAAATATATATATATATATATATATATATATATATATATATATATTTTTTTTTTTTTGCAGAGACAGTGATATATAAAAATAGTGTGGCAACAAGGGAATGAGAAAATAATGTGTGTCCAGTGTTAGTGAAATAATTTGCTATCAATACTTTTTTTGTTTAATAACTTTTCCTTTAAATATTTTTTAAAAACTCTTGTGAGATAGTTACGTCAACCTTACTCTATTTTTTTTTAAGAGAGAGAGAGAGAGAGAGAGAGAGAGAATTTTAATATTTATTTTTTTAGTTTTCGGCGGACACAACATCTTTGTATGTGGTGCTGAGGATCGAACCCGGGCCGCACGCATGCCAGGCGAGCGCGCTACCGCTTGAGCCACATCCCCAGCCCCTTACTCTCATTTTCGCAAGGCACTTTCACTGCTAAAAAAATATTCAATGGATATCATTATCCAAAGTACATGTATAAAGACACGAATTGGTGTGAACATACTTTATATACAACCAGAGATATGAAAAATTGTGCTGCATATGTGTAATAAGAATTGTAATGCACTCTGCTGTCATTTATTTAAAAATATCAATTAAAAATTTTTTCAAAAAAATAAAAAATTATACAGCAGGATAAAAATAATACACTCATCCTTTTGCAACAAACCCATACAAAGTGATGCTACTGATACAGGGGGCTGACAGTTTTTCCAGGAGTGCACTGTGGATCTGCACCATATACCCACAGTCAGCTTCTGCTATACTTACCAAGGATTCATCTTTAGTATGGAACCTGCATACATGTGCTAAAAGACAGTGATCTGACTCTGGGAAGAGGCCCATGTAACACTCATCCCCATGTCCCTGGCCTTAGAATTATAAAGGGTCTCCATATGACATGTCTATATGATATCTATATGTCTCTATATGACATCTCAAATCATTATGGTGATACCAGAAATAGATATGTATCCATCTTCAATATTTTTTTAAAATTGCTAAAACAGTGGCTTCTCATTTGAGGAAGAAAAACAGGCATAATACTAGATGAGACCTGAAAATAAAATTAGCTAAGTGAGGACTGGGAAAGATTAACAATAAAGTCTGCTGCTGAAGGTTCTGGATGATTTCAATGAGCCAATGAACCTAATGACACATGTGCATCTTCCTCAGCCCACGTTCACCCACTCCCCACCTTAAGTATCACAGTTTCTAAGCACCTTATGCCTTGACGAACTCCTATCAGTTTTTTAAAAGTATTTTTCTTAGTCATAGATGGACACAATAACTTTATTTAATTAACTTATCTACATGGGTGGTGAGAATCAAACCCAGTGCCACCCACTTGCCTCACACTCTACCACTGAGCTATGACTCCAACCCCAACCCCTATTAATTCTTGACAAAGAAAGTTAAACTCCTGCTTCAGCATCTTGGAGTTATGACCTTTTAAAACTTCTTCCATCCAGGTTGCCAACATGATAGCACAGAATTTTGGGGTCGAGTAAATCCTCAGCCCTGATGATTTTCCACCACAGAGAGGACTTCCTTTCAATCTTTCAAAATCTGCTAATACAGTCAAAAGTCCATCCTGGATTTTCACTTTGGTTCAATAGTTTAGATGTAGAGTTTAAGTCACATAGAAATGAATTGTTCCCCTCCTGTTCTAAGTACAGGCTGAAATTTCAAACTCAGTCCTCTGTCCCAGTATCACAGGCCCTAACAATAAATCTTACAGGAGTGGAACTAGCAGTGACAAGTGAGTGGGACAGGCGTCCCAACAAATCATCCATGAATTAGCTCATTCAAATTATAACCAATTTTTCTTTCCTCATTCCAGTTGCTAGTTTCACAGACAGACATATGCACTTTGTTTTTTGGACTGATAGAAGGAAAGTAATTACAGTAAATAGGACAAAGATCTTTGCCTCCTGGGACTTTTTTTCTCTGAACTAGACCTTTTGATCTTGGATTTCCACACCCATCATCAATTGTATTTCTACAACTTTAAAGTTCCAAGACAATTTTACAAATTATATTGTGGGTTAAATAACTTTAGTAAAAAGAAAGAAAGATATGGACAGGATGCCACAAAATTATTGGGTTTTCTCTTGGAGCTGAGGTTTTAGATCAGCGGCAGAGTGCTTGCCTCGCACATGTGAGGCACTGGGTTCGATCCTCAGCACCACATGAAAATAAATAAAGATATTGTGTCCATCTTTTAAAAATCTTTAAAAAATATTGGGTTTTCTCTTATTCTTTTTTCTTAGCTTTGTGAGATTAATTTCTTAAGAAATAACTATTATTCAGGATAAAAGGCAATCATAAAAGATAATTGTTTAGTCTGGGTTTGCAAAACAAACAAACAAACAAACAAAACCAAAACAACAAACTTTTGCATTCAAACCTAAAACCTTAATTTTCTGGAAAATAAGAATACTTTTTCATATATATTCACTTATATTTGATCCAAAATTTATCTTACCTTCATGACAAATTTTCTGAACAACTTACATAACTCTAATCTCTAAAGTTTTCTCCAGATAGGTGAATGTCATTGTAGATACCAGTATAAATTAAAACACAGCTGAGGCCACTACAAAGTTACAACCACTGTCCTAATACAGTTTATATTTTCTTCCTTTTTATAGCAAGGCAGTACTGTCAGAAGTAAGAGCAAAGTGTATTATTTCAAAATTTCTGATACAGAGTCCAGACTCAGGCAAGGACTTTTCTTAAGGACATGCAAGAAATAAATGGCTGATGTAGAGATTTAAAGTTTGTAAAGACAATGGGTGCTTCAAAACATGTGAATTCATTTAACTTTAGTGAAAGCAAAAACCAGGAGCAAAATATACCTGTCATTCAAATAGATGCAAATAAATGAATAAATAAAGGGGGTGGAGCATGCAACCTTGTTCTTAGGGTTGGGGAGGAAGAAAGTGAAATGAAGAAAGCAAGCCCTCTGCATCTTGGTAACCAGAGCAGCTGCCCAGTCAGCACTCTGCCTGTCCCGTCAAAGAGCTCAGTGACCGGCTTAGTCCCCAAAGGTCTTTGCAATCGTTGGGTTATATAAATCACTCCGAATGCCAGAGGGTACCACCTGTTCCCTCTCCCCAGGCTGCTGAGACCATCACCCTATGAGTGCCACTGCAAACATTAGGAAACACCCTTTCCAAAGTTATTTAACACCCGTCACTAATCTACAAGTGCTACTATTAAAAATACCTAAGTACTGGGCTGGGGTTGTGGCTCAGTGGTAAAGTGCTTGTCTAGCATGCACGAGGCACTGGGTTCGATCCTCAGCACCACATAAATGTAAGATAAAGATACTGTGTCCACCTAAAACTTAAGAATAAACATTAAAAAAATAAAAAATACCTAAGTATTGAACTCAGGGGCACTCAACCACTGATCCAAATCCCCAGCCCTATTTTGTATTCAGAGACAGGGTCTGAGTTGCTTAGTACTTTGCCATTGCTGAGGCTGGCTTTGAACTCATGATCCTCCTGTCTTAGCCTCCAGAGTCGCTGGGATTACAGGCTTGCACCACTGTCCCCGATAACTTATTCTTTGATGACCTGTCACACTATCCCTGTAGGATCAGGACTGTTATTAATCTCATAGCATGGATGAGAAAACTGAGGTATAGAAGAGTTATGCAATATCACAATCAGCATGTCATGGAAACAGAGGTGAAACGCAGCAGGTGGGACCCTCTACTGACAACCACTATGCTGCCCAGTCATTATACCACAGACCCATCTCACTGACCACTGCTCCTGCCTCCTCTCCACTGCTCTCCCCATAGCACTGTTTTACAACCCCCAAGCCACAGTAAGTGGGCTACAGACAGGTACCTAGCTTAGGGTTAAATACTCAAAGGCTGGGCACATTTAGGAGACCTTGTAACTCTGAACATTACAACAACTGAACCAGTCAAACCATCAGTCCTCTGGCTGGAGTCACTGGGCGGGGCACCAGTCTGGCAGAGTGCAGAAATCAAGAAGATGGCAGTAGAAGCCAGTCTGTGGCCACTCAGAAAAGAGTAGGGATAACAGAGTGTGTTGCCCAAGCAGGGAGACGTGGAAGGAGGGGCACAAGCCAACTTTTCCCTTCCTTCGGCCCCTGCTGACCTGATATTGAGTGTGCCAGATTCCCCTGCATCTTTCCCACAAACCTCTGTGTGCTTCAGCTATGCTGAGTTGTCTTTGGTCAAGAAAACCGGAAGCTATAGCTGAAGGTCATGGGGGTCACAGGAGGGCCTGCTCTACCAGGCTTTATACTCCCACTTTCAACTCTTCAATGAAATCTGAAACTTTGGCAATTTCTGCTACATTTCCTGATAATTATTCTTCCTTCCAGAAACAGGTGTATGGATGTAATAACTTGAAATCTGTTTCAATATTTTTCCCATAAGGTATTCAAAGAGTTTAATACCCTTTAGGCCTGCTTTTTACACACACCCACTGAACACTGTAACATTTGGCATGATGTTTTTTATGGGGCAAGCTATTTCAGATGAGTAGATTTTCTAGATTACTGAAGTTTATAGCATTAAATCTTTGGTTACTGTCAATTAAATTGCCAGTAATTCTTCTATAAATGCTGCTAAATTTTATGGTGGCCAATGCAGTGTCCAAACTGCTCCTCATTACAAGAGGGGGATTCATTCAGTATTACGTCTCAAGGAAACTGCTTTAAAAAATAAACACAACTGTTTTAAAAACACTCTATATTACCTTACTCCTACCTTTAATCCACTGCCCATAAAATTCAAGCCAACTCCAGGAGGCCAAGAAAATCCAGATGACCTGGAGGAACCTTAAGCATGTCTTGGTTAGTAGCTGAATTTCAGATCTGAGACACTAGAAGTAGGTACCTAGACTGGGAAGGGAATTAAAAGTACATGAAACCTCTCTTTGTTTGAAGGCAAAGAGCTGAGAAATCCAATTTCCTCTAATCATTCTCTTGGAAAGCACCCCTTTCCATCCACCAACTTTACCTCCTCCACCCCCAAAACCACCTAACTTCATTAATAGTTAGAATTTGGCCACTTTCGTTTCAATGGTTGGCAAAATTTCTTCCATAAAATTATGGTAGAAAAAGAACTGAACAACAATTCACACTCATTTTTAATTCAAGTTCAAGAAATGGAGATGGATATCAAGTTATGGTTTATGGTTTTGCTACAAAGTCAGTTCTTGAAAAACAGTAATAACTTTTGAAACTATTTTTCAACTTTGAAAAGCACGTTCTGATTTGGTACCTCTTAAATTACAGGAATAATGCATATTTTTTATCATTAGCATCTTGGCAGTTTGTTGAAACACTACTATCGACTAAGAGAAGTTTGTGAGTTCCCATTGGCTTTAAATACTTCTGAATAAAACATTCCTATTGTGTGCTCCAAGAAGCAATGAAAATGGTGCCAGTTCTTCATCATCATAGTTCAGAGTCAGTAAAAATTATATTTAGAATATGCAAACTAAGAATAATTTTTTAAATTGAAATGTTTTTAAATTAAAATGAAACAATAAGATCCCTAAAATTGAAGTCTGACTTCCTTGTCACATTTCTATTCTCTTATTAGTAAGCTATAACTGCAAACAATTTCTCTAAAAAGTGTTTACTAGAATTTGTCTTAATTTTTATATTATTACATAGACTTGAATTCAACCTACCAGTCATTCAACATAATGCCAATTTCTCTAAAAGATCAAGGCTTAAAATTTTCAAAAAATAAAAAGTCAACATTGCAATTTCTTAACAAAATTCCAGGGGACTGAGGGGAACAAACAAGTGGTCATTACCAAAGAATTTGCTACATAGTTGTGGCTATGGGAAGTCCAGGCACTACTGGGACTCCCAGAAAGGGCTCGCCTTGGTCAGAGTTGGAGGCAGCAAGCGCTTTTCCTTGGGAGAAGCCACGACTAATCTGACTGATCCATTATTCCACCCCTGAATCCATTCTTTAAAAAAGTTGAATACTGTTTAGCTACTCCTTAGAGCAAAGCAAAAATAAGGAAACCAACTATGCTCTTTTCTAATAACTAAGCAATATCCATAATCTTCAAAATACATGTTGAATTTTGATGATTTACATAATCTGTCACTTCTTAAAATATACATTCAAAAATTTTCCTCAAAAATTTCCTCACTGTATTTTTTAAAAACTCTGAAAAGATTCTGAATTTTGTAAAATACTTATTAGTAATTAATAGTTATTCCCCTAATAAATAGCAAAAAGGAAAAAAAAATCCTAATCATATTACTCTGCAAATTCTTAGTTAAAAATTCCTGGAAACACTTATTTTGATTTTTAGTTTTGAATAGTAATGGCTTAAGTGGCTATACAATTTAAGATTCAAATTATCTCAGAATCTAAAAAACTACTGGGTAATCACTGATCAATGAGTTTTAAAGTAATATTTAAAGAGCAGGTTTATATGAATAAGATTCATAGAAACAAAAGAATAAAGCATTGCAAACTCGGAAATTTATATAAAATATGTATATATTTACTTATATTAAATTAAACTCTACCTGCTACTCCTGATGCTTCTTATACTTCTTGTTTAAAACATTCATTTTTAGTCTTATTACCCCAAACTAAAATTTAGGTAAATGGTAAGTTAGCCTTCTCTCCTCTAAAGGCTTTTACAATGGCAGTGGTACACCTGCAGTATTCAAGTAAGAAGAGTGTAGAAAGAACCAAGATAAACTCCCTTGGACCCCACATGCATCCTGCTTCTGTAGGAAAAAATCCTCTGATCTGCCCTTCATGGTATTCAGCCCTAAGATGCAGAGAAAAAGATCCACTCTTTGGCCCTGAATTCTGGCTATGTCCAGAAAACCAGCCCTGACCTTAAATGATGTCCAGAGATGTATAAATGAACTATTCTGGCTCAACAATTTAGTTTCCATAGTTTTTTTTATAGATGCTTGAAAATATAATTTAGAAATATCAGCACATAGTAAAATAAGAGAATTATAAAATGTAAACAATGATCTTTTAATTTTCAGATCTCCGGATCAATTTATCCACAATTGCATCTCATCGGCCTCCTGCCAACTTCAACAATTCCAACATTTCAGCCTGGGTTTCAAAACCCCTCCGCTGTGACTTGTTCTTAGCAGAACCTCCTAGCCTTATATTTTGTTATTCTCCACATGCATATTGTAGTCTAATCTGACCTCATACTATCCTTAGAACATTTGTCTTCTCACCTGCACAGGTAAAAAGATGCCCTAAGATGTTTCTGGCTGCCTCTCGCTGGTCCCTAGTCCTTCACCTGTGCTCCCACTCCCAGGTCTTCTGAGCTACTGCAGAGACAGATCGAGAAGGTTCTCTGCCTTCTCTATCAGCTCCTGAGCTTTCTTTTTGACTCTAGGTAAAGACAGCAGCCTCAAGAACAAGACCCTCCAGAATGTCCACCTGCTAAAAGAGAAGTGGGGAGGAGAGGAAAAAGAAGTAGAATACGGCTATGTCTCCTTCAAGAGATGTGACTGAAGATGGAAATTCCTTTGAAGTGTCCTTTTGGCAGCTGGTCTGTGCTGCTTTGAGAACATCCCTCTGAAGACATGTGGTAGGGTTCACACGGTTGCTCACACCCTGTGCCCTCTTGCTTCCTGCTCTCCCAGTGAAGGGAATGCTGCTTGCCTGATGTAAAAGACACTGTGTGTGTTCACATGCCATCACTTCTAAATAGGATTTTTTTTTTTTTTTTTTGCTTAACATACATTTCAAAATACACCCCTAGCCTACTCTGTATTTTTAGGTCACTTTTTCTTTATCATAGATAGGATAGCATAAAGGTGACTACTTGCTTTCCTCCTTGTTAGGAGTTGACTTTTGTCCTCCCACAAGCTATGATGATGTTCTAAATCCCAGTACCCAGCAGTGAGTTTGACAGAACACATCAGCTACAGGCAGCCGTGAGGACTCAAGGACAAGGGGAGAGAGGGTTGTACCACAGATGTGAGGTTAAGGGTAATTACTGCAATCACAGCAGAGTGTCAGGAAACACCGGTGCTGCCGAGCAGAGTGCAGCAGATTGTTCAAACTCTGCCCAGATTTTTAAATGAATTCGGCTCCAGTGATGTGTGATTTTTTTAAAAAAATATTTATTTTTTAGCTATAGGTGGATGCAATATCTTTATTTTATTTTTATGTGGTGCTGAGGATCGAACCCAGTGCCTCATGTGTGGTAGGCGAGTGCTCTACTTCTGAGCCACAACCCCAGCCTGATGTGTGATTTTTAAGGCATTTTTAATGCTCTCAACTTTTAATTATAAAGTACACATGTAAATATATCTTAGAAATCTTAGGGTAACATTTGAAAGCCTACAAATGCTCCTTGTAGAAGGCCTTCAAGGAAACTGTTCCCACCTTATTTTCACTGCAGAGTTCCATCATCCCTGACAGGTGGCCATCTTCTGGGGGCAAAGAGTCCCCTAAGTTTCAAGACTTCCTGTTCTCTCCTTGTGTAGCTCTCAGGGCTAGAAAGCCTTTTATTTCATGGCACTCTCTCCTCCTTTAACTCCTACCAATGGGTCTAATTCTGCCCCAAGGACAAATATAGAAAAGTCCTCTCATGCAAGTCATTAGTTCCAAATCCTAAGCCATCTATCCCTTCAGATAAATGTATTAATTCAAAGTCCAACAAACACTCATCTAAATAAGGCACTCCTTACAACACAAAGGGCTCCAAATGTGGTCAGCCAAGGACTCCATCCACCCTATATACTTGTATACCTGTATTCTTCTTTGCTTTGTTTTCCACAACCCCCTCACACTGCCTCCACACGGTGAGCACAGCCCTGCTGGCTCTGCTCCTCCCTATCTCCTCAGCCCATCTTCTGCTCCCCACCCCAGCACACTGGGTTTCCTATCAACTTCCTCAGAACTCCAAGCCTCACTGCTGCAGGGCTCTCAGCATAGCTGTTTCTTCTTCCTGGAAAGTTGCTCCTTCTCTTTTTAACCTGGAGAGCACCCAATCACTCGGGACAAACCTCCCTCCCCTGCTAAACCAGGTCACCCTATTGTTCTGTTTTTGTTTTTTTGGTAGGGAAAATGCTGGGCATCAAACTAAACTCAGAGCCGCAAGCAGGCTGAGCACATGCTCCACTCCAAAGCCACACCCCTAGCCTACTCTGCATTTTTAGGTCACTTTTTCTTTATCATAGATAGTACACAGGTGACTACTTGCTTTCCTCCTTGTTAAGGAGTTGACTTTTGTCCTCCCACAAGCTATGATGATGTTCTAAATCCCAGTACCTTGCCTGGTGATGTTATTTGGAAACAGGGTCTTTGTAGGTGTTATCAATTTAAGATAAGGTCATTAGGGTGGGCCCTAATCCACTATGATCAGTCTTTATAAGAAGAGGTTAAGTGCTCGGGGGAAAAACGACTTGTGATGAACAGAGGCAGAAGTTGGAGTTACGCAGCTACAAGCTAAGGAACACTAAGACTGCCGGCCACCATCAGATGCTAGGGAAGGTGAGGCAGGATTCACCACCATAGTGTCAGGGAAGTGTGGCTCGGCTGTCTCCTTGATTCTGGACGTGTACCTTCCAGATCTGTGAGATAATAATTTCTGTTATTTTAAGATACCTGTTTTTTTTTTTTTTAATGGCAATCCTTGGAAATTAATACACTTCTTTAGACTACAAGTTGCTCTACAAGTTTCTTGAAATCAAGGTCTACATTATATTCATTTGTTGTATCTAGTGTCCTCAGTCTTTGAAATACAGTCAGGAGTGCAGTCAATATTTGTTCAATGAGTGAATGAATGAATGAATGAATGACTCTTACTTGGTTTGTAGTCGACTAAATTTCTTGTCTTTTTTCTCAAAGATATTTACATAAATATCATAATGCACTCATAAAAACATTTATTTTACACTTTTGGGGGAGAAGGAGGGTACCAGGGATTGAACCCAGGGATGCTTAACCACTGAGTCACAGCCACAGCCCTTTTTATTTTTTATTTTGAGACAAGGTCTTGCTAAATTTCTTAGGGCCTAAGTTGCTGAAGCTGGCCTCAAGTTTGCAATCCTCTGCCTCAGCCTCCCTAGTTACTGGGATAATAGGTGTGTACCACCATTTTTAAAAGGTGTATCAGTATAGAATGGGTTCCTTGACTTTCATTTTGTCTCGCTACCTTAAAACCTAAATTCATCATTTTGAGTTTTATAGTGCTTGGGATCATGTTGCAGTGCAAATCCATCAAACAGTGTGTTGAAACACGCCATCCACCTCTGTGCCACTGCAAATCTGATCTTAACCCAAGTAAATGACAAAAATGGTTAAGCCTGACGGAGCAACAAAAGATCACTATGGCATGCCACCGAGAACTTCCCTCTATGATACTGACCCATAAGTCAACACCCTGAGCGTATGATGCCCCTACAGAGAAATGCACATTTCCAACTTATCCCAAGGTTATCAGAATATATGGTGCTGAGTGCTTTGCTGAAATCCTAACACATTATGTTTAAACTTCCCAAATACAGCAGTCTGATAACTATAAAAGAGAGGATGTGAAATGTGTTAGGCACAATTTGTTCTTGGTAAACTTGGGTGCCTTTTGGGGATCAGTTACTTCTTTTCCAAGTACATACCACAGATTGCTGGAATTCTGCTAATGAACTGTGTCCAACTCCCTGTTCTATGGTTTCCAGACTCTATCTACACTGGTCTTCAGTTTAAAAATAAGGGTGTGGGGTAGAGAGAGAAGATGGGAGTGGAGGGGAAGGAAGGGGAGGGGGGATAGTAGAAGATAGGAAAGGCAGCAAAATACAACAGACACTAGTATGGCAGTATGTAAAAAAGTGGATGTGTGGGCTGGAGATGTGGCTCAGCGGTAGCGCGCTCGCCTGGCATGCGTGCGGCCCGGGTTCGATCCTCAGCACCACATACCAACAAAGATGTTGTGTCCGCCGAGAACTAAAAAATAAATATTAAAAATTCTCTCTCTCTCTCTCTCCTCTCTCACTCTCTCTTTAAAAAAAAAAAAAAAAAAGTGGATGTGTAACCGATGTGAATCTGCAATATGTATACGGGGTAAAAATGGGAGTTCAAATATGATGTATCAAATGTATGAAATATGATATGTCAAGAGCTTTGTAATGTTTTGAACAACTAATAAAAAAAATAAAACCAAAAAATAAAAAATAAAAATAAGGGTGATTGCCTCTTTCCTTTCTGGTACTTCAGGGTGTCAGGATTACAGGTGGTCGATCCACACACATAGCTACAAATCCTCTTAATACCACAGGATGTAATTCATTCGAAAACTGAACGAGCTTAAAGCAGTTAGGTTCTCTCTCACCAGCTTGGGCTTTGGCTTCCCTCATGGTTATCCACTCGACCTTCTACTCAGATGGCCATTCTTCCTGGATGGACAGAAGCAAGATGGAGATTCAGGAGCTCTATATTGCCTAGGTCACCTGCTGCTGCTACCAGGTAAGAATTTCGCCCTTTGTTGTTCACCTTCACAAACAAATATTTCATGAAACTCAAAACATTTCTTTGTGACTTTTTCACAAATTCATACTATTCGCTGTATTCTTCTTAAACATGAACCCCTCAAATGAATTCCTGTGGCAGTGACATGAATGCTCTCGTATCTGCCCCTCCTGTTTCCATCTCTAAGCATTCGTTATCTGACTAGGATTTTAATTGTATTGTGCTCTTTTCTTCTTCTCATAGAGTATAACCTTTCCAGATTACACTTCATGGAGTTCTATTTGTGTTTTCTCTGAGTATTCTGAAATCTGCTTTTGAAAATGTAAGTATATGGACTGTGTCCACCAGCTAGTCATTAGAGAATGTCCCTGGGTATAAGCAAACTATTTCTGTTATCAGGAGAAAAAGTGTTATAGATTAAAAAAAAAAAAAAAAAGCTTCTGCAATTTTTGGAACCTCCCAAACTCTCACTACTCAGCCTCCCTATTTCATTTATCTTCTGTGAACAAAGACCAAGTTTGTTTAAGAATCTTTCATAGGAAGGTTTCAACAAATCCTGCTTGCAGGAATGTCCTTTGCATGCAGCAAAACAATGTTTCATCATCTGCAGCTCTAGCACCATCCAGTTACTTAATGTGCCCGGAGTGTGAACTCTTGTGTGAACACAGCCCGTCACTAAGGAGGCACACAGAATTATACCACAATAAGTTAAAGGTAAACAGTTGTCAAATTAAAATCACAGTAAACAAATCTTCCTGCAGTTATCACCAGAGCTTCCCTCAGGACTTGCCATTCCTGCAGTTCACACAAAGCTGTTATCTATGATGGTGCCCCTTTCCTAGGACATTGTCCTGTGAAGGCAAAGACAATTTGTTAGGCAATCAAAAGCAAATGCAACAAGTGCTAATAATTACAACTAAGACCTCTGGCCACTTGCTGCTTTCATGTTTGGGTTTTTTATTGTATATTCTCATGGCATACAACATAATGTTCTTATATACTTATTCATAGTGAAATGGTTACTATAGTCAAGCAAATTAATACATGCATCAGATCAGTCACCCTTTAAAAAAAAAGATTTCTAAATAGTTTTCCAATTAGAGAAATACCCATAATGAAAAGATAATTTTAAAAACACAAATGTAGAGAAAATATGTGGGAAAAGGGTTCCATATTAGATTACAATTTTATCTAACTTCAGGGACAGAGTAAAGTTCTGAGTCTGAACTTGATTCCTGCCCCAATCAATAATTTTTGGTGACTTCTTCAATACCAAAAGTTAAGGTGCTATTGCTTAAAAAAAAAAAAAAAAAAACAAGCACACGAATATCACAGATATTAATCATGGAGGCTAAGAACTTGTTCCTGACTTCACGTGCGTGGGTGGTAGCTGTTACTTCTGCTACAACAAGCCAGGAAAAAAAGAAATCAGGATTAGGTGTGAAAGTTACAAATGTATACATAAATGGACAAACATTTCATCTGATTATTTTTACTAATTCTTAAGGTGGGGATAAAGAGAAAACAAAAGGCATTTTTTTTTTTTTGGATAATTTACAAAGGCAACAACGGAACAATTATTCCCATACTTCTAGGCATAGAACAGAACTTGAAGATGGCACTCATGCAAAATTAAACACTTGAAAAATTTCTAATGAGAATCAGGTGTAGTTATATTGCCACCCATGCACTGATCTTATAGGTAAGTGATAAAAGTGAACTCCTAAAAGCAACCCAATGTGGGAGCAGCTTGGGATTTTCGATGCCCTCAGACAGGTTTCTATCTCTCATTCCTCATCTTTTTACTGGTGAAATGAAGGAGAGAGTGTCATTCTTGGAAGATGCTGTAGGATCCATGAGATAGATATGTGAAGTGCAGAAAAGGCAGGCACTTAATTCATTATGAAAATATAAACCAAAGTCATGTATTTGAAATTCTTGTCTCAGAACACCAAAAATAATCCACTTATAAAAGCCACCTGCTTTTAATGAGAGAGGCTGTGGATACACAGAAGTTAAGACTTACAATGAAAGGGATTGCTGATCACTAAAGAAGAAAGCTCAGGCCCAAAGACTTTTTTCCAGGCACACAGACAACTAAAGAGACTAGATCAGAACCCAGGTCTCCCTGTTCCACACAGCGTTCTGGTGACCTGTGACTGAGTGGTTCTCTAAAGCTGCCACCTCATCCCTTCCCCGTCCCCATGAGATTTTGTATAAATAGTCTCTCTCTTTACATAAAGCTCCTTTATGTTCAAACACCAGCATACAGACATTAGAGTCTTTTGAAGGCAGGTTCAAAACCGTACAGATAGGGTATCACTGATCTGCAATGCTTGGGGACAGAAGTGTTCCAGACTTTAGAGATTTTGTGACATTGGAATACCTGTAGACTTTCACTGGTTGAGCATCCCTACTCTGAAAATCTAAACTTTTTGAGCATCACTTTGGAGCTCAAAAAGTTTTAGATTTTTGAAGTTTGGATTTTCAGATTAGGGATGCTCAACCTGTATTTTAATTGTCAGGAGACTTGAGAAATCAGAGGCTGAATCTTACAAATACATGCCATCATTAATTCTTCTTCTTTTTTTGTACTGAGGGTTGAACCCAGGAGCACTTGACCACTGAGCACATCCCCAGCCTTATTTTGTATTTTACTTAGAGACAGCGTCTCACTGAGATGCTTAGTACCTTGCTTTTGCTGAGGCTAGCTTTGAACTCGTGATCCCCCTGACTCAGCCTCCCCAGCTGCTGGGATTACAGGCATGCACCACCACACCCGGCTCTTGTTAATTCTTATAAGAATATCTTTCCCGTATAACACATATTTAAAACTAAGAAATCAAGTAGGAAGCCGCAGGCCCTCCTCCAGATGAGAGAGTTGAAACCAGACTACAGTGCTAGGGCAGGACAAAGAGGACTCACGTGGTCCAGGTCAGTGGCATTTTTGTGTATCTAATAAAATAGATTTAGCATGTTTTATATACCAATGTATATCCTCCCTGGAGGAAAGTCCACTTAATTTTAGCCTTCAAAATTTCTACAGACTAAATTCAACAAAATATGGGCTCACAATCAAAAAATCCCAAACACACACTATTAAATAAACCACTACATATTAAAGTTAAAACGCTATATGTGAAAGTTAATAGAAACAACATATCTAACCCTCCTCAAACTTCAGATTAAGCATAAGGAATAGCTATGTAGAAAAAGTTTTAGAAAATAAAAGATCAAAATTTTAAAAAAATGAATCAAAGCAGAAAACTTACGAAATCACCCAGGTAGATTTTAAAAATAACTGAAGAGACCTCTTGGAAAAATAGAATCACAGAAAAATTTAAAACTTAGTAAATGAGTTAAATGGCATATTAGACACAGCTAAAGAATTCCTTAACTAAAATGGAACACAATAATTACACATAGGTTATTATCAGGAAAGAGAGTCAACAGACTTGTTTAAAGTATGCATGGCAAATTTCAGATCTAAGCACCAAAAGAAAAGAAATAGAGTTTATATAAGTCAAGTAAGTAGAGGAAGTAAATGGAATAATAAAATCCAAATAGTACAGAATCGTGGCCAGACTTGTATAATAGTTTCCTTTGAAATTTGCTTCATGGCTTCAAATTTATCTTATTAGTTTTTGTGTATGTTTCTCATGGGTTTATAAAGAGTATAGATTCTCTAATTTCTCGATGCCGAGTTCTGTGCATGTTAGTACAACACATTTACTTGTGTATTTGTTTATTGTAGCTCCCTGTGGGTTAATTTCCATGAGAGTGAGGACTTGGTTTTGTTTATGACTCTGTCATTAATGACTAGAACAGTGATGCACAGTAGAAAAAAAAGGAGGTAAGAAATGGGGCACAAATAAAACATAAGTTAAAATGATAGAAACATGTCTAAAGGATCAAGAATCTCAGTAAATATGATTTACAAAATTTCCTGTCAAAATCAAAGAGCATCTATTTGAATTTTTAAAAAACTCATAACTGAGATATATCAAAACAAAAGAATATGGAAAGGTTGGAAATAGATGGAGAAAGAATAAACAGGATAATAATCATAATAAATAAAGAAAAAACAAGCAGGCAAATGCTGATAAGTAGAGAAAGAAAATTCAGGCAAATTCTAATAAAAAAGAAAGCAGAGTTGTTATGTCAATAAGATATTACATAGCCATGTTAATATAAGATATGATGAACTTTGAGGCTAAAGGCCTAATAATTAGAGCTATTACATAAAAATTAAAATTATTATTATTTAGTTGAATAAATTCAACTACATTTCTATGTATATGTTAGTCAGTTTTGTTATTATAACAAAATACCTAAGGCTGGGAGCTTTATAAAGAAAAGAAGTTGACTTAACTCAAAGTTCTGGAGGTTCAGAGGCATGGCACAGACATCAGTTTAGCTCTGGTGAAGGCCTCATATGGTGGATGGCATCAAGATAGGAGTGCATGCAAGAAGAGATCACATGCCTAGACAGGAATCCAGAGTGAAGGGAGAGGCCAATCTTGTTCTTCTAGCAACCTTGTGGGAACAAATTCAGGGTCCAAGGAGAACTACCTTAACCTCTCCCCAAGAGCAACAACCCCTATGACCTGACCAGCTCTAACTCGACCCCCACCTCCCAAGGGTCCCACCACCTCTCAACACTGCCACACTGAGGGCCAAGCTTCCAGGACACAAACCCTTGGGGGACAAATCACATCTAAACCTTAGTGATGTACTAAAATAAAACTGCTTCAGAAAACATAAAGCAAAAACTGAAAGAAATATGGGGACAAACTGAGGAATGCATGCTTAGTGAGAGACTTCATTCAGCTCACCTCCCTGGATGATTGAAGTTAAAAGAACAAAAAATAAGCAGTGCTTCAGATGATGTGAACATCACCTAACATGGTTTTATTAACTTATAAACAGCAATCAGTTCTACTGTGCATCACGGTTCTAGTCATTTAATGTCAGAGCCAGAGCCGTAAACAAAACCAAGTCCTCACTCTCATGGAAACTAACCCACAGGGAGCAACAATAAACAAATACACAAGTAAATGTGTTGGACTAAGATGCTAGGAATTCTGAATCAAGAAATTAGAGAATCCATACTCTTTTTAAACCCATGAGAAACAAAACTGATAAAATTTTAACCCATGAAGCAAATTTCAAAGGAAGCTCTCACACAAATCTGACCACAATTCAGACTGGTAAGCTAGTTAGGTCAATCCCAAATCTACTTTAAAACTCAAATGTTTTGGAAGTTTATGGATACATGAGGAAAGAACTGTAGGTCAACAAACACCTTCCAAGTTGTTAAATGCCCCACTTTATGAGAAAAGGACCTTTAAGCTACCCTAGAATAATTGTGCTAAATGTTTTAATGCCTTCATCTCAGAATTTATTAGTCCATTCTATTTTTTTAAAACACTGTTGACTGCTTAAAAATTCTTCAATACTGAAAATCTCAATCTCTCTTGCCTATCTTCATTTTAACTTCCTCTACCACCAAGTCCCCTGAATTCATTAGGATTAGGCTCAGATGTCAGGGAGAGAAAACCCAGATGGCAGTGGTTTGAACCTGCAGCTTAATTCACTGTCCTGTCAGGCAGGTCTCGAGTTCATCTGCTGAGATCTACAGATCAGGGACATGAGCTCCTTCTCGCTTATTCCACTATAAACCATTAACTCCAAGGTCTAAGCAATCTCTTCAAACTCCAGTCCTCATATTTGCATTCCAGTCAGTACCAAGTAGGAAGGGATAAAGGAAATACCCTCCCACACACCTTTGAAGGATACTTCCCAGAAGTCACAAAGGACATTTCCCCTCACTTGATATTAGCTAGAATTCAGGGCTGGGGATGTCGCTCAGTGGCTTGCTTTGCTTAGCATGCACAAGGCCTGGGCTCAACCCCAGCAGGGAAGGGGCGGGGAGGATATTAGTAGAAGTGCTCAGTAGCCACAGTATGCTTCATGGGAGACTAAGAACCCAGTCTTGATTTTAGGTATTCATGCATATGTCCGGATAAAAACTGGGAAACAGATAAGGAGGACAAGCAGCATTCTCTATTTCTTTGTCTGAGAAAACAGAGAATCCTGCCCAGTCTCTCCTCTGGACCACCCGCCCGGGTAGGCACAAACAAGTGCAGGATGCACTCAGGTCCCAGGACACAGGCTCAGCCCTGCGACAGTCAGGTTTTTAGGCTCTCAGGCCCCAAGTACAGCCTAGACCATTTCCCCCTCCTGCCTCAGAGGCTGAGTTGCTGCAGGCACTGCAGTCATTAAAGGCACAGTCTCAACAACATTTTGTAGCCCCTGTTAATAAACAACAACAAAAACAACTACAACAACAAAACAACTTTCCAAATGCAATTTCCCTAGGCATGGCCCCCCGTAAGGCTTCCCTGGAGAGCTGCTGGACAAAACCTTCAACAGGAAAACGAAAGCACCGAGAAACTGGCTTCCGCATTTGGGTTTGATTTTTTCCTTCACTGGCTGCTCATGAGCAATGCATCATGTGGGTGTGGACACAGAGCTGGGTTTCTTGTCTCTTGGGTTCTCCTCCTTCGCCAAGCTGTCCCAGCACCCCATGCTAATGAGACACTTGCTGCCAGAAAGCTGAAAAGAGGCCACAGCCCAGTGCCACGTCTCCTTCCTGTGAGGAGCCCCTCTCTGGGCTAAGTCCTGCCCGGGCTGTCTTCACAGTGTGAAGCTCAGAAGTGGAATTCCAGAGGCACCAGATGGATGTCAGGCAGGGATGAGTGTGGACGAGCAGTAGAACTTTTTCAGCGTAACTTCTTTAGTGCACACAAACTAACAGGACAGAAACTGTGCCTAGTTAAATACCAGGGAACTAGCAGAATACTGCCAAATTCATCTGATGCAAATTCTTAGAACCCTACACTCTGTTCCCTTGCCATCAATCACAAAGAACAAGCACAGGTCATTTACAAGCATTTTTGTATGGGGGAGAAACAAAGTACACCAAACATTGCCTAAGATCTACAAGTATTTCCCTCCATGTTTCCGAAATACAAACGTTTCTTTGACCTCCTTTCATCAAAACGTACAATTTCATGTTTATATGAATTTTTCCTAGAAGTAAGTATCTTAAAAAGGCTCAGGGACTACAAAAAACCCAAACAGAACAAAACCAAAAGATTCAAAAGATGAATAGGAAAAAATTGTAGTTACTTGCATATATTAACCTAATCAATAATATCAACAAATCAGCTAGAGTAAATATCATTATGGTACTATGTGTTTTCTTTCAAAATCGAATTCCATCTCAAAAATGCTGAGCCTGAAATAGATTTACAAAATGTCATTTCAGTAACATGTATCTTAGCTCTAGATGAAAAATTTAAACAACTTTCAAAGAGGTAACAATTGATTTGCTTTTAAGACACTTTTCAAAAATCTTATATAGCAGTTTTGTGGTCACAAAATGAATAATGGATTGTAAAATAAATTACTAACATGCTCCTTCATTTAAAAATATATCCTCTTTCTTAAAGGACTTGGAAATTTGCAAATACTACTACTGCTTATAGGGACTTCTAGTATTGAAGGTTCCTTCAATCTAAAATTCACCCCATAGTTCTGATTTCATAGGAGCTTATTACTCCTTATTGCAATTCATACACCTCAATGGGGACCCCAACATAAACTCTTTACCCCAGCATTCAAAGTCTCTACCATGACCTCGATCCATATAGCTAGACTTCTCTCTCAGGATTATATCAATCAATATAAGTGAAACGTTTGAAACAGCGTTGGCACACAGAAAGCAAGTAATAAATGGGAAATATTTCCACAATCTTCTTCTTCCCCTCCCCTCTGCACAGATCTGTACATTCCTCTTTCTTTGATCAAGGAGAATTGTGTGCTCTTACCAACAGGTCCCATATTTTCCAGAAGGTTTTTTTTTTTTTAACTTTTAGACAGTTTTATTTAAAGTGACATTTCTTTATCTCGATGTCAAATATGTAACCTTGATACAAATACAGGAGGAGTTCTCTACTCTTGCTGTTCCATATCAACAATGTCTTTTGAAGAAAAAACTTTTTGTAGTTATAGGTAGACAGCATGCCTTTATTTTATTTGTTTATTTTTATGTGGTGCTGGGGATGAAACCCAGTGCTTCACACGTGCAAGGCAGGCGCCCTGCCACTGAGCTACAGCCCCAGCCCATCAACAATGTCTTTTTAACCTCTTCTTAAACATGGAGATGTTCTTTCACACCTCTTTCATGGTCTTTCTCAAATCCCAGCTTCTCCATTAAACTTCCTCTTGGCTTCTGTGAAGGGTTTCCTCCTTTGACAGCCCATAATACCCTATTGACACCTCTGTGGATGGCATCCATCACTAGAGCCCTGCACTAGAGCAATGTCTGTATTTAGCTTATCACCTCATTCTCAAGGCATGCTCATTTGATAAAGCTGGAGGGCAGCCTGTTGGATGCATCTTCATATGACCCCTTCCTTTGTGGAGTTTACTACCTGCCTTTGAATTGAAAAAGATAATAAAATATTTTTTAATTTTTTGGAGTGAAAGTACATTTCTGTGTTGAATAATACTTATGATTTTTATTAAGGGTTCATGTATGCACACATACATGGATTCCGACAATTCCCCAAGCATGAGATGACTCTGCTTTGAAATATATCTTGATGGAACATATACTATAATAAAGTTTTTAATCTTTGAGGATTCGATCCTAAAACATATTTGCTATGTGTAACACAAAACCAATATTTTTAAGACTTAAAATGCTTTGGTTACTTATCTAAATCTCAAAATGTCCCCAGTTTTAAGTCCACACCAAACAGCATCCCACAAGCTGAACGTGAACTTTTGTCTTTCTCATCTGTAAATTAGAGATAATAATGTGCCTACCTGTATTCTGAAGACCTGGAGAACCTCTTATCTTGATGGGAATGATCTTGATGTGAGTGAGGGAGACAAGATGAAGCTTCAGTGAAAAAAGTTAAGAGAAACAGACTGAAGGATTTGAAGTAAAGATCATGAAGCAACGAAGCAGCTGAAAATACACAGCTATATATAAGGCAAAAGAAGAGCCCAATGATTTAGTCCATAGCCTCAGGAAGGCTCACCTGGAGAATGGCTGGAGGAGCCAGAGGTAGAGGCAGGAAGCTTGCAGCTACACGGGGAAGAGAAAATGGCAGGAATATGGAAGTGTGTCTGATATTGCCTAATGAGAATTTGATCATCAATTCAAAATCTGACAAGCATTCTGGAATGAGACAGGCTCATAAAATGTACACAGATATACTACCATTGCTGTGCTATTTACCTCTGGTGCTACTACTGAGACCCAACTTTTATCAAGGGAACACAGTTTTAGGAACTAGGCTATGTACATTAGATAGGTTAACCTAAATAAATTACCCAATAATGCTATGAGGTAGGTACCAATTATTATCTCTAATATACAGATGAGAAAACCAAAGCTTAGAAAGATCAACTACTAGCTAGTAGTTATAGACTGAGTGTTTACATACTCCCCCTCCCCCAATTCTTGTGTGATTTTAACGCCCCAGTATTTGGTGCTGCAAACTTTGGGATGCAATTAGGGTTAGAAGAGGCCATGTGGGAAGGATCCCCCATGAGCAGAGTCTGAGCTGGTACTCTACCATGTAAGGGCATAGAGAGAAGAGGGCTAGCTAGAAGTCAGAAAAAGAGCCGCAAGCAGAGCCTTACTGTCCTGGTACCCTCATCTCAGACTATTAGCCTCCAGAACTATAAGAAATAAATGTCTGTTGTTTAAGCCTCCCATCCTGTGGTATTTGTTACAGCACCTTGAGCAGACTAACACACTAGTACATATCAAGTTTAAGATCCTAAATTAAGTCTGACTCTCCGTGATAGATTAAAATATGCATTAGTATTTAGAAGCAATATAATGATTTTTTTTTTTTAAATACTAGGGATGGAACTCAGGCACTTTACACTGAGCTACATCCCGGTCCCTTTATTCTGTTTTTTTTTTTTTTTAAATTAATTATTATTTTTTTTGAGATAGAGTCTTGCTAAGTTGCTAAGGGTCTCACCTAGTTACAGAGGCTGGCCTCAAACTTGTGATCCTCCTGCTTTACTTAGCATCCTAAATTACCAGCATGGACCAGTGCACCCAGTATAAAGTCTTACAATAAAAACAAAAATAAAATTTGTTGACTAATGTTCTATTGTGTTATAGCCACTGAAGTTTTTGATTAGATGTTTGCACCATCTGAGAGACGAGCGTGAAGTTTATATTTCTTCCACAGTTCAGTTTTCCACAATGAACACTGGGTTGAGGAAACTGACTGCTGTGTTGAGCAAAGTGTTAATTACCACATCCCAGGAAGCGAGAGGCACAGGCAGTTCTCCACGAATAAATAGTCCTGTTATGAAGCACACATTCTAAACTGAGATGAAATACTATCCAGTGTGTGCCTTCAGGAAAGAAACTTGTCGCCATAGCTTGAGGAAGAGCCAATACTGGCTAAAGATTACATCATCCAGCTCAGTATAGTAGCTGAAGAGGATTGTGAAATAAGAAGAAAGAAGAAAAGGGAATAATAAACATCTGAGCTATCATATGGGGAGAAAATGTAATTCAAAGGGGATTTCATTTTAAAGCAAGATTCTTCTACACCAGATATGAAAATGATGAGTAACAACTAAGGCTCTTCATTGCTCTTCTGCTATGTTGTTAGGCTCCCGGCACAGGTGACTTTATTTATTCCTCACTACCACTCAGAAAAAGCATCCCATCTTCAATGATGAAACGTAAGCTCAGAGATGTTAAGTAACTTGATCAAAATCACAGAGCTAGAATTGGCCCTGTGTAACTTCAAAGTCATATCTTTTCCTCTATGTCACACAACCTAGAAGCTATGAGAAATGCAGAATTCTGCCTGCTCCCAGGCTCTAGGCAGCCTACCTAACACTGAGAAATAAGGCTTAGCTTACGGTTCCCTGCATATGTACAAACCAGGAGTCGAGAGTGTTGGTAGGTAGTTTACACCAAAGTCAACACTGTCCAAGACTTCACACCCCACTCAATATCCTCCTCCTTCCCCCAAAAGTAGCAGCCATGTAAATCCATAGGGATTAGAAAATTTTAAAAACTATAAGGTATATCTGCCTTATTGATGCATTCTGCAAAAGTGTCAAGGGGCATTAAACTATGACATATATACTATTCAGATCAAATAAATATTGATCTGGTAAACCTAAGTTTAAAGGTTCATCTGATACAACAAGTCTATTTTGGTATTAACAACTGTAATTTCCTTTTCTGCCCCCTTTTTCCTGTTCTCTAGTGGCACATAGTTCTACCGGTAAGTCTACCCATCAGACATAAAATAATTTCCTACAAGACGAGAAAAGAAATGCTCCATCATTGACCTACTTAGCCCAATCCATGCCATCAGATACTGGGGATATCCAGATCCCATACTAACAGATATATTTTTTTTTTATCCTTTTCTTTGCAATCAAGTTTTCATGGAGTCTCTACTGCCTTTATCCTAAGACACAAAACCGACTTTTCTTCCCATTCAAATACACTTCAAGATAAATCTAGAAAACATAATTTTAAGTTATTCTAGAATCAGACAGCTTAAAGGGCTCAGCTCTCACTAGCTGCAACATACTTCCCCGGCTTTCCATGCATTTTAAGATGGGAATATGTATTTGAAATTGCTTTATACACCACTGTGTTCTGACATTATTTAGAAAGATCTAAAATAAAAATAGGGGTCTTCTGGGTTGCAGTTCACTCCACATCTACTCTTTCGAGAATGTCAGAGACTTTGCTGATTTCTTTATAACTATTTATTAGTCACTGCTTCCAACGCCCAATATGTTTTAGGACCCACAAGTTTTAAATTGATCACTCTCTGGTTCACCACATTCCTTACTATCCTGCATTTTCTGTTTCATTTATTTATGTTCATTCATTAGGTTACTCCAGAGAACTGAGACCAAATCAGTGGAGGTCTTTTGAGGTGCAGGAAGTCTCACAAATGTGCGGAGGTGTTTTTTCTCCTAAGCAATCCAGTAAGGACTGAGCTTGTATCCTTGTATACTTCCCCTCCCTCCCTCCCTCCCCCCCCTCTCTCTCTCTTTCTTTTGTGGTACCAGGGATTGAACCCAAGGGTGCTTAACAACCAAGCAACATCTTTAGCCCTTTTAATATTTTGAGACAGGGTTTGGCTAACTTACTTAGGGCCTCAATAAGTTGCTGAGGCTGGCCTCAAACTTGCAAACCTCCTTCCTCAGACTCCCAAGATGCTGGGAATATAGACATGGATCACCATGGCTGGCTGGGAGCTTGTACCCTTACAGAGAAGAGGGTGTCTTTAATATTTATATGCACTTTTTAAGTTGAGATAAGCCCAGGAGCTTTTCTCCCCCTATACTATTCATTATTATGCATATGAATATATGTATTATCCAAGGAATAAACTGAAATTTCTTAAATTTTGGAATAAAGGGATTAAGTTCTTTATGTGTGTGAATAAAGGTAAAGTGTCACTTTCTTTCTTTTTTTTCAGTGTAGAGCAAATTTGTAACTATAAAATGCTTTAAAACTCATTAAGATGGCCACTATTAAAAGGTACAGAGAACAAAGGTATAAGGCTGTGGACAAATTGGAACCCCTGTGTGGTGGTGGAAATATAAACTGGTGCCACCACTGTGAGAAACAGTATTGTGCATTCAAAAATCTTAATTACCATGTGATCCAGTGATTTCTTCTCTGGATATGCACCAGAAAGACGGCAGGGTCTTAAAGAAATATTTGTATGCCCACGTTTGTAGGGGCACTATTCACAATATCCCCTCTCCCCTAAAGTAGAAGAGTTCCAAGTGTCCACCAATGGATAAAGGATCAGCAAATGTGGAGTATTCATTTTTTCTACAATGGATATTATTCAGCTTTAAAAGGAAGCAAATTCT
Source organism: Urocitellus parryii (assembly GCF_045843805.1). Taxonomy (NCBI): domain Eukaryota; kingdom Metazoa; phylum Chordata; class Mammalia; order Rodentia; family Sciuridae; genus Urocitellus; species Urocitellus parryii. The sequence goes on along the minus strand of NC_135544.1, from coordinate 23,846,309 downwards.
GACACATGTTTCAACAGAGATGAACCTTGAGGACATTATAGATTGAATAAGAAAGTCACAACAGGACAAAGACTGTGTGATTCCCTCTTATGTGAGGTCCCGAAGGTAGTCCCATTGACGGAGACAGAAAGCAGAATGGTGGTTACCAGGGGCTAGAGCAGGTGGGGAAAGGGGAGTTGTTTAGTCGGTCTAGAGTTTCAGCTCTGCAAAATTAAAAAGTTCAGAGCTCAGTTGCACCACAACGTGAATGCACTTAATACTACTCAACTGCACACTTAAAAAAGCTTAAGAGTAAACTTTTATGTGTATGAAATTGTGGTGGATAAAAAATTAAAAATAAACACCTTAGGAGGGTTGAGAAGAGATTATATACTTTTTGCTCTAAATCACTTGGGGTTCTATTTTTTTAATGATTTTAAAAATGATACTGGATTGTATGACTCTGGGACCAGGGGAGAAAAACCCCATAGCTTTTTGTTATTTAGTTTTGGCTACAGATGCACTAACGTAAGTTCCAAAGGCTCCTTTTCATTTGTGTCTATATTTAAATACACAGAAAAGTTCTGCACTTGCTAGGCATTCCATAGTTACTGAGCAATCATAGTAGTAAAATCAAGAAAACTGAGATTACAAAGTTCAAAATTTATCTCTGAGCTAGTATGCCAAAGATTTCTAAGTGAGATTTACTTAAAAGGACAGATGATTTTGTGAAATCAATGGTTCCACATATCAGTTTGTCAGGAGGTAACTTGTTGAAAGAATATAAACTTTAGTGGCAATAAAATGAGTTCCAACTCTAAATTCTAACTTTCAAGAGTCCAAGTTGCAAATGGGAAATTTTTTAAACTGAGAATGTTGCTGTTGAGGCTTTGGAAAGCCCCCAGTTCATTGCCTTGTAACAGTAAACCCTTATAAAATAATTATTATCCTTGAAAAACCTAATCTAAAACAAGTAGATGCTTAAGCATAATAAATGTTAAATGTATGCATAACACTTAATGCTTTAGAGACAGATTATATAGAATACAAAGGTGATTGACTGAATTCTATCTACTCTATATCACTTGAACAGTAACAAAAGTTAACAGCAGAATTTTGAAAGGGAGCAACTATATTAGTTCAATTCTAAGCAGGCACTGAGCCCTTTAAGTTACTCAGAAGCGATGCTTCCTTGCAAGGTTAACATGATGGTACAAATGAATGCAGAAAAAAGATTTTGAGTTACCATTTTCACTGGTTTGTTTCTATCCTCCGAAAAGGTTGTAAATTATCCTACAATTAGCATATTTATAGAAAGGATTGAGGGAAAAAGGAGTGTAGGAGAACTAGCAAGGGAGAGGACAGCAAGGATGCCCCACCTGTGCCACAAATATGCTGAGTACAGGCTCCTCACACCCTGATACACTCCCCAGAGCCTGTGCCAGATGCACATAACCATGTTCTTCAAGGACAAACTGATCCAAAGGAGATGATACAAATTCGAGGCTAAGGACAGCAGAGTTAAGGGACACACCTAGGACAAGATCTATAAAAGAGCTCAGCCTTGAGAGGTGGGTCTCTGGTAAGCACGAGAGTCAGGTTTAAGTACGTTTCCTATTCACACTCTCAAGAGAAGAAGAAAATGGAGGAGAACAGGAGGAAAAGAAAGGGAGGAAAGAAGGAAAATAACCAATGGTAAATTACTCTTTCTTAAACAGCCACTGCCCCAGGAATGTCCCAGTTACAAATCAGGGTCGCTAACATCTGTGAGTGGCATCATACCCCTGTGGTCAGGAGAGACCACAAGACACTTTTGGTGGGAAAACCTAAGAAATAATGAATGTGCTATGTTTCTTGTTCAGGGCAGAAAACTTAAGGGTTCTTCTGATGCTTTAACCACTCCCTCCCTCTCTTCCTAGCCACCAAACTAATTTGGAAAAATCAGCACTGTAGTATGAGGGGTTAAGATGCTCAGGGAAAAATGCTGATTTCCCCCATTACAGTTACAGATATTCTCAATGTTTTATTGTCTTTAAATACGAAAATATTATTTATATTACCAGTTGGGAAATATTTTGAGTTTTCTGCAGATATGTCTTTCTCTATATAGTGGCCAGCTCACTACATAATACACACACCTATGAGAAATGGTCAGACATGGTTCTGCTTGAAATGAAATGTAATGCATAGGCTGCTTCTGAGTCTAGAATCCCGTGATTTACTAATGTTAACAAGTAATATCATGTCTTAAAAGATGTGAAAATGGTCAACCCAGGAAATAATTCCAGTAGGTATTCTATTCAAATGGACAGTAGAGAAAAATTGCTCCTTAAAACATTGTTCTGCATATTATCATTTTGCTGGGGGTGAAGAAAAAGAAAGAATAATTTTTTTCCTTTTATTTTACACTTAGTTTTTAAAAAAAGAACACCCCCCCACCAATTCTTGAAAACAACCTTAATTTTGATTCATGAATACAAAATGAGAAGTCAAATTACATAGTTCAATTTTACTGATTCCTCTGGTATAATATGTAGTGCATGAAAATTACACGTGGTAAATTACACTTTTAAAACAGAGGGTTTGAATGTACAACTACTATTGGTCCTGAAGATTAGGGCTGGTGTCCACACTCTGCTAGTAGATCTCCCCAGATGCCCACCATGAAAAGTCCAATCAACAAAAAGACAAACAATGGATTCAAAACTGGATCAGTACCCAATACTTCAAAACTGGATCTGCAGAAATTATGTGGCTCCTTGCAACTTTAAAAGTTTAAAATCTTTACAAATAGTGCTTTCCCTTTTTTAAAGTCACAGTAACAATTTAGCACTTTGAAAAAGAGACCAGGCATACCTAGAGGTAACAATGCAGTAAAAAGAGAAAAAAAAAATTTAAAATAATTTACAGAAATAACTTTTTAAAAAATTATTTTATTTTATTTTTTTAGTTGTAGATGGACACCCAGGGCCTCATGCATGATAGGCAAGCGCTGTACCATTGAGCCTCAACTCCAGCCCACAAGAATAACTTTTAAAGCAACAATACTAGGTTGTTTGTCCTTCACATCTCTTTTGTGTTCTGTAGCAAAAATGATCAGAGCAATGTAAATAGGTTATTCATTATCCTAAAAGTTCATATGATCCATTTCTGGGCAGATAAAATGCATTATCAACAGAAATTTTATGCAAAGTCTGCTCTTTTTTTGTCTGGGTCACTGAACTAAGTGCAAACCATCTGTTATCTCGAAAAATCAGAAAAAGTAAAAATTCACACAGCTTTCTTTTTTTAATCACACCCCAATAGCACTCCAAACAGACCTACTTTTACACAAGCACCATTTATGAGGTTTAAATCTTAATGACTTTAAATGGCTTTAAGACCCATATTTACAATGCTTTTATGTTTTGGATTGGCTATATTTTCTCATTTTCCACAAATGTGTGACATTTAATAAAATTGTTCATATGCTAAGAATGTAACACTACTAAAACGTCCTATCAAACATACTAAGCTCCAAGAAATTTTTAAATCTAAAAACCTTTCAGTTAAAATTGTATTTTAATCCTATTTATAAAATTCCACATAGGTAGTTTGTTATAGCTATTATGATTTTCTTTCATGAAAGCAGAATGGTCCGATATAAATCAGGATGTTTTCCAAGTCAAAATGCTTGGACTATTGTCTTCGCTTGGTTTCTCACAGTCTAACGTCAGCTGACTTACACTCTCTAGGTGAAGGAAAGAAGTGAACACTTCTAAGGCTTTAGAAAGTTTCCTTAGGGTAGTTTTAAATATACTGCTTACAGCTTGAAATACAAAACCAAATACCATGCCCCAGAGTGCCAGAGATCGATCCCAGAACCTTAGGCATGCTAGACCATCATGCCCCAATCCCTCATCATTTTTACAGTAATAAAATCAAACTATTTCCAGGATACCAAGCCTTATTCATGCATCAACTATCAAATAAAAAAGTGATTTTGTCAAAGGTGAAATTTCCAGTTTCAGAGAGTTTAAAACAGGCACCAGCCTTGATGTTTTCACAGCTCTAGTACTATGAATTTTATCAACACCCACGATTGTTCCTCAATGGCATGTGAATCTGTTTTGTGCTATTTTCTGGATGAATAGTGCTGATGAATAGTGCACACACAAACCCTACTCCACCTACATAACTACTAAATGTGATGCATTTTTAAAAGGTTTATTTTCCCCTTGGTGCAACAAAACATTACAAATCCTAACAACGAATCAAGCAAGAACTTCTGCACAGAATCAACTCTCAGATTCCTCACTTTGCCTTATTATTATTCACTCAGCACATTACTAAACACAAGGAAGAGGGAAGGCCTTGGGTTTACACGTTAAAAACAATGCCCACAGTGATGCTTCCCTTGCTCTTTAGTATATGACCTCTTTGGTTTTATTCTACTGGGAGTTTATTAAATTCCAGAGATTTCCACAAGATCCACCAAGGCAGCAAGACTGGATTTCACAGTCACTCTCTAAAGATGCTTCAACTTTAAAGAGGATACTGACTATTCCTATTCATTCTTGTTTTTCTTCCTGTTTATGGATGCATTTACAAATACTCAAAATCATTGTGGCTAAACCTCAGAATTAATTTACTTCCTGGTCCAGAGGCACATGTTGAAATCTGTGAATCTGAGAATTTGGAGGGAAAGATGGTGATGCAGGAAATTAAAGTCCAAAATGTTCCTTCAAGGCCAGGAACAGCTTCTACTGTGGAGCAGTCACCCCAGTATTACTAGTGTAGCTCTTTGACTCAGAGTGCCCCCCCCACTGCCACACCTACCACAGAGCCACTCTGGGTCCTTCCAAAATCCAAAATCCATCTTAAATCATTCAGAGGAAAGGATACATGACCAAGCCCCCATTCTGCAGAGAATTCTCCTACAATATTTTTCTGAGGAGTTAAAATGGTTTCTGACCACAAGATTCTTGCCCTAGTATCTTAAAACTGTAGCTGTCCACTGGTTGGTATATAGGGAGTCTTGAACTACCACAAATCTCACCCAAAATTGTTGGGTGTAGGGGTGCAGTCTAAATGTCTGTATGTGCATTCTTTTTTTATGGGGAAGTGAACTGAGTGGAATGGGAGGATACACAATTTCATCACATAGTATCTACATATTCCCCCAAACATCAAGGAAGCTGTTTCTATACTGAATGGCTGCTGTGAACTGAGGTTCTTATTTATGTCACTGACTAGAAATGTAATCAGAATGGACAGCATATCAGGGTAAAGGAGGAAGGGCTCCTTTCTGATTCTATCTTATAGACACAAAGTATAGGTGAAATTGCATTAGCTCAAGTACTAAACTGAATTAGTAGGTCACTAAACTAAATGTATTTCTTTCTAACATTATTAGAAAAGACTGCTGAAAATTATTTCATTCATTTTCAAACTGAATCTCTTTAATTCTCCCACTTGATCCAGTTACTCAGTCCTTCCAGATCTGCAGTTAAATTTCAGAGATTGCTCAAACAGCATGGACTTCAAAGTTGTAAATATTAACTATTCTACTTAACAAGAATGTGAACTTTTAACTTCTCCAAAACTGTTAATGTAATTTTGTCTATATTATTTGTCTGTAATGTACAAAAAAAGCCAAAGAGAAGAGGATTTGGGAGGAAAATAACTCTGAACATACATAGATTCTCTAAGGAATTCGTTTAGAAATGTAACAGATTTAATAAAGTTACTCTGGCAATTCAAAATGACCTCAATTTTATCCCCAAATGGAGACCAATTCTATTAATATTGGCTTTGCTAATTATAATTACATAAACATTTAAAAATATCACTTCAAGATTATAAATTGTGAATAAAGGGCACCTAATGAAAAATAATGTTTTCAACCTTCTGTATTATTTAAAATGATCATTAAAGCAGATAAAAAGTCTATACAGAGTAGCTTAAATTGGGGGGAATGAAATTTTCCCAGAGGAATTCATATCCAATTTGATACAAACTGTCAGGAAATGTTTTTGTTTGAATTTTTATCAGAAAAAATACCTAGGGTAAATTCCAACTATCCTCTGAACTATTGGCCCCATGTAAAAATACTAAGTGCCTTTTACTTGAAAAGACCAAGAACATTGTTGAAGTGAAAACACAGTAAATTTCGGGAGGAAAAAAAATAGAAATCCATGTCTGAAAAAAGCCATCCTTCCAAAGGATAAGGGGGAAAATTCGCTCAATAAAAATATTCTTTACTTGAAGGAAAAACACAAAGGAGAGATTTTTGAAAATTTTATTTACTAATTTATTTAGAGGAAGTCCATGTAAAATCTTATCCATCTATCACTGAAAAATACAATACAATGAATGCTTACCCAGTATCTACCCCAAGAACTAAAACGACAGATATTTATTGGCCACTGATGAACAAACAATGTCAAGAAAACAGTGTGTTGCCAAGAATTATGAAGGAAATTCTCAGTACTCCAGGGTCATTAAACAAAAATCTTCATGATTTTTTTTCAATTAGAAGAAATGGACTCACTCCAGCACTCCTTTAAATAATGTGCCTAGTAGACTGAAACGTAAGTTAATTTCTTGCCCATAACCCATTGTGCCTCCTTCTCAGAAATGATTATCAAGTTTTTTTTTTTTTTTTTAAGAACTAGAAACTTGGAAGTTGAGGCAGTGGTACACACCTTCACGTCTTCATGGATCACTACACTGTCCAAGAGAAGAGCTATGTCTGACAGGAATTGAAGATTACAGGAAAACATTCTTAAAACACACACACACACTTACCTAATAACCAATGGTAGGTCACTAAACTGAATGTGTTTCTTTCTAACAAAGTACTCTTCCCTCTAGAACATGGAATGGACAAGAATGTCTTCCACCATCGACATTTTATTAGTTCTTCATCCATGCCAAGCTGAAAGCCAAGACTGGAAGATGCTGACTGCTTTCAGGGGTGGTCTTCAGAGGGTCTCCTGCTGCAGCAGCAATAATAGAAGGGACAGCTGAAAGCCCCTCAGGATTTGTGGGTGGTAAATTCACTTGGAGTTTGTGTAAAAATCAAGCTTGCCTAGTGTAACAATTCAAATGAGAGTAAGAAATTAAGATATAACTTTACATTTTTAATTTGATTGCAGCATTGGAATTTAGTCTTTGTGATTTCCATCTAAAATATAATCTCTTGAGTGGGCAAACTGGAGCAACACCTTAATCCCAGCTATTCAGGAGGCTCAGGTAGAAGGATTGCAACTTTTTACTTGTGAGAGCCTCTCTTAAAGATAAAAATATTGAGGATATAGCTCAGTAGGAGAGTTCCCATGGGCAAAATCATCAGTAGTACAAAGTAAAAATAATAATGAAATAAAATATAACCTCATAGAATACTGTACCTTTTCTCTCAGATCTTTCAATAGTTTGTCAACACCCAGAGGCAGGGACCAAGTGACTTATTCTATGTTTCTCTACAGACCCTAGACCCAGTCCACAGTCACATATAATACACATTCATTCATCCATGATGAATGAACTAAATTTTGATGATGAAAAACTCCATTAGATATTCTTAAAATCAAAGTTACAAAGTCCTATCTCCTATTCCAACAGAATCTCCATGTATCAAAATGCCACTCAGTAATTTGGTTATTCATACAATTACTAAATACTATAACTTTTGCATAGGAGTAGTGGTACATTTTACACATTAGTTTCACAAAAATCAAATTCAGTTGTTTCCACTAAATGCATACTTTCTTTCAGAAGCTATACAGAATGAATGATGAGCAGGGGGATTATAACACAAAGAAACTACTTGCTTTGATAAATAAGACACTGCATGTGATACATAAATGATATCCCAGTCTTGCCACTCTAACACATTTCAAATTCTAGAAAGTCTGTGATTTTTAAGAAGCAGAAACTGTATTGCATTCAGAAAATCTGCCCAAAGTTCATCTTAAGGAAGCCAATAATGCAGAAATTGCAAAGAGATTTTTATTATTTTTTTAGGTTCTATATAAATTAACTGTTAGTTCCACTAGTGACTACTGCCACTCACCATTTACCAAAATAATGGCTAGATACCACAGACAAGGTATCTAGCCATTAAGAAAATACCCTAGCCAAACAATCTTTATGTTTTTATCACGATCAAGGTTATCAACTCACACAACATTTTTCTGCCAACAGAGAAGTAAAATCAGTAAAAAGTGAGCTTTAAATTTTACTTTATAATTTGACTTTCTGAGGAGACAAACATCTGTTTTTCAGTGGAATCTGCTTATATGACCCCTGAAATGGGTACAGTTCAAAATGAAGGTGTCGGGATGAAATGGGTACAGTTCAAAATGAAGGTGTCGGGATCACAGCCTTGTTTGGTCTCCATAGAAACCCCACGCTCTATACTCTGTGATCACTACATCTCCCCTAGAAAGAAATGAGCTTTGATGGGGGGGACAGCATTGTATTTAATATAATTGTATGTTTAGGGAGCCTTTGATACAATTGTATGTATGATAAAGCCAGAATGGGTTAAGAGAATTTTCTCCCACAACTGTGGGAAAAACTAGTAAGAATCAACAAGGGACATAAAAATTCTTTGTTGTGTATTGTTCACCAAATATTCCAAAAATGAATATAACAGTGCTTTTTTTTTTAACTCCTAGAAGAAAGGTCATGTAATGTTCTCATATCATTCGCCTTATAGCATGTAGCAGCACTTTTTTATTATTTTCCTAGAATGTGCAGGTATAGATTCATAATTTATTTCATTTTTAAGAGAAAAATAAGAAATAAAATCCAATACATGACATACCCTAGTGGGATGATCCAATCTTGGATGAATAAAGTTCCATGTCAAGTTAAACCAAGATTTGAAAATGTATCAAATGTATCAATGTATCAAATCAATAGGCACATAAAAAACCAGGGAATCACAGATCTCTCTGTAGACAGAGATTCAAACTAAGCCTAAATAAGGACAGAAGAGATATAATTCACATTCAAATCCAGTCTTTTAAGCAATAGCCACAATTACACATACCTTTCCTTAAGTCAATACTAATTATACTTACCAGTGAGAAGGTTACCACAATGGCAGCAGAGGTTCTCAGAACCTGAAGTTTATGAGTCCATAAGCATGTGAAAAACAACAGTATACTCCTTGTTTCCATAGACTAACATATACCAGTTCTGTTTACTAAATTGGACAGGAAAAATTAATAGATGAGGGCTGGGCTGTGGTTCAGCAGTAGAGCGTTCACCTAGCACATGCAAGGCGCTGGGTTCAATCCTCAGCACCACATAAAAATAAATAAATAGATAAATAAAGGTATAAAAAATTTTTAAAAAATAATAGATGAATCATATGCTGAGATTGTTTTGACTAGCTGGCACCTGAAATGAATCCCCATTTGGTTTGGTTTTGTCAAAATGGCATCCACATACCCATAACCACCACCACCACTTATAAAACAGCCAGAAAGGCAAATAACAGGAAATAAAAGAGAAGTCAGGATAAATTTGTTACTAGCAGTCAAACAAAAATGCTAAGCACATGTGCTTTTACTGATCATCTTTGTAGATATCTTCATAGATCAGATGCATTAATCGCCTGCTTTCTGATGTGCACAGAACTGAAATCATCTGTTGAGAAGTGGTAATATTTTTTTATACAGTTATGGCAAATTTAAAAAATTGCTCTTTTTAATTCTCTATCAACACAGAATTTCCCAAAAGTGAAAATAATCATCAAATACCTCCAAGGCTGGAGCTACACAGTATTGTTCACATAGCGGCATTTGTTCAATCATAGAGACACACTAACCATGTGCTATGAGACGCACTGTGTTGCTAAAGTAGAGGACAATGGAAAGAACAATTTATTAGTTTTTTGTTGTTCTTCAAGGTTATATCTATATGGATCTGAATACTACACAGAGGTTTAGAATAAGTTAAGCACATTTTCTAAGCCATTCATCAAGTGGTATCACCTAAGAGAAACTTTAAGTATTTAGTTGTATTGCAAAACATTTAAATGATGCACATAGTACCAAATGTGAAAATTCAGAAATATATTCAACTGAAAATTTTACTTTTATTCTAAATGTTTGGCATCAGGTAAGCAATAAGAAGTCAGTCTTCAAAAATCCATGTGTTCACACCCATTTTGGTGAAAGAGTGAAGCAAAGAGTAATATAAGGGTGTTTTCATGATTGTGTTTTGAAAGCTGGTAGCTGAAGGGTACCAACATAAAGCCAGCAGATGGCTCTGAAAACACACACACACACACACACACAGGATAGGGGGCAAACAAATATAACAAATCAGAAAGACATTAACCAGGCTAAATAAGTCATCAGAGAAAATCTACAAGGGAAGAACCATTTGAAAAAAGTATGACCAAAAAAGAAGAAGATGCAGGTTCCATTCCTGGACAGAACAGTCAGGACAAAAAATGAGCTATGAGAAGAAAACAGGGACCAGGCAGTGTCACTCTGCAAAGGTGAGCACATGTGTAGTGATAGAAAAGAAACATTATCTTTAAAACTCTTCAGACACGTGTGTTCAAGTGGCAAAAATACATAGAACTATAAGATGAAAAACTCCAGAGTATGCTCAGATTACTCAAATGACCACAGCTACCATGTCTCTCCTCCCAGTTTCTAGTCTCCTCTTACAGTCTCCTAACTCTAACTCCAATGACAATGACTGAAGACTCTGGAATCAAGCTATGCTGATATGCTAAAGAAGTCAAGGACTCTGCAAACAGAATCTCTGCAGATATCACAAAGTTTTAGTCTGGTCTCCAAGGCCTGCCATACCTTAAAAGATTAAAATGGCTTAAGGCAAATGACATTTACAAATCAAGGCAGGAAACTTGAAAAATCAATATATATGTTTATATATAACATGGCCTCCCGGAGTCACCCTGGAGTAGCCAACTAACAACATTTTAGTAAAGGGAGGAAAAAAGGTTCACATTCTGCGCTGAGACACCATTTCATGTCAATCTTCTGTGAAGTTAGAAGGAAAAAGGATTTAATATCCCAAAGTAACCATAAGGAAGTATAGAACATAGAATGGTTTTATCCTGTATATGTTTGAAAAAGACAACAAACACAAAACGTTTCACTTTCCTGAGAAGATAATTATTAGTAGTACTGAGGGAGGAAAAAGGGGGGGAAAAAGTTTTAAAACACAGGCTCAGGCAAGAATGAACAGGCCCGGGGACCACATACACTTCATAGTCCAGTCCCTAGATTCAGGTAGTTTGTTTCAGTAAGATCTGAAGATATTCCCTGTTCAAACATCTAGGTCAATCTTATCAGTCCGAAATGAGTCACCTAAAATCCTCTTTTAAAGTTTTGCATAAGTGTTTTCAAGTTTGAATAGAATGAACTTTTTTACTCTTGAAATCTAGGTAGTTTCCTCTTCCAAAGCCTTGTATGACTTTGTGACTTCTGCTAAATGTATTTCTTTGATAAAGCTACACGGTACCATTTCTGATTACCTTATTCCATAGATGGGAATATACGTGAAAATTGAAGGTTTAATATTCTTTGGTTGAACAGGCGTTTTGGGGTGACGGGCTTAGCAATGATTGCTAATGCCTCACGATGTGAATTTCCAGTTCAATGCTGAAGGCTTCACAAAATGGACTTAAAAGATACATCCTATCTCAAACACGTTTAAAACTACGTCCATTTACTTTAAAATGCCAATTTCAACACCAGGAAGGGGCCATTTTACCTGTCCTACCAGGTCTCCAGCCGGAGGTGAAAAGACTTCCAGCAACCCAAGCCGTGTTCCAAATTTAAACCAAGAACCCTAAAGGGGCAGAAGGCGACTTCTGGGACCTTTCGTAAGTCCCAGACACAGGACTGGCCTGCCTTTCCGGGAAGGGGTGCCCGGCCCCCGCGGAACAACAGTGACCCCCACGGAGTCTGGGTGTCAGGCTTTCTCCCAGCTCTCGCGACCCGCGCGGCTGCTGCAGAGCCCGACGCGGCTAGACCAGGAGAGGCGGACGGCGGAGCGCAGCCTGGCAGGGTCCACAACTGCAGCCTCAGCCCACAGCTCCCGGGATCTCCTCCTAAGAGTTACTGGAGCGCGGCCTCCGGGCAGCTGCGCGCAGCTGGACATGGCCTGAGAGCCCCCGCCACACTTATTCCCCGCCAGCCCCCCGACGCCCAGGCCGCCCCTCTGTGCGGCCGCAGACCCGGCAACTTACTGCTGCGCTAGGGCCGACCGAGGGGGCGGTGGTGGGCGAGCTTGTCTTTGCGCAAGGCTGGAAGTGGCTGGAAGAACGGCCGCCACCTCGCTCGTCCCCGCAGAGTAGAAAGCCTGGCGCCGAGCTGCACAAGGCGGGCTGGGCACGTGGGCGTCCCTCGGTGTAGCCGCTCCGGGGGCGGGGCGAGGGGCGGGGAGGCACCGCCTTCTCCCGCCCCCGCGCTTGCCGACCCCGCTCCCCAAGCCCGCCTCCCACCGGGTGGGTCCCGCGGCTGGCCAATCCTCTGGGTGGGCGGCGTCCAGCTCTGCTCATTTGGGATTGCCTGGGGCCAGCAGCGCTGGCACACGTGGGCGTGCACCCGCCTGGGTCACAGTGGGTGGGCGCTGGCTTGGAAAGGAGGATCTTGGCGGGAGAAGAAATTCTCCATTTCTTTGGGGGGACATAACCTTAGGAGCATTTCCGAAGTTTCTTCTAAATGGACTTTCCCCCCCCCCCCCACTGTTTACTTTTCATTCTGAGAACCATTGGGAAATAAGAAAATAATAAATATAATGGTACATAGAAGCCCAGATGGTTATGCTTATCGATTAGTACTACTTCCACCAAGAAAATAAAAGTTTATAAATAATGTGCAGTTGGTATTTTGAAAACTCCAGTAACGTGAGTAGGTAGTCATGATTGTTGGGAATGGGTCTATAAGAAAATGGCTCTCCAAGAGAGCAAGAGCAGAAGTTACACAATCAAGGTCTCTCATACTGTGCTATTGTTTACTTTGGGAGTCTGATAAGATTAGAGTCACAATGTGAAACTCTTGTTAATTTTAATCCAAATGAAGCAAAACACTGGCACAGAATTTAACAAAAAGTTTATACTATTGTTTTTGTTTGGCAGAAAGGTCTACCTTAATATTGTAGTAATATCGCTTTATTCATCTACAGAGTTCAAGATTCATACTGATGCAGTGACACATACTTTTAATATTATGCTCTAAACCATTTTTCTTGAAGGCACGTTTTACCAAGAGACTAATAAATGGTGTGGAGGTACATGCACGAGATCTCAATTACTGTCTTCATAGTTCATTACCCCTTAGTCATCCATGGATTCCATTAAGGAATTCCAGGCCTAAAGGACACTGTGATTATTAGGGAATTATATGTTCAAGTAAATATCCTACATGATGAAGATTCTACTAATGTAAAGTTATTTTCAAGGTATAAAATAAATTCTTTATGCAAATGATCACTAATAACATAGAAAAATTATAGGTACAGACCCTGACACCAAATTCCTATTCCAATTAAATCCCTAGTAGGCATTGCACAAAGGAGTGAAAACTAAAAAACTCAAGATGTTTCATCTAATTTTCTTTTTTTTTTTTTTTTTTTTTTTTTTTTTTTTTTTTTTTTTTTTTTTTGCGGTGCTGGGGATAGAACCCAGGGCCTTGTGCATGCAAGGCAAGCACTCTACCAGCTGAGCTATATCCCCAGCCCCCAAGATGTTTCATCTAATTTTCAAGGGAAAGGATCTAATCTAAAAATTTTCACTTGATTAAAAAAAAAGAAATTTCTGTTTTAAAATATAAGACACTTTCCCCATATATTTTTATTTAAATACCCTGTATTTAATCTGTGATTAGTTTGCAGCACAATGATTTAGGATAAACAAATTTATTCAACTTTTAGAAACTGCTGATTTTGTCAGAATACCAATCCTAGAGTTTATTCTGCCCATCTGATTTTGATACTTCCTGGGACAAAAACACAGTGTGTCCATGTGTAAATAATAAAAACCACTTCATCTTTTAACAAAAATGAGCAAGTTCTTTCTAACAAGTTCCCAATATGAGTACTTTGACACACTAGTCTTAATATATTTGAAATTATTGATAAATCCCGAGTCTTGCATTACATCTTTGATAATTTCTCAGCTTTTAAACTTTGTGTGGATGAAGAAAGAATAAGATGACCACAGATCTAGTATGAGCTCTAACATGTACTGTTGGAGATAAGAGAAAGTGAAATAAAAATTTTAGAAGTGAAATATTTGAAATAAGTTGAACATTTTATTTTTTTAAATCTGCCAAGTTTCTTTCTTAGGAATGAAACAGAAAATCCACCTTAGTCATATTCAGGAGTAACCAAGATTGTTGCCTTCTGAGGATTTCACAAACAAACCTTAACTCCTAAAAAGTTTATGAAATTGCAGGGAATTCCAAGGGACTGTTGTAGTTGAATATATTCCACACCCTGTCTTCCCACACTTGCCAAATACAACCCAAACTAAATCTTAAGTCCACAACGACAAAGGATTGCTTTAACTATCAATAAGGCTGAATGAGTTGATTATTATTGGTTCTGCTTTGTGACTTTATAATCTTCAAGCTAAAATCCTCCATTTTTCTTCAAATGATTAGACCACTGGATATTGATCTCAAACTTGTAAAGGTGACTTTCCATTGGTCACATTCCACATTTGCCCATCCCTGAAGGTAAGCAATGAAATGTTGAATAAATGATTGAAAATGAGTACGAGAAGTCCTTGTGATGACAAGTTATCTTTTAAATTCATGTTTCTCTGTTTCTCTTTTAACTAAGACCAAATAATGGTTTTGCAATGGTTTTCAGTCCTACACTGCTTCCCTTACACATTTCCCTGCATCCTGTCACTTGGCTTCTTGCTGGGTTTTCTTTACTTTGGCCATTAATCAAGAATCGCCCAGAATTCGACCGGCACTGTGCTGGGTTCTGTTTCCTTCTGCCAGAATTCCTGCTGGGATTGTATCTGCTGGGAAAAACAAAAAGTTAACTTTCTCCATCCAAACATCTTCAGTTAGCCTGTGATTCTAAGGACTAAAAACTGGGATTTTAGAAAAGAGCTCAACTAATGGACCTTCTCTTTTGTCCTTCAGCTTTGACAAATGTCCTAATTGCTCCAAAGATGTCTTCCTAACTATGTCTAGTAGACTGTTCTCAGTTTTCAGGAACCTCATATTCTCTCTTGCTTTCTGTTCTTTTCTTTCTTGAAATTGCCTCCCACCGTGGCTTCCATGATATCTTAGTTTTCCTCCTATCATCTTGATAACTTTTTGTTCTGCTTGCTAATTATGGTCTTCTTAAGGTTATATTCTTTTTTTTTTTATTGGTCGTTCATAACATTACATAGTTCTTAATACATCATATTACACGGTTGATTCACGTGGATTATGAACTCCCGCTTTTACCCCGTATACAAATTGCTGTATCACATCAGTTTCCCTTCCATTGATTGACATATTGCCTTTCTAGTGTCTGATGTATTCTGCTGTCTGTCCTATTCTCTACTATCCCCCTCCCCTCCCCTCCCCTCCCCTCCCCTTTTCTCTCTCTACCCCTTCTACTGTAAATCATTTCTTCCATTTGTATTCTCTTGTCTTGCCCCTCCTTTCCTCTTATATGACATTTTGTATAACCCTGAGGATCGCCTTCCATTTCCATGCAATTTCCCTTCTCACTCCCTTTCCCTCCCACCTCTCATCCCTGTTTAATGTAAATCTTCTTCTCAAGCTCTTCGTCCCTACCCTGTCCTTGTTTACTCCCCTTATATCAAAGGAGTCATTTGGTATTTCTTTTTTAAAGATTGACTAGCTTCACTTAGCATAATCTGCTCTAATGCCATCCATTTCCCTCCAAATTCTATGATTTTGTCATTTTTTAATACAGAGTAATACTCCATAGTATATAAATGCCACATTTTTTTTATCCATTCATCTATTGAAGGGCATCTAGGCTGGTTCCACAGTCTTGCTATCGTGAATTGAGCTGCTATGAACATCGATGTAGCAGTGTCCCTGTAGCATGCTCTTGTTAGGGCTTTAGGGAATAGACCGAGAAGGGGAATAGCTGGGTCAAATGGTGGTTCCATTCCCAGCTTTCCAAGAAATCTCCATACTGCTTTCCAAATTGGCTGCACCAATTTGCAGTCCCACCAGCAATGAACAAGAGTGCCCTTTTCCCCGCATCCTCTCCAGCACTTATTGTTGTTTGACTTCCTAATGGCTGCCAGTCTTACTGGAGTGAGATGGTATCTTAGGGTAGTTTTGATTTGCATTTCTCTGACTGCTAGCGATGGTGAGCATTTTTTCATGTACTTGTTGATTGATTGTATGTCCTCCTCTGAGAAGTGTCTGTTCAGGTCCTTGGCCCATTTATTGATTGGGTTATTTGTTATCTTATTGTCTAATTTTTTGAGTTCTTTGTATATTCTGGTTATTAGGGCTCTATCTGAAGTGTGTGGAGTAAAGATTTGTTCCCAGGATGTAGGCTCCCTGTTTATCTCTCTTATTGTTTCTTTTGCTGAGAAAAAAATTTTTAATTTGAGTAAGTCCCATTTGTTGATTCTATTTGTTAACTCTAGCGCTATGGGTGTCCTATTGAGGAATTTGGAGCCCGATCCCACAGCGTGTAGATCATAACCAACTTTTTCTTCTATCAGATGCCATGTCTCTGATTTAATATCAAGCTCCTTGATCCATTTTGAGTTAACTTTTGTGCACGGCGAGAGATAGGGATTCAGATTCATTTTGGTGCAAATGGATTTCCAGTTTTCCCAGCACCATTTGTTGAAGATGCTATCCTTCCTCCATTGCATGCTTTTAGCCCCTTTATCAAAAATAAGATAGTTGTAGTTTTGTGGATTGGTTACTGTGTCCTCTATTCTGTACCATTGGTCCACCCGCCTGTTTTGGTACCAGTACCATGCTGTTTTTGTTACTATTGCTCTGTAGTATAGTTTGAAGTCTGGTATTGCTATACCGCCTGATTCACACTTCCTGCTTAGTATTGTTTTTGCTATTCTGGGTCTTTTATTATTCCATATGAATTTCATGATTCTTTTATCGATTTCTACAAGATATGCTGTTGGGATTTTGATTGGCATTGCATTGAACTTATATAGGACTTTTGGTAATATCGCCATTTTGATGATGTTAGTTCTGCCTATCCATGAGCAGGGTATATTTTTCCATCTTCTAAGGTCTTCTTCTATGTCTTTCTTTAGGGTTCTGTAATTTTCATTTTATAACTCTTTCACCTCTTTTGTTAGGTTGATTCCCAAGTATTTTATTTTTTGGGGGGATATTGTGAATGGAGTAGTTGTCCTCATTTCCGTTTCAGAGGATTTGTCGCTGATATACAGGAATGCCTTTGATTTATGCGTGTTGATCTTATATCCTGCCACTTTGCTGAATTCATTTATTAGCTCTAATAGCTTCTTTGTAGACCCTTTTGGGTCTGCTAGGTATAGAATCATATCATCTGCAAATAGTGATAATTTAAGTTCTTCTTTTCCTATTTTTATGCCTTTAATTTCTTTCGTCTGCCTAATTGCTCTGGCCAGTGTTTCGAGGACTATGTTGAACAGAAGTGGTGAGAGAGGGCATCCCTGTCTTGTACCAGATCTTAGAGGGAATGCCTTCAATTTTTCTCCATTCAGAATGATGCTGGCCTGTGGCTTATCATAGATTGCTTTTACAATGTTGAGGTATGATCCAGTTATCCCTAATTTTTCTAGCGTTTTGAACATAAAGGGATGCTGTACTTTGTCGAAAGCTTTTTCTGCATCTATTGAGATGATCATTTGGTTCTTATTTTTAAGTCTATTGATGTGGTGGATAACATTTATTGATTTCCGTATATTGAACCAACCTTGCATACCAGGGATGAATCCTACTTGATCATGGTGTATAATTTTTTTGATATGTATTTGAATCCGATTCGCCAGAATTTTATTGAGGATTTTTGCATCAAGGTTCATTAGAGATATTGGTCTGTAGTTTTCTTTCTTTGAAGTGTCTTTGTCTGGTTTCGGAATCAGGGTGATGTTGGCCTCGTAGAACGAATTTGGAAGTTCTCCCTCTTTTTCTATTTCCTGAAATAGCTTGAAAAGTATTGGTGTTAGTTCCTCTTTAAAGGTTTTGTAAAACTCTGCTGTATACCCATCCGGTCCTGGGCTTTTCTTAGTTGGTAGTCTTTTGATGGTTTCTTCTATTTCCTCTATTGTTATTGGTCTGTTTAGGTTGTCTATATCCTCCTGGCTCAATCTGGGCAGATCATAAGACTCAAGGAATTTATCTATGCCTTCACTATCTTCTATTTTATTGGAGTATAAGGATTCAAAGTACTTTCTGATTATCTTCTGTATTTCTGAAGTGTCTGTTGTGATATTGCCTTTTTCATCCCGTATGCTAGTAATTTGGGTTCTCTCTCTTCTTCTCTTCGTTAGCATGGCTAAGGGTCTGTCAATTTTATTTATTTTTTCAAAGAACCAGCTTTTAGTTTTGTCAATTTTTTCAATTGTTTCTTTTGTTTCAATTTCATTAATTTCAGCTCTGATTTTAATTATTTCTTGCCTTCTACTTCTTTTGCTGTTGTTTTGCTCTTCTTTTTCTAGGATTTTGAGATGAAGTATGAGATCATTTATTTGTTGGTTTTTTCTTTTTTTGAGGAATGAACTCCAAGCAATGAATTTTCCTCTTAGAACTGCTTTCAGTGTGTCCCATAGATTCCGATATGTTGTGTCTGTGTTTTCATTTAACTCTAGGAATTTTTTAATTTCCTCCTTGATGTCTTCTAAAACCCATTGATCACTCAGCAACCTATTGTTCATTCTCCAGGTGATGTTTGATTTTTCCTTTCTTCTTTTATCATTGATTTTCAGTTTCATTCCATTATGATCAGACAAGATGCATGGTATTATCTCTACCTCTTTGTATTGTCTAAGAGTTGCCCTGTGACATAGTATATGGTCTATTTTTGAGAAGGTTCCATGTGCTGCTGAGAAAAAAGTGTAGCTACTTGATGTTGGGTGGTATAGTCTATATATGTCAATTAAGTCTAGGTTGTTAATTATGTTATTGAGTTCTATAGTTTCCTTATTTAACTTTTGTTTGGAAGATCTGTCCAGTGGTGAGAGAGGTGTGTTGAAGTCTCCCATGATTATTGTATGGTGGTCTATTAGACTCTTGAACTTGAGAAGAGTTTGCTTGATGAACACAGCTGCACCATTATTTGGGGCATATATATTTATGATTGTTATGTCTTGTTGGTGTATGGTTCCCTTGAGCAGTATGAAGTGTCCTTCTTTGTCCCTTTTGATTAGCTTTGGCTTGAAATCTATTTTATTAGATATGAGTATGGACACTCCTGCTTGTTTCCGCGGTCCATATGAGTGATATGATTTTTCCCAACCTTTCACCTTCAGTCTATGTATATCTTTTCCTATCAAATGCGTCTCCTGTAGACAGCATATTGTTGGGTCTTGTTTTTTGATCCATTCTACTAGCCTGTGTCTCTTAATTGGTGAGTTTAAGCCATTAACATTTAGGGTTATTATTGAGATATGGTTTGTTCTTCTATCCATGTTTGTTTATTGATGTTACTAAACCTGATTTGTTATCCTCTTTGACTACTTTCCCCCCTTTACTGTCCTACCTCCCATTGTTGGTTTTCAATGTTATTTCCCATTTCCTCTTCCTGTAATGTTTTGCCAAGGATTTTTTGAAGAGATGGTTTTCTAGCTGCGAATTCTTTTAACTAACCTGAAGCTTAATTTCGCCGGATACAAGATTCTTGGTTGGAATCCATTTTCTTTAAGCGTTTGAAATATGTTATTCCAGGATCTTCTAGCTTTTAGAGTCTGTGTTGAGAGATCAGCTGTTATTCTGATTGGTTTACCCCTAAATGTAATCTGCTTCCTTTCCCTTGTAGCTTTTAAAATTCTCTCCTTATTCTGTATGTTGGACATCTTCATTATAATGTGTCTAGGTGTGGATCTCTTATGATTTTGCACATTCGGCGTCCTGTAGGCTTCTAGGATTTGGGATTCTGTCTCATTCTTCAAGTCTGGGAAGTTTTCTTGTATTATTTCACTGAATAGATTGCTTAATCCTTTGGTTTGGAGCTCTGTGCCTTCCTGTATCCCAATGACTCTTAAGTTTGGTCTTTTGATATTATCCCATAGCTCTTGAATGTTCTGCTCATGGTTTCTTAGTAGACTTGCTGAGCTATCTATGTTCTTTTCAAGTTGAAATACTCTGTCTTCATTGTCTGATGTTCTATCTTCTAAGTGATCCACTCTGCTGGTAGTATTCTCAATTGAGTTTTTAAGTTGGTTTATTGTTTCCTGCATTTCTAGTATTTCTATTTGTTTGTTTTTTATTACCTCTATCTCCCTGTGAAATTGATCTTTTACTTCCTGGATTTGTTTGTCAATGTGATCTTTCATTGTCTGATTTTGCTGTCTCATGTCTTCCTTGAGACTCCAGATCATCTGAAGCATGTATGTCCTGAGCTCTCTATCTGACATTCCATCTGTTGCAGCTATTACCTCTTCTAAAGTTGAGTTGACCTGCATTGCCTGTGGTCCTTTCTTTCCTTGTCGTTTCATACTGCTGGCGTTTCTTTCTGCTTGGTGAAATTGTTGTGTCTTTGATATTTTCCCCCTCTATTTATTTATATTGCTCTTGTATAGTTGAAAAATCACCCTTGCAGGGCAGGTAGTGGCTGTGATCCTCCTCCAATTAGTGTGATCCGTCTACCATGCTGGCAGGCCCTAGGTCTGCTTTGCTGGTCAGTCAAAGGTCCACCTACCCAGCAGGTGCCAGGGGCACCTGTGTCACTCCATAGGTTGCTGGGCCTAACCTCCCGATGGGTTGCAGGTTGGCCTAGCTTGCAGGCACTGGGGGAGGGGCCGGTTCCACCCCTCAGCAGGCTTTGGGCCCGCTCTGCTGGTGTTCACAGTCCCCCGCCTACCTGCAGACACTGGGGGAGGGGACGGGCCTAGCCCTCAGCCGTCCGCCGGACCTGTCCTTGTGGGTCTGGTCTGCGTTCCCCGCCGGCGCGTGTAGCTGCTGTCACTTGGCTGGTTGCTGGTCCTGACCCGCCCGCCCGTGGCTTGCAGGTTCGCCTCGCTTGCAGGCACTGGGGGAGGGGCCGGTTCCACCCCTCAGCAGGCTTTGGGCCAGCTCTGCTGGTGTTCACAGTCCCCCTCCTACCTGCAGACACTGGGGGAGGGGACGGGCCTAGCCCTCAGCCTTCCGCCGGACCTGTCCTTGTGGGTCCGGTCCAAGTTCCCCTCCGGCGCGTGTAGCTGCTGTCACTTGGCTGGTTGCTGGTCCTGACCCTCCCCAAGGTTATATTCTTGAATCATTCTTATCTCCATCAACTGCCGCAGTCTGGCCGGGCACAAATCAGGAGCCACTGAAGCAGGAACAAACTTTATTTCTGAACTCAACGGGAACTGCGCCAGAACTCAAAAGTCATCATCTTAATGGCTAGCTAGCGTCACCTCTCAACCACTACTTCTGGCAAAAATGCCATGAGTCATCCCAACTCGGCTGTGGCCCTCAACAATCAACCTTCACAATCTTAGCTGAGATCCATTCCTAAGGCTCAACCAACTTGATGGCATGGATCCCCAAAGTTGCCTTATCAGGCCTCATGTCTCACCTTTGCTCCAAATTGTGTCTCTGATGAGATAAACTTGCAAAAACTAGATGGCTAAAACAAGGTCCTTACTTACTTATGCTATCTTCCTCCTATTTCCTTCTTTCTTCCTATTCTCCTGACACTTCAGGCTTAATGCCTTAGAATTATTGTTTACTCTTTCTTTTACTTTTTTATATTCCCCCCAACCACACACTTCTGCTACTATTACTCCATTAGCTCTTTAACACAGAAATAACCCTTGATTTCTGTAAATTCACCTTCCTAATCTATACCCTCATTATGTTAACGCAAGTTATTTCAATCTTCACAAAAACTCATGGTATCTTCTAATTGATTATAGAATTCAACTAAACTCCCTAAGTCATAGAAAGTCTCCATTATCCACCTTAGTACATTTTCTTTGGCTTACCATTTAGACCTATATCATCCACATAGTAGCCTCTGCCATATGTGGCTCTTGAGCATTTATTTGAGTATGGCTAGTCCTAATTGAGATTCATTGATGTGCAAAATAAATGTTGTATTTCAAAGACAGTACAATAAAAATCATGTAAAAAAAAACTTCAATATTTTTTCACCCGAGTACTTGTTGAAATAATTATTTGGATATATGGAGCTAAGTAAGATTAGATATGATTAGAATTGATTTAACTTATTTATTTGTACTTTTTTCAATGAGTTGCAAATGTGGCTTACTTTATATTTCTATTACAATCTGGTTTAGACAATGTACAAACCTGGGCTAGGCACTATACAAGAACAGAGAAAATTTTCAAAGAGAAATATCCCTACTTCACTGTTGAGAGCCACAGTTTAGTCGGAATGACGCCTGGCATTTTGCTAGAGGGAATGGTTGAAAGGTGATCCTGCTCCCGGATTAGGGCGGATCCTGGGGTGGGAATAGGGCGGCTCCAGGGGATTAGGGCAGATCCTGATGCCTCCAGTGCCCGCTACTTTGGAGTTCCTGTTGAGTTCGCAAGGGGTTCCAGGAGAATTGGCACACGGAGCCTGGTGGAGGGAGTGTGTTCTGGGAAGTGTGTGTAGAGTACCCGTGAGAGTTCGGGAATAAGGAGTTGCTGTTTGAACCTACAAGGCTTTGTGGTGGCTCGGTTGTTTTGTGCCCAGACACACTGCGGCACTTCACAACCTGGGTTTCTACACAGCCCACTTGAGGAGATGTTATGGTTTGGATTTTAATGTCCCTGAAAAGCTCTTGTGTTAGACAATATATGAATGTTCATCAGTGAAATGATAAGATATGAAAACCATAATCTCATCAGTGGATTAATCCACTTGACGGATTCATGATTTGAATGGACCACTGGATGGTAATTGTAGGTAGGTATGGCGTGGCTGAAGGAAATTGGTTACTGGGGGCATATCCTAAACCATATCAGTCCATGGCTCCTTCTACCCTTTTTCTGCTTTCAGATTACTATGAGCTGAGAAATTGTTTTTTTTTGTTGTTGTTGTTTTGTTTTGCCATACCCTTCCACCATGATGTTTTGAATCACCCCAGACCCAGACCAATGGAATTGGTCAGCCATGGACCAAGACCTCTGAAACTCTGAGTTCAAAATAAACTCTTTCTCTTAAGTTATTCTTGTCAAGTATTTATTTTGGTCTCAAAGATGCAAAGCTGACTAACAAGAGAATATAAGGCATTGAAAATCAATTATAAATAAAACCGGTAGACAAATTCCAAAAGAAAAAATTTATTCCTGTGAGAGAGAGAGCTTTAAATAGGAGGTGGTTGGGAATGCCTTTTCTGAAGAAGTAGAGTTTTAAAACATCCTTGTCTGCAGCTAGGAAAGAAAGAGAAAAGCATTCTGGGGAAGAGGAAGTGAAGAAGCCCTGAATAGGCTTGGGATAAAATGGGTAGACCAATTTGTCTGGGGTGAAATATTGTGCTCTGATATGGATTGGTTCTCCACATATCATTTGCCTCCATGCATTCAATTACCTTCAGAAGGACTTCTCTGCCCTATGAAGCTAGAAAATAAAGGGGATATTAATGTTGCCAGTCAGTCCTACCTACTTTGTTCTGCTACTGACCAGATTCTAAACCTGTGCACCAAACATAAGATTTTTGTACAATGGCACTATGTGACCTTTTCTCTAAGGAAATATTGTCCTGAGTAAACCATTTCAATGAAGAGACCAACCCATGTGAAACAGAAGTCAGTGTTCATTTAAATTGCTGCTTATCTAGTTGACTAATCATTCCCCTCAATCCTGAGATAACTGGGACAGCTGGTCTACCTTACTCTACTATACTTCCAGCTCTGATGCTTTTTCATTTCTAACCACTGGCCTTCTGTGAATTTGATAGCTGTGACAAAACAACAGAGAAGAGACAATGTAAATATGTTATAACAGGGAATGTGGTTGCTTTCTCAAGCTACCTTACTGCTGACTTCACAACATTTTTTCTTAGCCTAAGTTGTGTGATATCATAGGAGGTTGCAATCCTACATGTTAAAGTCAGTTGTCTTCCATTTTAAGAATGTGTCTCCATGTATACCTCTATGAAGAAGAGTGTCTTACTCTCAACCAAATGAGAAAGAGATACTTGAGTCTCAACAGTTGGAGCTAGAAGAAGTCCTACATGGAAGTAGAATTATCTCTTCATAGGAGCCGAACTCAAATCCTTTCTCAATTCCCTGTCATGAACCTCTGAGACCTCTTTCTGGCTGCCTTTGAAGCCACGCTTGTTTCAAGTCCCTTGCTTATTCTCAAGGGACACTGGCTTAGCATCAGCATCAAAATGAAGTGAAACCTCCTAGATGGGAAATTCAAGGAAACCATTTCAATTCTAAGTGCTAGCAGTAAAGTTACATGATTAAGAAAACTCTAAGTCCTAAAGAAATGAAGCCACAAGATAAAATGATAGGAGGTTTGAAACTGTTAAGTTACTGAATGGGAATCTTTTCATGACACACCAGTTATATCATATATTCATAAAGTTAGCCATAATAGAATTACTCATAGGAAAGTTTTAGCCCAAGTTTGGAAAAGAAAAAAAACCAAAAAACCTAAGTTCCAATTTCCCCTTAGCAAAAACTTCTTACATAGTGCTGTGAATTCCAGATTGTGAAACTTGGTTCTTGAAATATTCATGTGGAAAATATTACTGTCTAACACCTTCCAGTGCTTCCCTGTGGCCTCATTAGAAAATTTAATTCTTTGAGATCGAACGGTAAAAATGTCCATTACTGTCTGGTACCGAGGAGAAAGGAAACGGGAGAGTCAATTCCTTACTCTGCATGACTTCGATATATTTAACTGTCTTAGATATATTTATATTTATATTTAACTGACTTAGACAGAATCCATCCTTGGAAATGTGAGTTTGTAATGTGTCCTAATGTCCTCAGGCAATGAATGCTTCAGATAATATGTTTTAAAAGTTCCCACCTGTTTTACTTTTAAATTTGGATTGGTATGAATTGATGCCCTTTGGCAAATTAAGCGGTCACTTTTTTTTTTTTTCCTTCTGAATCCCAGACAAAAATGCAGTCTTAGTTAGTGATAAGTGTGGTCTGGTCCACCAGCATCTTTGTAACAAGTCAGTGCATGCTTAGTCAGAAGGAAAACATCTGGGGCTTTTCCTCAACATAGAGAAGAGTTGTAACTACCCACTCGATGTGGATTGAACCCCACTATCAAGTACTAAATCAAACTACACTGCGTGGAGATATTGTGCATTTTTTTTCAGAAGCTTTAGAGGAAGCTTTTCCTTTTCTCTTTTACCTGGAAAGGGAGAGGGACACAGAGAAAGAGAGAATAGGAGACCTCTTATAATACTTACAGTGGTGCTGACCCTGAGTGGGATGCCGCCCTAGAGAGCATTGCAGATATGTTCTGTTTTCATTTTAATCTTCTCTAAAATTTAATTGGGGGGAAGAAATTATGAAATAAAAAGAAAGTTGTATACAGATATGCAGTAAAAAGCCCAAATTAATCTTACTGGTTCCTAACTTAACTAAATGTTTGATTTTGAGCAAAACATTCCTTGATTAAATCAATGTGTTTTCCTTTTTTTTCCAGACAGTGGGAATACTAATGCTTATTTAACTTCTCCAAGACATTGTGAAGACATACATAAGTAAGGGAAAAGATTGTGTACAAATTAAATTACTAAGGTTTTACTCTTATATCACTTCATACTTCCACCAATCTATTCAATTCTAAATACAATTTAAAATTTTAAATCTCTTAATTTTAGAAAAATACCACATGATCTCACTCATATATGGACTATAAAAAGATGATCTTATACAAGTTTAGAGTGAATGGAGTTACAGAGGATGAGAGGGGAGGAAGAAGAACAAATGGAGAAAACTTATCAATGCGTACACTAAGTTACTGTTGGATAGGAGGAAGTACTTCTGCTATGTTGTTGCATAATAGAATGACTAAGATAACAAAATATACTATATATTTTAAAAATATTGAAGAAAGAATTATAAAAGTTTTCAACATAAAGAAAAATAAAAATTTGAGAGTATAAATATATTTAACTGATTTAAACATTATGCAGTGGAGTAGATTAAATGATTTAAATGTTATGCATTATACTCATGTGTTGAAACATTAAATGGTACTCCATTAATATATGCAATGTTTTAAGTATCAGCTAAAAGATACAAAAATTTTAAAAAAACTCTTAATTCACAAGGTAGAGATAAATATTCTGATGAAAGCATTAGATTAAAGCATTAGATTTAACTGTCTGACAAGACTAATCTAAGTGCTGTGAGTGTGGATATGGTTTACTCTCCAAAGATTTGTGTTATGGAAGTTTAGTTAGGAACATCCAGTGTTAAGCTAAAGAACCTTTAAGAGGGATTAATGCTTTCCTCCTCAGAGTAAGTTAGTTATTCTCATGTTGAAAACTATATTGATTACAGAAAAACTGTGTCTTCCAGTTAAGTTATTCTATATATTGACTGTCCAATCAACTGTTTAACCCATTCACTGAGTTCTTACTATGTTTATAATTTTTAGTTCTAAATATCAATTAGATAATTTCTAATTCACTGAGGATATTATAGATTCTTTTTTATATTTTGTACATATTCTCCTATTTTAAGATATATTAATCATAGTAATAAACTCATATACTCTGGCTCTGCTATCTGAATCACACTACATTTGATCTTATCCAAAAGACCAAGACTCGAGTCTGCTCTTCTCTTTATTCATTCCTTTTTAAAAACTCCTTAATAACAGTAAGGTTTTTTTTTTCTTTTAACATGCATTTCAGCCTGTTTTCTACTGCTATGACAGAATACTACACAATGGATAATTTATAGAGAAAATAAGTTTATTGCTCATGGTTCAGGAAGCTGTGAAATTGTGGATTGAAGGCTGCATGTGATGAGGCCTTCCTGGTGGGTCAATCCATGATGTCAGATGGAAAGGACAGAGAGAATGCATAGAGAGAAGGAGATGGCTTTTATGAGAAAGGCAATCCTGTGATAACTGTACCACTCCCATAATGAAGGCTTTAATCTGTCTTGATGGTCCTGCCTAAACACCTCAGAAAGACTCACCTCCCAATACTATAATAGTGACAATGAAGTTTCAACATGAGTTTTAGAACAGACATTTGAACCATAACAGCAGGTATAGAACTATTTTGTTGTAAGCTGGTAATTGTGCATTGAATCACCAAGTGGCTCCACTACAGAGTTATCATTTCCTGTGTTGGGAAGATGGACTAAGGAGCTAGTTACTTAAATCAATCATGGATTAAGTTAGGCCAGAGGTGACAGGCTTTCAATAAATCTTGGACTAATCTTTACTTATAGAGCACTACTCAGATATGGGCCTGCTCCACTTTCACTTGGGAGTGTACATGACACTAACTGCTCAGCTTTGAAGGATTATGGGGATCAATCTCTACCATCCAAATGTTCACAGTCTACTTCTTCAGCCTTTTGCAAAATGAAAGGTCAGAATCCAATTAAATGTCTTAATGGAAAAACTGAATGTGCTTGAGACAAGCCACTTTACTGTGTCTTGTGTACAAAATGTAACATGGCTTTAGGAAAATATGCCTTTTAGAAATTTCAGAGTAGCTCACCAACATCTCACAATGCAGAAGAGACTTTGGGGAAAATGATTACCAGTGGAAGTCCCCCAAATGTCTACTTTATGAATGCAGGCCTGGGAAGTAACTAAGAGGACTGGAGTTCATCTGCTTCTCAGCAGAGTTCCTGTCTTCCAATGAGGCCAAACCTCCTCCTCAATTCATATCCAGCATTCACTAGTTCTCCAGAGAAAAGACACCTGTTGATACTCAACTCACTTCACAATTGTGTTCCAGTTGGAAAATTTAGTTCATTGAGTCCTCCTTGCCTCCCCAGCTCTCTGATGACCTCAAAGTATGGTTTTGAAGGTTTCATTGGAGACCTCTAGGTCTTTTTCCCCAGAGAAAACAAAATTTGCCAAGACTTATTCCATCCTACATACAAAAATTGTAAATAACTTCTTCATCCTATTTTGTAATCAAAGATGCAAAGGAGTTGTGTGGCAACTGCTATTGTCTTGTTTAGAGATTACAAAGACATTCTCCCCAAGTTTAAATCTTTTCCCCAAGGGGGTAAAGGGCAGTGGTTAAAAAAAAAATCTCTGATGTCTGACTCCTTCCTGTGTTCTCCATCATACCAAGGTAAGTTTTATAGCCCTCAGAATTCAGTCACAAAACAAGAAACCACACTCCTGAGATAACCACAAGTTACTAAGTAGAAGGCATAGCTGTCACCATGAGGACTGGAGATCAATGGGAAGAGGTCAGATCTTCAAGCCCAGATCTTGGGAATAGGTTCTATGATTCTAGGGCCCCAACCTCTGAGGACAGGTATAGCCAAGTTGGTGCTGGAACCTCTGGAATCTGGCAGAGGCCTCAGAGAACCAGGACCCAGGGCTCTGAGGATAAGTTGTTTGGTAGCTGATGATACTTTTGCTTCTGGAAGTTCCTAAATATACATAGGAATAATGTGCAGACTGAAAACTACTGCAGCTGATTTTTAGATGAAAACTCTAAGTGAGGTGGTGCTGATGCAAACTTCAAGCAGTTCCCACAGGTATCCGATCTCCCTGTGGCTCCCCCAAGGGCAGACACTGCTAGGGAGGACTGCAAAGAGGTGTGATTTCTGAGTTTCCTCTCTCCCTGTGACACAGCAGAGTGAAAAAGGAAGATGGTTTCGATTTGAGAGATGGGGAGTACACACACACACACACACACACACACACACACACAGACACACACACAGACACATGATCCATCCATGCAGTAGGTCTTTGCTGAAGAAATACAAAGAACTATTTCCATGAAAAATAAACCACGAGGTGGGGTGAAGTTTGTAGTAGAATGCTTGCCTAATGAGTGCTAGGCTCTGAATTTACTCCCCCCCTACTGCTGAAAACATAAAGAAATAACCAACAAATCACTAAAATTTCTTGAAATAATGAAAAGTAGGAATGTTCTAGGAATTACATTTATTAAATGGTGAATGTTTCTGATCCTGAAGCAATGATTTCTGGACCTTTCTGTCGGTGGTTTCTAACATCGGCAATAACATTTCTACTGCCAGGATAATAAATGTTAATGCATGGGAAATTTCATTGAGGATTGGGATTCTTTTCTGAAAATGCAAAACTTTTGCTCTTCTGTCTCAGTTAAAATTTAAATAATGTGCTCATCTTTGTCAGGTGAAGAGTAAGTTTGAACACTCAGCTATTTCATCTCAGGTGAAGGTTGTACATTTTCCTCTTTTTAGGCATTGCTTATCGTTTTTTCTTACAAAACAAAAGTAACAAAATCAAAAGCATAAGACCAAGTGGAAATAAAAAAATAAGTGGTGCAGGGAAATACTTCGTTGCCATTTTTTCAGGGGGTGGTGCAGGAGTTGTTTCATTGGGTGGTGCAGGGGTTATTTCATTGGGTGGTGCAGGGGTTGGTGCATTGGGTGGTACAGGGGTTGGTGCATTGGGTGGAAAAGGGGTTGGTGCATTGGGTGGAAAAGGGGTTGGTGCATTGGGTGGTGCAGAGGTTGGTGCACTGGGTGGTGCAGGGGTTGGTGCATTGGATGGTGCAGGGGTTGGTGCATTGGATGGTGCAGGGGTTGGTGTAGGGGGTGGTGTAGTGATTGATTCAGGGGCTGGTAGAGTGGGTGGTTCAGGAGGTGGTGGGCCACTGTCAACACTCCCTCCATGGCCTTTTTCTGTGCAGTTGGGGGGACCCCAGTAAGGGTCACAATGGCAGTGATGTTTGTTGTTGCAGATCCCTTTCATAGCACAGTTCTTTGCTGAACATTTTGCATTAAATGTCAACAAAAAATTAGAGACACACTTCTGGCGAATGCACACAAGTCCATCACCACACTCTGTGCCATCTTTCACAGCACCAATATCTGGTATGGTCATCCCAAAATGATAGTCGGTACCCCAGCAGGTCACACCATTGAAGTCCATCCGATGCACTGTAGAGTGACCTGTCAAAGTAGGAATTTCTTTCACATTCTCACACTGAACTCTTCCACAGAGGAAATCTGACTTATTACACATAACATAGTGGTCATCACTGAGACCACAGTTACCAAAGCGGTCACCTCGGCGGTTCACTTCCGTGTAGCAACTCTTCTGTGCACTCCTGGATTCTTTGCCAAATATCTGTCTGCACTGTTCATCACGTACATTGCATCTCTTCTCATGGCAGTAGCCACTGTCCCTGCATCGGAGCCCATCCTGCACATACACATCCTCTGGACACTCAGGTGAGGTGCCATTGCACCACTCTGGAAGATCACACTCACTGACATTTTCTCTACACTCTCTACCTTGTGGCAAGAGATAGCAGTCTTCACAACAAAGCCCAGAAGCACATTCAGCCCCATTTTTCAGAGTGCAACTTTCTGAACAACATGGATGGTTTGAACACAAATTTGGGGGTCCACAGTCACACTCCTCTCCTTCTTCAACCACACCATTCCCACAGATAGTCCCTCTGGGGTGGGCCACTTGTTTCGGTGCAGTTCGCAAACAGTTCATAGATGGAAAGTTTTCCCACATATAAGCATAACTGCAGTTGCTGAATTTTGAGCCATATGGTGGTTCTCTGGACATTATACAACGGGGTTGCCCGCATGTACATATTACTGCATCATGGTACATACCCAGATTGTGTCCAATCTCATGTGCTATGGAAAGTGACATTTCCAATGGTTTATCATCCAGGACACGATTCACTGCACATCCCAAGTAAGATTCACATACAGTTCCAACATAAGATAAGCCAAGATATATATGAAAATCTTGTCTTGCCAATAAATGTACAACATCAGTTTTTATGCGAGATTGAAAGCTGGTTTTCCTCCAATAGCAAAAATCATCCAGGAGTTTAGATATGTTATCAGTCACACTGACAAGGTTCCTTTCATTCCAGACCTCAAATCCAAGTAAAATCAATTCAACATCCAATTTTTTTAAAAGGGAATGTACTGTATTGCCAATGACAAATATTTCCTGTGTAATAAGTGAGATATTACTTTTCTTATAAAGGTATTGCTCATAATCTACAACAAAAACTGCTTCAAGATACCATGTGTGGGTCCACCAGCCTTCATAACCACTTTGTCTCAGAATGGAATTATCACGCCTTTGGAGCTTTAGTTGTCGTGCTAGTTCTTCTTCTGTTAGTCCACATCTCATGGGTGGGAATTGTGTCTTCTCTCTGTCCATCATATAAAGCAGATGTTCAAATGTGGTAGAAAGTCTTTTGGGTTTGATTTCATAAACATTGTCATGGATCTCTAGTGTTCCTCGAAAGCCCCCCAAACAGGTGCTAAGAGCAACCAGGGATTCTGGGTCCCCTTCCACATAGCCATCATAGTAGCAGTCACTCTGGACAAAAGGGTGGTCCTCGAGCAGAGCACCCTGCTTTGTGTAGGTGAACACAGAGAAGGATTTGGACACCAGAAGTTTCTTGGCCTTCATGTGGACAATGTGTTTCTTGCCTCCAAAGTGAAGACTGTAGGAGATCCAGTCAGGGGGTCTCATGACTCTATGGGTGCCAGTTATCCTCAAGGGTATCACTACTTCTGGGAGGCTATGGTGTTGAGAGTGTCCAATCTGGGCCCATCCAGAAAGGAAGAGCAAGATTCCCATGCACAGCTGCAGGACAGTGATCCTCATATGCACCAGGGCCTCACCCACAACCATCATGGACAATGAGGCAGGCGAAAGGGCAGGGCAGGAGGTGCTGTTGTCCTGTCACCTCCCTGTGACTTGGTTGCAAGCAGCATTGACCTTTAATAGGATGTCTTCTGGCAGAGTCAATCCATCAGAGCAACACAACTAAAAAAAAAAAATGAAAAGGGCAGAGATGGGGTGGCTAAATTATGAACTGTCTTAGGTGGAGGAGAACAGCAGTATATGGGCTAAAATGCATTAGTGTTTGGTTAGAGCATGACTCCATATAGTGCATTGGATTTGCTTTTTAATTTTGGTGAGGTAGGGTCAGACTGTGAGTGTTGAAAGAATGAAAAATGGCTACTGGTTGAAACTTGCCACACATGGATGAAGGACATTTGGGTTTAAGGATATGTGGGTTCATAATATCATTCTTAAATACATGTACAAATGGGAATATCTTCACAATGAATATTTAAAACAGAATCTAAATGAAAAGGAAAGTTGTATGCCTTGTTTTGATGATGGAATCTCAACTTATACAAATTTACTTGGAATAAATAACAATAGGCATCCCTTTCTATTTCAAGTGATTTTTTAGACACATTACTCAGCAGAGACATGTAAATCAATTCTCACATACATTATTTTTCTTCATGGTCCTTAATATAGATTTCCATGCAACTAATTATGACTTCTCCTCTTTTCCTCCAATCCTGTAGGATTTCAATGTCAAAACATCAATTGTCCTTCAAAAGTATTAGAATCTGCTTATAATGAATACTTTCAGGCATTAAAGCAAGCAAAAGTGGAAATGGAAGGGGGAATACCTTGGGTTGATAGATGTTACTCAAAGGTGTTTATATGTGATTATACTCATTCCAAAAATAATATTTATCAATTTCTCTGGCCCTATGATAAGAAAAGGAGATCAAACAAGCTGGAAGTGTAACAGTTGGAAAAGAGAGGGTACTAAAAGCAAAATAAAGTGCCTTCAGAAATGAAAAGGAAATCAATGAACTCTGGAAGGATGGAGGAAAACTTCAGTGCAGGTGATGTTGTACCGAGCATAGGCATCAATATCCCTGGCATTATCCCCCCAAATCAAAGGCTGAATGTTTTCTTTTATGTAAGGATGCTGACTCATAATGGCAATGGGGGTGGGTAGCATGGGAGAAATGGAGGAACTTTACATAGGGTAAAGAGGGGAGAGGAGTAAGAAGGGGAAAAAGGGGTAGAAATGATGGTGGAATGAGTTAGATATCATTACCCCAAGTACATGTAGGAAGACACAAATAATGTGAAAATACTTTGTGTACAATCAGTAACTTGAAAAATTGTGCTCTATATGTGTAATACAAAATGAATTGCATTCTGCCATCATATATAGCAAATTAGAATAAATAAATAATTTAATTTTAAAAATCCCTGGCATTTTAGGATGCCGAAGAAACCAGCTCCAAGATTAACTTTCCCATGATTTGTCTCAGAAATGACATAAAATACAGAAGTATAGATTAAACAATCATTTTGAGAGTACAAATATCTTATGATGAATGAGTGTAAATGAGAAATCTGATAAAAGCACAGTTCCTGGCTGATAATACTGATTTGTTGCTTTGTTATCAAGCAAAGTAGGAATGATGCTGCAGAATATGCAGATACTGTGCAGCACACCTGGGAAACATCAAAGGATGATATAGGTTAATGGTGTGGAACATAAATTTACAGTGTTTGCAGCAAAGATATACTTTAAGAATCTGTTAAATTGCATTCAATAGTTTCCATATAACATGCCTGTTTTTCTTGACCCCATGAGAGTATCCACAGTTTTCATGACATCGTTAAAGCAATGATAACATAAAAGAGATGACATTAAGAACCACCACACTGGTTAGGGGAGAAAGAGCAACAGCCCTGGCAGAGGAATGTGGAATGTGCAATGAGGGATCTAAAAAACACTGATCAAATACCATTTCCCACAAAAGGAATTCAAACACGAAGGTAGCTGGATTTAGTATCTGTTGCCTCCTGGACCCAGGACACATTTCTCCTTCATTTTTTCTTTGATCTTGATTCTCATTTCTTTGAGATTTTCGCTCTCTACTCATTTTCCTATTACTATGGAATCTTCCTCTCACCAAACATAGCAGTCTCTCCTCTGTTATCAGTTCTTCATGGAAGACTCTTTTTCTTAGTTTTACAACATTTTTTGAGTCAACGATTTGAAGTGCACCAAGGGAGATTTTTTTCCCCCTCATAACCCCACTCTGTCATACAGACCAGATATTCAGTCATAACTTGCTTTGGTTGCAAAGCCACTTCCAAACTGAAAAACTAGCAGCCATCTCCTTCCACCATTATCTACCCTTCTTTCTCATACTTTCATCAACCTCCTGATCAATCCCCGCAAAAGCCAGGAAGTGTTGGGTGCCTACTGCTGCTTTCTTCCCCACCAATAACTTTATCCATGCTCTGTGTTAAGCATGTGGGCAACCCACAAGCTCCCAGATGTGTTTTTGTTACTGTTACAACTTGT
This sequence comes from Urocitellus parryii, assembly GCF_045843805.1. NCBI lineage: Eukaryota > Metazoa > Chordata > Mammalia > Rodentia > Sciuridae > Urocitellus > Urocitellus parryii. Next base: position 23,811,880 of record NC_135544.1, on the reverse strand, counting down.
GCTCAACAGTTTTGAGCCATTGACAGAAAGCTGGGTCCTATATCATGTCATCACACTTGGCCATCTTAACTCTCACATATTAGTTAGCCATAACTTTATTCTTAAATAACAGCTACTCATCAGTTTCTTGGAGGATGCACATAAGTTTCCTTCCATGTTTTCCCACTTTTCAAGCTTCCGTCATTGACCTGTCTCCCCCATACCTCAGCTCTAGTCTCCATTGGTTCAACCACTGTTGACCAATGTGCTCAACCCAAGGTAGATTACTGCATTCACCACTGTGGCCAACACTCCCAATACTTCTGGGGGAATAAATCATAGCAGAGTCTATTTAGGAGGATGGATAATGTAGGGGGACACACAGAACTAGAATAAGATAGCCTGATAGCTCAGCTTAAAGGACAAACTGGCAAACAGATATTGATTTTAAATACTTCCATGATTTTAAAAATCTGTGCATTGTGTCCACATGGTCTCCAAACTTACTGTTTTTTTCCCTGAATTTCCTCATCAATGTGTAGGACCCTCAGCTGAAAATCAATACTGTCTTTGTTTTTGCAAGTTGTTATTATTATCAAATTTCCATGATGGTAATTTAAGTTCTAAAACCAAGAATTTTTCATTTAATGCTATTTAATAAAGGATCAGGTGATTTTTTTTTCATTTGTCATTGCAGACAGGTGGTAGGGGACCTGTTTGAAGCTGGGCACTATCCTCATGTTTAAAATGACAAGAGCCCTGTGATTGCTTGGGGAAGTAATCAAGTGAAAGATGAGGAAGCTAATTTCATAAATGCCAATAGCTCACAGGAGTAAGCAAGATCAGTAAAGAATACCACTGAGGACAACTTCTCCAAATCATGAGTAAAATTCTGATCTGCTTCTCTGCTCTCCATGTCTTTAGATGTATTTAATAATTATGAAGGTGTGTAGATTTTTGTTGTGATGGAAATTGTCATTGATTACTTGTGTGCATTGTTAAGAGTGAACCAAAATAAATCTATCAGAATGTATTCTTAAGACATCACCTTCCAAGCAGTTAGTAGGAAAACAAACTCAAAAGAAAATTGGAGCCAGATTATCTTTTCACTCATTACATTTTTTTAATACAGATACCCCAGATGTCAAAGACCTGAGGGAATACAATGTTTTCATTCATAAAGTGGAATAATTTCATAATAGTACAGAGAACTCATAGTTGATTGTCATAAGCCAAAGCTTCATCAAACCCATCATTCTTATATTCTAATTACTACCTACACCTCACTCTTATTTATAGTCTAATTCCATGTTTTCAATCTTGAATAACAACACATTAAAAATGGTTTACAGGGTTCCCACCAAATAAAGTAGAATAGGAAATGGTAAAGTGCATAATCTTCTCCAAGATCTGAATAAGTAGGCTGGTGATGTAGCTTGGCGGTAGAGTGCTTACCTGGCATGTGTGAAGCACTGGGTTCAACCCTCAGCACCACATAAAAATAAATAAAATAAAAATATTGTGTTCTTCTACAACTAAAAAAATATTTTTAAAAAGATCAGAATAACTGGCAATAAATCATGGTTTTATTGAGCTGTGTGTCTAAGGGTTTGTGTTCATTCATGTCCTCATTACTTGAGTTTCTCTTCTTCAAAACTAAACTCTTGAATGACTTACCTACAGATGAAGTGATGATTCCCATAATTATTTCTAGGTATATCCCCCTTCGTGTCTCATTTCTGACACCCACCAACAAAGACTTTCTAGAGAACTCTCACGACAAAGAGAAATATGAATCCCCTCCCCTTCAATTGTCTCTCATTTGATTGAGTTCTAGATTGAGCTTCCTAGCAACAAGAGTCTCTCAGAATTCAGAAGGACATGGCAACAACCCCAGATTCCTCTTCACTCTGGCTCCTTTATCTCTATCAAACTTTATTGCTACTTTCTACTCAGTATAAATAGCCCTGACTTCCTTACCCTCATTGATTGTTCAATGTGAATAAGACTAATTTCCTTACTCCTTACTCCCATTCTATATGTTCCCCATATACACTATGCACTTTGCTCATACCACTATCCTGGTCTCAGTTTATTTCAACATTGAACCACACTGTGGAACACTTGAAGGTCTTCAAGTTCCAGAAAAAAAAAATTGAGCCCATTTAAAAATCATTCTCACAGACACCAGCATTCATCTGTATCTTCATTTCTTGGGCAATGGCTGAGAGACATTGCATATCTGCAGATGAACTTTCTTGCCTGCCCCACTCCACTTTTATCACTATTTCTTAAGGGACCAAACTTGATTTGATGGTTTTCATTGTCTGTATTATTTTGCTAGGGCTGTCATAGCAAAGGAATATAAAATATGTATCCTGAAAAAAGGAAAGAAATTTACTCTATGATAGTTTCTAGAAGCCAGAAGTTCAACATCATGCTATCCTCACGCCCCTAGTGCCTCTAAAGTTGTTAAGGAATGATTTAGTTCAGCCTTCTCTCCCAGCTTCTGATCTGCAGACGCATAATTCTAATCTCCATTTACTGTTTTCCCTGTGTCCAAAATTCCCCCTTTCATAGGGGCATCGAATTACATCAGAGAACATGGATGCTAAGTAAAAAGCTATCACAAGAGACACAGGAATTCATTATGTAATGAGAAAAGATTGATTCATCAGAAAGATATACGACAATTATAAATATCTCTGTGTACAACATCAGTGCACCTAAATATATGAAACAAATATTGATAGGTCTGAAGAGAGACATAGACAGCAATATAATAATAGTAAAAGACCTCAATACCCTGCTTTCCATTGTGGCTGTAATATTATACATATAGTTCATATATAAATAGCACATGTGAACAACACTATAGAATAAAGAAACCTATAAGACATGAACAGAACATGCCACCCAGCTGCAGTGCATACACATTCTATTCAAGCAGGCAGAGAACATTGTTGCTGGACTGATCACATGTTACATTCCAGAAGAAGTCACAACAATTTTAAAAGATTGTAGTTACATTGTTAAGTATCTCTTCTGAACAAAATGGAATGAAACTAGAAGTCAACGGTTGATGGAAAACTGGAAAAAACCATAAATGTGTAGAAATTACACAATGCACCCTGGCACAACCAATGAGTCCAATGTGAATAAAGGGAAACATTTTAAATATCTTGGTTCAAACAAAAATGAAAACAAAACATTCCAAATCTTCTAAGATTCATCAAAAGCATCTTGTAAGGGCAGCCGATAGCAATAACCCTCAAGGAACAGGGAAATAGGAAAACTCTAAGCCCAAATAATCAGAATGAAGGACATCACAATTATTAGAATAGAAAAAAATAGAGAAAAGAATCTATAAGGCTAAGAAATTTTTAATTTAAAGATAGAAAAAAAGAAACCAACCAACCCTTTAGTGCCAGTTACAGTGGTGCTTGCCCGTAACCCCAGCCACTTAGGAGGCTGAGGTTGGAGGACTGCAAGTTCAAATCGAACTTCATCAACTTAGTGAAGCCCTAAGCAACTCAGCAAAACCCTGTCTCAAAAATAAAAAGGGCTGAGGATGTACTTCAATGGTTAAGCGTCCCTGGGTTCAAAAACCAAAACAAACACACACAAACAAAAAACACCCTTTAGCTAAACTAACACAAAAATTAAGGAGGCTCAAATAAAATTGGAAATGAAAGAGAAGACATTTCAACAAGAGTGTGCTGTTATTAAGCAAGATGGGCTTCCTTGCCTACTCTCTTGCTTTCTTTCTTACCATATGACCTCTTCTACAGGTGCCACTGGCTACTCTTGCATATATACCTGCTATGTGATGCCATCCGCCACGGTATGTTGTTTTCCGAAAGGACTCAGTAAAGGCTAAAAAGTTGGATCTGGTTTTGGACTTTTAGTCGCCAAACAGTAAGTTAAATAAACTACTTTTATTTATAATTTATCCAGCCTCAGATATCGTGTTATAACAATTAATATAGACTAAGACAAGACAGTAGGGTTTAAAGAATTGACCTGTTTGAACCAGATTACTCTTTCCAAGCAGTCCTTCAACAACAGTTCCATCTATGGGGCCACCCCATGAGTGAGCAGCAGTAGATGCTGGAGGATGACCCTTGACCGTCATCTGGTCCAAAGGACTTTAGCATCTGTTCATGCAGCCTTCCCTTTTGCTGGCCCTGTGTCTACCTGCTTCTTAACACGTTTATCATTTAAGGAGACTTGGTTAAAAAATAATTCACAATAGGAAAACATACAGGAGAGAAACATTTTGCAATTACATTTCATTTTAAATGCCTAATCAGGTCACAACATATGTAGGTATGGGATGATTATGTGAAATATGAAAAAAATCTCTATTTTTTTAATTAAATGCTCTTAGTATGGATTTCCAAAAAATCTGCTGGCCCTCTATTTTAATGTAGAAGTTACAATCTCAGCTTCCATGGCTTAGGGATAGGGAACAGCAAACTTTGCACCAAGTTGTGTGTTAGATAAAAAGGAATTAGTAAGAGGAAGGATATGGAACTGAGAAAGCACTTCAAATATTAAATTAAAACAAAAACAAGGGGCTGGGGTTGTAGCTAGGGGCATAGCACTTGTCTCACATGGGTGAGGCACTGGGTTTCATCCTCAGCACCATACCAAAATAAATTGATGAATTAAAGATACTGTTTGTATTTAAAGTAAATTTTTTCTTTTCTAAAAGATAAATGAAGAATTCTTAAAACACACACACACACACACACACACACACACACAAAACCCCAAACAAACAAAAACTGAGCCTGACAGGCAATATACAACACAGGCAGAATTTGGGGTTGAAGATTTTCAACATTTGAAAGTTTATTCATCTAATCATGCAGTCAATGGAAATTCTTTATCAAAATTATTTTTAAATCCCAAAAGTTGACATTCACTTAGTATAGGCTTAGGATTCCCATGAAAGTAATTTTTTGATTTGTTAAACAAATACAAACTTTAGTATACATTTCTTTTAAAAAGTCACATAAGCACTTTTCCAAGAAAAACTCTTCTTGTTTGTATGGGAAACTATACAAAGGAGTTTATTAGCAATAAGATTATGCATGATCATCAGAATGATAAGTAATCTTTTTTTTTAACTGAGTGCATATTCTAATCCTCCTGTATGAATTAGGGGAATACAATCTTTGAAGTATTGTTAGGGAGGTCATCTTGATTAAATTGAACTTGACAGTGTCTCTTTCTCTAGATCCAAAGTGCTGAGACTTGGAGCCCCATATACAGAATACTGGTTTAAATATGATTTGATGAGTACATCCAGCATTAGATAAAGCAACTCAGGGCAATGAAAACTGCATTGAGTAACCATCTAACATTTCCTCTGTGTGTGTGTGTGTGTGTATGTATGTGTATTTGCAAGCGCGCACATGTGCACATGTGGTAGGAGTTTATTGGGGTTTCACATCCTTTTATATTTAAGAGAGTTTGGCACGAATATCTAAGGAGATAGATACCTATTTTTCAAATGCATGCTGGAAATCCATAGCTTTGCTGCTTGTGCTCTGCAGGATCCCAGAAGAGTCATTGATATGGACTAGAGTTTGAAAGTCACCTCTTTGGTTATGCAGTGTACAATTTAGCCTTAAAAGCAGTCTTATTATGAATTCAAGCTGTTCTGCATAGATGAGCTTCTCAGAAAGCAGAATTTGTCCATTTAGTATACAAATGGAAAATGCCCATGTGTGTATATGTTGCTATGGTTTAGACATGGTTTGTCCCCCAGAGGTTCATGGGCTGAATGTTGAGAGGTAGTAGAATCTTTAACAGGTATCTGTGTGGGGGCGAGGATAATAACAATGGAAGGTGAAGGTCATGGGATTGATGCTGTCTCCAGAGTTCTAGCTCTCCTGGGATCAGATTAGTACTTGTGATACTGGTTGTTACAAAGTGAGTTTGACTTTTTTAGCTCATTCTCTTGCTTTCCCTCTCTGCATACATGCTGCTCTCACATGTGCCAGCTGATCTACTATTTAGTGAAATGGCCAGGGGGCCCTTGTCAAATGCTGATACCACGCTGTTCTTTCCATTTATCAGAATCATAAAACACAAAATCTCTTTTCCTTATGAAGTACTTGGCTGTGTTAAAACAACACAAAATGGGCAAAGACATACATATTTGTAAATAACCATTTTAAATGGACTTTTAATATGAGTATACAATCTCTTGGTTTCCCAAAGAAGGTAGAACAAAATCTTGTTGCAACTTTGGTTCTTGACTATGAGCATGTAAATAATTATAACACTGCTTTGTAGTATGTGTTACCCAGGTGGGGAATTAGGTATAGTGAATGAGCACTACAGCTGTGGTTTTTTTTTTTAAGTTATCAAAATGTTTTTTCTAAAGCATGTTTTCAATGAAAAACAACTTTTAAAAGGACCTGCCTTAGTTTGGGATCTCTCAGAGATGCTGAAATAAGGATTTGAGTGCAAAAAATTTATTTGAGAGAACTCAGGATGCAGGGACTGAACAGATGGGACTGGAGCAAAGGGTCTGTTACCAAGAGCAGTGCCTCATGAACAACTGGAGCTTACCTCTTCTTGGTGACTTTGGGAAACAACATGTAAGTCACATGTCTCAGAATTGTCTCATTGAGAGGAAAGGAAAATGTGATATTTGCATGCCATCCTTCATCAGGCTTGGATCAGGGATTTTCCTGGGGAGTCACCTCCGGAAAATGGGTGTTCCATTTCCAGGTAGCTACAACAATCTGATAATATCAACTAAGAAGGAGGAAAACGTTTATTTTGGCTCACAGTTCTGGAGGTCCCAGTCCAGGATCAGTTAGTCCATTGGTTCTGAATCTGTGGTGGTGAGACAGCACATCATGGCAGGGAACATAGGGTGGCACATTGCCACTCACTCCACAGCCATGGATGAAAACCAAGCATGGCCCCAACAGTCAGAAGACCTCCCACCAGGCCCCACCTCTTCAGAGTTTCCACCACCTGCCCACAGCACCATGGGCTGGGAACCAAGCTAAAAATACATGGGCCTTTGGTGAACATTCCAGATAGAAGGGGTAACAGTGGGCAGGCATGCCTTAGTGGCCAGAGAAAGCCTCCGTGGATGTCTTGCAGGACACAATCATGCTTGCTCTTATCATGTAACAACAACCCTTTTATCCTCATGTGTATCAGGCTTCATTTTTCTTGTTGGTCCACTAGAAGAAGAAGCAAAAGGACAATGGAGTATAGGTAATTTTAAATTTAATAATACCCTTGTTCTATCTTTTTTTGCAGAGGGTTTCCTCTTCCTCACAGGGTCCAGGACTTCTTGGCTCAATATGGCCAAAATTTGTGGAGATGGGAAGCACAAATTTCTCAAGTGGCTCCCTGACCCAGGCATTTTGAACATGGATTCTATGGAGGCTAATTTCTCAAGTGACGTTAAAATAGCTTTAGGTTTGGGACCATAGTCCTTGCTTCCTACTATTCTAATCGATATATTATATAGCCTTTAGTTTATCTTCAGGAAGGTGAAAGGGGTTCCAATTTGGTTATTCTCACCATACAGGCCAGGGACTAGATTTTCCGAGTCAAAGCTACAGCATTTGAATAAGCACTTAGCAGAGTAATTTCTACTTAGTAGTCCATAGTTCTAGTGGATCTACTGTGAAGTGAACTTAGGCAAGGACTTCAGACTTTATTTATCATCTAGCCTCTGTGTACACACACTCTAAAAAAGGACTAAGATGTTGGTTTAGGCCCTTTACATAAGGGACTTGCGTCCAACAGGTGATTCTTAAACATGCTGAACAACTTGCAAGAAACAGTTGCCTGAATATTATTTCACCCATAAGGAGGGAGAACTGGCATATTTGTACTCCATTTTCCTTATAGGCTGAGGGCTGCTTCAATGTATTAATTATCCAGTACACCTGGCCTGCCATATGCCAGGCACAACAGAAAAACAAAAACAAAAGACAAAAACCTCCAGTTGTAGGCATTTGGATTCTAGTCAGTACTATGTTCACTAATGAAAAATTAGTCAAGGGGATATACATGAGACAGGGCCATTACCTACTCCTTTTAATCAACCTTTAATTTTAATTTACTTGACTTTATTTTATTGTTATTTCTTAGCTTATAAATAAAAACCCAATTGACTCCTTTCTTTATATATCTTAGAAAACTGTAAAACCTAATCAAATTATGGATTAAAAGTGAATAAGATTGTAAACCAATAAAATTCATATTGATAGCATTAATTCAATGTAACAGATGAAAGTTCATTAAAACTAAAATGCCAGGTAAAATAGTGGATATAATACTGCTAAGATTTTTCATGTCTTTCTGCTTTTATTAGAAAGGAAGATCCAACTTTTCCTGACATATTTCTTTTTTTTTTCAACAATTAAAAGTTTTCATTTATGTGGTAAAACATAGACTGACTTATTTTAGCTAGAATTGAAAGTATTATTTATATATTAAGACTTTTTGAGCTCTTGCCTTCTTGAGCTCCAACAATGAAGGTATTATCATAATATCAGTGTTAATGCAAGCACTTGAAGGAACATTTAATGCAAACATTTGTTAAGCATTTTCATGCAGAGCTGGCACTCACCAATTTCAGAAACAGTGCTGTGCTGAAGTGATCGAGAGTATTGTATCTATGGTAAGAATAAGAACTTGGACTGGGTTGTGACTCAGTGGTAGAGCACTTTCCTAGCACACAGGAGTCACTGAGTTCAATCCAGAGCACCACAAAAAATAAATAAACAAAATAAAGGTGTTGTGTTCATCTACAACTTAAACAATTGTTATGCAAAATTACATATATGATGGTGTGAGGGGGAAGAAAAGAAAGAGAGAAATGTGTTAAGGTAGATGGGGTAGAGAGAGATGATGGGAGGGGAGGGAGGGAAGGGGGGGATAGGAAGGGCAGCAGAATACAACAGACACTAGTATTGCTGTATGTATAAATGTGGCTATATAACCAATGTGATCCTGCAATCTGTACACGTGGAAAAATACGAATTCAACCCCATTTGAATCAAATGTATGATATGTCAAGATCATTGTATTGTCTTGAGCAACCAATAAAAAAATTTTAAAAAACACAAAAGAATACAGAACTAATGTTGGTCAGTGTGAAAATTATGGCTAAAGAGCAGAATATGAATTCTATGAATCTTGACATTAGAAGAATATATCATACGTAATCATTTATTTAAAAGTCATGTAAATATCAAAACCAGGATATTGGGATATGGAAATACAAAAGTCTAAATATAAGTATTCATTTTGTCATTTTTCCTGATAAAGTTTTGTAGTTCTGTTTAGGTGTCTGGATATATCTAAATATTAATAAACAATAAGTAATAGATGAGTTTTCTGATGTTTCAAGAACATAATAATATCTTAAAGTTTAATATTATCAAAATTTCTTAAGGACTTTTTTGCTTAATTTTAGAAAAATTTTGAAAGAAATACATTTCACAATAAACAAATATTAATCTCACATTGACCAATTCCAGCATTTTCATTTCAGTATCCTTTTCTTTTGTTGAATTAAAGTAAAAATAAACTGACTACCATTAATTTTTGCATAACATATACACCATAGTTGCTGGATCTGAAAACTTTCCTTTCTTCATTACTCCTTTTTTTGGTTTCTGAACAATGATATAGATGGTTAGAATATGTTACTTTTGGCTACTGGTGTTTTTGCTTGATGAGGATTTGGGGGTATTTTGAATTTTCTTCTTTTGATTTTTCTAGAAATTTTGTAATTAAGAAATTTGTATAAGGCAGAAGTCAGAAAAAAGTATTATAAAACATAGTGTAAAGAAACTTAATTTCCATTATTTCTTTCTTAAACTATTTCATAGCTTCTATATTGATTTAAAGAACTGAACATATTTTAAAACCAATCCACAGTACTAACCAACCTGTTTCTGAGGACCAACTAGTCCAGATGTAGCATATGTAGGGTGTGTGTGTGTGTGTGTGTGTGTGTGTGTGTATGTGTGTGTGTTTGGGGGTTAATGGGAATTTTTTTCCCCATCCCCAAAATGGAAAATGTTCCTTTTTATTCTGTCTCTATTTGTGGTCAAAGTCCATCACTTTTCTTTGGTTTAACACATGGTTTTAATTTCTGAAATTTATGGTTAAGATTAGTGTCTTTAAAATTAGCCAACTAGAGCCAATGAGACCATGTGACAGGGTGATTATGCCAGGAAAAAAAAAAAAAAGAGGAAGATCCTCCTACACTAAAGTTCTCTATCCCGTGGGTGATTGGTAGACTTTGAAGTTCAATGTCCTGACTTTTATTCTTTGCTAATAAATAGGCAATGAGGAACAAGAATCTTCCAACTCACCAATTCCTAAAAAGTCCATATAACTTAAATAGTATCTTGCACAAAGTTTAAGAATCCATGCCAGCTACAACTGCAATGCCAACCCTTAGTTCAACCAGTGTGTTGAAGTTATGTTCAGCCATAGAAGTTCAAATGTAAGAGCTTATGAAGATTCATTCCTATGAGAAACAACCATACATCTAGAATTTCCAGGTGTTATAGCTGGGCCAGGGTAGGATGTTAAGTGAGATCTCTTCCTGTTGTCTCAGGATTGAAGTTGAAAGGGAAAATTAAGGGAAAAAACCCTGAGTATCCCTCATTCCAAGTTCAGAGAAATTAGAAGTTGGAACTTATCTTTCTCTACCAGTCTGAGAAGATCTGGGTATGAGATGAGGGCTCTGGAAGCATGAGATTCATAGATTGAAATTATTCCCATCTTTGTCTAAAACCAAAGATGAAGGACCTCAACCCCCCAAAAATCATTTACAAGGATTGGAATCAGGGGAGATTTTGTTTAATATTCTTGTTGACAAGAATCTGGCCAACAGGTCTGGTGATGGGACTAGTTGATGGTATGAAAGAATAGAGGAAAGATGTTGGTGTGGGTTGCCATGCTCCATGGGGGCTGAAATCTCACCCCATTCCTTTCTGAGTTTCTTATTTGAGAAGGGGACAGTACTTGATCTTCTGACCCGCTGACCACAGAACTGGCTTCATGAGTTAGACTGGGAGTATTGCCAGGACCATGGCATTGTTGGGAATAAAGAGGTGGACATATGAGAGCAATGTGGTATGAAGTTTCCAGCTAGTTGGAAGTTGTAACCAGCTCTGTAAAGGTGCTATCAAAGATGAACAAATCTTCTCCAGAGTGAATGCTCTTGAGCCATTTATACCCATACAATGAGCTATAACAGCACTTTTAATCATTGGGGGAAAAGGACTGTAATCTAGAATCTAGAATCATACATAGAATACAGTAATGAGAAATCTCTGTCCTTCCTGAGATCATACAATAGTTAGGCAGTTGCTTTAAACAGTTGAGCAATTTCTTTAAACATTAATTATATATCTACCATATGAACCAAATTTTCCATTGCTAAATATTTATGAAACAGAAACAAATACTTATGTCCATACAGAAACTTGGATACCATCCAGACACTGAAGCACATGGCTGTAATGCCAGTTATTTGGGAGATTGAGGCTGGAGGATTGCAATTTGAAGGCCATCCTAGGCAACATAGCTAGACCTTTTTCAAAAATACATTTTTTAAAAAAGTCTTTTAAAAATGGCTTGGGATAGGGCTGGGGTTGTGGCTCAGAGGTGTGCCGCAGTCTGGTTGGGCACAAATCACGAGCCACTGAAGCAGGAACAAACTTTATTTCTGAACTCCACCAGCACACTCCACACACACTCCCTGGGAACTCTCCCGAATCCCACAGGGCTCCTCCAGGAACCAGCAACCGGAAATATCCCTCCTCCAGCACTTCCCCAACCAATGGGAACTCTCCGGAAATCCCCACGAGAGCTCAAGCGGAACCCAACCGGAACTCCGCCAGAACTCAAAAAGTCATCATCTTAATGGCTCGCTAGTGTCACTTCTCAACCACTACTTCTGGCAAAAATGCCATGCGTCATCCCGACTCGGCTGTGGCCCTCAACAGAGGTGGAACGCTTTTCTGGCATGCGTGAGGCACTGGGTTCGATCCTCAACACCAAATAAAGTAAAATAAATTGTGTCCATCTGTAACTAAAAAATATGTTTTAAAATGGCTTGGGATAAAACTCAGTGATAGAGGGCTTACCCATCTGGTGTAAGGCCCTGGGTTCAATCCCTAGTACCACAAAGCAAACAAACTCGATACAAATCTTCATAGTATCTGTTTTTAATAACTCCCAAGGAGAAATAACTCAAATGTTCATCAAAATGTACCAATTAGGTATAACCATATATTTAGATATTAGTCAATAAGAATAAGAATTGTACTACTGAAACGCACAATAACAGGATTAATTTCAAAATATTTTTATGCCAAGTGAAATAAACACCCCCCCCCCCAACAAAATGCTTACTGTATATGAAAAGGAGTGTTCAGGGAGAGGTAGGAGCCAGGGAACATAAGAGATAAGAGGGAGATTTAATGGATCCATGAAACCATGGCCACATTCAAGGATATGAGAACCATTGTTTTGATTGTGGTCATAGGTTCCATTGGTGCTTAAATATACCCAAATTTATCAAAATGTACACGATAAATGTGCATTTCATCATATGCTAACAATACCTTTAACTTAAAGATATGAAATGAGGCTCTAAACGTTGAAAGAGATTGATCTAGAAATCAAAGTTATTGAAAAACTATGGAATTGGAGTGAGGGAGAATTAGGATGGTAACTCCATACACAGAAGTGGGTTAATAGGGTTAAAAAACACAGTTGGGAAATCTTTTACTGTTTATATTCACTGAACTGCAACTTCACAGAGAATCTTTTAGAAAACCAGCCACTCATTTGCTGTCATCAAATGATGTACACAACCCAAGAGTTTCATTATCCTTATATACTACCTTGATCTCCAGGTATCACTTCTACTAGTGGAGTTTAAGGGTCTCTTGGTTCATACATGACATGCTGGAGTTTGAGAATTAATCTCATTTCCCCCCACTTGAAGTTCTGATCTAGTTGAGAAACAGACACTAATGTTGGATCTAGCTTTAATTTATTATGGATGTCATATTTATTATAATACTCCTCAGACTTAAGTCCATCCTTATCCTTCGAGGATAGCTACAATTTGTCTGCTCCTCCTGGGGATAGTTGCAGCAAATTCATATAAAGAAGCCTGTTCAGAGGAAGAGGTACAAAATCTGTCAGTTCAGACATTGAAAACACCACTGAGATAAACTTCCTGAGAAAATGTTTAGAATCATAAAAGGAGTTTATTGTCATAAACATCAAGCCAATGATGAATTACAAATATTCAGAAACCACTTTGTCTTAGCTTCTAATTGCTGTGAACAAAATACCTGACCAGAACAACTTAGAGGAGAAAAAGTTTATTTGAGTTCAAAGTTTCAGAGGTTCAGTCCACGTTCAGCTGGCTCCATTCCTCTGGGCCTGGAGGTGAGCAGGAATGTCATGGCAGAAGCCCATGGAGGAGGAAAACTGTTCAACTCACGGCAGCCAGGAAACAGAGAGAAAGAGAGAGGGAGCAAGAGTGGGGAAAGGGCCAAGGACATATATAATCCAAGGACATGGACCCAGTGATGATTTCCTCCAGTCATGCCCAATCTGACTATATATACAGTTACCACCAGTGGTCCATTCAAATTAGTAATCCATCAAGGGTATTAATCCACTGATGGGGTTACCACTGTCACAACCTAATCCTTACACCTTTGAACCCTCCTGCATTGCCTAGCACATGAGCTTTTTAGAGGACATTAGAGATCCAAACCATAACACACCTTGATAGAGAATATAACATAGTGAAAACCTGTAGATTGTTTGTTGTTTACACAGAGGAAAAGTCACACACTGAGTAACTACCACTTAATAGAATTTACATGTTCCTTTGTTTTCTTCAGTATTCAATTAATTTTAGAAGCATGTTTAAAAATCACCAGCTATCTTTTGTAAATAAATTGTGGGTTAGTATTCAGGCACAAATTAATACCATTTTTTTTCTATACTCTTTGCTCATATCAACGTTAATCTCAACACAAATTTTGTTCCAGTTAATATCCAGCTCAACATCTAGTCTTTAATTAACTTTGTCTTCTTTCCACACAGTTAGCTCTTTTCCCAACCACATGTGTCAAGAACTATCTATCAGTATGTTCTTTAACTGTAAACTACAATGATATGAAGACATGCATAGCAGTTCCTATTTCACTGTGAAACCTATTGATGCAAAAGTTTTGTACCCTTTGCTCATTTAAATTAGGTTCATGAAACCCTTTGGAGACAGAGATAGAGGTAGTGATAGAGATAGAGATGGAGTGGGGGAGATTGAAAGAGATAGAGAGAAAGAGATTGAAAGAAAGAATTGAAAGATTGAAATTATACTCATAAACACTCTTTTAATCAGTGTATTTATGACCCTCATTCAGCATATGATAGTGGATGAATCTTCGCCACATTCTTTAGCTGGTCTCAGATTCTATACATATCCCATCTATGGCACCAAGTATTATTCTGGAGCTTAAAGGTCTTATGTATTCAATACAATACCACACAGAATGCCATCTCACTAATTCATCCAGTGTCAAGCAAAAATGTGGTGATGTGTTCTAATGTTGGAAAAAAATTTATCTGTTATATTAAATAAGAGTTTGTCTCCAAAGAGAAGGCCTTAGGTATCCTAACAGCTTCATCCTAAGCAATTTTTACTCTTGGAAGAAATGTGTTTTTCTTTACCATCCATGTACCTGCTTAACCTACAATCTAGGAAAGATACAATGCCTTGTAACATACCATTCACAAGTGTCATTAGTAAAGGGATTTGAGGAGTTAATACTGTTTTCCATTTGGGCATTTTTCTTAAACTTTATAGCTGATTTGTCATGTTGGTTGACATATTTGTAAGTTGATATATATATATATATATTTTTTTTTTTCTTTAAACAGTGGAATTTCTTTTTTCTTTTTGATACAGGGAACTGAACTCAGGGACACTTTATCACTAAACTTATATCCTCATACCTTTTGATTTTATTTTTTTTTTTTAGTTTGGAGGTAAGAAACAAAAAAATTATTGTTATTTTCTCTCAATAACAATAGTTCTTCTTCTTTTTTTTTCTGGCCAAAGTAGTATATCCTATGTGTGAGACCAAAGTACACCTCATTTTAATTTCCATTTGGCCTATATGGTACTTTATAATAAAGGAGAAGAATGTTATATATTTCCCTCTTGATTTAGTTTTATTATGATGTAGTTTATTAAGATTTGATTATGATTATTACACAAAGTAATTATTTAGGAATTTTTTTTTTACATAATTTTGCTAAGTAACAAGAGCTACTGTGTGTACAACTATTCATTTCCCTCAAAATCTGTTTTTATCTTTAAAAAATATTGAGTCGGGCTGTCCTTGAAGTTGAGAACCCCTGAGTCAGTCTCCTGAATTGCTGGGATTATATGCATGTGTCTGTGGGTGATAGGATGGCTAATCTAATAAAAAGTTGCTCAAATATTTATTATCTTCCAATATAGTTCTCTCTTTAGACTGATTTTGTAAACCAATTTTTCAGTCTATATGTTAGCACAAATATTTGTTTATGTTTTCTTTATTTTGTGTTTTGGTTTGTTAATTTACATTTATAACTATACAGGATTCTAGTATTTTAAAATATTACCTTATTATTTAATGTATCATTTTTGGTTTATTATTTTAAAATGATCTTTTGTGATTGGATACAAAAAGAATTATAGCCCACAAAAAGTAATTAAAAATAACAGGGCTGTGCACACAATTTTCTCTGGTCCATTAAATTTCCCTTAGGAGAAAACAAATAAAATCTGCAACATTTCAACACTCTTGTAACTAGGTACCCCCATAAACAGGGTAAGGGACTATTTCAGAGCTTGGATTGTATAAACCTTTAGGATTATTTTTATTTAAAAAATCTTTTATTATTTATTATTTTTATGTGGTGCTGACGTTCAAACCCAGTGCCTTGCATGTGCTAGGAGAGTGCTCTACCGCTGAACCATAACCCCAGCCCTTATTTTTATTTTGTTTATGATTTTTTAAGAAGTGTAGCTATACTGCCTATGCTGTTCTCAAACTCTTGGACTCAAGTGATCCTCCTACCTCAGCCTCCTGTATAGCTAGTGCTACAGGTATATGCTACCTTCCCCAGTTTAAGATTATTTTAATGTGATGCTTCTATTATTGCTCCCAAGAAGAAAGGGTCAAGTGACATCCCATGGTGTACAGTACTGGGGAAACCTGAGATTTGTATTGCTGAAGCTCAGTGTTATTCCTATGCATTGGTAAGCCACACTATGGTCAGAGAATCCTAGAACCAATGTGAATCCTAGCTTGGCCCAGTACTGTATTCCATCTGCACAAAAGGATGATCTAGGATTTAAAATGTTTTTCACAAGATCTTAATGCATGTTGGTGACAGAGCCAGGAAAGAAAAACTAACAGATCCCAAATTTCTCTACTTTATAATTTGATTTCTCAAAGCAAGTCTTGTGACGTTGCCTATATGCAAGGTAGAAATATTTGAGCTATGTCAATATAGCTACTCCTGCTCTTGTTTTTGGTTTCTGCTTCCATGGAATATTTTTGTCCATCCCTTTATTTTGGTGTATCATGGCCAGCAAGTGTATTTCCTATATGCAGCATAGTGCTGAGTCTTTGTTTTTCCGATTCAGCCATTATAATAAATCTTCTATGTGGGGAATGTAAGCCATTTACATTCCAACTTTTTATTGCTAGGTAAGGACTTACTCCTGTTGTTTTGTTAATTTTATGGTTGTTTTGTATATGCTTTGTTTTTTTCCTTCCTCTTTTGTTCTTTTTGCTTGGTTGGTTTTCGTATTTATAAGGGTGGATTCTTTTTCTCTTTTGTTTATCTGACTGTTAAGTTTTATACTTTCTTACATTTTCTTGATAGTAGTTATTATCTTTTTATTTTGATGTGTAGAACTCCCTTAAAGAATTTGTTGCAAGACTAGCCTAATGATGATGAATTGCCTCAGATTTCACTTGTCTTGGAAAGATTTCATCTTCAGCTCTGAAGGGTAGCTATTCTGGGTATAGTATTCTTTTCAGCAGCTTTTATTTTATTTTGGTTTTATCTTTAGGGTTTCAAAGATATTTTCCCAATGAGATATCCAATGAGAATTTTGCTGTTAGTTTTCATATATGTGCTTTGATGCTTTTCCATTGCCATTTTTAGAATTCTATGCCTTGGACTTATAACATTTGATTATAATATATCTCAGAGAGGGAATGTTTTGGCTGGATCTTATTGGGGTTTTATAGACCTGTGTATTGACATCTTCCCCAAGGTGTGGGAAGTTTTCAGCTAGAATTTTATTAAATAGGCTTACTATACATTTTCTTCTGTCTTCTTTCTGTACTCTCTATAATGTGAATGTTTTTATTTTTAGTGGATTTCCACAAGTCTCCAAGATTCTCTTCATTCATTCTAATATTTTGTTCTTCTTCATGTGTATTGGGGTGGTAGGAAAGAGCAGAGATAGAGACTTGAGTATTTTAAAAAGATCTGTTTTCAAGTTCAGAAGTTTTTCTCCTGCTTTATATATCCTGCTGTTATTGAGAATCTCACTTGCATTTTTAAATTTCCTTTATTGAGTTGTCAGCTCCAAGATTTAAATTTCTGTTTCTTAAGTATTATCTTTACACTTTCCTGAATACTCATTTATATCATGAGTTGTTTTTCCTAAATTCATTGAAATGTTCCCTACATTCTCTTTTATTTATTTTGTTTAAAATCATTATTTTGAATTCTTTCTTGGGCAATTTGTTGATTTCCTTTTCTTTGGGGATTGTTGCTATTGTGTTCCTTTAGAGATGTCATGTTACTTTGCTTTTTTAATGCTTTCTAAGTGCCCTTATGTTGATATTGGTATCTTTGATGAATCAATTGGCTTTACTAATTTTATAAGATGGCTTTCATGGTAAAAGACTTTACTCTGGGGCTGTGTTCTAGGATGTTGTTGGGGTAAACTATGATGGCTTTGGTTAAAGTTGAGAATGTAGTTTCTTCAGCTCTAATCAGGACCAAAGCTTTTTTCCCCTAATACTCAACTCTATCTTTAATTGTTATTAATAATAATTGAGGTATATAATGTCTAGTATACCACCAATATCACAGGAATAGTTAATATAGTGGAAGTCATAGAAAACACCAATTGTTTGATTTTAACTCAGACATAATGTATGATTATTTACTGTTTTTACTGATGGAAAATTTGTTCCTACTATCTCTATGTATTACATCAATTAACACTAGATATCAAAATAGGAACTAAGGACCTAATCTATTGCTATATAGTGTTTGCATACATTGGTGCTCATGGGAGTTCCCCTCCCCATCTGTGAGGTGCTAGTAACATTGATAGACCCTATAAATGTATAAGGTAGAAAATACACAGCATTAGATCCATCCAGATAGGTGGGTAGACAATCAATACAAAAACCAAGGGAACAAATCCCCTCAAATAACACAGAATACCTCAACAATACACTTAATTGATCCAAAAGTGGAGGAAATATCAGAGATAGAATTCAGAAAGTTCATAGTTAAACTGATCTATATGGTAAAAGATAATGTAAGGAGTGGAATCAGAGAGAAAACATAGGAAGTGAAAGATCATTTCAATTAAGAGATAGAGATTCTGAAAAGAAATCAAGCAGAAATCCTCAAAATGAAGGAAATGATAAATCAAATTAAAAATGCAATGAAAGTCATCACCAATAGACTAGACCACTTGGAAGACAAGAGTTTCAGGCAATAAAGACAAAATATATAATTTAGAAAATAAAGTTGAACATGGTGAAAAGATGTTAAGAATCCATGAACAGAACTTCTAAGAAATATGGGGTAACATGAAAAGATTAAACTTAAGATTTATCATGATAGAGGAAGGCTTAGAGATACAAACTGCAGGAATGCACAATCTTTCCATTGAAATAATATCAGAAAATTTGTGAATCCTTAAGAATGAAATGGAAAACCAAATATAGCAGGATTATGATGTCCCAAATATACAAAATTTAAAAAATCCACACCAAGGTACATTATAATGAAAATACCTTACATACAGAATAAGAATAGAATTAAAGGCTGTCAGATAAAAATGATGGGTAACATTTAGAGTGAAACTAATCTGGATCTGAGCTGATTTCTCAGCCCAGATGCTCAAAGCTAGGTGGTCTTGGAATAATACACACACACACACACACACACACACACACACCATGCTCTGAAAGAAAAATGTATGCCAGCCATGAATACTATGCTCAGCAAAATAAAGCTTCACATTTGAGGAGGAAATAAAAATCTTCCATGATAAACAGAATTCAGACCTAGAAAACCTGAACTAAAAAACCTACTAATACAATATTTTATGAAGAAGAAATAAAAAATAAAACTGAAAATCCACAAAGGGATAAACTACACTAAAGGAATAATTGATCAAAGGAGAAACTAATTTAAATTAAAAACCAGAAATAAATTAATATGATATAAAATGAAAATAAAAATAAATAAAAATCATTTCTGAATAATAACATTGAATGTAAATGGCCTAAATTCATCAATCAAAAGACATAGATGGCAGAACAAACAAGACCCAGGGGCTGTGGCTGTAACTCACTGTCAGAGCACTTGCCTAGCATGTGCAAGGCACTGGGTTTGATCCTTAGCATCACATAAAAATAAACAAATAAAATAAAGGCATTCTGTCTGTCTACAACTACAAAAAATTTAAAAATCCCAACCAACCAACCAAACAAACAAAAAACCCCCCAAGACCCCAAAATATGCTGTCTCCAAGAGACTCACCACATAGGGAAAGACATCCACACACTGAAGGTAAAAGGATGGGAAAAACATATCATGTACATAAATCTTGTAAAGGAGAAAGGGTTTCTAGCCTCTTATCAGATAAAATGGATTTCAAGCCAAAGTTAATCAGAAGAGACAAAAAAGGACATTTAACACTGCTTAAGGGAATTACATATCAACAAGACAACTACAATTAATTGTAAATATTTTCCCCAAATAATGGAGCATCTACTTACATCAAACAAACCCTTCTCAATTTCAAGAATCAAATAAACCACAGAACAATAATACTGGGTGTCTTTTAACATACCCCTTTCACCATTGGATAGATCCTCCAAACATAAACTAAATAAAGAATAATATTATTAGTAATAATATTAGTAGTAGTATTAACAAATACTAATAATTTAGACTTAACAGACATATAGAGAATATTTCATATATAAATGACTGAATACACTTTCTTCTCAGCAACACATGGATTCTTCTCTAAAATAGACCATATCTTAAGGCACAAACCAACTCTAAGCAAATATAAAAAAGATAGAGATAATACCTTGCTTTCTATCAAATTATAATGGAATGAAATTAGAAATCAATGACAAAGAATAGAAGCTACCCTGACACCTGGAGACTAAATAATACACTATTGAATGATTAATGGATAGCAGTGGAAATCGGGGATAAAATAAAAATACACTTAAAGGAAAATGAGAATTGAAACACAACTTATCAAAATCTCTGGGACAATGAAGGCAGTTCTAAGAAGAAAGTTCATTGCAGTGAGCGCATTCACTAAATAAACAGAAAGTCACCAAATAAATAACCTAACATTATATTTTGAAGCCCTAGAAAAAGAAGAAGAAATCAATACTAAAAGGAGAAGACAGGGAATAATTAAAATCAGAGCCAAAAATGTAAGAAATGGATTCTAAGAAAGAATTCAAAATATAGACTAAAAAAAAAAACTTGGTTTTTTGAAAAAAATAAATAAAATTGGTAAACCCTTAGCTAAGCTAATGACAAAAAGAGAGAAAACTCATATCACTAAAATTCATGATGTAAAAGGAAATATCACTGTAGACACTATTAAATACAGATAATAATCAGAAACTACTTTGAAAATCTATACTGCAATAAAATAGGAAACCATGAAGACATTGACAAATTTCTAGAGACATATGACCTCCCCAAATTGAAACAGGAGAACATAGAAAATTTGAATAGATTAATTTTAAACAATGAAAATGAATATGCCATCAAAAGCCTACCAACAAAGAAAAACCCAGGAACAAAGGAATTCTCAGCTGAGTTCTACCAGACCTTCAAAGAAGAACGTATGCCAATACTTCTCAAATTATTCCATAAAATAGAAAAGGAGGGTGCCCTTCCAAACTCATTCTATGAAGCTAGTATCACCCTGATAGCAAAACCAGACAAAGGCACATCAAGGAAAGAAAACTTTGGAACAATATCCCTGATGAACAGAGATGCAAAAATTCTTAATACAATATTGGCATATAGCATGCTAAAACATTAAAAAAAATAGTGCACCATGATCAATCGAGGTTCATCCCAGGAATACAAGGTTGGCTCAACAAACAGAAATCAATAAATGTAATTCATCACATTAACAGACTTACAGGCAAAAATCACATAATTATCTCAATAGATGCATAAAAAAGATTTGACAAAATTCAGTATCCACTCATGTTCAAAACCCTAGAAAAATTAGGGATAGTAGGAACATACCTCCACATTGTAAAAGCTATAGATGTTAAACCAAAGACTAACATCATCCTAAATAAAAAAAAAATTAGAAAAAAGAAAGAATTTAAAGAGATACAAATAGTAAAAGAAGAACTCAAAATATCCCTTTTTGCCAACAACACAATTCTGTACTTAAAAGACCCCCAAATACTCCACCAGAAAGCTTCTTGAACTCCTAAATGAATTCAACAGAGTAGCAGGACATAACATTAACATGCATCAGTCAACTGCATTCCTGTATACAAATGATGAATCAGCTGAGAGAAATCAAGAAAACTCTTTCTCAATAGCCTTGAAAAAAAATAAACCTAACATAAGATTAAATAAATCTAACAAATAAATAAATTTTAACAGATAAAATAAATTTAACAAATGCATCTAACATAAGAGGTGAAAGACCTCTACAATAAAGATTATTGAACACTAAACAAATTGAAGAAGGCCCTAGAAAATGGAAAAATTCCAAAGATTTCTTGGAAATGCAGAATTACTAATATCAAAATGGCCATACTACACAAAGCACTATGCAGATTCAATGCAATTACTATTAAATTCCAATGACATTCTTCATAGAAATAGGAAAAACAATCATGAAATTTATTTGGAAAAATAAGAGGCCCAGAATAGCCAAAACATCCTTACCAAGAAAATAATATGGGAGGCATTACAATATCAGACCTTAAATTATGCTACAGAGCCATAGTAACAAAACTGTCATGGTATTGGCACAAAAACAGACATGAAGGCCAATGGAGCAAAATAGCAGACACAGAGACAAACCCACATAAATATAGTTTATCTCATATTGGACAAAGGTATCATAAACATATATTAGAGAAAAGATAGCCTCTACAACAAATGTTGCTGGGAAAACTGGAAGTACATATATAGTAGATTGAAACTAAACACATATTTCTCACCCTGTACAAAACTCCAAACAAAGTGGATCAAGGATCTAGGCATTAGATCAGAGACCCTGTGCCTACTAGAAGAAAACGTAGGCACAAATCTCCATCTTGTGGGCTCAAGAACAGACTTCCTGAATAAGACTCTGAAAGTACAAAAAGTAAAATCAAGAATCAATAAAAGGGATGGAAACAAACTAAAAAGCTTCTTCAAAGCAAAGGAAACAATAAAGAGCAGGAACATAGAGCCTACATATGTGAGAAAATCTTGACCACCTGTTCCACAGATAGAACATTAATCTCTAGGATATACAAAGAACTCAAAATTTAACAACAACAACAACAAAAATAAAATAACCAATAAAAATAAATAACCCAATTAATAAATGGGCAAAGGAACTGAACAGGCACTTCACAGAAAAAGAAATACAAATGGTCAAGAAAAAATGTTCAAAAATCTGTAATTTGGGAAATGCAAATTAAAACTACACGGAGACTTCATCTCACTACAGTCAGAATGGCAATTATCAAAAATGCAAGTAACAATAAGTGTTGGCAAGGATGTGGGAATTTTTTTCAAAATCTAGAGGAGATCTGCAGAAGATTTGAATAAGCAAGGAAAAAAC
This sequence comes from Urocitellus parryii, assembly GCF_045843805.1. Lineage (NCBI taxonomy): Eukaryota > Metazoa > Chordata > Mammalia > Rodentia > Sciuridae > Urocitellus > Urocitellus parryii. The sequence goes on along the minus strand of NC_135544.1, from coordinate 23,788,692 downwards.
GAGCAAACTTGAAGATATATCATTAGAGAGGACACAATTTAAAGAAAGAAGAAAAGCTAAAAATGTCTCTGAGAAATATATAATCCAATATGGAGGACTGGGATGGATTCTTACTTCAATTTAAAAAAGAACATTGACAAACAGTTCTTTGAACATTACTTGCATTGAATTCCCTTTTACTTTCTTGGACTCCAATACTAGGAATCAAATAATTTTTTAAATATTTCATATACTTTCTTTCATGGGCCTTTTTTTATGCTTTATTACGGATATTTTTAAACTGACATGTCTTCCAGTTAAGTGATTTTGTATATCTGACTGTCCAATCAACCGTTCAACTGATCTACTGAGTTCTATTTACAATAATTTTGAGTTGGAAAATATCAATTAGATAATCCCTAATTCACTGAAGATATTCTACATTTTCTTACATTTTGTACATATTCTCCTATTTTAACATATATTAATCATGATCATAGACTCATGTATTGTTTCTCTACATTCTGAATCATTTTGGAACTTCTAAGAGTTTGTTCTTTTATCTCCTTACTCCATTTTTTTAAAAAAATGCTCTAATAGCAAGTCAGGTTTTTTCCTTTTACCATAGATTTTAGCCTATTTTCTGCTGCTATCACATAATACTAAAAATTGGGTAATTTACAGAGAAAATAAATTTATTGCTCATGATTCCAGAAGTTGTGAAATTATTGATTGAAGGCTGCATGTGATGAGGCCTTCCTGGTGCATCAATCCATGATGACAGATGGAAAGGACAGAATTGATGCGAGAGAGAAGGAGATTGCTTTTATGAGAAAGGCAATCCTGTGATAACTGTACCACTCCCTTAATGAAGGCTTTAATCTGTCTTGATGGTCCTGCCTAAACACCTCAGAAAGACTCACCTCCAAATACCATTATAGTGACAATGAAATTTCAAAATGAATTTTGGAACAGACATTTGAACCATAACAGCAAGTGTAAAAATATTTCGCTGTATGTTGGTAATTATACATTGAATCACCAAGGGCTCCACTACAATTTCCCATTTCCTGGGTTGGGAAGATGGACTAAGGAGCTAATTACTTAAATCAATCATGGATTAAGCTAGGCCAGAGGTGACAGGTTTTCAATAAATCTTGGACTAATCTTTACTTATAGAGCACTGCTCAGATATGGACCTGCTCGACTTTCACTTGGGAGTGTACATGACACAAATGCTACGCTTTGAAGGATTATGGGGATCAATCTCTACAATCCAAATGTTCACAGTCTACCTCTTCAGCCTTCTGTGAAATGAAAGGCCAGAATCCAATTAAGTGTCTTAATGGAAAAACTGAATGTGCTTGAGACAAGCCACTTCGCTGTGTCTTGTGTACAAAATGTAACATGGATTTAGGAAAATATGCCTTTTAGAAATTTCAGAGTAGCTCACCAACATCTCACAATGCAGAAGAGACTTTGGGGAAAATGATTACCAGTGGAAGTCCCCCAAATGTTTACTTTATGAATGCAGGCCTGGGAAGTAACTAAGAGGACTGGAGTCCCTCTGCTTCTCAGCAGAGTTCCTGTCCTCCTATGGGGCCAAACTTCCTCCTCCATTCACATCCAGCATTCACTAGTTCTCCAGAGAAAAGAATTCCTGTCGATACTCAACTCACTTCACAATTGTGTTCCAGTTGGAAAATTTAGTTCATTGAGTCCTCCTTGCCTCCCCAGCTCTCTGATGACCTCAAAGTATGGTTTTGAAGGTTTCATTGGAGACCTCTAGGTCTTTTTCCCCAGAGAAAACAAAATTTGCCAAGACTTATTCCATCCTACATACAAAAATTGTAAATAACTTCTTCATCCTATTTTGTAATCAAAGACGCAAAGAAATTGTGTGGCAACTGCTATTGTCTTGTTTAGAGATTACAAAGACATTCTCCCTAAGTTTAGATCTTTTCCCCAAGGGGGTAAAGGGCAGTGGTTAAAAAAAAAATCTCTGATGTCTGACTCCTTCCTGTGTTCTCCATCATACCAAGGTAAGTTTTATAGCCCCCAGAATTCAGTCACAAAACAAGAAACCACACTCCTGAAATAACCACAAGTTACTAAGTAGAAGGCATAGCTGTCACCATGAGGACTGGAGATCAATGGGAAGAGGTCAGATCTTCAAGCCCAGATCTTGGGAATAGGTTCTATGATTCTAGGACCCCAACCTCTGAGGACAGGTACAGCCAAGTTGGTGCTGGAACCTCTGGAATCTGGCAGAGGCCTCAGAGAACCAGGACCCAGGGCTCTGAGGATAAGTTGTTTGGTAGCTTTGGGGCTATATCTCTGGGGCTGATGATACTTTTGCTTCTGGAAGTTCCTAAATATACATAGGAATAATGTGCAGACTGAAAACTACTGCAGCTGATTTTTAGATGAAAACTCAAAGTGAGATGATGCTGATGCAAACTTCAAGCAGTTCTCACAGGTATCCAGTCTCCCTGTGGCTCCCCCAAGGACAGAAACTGCTAAGGACTGCAAAGAGGTGTGATTTCTGAGTTTCCTCTCTCCCTGTGACACAGCAGAGTGATGAGAGATGGGGAGTACACTCTCTCTCTCTCTCTCTCTCTCTCTCTCTCTCTCTCTCTCTCTCTCTCTCTCTCACACACACACACACACACACACACTTGATCTAATCGTGCAGTAGGCTCAAGAAACACAAAGAAGTATTTCCATGAACAATAAACCACTAAGACTAATATTTGGTGGTAGAATGGTTGCCTAGCATGTGCAAAGCTCTGAAATCAATCCCCAGTGCAGTAAACATTAAAAAATATTGAAATCAGCACGGGAGCAGTGGTGCACACATGAAATCCCAACAGTTTGGGAAGCTAAGGCAAAAGGATTGCAGGTTCAAAGCCAGCCTTAGCCAAAGCAAGGTGCCAAGCAACTCAGGGAGACCCTGTGTCTTAAGAAAATGCAAAATAGGGCTGGGGATGTGGCTCAGTGGCTGAGTGCCCCTGAATTCAATCTCCAGTATCCAATAAAAGAAATTAGAAAACCTACTAAAATTGCTTGAAATAATGATAAGTAGGAAACTGTTATTAATTACATGTATTATGGTGAATGCTTATGATCTTGAAGCAATGATCTCTGGACCTTCCTGACAGTGGTTTCTAACATTTGCAGTAACATTTCTACTTCCAGGATAATAAATGTTAATGCATGGGAAATTTCACTGAGGATTGGAATTATTTTTTGAAAATGTAAAAATTTTGCTCTTCTATCTCAGGTAAAGTTTATATATTGAGCTCTTCTTTGTCAAGTAAAGGGTAAGTTTGAACACACAGCTATTCCATCTCAGGTGAAGGTTGCACATTTCCCTCTTCTTTCTTAGGTGTTGTTTATAGGTTCGACAAAAACAAAAGTAACACAATCAACATCAAAAGACAAAATGGAAATAAAAAAATAAGTGGTGCAGGGAAATTCTTCTTTGGCCTAATTCTCTTCATTATTATTTTCCCAGGGGGTGGGCCACTGTCAACACTCCCTCCATAGCCTTTTTCTGTGCAGTTCGGGGGCTCCCAGTTAGGGTCACAATGGCAGTGGTGTTTGTTGTTGCAGATCCCTTTCCTATCACAGGTCTCTGGTGAACAATCACTTGCCCACAATGACATAGAGACACACTTCCGGTGTATGCACACTTGTCCATTACCACACTCTGTGCCATCTTTCACATCGCCAATATCTGGTACAGTCATCCCAAAATGATAGTCGGTACCCCAGCAGGTCACACCATTGAAGTCCATCCAATGCACAGTAGTGTGACCTCTCAAAGAGGGAATTTCTTTCACATTCTCACACTGAACTCTTCCACAGAGGAAATCTGATATGTTACACATAACATAGTGGTCATCAATGATACCACAGTTGCCAAAGCGGTCACCTCGGCTGTTCATTTCTGTGTAGCAACTCTCCTGTGCACTCCTGGATTCTTTGCCAAAGATCTGTCTGCACTGTTCATCACGTGCATTGCATCTCTTCTCATGGCAATAGCCACTGCCCCTGCAACGGACCCCATCCTGCACATACACATCCTCTGGACACTCAGGTGAGGTGCCATTGCACCATTCTGGAAGATCACACTCACTGACATTTTCTCTACACACTTGACCTGGTGGCAAGAGAAGGCAGTCTTCGCAACAAAGCCCAGAGGCACATTCAGCCCCATTTTTCAGAGTGCAACTTACTGAACAACATGGATTGTTTGAACACAAAATTGGGGGTCCACAGTCACACTCCTCTCCTTCTTCAACTACACCATTCCCACAGACATTCCCCCTGAAGATGTCCATTTGTTTCGGTGCATTGCGCAAACAGTTCATAAATGGAAAGTTTTCCCACATATAAGCGTAACTGCAGTTGCTGAATCTTGTGCCATCTGATTGTTCTTCAGACATTATACAACGGCGTTGCCCACATTGACATATCCATACATCATGGAACATACCCAGATTATGACCCACCTCATGTGCAGTAGTAAGTGAAAAATCAAACAGATAATCATTCATGAGACTTTCCACTCCACATTCCATACCAGGTATGCATACAGTTGCAATATAGGCTAAGCCAAGATGTATACCAAAATCTTGTTTTGCCCAAAAATGTACAAGATCATGTTTTTTGCGAGATTCAAGGCTGATTCTCTTCCAATTGCAAAACTCATCCAGGAGTCTAAATATGTTATTAGTCACTTTGATAAAGTTCTTTTCATTCCAGACCTCAATTCCAAGTAAACTCAAATTAACATCCAATTTACTTAAAAGGGAATGTACATTGTTGAGAATGACAAATGCTTCCTGTACCACAAGTGAAACATTACTTCTCTTATACAGGAATCGCTGATAGTCTACAACCAAAACTGTTTCAAGATACCATGTGTGGGTCCACCACCCTTCGTAGCCACTTTGCTTCAGATTGGAATTATCACTCCTTTGCAGTGTCAGTTGTCGTGCTAGTTCTTCTTCTGTTAGTCCACATCTGTGGGGCTGGAGTTGTGTCTTCTCTCTGCGCATCTTATAAACCAGATGTTCAAATGTGGTAGAAAATCTTCTGGGTTTGATTTCATAAACATTGTCATGGATCTCTAGCATTCCTTGAAAGCCCCCCAAACAGGCGCTCAGAGCAACCAGGGATTCTGGGTCCCCTTCCACATAGCCATGATAGTAGCAGTCACTCTGGACAAAAGGGTGGTCCTCATGCAGAGCACCCTGGTCTGTGTAGGTGAACACAGAGAAGGGTTTGGACACCAGAAGTTTCTTGGCCTTCATGTGGACAATGTGTTTTTTGCCTCCAAAGTGAAGACTGTAGGAGATCCATTCAGGGGGTCTCATGACCCTATGGGTGCCAGTTATCCTCAAGGGTATCACTACTTCTGGGGGGCTGTAGTGTTGAGAGTGCCCAATCTGGACCCATTCAGAAAGGAAGAGCAATATTCCCAGGTAGAGCTGCAGGACAGTGATCCTCATATGCACCAGGGCCTCACCCACAGCCATCATGGTTTATGACTGGAGGCAATGGGGCAGGGCAGGAGGTGCTGTTGTCCTGTCTCCTCCCTTTGACTTGGTAGCAAGCAGCAGTGACCTTTAATTGGATGTCTTCTGGCAGAGTCAATCCATCAGAGCAACACAACTAAAAGAAAAAATGAAAACAAGGGCAGAGATGGGCTAGCTAAATTATGAAAAGTCTAAGGTGGAGAAGAATAGCAGGGTATGGGTTAAAATGCATTAGTGTTTGGTTTAGGGTATGACTCCATATAATGCACTGGATTTGCTCTTTAGTTTTGGTGAGGTGGAGTCAGACTGTGGGAGTTGAAAAGAATGACAACTGCCCATTGGTTGAAATTTGCCATACACAGACGGAGGACCCGTGGGTTCATGAACCATTCTCTAAATACATGTACAAGTGGGAACATTTTCCCAATAAATATTTAAAACCAGAGTCTGAGTGAAAAGCTGAATATATACCTTGTTTTGATGAGGAATTACAATATATACAAATTGACTTGGAATAAATAATAATTGGTTGTCTTTCCTATATCAAATGACTATTTACACACATTACTCAGGAGAAATATGCAAAACAATTTTATATACATTACTTTTCTTGATGATCCTTAATATGGGCTTCCATGCAACTAATTATGATTTGTATGATCTTCCTCCAATTCTGTCGGATTTCAATGTCAAAGCACCAATTGTCCTTCAAAGGTATTGGAATCTGCTTGTAATGGATATTTTCAGGCATAAAGCAAGCAATAGTGGAGTTGGAAGGGGGAACACATAACTTGGTTTTGTTACTGAAAGGTGTTTTATGGGATTACACTCATACAAAAAATAATATTTTCAAAATCTCTGGCTGCATATAAAGAAAAGTAGATCAAACTAGCTGGAAGAGGAACAGAAATAGGGAGGTTGGGAGCAAAATAAAGCCTCTTGATATGAAAAGGAAATCAATGAACCCTGGGAGAATGGAGGAAAGCTTCAGTGCAGGTGATGTTGTACCAGAGCATAGGCATCAAAATCCCTGGCATTTCAGGATCCTGAGGAAACTGCTCCAAGATCAACCTTCCCATGGATTTGTCTCAGAAATGAGAAAACCTACAAAAATAGAGATTAAACAATCATTTTGAGAATACAAAAATCCTATGATGAATGAGTGCAAATGAGAAATCTGATAAAAGCACCATTCCTGGCTGACAATACTGATTTGTTGCTTTGTTATCAAGCAAAGTAGGAAATGGACTGCAGAATATGCAGATACTGTGCAGCATGCCTGGGAAATATCACAGGATGATACAGGTAAATGATGTGGAACATAAATTTCCACAGTGGTTTCAGTGAAGATATACTTTAAGAATCTGTTAGATTGCATTCAATACTTTCCAGATAAAATGCCTGTTTTTCTTGCCCTTTTGAGAGTATTCATAGTTTTCATGACATCATTAAAGCCATGATAACTTAAAAGTGATGACATTAAGAACCATCACGCTGACTGGGGGTGAAAGAGAAACAATGGCAGTAGAGGAAAGTGGAATCTGTGACAAGGGATCTAAAACACAATGATCAAACACCACTTTCCACAATTGGAAATTCAAACGCAAAAGTGTCTGTATTCAAAACCATTCTCCTCCTGGACCCCATTTCTCCTTAATTTTTCTTTGATCTTGATTATAAGTTCTTTGAGCTTTCTCTCTCTTTAAAATAATTTTCCTATCACTCATGGAAACTTCTCACTAAACACAGCAAAAGATTTTCCTCTGGTGAAACTTCGTTATGGAGAACTCCTTTTTCTTAGTTTATTTTACAAAATTTTTTTGAGTCAACAATTTGCCAAGCACATATTGGAGGTGACTTAGTTTTTCAGAAACCCACTCTGTCATACAGACCAGATATTCAGTCATAACTTGCTTTTGTTGCCAAAGCCACTTCCAAACCAAAAAACTAGCAGTCATCTCCTCCAACCTTTATTCCCATTCTTCCCAATTCTTTCAACAACCTCCTGATCAATGCTGCACAAGCCAGAAAGTGTTGGGTGTCTACAGCTTCTTTCTTCTCCATCAACAACCTTATTCATGTTCTCACTATGTTAAGCAAGCATGTGGGCAACTCACAAGCTCCCAGATGTGTTTATTACTGTTACAACTTGTGCTCAGCCACCTTTAGCAATTGACTGACAGCTATGTCCTATATCATATCATTATGCTTGAACATCTCAACTCTCACATATTCATTAGCCATAACTTTATTCTTAAGTAAAAGTTACTCATCAGCTTCACAGAGGACACACAAAAGGTTTCCTTTCATGTTTTCCCACTTTTCACGTTTTCTTCATTGACCTGTCACTCCCATAACCCAACTCTAGTTTCTATCTGTTCAACCACTGTTGACCAAAGTGTTCAACCCAGTCTGGATTAATGCTTTCGCTACTGTGACAACACACTGTCAATACTTCTGGGGAAATAAATTGCAGCAGTCTATTTAGGGGGATGGGTATGAAGGGAAGACACATAATACTAGAAAAAGATAGCCTGATAGCTCACCCTAAAGAATGAAGTTACAAACAAATATTGATTTTAAATACTTCCATCCTTTTAAAAATCTGTGCATTTTGTCCAACATATTTCCTCTAATTTCTGTTTTTTCCCCTCAATTTCCTTATTAACGGGTAGGACCCTCAAATGAAAATCAATACTGTTTTGTTTTTGCAATTTGTTATGATTATCAAATTGCATAATGTTAATTTAAGTTGTAAATGAAGAATTTTTCATTTAGTGCTATTTAATTCAGGATCAAGTGATTTTCTTTTCTTTCCTTTGTCATTTCACATAAGTAGCAGGGGACCTGTCTGAGGTTAGATACAATCCTGATCTTTAAAATGAGAAGAGCACCTTGATTGCTTGGGGGAGTAATCAAGTAAAATAAAGAGGTGGCTAACTTCACATTGGCTAAAAACCCACAGAAGTAAGCAAGGTCACTAAAGGAAACTTTGTGGATAACTTCTCCAAATCATGGGTAAAATTTTGATCTGCATCTTTGCTCTCCATGTCTTTACATGTATTTAGTAATTACGAAGGGGTGTAGATTTTTGTTGAGATAGAAATAGTCATTGATTACTTGTGTGCATTGTTGAGAGTGAGCAAAATAAATCTCTCACAATGTATTCTTAACACCTCATCTTGCAAGCAGGTATTAGGAAAACAAACTCAAAAGAAAATTTAAGGAAGACTATTTTTTCACACATTACATTATTTTGTACAATGACTCCAGATGCCAAGACCCTGTTTTCATTCATCAAGTAGAATAATGTCATAATAGTACAGAGGCCTCAAAGTGACCGTCATGCACCAAAACGTCATCAAATCCATCAATCTCTGTATTCTAATTAACACCTACACTTCACTCTTTTATATAGTCTCATTCAGTGTTTTCAAACTTGAGTAACAATACACTAAAAATGGTTTATAGTATTCCTACCAAATAAAGTAGAAAAGGAATTTATAAAGTACATAATCCTCTTCAAGATCTGAATAACTGCCAAGACCTCATAGTTTTATTGAGTGTGTGTGCGTATGCGTGTGTGTGTGTGTGTGTGTTCATTCATGTCCTCATTATTTAAATTTCTCTTCTTCAGATAAACTCTTGAATGACTTACCTACAGATGAAATGATGATTCCCATGATTATTTCTAGGTATAGCCCCCTTCGTGTCTCATTTCTGACACCCACCAACAAAGACTTTCTAGAGAACTCTCATGACAAAGAGAAATATGAATCCCCTCCCCTTCAATTGTCTCTCATTTGATTGAGTTCTAGATTGAGCTTCCTAGCAACAAGAGTCTCTCAGAATTCAGAAGGACATGGCAACAACCCCAGATTCCTCTTCACTCTGGCTCTATTATCTCTATCAAACTTTCTTGCTACGTACTTCTCAATATAAATAGCTCTGACTTCCTTACCCTCATTGATTGTGTCCCAATAACCATTCAATATGAATAAGACTTTCTTACTCATATTCTATATGTTCCTCATATACAATATGCACTTTGCTCATACAGCTACCTTGGTCTCAGTTCACTTCAAAATTGTGCCACACTGTGGAACACTTGAAGGACATCAAGTTCCAGGGGAAAAAAATTGAGCTCATTTAAAACATTTCTGGAGACACCCAGACATCAGCATTCATTGGCATCTTTATTCCTAAGGCCAATGAGTGGCTCAGAGACATTGTATGTCTGCAGCTGGACTCTCTTGCCTTCCCCCTTCCCCACACTTTTGTCAGTAGTTCTTAAGGGACCAAACTTGATTTGATGGTTTTCATGTCTGTATTATTTTTGCTAGGTCTGTCATGGTAAAGGAATATAAAATATGTAGCCTAAAAAACCTCAGAAATTTACTGTATAACAGTTTTAGAAGCCAGAAGTCCAACATGGTGGTATCCTCAGGTCCCTAGTGCCTCTAAAGTTGTTAAGGAATGATTTAGTTCAGCCTTCTCTCCCAGCTTCTGGTAGTTCCCTGGTCTGCAACCACATAATTTTAATCTCCACTCTCTGTCCAAGATGCTAAGAAAAAAACTGTCACAAAAGACACAGGAATTCATTATGTAATGAGGAAAGATTGATTCATCAGAAAGATATATGACAATTATAAATATCTCTGTGCACAACATCATTGCACCTAAATATCTGAAACAAATATGGACAGGTCTGAAGAGAGACATAGACAGCAATATAATAATAGTAAAAGACCTCAATACCCTGCTTTCCATTGTGGCTATAATACTATAAATATAGTTCATACGTAAATAGCACATGTGAACAACGCTATAGAATAAAGAAACCCATAAGACATGAACAGAACATGCCACCCAGCTGCAGTGCATACACATTCTATTCAAGCAGGCAGAGAACATGTTGCTGGACTGATCACATGTTACATTTCAGAAGAAGTCCCAACAATTTTAAAAGATTGTAGTTACATTGTTAAGTATCTCTTCTGAACAAAATGGAATGAAACTAGAAGTCAACAGTCGATGGAAAACTGGAAAAATCCACAAATGTGTAGAAATTACACAATGCACCCTGGCACAACCAATGGGTCCGATATGAATAAAGGGAAACATTTTAAATATCTTGGTTCAAACAAAACCAGAACATTCCAAATCTTCTAAGATTCATCAAAAGCATCTTGTAAGGGCAGCTGATAGCAATAACCCTCAAGGAACAGGGAAATAGGAAAACTCTAAGTCCAAGTAATCAGAATGAAGGACATCACAATTATTAGAACATAAAAAATAAAGTAGTAAAAAAATCAATAAAGCTAAGATTTTTTTTTTGTACAAATAGGAAAAAAAAATCAACCAGCTCTTTAACACTGGGTTCGGTGGAACATGCCTGAAATAATAGCAGCTTAGTAGGCTGAGGCAGGAGAATTGCAAGTTCAAATGCAGCCTCAATAACTTAGTGAGGTCCTAAGTAACTTAGCAAAACTTTGTCTCAAAATAAAATATAAAAAGTAGTAGGAAGTTACTCATTAGTTGAACACCTCTGGCTTCAATCTCTGGTATCAGACAAACAGACAACAAACCAAAAACATCTTTTAGCTAAACTAACAAAAAAATGGAAGAGGCTCAAATAAAATTGGAAATGAAAGAGAAGACATTTCAACAGATGCTTCATCAAGAGTTGGCTTCTTCATCTTGCTTTCTTGTGTTCTTTTTTACTATGTGACCTCTTCCACATGTGTCACTGGCCACTCTTGAAAATACCTGCTGCATGATGCCATGTGCGATGTTGTGTTGCTGTCAGAAAGGCCTCAGTAGCGGCTTACGTGAGGGAGCTGTTTTGGGACTTTTAGCCATCCAAACTGTGAGCTAAACTGCATTTATTTATAATTTGCCCAGCCGCAGATATTTTGTTATAGCAATCCACAATAGACTAAAACAGTGGGATATTAAAGAACTGACCTGTTTGAACCAGATTACTCTGTCCAGGAAGTCTTTCAAAAACAGTTCCCTCTATGGGGCCACTTCCATGAGTGAGCAGCAGTGGATGCTGGAGGATAATCCACGAGGGTTTGTTTAGTGGTCCAAAGGACTTCAGCATGCTGTTCATGCAGCTTCCTCTTTTACTAGCCCTGTGTCTACATTCTTCCTAACATGTTTATCATTTAAGGAGACTTGGTGCAAAAATAATTCACAATAGGAAAACAAGAGAGGAGAGAAAAATCTTGCAATTACATTTAATTTTAAATGCTTAATCTGGTCACAACCTATGTAAGTATGGGATCATTATTTGAATTACATGAAAATATTTTTATTTGTTTTATCAAATGCTTCTAGTATGAGTCTCAGCAAAATATGCAGGGCCCCCTCTTTTATGTAAAAGTTGCATTCTCAGCCTCCCTGGGAGGCGAGATAGGAAAACCAATATTTGCACCTAGTTGAGTATTAGATAAAAATGAGTTACTGAGATGGAAGGCTATGGGATGGAAAAAGCACTTCAAATACTAAATTAAAACATGACAAAATAAAAAGCCATCCAGGCAATATACAATACAATCTGAATTAGGCTTTGGGGTTGAAAATTTTTAACACTTGAAAGTTTAATCACCTAATCCATGGAGTCAAAGGATTTATTTATTAAAATTATTTTTAAATTCCCCAAATTGATATTCATTTAGTATAGGCTTAGGATTCTTTTGAAGGTACTGTTTTGATTTTTTAAAAATAAAAACCTTAGTATATATTTGTTTTAAAAAGTAACATAAGTAATTTTCCCAAGAGAAACTCTGGCTTGTTTGTGTGAGAATATCCAAAGGAGTTTATTATCAATAAAATTGTGCATGATCATCAGAATGGTAAAGTAATTTTTTTAACTGAGTGCATATCCTAATCCTATTGTATGAATTAGGGGAATACAAACTTTGAAGTATTGTTAGGGAGGTCATCTTGACTAAATTGAACTTGACAGTGTTTCTTTCTCTAGTTCCAATGTGCTGAGACTTGGAGCCCCATATAGGATCATAGAGAATACTGGTTTAAATATGATTTGATAAGTACATTCCAGTATTAGATAAAGCGACTCTTGGCAATGAAAACTGCACTGAGTAACCATATAACATTTCCTCGGTATGTGTGTGTGAGCGCGTGGGTGTGCATGCACATGGACACATGTGTGCACATGTGATAGGAGTTTGTTGGGGTTTCACATAATTTTATATTTAATAGAGTTTGGCACGAATATCTAAGGAGGTAGATACCTATTTTGCAAATGCATGCTGGAAACCTACAGCTTTGCTGCTTGGGCCCTGCATGATCCCAGAAGAGCCAATGATGTGGACTAGAGTTTGAAAGTCACCTCTTTGGTTATGCAGAGTACAACTTAGCCTGAAAATTAGTCTTATTGTGGATTCAAGCTGTTCTGCATAGATGGGCTTCTCAGAAAGCAGAAATTTGTCCACTTTAGTATACAAATGGGAAAGCCCACGTGTATATACGTTGCTATGGTTTGGACATGGTTTGTCCCCCAGAGGTTCATGGGCTGGAAGGTTGGTCCCCAGTGTTGAGAGGTAGTGAATCTTTAACATGTTTGTGTGGGAATGGGTAATAACAGTGGAAGGTGAAGGTCATGGGATTGATGCTCTCTCCAGAGTTCTAGCTCTTCTGGGATTAGGTTAGTACTTGTGAGACTGGTTGTTATAAGGTGAGTTTGGCTTTTTCAGCTCATTCTCTTGCTTCCTGTCTCTTGCTTCCCCTCTCTGCATACATGCTGCTCCCACTTGTGCCAGCTGATCCTATTTCACTATTTAGTGAAATGGCCAGGGTGCCCTTGTCAGATGCTGATACCATGCTGTTTGTTCTTTCATTTACAAGAATAATAAGACACAACAACTTTTTTCCTTATGAAGTATTTGGCTGTGTTATAGCAACACAAATTGGTCAAGACATACATATTTGTAAATAGGCATTTTAAATGGATTTTAACAGAAGTATACTATTTCTAGGTTTTGGTTCTTAACTATGAGCATGTAAACAATTAGAACACTGCTTTGTAATATGTATTATCACAGTGGTTATTGAAGTGGGCATAGTGAATAAACCTACAGCCATGTTTTTTAAAGTTATCAACGTAATTTTTCTCAAGCATGTTTTTAATGAAAAACAATTTTTAAAAGGACCTGCCTTAGTTTGGGGTCTCTCAGGGACACTGAAATAAATAAGGATTTCAATGCAATAAATTTATCTGGGAGAACTAAGGAAGTAGGGGAAGAACAGATGGGATGGGAGCAAAGGTTCCCTTACAGGAAGAGTGCTGCATGGACAATGGAGCTTAGCCCTTTGTGGATACTTTGGAAAATAGCATGTAAGTCATGTTGGGAGTCGCCTGGGCTCCAAAGACTAACTTCCCCATCCCCCAAGAAGAGCCGTCCAATGGTGAGCCCTGCTGGCTCACATGATCCTGCTGTCCAATGGTGAGCCCTGCAGGCTCACATGATCCTTACCCACCAATCAGACTAGCCCTGCTGGCTCACATGATCCTTACCCACCAATCAGATTAGCCCTGCTGGCTCACATGATCCTTACCCACCAATTAGAAAGTACCCCAGCAAACTGTCAAACTGTTCAACCATTAAACTGTCATAACTGTCAAACCACCCCCGGCTCTATAAATATGCAGAGCTGTTCCTCAATAAACGGGCATTTTCTCCAACGGCAAGCCTTGATCGTTTTTTCAAGTCACATGCCTCAGAATTATCTCATTGAGAGGAAAGGAAAATGTGATATTTGCATGCCATCCTTCATCAGGCTTGGACCAGGGCTTCTCCTGGGGAGTTGTTGACACCTCCAGAAAATGGGTGTTCCATTTCCAGGTAGCTACAACAATCTGATAATATCAACTAAGAAGGAGGAAAACGTTTATTTTGGCTCACAGTTCTGGAGGTCCCAGTCCAGGATCAGTTAGCCCATTGGTTCTGAATCTGTGGTGGTGAGACAGCACATCATGGCAGGGAACATAGGGTGGCACAAAGCCACTCACTCCACAGCCACAGATGAAAACCAAGCATGCCCCAACAGTCAGAAGACCTCCCACCAGGCCCCACCTCTTCAGAGATTCCACCACCTGTGCACAGCACCATGGGCTGGGAACCAAGCTTTAAATACATGGGCCTTTGGTGAACATTCCAGATAGAAGGGGTAACAGTGGGCAGGCATGTCTTAGTGGCCAGAGAAAGCCACTAATGGATGTCTTGCAGGACACAATCATGCTTGCTCTTATCATGTAACAACAACCCTTTTATGCTCATGTGTATCAGGCTTCATTTTTCTTGTTGGTCCACTAGAGGAAGAAGCAAAAGGACAATGGAGTATAGGTAATTTTAAATTTAATAATACCCTTGTTCTATCTTTTTGCTGTGGGTTTCCTCTTCCTCACAGGATCCAGGACTTCTTGGCTCAATATGGCCAAAATTTGTGGAGATTTGAAGCACAAATTTTTCAAGTGGCTCCCTGACCCAAGCATTTTGAACATGGATTCTTTGGAGGTTAATTTCTTAAGTGACGTTAAAATAGCTTTAGGTTTGGGACCATAGTCCCTGCTTCCTACCATTCTATAATATAGCTCTTAGTTTATCTTCAGGGAAGTTGGGAGCCTTTTCAGGTGTTTCCAATTTGGTTATTCTCAACATACAGACCAGGGACTAGATTTTTCCAGTTATTATAGGTATAGCATTTGAATCAGGAATTAGGTAACAGAGTAATTTCTAATTGGTAGTTCCTCGATCTACTGTGAAATGGACTTGGCTCAGGACTTCAGACTTTATTTATCATGTAGCCTCCATGTACCTCCCACTGGAAAACCGGACTATGATGGTTGTTTAGGTCCCTTACATAAGGGACCTGCATCCAACAGGTGGTTCTTAAATATGCTGTACAACTACAAGAAATAGTTGCCTTTCCTCTCTCATAAAGAGGGAGAAATGAAGTAATTAATATTCCATTTTCCTTTGATTATGATTGAGGGTTGCTTCCAATGTGTTAATTCTCCAATATATCTGGCCTGCCATGTGTCATGCACAGCAAGATTTGGTGGAAAAAGAAAAAGGCCTAAGTTGCAGGATTTAGATTGGCAGTCAGTACTATGTGCACTACTAAAACAATGAGAGCCAAGAGGATATGCACGAGACAGGACTATCACCTGCTACTTTTAAAATTTATATATTTGAATTTATTTTATTTTTATTTCTTATAAATAAAAAACTAAGTGATTCATTTCTTTATATCTCTTAGAAAACTATAAAACCTATTCAAATTATGGATTAAAAGTTAATAAAATTGTAAACCAATAAAATTCACATTGACAGCATTAATTTAATGTAAGAGATGAACGTAAGTGATGATAGTTTGTTAAAGCTAAAAATTCAGGTAAAATAATGAATAAAATACTGCTGAGGTTTTTTTCTAGTCTGCTTTTATTACAAATGAAGGTCTAACTTTTCCTCATATTTTTCTTGTCTTTTTTTCAACAATGAACAGCTTTTATTTATATAATAAAGCATAGACTCACTTACCTTTGCTTGGATTGAAAGCATTATTTTTATATTAAGCCTTTTTAGGCCCTTGGCTTCTCAAGCTCCAACAATGATGGTATGATTTATAATATCAATCTTTTGTTTTTGTAGTGGTACTGGGTATTGAACCCAGGGTTTTATACATGCTTGTCAAGCTCTCTTCCACTGAGCTGCATCCAAGCCCTAATATCAATGTTAGTGGAAGCACTCGAAGGAACATTTAGTGCACATATTTGTTAAGCATTTTCATGCAGAGCTTCCATTCACCAATTTGAGAAACTGCTGTGTTGAAGTGATAGAGAATATTGGATCCATTGTAAGAATACAGAAACTAATATTGGTCAATGTGGACATAATGGCTACAGAACAGAATATGAGTGCTATGAACCTTGATAGTATAAAAATATAGCATTTATAAACATTTACTTAAAAGTTGTATAAATATCAAAACCAGGATGTTGGAATATGGAAATTAAAAAACCTAAATGTAAGTACTAATTTTGCCATTTTCCATAATAAGGTTCTACAGTTATCTTTAGATATCTGGAATTATCTAAATATGAATAAATAAATACTATAAACAAAAAGTAATATATGAGATATCTGAAAATTTCAAAAACATAATAGTATTTTAAAATTTAATATTATCGAAACATCTTAAGGACTTTTCCTCTTAATTTTAGAGAGATTTTTAAAGAAATATATTGTGCAATAAAAAAAAATAGTAACCTTAAATATACCAATTCCTGCATTCATTTCGGAATCATTTTCTTTGGTTGAATTAAAGTAAAAGTAAACCGATTATCATTAATTTTTGCATAACATAGACACCATAATTGCTGGATCTGGAAACTTTCCCTTTTTCATTACTCCATTTTGAATTAAAGTAAAAGTAAACCGATTATCATTAATTTTTGCATAACATAGACACCATAATTGCTGGATCTGAAAACTTTCCCTTTTTCATTACTCCATTTTTTGTTTCTGAACAATGATATAGATGGTTAGAATTATATGTTACTTTTGGTTACTGATGTTTTTGGTTTATGAATATTTGGGGGTATTTTGAAATTTCTTTTTAAAAAAATTTTCTGTAAATTTTGTAATTAAGAAATTTGTGTAAGACAGAAATCAGAAAAAAGTATTACAAAATATAGTGTAAAAAAACTTAATGTCCATTATATCTTTCTTTAACTATATCATGACTTCTGTATTGATGTAAAGATCTGAACATATTTTAAAACCAATCCACAGTACTAACCAACCTGTTTCTGGGGACCAATTATTCCAGATGTAGCATAGGTAGGGTGTGTGTGTGTGTGTGTGTGTGTGTGTACGTTTAGGGATAAATTGTTATTTTCTTTTCCCCTACAAAAGTGGAAGATGTTCTTTTTATACTGTCTCTATTTGTGGTTAAAGTCCATCACTTTTCTTTGGTTTAACACATGGTTTAAATCTCTGAAATTTACGGTTAAGATTAGTGTCTTTAAAATTAGCCAACTAGAGCCAATGAGACCATGTGACAGGGTGATTATTGCGGGGGGGGGGGGGGGAGATCCTCCTACACTAATGTTCTCTATCCCATGAGTGATTGGTAGACTTTGAAGTTCAATGTCCTGACTTTTATTCTTTGCTAATAAATAGGCAATGAGGAACAAGAATCTTCCAACTCACCAATTCCTAAAAAGTCCATATAACTTAAATACTATCTTGCACAAAGTTTAAGAATCCATGCCAGCTACAACTGCAATTCCAACCCTTAGTTCAACCAGTGTGTTGAAGTTATGTTCAGCCATAGAAGTTCAAATGTAAGAGCTTATGAAGATTCATTCCTATGAGAAACAACCATACATCTAGAATTTCCAGGTGTTATAGCTGGGCCAGGGTAGGATGTTAAGTGAGATCTCTTCCTGTTGTCTCAGGATTGAAGTTGAAAGGGAAAATTAAGGGAAAAAACCCTGAGTATCCCTCATTCCAAGTTCAGAGAAATTAGAAGTTGGGGCTTATCCTTCTCTACCAGTCTGAGAAGATCTGGGTATGAGATGAGGGCTCTGGAAGCATGAGATTCATAGATTGAAATTATTCCCATCTTTGTCTAAAACCAAAGATGAAGGACCTCAACCCCCCAAAAATCATTTACAAGGATTGGAATCAGGGGAGATTTTGTTTAATATTCTTGTTGACAAGAATCTGGCCAACAGGTCTGGTGATGGGACTAGTTGATGGTATGAGAGAATAGAGAAAGGATGTTGGTGTGGGTTGCCATGCTCCATGGGGGCTGAAATCTCACCCCATTCCTTTCTCAGTTTCTTATTTGAGAAGGAGACAGTACTTGATCTTCTGACCCGCTGACCACAGAACTGGCTTCATGAGTTAGACTGGGAGTATTGCCAGGACCATGGCATTGTTGGGAATAAAGAGGTGGACATATGAGAGCAATGTGGTATGAACACATAGTTGGAAGTTGTAAGAAGCTCTGTCAAGGCACTATCAAAGATGAACAAATCTTCTCCAGAGTGAATGCTCTTGAGCCATTTATACCCATACAATGAGCTATATAACAGCACTTTTAATCACTGGGGGAAAAAGACTGTAATCTAGAATCTAGAATCTTAGAATGCTGTGATGAGAAATCTCTGTCCTTGCTGGGATCATACAATGACTTTGAGAAACAGTAGGGTCATTTCACTAAACATTAAATATATATGAACCATATGAATCAAACTTTCCACTGTTAGGTATTATAAAACAGAAACAAATACCTGTATCCATATAAAAACTTATATATAGGCCAGGTTCGGTGGTGCATGCCTATAATCCCAGCTGCTCTGGAGCAGAGGAAGGAAGATAGCAAGTACAAAGCTAGCCTTAGCAAAAGTGAGGTGCTAAGAAACTCAGTGAGACCCTTTCTCTCAATAAAATACAAATAGGGGTAATGTGACTCAGAAGTTGAGTGCCCCTGAGTTCAATCCCTGGTAACCAAGAAAAAAAAGTTCTTATATTCAAGCCAGACACTGAAGCACATGGCCGTAATGCCAGTTATTTTTGAGGCAGGAGGATTGCAATTTGGAAGCCAACATAGGTACCTTACCCAAACCTGTCTCAAAAATAAAATTAATAAAAGTTTTTTTAAAAAAATGTCTAGGGATATAGCTCAACGGTAGAGGGCTTACCCAGCTTGTTCAAGCCCCGGAGTTAAAAACCTCCTACCACAAAAGCAAACAAACTTGACACAAATGTTCATAGTAGCTTTGTTTGTAATAATCTCCACAGAGAAATGACTCAAGGGTTCTTCAACATGTCAGTGAATAAGCAAATTAGCTATAACCATGTATTTAGATATTAGTAAGAAAAAGAATTGCACTATTGAAACACAGAGTAACAGGATGAATCTCAAAAAAAAATATGCCTAGAGAAATAAGCCAAAAAATATAACTGCATATTGTATATGAGAAGGCAGGTTTGAGCAGGGGTACGAGTGAAGGACCACAAGATGCAAGAGGGAAATTTGGGTGTTAATGGACCATGAAAATGTGGCCACATTCAAGGAGAACCATTGTTTGGATTGTGGTCATAGTTTCCATCAATGCCTACATGTATCGAAATTCACCAAACTCTACACTTTCAATGTGCAGTTCATCATATGCTAACAATACCTTTAAGATAAAGATATGAAATGAGGCTAGAAACGTTGAAATGAGACTGATCTATTAAGAAAAGTTATTAAAAAGCTATGGAATTGGACTGAGGGAGAATTAGGAAAGTAATTCCATATACAGAAATGGGTTAATTTAACAAACACTATTGGGAAAATGTTTACTATTTATATTCCACCGAACTGAAAGTTTCACAGCGAATCTTTTAGAAAACCAGCCACTCATTTGTAGTCATCAAATTCTGCAGTCAACCCAAGAATCTTATTATCCTCATATGCTACCTTGATCACCAAGTCTCATTTCTGCTAGCGCAGTTTAGGGATCTCTTGGTCCATACATCACATACTCGAGTTTGAGAATTAATTTCATTTTTCCCTCTTGAAGTTCTGAGTTGAGAAATAGAAACAAATGTGGGGGTAACATTAGCTTTAACTTAGTATGGCTATCCTATTTATTAGAATACTCCTCAGACTTACATCCTTCCTTGTAATGCAAGCTTATCCTACCAGTTCCTGGAGAGGTACAGTTCATTTGTCTGTTCCTCCTGGGGATAGCTGCAGCAAATTCATATAATGAAGCCTGTTCAGAGTAAGAGTGACAGAATCTGTCTGTTCAGACATTGAAAACACCACTGAGATAAACTTCCTGAGAAAATGTTTAGAATCATAAAAGGAGTTTATTGTCATGAACATCAAGCCAATGATGAATTACAAATATTCAGAAACCACTTTGTCTTAGTCAGCTTCTAATTGCTGTGAACAAAATACATGACCAGAACAACTTAGAGGAGAAAAAGTTTATTTTGGGTTCAAAGTTTCAGAGGTTCAGTCATGTTCAGCTGGCTCCATTCCTCTGGGCCTGGGGGTGAGCAGGAATATCATGGCAGAAGCCCATGGAGGAGGAAAACTGTTCAACTCATGGCAGCCAGGAAACAGAGAGAAAGGGAGAGGGAGCAAGAGTGGGGAAAGGGCCAAGGACATATATAATCCAAGGACATGGACCCAGTGATGATTTCCTCCAGTCATGCCCAATCTGACTATATATACAGTTACCACCAGTGGTCCATTCAAATTAGTAATCCATCAAGGGTATTAATCCACTGATGGGGTTACCACTGTCACAACCTAATCCTTACACCTTTGAACACTCTTACATTGCCTAGCACATGAGTTTTTCAGCGGACATTAGAGATCCAAACCATAACACACCTTGATAGAGAATATACTATAATGAAAACCTGTAGATTGTTCATTGTTTACACAGAGGAAAAGTCACACACTGAGTACCACTTAGAATTTACATGTTTCTTTGCTTTCTTCAGTATCTAATTAATTTTGGAAGCATATTTTAAAATCACCAGCTATCTTTTGTAAATAAATTGTGGGTTAGTATTCAGGCACAAATTAATACCATTTTTTTTCTATACTCATTGCTCGTATCAACATTAATTTCAACACAATTTTTGTTCCAGTTGATATCTAGCTCAACATCTAGTCTTTAATTAACGTTGTCTTCTTTCCACACAGTTAGCTCTTTTCCCAACCATATGTCAAGAACTATCTATCAGTGTGTTGTTCAACTGTAAAGTAAACTATAATGATATGAAGACATGCATAGCAGTTTCTATTTCACTGTGATCTATTGATGCAAAAGTTTTGTACCCTCTGCTCATTTAAGTTAGGTTAATGGCACCCTTTGGAGACTGAGATAGAGATAGTGATAGAGATAGAGGCATGTAGAGGGTAAATTGCAATTATACTCATAAATGCTCTTTTACTCAGTGTATTTATGACCCACATTCAGCATATGATAGTGGATGAATCTGCCCCTCATTCTTTAGCTGGTCTCAGATCCTATATATATTCCATCTTATGGCATAAAGTTCAATTGTGGAGCTTAAAGGTCTATGTATTTGGTACAACACTACACAGAATGCAATCCAACTAACTCATCCAATGTCAAGCAAAAAAGTGGTGGTAAGTTCTAATTGTGGAAACAGTTCATCTTGTTATATTAAATAAAAGTTTGTCTCCAAAGGTATCCTAACAGCACCATCCTAAGAAATTTTCATTCTTATAAGAAATGCATTTCCTTTGCCTTCCATGCTATCTACTTAATTTACAACCTAGGAAAGATACAATGCCTTCTAATACATACCATTCACAAGTGTCTCTAGGAAAGGGATTTGAGGAGTTAATACTGTTTCCCTTTGAGCATTTGTCTAAAACGTTATAGCTGATTTGTCATGTTGGTTGACATAATAGTAAGTTGATTATTATATATATATGTAAAAGAGTGGAACTTCTTTTTTCTTTTTAATACAGGGAACTGAACTCAGGGGCACTTTACCACTGACCTATTATCCCCATCCCTTTTTTATTTTTATTTTTTTGGCACTGGGGATTGAACCCAGGGTTACTCGACCACTGAGCCACATCCCAGCCCTTTTTTGTATTTTGTGTAAAAACAGGGTCTCGCTAAGTTGCTTAGTGCCTCACTGTTGCTGAGGCTGGCTTTGAACTTGTGATACTCCTGCCTCAGCCTCCCTGGGATTACATACATGTGTCACCATGTCTGACCCCTTTTTTATTAAAAAAATTAATTTTGAGGTAGGAAACAAAACAAATTATTGATATTTTCTCTCAATAACAATAAGTTCTTTTTTTCAAAGTAGTAGTATATGATTTATGTGAGACCAAGGTATACCTCCATTTAATTTCCCTTTGGTCTATATGGTACTTTATAACAAAAAGAAAAATGCAGAAGAACATTATGTATTTCCCTCTTGAGTTAGTTTTATTATGATATAGGATATTAAAGTTTGATTATAATTTATTATACAGAAAGTAATTTTTTGATTCAACTTACATAATGTTTTTTAAATTTTAATTTGTTATAAATGACAGCAGAATGCATTTCAATTCATATTACATATATAGAGCACATTTATTCGTATGTCTGGTACTTTTTGTACATAAAGTAGACATGTACTTAAAATAGTGATGTCCATCTCATTCAACTGCTTTACCTACCCCTTCCCCCTCCCTTCCCTTCCCTCCTGTTTGACCTATCTAGAGTTCTCTAATCCTCCCATGCCCCCCACTCCAACTCCAATTTGAATCGTCACCCTTAAATCAAAAAACATTCAGCATTTGTTTTTTTAGGATTGACTTACTTCACTCAGCATTATATTCTCCAACTCCATCAATTTACCTGCAAATGCCATGATTTCATCCTCTTTCAATGCTGAATAATATTCCATTGCGTATATATGCCACATTTTCTTTATCCATTCATCTACTGAAGGGCATCTAGGTTGGTTCCACAGTTTAGCTATTGTGAATTATGCTGCTATAAACATTGATGTGGCTGTGTCCCTGTAGTATGCTGTTTTTATGTCCTTTGGGTATAGATTGAGGATTGGGACAGCTGGGTCAAATGGTGGTTCCATTCCCAGTTTTCCAAGGAATCTCCATATTGCTTTCCATATTGGCTGCACCAATTTGCAGTACCACCAGCAATGTATGAATGTGCCTTTTCCACATCCTCGCGCCAATACTTATTATTGTTTGTATTCTTAATAGCTGCCATTCTGACTGGAGTGAGATGAAATCTTGGACTAGTTTTGATGTGCATTTCTCTAATTACTAGAGACATTGAACATTTTTTTCATATATTTTCAACTTACATATTTTTGCTAATTACGAAAAGAGCCACTGTGTGGATAACTCATTCATTTATATCAAAATCTGTTTTGGGGGGTTGGGGTTGTGGCTTAGCAGTAGAGCACATGCCTAGCATGCATGAGGCACTGGGTTCAATCCTCAGCACCACATAAAAATAAAATAAAGTTTTTTTTTTTTTTAAAGAGAGAGAGAGAGAGAGAGAGAGAGAGAGAGAGAGAGAGAGAGAGAGAGAACTTTTTAATATTTATTCTTTAGTTTTTGGCGGACACAACATCTTTGTTTGTATGTGGTGCAGAGGATCGAACCCGGGCCGCACGCATGCCAGGCGAGCACACTACCGCTTGAGCCACATCCCCAGCCCCAAATAAAGTTTATTGTGTCCATGTATAACTAAACAATAAATATTTAAAAAAAAAATCTGGTTTTATCTCAAAAAAAAATTGAGTCAGGCTGGCCTTGAACTTAAGAAACCCATCTCAGCCTTCTGAATTACTGGGATTACAAGCATGTGCCTCTGTGCCCAGCTTAAGCAGTACAATTTTAAATATTTCTATTTTGTTCCTTTCTCTACCTTTAGCAACACAATTTTATATTGGAAAGTATTACTTTATGGTTGTTCTTTAAATAAGTTCATCTGAGCGATTGTGGCACTTTTACTTTTGTTGGTGTGAGAGTTTTCATGGCTTCCTGCCAATCTTTGACAAAGTTTTGTGATAAACACTGCCCCAGGGACTGTGGGTGATAGGATTGCTGATCTAATAAAAATTATCTCAAATTTTCATTATCCTTCCTAAATATTTCTCTCTTTAGGCTGCTTTTGCGAACTAATTTTTCAGACTATGTGTAGCACAAATATCTGTTGATTTTTAAAAACTATTTATTTATTTATTTATTTTTTACATGAGCTCTATTATTATTTGCATTACAATTCTTAATACACCTTTATACCACAATTTATCATCTCTCTGTATATAACATATGTTGACACCAAATTCACATCTTCATACATGTATTTTGTATAACAATGAGGGTCTCCTTCCACCATCCATGCAATTCCCCTTCTCCCTCCCTTTCCCTCCCACCCCTCTTTCCTATCTAGAAGTAACCTTCTTCCCATGCTCTTCCTCCCTACTCCATTTTGAGTCACCCCCCTTATATCAGAGAAGACTTTATGCTGTGTGATGGTTTGTTAATTTACATTTGTAACTACACCAAATTAGAGTACTTTTAAATATTATTTTATTTAATATATCATTCTTGGTTTATTATTTTAAAATAATAAATCCTTTGTGATTGAATACAAAAATGAATTATAGTCCACAAAATGTGATCAAAAATAAAAAATCTCTGCACACAATTTTCTATGATCCATTAAATTTCCCTTATGACAAAACAAATAAAATCTGCAACATTTGAACGCTCCTTTAAGTATATACCTACATGAACAGGGTAAGATGCTATTTCTGAGCTTGGATTAAGCAACCCCTTAGGATTATTTTTATTATTTTTATTTTATGATTTCTTAAGAGAGAGTGTAGCTATGCTGTCAATGCTGTTCTCAAACCCTTGGGCTCAAGTGATCCTACTACCTCAGCCTTCTGTGTGGCTGGTACTACAGGCATGTGCTACCTCCCCCAGTTTAACATTATTTTAATGTGATGTTTCTATTATTACTCCTAAGAAGAAAAGGGGCAAATGACAACCCAAGGTATACAGTACAGGGGAAATCTGAGATTTGTATTGTTGAAGCTCAATGTTATTCCTTTGTATTGGTAAACCACACTATGCTCATGGTAAACTAGAACCAATGTGAATCCTAACTTGGCCCAGTACAGTATTTCTTCTGCACACAAGGATGATTTGGGGATTTAAAATGTCTTTCTCTAAGATGGTAATACAAGGTAGTGGTAGAGCCAGGAAAGAAAAACTAACAAACGGATCCCAAATTTCTCTACTATATCATTGGAGTCTCAAAGCAAGTCTCATGACTGTTGCCTGTGTGCAAGGTAGAAATGTTTGTGCTGTGTAAGAATAGCTACTCCTGCTCTTGTTTTTGGTTTCTGTTCCATGGAATATATTTGTCCATCTCTTCATTTTAAATTCCTGTGTGTCATTTCCAGTGAAGTGTATTTCTTATAGGCAGCATATTGCTGAGTCTTTGTTTTCCCCATTCAGTCAGTATAAATCTTTTAAGTGGAGAATCTTTTAAGCCATTTACATTCCAACTTTTTATTACTAGGTAAGGACTTATTCCTGTTGTTTTGTTAATTTTGTGGTGGTTTTGTATATGCTTTGGTTCTCTCCTTCCTCTCTTGTTCTTTGTAGTTGGTTTCTGTATTGATAAGGGTTGATCCTTTTTTTCTTTTGTGTATTGAGGTACTATTAAGTTTTGCACTTTCTTACATTTTCTTTATAGTAGCTATTATCCTTTTATTTTGACGTAATTTTGATGCATTTGTTGTAAGGCTGGCCTAGTGATGATGAATTGCCTCAGTTTTTGCTTGTCTTGGAAGGAGTTCATTTCACTTTCTATTCTGAAGGATAGCCATGCTGGGTATAGTATTCTTGGTCAGCAGGATTTTGTTTTGTTTTGCTTTTTTTTTTTTTTTTTTTTTTTTTTAGAGTTTTAAAGATATTGTCCCAATCTCTCCTGTCTTGAAAGATATCCACTGAGAAATTTGCTGTTAATTAAATGGAGATTTTCCTATATGTGCTTTGATGCTTTTCTGTTGGTATTTTTTTAGATTTCTATGCCTTGGACTTAAAATATTTGACAACAATGTATCTCAGAGAGTAATTGTTCAGGCTGAATCTAATTAGGTTCCTTTAAGCTTAATAGACCTGTTTATTGATGTCTTGCCCAAGATTTGGGAAGTTTTCAGCTAGCATTTTATTAAACAGGTTTACTATTTCTTTTCTCCTCTCTTCTTTCTGGACTCTCTATAATGTGAATGTTTTTATTCTTCAAGGGATCCCATGATATACTTGAGATATTATTTGTCAGAGCTGTCAAATAAAGGCACATATCTCCATAATGGAGAGAGGCAATATAGACTTGGTGTTGGAGACTTTCATGGGGGTGGCTAAGGGATTAGAACAGGGCGGGTCCTAATGTGGGTGTTTAAGGGTGGGGTTGGTATGAGGGAGTGGTGAGCCTTTCTCAGAAAGTCCCTTGGGAAGGGAAAGCAAAATTTTTCTTAAGATGGCGACTGTCACTTAAGATGGCCACCCAGATGCTAAGTAAGCACCTGACATTCCCCCCTTTTTTGTTTCTTATTGGGGTCTTTAAGGGACAGGGGCATTGATCAATTTTCTGCAGCTTCTTCCTGCTGGGAAGGGGCAGTGTCTGGACCCTTGTTAGGAGAGTGGTGTTGAAAGGATAAAAGAAACTGAGGTTACAATGTAAAGGACCAGGCATTGTAAAGCTGCTTCTAAGCTGCAAAGCCTGAGTTGAAATGTAAAGGACTAGGTATTGTAAAGTTTCTAAACTGCATTCAAAACCTGAAATTCCTGGGACTGCCCAGTAGATATTCCCCCTGACCATTTAGTTGTTTAATAACCTAGGACCCTGTGCAGCTTGGCACATAGACATCTAAGGGCCCAAACCAATCAGTTTGAATGTACCCCCCTCCTTAGGACTGACCTATCACTCCAGCCCGACCTGTACCCGCCAATGAATGTACTAATCATGTTTGAGAATTGTTGTTTGATTTTCCCTCGGTGTTATGGTGATTTGTTAAAGGGGACTGTGATGTATGTAAAGTCCCTGCCCTCCCTAAAAAAGTGTACTTAAGCACTGCTCAACCCCTGCTCGGGGCTCTGGGCCGCTCTCCCTTGTTGAGTGAGCACGGGGCCCCAGCGCGCTGGATCCCCAATAAAACCCCTTTTGCTGTTGCATGAGTCGGTCTCTTGGTGGTCTCTTCCTCCATTGCTCACCATACCCTTACAGTGTGTCACTGAGGCAATGGTGATGGTCAAGAGGTGCTGGGCGATGCTGACTGGGGACAGTCCAATTTTGGTGAGGGATTGGAAGTCCTGTAACAGAAGCTGGTTCACGGTTTGGTTAGAGATCCTTTGAATCTGGTCTTGAATAAATATAATGGCGCAGGGGGCAAGCATAAGCAAAAGGCCTATGACAAGGAGAGAGGTCAGGAAAGGAAGTGCCCACTGGAGAAGAGGGTTACTTAGCTGCCATCCTTCAGTTCCAATGGCAGTGGGAAGCTTTGGAACCTGAAGGAGATTGGAGATAAAGGAGGCATTAGTAATTGAGGTTCCCTTGGTGGTAAGGAATCCAGGCTCCTTCCAAATAACAGAGAGGGAGAGAAGTATGCGGAAAGCATATTTAGAGTCAGTGTAGACATTGAGGGAGGCTCCCTTTGCCAAAGGGAAGGCTCTGATGAGGGCAACAAGTTCAGCCTGCCGACTGGATGTATTATTGGGGAGGGCAGCCACTTCCACAACTGAGGTTAGAGAAACTATTAGATACCCTGCTGATGAACTCCCTCCTGAAGGAAGGAGGAGCCATCTGTGAACCCTGTGTATGTTGCCTGGAGCAAGGGACTTTCCTATACATAGGAGGGATGTGGAAGAAACTCCTCCAGAGTTTCAATGCATGAATGGGTAAGAGGAGAAGAGACAGAAGAGTTGTGAGGAGCAGAGGGGAGAGTAGCAGGGTTTAAAGGTGAGCACGTGTGGAAAGTAAGACTGGGATCTTCCACCAGGGAAATCTGTAGAGATAAAAGGCAGCAGGGGGGTAAGGAATATAAGCCCTTATAGATGAGGAGTTCCTTTAGGTTCTGGGGTGCCAGGATGGTGAGTGGGGCACCAAAGGTGAATTTCTTTGACTCCTTAATGAGAGGTTGCAGCCAATGTTGGTAGACAAGGGGAAAGTTAAATTGACACTTTTCCCCCCTTAGGTCCCCTATCAAGTCTACTCAGTCTGTCTTTTGTCAACGTTAGCTTCAGTGTGGCCTCAGCCAGGGAGATTGCTGCCTAGGGTTTTACAATATAGGAGAGTTCTGGGTCCCATGCTAGAAGTAGGGTCTGTGGAGGAATCCAGAGCTTTAGTGGCAAGTAGAAGCTGGGCAGGTGAGCAAGGTGAGCAAAGGGAAGGGTTAGAGTAGAGAAAGAAGAAATCCTGTACAAAAGTCATGAAGATTAGAAGGTTGAATTGGTCTTTGGGCCTTTAGATCAGGAGCCAAATGGAGTGAGGCTCAGTGGGTGAGGAGGCAGCCAAGAGTTGAGTCAGATGGGATTTGGGCGTTCCCTATGGTGAGTTGGAGTCTGGGACTGAGAAGGGAGTCACCCACTACTTCCCTAGTCCTGGGCTTTGCCCATAGAGAGTCTTGGTTGCCTGGCCAGGGCTTTCGTGACCTCTGCTGAGGACCTGAGAACCAAGATCCAAGAGTGAACTCGCCAAGGGGAAGGGATTGGGAGTTCCCCATGGCAAGCTGGAGTGAACTCATCAAGGGGAAGGGATGGGTGAGAACCTTGGTGCGGGGCCAAGATCTAAGTTCTAGAGAGGAGACTTGTACCCAAATGAGTCTGGAGTGTGGACAAAGAAGAAGAAGAGCACTAGGTAAATGGAAGAAGGCGTGTGGTTGGTAATTGTCCTCCGGCCCTCAGGCCAGGATCCCAAAGCAGCTCAAATCCTTGGAGGGGAGAACAAAGCTAATGGAAGAATGTGATCAAAGCTGTTCTGCAAAAAGTTTTGAGATGGGGGCTGGGGATGTGGCTCAAGTGGTAGCACGCTCACCTGGCATGCATGCTGCCCAGGTTCGATCCTCGGCACCACACACAAACAAAGATGTTGTGTCCGCCAAGAACTGAAAAATAAATATTAAAAAATTCTCTCTCTCTCTCTCTCTTTAAAAAAAAATGTTTTGAGATGGATGTGAATGGGCTCATGGTGTGGGGCTACAGAAGGACTTGAAACATCTCAGACAGTAGGGTCCATCTCTAGGGGGTAATGGGAAGGCACTGGCTCATGGAATAGGGGAAGGATCTGGGGAGTGGCAGGCAAGTCCGGATGGAAGCATATATGAGGGGAGAAGGAGAGCATGGCTCCCAACTTAATCTTTACTTATAGAGCACTGCTCAGATATGGGCCTGCTCGACTTTCACTTGGGAGTGTACATGAACTAACTGCTCAGCTTTGAAGGATTATAGGGATCAATCTCTACCATCTAAATGTTCACAGTCTACCTCTTCAGCCTTCTGTGAAATAAAAGGCCAGAATCCAGTAAGTGTCTTACTGGAGAAACTCAATGTGCTTGAGACAAGCCACTTTACTGTGTCTTGTGTCCAAAATATAACATGGATTTAGGAAAATACACCTTTCAGAAATTTCACACAAGCTCACCAGTATCCCACAATTCCATGAAATATGGCTGATGGGACTGAATACAAGTTCAAACCTCCAAATGTCTACTTTACGAATGCAGCCCTGGGAAGTAACTCGGAGGACTTGAGTTCTGCTTCTCTTCCTCTCACTGGACCAGATCTCATCTTCAATTGACATCCAGCATCCACTAGTTCTCCAGAGAAAAGAATGCCTGTTGATTCTCAACTCACTTCAGAATTTCTTACAGTTTGATCTTCCCCAGCTCTCTGATGATGTCCAAGTATGGTTTTTAAGGATTAATTAGAGTTCTCTAGGCTTCTTTCCCCAGAGAAAATTAAACTTACCAAGACTTATTACATCCTATATATAATTATAAATATCTTCTTATCCTATTTTATAATCAAAGTTGCAAAGGAGTTGAGAGGCAAGTGCTTTGATCCTGTTTAGAGATTACAAAGACATTCTCCTTAAGTTTAAATCATATTCTCAAGAGGTTAAAGAGAATTGGTGAAAAAATTCAAATCTTCTGATGTCTGACTCCTTCCTGTGTTCTCCATCATACAAAGGTAAGTTTTATAGCCCTCAGAATTCAATCACAAAATAAGAAACCACACCCCTGAGGTAACCACAAGATGCTGATGATATTTAATAACACTCAGACTGAAAGCTACTACAGCTGCCTAGATGAAAACACTGATATGATGCTGATACAAACTTCAAGCAGTTCCCACAGGCATCCAGTCTCTCTCTGGTTCCCCCAAGGGAAGAAAAGGCTAGGGAGGACTGCAAAGGGGTGTGATTTGTGACACCATGTGACAGAGCAGAATGAGAAGGGAAGGTGGTTTGGAATTGAGAGATGTCGAGTACACATGCACCCCCCCATACACACTTGACCCATCCATGCTGTAGGCCTTTGCTAAAGAAACACAAAGAACCATATCCATGAAATATAAACCACTAGGGTGGGAGGTATTTGGTGGTAGAATGCTTACCTAGTGAGAGCAAGGCTCTGAATTCAATCCCCAGTACAGTTAATAGAAAGAAATAACAAAACAAACTACTAAAATTGCTTGAAATAGTGAAAAGTGGGAATGAGCTAGGAATTACATATATTAAATACTGAATTTTTATGATCTTGAAATGATCTGAACTTTCTGTCAGTGCTTTCTAAAATCTGCAATAACATGTCTATTGCCAGGATACTAATATTAATGGATGGGAATTTAATTGAGGATTCGGATTATTTTCCAAAATTGCAAAATTTTGTTTTTCTGTTCCTCATAAAGTTTAAACATTGAGCTCCTCTGCCTCAGATAAAGTTGAAGTCGAAGCCCTCAGCTGTTGCAGCTCAGGTGAAGATTGATCACCCAATTCTTCCATCCCAGGTGAAGTTTTATTGTCCAGCTGTTCCATATCAGGAGGAGTTTGATCACCCAACTCTTTCATCTCAGGTGAAGTTTGAGCACCCAACTGTTCCTTCTTAGGTGAAGGCTGCACATTTTCCTCTTTTTTCTTAAGCTGTGTTTTCTTTGTAATTAAAATTAAAAGCCACAAACATATAAACAAGAGCCAATAAAGTAATATAAAAAGCGGTGTTCTCTTCCTCGCTCTCCATTCTTGCACTTCTTTTGCAGGGGGTGGACCACTGTCAACACTCCCTCCGTGACCATCTCTTGTGCAGTTTGGGGGTTCCCAGTTAGGGTCACAATGGCAGTGGTGTTTGTTGTTGCAGATCCCTTTCATAGCACAGGTCTCTGGTGAACAATCACTTGCCCACAATGACATAGACACACACTTCCGGTGTATGCACACTTGTCCATTACCACACTCTGTGCCATCTTTCACATCACCAATATCTGGTATGGTCATCCCAAAATGATAGTCAGTACTCCAACAGGTCACACCATTGAAGTCAATCCAATGTACAGTAGTGTGACTTCTCAAAGAGGGAATTTCTTTCACGTTCTCACACTGAACTCTTCCACAGAGGAAATCTGATATATTACACATAACATAGTGGTCATCACTGAGACCACAGTTACCAAAGCGGTCACCTCGGCTGTTCATTTCTGTGTAGCAACTCTCCTGTGCACTCCTGGATTCTTTGCCAAAGATCTGTCTGCACTGTTCGTCACGTGCATTGCATCTCTTCTCATGGCAGTAGCCACCGCCCATGCAACGGACCCCATCCTGCACATACACATCCTCTGGACACTCAGGTGAGGTGCCATTGCACCACTCTGGAAGATCACACTCACTGACATTTTCTCTACACACTTGACCTGGTGGCAAGAGAAGGCAGTCTTCGCAACAAAGCCCAGAAGCACATTCACTCCCAAATTTCAGAGTGCAGTTTTCCGAACAACATGGATGGTTTGTACACAAAATTGGGGATCCACAGTCACACTCCTCTCCTTCTTCAACCACACCATTCCCACAGCCAGTCCCCCTGAAGATGTCCTCTTGTTTTGGTGCGTTGAGCATACAGTTCATCAATTTAAAGTTTTCCCACATTTGAGCATAACTGCAGTTGCTGAATCTTGTGCCATCTGATCGTTCTTCAGACATCATACAATGGCGTTGCCCACATTGACATATCCATACATCATGGTACATACCCAGATTATGACCCATCTCATGTGCTATGGTAAGTGAGACTTCATACAGGTCATCATCTGGGAAACTATCCACTCCACATTCCAAACCAGGTATGCATACTGTTGAAGCATAGGCTATGCCAAAATACATACCAAAATTTTGTTTTACCAAAAAATGTGCAAGATCATGTTTTATGCGAGAATCTAGGTTGTCTCTCTTCCAATTGCAAAACTCATACAGGGTTCCAAATATGTTGTTACTCACTTCAAAAAAGTTCTTTTCATTCCAGACTTCAATTCCAAGTAAAATCAAATCAACACCCAATGGACTTAAAAGGGAATGTATGTTATTGACAAGCAAAAATACTTCTTGTATAACAAATGAAACATTACTTTGCTTATAAAGGAATCGCTGATAGTCTACAATCAAAACTGTTTCAAGATACCATGTGTGGGTCCACCAGCCTTCAAAACCACTTTGCCTCAGAATGGAATTATCACGCCTTTGGAGCTTCAGTTGTCGTGCTAGTTCTTCTTCTGTTAGTCCACATCTCATGGGTGGGAATTGTGTCTTCTCTCTGTGCATCTTATAAACCAGATGTTCAAATGTGGCAGAAAGTCTTTTGGGTTTGATTTCATAAACATTGTCATGGATCTCTAACATACCTTGAAAGCCCCCCAAACAGGTGCTAAGAGCAACCAGGGATTCTGGGTCCCCTTCCACATAGCCATCATAGTAGCAGTCACTCTGGACAAAAGGGTGGTCCTCAAGCACAGCACCCTGCTTTGTGTAGGTGAACACAGAGAAGGGTTTGGACACCAGAAGTTTCTTGGCCTTCATGTGGACAATGTGTTTCTTGCCTCCAAAGTGAAGACTGTAGGAGATCCAGTCAGGGGGTCTCAATCCTCTATGGGTGCCAGTAATCCTCAAGGGTATCACTACTTCTGGGAGGCTATGGTGTTGAGAGTGGCCAATCTGGGCCCATCCAGAAAGGAAAAGCAAGATGCCCAGGCAGAGGTGGAGGACAGTGATCCTCATATGCACGAGGGCCTCACCCACAGCCATCATGGTTTATGACTGGAGGCAATGGGGCAGGGCAGGAGGTGCTGTTATCCTGTCTCCTCCCTTTGATTTGGTTGCAAGCAGCACTGACCTTTAATTGGATGTCTTCTGGCAGGGTCAATCCATCAGAGCAACACAACTAAAAGAAAAAATGAAAACAAGGGCAGAGATGGGGTGGCTAAATTATGAAAAGTCTAAGGTGGAGAAGAATAGCAGGGTATGGGTTAAAATGCATTAGTGTTTGGTTTAGGGTATGACTCCATATAATGCACTGGATTTGCTCTTTAGTTTTGGTGAGGTGGAGTCAGACTGTGGGAGTTGAAAAGAATGACAACTGCCCATTGGTTGAAAATTGCCATACATAGACGAAGGACTCGTGGGTTCATGAACCATTCTCTAAATACATGTACAAGTGGGAACATTTTCCCAATAAATATTTAAAACAAGAGTCTGAATGAAAAGCTGAATATATACCTTGTTTTGATGAGGAATTACAATATATACAAATTGACTTGGAATAAATAATAATTAGTTGCCTTTCCTATATCAAATGACTATTTACACACATTACTCAGGAGAAATATACAAAACAATTTTATATACATTACTTTTCTTCATGATCCTTAATATGGGCTTCCATGCAACTAATTATGTTTTGTTTGATCTTCTTCCAATTCTGTTGGATTTCCATGTCAAAGCATCAATTGTCCTTCAAAAATATTGGAATCTGCTCATAATGGATATTTTCAGGCCTTAAAACAAGCAATAGTGGAGTTGGAAGGGGGAATACATAACTTGGGTTGATAGATGTTACTGAAAGGTGTTTTATATGATTACACTCATACACAAAATACTATTTTCAAAATATCTGGCCCTATATAAGGAAAAGTAGATCAAGCTATCTGGAAGAGGAACAGAAATAGGGAGGGTGGGAGCAAAATAAAGTGTCTCTTAATATGAAAAGTAAATCAATGAACCCTGGGAGAATGGAGGAAAGTTTTGGTGCAGATGATGTTGTACCAGAGCATAGGCATCAAAATCCCTGGCATTTCAGGATCCTGAGGAAACTGCTCCAAGATCAATCTTCCCATGGATTTGTCTCAGAAATGACAAAACCTACAAAAATACAGATTAAACAATCATTCTGAGAGTACAAATATCCTATAATGGAAGAGTACAAATGAGAAATCTGATAATAGCACACTTCCTGTCTGATAATACTGATTTGTTACTTTGTTATCAAAGTAGGAAAGATACTGCAGCATATGCAGTTACTGTGCAGCACACCTGGGAAACATCAAAGTATGATACAACCTGGAATAAGTTAATGATATGCAACATAAATTTACACAGTGTTTGTAACAAAGATATATTTTAAGAATCTGTTAGATTTCATTCAATAGTTTCCATATAAAATGCCTATTTGTCTTGACCTAGAGAAAGTATCCATGGTACTTGTGACATCATTAAAGGAATGGTAACATAAAAGTGGTGACATTAAGAACCACAATGCTGGTTGGGGGAGAAAGCAACAATGGCAGCAGAGGAATGTGGAATCTACAATGAGGGATCTAAAACACACTGATCAAACATCACTTTCCATAGTAAAAAATTCAAACACAAAAGAGCACAGATTCAGCACCTGTTGCTTCCTGGACCCAGGACACATTTCACCTTAATTTTTATTTCATCTTGATGTTCTTTGTGTTTTCTCTCTAATATTTTTTTCCTATCACTATGGAATCATCTACTCATGAAACATAGCAGCAGTCTCTCCCCTGTTAACACTTCTTTATGGAGAACTCCTTTTTCCTAGTTAATTTAACCTAATTTTATAAGTCAACATTGGGAAGCCCACCAGGGGAGATGTCTTCCTTTCTCAGAAACCCCTCTGTCTGACAGATCAGATATTCAGTCGTACCTTGCTTTGGTTGCCAAAGCCACTTTAAATCACAAAAGTAGCAGCCATCTCCTTCCACCATTATTTCCTATTCTTCCTAATTCTCTCAACAACCTCCTGATCAGTGCTGCTGAGCCAGAAGGTGTTGGGTGTCTACTGCTACTTTCTTCTCCACCAATAATCTTATCTACGTTCTCGCTGTGTTAAGCAAATCTTCATGACATTTAAAAGGTTGGCATTAAAAGTAGTTATTTGTGGGGGCTGGGGTTGTGGCTCAGTGGTAGAGTGCTCACCTAGCATGAATGCACTGAGCTCAATCCTCAGTACCACAAGCTCCCAGGTGTGTGAGAGTATGTTTCTGTTACGACTTGTGGTCAACTGTCTTTAGCCATTGATCATGTCCTATATCATGTCATCATGCTTGGCCATCTTAACTCTCACATATTAGTTGTCCATAACTTAATCTTAATTAAAAATTATTCATCGGTTTCATAGAGGACACACATAATTTTCCTTCCATGTTCTCCTATTTTTCAAGTTCCCATCACTGATCTTTCATTCCTATAACCCAGCTCAAGACTCCGTTGGTTCAACCCCTGTTGACCGAAGTGCTCAAACCAATCTAGAGGAATGCTCTCACCTTTTTTCACCACTGTGTCAACACACGGCCAATACTTCTAAGGAAATAAATCACAGCAGAGTCTATTTAGCAGGATGGGTAAGAGGGGAAGATACACAGAACTAGAATAAGATAGCCTGATAGCTCAGCCTAAAGGGTGAAGTCAGGAACATATTGATTCCCCCCCCCCCTGGGTTTTTTTAAGGGAATTTTTAATATATGACAAGTAATTTCAAAAGTAGGAGTACATATGGACAAAGCTTAGTAATTTAGGATTTACTTTTGTAAAAGCCTGACAAATACTAATATTTTAATTGAGGTTTGAACATTAAAACATAAATATAAAACATGAAACATCCAAAGTTAACACTGATGTAGCATACCCAACTTGGATTTAGATACTCATCAATTTACATTTTATAGAAATACATTTTAAAATTTTTATCAATGCTTAGAGTATATACTATTCTTCCTACCCGAATCTTCATGAAATTTAAAAGGTTGGTATTAAAAGTAGTTATTTGGGGGGCTGAGGTTGTGGCTCAGTGGTAGAGTGCTCACCTAGCATGCATGCACTGAACTCAATCCTCAGTACCATATAAAAATAAAATAAAGATATTGTGTCCATGTGCAACTAAAAAATTTAAAAATTTTAATAAAAGTAGTTATTTGGAACTGGGGTTGGGGCTCAGTAGTAGAGCACTTGCCTAGCATATGTGAGGCACTGGGTTCGATTCGTCGTACCACATATAAATAAATTAAGTAAAAATAAAAGTCCGTTTACAACTAAAAAAATTTTTTAAAGAGTAGTTTTTTTTTCTTGAATATTCTAAACATGCCAATTTGGATTAACTTTCAAATTTTAAGGGCATAAAAGATACAAATAGAGTACTCAAGAATATGTTTTAATACAGGATAATTCTCTTTACAATCATGACAAAAATACCTTCAATTTTCATACATAAAAAAAGAACTTAAGCAAACAAAAGTTATTTTGGGTCAAGTTGTTTCTTAGTAAGATAATATATCATATGTGAATCAATTTTTCAGCCAACAGCATTCAAAAATAATTTGCATTATTAATTGTTATACATTGCATTTACATAGTGAAAGAAGATGGACAAAAACTTTCAGAAACAAATAAACAACAACAATAAAAACTGACAAGTATTCCAACTCCTAAGATAAGAAGTAGGATATCTGCAAATTTAAAAATTTGAAATGTTGCCTGGAAAATTTTTATGTCTTACTTGTACTCTCAAATTCATTTTAACTGCTTGACATATATAATTTAATACTTCAAAAGACTGTAGCTAAATTAATAATATTTATAGAATGTTACCTCTCTGGGTAGTCATGTTTTATACAATAGTTGTCAATTAAGAAGAAATCACCTGATAGTTTTAATTGCAATCTATGATTGATGAATGTAGTAATAATCTATTCAGTAATTTAAACCAATACAAATAATAATCTGGTAAAGCTCACTGTGCAATCATGTCCCTGGTAAAGCCACAGATTTGACGGATATTTCACTGAGTTGGATTACATGTTTCTACGTGTGTTATTGATCAACCAAAATAGGTATACAGTGTCAAGTTTTTTTTCCTGTATCTTTTTTTTTTTTAAGAGCCGCTCAATAATTTGAGGCAGGGGTTGGTTAGTACAATACAGAGGAAAAGCACTTAATACTAATGCCAGTACTTATCACATTAGGGCAGTAACTAAGGGTATTACTAATTTTTGTATTATTTGCTTTTCTTTAGAACATAAATCAAAGCTATTAACTTGAACTTGAGGTATATACATAATACATACACAACTTTAAGCAAAATACTTTTTTCATAAGTAACATTACATTTTAATATATTGGAAACAGTATCTGTGCTGATTTGTATTTTGACTTAGTGGAACAAGAAGAGAACAATTTGAATCAAACTGTGAAATATATCAAAATAGATGTAATGTTTTGAACTACCAACAATAAAAAAAAGAAGAGAACAATATTCAATTAAGGAGGGATAATATTGATAATAAAGCTCTTAACGTTCAAATTTTCTTCCTCTCCCTTTGTACTTAGCACGGGCTATACATTGTCCTGAGAGGATTCATTGAGTAAAATGTCAAATGCAGCTTTCATACAGTATTTTGGAAGGAACGAATGAGAAAGCAAATTGGAATATGAGACTTCATCTTGTTTGCAAATAAGTGGTTTAAATTTTTCCTCTTGTAGAAAAAAAAATTTAAATCAGTTCATTATAAGTATATCTAAACCATTAATTTTTGCAGTTTTCAGGGAAAGTCCAGCACTTTGTTTATACAAGTCTATGAGAAGAGCTCAGTAGAGATCATCTAATCTTAAATCGTGACATCCATTCAAGTTCTTGGCATAGTCCCTCCCCAGTAAGAGTGCAACCTGCCTGGGTATGCCCCTCATGATCTTTAATAGAAGTTAGCTTCAAAAACTAGGAGATTTATGCTACAGTCCTGCAGTCTTTCACGTCTTATTAGCAAAAAACCGTAATCCAGCTTTTCTTAGGTCCTTAGGCGCTTTCGTAGAGTTCATCTCTAGTTACAGAAATCCTCTCTGTACTGTCCACAACTATTATTCAAAACTCCGTGTTGGTGTAGTAAGTATTCAAGAAAAAAATGCAGAGATTGTTGGCAGCCAATGTCCCACGTAGGAAACGCGTATTATTAATCACTCTTCTGTGTAACTTCCTATTGTAGGGGATGCATGCACAACCTTCACAGGAAACTGGTAAAGGATGGTAGTTTTCCTGCATTGTCCAAACCAACAAGGATCACTTTGTGCAATTGGTGATTGAATAGTCTTCATATCCTGGTGAAGAGAATTCCCCTTCTCAGGCACCAGACTCCCCTCCAGCCCCACAGGCTGTTTGGCCTCCTCTGGCCCAGGCAGAAGGGTGGACAGAGACCTAGAACCTGTCCGCTGTGCGACGCGAGGCCCTTCCATCGACGCCGCCTCACTAGCCTGGCTCAGGGATATCGCGGCCGCTTTGACCGCTAGGAGCCTCGCGGGCCACCGTCCTTTCCCAGGTTCTCTCTGCGGCTGAGGCGGAAGCCGCCAGTCAACCACGCGGGCCGGGTGGGTGCCGGGCCAGATATTGATTTTAAATACTTCCATGTTTTTAATAACCTGTGCCTTTGTTGTTTACATCGTTTCTCAACTTTCTGGTTTTTTTTTTTTTCACTCAATTTTTCTCATCAACATGTTCCCTCAAATGAAAATCAATATTGTCTTTGTTTTTGCTATTTGTTATTATTATCAGATTTCCACCGCGGTAAATTTAAGTGGCAAAACCAAGAATTCTTCACTTAATGCCTATTTAGGACAGGATCAGGTATTTTTCTTTGTCATAGAGGATAGGTGGCAGGGCACCCGGCTGAGGCTGGTCACTACCCACATCTTTCAAGGGAGGAGAGCACTTTGATTGCTTGGGGACATAATTAAGTAAAGAGGCCGCTAACTTCACGAATGCCAAAAACCTACAGGAGTAAGCAAGGTCACTAAAAGACATGTTTGAGGACAGCTTCTCCAAATCATGAGTAAAATTCTAAACAGCTTCTTTGCTGTCCTTCTCTCTCTTTATATGTATTTAAAATTAGGCAAGTGTGTAGATTTTTGTTGTGATGGAAATAGTCATTGGTTACTTGTGTGCCTTGTTGAGCGTGAACAAAAATAAATCTCTCACAATGAATTCTTTTTTGGAAAAAAATATTTTTTAGTTGTAGATGGACACATTTATTTATTTATTTATTTTTATGTGGTGCTGAGGATCAAACCCAGGGCCTCACACATGCAGGCACACTCTACCCCTGAGCCACAACCCCAGCCCCCTCACAATGTATTCTTAAGACCTCATCTTGCAAGCAGGTAATAGGAAAACAAACTGAAAACAAAATTCAAGCCAGCCTTTTTTCACTCATGACATTGTTTTATATAGTGACTCCAGGTGCAAAGACCCTGAGGGAATATAATCTTTTCATTCATCAAGTGAAATAATATTCTGGTAGTACAGAGTCTTCAAAGTTGATTATCATATGCCAAAAACTTCAACAATGCGTCCATCTACCTGTTCTAATTACCACTGACCCTCCCTCTTTTTTGTGTGTGTATGTGGGGGAGCATACTGGGTATTGAACTCAGGAGCACTCCACCACTGAGACACATCCCCAGTCCTATTTTGTATTTTATTTGGAGACAGGGTCTCACCCAGTTGCTTACCACCTCACTTTTGCAGAGGCTGGCTTTGAACTTGTGATCCTCCTGCCTCCACCTTCCAAGCCGTTTGAATTATAGTCCTACACCACGCCACTGCTCATGGCTCCTCACTCTTATTTAATATTAGTCTAATTCAGTGTTTTCAAACTTGAGTAACAATACATTAAAAATGATTCACTGTGTCCCAAGCCAATAAAGTAGAATAAGAAATGATAAAGTGCTTAATGCTCTTAAAGATCTGAATAACTCTCAAGAAATTATGGTTTTTCAGGGTGGTGGTGAAGTAGGGTGGGCGAGTTTGTGTTCATTCATGTCCTGTTTATTTGAGTTTCTCTTCTTTAGAGCTAA
This sequence comes from Urocitellus parryii, assembly GCF_045843805.1. Taxonomy (NCBI): domain Eukaryota; kingdom Metazoa; phylum Chordata; class Mammalia; order Rodentia; family Sciuridae; genus Urocitellus; species Urocitellus parryii. The sequence goes on along the minus strand of NC_135544.1, from coordinate 23,748,138 downwards.
ATTCTTGAATAACTTACCAATAGATGAAGTGATGATTCCCATGATCATTTCTAGGTACAGCCTTCTTTATGTCTCATTTCTAATACCCACCAACAAAGACTTTTTTGAGAACTCTCATGACAAAGAGAAATATGAATCCCTTCCCTTTCAATTGTCTCTCATTTGATTGAGTTCTAGATTGAGCTTCCTAGCAACAAGAATCTTTCAGAATTCAGAGCATGGCAACAACCTCTAATTCCTCTTCACTCTGGCTCCATTGTCTCTATTAAAGCTACGTACTACTCAGTATAAAAGGCCCTGACTTCCTTACTTTCATTGTATTCCAATAACAGTTCAATATGAATAAGACTCATTTCCTTATTCCTATTTGATATTTTCCTCATACACACTATGCACTTTTGCTCAAACCACTACTACCCTGGTCTCAGTTTATTTCAACATTGAATCATACTTTGGAACTGTTGAAGGAATTCAAGTTCCATTAAATTTTGTTTTTGAACCTATTCAGAGACACTCAGACATCAGCATTCATCTACATATTTCTTCCTAAGGCCAATGAATGACTCAGAGACAAAGCATATCTGCAGCTGGATTCTCTTGCCTCCCCCCTCACCCCCAACACACACACACACTAGTTTAGTTTTTTACCACTAGTTCTTAGAGACAAACTTGATTTGATGGTTTTTCATGTTTATTATTTTGCTAGGGCTGTAATAGCAAAGGTATATAATGTAGCTTAACAAGAAAAAGAAATTTACTGTATGACAGTTTTAGAAGCCATAGTCTAACGTCGTGGTATCCTCAAGCCCCTTGTGCCTCTAAAATTGTTAAGGAATGATTTAATTCAGCCTTCTCTCCCAGCTTCTGGTAGTTCCCTGGTCTGCAACCACATAATTCTAATCTCTACTTGCTGTTTTCCCTCTGTCCAAAATTTCCCCCTTTCATATGGACACTGAATTATATCAGAGAACATGGATGCTAAGTCAAAAACTGTCAGAAGAGATAAAGTCATCATGTAGTGATAAAAGGTCAATGTATCAGAGAGATATATGACAATTATAAATATCTCTGTGTAGAACATCAGTGCACCTAAATATCTGAAACAAACTTTGACAGATCTAAAGAGAGAAATAAAAATATAAAAATAGCGAGAGACTTCAATGTCCTGCTTTCTTGTGGCTATAATATTAGGCCAAAGGTTAATAAGTAAATAGCACATGTGAACAACACTATAGAATAAATAAACCTAAGAGACATGAACAGAACATGCCACCCAGCTGCAGTGCATATATATTTTGCTCAATCATGCAGAGAACATTTTGCTGGACTGATCACAAGTTACATTCCAGAAAAAAATCACAACAATTTTAAAAGATTATAATTATGTTAAATATCTCTTCTGACCAAAACAGAATGAAATCATAAGTTAAGAATAGATGGAAAACTGGGAAAATCCTCAACTGTGTGGAAATTACACATTGCAAAACCAATGGGTCAGATGTGAATAAAGAAAAATTTTTTAAATATCTTGAGTCAAACAGAAATGAAAACACAACATTCAAAATATTATAGGATTCAGGAAAAGCATCCTATAATAAGGGCAGTCTATAGCAACTACCCTCAAGGAACTACAAGTGTAGTCTCGAGAACACTAAGCCCAAAGTTAGTGGAATGAAGGACATCACAAAGATTGGAGCAGAGAAAAGATAAAGAATAGGAACAAATCAATAAAGCTAAGATTTTTTTTAAAGTTATAAAGAAAGAATCAAACAACCCATTAGCACCAGGCACAGTGGTATACACCTGAAATTCCAGATCCTCAGGAGGCTGAGGCAGGAGGATTACAAGTTCAAATCCAGCCTTAGCAATTTAGGGAGGCTTTAAGCAACTTAGCAAAACCTATCTCAAAATAAACAATAAAAATGGCTAAGCATGTGGCTCAGGGTTTAAGCACCCCTGGGTTCAATCCCTGGTACCAAAAAACAAAACAACAGACAGACAAACAAAAACCACCCTTTAGCTAAACTAACAAAAAAATGAGGAGGTGTAAATAAAATTGGAAATGTAGGAGAAGACATTTCAACAGATGCTTCAGTAAGAATGTGCTGTTGTAAAGCAAATTTGGCTTCCTTACCTTGCTCTCTTTTGTTCTTTTTTACCATGTGATCTCTTCCCCATGTGCCACTGGCCACTCCTGCAATTACCTGCTGCATGATGCCATCAGCCAGGTTATGTTGCTTCAGAAAGGCCTCAGTAGAGGCTGACATGATGGAGCTGGTTTGGACTTTTAGTCCCCAAACTGAGTTAAATAAACTGCATTTATTTATGATTTACTCAGCCTCAGATATTTTGTTACAGAAAATGATACGATCAGTTATTGCCTATGATAAAAACAGTAAGTTAGCAAAAGAGTTTACAATTTTGAATGGTTTACAGGGACAGAACAGAAGTGATATAGGATGTGATGATTATGATGAGGAGAAGAGAAGATACGAGTAAATTAAAGGAAGAATGAAAGAGAACAATAGAAATCGACTGTTAGCAAAAGAAAGAAGTGAAAAGAGACTTGGGGTTGTGGCTCAGTGGTAGAGCCCTTGCCTGACATGTGTGAGTCACTGGATTTGCTTCTCAGCACCACATATAAATAAATAAGATAAAACAAAGGTCCATTGACAACTAAAAAATATTTTCAAAAAAAATGCTAGAAGTGAGAAAAAGCAACATGAATATGTTTAAATGTCCATAAACCATTAAGCTAACAATTACAGAAAAGAAAAAATGAAAAAAATATCTTGATGAAAAGTTATAAAATTGTTTCTGTTGGAGTTCAAATAATTCTCTGCTACCCTTCTCAGCACTGGTAGGCAGGGACATCTAGAGCATCATGCACCACCCTCAGGGTGGGGTTGCTAGGGTGAGAGAGGTAATTGGGTAAGTGGGGGCAGGGTTTAGGTTTAGGTAGGCTACAGGCTCTTCACTGAACGCCAGTTGGTCTGAAGATTTTAAATGAGCCCACCTTTAGGGCCCACCAAGTGCTGGTTCACACTGGAAGACTGTACTCCAGGGTTCTCCCCTGGGTTCCACTCTTGTGGTGGAAGAGTCAATTCTTAGTCCACTGCCTCACCTGTGGTCCCATATTTCTTGGTCTCAGATTCAGTCTCCAAACTCAATCTCTCCTTCCAGCCCTTTCAAACCCCCAGCCATTATGCTTCTCTCTCAGCGTGTCCCGAAAGCAGTCGGATTGGAGGAGGAGAGGGAGAGCCAGAAGAGTTTCCTCTACCAGTTGTCCCATGTGTAAATCTCTTTCCATGTTTGATTTTCTCCTAGTCCACGTAGGCACACTATATGTCATGCAGTGTGGGTTTGCCAGGCCTGTATTTTGAAACAGACTCAGGTTTTCCAGGAATTGGATCTCTCAGCTGCTGGCTCCTGCATCGCAGCTGCAAAATGATTCCTTCCTCTGTCCTTCAAACAACATAGGAAGAGATGTGGTTTCTTTCCGGTATGAGGATATTGTGCATAGTGCCTTTCAGTGTAGTAGGCATTGTCTTTGATCTCCAAACTCTGTATCTAGACACACCTAAAAATATGGGATCCTAAAGACAATGTGGTATATATATATATATACACACACACACACACACACACACACACACACACACACACAATGGAATATTACTCTGCATTAAAAGAGAATAAAACTATGGCCATTGCAGGTAAATGCATGGAGTTTGAGACTATCATGCTAAGCGAAGTAAGCAAGCCAATCCCCAAAGACCAAATGCTGAATGTTCTCTCTGTTAAGTGGATGCTGATCCACAATTGGGGGGTGGGGGCATGGGAAGAATGGAGGAACTAGGGGAGGGGGCATGAGGCAAGAAAGATGGTGGAATGAGATAAACATAGATACATGTATGACTGCATACATGGTGAGACTTTACATCACGTATAACCAGAGAAATGAAAAGTTGTGTTCCATTTTACACAATAAATGAAAAGGCATTCTGAAAAAAAATGGGATCCTTTAATTCCCTTATCCCTCCATTTTGCTCCTGGAGGTACAGTTCTGGTGGTGCCTCTGGCAGGGGCAGTGAAATATGCACTGGGTGTTCTTCCTTATTTTATTATATCCACCGTCTTGAGTTCCAGATCTACTTTGAGTGCTCAATATTATAACAGTAATGTCCCCACCCCACCCCCCTTTTGTCTTTCACCTTTCCTGTCTCTTTCTTGGTTTCACACCATGGAGAATTCAGGAAAGTGACCTTCTCTATGCTGCCATCTTAAAACTGTTGACTAAAGGCTTTTAAAGAATTGACCTTTCTGAACCAGATTACTCTGTCCAAGCTGACCTTCAACAACAGTTCCATTTATGGGGCCACCTCCATGAGTGAGGAGCAGTGGATGCTAGGGATGACCTATGACTGTTATCTGGTCCAAAGAGTCTCAGCATGCTGCTCATGCAGCCTCCCCTTTTGCTGGCCCAGTGTCTATCATCTTCCTACCATATGTATCATTCAAAGAGCTTTGGTGCAAAAATAATTCATAGGAGAAAAACAAGACAGGAGAGAAAAATCTTGCAATTACATTTAATTTTAAATGCTTAATTATGTCACAACCAAGGTAGGTATGTGATCATTATTGGAAATATGCAAAAATCTGTCTTTTTTGTATTAAATGCTTCTAGTATGGGTCTCAGGAATAATCTGTGGGGCTCCCTGTTTTAATGTAACAATTGCAATTTTAGTTTCTCTGGGAGGCCAGATAGGAAAACCAAAATTTGCACGTAGTTGAGAATTAGATAAAAATGATTTGGTGAGAGGAAGGCTATTGAACTGGAAAGCATTTCTAATACTAAATTAAAAAAAAAGAAGAAGAATGAAAACTGAACCAGACAGGCAATATACAAAACAGGCTGAATTAGGCTTTGAGGTTGAAAAATTTCAACAATTGGATGTTTACTCATCTAATCATGCCATCAATGGAAATAATTTATCAAAATTATTTTTTTAAATATTTTTAATTTTTAGTTGAAGATGGACACAATACCTTTATTTTATTTTATATGTGGTGCTGAGGATCGAACCCAGGGTCTTGCACATGCTAGTCGAGTACTCTACTGCTGAGCCACAACCCCAGCCCTCAAAATTACTTTTAAATCCCAAAAGTTGACATTTAGTGTAGGCTTAGGATTCTCTCCAAGGTACTGGTTTTGATTTGTTAAAAATACAAATCTTAGTATACATTTCTTTTAAAAAGTAACATAAGTACTTTTCCCAAGAGAAACTCTGGTTGAGACACTATACAAAGGAGTTTTTTTTTTTTAATATTTTTTTTAGTTGTAGATGGACTCAATACCTTTATTTCATTTTTATGTGGTGCTGAGGATTGAACCCAGTGCCTTCCACATGCAAGGCAAATGCTCTACCACTGAGCTATAGCCCCAGCCCCAAAGGAGTTTAATAGCAATAAAATTGTGCATTATCATCAGAATGGTAAAGTAATCTTTTTAAACTGAGTGCATATCCTAATCCTATTGTATGAATTAGGGGAATACAATCTTTGAAGTATTGTTAGGGAGATCATCTTGACTAAATTGAACTTGACAGTGTTTCTTTCTCTAGTTCCAATGTGCTGAGACTTGGAGCCCCATATAGAATCATAGAGAATACTGGTTTAAATGAGATTTAATAAGTACATTCCAGCATTAGATAAAGCAACTCAGGGCAATGAAAACTACATTGAGTAACCATCTAACATTTCCTCTGTGTGTGTGTATGTGTGTGTGTGTGTGTGTGTGTGTGTGTGTGCATGCACACACATGTGCACATGTGGTAGGAGTTTGTTGGGGTTTCACATCCTTTTATATTTAAGAGAGTTTGGCACGAATATCTAAGGAGGTAGATACCTATTTTGCAAATGCATGCTGGAAATCTATAGCTTTGCTGCTTGGGCCCTTCATGATCCCAGAAGAGCCAATGATGTGGACTAGAGTTTGAAAGGCACCTCTTTGGTTAGGCAAAGTACAACTTAGCCTGAAAAGCAGTCTTATTGTGGATTCAAGCTGTTCTGCATAGATGAGCTTCTCAGAAAACAGAAATTTGTCCACTTTAGTATACAAATGGGAAATGCCCATGTATATATATGTTGCTATGGTTTGGACATCGTTTGTCCCCCCCCCCCCGCCAGAGGTTCATGGGCTGGAAGGTTGGTCCCCAATGATGAGAGGTAGTGAATCTTTAATTGGTATGTGGGGGGGGGGTAATAACAGTGGAAGGTGAAGGTCATGGGATTGATGCTGTCTCCAGAGTTCTAGCTCTCCTGGGATTAGATTAGTACTGTGAGACTGGTTGTTATAAAGTGAGTTTGGCTTTTTCAGCTCATTCTCTTGCTTCCTGTCTCTTGCTTCCCCTCTCTGCATATATGCTACTCCCACTTATGCCAGCTGATCCAGTATTTAGTGAAATGGCCAGAAGGCTTTGCCAGATGCTGATACCATGTTGTTTGTTCTTTGTGTTTACCAGAATCATAAGACAAAAACTTTTCCTCATGAAGTACTTGGTTTTAGGTACTGTATTATAGCAACACAAAATGGGCAAATAAGCTTTTGTAAATAAGTATTTTTAAATGGACAATTAAACACTTTAAATGGATTTTTAACATAAGTATACAATTTCTTGTTTTCTCAAAGAAGGTAGAACAAAATCTTATTGAATCTTTGGCTCATGACTCTGAGCATGTAACAATTAGAACATTGCTTTGTAATATGTCTTGCCCCAGTAGTTATTGAAGTGGGTGTAGTGAATGAGCACTATAGCTATTTTTTTAAAAAAATTATCAACATGCTTTTTTTTCAATCATGTTTTTAATGAAAAAAATTTTAAAGGGACATGGCTTAGTTTGTGTTCTCTCAAAAGACATGGAACCAAGAATTTGAGTGCAAGAAATTTATTTGGGATAACAAAGGAAGTAGGGAATTAAGACAAGAGATGGGAGCAAAGGTTCCGTTACCAAGAGCAGTGCTACATGGTCAACTGGAGCTTAACTCTTCTTGGTGACTTTGGGAAACAGTATGTAAATCGCTTAGAATTGTCTCACTTAGTGGAGAGGAAAATATGCTATTTGCATGCCATGCTTCATCAGCTTTGATTCAGGTCTTCTCTTGGGGAGTTGTTGATACCTCCAGAAAATGGGTGTTTCACTACTATAACAAATACCTGAGATTATCAACTTAGAAGGAGGAAAAATTTATTTTGGTTCACAATTCTGGAGGTCCCAGTCCAGGATCAATTAACCCATTGCTTTGAGACATTGCACCATGGCAGGGAACATAGGGTGGTGCAAAGCCACTCACATCATGGCCAGGAGTGAAAATTGAAGAAGAGTCAAAGTTCCAACACACCCTTCCATAGCATGCCCCCAACAGTCAGAACACTTTCCACTGGACCCCACCTCTTAAGAATTTCTACCACTTGCCCACAGCACCATGGGCTGGGAACCAAGCTTTCAACATATGGGCTTTCAGTGAACTTTCCAGATTAAAGGTTTAAGAGTGGGCACGCATGCCTTAGTGGCTAGAGAAAGCCTCTATGAACGTCTTGCAGGACATAATTGTCCCTGACTACTCATGTAATAGAACCCTTTTATCCTCATGTATATCAGAGGCTTTATTTTTTTTCCCCTAGAAGAAGAAGCTAAAAAAAGACAATGGAGAATAGGTTACTTTAGATTTTGTGGGACCCTTATTTTACCTTTTTGTAGATGGGTTCCTCCCCTTCTCGGGGTCCAGATCTATTGGCTCAGCATTGCCAAAATTTGTGGAGATGGAAAGCACAGATTTCCCAAGTGTCTTCCTGACCCACACATTTTGAACATGGACATTATTGGGGCTAACTTCTTACATGAAATTTAAATGCCTTAGTGTAGGGACCATATTTCCAACTTCCCATCATTCTACTTAATATATGATATAGTTCTTAGGTTTTCTTCATGGAAGGTGGGAGTCTTTTCAGGGAGTTCCAATGTGGTTATTCTCATAATAAAGGCCAGGGACTAGATTTTGCCAGTTATAGGTATAAAATTTTGAATAGGCCCTTATGTAACGAAGAAATTTCTACCTGGTAGTCCATAGATCTACTGGATCTACTATGACATGGACTTGGGTTAAGGCTTCACACTTTATTTATTACCTAGCAATTCAATTATGGTTTGAGGGCTGCTTCCAAGCTATTACTTCTCCAATCTATCCAGCCTGCCATACAGCAGGCTCTGGGGAAAGAAAAATAAAAAAGCCCTCATTTCCAGCATTTGGATTTGCAGTCAGGATTATCTTTACTATTGAAAGAATAAGAGCCAAGGGGATATGCATGAGAGAGAGGGCCATTACCTGCTACTTTTAATTTTCATTTACTTGACTTTGTTATTTCTTAGCTTACAAATTAAAAGCTAACTCCTTTCTTTTTAAAAATTTATTCTAATTTGTTATTATAACAGAAGAATTTATTTCAATTCAGATTAAATATATATACCACAATTTTTCATATCTTTGGTAGTACATAACATAGAGTCACACCATTCATGTCTTCATACATGTACTTAGAGTAATGATGTCCATCTTATTCTACTGCCTCCATGTCCCCTTCCCTCCCCTCCCTCCTTTTGCCCTATCCAGAGTTCATCTATTCCTCTCATGCCCTCCCATCCCCATTATGAATCAGCATCCTTATATCAGAGAAAACATTCAGCCTTTGGTTTTTTGGGATTGGCTTACTTCACTTAGCATTATATTCTCCAACTCCATCAACTTACCTGCAAACGTCATGATTTTATTCTCATTTAATTCTCTGTAATATTTATATACATATGTTATATATATAACATTTTCTCTATCCATTCATCTACTGAGAGGCATCTAGGTTGGTTCCACAATTTAGCAATTGTGAGTTGTGCTGCTATAAACATTGATGTGGCTGTGTCCCTGTAGCATGCTGTTTTTTAAGTCCTTTGGGTATATATTGAGGAGTGGTATAGCTGGATCAAAGGTGATTCCATTCCCAGTTTTCCAAGGAATCTCCATATTGCTTTCCATATAGGCTGTACCAGTTTTCAGTCCCACCAGCAATGTATGAATGAGTGTGTCTTTTCCCCCACATCCTCGCCAACACTTACTGTTGTTTGTATTCTTAATAGCTGCCATTCTGACTGGAATGAGATGAATTTTTTTTTGCCTTTAGTATATTCAATATTTGACTTGGGCAATAGTTCATCTAAATTCATTTAGTGGGGATGGGGATGTGGCTCAAATGGTAGCGCGCTCGCCTGGCATGCGTGTGGCCCGAGTTCGATCCTCAGCACCACATACAAACAAAGATGTTGTATCCGCCGATAACTAAAAAATAAATATTAAAATTCTCTCTCTCTCTCTCTCTCTCTCCCTCTCTCCCTCTCTCTTAAAAAAATTCATTTAGTGAAGTATAACTTAGCCTGTTATATTAAAACATCAAAAAAGATGCCAAATTAGAAAGCAGGGCATTATCAGAACTTTTTGGCCCATGTACTTTTCTAACTTGCTATTAGACTGTCATATTTAGCATCTTTCCCTTAAGATTGGTAAAACATGCCTAAAGGGGTATTATGCAAGAGATTACACCTTTTGCATTAAGTGGTCCCCTGGGTTGTACTTACTCATGACCAGAAAAAAATAAACTCACTGGCACCAAATACAATTTTGATTTGTATCATTGGTTACAAGAACTTGTGAAAGCCAAAATGAATCTTTGGGTTTATAGACTAGAGAGTAGAGGAATCCTGTACTGCATTTTACATTTCCTAAAATTAGGAAATGTTCTAGCAGCTGAGACTTTTTTGTTTATAATACAAAACTTATTACACTAGGATTTACTTTGTAATATAGTTTACAACCAAATCAATTATGACACACATACACGGGCACTTTAGCTTGAGGGCAAACTTTAAAAACAATTCTGGACCTTTGAAATTAGGCCATAGTATAAAAAAACAGTCCATGGTCTTATATTCAGAAAATTCATACTAAAATATTCTATTTTTTGTAGGCCAAGAAGACTTTACATATGCTACAAGTTTATTATGTGTATTTACATGGCTCTTCTTCCCAAGGTACTTTGAACTTTCACATTATACAGCTCCCCACTTTAAGATTTGCAGGGGTATGAGGCCAGATCACTGTCAGAATAGCTTGTGCAGTGCTGTAAAACAAAAAAAAAATGTATTTTTTTGAAAGCTATCAAGTGCTCAATACTATTTCTATAAAAAATGGTTGGGTGCAACTATTGGCAGACACCTATCCATTGCAATTTAAGAAACAAGGCACCTTATGTATACTGTGCCTTGTTCTAGTAAACTCCAAGGGCTCTTTACACATTCATCACTGTGCAATTTAGTAAAATACAACTATTAAAAATTCACATTCTCTCTTGGCAGTGCATTAAGTTGTTGGCGTGTTACTAGTTTGGCTTTCTGGGACATTAAACTTTCAAATGTCCACCTAGTTTTCAATCCTTGTCTCAGCTAGATGCTTAATCTGATTTACTACACGTAAATCTACTTCTCCATGAATCTTTTACTATATTCCCCCCATAAAAATATAAAAAGTTGATTCCTTTACCATTCCCAATATAAACTTGGTTTTCACTTAAAAGCTATTCAATTGAGAACACTATCAAGTACAGTTATTTTAAGTTGCACTGATAACCACCGTTACATTACAGTGCACACAATATGTAAAACAAATGAGATGAAATTTGATTGATATTCTTACATTAATAAGCAGTTTTACACAAATTGGTCAACTCCCTAGTGAATCTGTAATTTGTTTCAGACCAACTGACAACTTTTTGTAAACTAAATTTAAACATTAGTACTTTATATCATTTTATACTTGGACTTTAAGAAAGGTTTTAAGTTGAAATGTCATTATTTCCTTGTCTGAAGGATTAAAGTTCACAGGAACCCAGTGGCTTGGTGGTTTAGGAAGAACACTTGGTGATGGTGCCTCACTAAATTTGGCTCCAGCATAGTTCTGATTAACTTGAGACTTAAAAAGTAGGGTGGGACTTGATAAGCTAGCATTCCAATTTGGATTACTTGGAAAATTTTTGTTCTTCCCCCCATTTTGCGTGGCCTAGCTATGCAGCTGCTGATGAGTTGTAACCATGTCCTCTTTCTTTTTTTTTTTTTTTATAAACAATTTTCATCTGGGAATTCTGATCCTTGGTCTTCTATTAAGCTGCTGTTGGTTCTTACTACCATTTCTAGATTGAGGGGCTGGAATGTTATTACCTCTCTCCACCACCCATCTTCAGCTTCTTTGTCACCTTTCAGTCTGCTTTTCCGATTACAGGATTTCCACTACCTGTCCTCTTCCTTGCTGCCAAGCCCAAAATAATAGGTGTTGTTTTCTGATGGATCCTTTCCTTTGTCTCAATATAGAAGTTTTCGTGGGCCAATCTGCTGAGTTCAGCCTAGGAGCTGAGGCCAACGTCTGAGTCTCCTCAGCACACAAGTTTGAGAGAAGTCCTAGCGACTTCAAGCTCGGATTGCACGGCTCCCTCTCGACGTCGAAGCCTCCCTCCCTCTCTTTTCCAGGGAGAGATGAGGCAAGGATCTAACAAAGCCCAGGAGCAACGAGGAGCTGGCTGCTGACCACCCGGCGTCTGAGAGCCGACCTTCTTGAGATGAAATCTTAAGAGTAGTTTTGATGTGCATTTCTCTAATTGCTAAAGATGTTCAACATTTTTCATGTATTTGTTGATTGATTGTAAATCATCTTATGAGAAGTGTCTGTTCAGTTCCATGGCCCATTTATTGATTGGGTTATTTATTTTTTGGTGTTAAGATTTGAGTTCTTTATATATCCTAGAGATTAGTGCTCTATCTGATGTGTGTATGGTAAAAATTTGTCCTCATTCTGTAGGTTCTCTATTTACCTCACTGATTGTTTCTTTTGCAGAGAAGAAGCTTTTCAGTTTGAATCCACCCATTTATTGATTCTTGATATTAATTTTTGCCCTATAGGAGTCTTATTAAGGAAGTCGGGGCCTAATCAACATGATGGAGATTTGGGCCTACTTTTTTTTCTGTTAGGGTTAGAATCTCTGGTTTAATTCCTAGGTCCTTGATCCACTTTGAATTGAGTTTTGTGCATGGTGAGATATAGGGCTTTAATTTCATTTTGTTTGCATATGGATTTCCAGTTTTCCAAGCACCATTTGTTGAAGAAGCTATCCTTTTTCAATATGTTTTTGGCACCTTTGTCTAATATAAGATAACTGTAATTATTTGGGTTTGTCTCTGTGTCCTCTATTCTGTACCATTGGTCTACAAGTCTATTTTAGTGCCAATACCATGCTGTTTTTGTTACTGTTGCTCTGTAGTGTAGTTTAAGGTCTGGTATAGTGATGCCACCTGCTTAATTCTTCTTGCTAAGGATTGCTTTAGCTATTCTGGGTCTCCTATTTTTCCAGATGATTTTCATAACTGCTTTTTCTATTTCTATGAGGAATGTCATTGAGATTTTGATTGGAATTACATTAAATCTATATAGTACTTTTGGTAGTATGGTCATTTTGACAATATTAATTCTATCCAAGAACAAGGTAGATCTTTCCATCTTCTAAGGTCTTCTTTGATTTCTTTCTTTAGTGTTCTATAGTTTTCATTGTAGAGGTCTTTCACCTCTTTCGTTGATTCCCAAGTATTTTTTTTGAGGCTATTGTAAATGGGGTAGTTTTACTGATTTCCCTTTCAGAGGATTTGTCACTGATATACGAAAATGCCTTTGATTTATGGGTGTTGATTTTATATCCTGCCACTTTGCTGATTTCATTTTTTAGTTCTAGAAGTTTTCTGGTGGAATTTTTGGGGTCTTGTAGGTAGAAAATCATATCATCAGCAAATAGTGCTAATTTGAGTTCTTTTCCTATCCATATCCCTTTAATTTCTTTCATCTGTCTAATTGCTCTGGCCATTGTTTCAAGAACTATGTTAAATAGAGGTTGTGAAAGAGGGCAACCCTGCCTTGTTCCAGTTTTCAGAGGGAATACTTTCAATTTTTCTCCATTTAGAATGATGTTGGCCTAGGGCTAAGCATAGATAGGTTTTACAATGTTGAGATGTATTCTTGTTATCCCTAGGTTTTTTTTTTTTAGTGTTTTGAACATGAAAGGGTGCTGTATTTTGTTGAATGCTTTTTCTTAATCTATTGAGATTATCATATGATTCTTATCTTTAAGTATATTGATGTGATGAATTACATTTATTGATTTCTGTATGTTGAACCAAACTTTGAATCCCTGGGACGAAACCCACTTGATCGTGGTGCACTATCTTTTTGTTATGTTGTTGTATTCAATTTGCCAGAATTTTATTGACAATTTTTGGATCTATCTTTATTAGAGATATTGGTCTGAAGTTTGCTTTCTTTGATGTGTCTTTGCCTGGTTTTGGAATCAAGATGATATTGGCCTCATAGAATGAATTTAGAAGTCTATCCTCTTTTTCTATTTCATGAAATAATTTGAAAAGTATTGGTATTAGTTCTTTTTTGAAGGTTTTGTAGAACTGAGCTCTGTATCTATCCAGTCATGGGCTTTTCTTGGTTGGTAGGCTTCTATTGGTGTCTTCTATTTCACTGCTTGAAATTGATCTGTTAAAATTGCATAGATCATATGACTAGAAATTTGTCAATGCCTTCGATATTTTCTATTTTATTGGAGTACAAATTTTCAAAATAATTTCTAATTATCTTCTGTATTTCTATAGTGTCTATTGTGATACTTCCTTTTTTATCACGTATGTTAGTAATTTGAATTTTCTTTCTCCTCTTTATTAGCATGGCTAAGGGTTTATCAATTTTGTTTATTTTTTCAAAGAGTCAACTTTTTGTTTTGTCAATTTTTTTCAATTGTTTCTTTTGTTTCAATTTCATTGATTTAAGTTCTGATTTTAATCATTTCCTGTCTCCTACTGCTTTTGGTGTTGATTTATTCTTTTTCTAGGGCTTTGAGATGTAATGTTAGGTTATTTTATTTGTTGACTTTTTTTTCTTTTAAGGAATGAACTCCATGCAATGAACTTTCATCTTAGTACTCCTTCATAGTGTCCCAGAGATTTCAATATATTGTATCAGTGTTCTCATTTACCTCTAAGAATTTTTTAGTCTCCTCATTGATGTTTTTTGCAACCCATTCTTCATTCAATAGCATATTATTTAGTCTCCAGATGTTGGAGTATCTTTTATTTTTTTATTTCATCATTGATTTCTAATTTCATTCCATTATGATCTTATAGAATGCAGGGTAGTATCTCTATCTTTTTGTATTTGCTAAGAGTTGCTTTGTGGTACAACATATGGTCTATTTTAGAGAAGGATCCATGTGCTGCTGAGAAGAAAGTGTATTCGCTTGTGGATAGATGAAATATTCTATGTGTGTCTGTTAAGTCTAAGTTATTGATTGTATTTTTCAGTTCTGTAGCTTTTTTGTTTAGCTTTTGTTTGAAAGATCTATTCCAGTGGTGAAAAAGGTGTGTTAAAGTCACCCAGAATTATTGTGTTGTGGTCTATTTGACTCTGGAACTTGTGAAGAGTTAGTTTGATGAAAGCAGATGCTCCATTGTTTGGGGCATATATATTTATAATTGTTATGTCTTTTGGTGTATGTTTTTCCTGAAATGTCCTTCTTTATCCCTTTTGATTAACTTTAGCTTGAAGTATACTTTATTTGATATGAGGATGGAAACCCCTGCTTGTTCCCACAGTCCATGTGAGTGGTACGATTTTTCCCAAACTTTCACCTTCAGTCAATGGATGTCTTTTCCTATGAGATTAGTCTCTTGGAGGCAGCATATTGTTGGGTCTTTATTTAAAATCCAATCTGCCAGTTTATGTCTTTTAATTGGTGAGTTTAGGCTATTAACATTCAGGGTTATTATTGAGATATGATTTGTATTCCTAGCCATTTTTGTTTATTTTTGGTATTTAATTTGACTTGGTTTCTCCTTTGATTAGTTTTTTCTTTAGTGCAATACCTCCCTTTGCTGATTTTCATTGTTGTTTTTAATTTCCGTCTCTGGAATATTTTGCTGAAGATGTTCTGTAGTGCAGGCTTTGTAAAAAAAAAAAAGTCAAAAAATTCTCTTTTAACTTTTGTCAACTTGGAAGGTTTCTGTTGTTGTTGTAGTTGGACACAATACCTATTTTTTTATTAATTTACTTTTATGTGGTGCTGAAGATTGAACCCAGGGCCTCAAATGTGCTAGTGAGCACCGTTGAGCCACAACCCCAGCCCTGAAAGGTTTTTATTTCATCATTAACTCTAAAGCTTAATTTCGCTGGATATAAGATTCTTGCTTGGGAATAGACAATATGATTGATGTATGTATATTCCATGTATGTATTATATATAAAATGCATTCTACTGTCATGTATGACTAAAAAATAAATAAATGAATTTAAAAAAAAATATTCTTGCTTGGCATCCATTTTCTTTCTGGGCTTGGTATATGTTTTTCCAGGATCTTTTAGCCTTCAAAGTCTGGGTTGAACAATCTGCAGATAACCCAATTAGTTTCCCTGATATGTAATCTGATTCCTTTCTCTCATAGTTTTTAAATTTTTCTCCTTATTCTCTATGCTAGGCATTTTCATTATAATGTACCTTGTGTGGATCTTGTGATTTTGTACATTTGGCATCCTGTAAGCTTCTTGTATTTGGTTTTCCAATTCATTCTTCATGTTTGGAAAATTTTCTGATATTATTTTATTGAATAGATTGTTCATTCCTTTGGTTTGGAACTCTATGCCTTCATCTATACCAATAACTCTTAAATTTGGTCTTTTTATGCTATCCCATATATCTTGAATGTTCTGCTCATGGTTTCTTACCATCTTTACTGTGTGGTCTACATTCTTTGCAAGATTATATATTTTGTCTTCATTGTCTGAGGTTCTGTCTTCCAAGTGGTCTAATCTGTTGGTGATACTTTCAATTGAACTTTTAATTTGGTTCTCTCTCTCTCTCTCTCTCTCTCTCTCTCTCTATCTCTCTCTCTCTTTCTTTTTTGTTTGTTTCTTTCATTTCAAGGATTTCTGTTTGACTTTTCTTTTCCAGAACCTCTATTTCCCCACTGAAGTAATCTTTTGTTTCCTGTATTTGCTTATGTAGCTCTTTATCAAAATGATCTTTTGCTGCCTATATTTGCTGTCTTATATCATCCTTTAATTCACAGAACATTTTAATTATGTACATCCTGAGCTCCTTCTCTGTGATTTGTTCTCCTGTTCTGGCCATGGACTCTAATAATGTAGCATCTTGGTTTGTTTGGGGCACTTTCTTTTCTTGTTTTTTCGTTTGTGTGTCTTCTAGCACTGCAGATCTGAAGTGTTACTATTTTTACCTTATATGTGTGTAGTGGCCCTGCAGGGTTTCAATACCTCTCCTTTAAGGGGAAGAACAATGTTAACAGATTCCAATACAAACAAAATACAACCTTAAATCAAATAGTTGCTATTAAGATGTTTACAGCTTGGTCACATGTACAGAAATGGTGAGTTCAATTATTATCTACAATATAAACAGCAGGTTTGCAAAAGGGTCTACAGTTTCTGATGGTGGACAATGAACCCCAGCGGTGAGGTGTAGGATGAGATGTTGAGAGACAAGGCGGTGAGGATAGTTATTAGATCTTAGGAAGTGTGAAAGAGGAATCTAAAGAAGATGGTTTAGGAGAAGAGAGATGAAGTGATTTGGGGCAGACAAGTAAGTGGGAAGATAATAGAGTACAAAAAACAAACAAACATTAACATTAAGAAAAATAAAAAATGTAAAAATAGGAGAAAAGAGACTATACTACATAACTGTAATATCCTATTCACACATCCCACTCCTCAGTATCCTAATTCATGCAAAGTACTTGGTTTCACATATGTTGGAGAATAGAGGGGGAGGAAAAAAAGAAGGAGGGAAAACCCTCAAATGAAGAAACAAGGATTGTTTTGGTTGGAGATCACTATCTTTTCTTCTTTCCTTCTCACCCAAATAAGTGAGGTTGTCTGTTGTTTGCTGGTATTTCCACCTTCAGAATGGTTAAGGTTACCAGGGTGGTAGGGTTGGTTTTGGGTTCAGGGTACCTGGAAGTGGGATATGGCACATACCCTCCCCATGGGAGATTGCACCCCAAGGATCTCCTTTGGGGCCCACTTGTGTGATATGGACATCTCTAATCTGCCATCTTGGATCTCTAGAAATCAACTCCTTTCTTTATATTTCTCAGAAACTTGAAAAACCTACTGATACTATAAATTAAAAGTGAATAAAATTATAAACCAATAGAATTCATATTGACAGCACTAATTCAATATAATAGATGAATATAGGTGATGATAGTTTGTTAAAACTTAAATGTCAAGTAAAATAATGCATATAATATTGCTAAGACTTTTTCTATTTTGTCTGCTTTTTTTTTTCACAAATGAAGATCCAACTTTTCCTGATATTTTTCTTGTCTTTTTTTTTCAAAAACTAAAAGCTTTCATTTTTATAGTAAAACATAGACTCATTACCTTTGCTTAGCTTGAAAGTATTACTTATTTATTAAGCTTTTTTGGCTCTTACCTTCTTAAGCTCCAACAGTGAAGGTATTATTTTAAGTATTAATACAAGTACTTGAAGGAATATTTAATGTGAATATTCATTAAGCATTTTTATGCAGAACTTGCACTCCCCAATATGAGAAATAGTGCTGTGCTGAGGTGATAGAGAGTATTGGATCCATTGTAAGAATACAGAACTAATGTTGGTCAATATGGAAATCATGGCTACAGAACAGAATATGAATTCTATGAGCCTTGACATTATAAGAATATAGCATTTATAAACATTTATTTAAAAGTTATATAAATATTAAAACCAGGATATTGGGTTATAGAAATACAAAAGCCTAAATATAAGTAATAATTTTGCCATTTTTCATAATAATATTCTACAGTTATTTTTAGATAACTGGATTATCTAAATATTAATAAATAAACACTAATTAACAGTAAGTACTATATAAGGTATCTGAAGTTTCAAGAATGTAATAATGTTTTATAACTTAATATTACTGAAACCATATTAGGAATTTTCCCCTGAATGTTAAAGATTTTTTTAAAAGAAATGTATTGTGCAATAAACAAATATTAACTTCAAATTTACCAATACCTGAAGTTTCATTTCAGAATAATTATCTTTGGTTGAATTAAAGTAAAAGTAAAGTGACTACCATTAATTTTTTTATAACATGTACACCATAATTGCTGGTTCTTAAAACTTTTCCTTCTTCTTTACTCCCTCTCTTTTTTCTGAACATGATAGATTGTTGGAATCATATACTTTCAGGTACTGGTGTTTTGGCCCTATGAGGATTTGGGGGGATTTTAATTTTCTTCTTTTGATTTTGCTGGAAATTTTGTAATTAACAAAAAGTTTTACAGGACAAAATAAAAAAAAGGGTTTCAAAATATGGTACCAATATACTTAATTTCCATTATTTCTTTCTTTGAGTATTTCATGACTTTTGTATTGATCTAAAGATCTGAACATATTTTAAAACCAATCCATAATATTAACCAATGTGATTTCTGGGAGTCAACAATTCCAGGAATAGTGTGTGTGTGTATGTGTGTGTGAGTGTGTGTGTGTGTGTGTGTGTGTGCGCGCGCGCGCTCGCGCATGAGTGCATTTGTGTATGTGTTTGGGGGGTTAATTAATTGAGATGTTTCTCTTCTACTCAAAAACATGGAAGATATTCCTTTTTATTCTGTCTCTATTTGTGGTTAAAGTCCATCACTTCTCTTTGTTTAACCCATGGTTTGATTCTCTGAAATTTAGGGTTAATATTAGTGCCTTTAAAATTAGCCAACTAGAGCCAATAGGATCATGTGACAGAGTGATTATGGCAGAAGGCAGAGAATACTAAGAGATTATTCATCCACATAGTGCTTGACATAGAACTGGATGAAAATCAAAGCTATATAGGGTGGAAAAAGGAACATCTTCCTACACTAATATTTTCTATCCCATGGACAATTAATTGACTTTGAAGTTCAATGTCCTGACTTTCACTTTTTGCTAATAAATGGGCAAGAAGGAACAAGACCCTTGCAACTCACCAATTCCTAAAATGTCCATATAGCTTAAATACTATTTTACCTAAAGTTTAAGAATCTGACTCTGCAATTCCAACCCTTGGTTTAACCAGTTGAAGTTTTATTCAGTCATAGAAGTTTAAATGTCAGAACTTATGAAGATACATTCCTATGAAAAATAACTATATGCCTGGAATTTCCTGGTGTGTAGTTGGTCCAGAGAAGTATGTTAAGTGATCTCTTCCTGTTGTCTCAGGATTGCAGTTAAAAGGTAAGATTAAGCAGAAATGGCTGAGTATCCCTCATTCTAAATTCAGAGAGATTAGAAGTTGGGCCTTATCCTTCTCTACCAGTCTGAGAAGATCTGGGTATGAGATGTGGGCTCTGAAAGCATGAGATGCATGGATTGAGGCTTACCACCTTTGTCTAAAGTCACAGATGATGCCCTACCCCCCAAAATATAATTTTTGGAACCAGGGAATATTGGTGTTTAATTCTCTTATCGATAAAAACCTGACTAACAGGAATGGTGATAACAGGAACTAACTGCAGGTATAAGAGAATAGAGGAAGGATATTGATGGGCTGCCATGCTCCATGGGGGCTAAAACTCCCCCCTCAATCCTTGTTGAGTCCCTTGTTTGAGAAGGGGACAGTACTTGATCTTCTGACCCACTGATCACAGAACTGGCTTCATAAGGTAGACTGGGAGTATTTCCAGGACCATGACACTGTTGGGAACAAAGAGATGGACATATGAGGGCAAAGTGATATGAAGTTTCCAACTAGTTGAAAGTTGTAACCAACTCTACAAAGGACCTATCAGAGTTAAACAATGCTTCTCCAGAGTGAACCACTCTCTATAGCCATTTATACTTAGAAAATGAGCTAGACCAGCCTTATAGTAATTCAGGGGAAAAGATTATAATTTAAAATCTAGAATCATAGATTTCAATAATGAGAAATCTCTGTCCTTGCTGGTATCATATAATAACTTTGGGAAACAATAAGGTCATTTCATTATATATTAAATATATAGCAACCATATGAGCCAAACTTTTCCCTTATAGGTATTTATAAAACAGAAACAAATACCTACATCCATACAAAAACTTGGATTGCCAGATACTAAAGCACATGAGTATATTGCCAGTTATTAAGGAGGTCGAGGCAGGAGGATTGTAAATTGGAGGCTACCCTTGGCAACTCAGTGAGACCTGACTAAAAATCAATTTTAAAAAAAAAGTCTTAAAAAATGGCTAAGGGTATAAGTCAGTGGTAGAGGGCTTACCCAGCTTGTGAAAGGCACTGGGTTCAATCCCTAGTCCCACAAAAACAAACAAACTTGATACAAATGTTCATAGTAACTTTGTTTGTAATAACCACGAAGAAAGATGATAAAATGTTCAGCAACAAGTGAATGGATATAAAATTGTAGTATAATTATGTAATTTAATATTATTCAGTAATAAAAACAATTGCACTATTGAAATACAGTAACAGGACGAATTTCAAAAAATTAATGGCAAGTGAAGTAAACCAACCAAATAAATAACTGTATACTATATATTAGAAGGAGGATACAGGAAGGGGTAGGAGCAAGGACCACAGGAGGCAAGAGGAAAATTTGGGTGTTAATGGATCCATGAAACTGCGGTTACATTCAACATACACCATTGTTTTGATTGTCGTAATTTCCATCAATGCTTACGTGTATTAAATTTATCAAACTCTATAGTTTGAAGTGCTATTCATTATATACTAATGACACCTTTAAGTTAAAGATATGGAAATGAGGCTACAAAAGTTGAAATGAGGCTTATTTACTTATCAAAGTTATTGAAAAGTTATGGAATTGAACTGAGGAGAATTAGGAGAGTCACTCCTTACACAGAAATGGGTTAATTTAACAAATACAGTTGGGAAAATGTCTACGATTTTTATTTGCTGAACTGAAACTTCACAGTGAATCCTTTACAAAACCAGAATTTTTGCATCTACATTTATTAGAGATACAGGTCTGTAGTTTTAATTCCTTGATATGTCTTTGTCTGGTTTTGTTATCATGATGATACTAGCTTCATAGAATGAGTTTGGAAGGGTTTCTTCTTTTTCTAAAAAAATTAAGAAAATACAGCATCCATTTGTGCTCAAAACACTAGAAAAACTAGGGATAGTGGGAACGTACCTCAACAGTAAAAGCTATATATGTAAACCCAAGTCCAACAATCATCTTAAATAGAGAAAATTTGAACACATTTCCTCTAAGAACTGGGATAAGACAACATGCCCTTTATCACCACTTATATTCAACATTGTCCTTGAAATTCTATCCAGAGCACGTAGAAAGAAGAAAGAAATTAATGGAATATGAAAAGGAAAAGAAGAACTCAAACTATCCCTATTTGCCAACAACATGATTCCATATTTAGAAGATCAAAAAATTCTACCAGAAAACTTCTAGAGCTCATAAATGAATACATTCATGTAGCAGGTAATAAAATTAATACTCAAAGTCAAATGTGTTCCTATACATCAGAAATGAATTAACCAAAGGGAAATTTGGAAAATTATCCCATTTACAATAGCATCAAAAAAGTATTTTGCCATCAATCTAATAAGAGGTGAAATACCCCTAAAATTGATAACTACAGAAATCTAAAGAAAGAAATTGAAGAAGACCTTAGAAGATGTATAGACCTTACATGCTCTTGGACAGGCAGAATTAACATTGTCAAAATGGCAATACTACCTAAAGCATTATATAGATTTAATGCAATTACTATTAAAATTACAATGACATTCTTCATAGAAGTAGAAAAAGTAATCATGAAATTCATTTGGAAAAATAAGAGACCCAGAATAGCCAAAGTAATCTTTAGCAAGAAGAGTGAAGCAGGAGACATCACAATACCAGACACTAAATTATACTACAGAGCCATAGTAACAACAACAACAACAAAAAAACACCATAGTATTGGCACAAAAACAAACATGAAGACCAATGGTGCAGAATAGAAGACACAGAGACAAACCCACATAAATATAGTTATCTCATACTAGACCAAGTCCCCATAAATATACATTGGAGAAAAGACAGCCTGTTTGACAAATAAAATTAAACCCCTATATCTTACCCTGAACAGAACTCAGCTCACAGTGGATCAGGGACCTAGGCTTTACACCAGATACCCAATGTTTCTAGAAGAAAAAGTAGACCCAGATCTCTACCATGTCAGCTTAGGAACTGAATTCCTCAACAAGACTCCTAAAGTGTAAGAAGTAAAATCAAGAACCAATAAAAGGGATAGTATGAAACTAAAAAGCTGCTTCACAGCAAGAGAAACAAGAACGTGAAGAAAACCTACAGAATGGGAGAAAATCTTTACCACATATATCTCAGAGCATCAATCTCCAGGATATGTAAAGAACTCTAAAAAACTTAACATCTAAAAAAAAATAACCGAATCAAGAAATGGGCTAAGGATCTAAACAGATACTTCACCAAGAAGAAGTATAATCAATCAACAAATATCTTAAAAAATGTTCAATATCTCTAGCAATTAGAGAAATGCAAATCAAAACTACACTGAGATTCCATCTTACTCCAGTGAGAATGGAAATTTTCAAGAATACAAGTAACAATGAATGTTGGCATGGTTGTTGAGTAAAAGGTGTATTCATACGTTGTTGTTGGGGCTTCAGATTGGTGCAATCACTCTGGAAAGCAGTATGGAGAGTCCTCAGAAAACTTGGAATGGAGCTACCATTTGACCCAGTTATTGCATTCTTTGGTTTATACCCAAAGGACTTAAAATAAGTATACTACAGTGACTAAGCCACATCAGTCTTTACAGTAGTTCAATTCACAATAGCTATGAAACCAATTTAGATGCCTTTCAACAGATGAATGAATTAAGAAAATGTGGTATATATACATAATGGAATATTACTCAACTGTACTGAAGAAGGAAATTATGGCATTTCCCAGTAAATGGGTGGAACTGGAAAATATCATCCTAAGTGAAATAAAGCAATCCCAAAGAATCAAAGGTCAAATATTTTCTCTGATATTTGGATGCTAATTCACTGTAAGCATTGGGTTCTATTGAAGAATAGAGGTACGTTGGATTACACAAAGGAGAGTGAAGGACAGGGAGGGGACATAGGGGTGGGAAGATCAGTGGAATGAATCAGACATTATTACTTTATGTGCATATATGATTACACGACCCATGTAATTCTACATCTATACAACCAGAAGAATGAGAAGTTACACTCCATTTTTGTATGATATGTTAAAATGTATTCTATAGTCATGTATAACTAATTAGAACAACAACAACAAAAAAGAATTGTTTGAAATTTGGGATACATTCTCTCACAGAGAGGGTATCATCCTTGATGGATGAAGTTCCCTTGATGAATCTGAAAGTTTGCAGTCCAAATGAGGCTGATCCATTAAGAAAAAAGTCAAACTAGCTTGGTTTTTGAACATAGGTGAATTGGAGCAAGGATGGCCAATCATGTTATGGTTATTAATCAATAACTTTTTTTCTTGATAGGCATTGGAATTCTTTGAAGTGAACATTTTCCTAATAGTGTTTTGTTTTCTTCTGGAATGAGAGTAGATACTCGACAGGAGGAATTAAAACCAACATCCTGGCCAAGCTCATATTTCATTAAATCATCAGGTATATATATCCAAGAAGAAAGTGTTTATTCTTTGTTGTTTCCCATGATATTGGCCTCTTCAACCCATGCTGCCTAATAAACACTGTACTTCACTTCTTTTTTTTAACAATTATTTTTTTTAAAGAGAGAGAGAGAGAGAATTTTATTTATTTTTTATTTTTTTCGGCGGACACAACATCTTTGTTTGTATGTGGTGCTGAGGATTGAACCCGGGCCGCATGCATGCCAGGCGAGCGTGCTACCGCTTGAGTCACATCTCCAGCCCTGTACTTCACTTCTAACTGCCTTCTTTGGTTCCTTTAATAGTCAAGACCATGGACTCCAAACATATTAGAATAGATGGAATCAGCAGTGTGTTCTCAGTGTGTTGGCTGTAGACTGAACTTCTTCCAACAATCTTCTATAAGTATTATTTCATGGAAGTAGAGTCTGTTGCCAAATTGCTCAGACCTCCAGCCCACTTTTCTTGATATCATTGGAATGCATTTGAGACTGTCATTATGGTTTATAGATATGGCATTACTGAATTTCTCAAAGCAACATTCCAGAATCTGTGTCAATTAGCACTGTCTTGGGAATGTAAGGTGTCTGGTGAATTGCAGGTCTATGACAGGACATTGTGCCAAGTACATATGGGAGAGAAGATGATCTGTTTATCTCAGTAGGAAAATGACCATGCAAAGCATTTACTCAAGCTGTTTGGTTTTCTTTAGAAAACATTTATGTCCTTAAAAGTAACATATCAATATTTTTTAGAGAAAAGAGAGAGAGAGAATTTTTTAATATTTATTTTTTAGTTTTTGGTGGACACAACATCTTTATTTTTATGTGGTGCTGAGGATTGAACCCAGCGCTCTGCACATGCCAGGCGAGCATACTACCGCTTAAGCCACATCCCCAGTCCACATATCAATATTTTTGTAAGAACTCTCTCTGAACAGTAAATGATGATGATGTTTAAAAAAAAGTATTGTACCTTTTGCTCATTTAATTTAAATGGAACCCGAGAGAGAGAGAGAGAGAGAGAGAGAGAGAGAGAGAGAGAGAATTCAAAGAGTACAATTATACCCATATCTACTCTTTTACTCAGTGTGTTTATGACCCGTATTCAGCATGAGATAGAGGATGAATCTGCTCTTCATTCTTTAGCTGGTCTTACATCTTATATGTATCTAGTCTTATAATACCAAGTATGATTCTGGAGCTTAATTGTGCATATATTTGATACAAGATGGTGTCTAATACAATCCGACTAAGTTATACAGTGTCAACCAAAAAAAGCACTGATAATTTCCAGTGTTGAAAAAAATTATTTTGTTATATTAAATAAGAGCTTTTCTGCAATGAGGAGGCCATAGGTATCTTAACAGCACCATCCTGAGCAATGTTCATTCTTATAAGAAATGCTCTTCCTTTGCCTTCCATGCTCTCTACTTAACCTAAAACCAAGGAAAGATACAATGTTTTTGTAATATATACCATTCACAAGTGTCATTAAAAGGGATTTGAGGAGTTAATACAGTTTCCTCTTTGAGCATTTGTCTTAAACTTCATAGCTGATTTGTCATGTTGGTTGACATATTTGAAGGATGATTTATTTTCTTTAAGGAATGAAATTTGTTTTTTTCTTTTTGGTACAAGAAACTGAACTCAGAGACACTTTACCACTGATCTATATTCACATTCCTTTTTTTATTTTAAAAAAATTTAAAATGATGAGATAGGAAATAAAAGAAATTATTGTTATTTTCTCTTAATTATAATGTTTTCTTTTTGACCAATATCCATTTTGTGTGAGAATCAAAATATACCTCAGTTTAATTTTCACACAGCTGATATGGTGCTTTATAATAAAAGAACAAAAATGCAGATGAACATTATGTATTTCCCTCTTGATTTACTTTTAATATGATGTAGAATATTGAAGTTTGATTATAATTTGTTACACAGTAATAATTTGGTTCAACTTACATATTTTTGCTAAAAACAAAAAATAGCCTCTGTGTAGATAACTCCTTCATTAACATCAAGATATATTTTTATCTCTAAAAAAACTGTGGCAGGCTGGCCTTTACTTGCCATTCTCTTCCTCAACCTCCTGAATTGCTAGGATTATAGGCATATGCCTCTTGCCCAGCCTAAGCAGTATAATTAAAATATTTCTATTTTGTTTTATTGTCCAACTTTAGCAATAACTTTATACTGAAAAGTATTATTTCATGGTTGTTCCTTAAATAGTTTCATCAGAGGGATTGTGGCACTTTTTCTTTTGTTACTGTGAGAGTTTTCATGGCCTTCTGCAAGTCTTTGACAAAGTTTTGTGATAAACACAGCCCCAGGGACTGTGGGTGATAGGATCGCTAATCTAATAAAAAATGGCTCAAATATTCTTCACTACTTGGTGTGCAAACTAAATTTTCAGACATTTTGTCACAACAAATATTTGTTGGAGTTTTCTTTATGCTATGTGTTGGTTTGTTAATTATAAATATACAGAAGTAGAGTATTTTAAGATATTACTTTATTAATTAATATATCATTCTTGGTTTATTATTTTAAAATAATAGATCATTTGTGATTGAATACAAAAAGAATAAATGTCCACAAATTGTGATTAAAAATGAAAATACTCTGCACACAATTTTTTATGGTCCATTAAATTTCCCTTATGACAAAACAAAATCTACAACATTTGAACACTCTTTTTAAGTATGTACCTACATAAACAAGGTAAGAGGCTATTTCTGAGCTTGTATTAAGTAACACTTTTGGATTATTTTCATTATTTTTATTTTGCTGATTTATGACTTTTTAAGATGGCATATAACTGTGCTACCTCAGTTGTTCTCAAACTTGTGGGCTCAAGTGATCTTCCTACCTCAGCCTCCTATGTGGCTGGTACTACAGGCATGTGCTGCCTCCCCCAATTTAAGGTTATTTTAATGTGATGCTTCTATTATTACTCCCAAGAAGAAAGGGGGCAAGTGACAACCCAAGGTGTACAGGACAAGGGAAACCTGAGATTTGTATGGTTGAAGCTCAGTGTTACTCCTGTGCATTGGTCATACTATGCTCATAGAAACCTAAAACCAATGCAAATCCTAGCTTTGCCCAGTACAGTATTTCATCTTCATGAAAAGATGATCTGGGATTTAAAATGTCTTTCACCAAGACTGTAACACAAGAATAGAAAAACTAACAAACAGACCCCAAATTTCTCTACTGTATCATTTGCCAAATGATTCTCAAAGTAAGCCCCATGACATTGCCTGTTTGCAGGTAAAAATGTTTGTGCTATATAAGAATAGCTACTGCTGCTCTTGTTTTTGGTTTCTGCTTCCATGGAATATTTTTGTCCATTCTTTCATTTTAAGTCACTGTGTGTCATTACCAGCGAAGTATATTTCTTATAGGCAGCATATTGCTGAGTCTTTGTTTTCCCTGTTCAACCTGTATCAATCTTTTAAGTAGAGAATGTTACCCATTTACGTTCCAACTTGTTATTGCTAGGTAAGAACTTAATCCTGTTGTTTTGTTAATTTTGTGGTTGTTTTGTATATTCTTTGGTTCTTTCCTTCCTCTCTTGTTCTTTGTGCTTTGTTGATTTCTGTATTGATAAGGATTGGTCATTTTTTTGTTTTCTGTTTATCTGAACTACTATTGTTTTATACTTTCTTACATTTTCTTGAAAGTAGTTATTATCCTTTTATTTTGATGTAATTTTGATGCATTTATTGTAAGGCTGGCCTAGTGATGATGATTTGCCTCAATTTTTGCTTGTCTTGGAAAGATTTTATTTCACTTTCCGTACTCTTGATTGGCAGGCTTTTGTTTTATTTGGTTTTTACTTTTAGGGTTTCAAAGATATTGTCCCAATCTCTCCTGTCTTAAAAGATATCTACTGAGAAATTTGCTGCTAGTAAAATAGAGACTTTTGTGTATGTGCTTTGATGCTTTTCTATTGTCATTTTTAGAATTCTATGCCTTGGACTTAAAATATTTGACTACACTTGTCTCAGAGAGTAATTGATTTGGCTGAATTTTAATTGGGTCCTTTAAGCTTCATATGTGAGGTTATCCGCATCTTTCCCAAGATTTGGGAAGTTTTCAGCTAGCATTTCAATAAAAAATTTTACTATACCTCTCCTGTCTTTTTCTACTGGATTCTCTATACTATGAATGTTTTAATTCTTAATGGAATCTCACAAGTATCTAAGGCTTTCTATATTCTTTTTAATTTTTCCTTCTTCATACTTATGTGGGTGGTAAGTTAAAGAAGAGAGAGAGACTGAGTTATTTCAAAAGTCCTGTTTTCAAGTTCAGAAATTTGTCTTCTGCTTGACCTATTCTGTGGTTATTGAGAATCTCACTTGCATTTTTTTTTACTTCATTCATTGAGGTTTCAGCTCCAAGAGTTCTTTCTAATTTTTCTTTTTTTTTTAATCTTTGTTTATTTGTTTTTATGTGGCGCTGAGGATAGAACCCAGGGCCTCATACGTGCTAGGTGAGCGCTCTATCGCTGAGACACAACCCCAGCCCCTCTAATTGTTTCTTAATCATGATTATTACCCTTTGCTGAATTTCTCATTCATATCACATGTTGCTTTCCTGAATTCATTGAAATGTGACCCTATATTCTCTTGTATCTCATTGATTTTGTTTAAAATCATTATTTTGAATTCTTTCTCAGGCAATTTGTTGGTTTCATTTTCTTTTGGCACCACTGGTAGACAGATATTGTGTTCCTTTAGAGATGTCATGTTTCTCTGCTATTTAATGCTTCCTATGTCCTTATGTTGATATCAGTACATCTGATAAATCAATTGCCTTTGCTATTTATGAGATGGCTTTCATAGCAAAAGACTTTATGTGGTAATGTGTCCTAGGATGTTGTTTGGGTAGGCTGATGATGGCTTTGATTAATGTTGGGAATGTAGTTTCTTCAGTTCTAATCAAGACCAATGATGCACCCATGAATGTCTTGGTGAGTAAGGCTAGACAGGATTGAGGGATTGTTCATTTAGCTAGAGTGCAGCTTTCTTAGGTACAGTGGGTTCACTACCAGCTCTGATTGTGGTACATGAAGTTGCAATTGTGGGATATCTCTCAGTTTCAGCAGGTCACAGAATGGTGGGGCTACTCTGGCAGGTCCAAGCAGACAAGGTACAGTTGGTTGGCATGTCAAGATAGGCAGAGCACCTATAAAATCTGAAGGCTGTATGGGAAATAGGATTCTTCCATTGGCCTTGGCATGCATGGCATGGTACTCTTGACAGTAGGAACAGGGTATCTGTTAGTGTCTAAGTGCTATAGGGTGGCTGGACTGCACCAGTGGTACAAAGAATGGTTCTTTTCTGTGTCTTAAAGGTTTAAGGTACCTTTGTGGGTCAGTGACAGGTCAGCCATTCAGGAAAGGACTCCTAGGATGTGGGTAGTTGGGATGGATCACTCAAATTATTTACTGGGGCCACAAGACAGTAGACTAATCTACTCTGCAACTTCTATGGCTCAAGGGTGTAGGCTGGACCAGGTTTGCAGGCCTCAGGAGGTTAGGAAGGACCATGTAACTACTTCCTGGGATTGGGTGGGCTATGGCATTTGAGTGCAGGCCACCCTGTAGATTTCTGGAGAAGAAAGAAGGAGGATTGACAAAACCATATGGTTAATTCTCAAGTGCCAAGTAATCTGAGTTGCTAGTGCAGGCCATCAGGCTGCTTTGTAGAACATGGGGTGGACAGGCTCTCAAGGTGTCATTGTGCAGCATGTTTTGGGCAAAGAGGTTACATGTGGATCAGGCTTTTTCACCAGGATGATGAAGTGGCAAGGACACACAGCAGCTCTGCAAACTGGGCTCAGCTGAGAGCTGTTATACTCAATTATGAAAGAAAGAATGCTTTTCCTGGAGGATCAAAAATAAGACAAGGTTGTCTAACTTTTTACACTTCTTCAGTTAGTGCTAGGAAGAAAAGTAGCACTTTTGCTGTGCAACTAAACAAAAAATAGTAATAAAACAATCCACACTGGGAAGAAAGAAGATAATCTCTATGTAGATAGCATGATAGAGCATGTCAAAACCCCTAAACCCTCAACAGAAAAGCAGATGTAATAAGTGAATTCATCACGGCTCAAGGGGATTGAGTATAACTTCTGACCAAAAATAGGTTATACAAATACCACTCTGAATATCAATAAGGAGATAAATTATATCAAAGAACCAAATGGAAATTCCTGAAATGGAAAGTATAATCACCAAATTTTTCAAAAATCATAGAGGAGATCAGGAGAAGATTTGAATAAGGAGAAAAAAATATTGGCAAAGTTGAAGATAGAGATGACAAAATCTGAAGAAATAGAGAAGCAAAACTAATAAATCTCTTGCAAAATATATAATCCAGTATGGAATAGTGGGATAAAATTGTGCTTCAATTTATAAATATTGAAAACAGCCCTTTGAACATTATTTGGATGAAATTTTCTTTTCCCTTGCTCTGCACTTCAATAATAGGAATTGTGTAATTTTTCACATATTCCACACTCTTGTTACCTTCTTATTTTCATGGTCTCTTTTTATATGCTTCACTATGGGCCCTTTTCCACTGACTTGTCTTCCAATTAAGTAATTTTGTATATCTGATGAAAATTTTAAGCAGTTCTCACAAGTATCCAGTCTCCCTTTGGCTCCCCTAAGGGCTGAAACTCCTAGGGAGGACTGCAAAAAGGTGTGATTTGTGAGTTTCCTCTTTCCATTTCACAGAGCAGAGTGAAAAGGGAATGGGTTTGGAATTGTGAGATGAATAGTACATACACACAATCACACACACACACTCGATCCATCAATGCAATTGGTGTTTGCTCAAGAACTACAACTATTTCCATGAAAAATATTTGGTGGGTGAACGCTTGCCTAGTTGGTGCAAGGCTCTAAATTCAATCCCCAGTACAGTTAAAATAAAGAATTTTTTTTTTAAAAAAACACTAAAATTGCTGAAATAATGAGAGGTGGGAATGTGCTAGGAATTACATATATTAAACAATGAATGTTTATGATACTGAAGTTCTCTGGAACTTTATGCAGTAGTTTTTAACATTTGCAATAACATTTCTACCACCAATATATTAAAAGTTAATGCAGTGGAAATTTCATCAAGGATTGGGATTATTTTCTGAAAAATGCAAAATTTTGGTCTTCTGTCTCAGGTAAAGTTTAAACATTGAGTTCTTCTGCCTTAGGTTAAGGTGAGGTTTGAGCACCCTGCTGTTGCTTTGCAGGTGAAGTTTTTTTACCCATCTCTTTCTTCTCAGGTGAAGGTTTCACATGTTTCTTTTTTTTTTCCTGGGTGGTGCTTGATGCATCTTTATAAGCAAAAGTAACAAACTCATAAACAAAACCAAAAATGGAAATAAAAAAAAGGTCCCTTCCTCTTCTCCATCCATTCTTTTACTCTTTTCCCAGGGGGTGGGCCACTGTCAACACTCCCTCCATAGCCTTTTTCTGTGCAGTTCGGGGGCTCCCAGTTAGGGTCACAATGGCAGTGGTGTTTGTTGTTGCAGATCCCTTTCATAGCACAGGTCTCTGGTGAACAATCACTTGCCCACAATGACATAGACACACACTTCCGGTGTATGCACACTTGTCCATTACCACACTCTGTGCCATCTTTCACATCACCAATATCTGGTATGGTCATCCCAAAATGATAGTCAGTACCCCAGCAGGTCACACCATTGAAGTCAATCCAATGCACAGTAGTGTGACCTCTCAAAGAGGGAATTTCTTTCACATTCTCACACTGAACTCTTCCACAGAGGAAATCTGACTTATTACACCTCACATAGTTTTCACCAACGAGACCACAGTTACCAAAGCGGTCACCTCGGCTGTTCATTTCTGTGTAGCAACTCTCCTGTGCACTCCTGGATTCTTTGCCAAAGATCTGTCTGCACTGTTCGTCACGTGCATTGCATCTCTTCTCATGGCAGTAGCCACTGTCCATGCAACGGACCCCATCCTGCACATACACATCCTCTGGACACTCAGGTGAGGTACCATTGCACCACTCTGGAAGATCACACTCACTGGCAGTTTCTCTACACACTTTACCTGGTGGCAAGAGAAGGCAGTCTTCGCAACAAAGCCCAGAAGCACATTCAGCCCCATTTTTCAGAGTGCAGTTTTCCGAACAACATGGATGGTTTGAACACAAAGTTGGGGATCCACAGTCACACTCCTCTCCTTCTTCAACCACATCATTCCCACAGCCAGTCCACTTCAAGATGTCTTCTTGTTTTGGTGCACTGCGCAAACAGTTCATATATGGAAAAGTTTCCCACATTTCAGCATAACTGCAGTTGCTGAATTTAATGCCATTTGATTTTTCTGGATACATGATGCAAATAGGATCCCCGCATATACATTCAGGTTCATCATGCAACATACCCAGATTATGACCCATCTCATGTGTTATGGTAAGTGCAAATTCATGTAAATTATCTCCCAGGGCACGATTCACTCCACATTGCATACCAACATCACATACACTTCCCACATAGGCTAAACCAAGATGTATTTCAAAATCTTGTTTTGCCAAAAAATGTGCAAGGTCATTTTTTAGGCGAGGATCAAGACTATCTTTCTTCCAGCTGCAAAAGTGCTGCAGGACAGTATATATGTTGTTACTCACTTCAAAAATGTTCTTTTCATTCCAGACTTCAATTCCATGTAAACTCAATTCAACGTCCACTTTACATAAAAGGGAATGTACAGTATTGCTAATGACAAATAATTCCTCTATCACAAGTGAGACATTACTTTTCTTATAAAGGTATTGCTCATAATCTACAACAAAAACTGCTTCAAGATACCATGTGTGGGTCCACCAGCCTTCATAACCACTTTGCCTCAGAATGGAATTATCACGCCTTTGGAGCTTCAGTTGTCGTGCTAGTTCTTCTGTTAGTCCACATCTCATGGGTGGGAATTGTGTCTTCTCTCTGTCCTTCTTATAAAGCAGATGTTCAAATGTGGTAGAAAGTCTTTTGGGTTTGATTTCATAAACATTGTCATGGATCTCTAGTGTTCCTCGAAAGCCCCCCAAACAGGTGCTAAGAGCAACCAGGGATTCTGGGTCCCCTTCCACATAGCCATCATAGTAGCAGTCACTCTGGACAAAAGGGTGGTCCTCGAGCAGAGCACCCTGCTTTGTGTAGGTGAACACAGAGAAGGGTTTGGACACCAGAAGTTTCTTGGCCTTCATGTGGACAATGTGTTTCTTGCCTCCAAAGTGAAGACTGTAGGAGATCCAGTTTGGGGGTCTCATGGCTCTACTGGTGCCATTTATTCTCAAGGGTATCACTACTTCTGGGGGACTATGGTGTTGAGAGTGTCCAATCTGGGCCCATCCAGAAAGGAAGAGCAAGATGCTCAGGCAGAGCTGTAGGACAGTGATCCTCATATGCCCGCGGGCCTCACCCACAGCCATCATGGTTTTTGACTAGAGGCAAAAGGGCAGAGAAGGAGATTCTATTGTCCTGTCTCCTTCCTTTGACTTGGTTGCAAGCAGCACTGACCTTTAGTGGGATGTCTCCTTCAGAGTCAATCCATTAGAACAACACAACTAAAAGAAAAAATGAAAAGAAGGGCAAAGATGGAGTGGGTAAATTATCAACAGGCCAAGATGGAGGAGAACAGCAGGGTATGGGTTCATATGCATTCGTGTTTAGGTTAGGGCATGACTAGATATTGTGTACTGGATTTGCTCTTTAACTTTGTTGAGGCAGAATCAGACGGTGGAGTTGAAAAGAATGACAACCGGCTACAGGTTGGTAGTTGGCAGACCCGGATGTAGAACACGTGGGTTCATGAACTGTTCTCTAAATACATGAATACATAGAATATTTCACAATAAATATTTAAAACAAGAGTCTGAATGAAAAAGTGAATATATACCTTGTTCTGGTGAGGGAGTATTGATTTATACATATTGATTTTGAATAAGAACAATAGATTTTTCTTCCTATTTTGAATGACTATTTACACAGGTTACACAGGTTACTTATGTAAAACAATTCTCACATATGTTAGTTTTCTCCATGGTCCTTAATACAGACTTCCATGCAAATAATTGTGATTTGTTGGGTTTTCCTCCAGTCCTGTCAGATTTCAATGTCAAATCATCAATTGTCCTTCAAAAGTATTATAGTCTGATTTTAATGGATACTTTCAGGCATTAAAACAAGAAATTGTGGAATTGTAAGGGGGAATAACTTGGGTTGATAGATTTCACTCAAAGGTGTTTATATGTGATTATACTCATACAAAAAATAATATTTTTCAAAGTCTCTGGCCCTATTAAAAGAAAAGGATATCAAACTAGCTAGAAGAGTAACAATTGGAAAAGGGAAGTTACTAAAAGTAAAATAAAGTACCTTCAGAAATGCAAAGAAAATCAATGAACCCTGAGAGGATGGAGGAAAGCTCCTGGGTAGGTGATGTTGTACCAGAACAAAGGCATTAAAATCCCTGGCATTTCAGGATGTGGAGGAAACCAGCTCCAAGATCAACCTTCCAATGAATTTGTCTCAGAAATGACAATACATACAAAAATACAGTTTAAACAATAATTTGATAGTACAAATATCCTATGATGAATGAGTGCAAATGAGAAATCTGATAAAAGTACAGTTCCTGGCTGATAATACTGATTTGTTGCTTTGTTATCAAGCAAAGTAGGAATGATGCTGCAGAATATGCACATACTGCACAGCACACCTGGGAAACATCAAAGGATGATACAGGTTAATGAGGTGGAACATAAATTTATAGTGTTTCTAGCAAAGATATATTAAGAATCTGTTAGATTGAAAATTCAATAATTTCCATATAAAATGCCTGTTTTTCTTGTCCTTTTGAGAGTATCCATAGTTTTCTTGACATCATTAAAAAAATAATATCCACCACACTAGTTGGGGGAGAAAGAACAACAGCAGCAGCAGAGGAATGTGGAATCTACAACAAGGGATCTAAAACACACTGATCAAACACCACTTCCCACAGTAGGAAATTCAAACACAAAAGTGTCTGGATTCAGCACCTGTTGCCTCCTGGATCCAGGACACATTTCTTTAAAAATTGTATTTATTTATTTATTTATTTATTTGGTACCAGGGATTGAACTCAGGGATACTGGACCACTGAGCCACATCCCTAGTCCTATTTTGTATTTTATTTGAAACAGGGTCTCACTGAGTTGTTCAGTACCTTGCAATTGCTGAGGCTGGCTTTGAACTCATGATTCTCCTGTCTTAGCCTCTCAAGCCACTGGGATTACAGATGTGCACTACTGTGCCCAGCCTCTCTTCAATTTTTATTTGATCTTGATTCTAAGTTCTTTAAAGTTTTCTCTCCCTCTAAAATCATTTTCCTGTCTCTTTGGAATCGTCTACTCATGAAACATAGCAGCAGTCTCTCCTCTGTTAACACTTCTTAATGAAGAACTCCTTTTTCATAGTTAACTTAATTTTATAAATCAACATTGGGAAGCCCACCAGGGGAGATGTCTTCTTTTCTCAGAAACCCTTGGTCTGACAGGTCAGATATTGAGTCGTACCTTGCTTTGGTTGCCAAAGCCACTTCAAACCACAAAAGTAGCAGCCATCTTCTTCCACCATTACCTACCATTCTTCCTAATTCTTTCCTCCACCTCTTGATCAATCCCACAAAAGCCAGGAAGTGTTGGGTGCCTACTGTTGCTTTCTTCTCCACCAATAACAGTATCCATGCTCTGTGTTAAGCAAGCCTGTGGGCAACCAAGTAACAAACAAACAAGTGTTTGTTACTGTTACAACTTGTGCTCAACAGTTTTAAGCCATTGACTGAAAGCTGTGTCTTATATCAAGTCATCATGCTTAGCCATTTTCATTCTCACATATTAGTTAGCCATAACTTTATTCTTAAATAAAAGATATTTCCATGCTTTTAATAATCTGTGCCTTTTTGTTTACATGGTTTCCCGACTTTGTTTTTTCCCCTCAATTTCCTCATCAATATGTAGGACTCTCAACTGAAAAATCAATATTGTCTTTGTTTTTACAATTTGTTATTATTATCAAATTTCCATCATGGTAATTTAAGTTGTAAGACCAAGAGTTCTTCATTTAATGCCTATTTAACACAGGATCAGGTAATTTTTTTTTCCATCCTTTGTCACTGCAGATAGGAAACAAGAGACCTTTTTGAGGCTTAACACTATCCTCATCTTTAGAGTGAAGAGCACTTGATTTCTGGGGGAAGTACACAAGTATTATAAAAGGTAGACTAAATTCATGATCGCCAGAAGCCCACAGAAGTAAGCAATGTTAGTAAAGGACACCTTTGAGGACAATTTCCCAAAATCATGAGTAAAATTCTGAATGGCTTCTTTGCTGTCTGTAGTTCATCGTTATATGACTTAGTAATTATGCAGGTGTGTAGGTTTTTGCTGTGATGAAAAAAATCATTGATTACTGTGTATGCATTTTTGAGAGTGAACCAAAATAAATCTGCCAAAATGTATTCTTAAGACCTCACCTTTCAAGCAGGTAATGGGAAAACAAACTCCAAAGAAATTTTGAGCCATCACATTTTGAGCCAAAATTTGACTATATTTTCACTCATTATATTTTTTTAATCACAGTGATTCCAGATGCTAAGGTCCTGATGGAATATTATATGCTCATTCACGAAGTGGAATAATGTTCTACTAGTACAGAGGAATCAAAATTGACTGTCATATGCAAAAAATTCATCAAAACCATGTATCTCTGAATTACTACCTATACCTCACTCTTATTTATAGTCTAATTCATTGTTTTGAAACTTGAGTAACAATACATTAAAAATGATTTACGGTGTCCCCACCAAGTAAAGTAGAATAAGAAATGGTAAACTGCATAATCCTCTTTAAGATCTGAATAACTGGCAAGAAATCATGATTTACTTTGGGAGAGAGAGTTTGTGTTCATTCATGTCCTAATTATTTGAGTTTCTCTTCTTTAGAGCTAAACTCTTGAATGACTAACCAACAGATGAAGTGATGATTCCCACGATCATTTCCAGATACAGCCCTCTTCATGTCTAATTTCTGACACCCACCAACAAAGATTTTCTCGAGAACACTCATGACAAAAAGAAATATGAATCCCCTCCCCTTCAATTGTCTCTCATTTGATTGAGTTCTAGATTGAGCTTCCTAGCAACAAGAGTCTCTCAGAATTCAGAAGAACATGGCAACAACCCCAGATTCCTCTTCACTCTAGCTCCTTTATCTCTATTAAAGCTGGTTGCCACTTACTACTCAATATAAAAAGCCCTGACTTCCTTACCCTCATTGATTGTGTTCTAATAACCGTTCAATATGAATAAGACTCTTTTCCTTACTCCCATTTCTTCATATACTCAATGCAGTTCGCTCATACTATGACCCTGGTCTCAGTTTATTTCAACATTGAACCATACTGTGGACCACTTGAAGGACTTTAAGTTCCAGAAAAAAAAGAACCCATTTAAAACATTCTCAGAGACACCCAGACATCAGCATTCGTCTGCATACTTCTTCCTAAGAATGCAGACATTGTATTTCTGCAGCTGGATTCTCTTCCCTTTCCCCCCTCACTTTTATCACGAGTTCTTAAGGGACCAAACTTGATTTGATAGTTTTCATTTCTGTATTATTTTTCTAGGGTTGTAATAGCAAAGGTATACAATGTAGCTTAACAACAACAACAAAAAAAAGAAATCCACTGTATGACAGTTTTAGAAGCCAGAAGTCCAACATCATGGTATCCTCAGGCCCCCACTGCCTCTAAAGTTAAGGAATGATTTAGTTCAGCCTTCTCTCCCAGCTTCTGGTCTGCAGCCACATCATTCTAATCTCCATTTATGGGTTTCCCTGTGTCCAAAATTTCCCCCTTTCCTAGGGACACTGAATTGTATCAGATGACATGGATGCTAAGTCAAAAACTGACACAAGGGACAAAGGAGGTCATCATGTAATGATAAAAGATCAATGCACTGGAAAGATATATACAATTATAAATATCTCTGTGTACAACATCAGTGCACCTAAATATCTGAAACAAACTTAGAAAGATCTAAAGAATAAATAGAAATATAATAGTAAGAGACTTCTTACTATTACTATATTACTATTAGAATAGTTTGAGTTCTTCTGTTCCTATTCGTATCCCTTTAATGTTTTTTCTTTTGTCTCATTGCTGTGGCTAGAGTTTTGAGGATTATGTGGAATAGAAGTGGTAAGAGGGCATCCCTATCTTGTTCCAGTTCTTGGATGGAATGCTTTCAATTTTTCACCATTTAGAATAATGTTGGCCTTGGGTTTATCATGTATAGCTTTTATAATGTTAAGGCATGTTCCTATCCATAGTTTTTCTATATTTTGAGCATGAGTGAGTGCTGATTTTTTCAATTGCTTTTTCTGCTTCTATTGAGATAATCATATGATTATTGCCTATATGCCTGTTGGTGCGATAAATTACATTTATTGATTTCCATATGTTGAACCAACCTTCAATCCCTGTGACAAACCCCACTTGATTGTGGTGCATTGTCTTTTAAATATGTTTTGTATGTGATTTGCCAACATTTTATTAAGAATTTTTGCATCTATGTTCATCAGGGATATTGGTCTGAAGTTTTTCTTTTAATTTTTTTGTAGATGTAGTTGGACAGCATGCCTTTATTTTATTTGTTTCATTTTTATTAGATGCTAAGAATTTAACCCAGTCCCTCACACACATAAGGCAAGTGCTCTGCCACTGAGCTAAAGCCCCAACCCCCTGAAATTTTGTCTGGCTTTGGTATCAGAGAGATACTAACTTCATAGAATGAGTTTGGAAAGCTTCCCTCCTTTTCTATTTCATGGAATAATTTGAGGAGTGTTGGTGTTAGTTCTTTGAAGGTCTGGTAGAACTCAGCTAAGAATCTGTCTGGTCCTGGGGCTTTTCTTTTTGGTAGGCTTTTGATGGCTTTTCCAGTTCATTGTTTGAAATTGATATGTTTAAATTTTCTAAGACCTCCTGATTCAATTTGTGTGGGTCATATGTCTCTAGAAATTAGTTGATATCTTCGACATTTTCTATTTTATTAGTGTATAAATTTTCAAAATAGTTTGATTATACTCTGTGTTTCAGTATGTCTATTGTGATATTTAATTTTTCATCATGAATTTTAGTAATTTGAGTATTCTCTCTCTTCATTAGTCTAGCTAAAGGTTTGTCAATTTTATTTAGTTTTTCAAAGAACCAACTTTTTGTTTTGTCAACTTTAGATTTTTGTTTCATTTTGTTTCAATATCATTGATTTGGCTCTGCTTTTAACTATTTCCTCTATTTTACTTCTTTGGTGTTGATTTGCTCTTATTTTTCTAGGACTTCAATATGTAACATTAGGTTATTTATTTGTTCACTTTCTATTTTAAGGAATGAGCTTAACACAATGAACTTTCCTCTTAGAACTGCCTTCATAGTGTCCCAGAGATTTTGAGATATTGTATATATATTCTCATTTATATGTATATATTTTCTTATTTACTGCCTCATTTATTCTGCTATCCATTGGTCATTCAATAGCATATTATTGGTCTCCAGATATTAGAATAGCTTTTATTCTTTATTTTATCATTGATTTCTAATTTCATTCCATTGCGATCTGATAGAAAGCAAGGGATTATCTCTTATCTCTATTTTTTATGTTTACTCAGTGTTGGTTTTTGCCTTAAGATATGGTCAGTTTTGGAGAATGATCCATGTGCTGCTGAGAAAAAAATTGTATTCAGTCATTTATGTATGAAATATTCTATATATGTCTATTAGGTCTAAATTATTAATTGTATTTCTTAGTTGTAAAGGTTTTTTATTTATTTCTTTTTTTTTTTTTTTGGAGGACCTATCCAAGTGGTGAGAGAGGTGTGTTAAAGTCATCCAATATTATTGTGTTGTTGTCTATTTGTTTCTTTGAAATTGAGAACAATTTTATGTACATAGATACTCTATTGTTTGAGGCATCAATTACAATTGTTATGTCTTATTGATGTATAATTCCTGTAAGCAATAAGAATTGGCTTTCTTTGTCCCTTTCAGATCATCTCTTTATTTAATATGAGAATAGAAATATCTGCTTGTTTACAAGATCCATTTGAATAATATGGTTTTTCTCCCTTTCTATTACCTTGAGTTGTGGGTGTCTTTGTCTATGAGGTAAGTCTCTTGGAGACAGCATATTGTTGGGTCTTATTTTTACTGCATCTACCAATCTTTGTCTTTTGATTGATGAGTTTAGGCCATTTACATTCAATGTTATTACAAAGAAATTATTTGTATTCCCAGTCTTTTTGATTTATTTTTTGTTTTTAATTTGAATTATTTCTCCTTTGATTGACTATTCTTCTAGTGTATTTCCTTCCTTTTCTGGTTGTCACTTTTATTTTTCATTGCTTTTTCATGAAATAGTTTATTGAGAATGTTTTGTAGTGTAGGTTTTCTAGGTGTGAATTCATTCAACTTTTATCAAGGTTTTTATTTCACGTTCAAATCTGAAGCTTAATTTTGCTGGGTATAGTATTTGTAGCTAGCATCCATTTTTTTTCAGTGTTTGGTATATGATATTCCAAGACTTCCTATCTATGAATTGTGTGTTGAGAAATCAGTTGTGGTCTGAACTGGTTTACCTCTAAATGTGACCAGTCATTTTTCACTGACAACTATTAAAATTATTTTCTTATTCTATATGATAAGCATTTTTATAATAATGTGATTTAATGTGGTTCTGTTGTAATTTTGTATATTTGGGGCCCTGTAAGCCTCCTTTCTTTTGATTTTTCCATTTCATTCTTTTTGAGGAGGAATTTCCTAATAATATTTCATTGAAAAGTTTATGCATTCCTTTGGTTTGTGTCTCCAAAATTTATCCTGATAAATCTTATATTTGGTCTTTTAAGGTATCCCATATTGCTTGGAAGCTCTATTCATGATCTATTAACATATTTTTGCTGTATTCAACTTTATTTTCAAGATTATCTATTTTTGTCTCATTGCCTGAAACTCTGTCTTCCAACTGCTTTAGTCTGTTGGTTATGCTTGCCATTGAATTTTTATTTTGGCTTATTGATTTCTTCATTTCAAGGATTTCTACTTGATTTTTTTCAGAGCTTTTATCTCTTTATTAAAGTGATCTTTCACTTCCTATTTTTTCTCTCTGATTTCACTCCTTACATTCTTTTACTATGCAGATCAGTTTAACCATGTGCATTCTAAACTCCTCTGACATTTCTTTCACTGTGGTGTTGATGGATTCTGTTATTGAAGTATCTTGTTTTTTGGTGGGTGATTTGTTCTCTTGATTTTTTATGTTGTTTTTGCGTCTGCCCAACTAACACTATGGATCTGAGGCCATAAAGATACTACCCTGTATACTTACAGTGATGCTAAAATTTTCCAGTACCTCAACATTTAAGAAGAGACAAACAATAACAACAACCATTGCAAATAATATACAGCATTAAACCAATGACATCTATAATGTTGTCAAAATAAACAGAAATTAAATTATCAGCTATTGCCTATATAAAAATAGTAAGTTAGCAAAAGGGTTTTCAATTTCAAATGGTTTACAGGGAGAGAATAGGTGATATAGGATGTCATGATTATGATGAGGAGAGTAGATAGAAGTAAAAAAATAAAAGAAGAGTGAAAAGAGAACAATAGAGATTGGCTGTTAGCAGAAAAAAAGAGTGAAAAAGAATCAAAACATCTAAGAGAGAAAAAAATTATATAAAGTAAAAATTTTTAACATTGAAAATAAAATAAAGAATACAAAACAAAACTGGAATATAAATATGCTAATCAAAAATCCCAATCCTAAAAAAAACTGATTCATGAAAAATAACTCATTTAAAAATGCTAGAAATTGAGAAAAAACAAACAAATGAATATGAATACCTATAAACGTCCATGAACCATTAAGCTAACAATTACACACAGAAAATAACAAAAGAAAAAAATCTCAAAAAGTTAAATTGTTTCCCATTGGAGTTCAAATGTTTCTCTGCTTCCCTTCTCAGCACTGTCATCTGGAGCATCATGTTCCACCCTCAAGGTGGGGTTGCTAATGTGAGAGAGGTAATATTGGTAAACTCCACTACTGGAGGTGGAGTTTAGGTACAGGCTCTTCACTGAATGCCAATTGGGTCTGCAGATTTTAAATCATCCTACCTGTAGGGCCCACCAATTGCTGGTCCATGCTGGAAGACTGCACCCTGGGGAACTCCCCTGGGTTCCACTCATGTGGAAGAGAAACCAATTCATAGTACGCTGTATCACCTATGGACACCATATTTCTTATTCTCAGGTTGAGTCTCCAAACTTATCTCTTTTGCTTCCGCCCTTTCAAAACCCCAGCCAGATGGGTCTCTCCCACTATGTCCTGTAAGCATCCAAATAAGAGGAGAGGGAGAGCCAGGTGGGTTTCATCAACCAATTATCCCATGTGTAAACCTCTCTCTATGTTTGATTTTCTCCTAGTCATGTAGGCATGACATACAGTGTAGGTTTGTCAAGCCTGTATTTTGGACCAGACTCAGGTTTTCCGGAATTAGCTCTGTCACTTGATGGCTGCTGCATTGCAGCTGCAAAATGGTTCCTTCCTATGTCCTTTGCACACAACAGGGAGAGATATGGTTTCTTTGTGGTACAATGATATTGTGCAGCATGCCTTTCAATTTAGTAGGACATTGGTTTTGATCTCTAAACTCTGTACCTAGATACACCTAAAAATATAGGATATTTAATTCCCTTATCTCTCCATTTTGCTGGAGGAGGGACAGCTCTGGGTGGTGCCACTGGCAGGGGAAGCAAATGATGCACTAGGTATTTCTTCCTTATTTTATTATATCCACCTTCCTGAGTCCCTGATCTGCTTTGACTGTCCAGTATTAAATTCCAGTAAAGGTCTTTTTTTTTTTTTTTTGGTCTTTCAATGACCCTGCTGAGAAACTACCCATCTCCTTTCTTAGTCTAACACCACAGAGAATTCAGGAAAGTGACCTTCTCTATTCTACCATCTTGATACTATTGACAGTTTTTAAAGAATTGACTTGTTTGAACCAGATTACCCTGTCCAAACTGTCCTTCAACAAAAGTTCAATCTATGGTGCCACATCAAGGGTGAGCAGCTGTGGACCCTGGAGGATGACTCATGACTGTTATCTGGTCTAAAGGATCTCAGCATGGTGCTCATGCAGCCTTCCTTTTTGCTGGCCCTATGTCTGTCATCTTCCTACTATCTGTATCATTTAAGGAGCTTTGGTGCAAAAATACTCCCAGGAGAAAACAAGGCAAGAGAGAAAAATCTTGCAATTACATTTAATTTTAAATGCTTAATCATGTCACAACCAAGGTAGGTATGTGATCATTATTTGAAATATGGAAAATATGTATTTTTTAATTAAATGCCTTTACATATGGTTCTCAGAAATATCTGCTAAGGCCCCCTGTTCTAATGTAACATTTGCAATCTCAGCTTCTCTGGAAAGCCAGATAGGAAAACCAAAATTGGCACCTAGTTGAGTATTATGATTAAAATGAATTGGTGAGAGAAAAGCTATTGAACTGAGAAAGCACTTCAAATACTAAATTTTAAAAAAGAAAGAAAAAAGGAAAACTGACCCAGAAAGGCAATATACAACACAGGCTGAATTTTCAACATTTGAAAGTTTACACATCTAATCATGCAGTCAATGAAAATTATTTATTAACATTATTTTTAAATCCCAAAATTTGATATTCATTTAATATAGGGTTAGGATACTCTTGAGGGTACTGTTTTGGTTTTTAAACAAATACAAACCTTAGCATACATTTCTTTTAAAATTTTACATAAGAGAAACTCTGCTTGTTTGTGTGGGAAACTATATAAAGGAATTTATTAGCAATAACATGGTACATGATCATCAGAATGGTAATCTTAGCTGAGTTCATATTCTAATCCTCATGTACGAATTAGGGGAATACAGTCTTTGAGGTATTGTTATGGAGGTAATCTTGACTAAATTGAACATGACAGTGCCTCTTTCTCTAGTTCCATTGTGCTAAGACATGGAAGCTCATATAGAAATATAGAGAATACTATTTAAAATATGATTTGATGAGTACTTTCCAGCATTATATAAAGCAAATTGGGGCAATGAAGACTACATTGAGTAACCATCTAACATTTCCTGTGGGTATGGGTGTGTACGTATGTGTACGTGTGCACATGTGCACATGTGGTAGGAGGTTGGCTTCAGTTTGGGTTTCACATCCTTTTATATTTAAGAGAGTTTGGCAGGGACATCTAAGGAGGTAGATACCTATTTTGCTAAAGCATGCTGAGGATACATAAAATCTACTGCTTGTGTCCTATGTGATCCCAAAAGGGCCATTTATGCAGAACAGAGTTTTAAAAGCACTCTTTTTGTTTATGCAGAATACAGTTTAGCCTCACACGCAGTCTTATTGTAGATTCAAGCCCTTCAGTTTAGATGAGCTTCTCTGAAAGCAGATATTTGTCCACTTTAATATACAAATGGAAAATGCCCATGTATATATATGTCACTATGGTTTGGACAGAGTTTGTCCCTAAAAGGTTCATGGGCTAGAAATTTGGTCCCCAATGTTGAGAGGTAACAGAATCTTTAACAGGTGGGGGGAGGATTATAACAGTGGAACATTAAGGTCATAGGATTGATGCTGTCTCCAGAGTTCTAACTCTCCTGGGATTAGATTAGTGCTGAGAGCCACAGCCGAGTCTGTATGGCCCCTGGCATTTTGCCAACAGTATTGATTGACAGGCAAGGCG
The DNA here is from genome assembly GCF_045843805.1 of Urocitellus parryii. Taxonomy (NCBI): domain Eukaryota; kingdom Metazoa; phylum Chordata; class Mammalia; order Rodentia; family Sciuridae; genus Urocitellus; species Urocitellus parryii. The sequence goes on along the minus strand of NC_135544.1, from coordinate 23,703,392 downwards.
TTAATATCCGCCTCTGCCGCTACTTTTGAGTTCTAGCGCTAATTTTGAGTTCTCGCGCTATTTTTAGTTCTCACGGGGATTCCCCGGGAGTTCCCATTGGTTGGCGAAGTGCAGGAGGAGGGTTTTCCCGGAGAGATTTTCCGGCTGGGGGTTCCTGGAGGAGCCTCGTGGCTTTTCGGGAGGATTCCCCAGGAGTGTGTGTGAGGTTTTTTCTTGCAGTAGAAAAAATAAAATTTGTTCCTGCTTTAGTGGCTCGTGATTTGTGCCCAGCCAGACTGCGGCAGATTAGTACTTGTAAGACAGGTTGTTATAAAGTGAATTTGGTTTTTTCAGCTCATTCTCTTGCTTCTTGTATCTTGCCTCCCCTCTCTGCATACATGCTGCTCCCACATGTGCCAGCTGATCCACTGTTTAGTGAAATGGCCACGGGGCCCTTGTCAGATGCTGATACCATGCTGTTTGGTCTTTCTGTTTACCAGAACTGTAAGACCCCCAAAACCTCTTTTTTTTTAATGAAGTACTTGGTTTCAGTTGCTGTGTTACACGAACACAAAATTGGCAAATAAGTGTAAATAAGCATTTTAAATGGGTTTTTAACATGACTATACAATTTCTTGGTTTCTCAAAGAAGGCAGAACAAAATCTTGTTGCATCTTTATTTCTTGACTATGAGCATATAAGCAATTAGAACACTGCTTGATAATATGGTTATTGAAGTGGATGTGGTGAATGAGCACTATTTGCCATGTTTTTTGAAGTTATCAACATGCTTTTTTTCAACATGTTTTCAATTAAAAAAACAATTTTAAAGGGATCTGCCTTAGTTTGTGATCTCTCAGAGACACTGAAATAAGGATTTGAGTGCAAGAAATATTTATGGAACAACTAAAGAAATAGGGAATAAATGGAGGGTTGGGAGCAAAGGTTCTGTTACCAAGAACAGTGCTTCATGGACAACTGGAGCTTAACACTTCTGGAGGACTTCGAGAAACAGCATGTAAATCACATGATTGCCTCAGAATTGCTCACTTAGAGGAGAGGAAAATATGATATTTGCATGCCATACCTCATCGGCTATGGTTCAGGTCTTCCCTGAGGAGTGTTGACGCCTCCAGAAAAAGAGTGTACTATAACAAATACCTGACATTACCAACATAGAATGAGAAAAAGTTTATTTGGGCTCACAGTTCTGAAGGTTCCAGACCAGCATCAGTTAGTCCATTGCTTTCAGACAGCACATGGGTGGCAGGGAACATATGGTAGCACAAAGCTACTTACATCATGTCCAGGAATAAAAATCAAGGAAGAAGGGTCAAGGTTCCAAACCCACCCTCAACAGAATACCTCCCACCAGGCCTGACCACTTAGAAGTTTCCACCACCTGCCCACAGCACCATGGGCTGGGAACCAAGCTTTCAGTACACGGGCCTTTGGGGAGCAGTCCAGATGTAGGGTGTAACGTGGGTGGGCATGCTTCAGTGGCCAAAGCACACTTCCATGAAAAGCTTTCATGACATCCTTGCCCTTATCATGTAAATTTTTTATCCTCATTTGTATCAGGCTTCATTTTTGTTGTTGTTCCACTAGAAGAAGAAGCAAAAGGACAATGGAGAATAGGTAACTTTAGATTTAGTTGGACCCTTATTATATTTTTTTGTAAATGGTTTCCTCTTCTTCATAGGATCCAGGACCTCTTGGTGCAGCATGGCCAAAATTTATGGAGATGAAAGGCACAAATTTCCTAAGTGCCTCCCTGACCCATACATTTTGAACATGGACACTATGGGGCTAACTTCTTAAGTGAAATTAAATTGTCTTAGGGTAGGAACCATACTCCCTGCTTTCTACCATTTTACTTAATATATGACATAGTTCTTAGTTTATCTTAAGGAAAGTGGGAACCTTTTCATGGAGTTTCAATTTGGTTATTCTCACCATACAGACCACAGATTAGATTTTGCCAATTATAGGTATAGAATTTGAATAGGTAGTTAGGTAATAGAGAAATTTCTACTTGGTAGTCTATAGATCTACTGGATCTACTGTGAAGTGGACTTGGGCAGGACATCAGGCTTTATTTATTATCTAGTCTCTGGGTATCCACCCTCAGGACAATGTTGTTGCTTTAGGTTCATTACATAAGGGAGCTGCATCCAACAGGTGGATCTTAAATATGCTGAACAAGTACAAGACACAGTTATCTTAATATTATTTCACCCATAACGTGGGAGAACTGAAATATTTGTATTCCATTTTCCTTTAGTTATGGGTTGAATACTGCTTATAAGGAATTAATTCTCCAATATATTTGGCCTGCCATATGTGAGACACAGAAGGCTCTGGGGACAGGAAAAACAAAAGCCCCCATTGCTGGCATTTGGGTTGGCAGTCAATATTATCTTTACCACTGAAAGAAGAAGAGCCAAGGGGATATGCTAGAGAAAGGGCCACTGCCTCCCATTTTTAACCAACTTTTAATTTTCATTTACTTGACTTTATGTTATTGTTATTTCTTAGCTTATAAATAAAAAACGAACTCCCTTTTTATATCTCTTAGAAACCTGCAAAACCTACTCAAATTATAAATTAAAAGTGAGTAAAATTATAAACCAATAAAATTTATATTGACAGAATTAATTCAATATAAGAAATGAATACAGGAGATGAGAGTTTGTTAAAACTAAAATGTCAGGTAAAATAATGGATATAATACTACTAAGCCTTTTTCTAGTCTGTCTGCTGTTATTACAAGTGAAGATCAGCCTTTCCTGACATTTTTCTAGACTCGTTTACCTTTGTTTGGCTTGAAAGCATTATTTATATATTAAACTTTTTTGGCTTTTACTTCTTGAGCTCCAACAATGAACATATTATTATAATATAATAATATGTTATATTAATGCAAGCACTTGAAGGAACATTTAATGTGAACATTTGTTAAGCATTTTTATGCAGAGCTTGCACTCACCAATATGAGAAATAGTGCTGTGCTGAGGTGGTAGAGAGTATTGGATCCATTGTAAGAATACAGAACTAATGTTGGTCAATGTGGAAATTGTGGCTACAGAACAGAATATAAATTCTATGAATCTTGACATTATAAGAATATAGCATTTATAAACATTTATATAAAAATTGTATAAATATCAAAAGTTCTATATTTATCTTTAGGTATCTGGATATATCTAAATATTAATAAATAAATACTACTAAACAGTAATTTATAAGTAATCTGAAGTTTTTCAGAATAAAATAATATTTTATATTTTATTATTACTTAAACCTATTAAGGAGTTTTCCCCTTAATTTTATAAAGCTTTTTGAAGAAATATATTGCACAATAAACAAATATTAATCTCAAATTTACTAATTCCTTTAGTTTTCTTTCAATATCATTTTCTTTGATTGAATTAAAGTAAAAGGAACCTTATTACCATTAATTTTTACATAATTTATACACCATAATTGCTGGTTCTGAAAATTTCCCCTTTTTTCTTACTCCCTGTCTTTTTTTCTGATCAATGACAGATGGCTGGAATATTTTTTTTCTTTTCCAAACTTTTGTTTGTGCACATTCAATTGAAAAAAATAACTTTTACAGGTTCTTTGGTGCCCATGTTCAGCATGCAAAAATGTAAGACTATTCACAATAAAATACATTAGCTCAAACGGGAAAAAAGTTACAATGACAACAATAAAACAGTTTAAGGTAGTGCACATTGTGACAGCTCTGCTTATGGGGACATGAGAATTACTGCAAAAATAAATAGAATGTCCTTTTGTAAAAGCAGCAATGTAATGTCTTGTAAACTTCCTTTTTATATTACAGCAAAGTTTGAAATAAAATCCAAAGGGACTAGAGCTTAAACTGTAGCTGGGAGTGAATAAACGAGTCTATTTCCTCAATTACTATTGGTCCAGTTTTTCTTTTGCTTTGAGTCCAATGTGGAGCAGGTTTTAAAAGGTGCTCAGTTAGAGATTCTAGCCAATTAAATGATGAGTTATAAAATTTCTTTCCTGCTTTCAAACACAAATGGGTATATTTGTTCCAAAGCAGTAGCCACAGCCTGTACATTGGGCCCTGTTACTGTGATACTTCCTATGGAAAAAATCTTTAATTTGGCTCTTAGAGACTTTATCTGATAGCACACAGCAAGAAGAAATTCAGGTTCATAACTGGCATGAGGTCTATTGTTCTTTGTGAATTCTGGCAAATGGATTTCAAAAGGCATGTTACAAACTGCCAAAACATTAACAACCTTAAAATCTGTAAATATTACCTGAAAATGTAATTTCTACAAGCTGCAGGCTAAAAGTCTGGCACCAAATTTAGCCTCTTCTTCACTTGTTACTCCAGTGCAAATAATTTTTCCTGAGGACCAAATTGTAGCTATAATTATAGGTTTTCTAAGTTTCATTAATACTTTCCCAAAATCATGCTTTTAAGTTAAATTTGCTCCCTTCAAAGCAGTGTTCCTTAGGTTCAAATGGCATCTTGTTCTAAAAACATAAACTACATTTGTAACTAGAATGTCCAATGCAACATCACTGTCTGCATCCATTGGGGTAGTTTAAAACTTAGCTTCTGGTGACGAAGATCACATCTGGAAGAGTCCCGAGGTAACAGAGCATCATCACATTGTGAGACAGGGGGCACACGTGTTTATGTGTGTCTGGTCTCTGTTCTGTTTCTTATAAGGCCACCAGGATTCAGTCATGGGGACTCCATCCTACCTTATCTACACTGGTTTGGAATTATATTTACTTTCAGCTACTGGTGTTTGGGCCCTAAGGGGATTTGGGGGGATTTTAATTTTCTTCTTTTGATTTTTCTGGATATTTTGTAATTAATAAAAAGTTTTATAGAAAAAGAATTTTTTAAAAAGAATTTTTAAATTTTTGCAAAATACACTGTAAATAAACTTAATTACCATTATTTCTTTCTTTAAATATTTCATAACTTTTGTATTAATTTAAAGATCTGAATATTTTAAAACCAATCCACAGTACTAACCAACCTGATTTCTAGGGGCCATCCATTCCAGGCATAGTGTATGTGTGTTTGTGTATGTATTTGGGGGGCTAATTAATTGAGTTGTTTCTCTTCCACTCAAAAACATGGAAGATATTCTTTTTTATTCTGTCTCTCTTTGTGGTTAAAGTCCATCACTTCTCTTTGTTTAACCCATGGTTTGATTTTCTGAAATTTAGGGTTAATATTAGTGCCTTTAAAATTAGCCAACTAGAGCCAATAGGACCATATGACAGGGTGATTTTGGAAGAAGGAAGAGAACTCTAAGAGATTATTCATCCACATAGTGCTTGACATAGAACTGGATGAAAATCAAAGCTATATAGGGGGGGAAAATGAACATCCTCCTACACTAATATTTTCTATCTCATGGACAATTAATTAACTTTGAAGTTCAATGTCCTGACTTTCACTTTTTGCTAATAAATGGGCAACAAGTAACAAGAATCTTCCAACTCACCAATTCCTAAAATGTTCATATAACTTTAATACTATTTTCCCCAAAGTTTAAGAATCTGACTCAGATACAACTGTAATTCCAACCCTTGGTTTAACCAGTTGAAGTTATATTCAGTCATAGAAGTTCAAATGTCAGAGCTTATGAAGATTCATTCCTATGAAAAATAACCTTATGCCTGGAATTTCCAGGTGTGTAGCTGGGCCAGAGTAGTATGTTAAGTGAGATCTCTTCCTGTTGTCTCAGGATTGCAATTAAAACATAAAACTAAAGGAAAAATGGCTAAGTATCCCTCATTCTAAGTTAAAAGAGGTTAGAAGTTGGGGCTTATCCTTCACTATCAGTTTTAAAAGATCTTGATATGAGATGTGGGCTTTGGAAGCATGAGATACATGGATCAAAGTTATTATCATCTTTGTCTAAAGCCATGGATTGAGCCCAACTCCTTCCCACCCCCAAAAAACATCACTTCTAAGGATTAGAACCAGAGAATACTGGTGTTGTATTCTCTTATTGGCAACAATCTGGCCAACAGGATTGGTGACAGGACTAGTTGCTGGTATAAGAGAATAGAGGAAGGATACTGGTGGGCTGCCATGTTCCATGGGGGCTAAAATCCCACCCCAATCTTTTCTTAGTTCCTTGTTTGAGAAGGGGACAGTACTTGATCCTCTGACTCACTGACCACAGAATTGGCTTCATAAGGTAAACTGGGAGTATAAAGAGGTAAATATATGAGACAATGTTATATGAAGTTACCAGGTAGTTGGAAGTTGTCACCAGCTGTATAAAGGAGCTATCAAAAATGAACAAATATTTTCCAGAGTTAATCACACTCTAGAGCCATTTATATTCAGACAATGAGCTAGAACAGCAGTTATGGTCATCCAGGGAAAAGGATTCTAATATAAAATCATCAAATACAGTAATGAGAAATCTCTGTTCTTGCTGGGATCATACAATGATTTTAGGAAACAGTTGGGCAGTTTCTTTAAACATTAATTATATATCTATCATATAAACCAAACTTTCCACTGCTAGATATTTGTAAAACAGAAACAAATGCCTTTATCGGTATAAAAACTTGAATACAATCCAGACACTGAAGTACATGGCTGTAATGCCAACTATTTGGGAGACTGAGGCAGGAGTATTACAATTTAGAAGTCAGCCTGTTTCCTTGTTATCTGTTTTCCTCCCTCTTACTCCCTCTATTCCACTTGCAACCTCCTAAATTTTACTATTCATTAGTAGGGTAATCTTATAAATACAGATAGGAATTTGAATCTATACATTCTTCCATAAATTACCCATCTATTGGTCAGAGCTCTTCAAAGTTACTAAGTTAGATTAACCCCATACTCTCACTCCTTTCCCCATAAACATAACATCCTACACCTGAAATCCAGTTTTCTTCAAGCTACCAGAAATGGTATGCCTTTCATGAAACTAATGACTATATTTGTAAATGATAATCGAAACCACCATTTGTAGACATAGAGTCTACCTATAAATGTAGTAAGAAGGAAAATGTGTGCTTAGATGATGTACTATTGATATTGAGAACTGTTACCATTGTCTTTCCCCATAAAAGGGAGACTTTGCAACTATACAAGAGCAATATAAATATATAGGGGGAAAATTTGATAACACAACAGTTTCACCAAGCAGAAAGAAACTCGAGCAGTATGAAAAGACAAGGAAAGAAAGGACCACAAGCAATGCAGGTCAACTCAACTTTAGAAGAGGTAATATCTGCAGCAGATGGAATGTCAGATAGAGAGCTCAGGACATACATGCTTCAGATGATCTGGAATCTCAAGGAAGACATTAGACAGCAAAATCACACAATGAAAGATCACTTCAACAATGAATTACATAAACAAATCCAAGAAGCAAAAGATCAAATATACAGGGAGATAGAGGTTATAAAAAACTAACAAACAGAAATCCTAGAAATGGAGGAAGCAATAAACCAAATTAAAAACTCAAATGAGAATACTACCAGCAGAGTAGAACACTTAGAAGATAGAACATCAGACAATGAAGACAAAGTATTTCAACTTGAAAAGAACATAGACAGCAGAGCGAGACTGTTAAGAAACCATGAGAAGAACATCCAAGAAATATGGGATAACATAAAGAGAGCAAACTTAAGAGTCATTGGGATACAGGAAGGTATAGACGTCCAAACCAAAGGAATGAGCAATCTGTTCAATGAAATAAAATGAGAAAACTTCCCAGACTTGAAGAATGAGACAGAATACCAAATCCTAGAAGCCTACAGGACCCCGAATGTGCAAAATCATAAGAGATCCACACCTAGACACATTATAATGAAGATACCCAACATACAGAATAAGGAGAGAATTTTAAAAGCTACAAGAGAAAGGAAGCAGATTACATTTAGGGGTAAACCAAACAGGATAACAGCTGATCTTTCAACACAGACTCTGAAAGCTAGAAGATCCTGGAACAACATATTTCAAATGCTGAAAGAAAATGGGTTCCAACCAAGAATCGGGTATCCCGCGAAATTAAGCTTCAGGATGGAAGATGAAATTAAAACATTCCACGACAAACAAAAGTTAAAAGAATTTGCAGCTAGAAAACCATCTCTTCAAAAAATCCTCGGCAAAATATTACAGGAAGAGGAAATGGAAAATAACAATGAAAACCAACAGTGGGAGGTAGGACAGTAAAGGGGGGGGTAAAGTAATCAAAGAGGAAAACAAATCAGGTTTAGTAACATTAATAAACAAATATGGCTGGAAGAACAATCCATATCTCAATAATAACCCTAAATGTTAATGGCTTAAACTCACCAATTAAGAGACACAGGCTAGTAGAATGGATCAAAAAACAAGACCCAACAATATGCTGTCTACAGGAGACGCATTTGATAGGAAAAGATGTACATAGACTGAAGGTGAAAGGTTGGGAAAAATCATATCACTCATATGGACCGCGGAAACAAGCAGGAGTGTCCATACTCATATCTAATAAAATAGATTTCAAGCCAAAGCTAATCAAAAGGGACAAAGAAGGACACTTCATACTGCTCAAGGGAACCATACACCAACAAGACATAACAATCATAAATATATATGCCCCAAATAATGGTGCAGCTGTGTTCATCAAGCAAACTCTTCTCAAGTTCAAGAGTCTAATAGACCACCATACAATAATCATGGGAGACTTCAACACACCTCTCTCACCACTGGACAGATCTTACAAACAAAAGTTAAATAAAGAAACTATAGAACCCAATAATACAATTAATAACCTAGACTTAATTGACATATATAGAATATACCACCCAACATCAAGCAGTTACACTTTTTTCTCAGCAGCACATGGATCCTTCTCAAAAATAGATCATATATTATGTCACAGGGCAACTCTTAGACATTATAAAGGAGTAGAGATAATACCATGCATCTTATCTGATCATAATGGAATGAAACTGGAAATCAACAATAAAAGAAGGAAGGAAAAATCATGCATCACTTGGAGAATGAACAATAGGTTACTGAATGATTAATGGGTTGTAGAAGACATCAAGGAGGAAATTTAAAAATTCTTAGTGATACATGAAAACACAGACACAACATATCGGAATCTATAGGACACAATGAAAGCAGTTCTAAGAGGAAAATTCATTGCTTGGAGTTCATTCCTTAAAAAAAGAAAAAACCAACAAATAAATGAACTCACACTTCATATCAAAATCCTAGAAAAAGAAGAGCAAAACAACAGCAAAAGAAGTAGAAGGCAAGAAATAATTAAAATCAGAGCTGAAATCAATGAAATCGAAACAAAAGAAACAATTGAAAAAATTGACAAAACTAAAAGTTGGTTCTTTGAATAAATAAATAAGATCGACAGACCCTTAGCCATGCTAACAAAGAGAAGAAGAGAGATAACTCAAATTACTAGCATACGGGATGAAAAAGGCAATATCACAACAGACACTTCAGAAATACAGAATATAATCAGAAATTATTTTGAATCCTTATACTCCAATAAAATAGAAGATAGTGAAGGCATCGATAAATTTCTTAAGTCATATGATCTGCCCAGATTGAGTCAGGAGAATATAGAAAACCTAAACAGACCAATATCAATTGAGGAAATAGAAGAAGCCATCAAAAGACTACCAACTAAGAAAAGCCCAGGACTGGATGGGTATACAGCAGAGTTTTACAAAACCTTAAAAGAAGAACTAATACCAATACTTTTCAAGCTATTTCAGGAAATAGAAAAAGAGGGAGAACTTCCAAATTCATTCTACGAGGCCAACATTACCCTGATTCCTAAACCAAACAAAGACACTTCAAAGAAAGAAAACTACAAACCAATATCTCTAATAAACCTGGATGCAAAAATCCTCAATAAAATTCTGGTGAATCGGATACAAAAACATATCAAAAAAATTGTGCACCATGATCAAGTAGGATTCATCCCTGGGATGCAAGGCTGGTTCAATATACGGAAATCAATAAATGTTATCCACCACATCAATAGACTTAAAGATAAGAACCATATGATCATCTCAATAGATGCAGAAAAAGCATTCGACATTTATGTTCAAAACTCTAGAAAAACTAGGGATAACAGGAACATACCTCAATATTGTAAAAGCTATCTATGCTAACTAAGCCTCAGGCTAGCATCATTCTGAACGGAGAAAACTTGAAGGCATTCCCTCTAAAATCTGGAACAAGACAGGGATGCCCTCTCTCACCACTTCTGTTCAACATAGTTCTCGAAACACTGGCCAGAGCAATTAGACAGACGAAAGAAATTAAAGGCATAAAAATAGGAAAAGAAGAACTTAAATTATCACTATTTGCAGGTGACATGATTCTATACCTAGCAGACCCAAAAGGGTCTACAAAGAAACTACTAGAGCTAATAAATGAATTCAGCAAAATGGCAGGATATAAAATCAACACGCATAAATCAAAGGCATTCCTGTGTATCAGCGACAAATCTTCTGAAATGGAAATGAGGACAACCACTCCATTCACAATATCCTCAAAAAAAAAAAATACTTGGGAATCAACCTAACAAAAGAGATGAAAGACTTATACAATGAAAACTACAGAACCCTAAAGAGAGAAATAGAAGATCTTAGAACATGGAAAAATATACCTGTTCATGGATAGGCAGAACTAACATCATCAAAATGGCGATATTACAAAAAGTTCTTTATAGGTTTAATGCAATGCCAATCAAAATCCCAATGGCATTTCTTGTAGAAATAGATAAAGCAATCATGAAATTCATATGGAAAAATAAAAGACCCAGAATATCAAAAACAACTCTAAGCAGGAAGTGTGAATCAGGCGGTATAGCAATACCAGACTTCAAACTATACTACAAAGCAATAATAACAAAAACAGCATGGTACTGGTACCAAAACAGGCGGGTGGATGAATGGTACAGAATAGAGGACACAGAGACCAATCCACAAAATTACAACTATCTTATATTTTATAAAGGGGCTAAAAGCATGCAATGGAGGAAGGATAGCATCTTCAACAAATGGTGCTGGGAAAACTGGAAATCCATATGCAACAAAATGAAACTGAATCCCTTTCTCTCGCCATGCACAAAAGATAACTCAAAATGGATCAAGGAGCTTGATATCAAAACAGAGACATGGCGTCTGATAGAAGAAAAAGTTGGCTATGATCTACGTACCGTGGGGTCGGGCTCCAAATTCCTCAATAGGACACCCATAGCGCAAGAGTTAACAACTAGAATTAACAAATGGGACTTACTCAAACTAAAAAGTTTTTTCTCAGCAAAAGAAACAATAAGAGAGGTAAATAGGGAGCCTACATCCTGGGAACAAATCTTTACTCCTCACACTTCAGATAGAGCCCTAATATCCAGAGTATACAAGGAACTCAAAAAATTAGACAAAAAGACAACAAATAACCCAATCAACAAATGGGCCAAGGACCTGAACAGACACTTCTCAGAGGACCATACAATCAATCAACAAGTACATGAAAAAATGCTCACCATCTCTAGCAGTCAGAGAAATGCAAATCAAAACAACCCTAAGATACCATCTCACTCCAGTAAGATTGGCAGCCATTATGAAGTCAAACAAGAACAAGTGCTGGCAAGGATGTGGGGAAAAGGGTACACTTGTACATTGCTGGTGGGACTGCAAATTGGTGTGGCCAATTTGGAAAGCAGTATGGAGATTTCTTGGAAAGCTGGGAATGGAACCACCATTTGACCCAGCTAGTCCCCTTCTTGGTCTATTCCCTAAAGACCTAAAAAGAGCATACTACAGGGACACTGCTACATCGATGTTCATAGCAGCACAATTCACAATAGCTAGACTGTGGAATCAACCTAGATGCCCTTCAATAGATGAATGGATAAAAAAATGTGGCATTTATACACAATGGAGTATTACTCTGCATTAAAAAATGACAAAATCATGAAACTTGCAGGGAAATGGATGGCATTAGAGCAGATTATGCTAAGTGAAGCCAGCCAATCCCTAAAAAACAAATGCCAAATGTCTTCTTTGATATAAGGAGAGCAACTAAGAACAGAGTAGGGAGGAAGAGCATGAGAAGAAGATTAACATTAAACAGGGACGAGAGGTGGGAGGAAAATGGAGAGAGAAGGGAAATTGCATGGAAATGGAAGGAGACTCTCATGGATATACAAAATTACATACAAGAGGAAGTGAGGGGAAAGGGAAAAAACAAGGGGGAGAAATGAATTACAATAGATGGGGTAGAGAGAGAAGATGGGAGGTGAGGGGAGGGGGCATAGTAGAGGATAGGAAAGGCAGCAGAATACAACAGACACTAGTATGGCAATATGTAAAACAGTGGATATGTAACCGATGTGATTCTGCAATCTGTATGCGGGGTAAAAATGGGAGTTCATAACCCACTTGAATCAAAGTGTGAAATATGATATGTCAAGAACTATGTAATGTTTTGAACAACCAACAATAAAAATTTAAAAAAAAAAAAGAAGTCAGCCTGGGCAACTTAGTGAAACCTGTCTCAAAAAATAAAATTTTAAAAAGTCTTTAAAAAATGGCTAGATGTATAACTCAGTGGTAGAAAAGTTTGTGCAAAGCCCTGGGATCAATCCCTTGTACCACAATAGCAAACAAACTTGACACAAAATTTCATAGTAGCCTTGTTTGTAATAACCCTCAAGGAGAATTGACTCAAATGTCCATCAATAGTTGGAACAAATGTGGTATAGCCATGTATTTGAATGTTACTCTAAAGAAAAAGAATTGCATTATTGAAACATGCAGTAACAGGATGAATCTCAAAAAATTTATGCCAACAAAAATAAGCCAAACAAAAAAATACCTGCATACTATGTATGATAAGGAAGGTGTGGGAAAGGGTAAGAGTGAGGGACTACAAGAGGAAAAGGGGAACTTTGGATGTTAATGGAACCATGAAACAAAGGCCATGTTAAGGAAATGAGGACCCTTGATTTGTTTGTGTTCATAGTTTCTATGGATGCTTACATGTGTCCATATTTATCAAATGGTATACTTTAAATGTGCACTTCATCATATGCTAACAATACCTTTAAGTTAAAGCTATGGAATGAAGCTACAAAAATTGAAATTAGACTGATATTCTAATCAAAGCTATTTAAAAGCTATGGGATTGGACTGAGGGAGAATTAGGAAAGTAACTCCATACACAGAAATGGGTTAATTTAATAAGCACTATTGGGGAAAAATTTACTACTTATATTCCACCGAACTGAGACTGAACAGTGAATTTTTTAGAAAATGAGTGGCCACTCATTTGCAGGCCAACTCAAGAGTCTCATTATCCTCATATGTTACCTTGATCACCAGGTGTCAGTTTTGCTAGTGCAGTTTAGAGGTCTCTTGGTCCATATATCACATGCTGGAGTTTGAGAATTAATTTCATTGCCCCCCCCCACCTTGGAGTTGTTAGCTAATTGAGAAATAGATACAAATGTTGAGGCAAACATTAGATTTAATTTATTATAGCTGTCATAGTTATTATAATACTCCCTCAGATGTCGGGAGCTGCTCTGGATGCAGATGCCTTTAAGTCTTGATGCCATGGGGCACTGAGCAATTATTGCTTTCCACAATAACTTGGGTGTCACCCCAGCTCAGATAACAAGGTGTGGCTCCATGTGTGTCACCTGCTGGGGTTGAGTTACACTCACCTGTTCCTTTGTAATCCCACCCCTTTGCCCTTTGGGGGATAGAATGTTCCATGGAACCTCCTCTTGTGTGTCTCCTATATAAGAATAAAGAATTCCAGTGGCTCTCTCTCTTTCCACAGACCCTTAAGGGCGCAGAGCCATCACAGATTTTGAAAACGTACTTCTGTGTGTTTGTGTGATTTCTTTGTTGTTTTCTTAAGTTATTAGAATAGTCTGATTCTGTGAAGCCAGCATTAGTTCCATTAGTTCACCAGCTGGGATAGATGGTGATAAATGGAGGTCCCGCTGAGATGCCAGCCTGAATTTTAGAAATTTAGTTGGTTTGGAATGTCTCTCCAGAAGTTAAACCCACTTAGGATTTCAGGGTATTAGGAGTTAAGTTGTAGAAAATAAGTGAATTAGAAGAAAAAATTGTGACATTAAACTTATAATATCTGGGAATTTTTTAACTTTAGAAACAGGAAAAAATTATATTTTTTGCAATTCTGGGGACAATAGTAGACATAAAAAATGAGAAGTTAGAAAATTTTAAGTACCACAACAATTAAGATGATTGGAAAAGGATATGTTGCCAAGTTCAGTTCTCTCCCATGGGAAAGGCACTTTTGTGGATTTTTTAAAAAATTTTTATATTTTGAAATATTAGGTAAAGATTCTGGGGGTTATATGTTAGGAATATGCATTTGGAGAGTGAGAAATTTTGTTTTTCTGCTGTTTTGGAGCAAATGCAAGGCTTTGACACTGTCCCCTGTGGAGCTGCTAGCTAATTCTTTCCCTTGGAAACCTTGATTTAATGGGGTGCATGCTGCCTTAGGATTTGGCAATAGCACCAGAGTCTGCCACTGGGACCCATTTTGGGGGCTTAATTTTTTTGGGGGGGGGTGCCTGTATACTACGAGGAGGAGCTACAGGGGAGCCACTCAGAGCTCTGCACCTCGTGGCTATTCGAAGAGCACACACCACTGGAGGGAGAAATGGTAGAGCACCAGGTCATCCTGGCACTGGGGACTTTCATTGTGGGAACCAAATGCAGGCACAGGACAGGGAAAGAAGCAAACAACAGAAAAAGGGGGCCTTTGTTACTTATAGCACAAATGCCACCAATTGGAAATCTGTGGGAAACTTGACTTCCCATGTATGCGCTTTCTCCCAGGGTGCAAGGGCCCGGATGCAGGGCAAGCCAGGAGGCAAAGGCAGCAGGCACACCCACCGGCTCCCTGGCTCCCACCTCATACCATCTGCCCTATAGCCAGGGGAGCACAGGGCCACCACTGGAACCTCTGCTACCTGGGGGAGACCGGCAAGGTGCCTACATGATGAGGTTGCAGAGGGACTCTAGGCAGGGGAAAGCAAACAGATTGAACAGAGTGCATCCAATTGGGGAAGCTCCAGGGGTTTGTCCCAAGCAGGACCCTGCCTCAGGCAACAAGCCCAAACCTGGGGAAACCCCTGTCTAAACATGGCAATGGTGGCAGGAATGGCTGCAGTTGCTCACAATGGCCACACCCACCGACTCCACACTCTTTTGTTACAACTGTGTGCTTCCCCTGGCAGGCTCAGCATGCAGTGGCAACAGCAGTGGCTCTGATCAAGCTGCACTAGCTTCACAAGCCACAGAGACTTCACTGGGCGCATCAGGTTTCAATCAGACCTACTGGTAATAGAACATAAGAAAAACACACAGGAGCTCGGGCAAAACTTTGGATTGAGGAGAACCTGGAAGAGTTCTCCAGCCACATGGCTGGAACAAAATGGTGGGTGATTCCCATCCCCCATGTTTTCTTGGGCCTTCCTATTGGTCTTTTCAATTGTCACTCAAGCAGGGTTTCCGGCTTTGCCTTCCAACCACTAAACATATACTTTTTCTCACAGATCTGCTACCAGATCTACACAGAGCCTATATTTCACTCAAGAATGCCCACCTATAAATACTAATGAAAGATATCTTTTTCAGGCAAAATCAAACTTCACAGCCTTCTACATTGCTGCCCTAGTCCACACATGTTCTCAAAGCTAAATAATCTGATTTTTATCCCTTAACAGGTTCCCTTAGAAATTCTTTATAGCTGTATTATTAAGGAGAATCGCAAAGATAATGCTACATTTATGAGTGATGCATGTTTGAGTTTTATTTTTGAGGAGTATAAGAGTACCTTTGATCATCATGAGATAATAAAAGGCCAGCAATCTGAGATATTTCTCACAACCTCTCATGATGATCAAATGACCTTATTCTCAGTTTCTAACTATGTAAATACAGAAAATAAAAAAAAATATGTGCACAGAAATTTTGTGACGTCACATAGAGATAAGGGTGCATCCCTAGTTAAAAGTAAGTTAAAATGGATCCAAATATTTTAAGAAACACGTGATTTCATAAGGTCGACATAATTATAAGCTATACTTTTGTTCTTAATGCATATTTTCCAGGTATTTAACTAATCTATACTCTTTTCATAAGATAATGAACATATGTCTAATTGTTTAATATCTGTATATTTGCTTCTAATCATTTTCCTTCAACAGAAAACACATAATTTATATTTCTTATACATGCATTTATCTGATGCTCTGCCTTTTATAGTTACAGATATTTGAGATAAATGTATTTTACTCCAAAAAATTTTTCTTTCAAGAGATAATACAACCATCAAGTAATCTCTAATTCTGAAATTATTGTAGAAACTTTTATAAGATGATAAACAAATATGATTCTGTCTACAAAAATGTCTAAGGGCTGTAACTATATTTTCATTGAGATATTTCTTCTTATCAAGGTACAATAATTTGTTTAGATTCTAAGGTTTACAGAAATTGTTCCAAAGTATAACCAAGAAATATTCTAAAAGGAGAACAAGATACTTCCACAGAGAGGAAGCACATATTGGAGGTCCTAAGAAGAAGAAAGAAATCATTTTTGGGTAAAACAAGGTATTCATGTTCTAGATTTTAATGATAAAAGAATTTTCCTAAATAAGGAAATCCTTATATCATTATCTAGACAGATGATATAGAAAGTTAAAATAATTGAAAAACAGATTTATGTGTAACTGGACTGACTATAATAGTTTGAACTGATTAATTCTAGGATATTACATATTTTCCCCCTGAGTTTATTATACTAATATGAACCAAGATTTTGTCCATATGTTGACATGATAAAGACCTATTAAAATGTTAAGTTCATTTCCTTTAAGTAGGTCTTAATTTGCCTAGAGATTATTAATGTCTAAGACAAGGATTAATTTTAGTGAATAAATTCACATCCTTCATTAAGCAATAAATATTTTAAAATACTGACTTAAATTCCAATTTGGACACTGCTCCTTGGAAACTAAAATTGATTGATTCAAGATATCATTGGATTTTTTTTTTATATTTATTTTCTAGTTATCGGCAGACACAACATCTTTGTATGTGGTGCTGAGGATCGAACCCGGGCCGCTCGCATGCCAGGCGAGCGCGCTACGGCTTGAGCCACATCCCCAGCCCTCATTGAATGTTTATGAGATTGTGGAGAACAATTTATTAGGATTGGTGTTCTCCAAATTAAAGTTGTATATTAGTTTTGAACAATAGAAGTTACAAATTTTGTTGGAAATTCATTGGTATTATATAAGTTCTCTGACTGGACCTATCATCTATAAAAAATATGGTAAGATTTATATACTAGTTTCTACACTGGGAAGTAACCTTAATCATATTTTCTAAAAGACAATTAAGAGACATCCATTTAAAGGATAATATTCTGAGATTAAAGAGATATTTTAAAACCTTCTCTCAAAAAGAGATTGAGGGTTCTTTGTAAATTGTTAGGATGGATAAGCTAGTCTATATACTGGGATATTACAATAAGCAATAAAAGGTATCTCATTTTCATATCTATCCTCAACTACTATCATCAAAGAAAGCCTTAACAATTGTCTACTGGATAAAAAAGATCAAAGGGGACCTCTCAAACTTAATACAGACTGGAACAAATTCAGGGGGATTTTTCAATCCGAATTCATGTTTTGTAATATTTCAAAATGTATGCCAGATGTCTAACCTTGCCTAGAGAAATATTATTCTATTACTTAGCTAAACTTTAAAATAGAAGGCCATCTTAAAAACAGTCTTAAAGAGATTTATCATAACCATGTCCCAATAACACAGAATAGGGACAAGCCTGACAGTTTGTCTGGAACACTGACAGTTATTCAAGACAAATTGGTATCCAACAGATAAACAAAATGCCTAAAAAATCATTTTAGTAACCCCTTAGAAAAATCCTACTATTTTCATGGAGAGACTTAAAGAGACAATACAGCACCTAAACTTATAGGGGGCCACCCATCTTCAAAAGAAGAGTGTATCATCCAGTTATCCCTAGATATTCCAAGGTATTTGCAAAGATTAACATACTCCTAGCCAAGTTTAGATGTTACATCACAGTTAAATGGAGCCCAAATGAAGATTTTAAAAAAGACAAACATACAGACAGATTAAAATGCTAATCTTACTCCAAGAAAAATAAGCTTCCTAGTTAAAAATTTTACTCTTCTTTCAAAAACAGATTTTGGAAGCCTCTAAACATTTGAAACAGGGCCTTACTTCAAGTCCCTGTCAACAATTTGTCACTGAGGAAAATAACCCTAACAATAGTTACCCCTAAAATATTAGACAGTGATAAATAAATTAGCTCAATAAACCAATAGCTAATTTCAATAAGAGATTTAACATGATAGACCTTTTCTCAACTTCAATAATATAAGGTAATGCCCTCCATACATTGATATTTTTTAAATTGGTAAAGCCATAAATTATACATAATTATTAGAACTAATTTTACCACATTAAATAAAGTTATTAAGGATGCTCATACAATTGTTTCTTTAACCAAAGATTGTTTTGACATAAGATCTCTAAAAATGTTATTGCTAGCTCAATGTCATATAAAATTCTAAATTAAATTAGATCACTGTCTTAAACAATACTGTTAATTTGTTTTTACCCATTAATGTTTGAGATACTAACTCTTCCTACTTAGGTCAATACTAAGTTTAATAACATAATGACAGTTTTTCATGGATTCATAGAGAAAAGACTATTCATTTCTCTATTTCATTTTTTATTAATGGTAAAAAACAAAATATCTTCTCTAGGCTCACTTAGCATATGTACTTCCTATTTTGGATAGATGTCTATATGATTTCTTATGCCCCTAATAAAGGCCACAGATTCTAAGTTAAAAACTCTTGTCACTAGCCTCATCCCAAATTAAGACAATTATGTAAGTTAATCTAGAGTTAATTTCAAAATACATTCTTCATTTTTGGTAATTCTGTTAAAATAAAAATCAAGTCATACATTTAGTAAAGGCTAAGTTTCTATTTACCATAGTACCTTTAAAAGACTTTTGTCAAGTCTCATGACTAGCTAGAGCTAATAAATCTTTTATTATTTATAATGCTTGTACTATTGTCTATAATTTAAACTAATGATATTATGACTTATGTCAGCCTTTCATTCAATATTAATATATTTTTTTAAGAGAGAGGAGAGGGAGAGAGAGAGAGAGAGAGAGAGAGAGAGAGAGAGAGAGAGAGAGAATTTTTTAATATTTATTTTTTAGTTCTCGGCGGACACAACATCTTTGTTGGTATGTGGTGCTGAGGATCGAACCCGGGCCGCACGCATGCCAGGCGAGCGCGCTACCTCTTGAGCCTCATCCCCAGCCCTCAATATTAATATATTTTAAAAGGGGGAAACAGGACCCCCCAGGCACATAATAGGTCTTACAAAATATTTTAAAAATTTTTGTCTTAATTTTAATATTGAGAGTCTAATTGCTACTGAATGTGATTTAGTAAATTAAATCAAATTTCAAAAGATAGAGTTTAAACTGTTCCTCATGAAAATGACTGAAAAACCTGGCACAGAAAGGTAAACTTCCAGCTGCAGAGTTTATAGCCATACAGCTTCATGAGCTTGTCAAGTAAGTAAAAATTACAAACAAACTTCTATGGACCCATTTCTCAGGTCCACCTTTAATGTGTCTTGCAGTATGGACTGGAAAGTCCACCTATGTAACTAGATTAATTGTACTGACTATAATGGTCAGTTATACGTATATGTTGATCTTATGGTAAACAGACTGGGAATATGTGTTTTGAGAAAAAGACAGCATATGAGAAATCTAAGCCAGCCAATCACGCTAGTCCTTAGAAATTAAGATTATATATCTGAAAAATCGTCAAACTAGAAAGATTGTTGAAAAAAAACCTTCTTATACAGGCCAATTATTTACATAAAATATCCACCAATGTATTATTGCCCTAATTATTCTACAATAGAAATTGGCACCTTTCCTAAGTGGATAGATTGTGCAAATGTCTTGTCAGTATAACATAAAGTGTCTAGAAATGGTGGATATTTTTTAGGCTGGTCTCCTAGAATTACATGCGCATGCCATAAATCCTAGAAACCTTAATCCTCAGTGAGATGGCACCCAAAAGGATGTTTTGATGTTTGACTTCTGCCTTCAAAATATTTACATTGCCAACAGACCTAAAAGACTCCTTAAATGTGAAAATTGAGAGAAAGGATGGTTAAATATCCTGTGACCTATAAAAGGTAAAACTTGCCTAATTTTATCACTAGTTATAGTAGAGAAAAATGGCATTGATCCTTCATTAACATTTCTTTGTCCTATTGCCAGCTAGCATGCTGAAGTTAACATTCAGGCCTTGAAACAAGCCAATTAACCAGATCTAGGCAAATTTTTGTTGTCATGATCCTTTAAGTGACTACTTAACATATTATTCATTGTTCCTACAATACAGCCTTGTGGCTATGTTTTAAAACTTACAACATATGAATTTTCTTAATAATTTGACTTAAATGACTTCCAAGATTCTCTGTAGTCAGATAGGTGCCGATGGAAGGATTGAAATTAAGTTAAAATGCTCTAGAAGCCACTGTAATGAATAATGTGGATGAGCCCTCTGATCTATGATTTGTGGAAAGGCTTAAATGCCATGCCAAATAAAAATGTCTGTGTTACTATGGCCAAGCACAATGCTTCCCAATAAAATTGGGAAAAGATTACGAATCTTCTGATGAGTGTTTGGCAGAGTAATAATAATAACCTAGATCTCCCAAAGTTAATTATGTTATTGAAATGATATGTTTTCTACTAATTCCTTTTCTATCTCAATAGTAGGTCATAATGACCTCGGACCAAGAATCCAGTGACTGGAAGATATTATTCCCCAGTTGCCTTTTTTTTTTTTTTTTTTTTTAAGAAAGGGAATATGTTGGGAGCTGCTCTGGATGCAGATGCCTTGAAGTCCTGGTGCCATGGGGCACTGAGCAATTATTGCTTTCCACAGTAACTTAGGTGTTACCCCATCTCAGATGACCAGGTGGGGCTTCAGATGTAAGGGTCACCCGCTGGGGTTGAGTTACACTCACCTGTTCCTTTGTAATCCCACCCGTTTGCCCTTTGGGGGATATAATTTCAATGAAACCTCCTCTTATGTGTCTCCTATACAAGAATAAAAAATTCCGGTGGTGTTCTCTCTTTCCACTGACCCTTAAGGTCGGAGAGCCATCACGGATTTTTAAAACGTATTTCCGTGTGTTTGTGTGCTTTCTTCATTGTTTTCTTAAGTTATTGGAATAGTTTGATTTTGTGAAGCCAGCTTTAGGTCTCCAGCTAGAATAGATGGTGATACTCAGACTTAAGTGCTATCCTTATAATATAAATTAATCCTACCAGTACCCCGATAGCTATAGTTCATTTGTCTGCTCCCCTTGCATCAAGTTATATAAAGAAGCCTGTGCAGAGGAAGAGTGGCAGAATCTGTCAGTTCAGATATTGAAACTGCCACTGAGATGAACTTCTTGAGAAAATGTTTAGAATCATTAAAGGAGTTTATTGCCATAAATGTCAAGCTAATTACAAATATTTAGAGAGCACTTTGTGTTATGTTAGTCAGCTTCTCATTGCTGTGAACAAAGTACCTGATCAGAACAACTTAGAGAAGGAAAAGTTTATTTGGGGTTCAAATTTTCAGATATTCAGTCCATAGCCAGCTGGCTCCATTTCCCTGGGCCCGAGGTGTGCTAGGAAATGAATCCATTAATGAATTTACCACTGTCACAAACTAGTCATTACACCTTTGAACATTCCTGCATTTCCTACCACATAAGATTTTCAGGGGACATTAGAGATCCAAATTATAACACACCTTGATAGAGAATATAATGTAGTGAAAGGTTATAGATTGTTTTTTATGCAGAGGAAAAGTCATATACTGGGTAACTACCACTTAATAGAACTTATGTTTTTCTTTGTTTTCTTCAATATTGAATTAATTTTGGAGGCATATTTTTACATCACAAGTTGTCTTTTGTAAATAAATTCATGGATTAGCATTCAGGCACAAATTACTACCATTTTTTTCTATACACATTGCTCATGTCAACACTAATCTAAACACAATTTTTGTTCCAGTTCAACAACTAGTCTTTGATTAACTATCTCTTTTTTCCACACAGTTAGCTCTTTTCCCGACCATATGTGTCAAGAACTACATATCAGTGTGTTATTTAATTGTAAAGTATTATATAATGATATAAAGATATGCACAGTAGTTCCTATCATTGTAAAACCTATTGATGAAAATATTTTGTACTCTTGCTCCCTGAAGTTAGGTTCATGGAACCCTATGGAGGGAGAGAAAAAGAGAGATACTCAGTGTATTTATCGCTCATATTTTGCATAATATAATTCTGCCCCTCACTCTTTAGCTGGTCTTAAATCCTCTATGTATCCCATTTTATGGCACCAAGTATGATTCTGTTGTATTTGATACAACATGGTGCCTAATGAAATCCAAGTAACTCATCAGTGTGAACTAAACAGTGATATATTCCAATGTTAGAAAAAATTTATTTTGTTATATTAAATAAGAGTTTGTTTCCAATGATAAGAGCATAGGTATCCTAACAGCACCATCCTAAACAATTTTCATTCTTGTGAGAAGTGCTTTTCCTTTGCCTTCCACACTATCCACTTAACCTACAACCTAGGAAAGATACAATGTCTTTGTAATATATGCCATTCACAAGGAGTTAATACTGTTTTCCCTTTTAGCATTTTTCTTAAACTTTATAACTGAATTGTCTTGTTGGTTGGTTAGCATATGTGTAAGTTTATTTATTTATTTTTCTTTAAACAGTGCAATTTCTTTTTTCTTTTTGGTACAGGGAATTAAACTCAGGGACACATTACCACTGAGATGTCTGCAGCTTTTGTTTATTTATTTATTTTTTAATTTTAGGTAGGAAACAAAATAAATCATTGTTATTTTTATCTCAGAGTTCTTTTTTTTTTTTTTTTTTTTGGTCAATGTGGTATGTTTTGTGTGAGAGCCAAGGCACACCTCAGTTCAATTTCCATAGACTTATATGGTACTTTAAAACACAGAACAAAAAAGCAGAAGAACATTTTGTATTTCCCTCTTGATTAGTTTTATTATGATGTAATATATTAATTTTTTGTTAATTTGTTGCACAGAAAATAATTATTTGATTTAATGTACATACTTTTGCTGAAGCCAAAAGGAACCACTGTGTAGATTAACTCATTCATTAACATCAAAATCAATTTTTATCTCTGAAAAAAATTGAGTCAGACTGGCCTTGAAATTACAATTCCTGGGCTGGGTATGTGGCTCAAGCGGTAGGGCGCTTGCCTGGCATGCGTGCGACCCGGGTTCGATCCTCAGCACCACATACCAACAAAGATGTTGTGTCCGCCAAGAACTGAAAAATAAATATTAAAAAAAAAAAAAAAGAAATTACAATTCCCCTGCCTTAGCCTCCTGAATTGCTATGATTATAGGCATGTGCCTGTGTGCCCAGTTTAAGCCGTACAATTTTAAATACGTATTTTGTTTGCTTCTCCATCTTTCCCAACACAATTCATTTTATACTGAGTTATTTCATGGTTGTTCCTTAAATAGGTTCCTCAGAGGGATTGTGGTACTTTTTCTTTTGTTGGTGTGAGAGTTTTAATGGCTTTCTGCCACTCTTTGATGATTTTGTGATAAACACTGTCTCAGGGATTGTGGGTGATAGGATTGCTAATCTAATTAAAAGTTGTTCAAATATTCATTATCCTTCCTATTTACTTTCCTCTTTAGGCTGATTATGCAAACTAATTTCAGGCTTATGTGCCAGCACAATTATTTGTTGATGTTTCGTTTTTTGCTGTGTGTTGGTTTGTTAATTTACCTTTAAAACTATACAAGAATTATAGTGTTTAAAAAATCTTACATAATTATTTAATATATCATTCTTGATTTATTATTTTAAAATAACAAATCATTTGTGATTGATTACACAAAGAATTGCAGTCCACAAAATGTGATCAAAATTGAAAAAATCTCCACACACAATTTTCTCTGGTCCATTTATGACAAAGCAAATAAAAATCTACAACATTTGAACACTCCTGTAAGTATGTACCTACAAGAACAGAGTAAGAGGCTATTTCTGAGCTTTTCTTAAGTAACCCTGGGTTACTCTTATTATTTTTATTTTGTTTATTTATGATTTTTTAAGATGGAATGTAGCTATGCTACCTAGGTTGTTCTCAAACTCTTGGGCTCAAGTGATCCTCCTACCTCAGCCTCCTGTGTAGCTGTGCTACAGGTATACGCTACCTTCCCCAGTTTAAGACTATTTTAATGTGATGCTTTTATTATTACTCCCAAGAAGAGAGGGGGCAGGTGACAACCCAAGATGTGTAGTACAGGGGAAATCTGAAATTTGTATTGTTGAAGCTGAGTGTTATTCCTGTGCATTGGTAAACCACACTATGCTCATGGAAACCTAGAGCCAATGCATATCCTAACTTGGCCCAGTACAGTATTTCGTCTTCACAAAAGGATGATCTGGGGATTTAAAATGTCTTTCACCAAGATCGTAATGCATGGTGGTAGCAGAGCCAGGAAAGAAAAACTAACAAACGGATCCCAGATTTCTCTATTGTATCATTAGAGTCTCAAAACAAGTCTCATGGCCTTGCCTGTGTGCAAGGTAGAAATGTTTGTGCTGTGTAAGAATAGCTACTCCTGCTCTTGCTTTTGGTTTCTGTTTCCATGGAATATTTTTGTCCATCTCTTTATTTTAAGTGCCTGTGTGTCATTGCAAGAGAAGTGTATTTCTTATAGGCAGCATATTGCTGGGTCTTTGTTTTCCCCATTCAGTTGGTATAAATCTTTTAAGTGGAGAATCTTTTAAGCCATTTACATTCCAACTTTTTATTGCTAGGTAAGGACTTATTCCTGTTGTTTTGTTAATTTGGGGGTTGTTTTGTATATGCTTTGGTTCCTTCCTTTCTCTCTTGTTCTTTGTGGTTGATTGTTTCTGTATTGATAAGGGTTGATCTTTTTTGCTTTTGTTTATATGAGCTACTATTAAGTTTTATATATTTGTACATTTTCTTGATAGTAGGTATTATTATTTTGTTATGTAGAACTCCCTTAAGCTTTTGTTGAAAGGCTGGCCTCAGGACGATTAATTGCCTCAGTTTTTGCTTGTCTTGGAAACATTTCATTTCACCTTCCATTTTGAAGGATAGCTGTGCTTGGTATAGTATTCTTGGTCGGCAGCTTTTGTTTTATTTTGTTTTTTCCTTCGGAGTTTCAAATATATTGTCCCAATCTCTCCTGTCTTGAAAGATATCCACTGAGAAATTTACTGTTAGTTAAATGGAGATTTTTCTATATGTGCTTTGTTGCTTTTCTACTGCCATTTTTAGAATTCTTTACCTAGGACATATCACATTTGACTATAATATGTCTCAGAGAATAATTGTTTTGGCTGAATCTAATTGGGGTCCTTTGAGCTCCATAGACCTGGGTATCCACATTCCCCCCAATATTTGAGAAGTTTTCAGTTAGTATTTCATTAAATTAGATTACTATAGCTTTTTTTGTCTTCTTTCCAGAGGCTCTATAAAAATATGAATATTTTTATTTATTAATATATTAAAAAATGAATGTTTTTATTCTTAGTGAAATCCCACAAATCTCAAAGACTTTCTTCATTTTCTTTTTTTTTTTTTGTCTTATTTTTTATGTGGTAGGGTGGGGACAAGGGAGTGCAGAGAGAGAAACATGGATATTTCAAAAGACCCGTTTTCAAGTTCAGAAATTTTTCTTCTGCTTGATCTATTTTGTAGTTTTTTAAAACCTCACTTTCATTTTTTTTCATCTATCTAGTTGTCAGCACCAAGATTTTTGTTTCTTAACAATGCCCTTCACTCTGTTGAAATTCTAATTCATAGCATAAGTTGTTTTACTAAATTCATTGATTGGCTCCTTATCTTCTCTTATATCTCATTAATTTTGTTTTAAAAGTATTATTTTGAATTCTTTCTCAGGCAATTTATCGATTTCATTTTCTTTTGGCACCACTGGTAGACAGATATTGTGTTCCTTTAGAGATGTCATGTTTCTCTGCTATTTAATGCTTCCTATGTCCTTATGTTGTACATCTGATAAATCAAATGCCTTTGCTATTTATGAGATGGATTTCATAGCAAAAGACTTTATGTGGTAATGTGTCCTAGGATGTTGTTTGGGTAGGCTTATGATGGCTTTGGTTAATGTTGGGAATGCAGTTTCTTCAGTTCTAATCAAGACCAATGATGCCCATGAATGTCTTGGTGAGTAAGGCTGGACAGGATTGAGGGATTGTTCATTTATCTAGAGTGCAGCTTTCTTAGGTACAGTGGGTTTACTACAAGCTCTGATTGTGGTACATGAAGTTGTAATTGTGGGATATCTCTCAGTTTCTGCAGGTCACAGAATGGTGGGGCTACTCTGGCAGGTCCAAGCAGGCAAGGTACAGTTAGTTGGCATGTCAAGATAGGCAGGGCACTTATAAAATCTGAAGGCTATATGGGAAATAGGATTCTTCCATTGGCCTTGGCATACATGGCATGGTACTCTTGACAGTAGGAACAGGGTGTCTGTTAGTGTCTAAGTGCTATAGGGTGGCTGGACTGTACCAGTAGTACAAAAAATGGTTCTTTTCTGTGTCTTGAAGGTTTAAGGTACCTTTGTGAGTCAGTGACAGGTCAGCCATTCGGGAAAGGACTCCTAGGATGTGGGTAGATGGAAAGGATCACTCAAATTATTTACTGGGGCCACAAGACAGTAGACTAATCTACTCTGCAACTTCTATGGCTCAAGGGTGTGGGCTGGGCCATCTAACGGATTTGCAGGCCTCAGGAGGTTCGGAAGGGCCATGTAACTACTTCCTGGGATTGGGTGGGCTATGGCATTTGAGTGCAGGCCACCCTGTAGATTTCTGGAGAAGAAAGAGGATGGACAAAACCATATGGTTAATTCTCAAGTGCCAAGTAATCTGAGTTGCTAGTGCAGGCCATCAGCCACTTTGTAGAACATGGGGTGGACAGGCTCTCAAGGTGTCATTGTGCAGCATGTTTTGGGCAAAGAGGATGATGAAGTGGCAAGTTCATTTCTATGCAGATAGTATGATTATGAGTGTCAAAAACCCTAGACCCTCAACAGAAAAGCATATGTAATAAGTGATATTCATCACTGGCTTAAGGGGATTAAGTATAACTTCTGACCAAATGTAGACTATATAAATCCCACTCTGAATATCAATAAGGAGATAAATTATATCAAAGAGCCAATGGACATTCCTGCAATGGAAACTATAATCGCCAAACTTTTTAAAAATCATAAAAAAAGGAGATCAGCAGAAGATCTGAATAGCTGAATAAGATGAGAAAGCAATGAACAAACTTGAAGATGGTTCTTTAGAGAGGACACAATATGAAGAAAGACCAAAGCTAACAATATCTCTGAAAAATATATAATCCAGTATGGACCAGTGGTGTGAAATTGTGTTTCCATTTATAAAAGAACATTGAAAACCCCTCTTTGAACATTACTTTCAGTAAATTCTCTTTTCCCTTTGTCTGCACTCCCAATACTAGGAATCTTATAATTTTTCACATATTTCAAACACCTGTTACCTTTTTATGTTTCTTTTTTGTATGCTTCACTATATCTCTTCCAGAAGATTAATTCTGTATATCTGTGTGCCCAATCAACTGTTCAACTCATCTACTAAGTTCTTTTTATATTTATAATTTTTAATTCAAAAATATCAGTTAGGTAATTTCTAAATCACTGAGATTTAGAAATTTTATGTTTTATGTCTTTCTTATGTTTTGTACATTTTCTCCTAGTTTGAGATAGATTAATCATAGTTGTAAATTCATGTACTCTTGTTCTACACTATGAATCATTTTAGCACTAGATCTGACCTTCTATCTCCCTATTTCTGCCTCCTTATTTCTATATTATTTAACTGTAATAGTAAGTCATGTTTATGTTTTTCCTTTCAGCACATTTTAGTTTGTTTTAGCACATATTTTTAGTCTGCTCTAAAAGAATACTACACATTGGATAATTTATAGAGAAAATTAATAATATATTAATTCATGGTTTTGAAAGCTGTGAACTCATAGACTGAGGGACTGCATGTAATGAGGCCTTCCTGGTGCAAGAAGGAGATTGCTTTTATGAGAAAGGCAATCCTGTGATAACTGTACCACTCCCATAATGATGGCCTTAATCTGTCATGATGGCCTTGCCTAAACACTCATAAAGACTCACCTCCCAATACCATTACAGTGGCAATGAGATTTCAATATGAGTTTTGGAACAGACATTTGTACCATAACAGTATAGAAATATTTGTTATAAGCTGGTAAATGTACATGGAAACACCAAGTGGCTCCACTACAGAGTTCCCATTTCCTATGTTGGGAAGATGGACTAAGTGGCTGGTTACCTAAGTCAATCATGGATTAAGCTAAACCAGAGGTAAGCGAGTTTTCAATAAATCTTGGATTAATCTTTACTTATGGGGCACTGCTCAGATATGGGCCTGCTCGACTTTCACTTGGGAGTGTACATGACACTAACTGCTCAGCTTTGAAGGATTACGGGGACTAATGTCTACCATCTAAAGATTCATAATCTAGGTCTTCAGCCTTCTGTGAAATGAAAGGCCAGAATTCAGTAAGTGTCTTTATGGAGAAACTGAATGTGCTTGAGACAAGCCACTTCACTGTGTCTTGTGTACAAAATGTAACATGGATTTAGGAAAATATGCCTTTTAGAAATTTCAGAGTAGCTCACCAACATCTCACAATGCAGAAGAGACTTTGGGGAAAATGATTACCAGTGGAAGTCCCCCAAATGTCTACTTTATGAATGCAGGCCTGAGAAGTAACTAAGAGGACTGGAGTTCATCTGCTTCTCAGCAGAGTTCCTGTCCTCCAATGGGGCCAAACCTCCTCCTCTATTCACATCCAGCATCCACTAGTTCTCCAGAGAAAAGAATGCCTGTCGATACTCAACTCACTTCACAATTGTGTTCCAGTTGGAAAATTTAGTTCATTGAGTTCTCCTTGCCTCCCAGCTTTCTAATGACCTCGAAGTATGGTTTTTAAGGTTTAATTAGAGATCTCTATGTCTTTTTCCCCAGAGAAAATATACTTTAACAAGACTTATCACATCCTACATACAATTGTAAATATCTTTTTTCATTCTATTTTTATAATCAAAGTTGTGAAGGAGTTGAGAGGCAAGTGCTTTGGTCCTGTTTAGAGATTACAAAGACATTCTCCCTAAGTTTAAAACATATTCTCAAGAGAGTAAAGGGCATTGTGGAAAAAATTCAAATCTTCTGATATCTGACTCCTTTCTGTATCCACCATCATACCAAGGTAAGTTTTATAGCCCTCAGAATTCAGTCGCAAAATAAGATACCACACTCCTGAGATAACCACAAGTTACTAAGTAGAAGGCATAGCTGTCACCATTACGAGTGGAGATCAACAGGAAGAGGTTGAGGATGTTCAAACCCCAAGCTTTGGAGTAGGTTCCATGGTTCTAGGACCCCAACCTCTGAGAACAGGTACAGCCAGCTTGGTGCTGAACCTCTGGAATCTGGCAGGGAGCCTAGAGAACCAGGACCCAAGATTCTGAGGGTATGTTGTTTGATACCTTTTCTCTGTCCTGGGCTGATGATACTTGTGCTTCTGGAAGTTACTAAATATACATAGGAATTACATGTAGACTGAAAGCTACTGCTGCTGCCTAGATAAAAACTCTAACCGAAGTGATGCTGATACAAACTGTAAGCAGTTCCCATAGATATCCAGTCTCCCTGTGACTCCCCCAAGGGCAGAAAGTGCTAGGGAGGACTGCAATGAGGTGTGATTTGTGAGTTTCCTCTCTCCCTGTGACAGGGAAGACTGAAAAAGGAAGATGGTTTGCAATTGAGAGAAGCTGAGTACACACCACACACGATCCATCCATACAGTAGGCCTTTGGCTCAAGAAACACAAAGAACTATTTTCCATGAAAAATAAACCATGATGTGGGGTGAATTTGGTGGTAGAATGCTTGCCTAGTGAGGACAAGGTTCTGAATTCAATCCCCAGTAGAGTCAATATGAAGAAAAAAAACACACTAAAATTACTTGAAATAATGAAAAGGGAGAATGAGGTAGGAATTACATATATTAAAAAGCGAAAGTTTATGATCCTGAAGCAATGTCCTCTGAAACTTTCTGCCAGTGGTTTCTAACATTTGCAATAACATTTCTACTGCCAGGATACTAAAATTTAATGGATGGTAAATTTCATTGAGGATTGGGATTATTTTCTGAAATTGCAAGAAATTTTATCTTCTTTCTCATGTAAAAGTTCAAACATTGAGTTCTTCTCTCTCAGGTGAAAGTGAAGTATGAGCACCCAGCTACTGCATCTCAGGTAAAGTTTAATCACTCAGCTGTTCCATCTCAAGTGAGGTGTGATCACTCAGCTGTTCCATCTCAGGTGAAGTGTGATCCCTCAGCTGTTCCACCTCGGGTGAAGTTTGATCACCCAACTCTTTCTTCTCAGGTGAAGGTTGGACACGTTTCTCTTTTTTCCTAGGTGGTGCTTTGTGCATCTTTACAAGCAAAAGTAACAAACTCATAAACAAAACCAAAAACGGAAATAAAAAAAAAGGACCTTTCTTCTTCTTCATCCACTCTTGCACTGTTTTCCCAGGAGGTGGGCCACTGTCAACACTCCCTCCATGGCCTATTTTTATACAGTAAGGGGGCTCCCAGTTAGGGTCACAATGGCAGTGATGTTTGTTGTTGCAGATCCCTTTCCTATCACAGGTCTCTGGCGAACAATCACTTGTCCACAGCGACATAGAGACACACTTCTGGCGGATGCACACATGTTCAGCACCACACTCTGTGCCATCTTTCACATCACCAATATCTGGTACAGTCATCCCCAAATGATAGTCGGTACCCCAGCAGGTCACACCATTGAAGTCAATCCAATGCACAGTAGTGTGACTTCTCAAAAAGGGAATTTCTTTCACATTCTCACACTGAACTCTTCCACAGAGGAAATCTGATTTATTACACTTCACATAGTTTTCACCAACGAGACCACAGTTACCAAAGCGGTCACCTCGGCTGTTCATTTCTGTGTAGCAACTCTCCTGTGCACTCCTGGATTCTTTGCCAAAGATCTGTCTGCACTGTTCATCACGTGCATTGCATCTCTTCTCATGGCAGTAGCCACCGCCCATGCAACGGACCCCATCCTGCACATACACATCTTCTGGACACTCAGGTGAGGTGCCATTGCACCACTCTGGAAGATCACACTCACTGACATTTTCTCTACACACTTTACCTGGTGGCAAGAGAAGGCAGTCTTCAAAACAAAGCCCAGAGGCACATTCAGCCCCAAATTTCAGAGTGCAGTTTTCCGAACAACATGGATGGTTTGAACACAAAGTTGGGGATCCACAGTCACATTCCTCTCCTCTTTCAACCACACCATTCCCACAGACTGTCCACCTGATGATGTCTGCTTGGTTTGGTGCATTGTGCATACAATTCAGAACTGGAAAGGTACTCCACATTTGAGCATAACTGCAATTGCTGAATCTATAGCCTTCCATTTCTGATGCATGCATGATACAAACACGATGCTCGCATTTACATTCTGGTGCATCATGATGCATACCCAGATTATGACCCATTTCATGTGTTATGACAAGTGAAATATCATACAATTTATCTCCCAGGAAACTCTCAATTCCACAATTATAAGGAGGTATACAAACAGTTCCAACATAGGCTAAGCCAATATACCTATCAAAAGTTTGGTGTGCCAGAAAATGTGCAATATCATTTTTTATGCGAGAATTTAGACTGGCTACCTTCCAGTCGCAAAACAGTTCCAGGACTTGAACCATGTCATTAGTGACATTGAGAAGATTCTTTTCATTCCAGACCTCAATTCCAAGTATAAACAAATCAACATCCAATGGACTTAAAAGGGAATGTATATGATTGACAATGACAAATACGTCCTCTAATACAAGTGAGACATTACTTTTCTTATAAAGGAATCGCTTATAGTCTACAACCAAAACTGTTTCTAGAAACCATTTGTGGGTCCACCACCCTTTATAGCCACTTTGCCTCAGAATGGAATTATCACGCCTTTGGAGCTTCAGTTGTCGTGCTAGTTCTTCTTCTGTTAGTCCACATCTCATGGGTGCGAATTGTGTCTTCTCTCTCTGCATCTTATAAACCAGATGTTCAAATGTGGCAGAAAGTCTTTTGGGTTTGATTTCATAAACAATGTCATGGATCTCTAGCATTCCTTGAAAGCCCCCCAAACAGGTGCTAAGAGAAACTAGGGATTCTGGGTCCCCTTCCACAAAGCCGTCATAGTAGCAGTCACTCTGGACAAAAGGGTGGTCCTCGAGCAGAGCACCCTGATCTGTGTAGGTGAACACAGAGAAGGGTTTGGACACCAGAAGTTTCTTGGCCTTCATGTGGACAATGTGTTTCTCGCCTCCAAAGTACAGACTGTAGGAGATCCAGTCAGGGGGTCTCATGACCCTATGGGTGCCAGTTATCCTCAAGGGTATCACTACTTCTGGGAGGCTATGGTGTTGAGAGTGCCCAATCTGGGCCCATCCAGAAAGGAAGAGCAAGATGCTCAGGCAGAGTTTCAGGAGAGTGATCCTCATATGCACCAGGGCCTCACCCACAGCCATCATGGTCTGTGACTGGAAGCAAAGAGGCAGGGCAGGAGGTGCTGTTGTCCTGTCTCCTCCCTTTGACTTGGTTGCAAGCAGCACTGACCCTTAATGGGATGTCTCCTTCAGAGTCAATCCGTCAGAGCCACAGAACTAAAAGAAAAAATAAAATAAAAAGAAGGGCAGAGATGGGGTGGCTAAATTATCAACAGGCCAAGGTAGAGAGAACAGCAGGGTATGGGCTCAAATGCATTAGTGTTTAGTTTAGGGCATGACTAGATATTTTGCATTGGATTTTCTCTTAATTTTGGTGATGCAGAATCAGATTATGGGAGTTGAAAAGAATGACAACTGGCCACTGGTTGAAAATTGCCAAACACGGATATAGGAGACGTGGGTTCATGATACCATTCTCTAAGTATATGAGTATGTGAGAACATTTCCACAATAAATATTTAAAACAAGAGTCTGAATGTAAAGGTGAATATAGAAGTTGTTTTGATGAGGGAATCTGTATTTATATGAATTGGATTGGAATAAGTAACAATAGTTTTTCCTTCCTATTTCTAAGGATTATTTAGTCACATTACTCATGAGAAATATGTAAAACAATTCTCACATACATTACTTTTCTTCATGATTCTTAATATGGACTTCCATGCAACTAAGGATTTGTTCAAAATTCCTCCAATCCTGTCAGATTTCAATGTCAAAGCATCAATTATCCTTCAAAAGTAATAAAATTTGCTTATACTAGATACTTTCCAGCATTAAAACAAGCAATGGTGGAATTGGAAGGGGGAGTACCTTGGGTTGATACATTTCACTCAAAGGTATTTATATGTGATTACACTCATATAAAATAATATTTTTCAAAGTCTGGGACCCTATAAAAATAAAAAAAGCAAACTAGCTGGAAGAGTAACAGTGGGAAAAGAGAAGGTACTAAAAGCAAAATAAAGTGTCTTCAGAAATGAAAAAAAAATATCAATAAACCCTGGGAGGATGGAGTAAGCTTCAGTGCAGGTGTTGCTGTACCAGAGCAAAGACATCAAAATCCCTGGCATTTCAGGATGCTGAGGAAATCAGCTCCAAGTTCAACTTTCCAATGGATTTGTCTCAGAAATGACAACACATACAAAAATACAGATTAAACAATAATTTTGATAATACAAATATACTCAGGAGGTTCTATTGGGTGAGGCGCTAATTTGCACAAATGAGAAATCTGATAATAGCACACTGCCCGGCCAATAATACTGATTTGTTGCTTTGTTATCAGTATCTGCAGAATATGCAGATACTGCATGGCACACCTGGGAAACATCAAAAGATGATACAGGTTAATGATATGGAACATATTTTTCCACAGTATTTGCAGCAAACATATAGTTTAAGAATCTGTTAGATTACATTCAATAGATTCCATATAAAAATACCTGTTTTTCTTGACCTTGTGAGAGTATCCATAGTTTTCATGACATTTAATACCATAGCAATAATATCATAAAAGTGATGAGATTGAGAACCACCACACTGTTTGGGGGAGAAAGAGCAACAACGTCAGCAGAGAAATGTGGAATCTGCAACGAGGGATCTAAAACACCCTGATGAAACACCACTTCCCACAGCAGGAAATTCACACACAAAAGTGTCTGGACTCAGGACCTCTCGCCTCCTGGACCCAGGACACATTTCTCCTTAGTTTTTCTTTGATCTTGATTCTAAGTTCTTCAAGTTTTCTCTCTCCCCAGAATCATTTTCCGGTCACTTATGGAATCGTTCACTCATGAAACAGCAGCAGTCTCTCCTCTATTAACACTTCTTTATGGAGAACACTTTTTTCCTAGTTAATTTAACATTATTTTGTAAGTCAACATTGGGAAGCCCACCAGAGGAGATGTCTTCCTTTCTCAGAAGTCCCTTTGTCAGACAGATCAGATATTCAGTCTTACCTTGCTTTGGTTGCCAAAGCCACTTCCAAACCAGAAAACTAGCAGCCATCTCCTTCCACCATTATCTACTATTCTTCCTTATTCCTTCCTCAACCTCCCAATAAATCCTGCACAAGCCAGAACATATTGGGTGCCTACTCCTACTTTCTTCTCCACCAATAACCTTTTCCATGCTCTCTATGCATTTAGCAAGCCTGTGGGCAACCACAAGCTCCCAGGTGTTTTTTTGTTACCGTTACAACTTGTGCTCAACAGTTTTGAGCCATTGACTGAAAGCTGTGTCCTATATCATTGTCATGATGCTTGGCCATCTTAACTCTCACATATTAGTTAGCCATAACTTTATTCTTAAATGAATGTTATTTATCAGTTTCATATAGGATGCACATAAGTTTCCTTCCATGTTTTTCCACTTTTCAAGTTTCCATCATAGACCTGTCATCCCCATACCCCAGCCCAGCTCTAGACTCCATTGGTTCAAACACTGTTGGCCAAAATGCTCCACCCAGTCTAAATTAATGCTTTCACCACTATGGTAACACAATGCCAATTATTCTGGGGAAATAAATCACAGTACAGTCTATTTAGGAGGATGTGTAAGTGAGGGAGACATACAAATAGCCTGATAGCTCAGCCTAAAGATGAAATCACAGATATTTATTTTAAATACTTCCATGCTTTTAGTAATCTGTGCCTTTGGGCGCAGTGGTGCATGCCTGTAATCCCAGCAGTTTGGGAGGTTGAGACAGGAAGATGGGAGTTCAAAGCCAGCCTCAGTAAGGGTGAGATGGTAAGGAGGTGCTAAACAGCTCAATGATAACCTGTCTTTAATAAAGACAAAATTAGGGCTTGGCTGTGGCTCAGTGGTTGGGTATCCCTGAGTTCAATTCCCAGTACTCACCCCACCCCCCACCCTGACCAAAAAATAATCTTTGCCTTGTTGTTTACATGTTTTCCTAACTTTCTGGGGTTTTTCCCCCTGAATTTCCTCATTGATACATAGGACTCTCATCTGAAAATCAATATTGTCTTTGTTTTGCAATTTGCTATTTTATCAAATTTCATCATGGTAATTTAAGTTGTAAAACCAGGAATTCTACATTTAATGCCTATTTTAAACAGGATCAGGTAATTTTCTTTTCTTTGTCACTGCAGATAAGAGACAAGGGACCTATTTGAGGCTCGACACTATCCAGATCTTTAAAATGAGAAGAGCACCTTGATTGTTTGAGGAAGTAATCAAGTAAAATAAAGAAGAGGCTTACTTCATGGAATGCCAAAAGCCCACAAGAGTAAGAAATGTCAGTAAAGGACACCTCTAAGGATAACTTCTCTAAATCATGGGTAAAATTCTGATCGGCTTCTTTGCTATCCATGTCTGTCTTTATATGTATAATGAAGGTGTGTAGGTTTTTGTTGTGATGGAAAATAATCATTGATTTCTTGTGTGCATTTTTTGAGACTGAACTAAAATAAATCTGTCAGAATGGATTCTTAAAACCTCACCTTTCAAGCAGGTGATAGGAAAACAAACTGAAAAGAAAATTCAAGCCAGACTCTTTTCACTTATGACATTGTTTTATACAGTGACTACAGAAGCGAAGACACTGAGGGAATATAACATTTTCATTCATAAAGTAAAATAATATCATAATAGTACAGAGGCCTCAAACTTGACTCTCGTATATCAGAGCTCATCAAATCCATCCACCTCTGCATTTTAATTACCATCTAAACCTCTAATAGATAGTGTTTTCAAACTTGAGTAACAATACATTAAAAATGGTTCACAGTGTCTCCACCAAATAAAGTAGAAAAGGAATTTGCAAAGTGCATAATCCTCTTCAAGATCTGAATAACTGCCAAGAACTAATTGTTTTATTGTGTGTGAGTGTGTGTGTGTGTGTGTGTGTTTACTCATGTCCTCATTATTCGAGTTTCTCTTCTTTAGAGCTAAACTCTTGAATGACTTACCAACAGATGAAGTGATGATTCCCATGATCATTTCTAAGTATAGCCCTCTTCATGTCTCATTTCTGACACCCATCAACAACGATTTTCTCAAGAACACTCATGAATGAGTGTTCTCGAGAAATATGAATCCTCTCTCCTTCAATTGTCTCTCATTTGATTGAGTTCTAGATTGAGCTTCCTAGCAACAAGAGTCTCTCAGAATTCAGAAGAACATGGCAACAACCCCAGATTCCTCTTCACTCTGGCTCCATTATCTCTATTAAAGCTGGTTGCTACTTACTACTCAATATAAAAGCCCTGATTCCTTACCCTCATTGATTGTGTTCTAATAACCGTTCAATATGAATAAGACTCTTTTCCTTACTCCCATGTTCTTCATATACTCAATGCAGTTTGCTCATACTATGACCCTGGTCTCCGTTTATTTCAATATTGAACCATACTGTGGACCACTTGAAGGACTTTAAGTTCCATAAAAAAAAATGAACCCATTTAAAACATTCTCAGAGACACCCAGACATCAGCACTCATCTGCATATTTCTTCCTAAGGCCAATGAATGACTCAGGGAGACATTGCATATCTGCAGCTGGATTCTCTTGCCTTCCCCCCCCCCCCCACACACACACTTTTATCACGAGTTCTTAAGGGACCAAACTTGATTTGATAGTTTTCATGTCTGTATTATTTTTCTAGGGCTGTCATAGCAAAGGTATATAATGTAGCTTAACAACAATAACAAAAAAGAAATCTACTGTATGACAGTTTTAGAAGTCCAACATCATGGTATCCTCAGGCCCCCAGTGCTTCTAAAGTTGTTAGGGAATGATTTAGTTCAGCCTTCTCTCCCAGCTTCTGGTCTGCAGCTACATCATTCTAATCTCCATTTACGATTTTCCCTGTGTCCAAAATTTCCCCTTTCATAGGGGCACCGAATTACATCAGAGAACATGGATGCTAAGTCAAAAACTGTCACAAGGAACAAAGGAGGTCATTATATAATGATAAAGGGTCAATACATCAGAAAGATGTATGACAATTATAAATATCTCTGTGTGCAACTTTAGTGCGTCTAAATATCTGAAACAAATATCTACAGATCTGAAGAAAATAGACAGGAAAATAATAATGGTGAGAGACTGCAATAGCCTGTTTTCAATATGGGCTGTAATGTTAAACATAAAATTCATAAGTAAATAGCACATATGAACGACACTTTAGAATAAATAAACCTAACAGACGTGAACAGAACACCCCACACAACCACAGTGCATACACATTCTGTTCAAGAATGCAGAGAACATTTTGCTGGACTACTCACATGTTACAGTCCAGAACAAGTCATAACAATTTTAAAAGATCGTAATTATGTTAAGTATCTCTTCTGACTAAAACAGAATGAAACTAGAAGTCAACAGACAGTTGATGGAAAACTGGAAAAGTCCACAAATGTGTGGAAATTACACAATACACTCTAGCACAACCAATATTCAGATTTGATAAAAGGAAACAATTTTTAAATGTCTTGAGTTGAACAAAAATGAAAATGGAACAGTCCAATACTTATATAATTCAGCAAAATCATCCTATAAAGGCAGTGTATAGCAATAACCATCAAGGAACTTGGAAAATAGGAAAATACTAAGCCCAAGTTAGCAGAATAAAGGACATCACAATTATTAGTACAGAAAAATAGAGAATAGAAAAGAATCAAAAAGCTAAGAGTTGATTTTTTAAAAATATACAAAATATCTACAAACTTTTTAGCTAAACTAACAAAAAAATTGAGAAGACTTCAATAAATTTTAAAATGAAGAAGACATTACAACAGATGCTTCACAAATAAAAAGGATCTTAAGGGTCTCTTATGAACAACTATACACCAAAAATTAGATAATCTCAAGTAAATGGACAGACTGTAAGGGACATATTACCTACCAAGACTGAATAATAAAGAATTGGAAAGTCAGACATACCAATAATAAATAAAGAGATGGAATGAGTAATCAAAAACTCTCATAACAAAGAAAAGCCCAGACTCAGATGGCTTTACTGGTAAATTCCACCAAACTCCTAAAGAATTAATGCTAATGCTTTGCAAACTTTCAAAAAAAAATCAAAAAGAAGACACTTCTAAATTCATTTTATGAGGCCAGTATTACCCTTATACCAAAGCCACCACCAGAAGAGAATGTTACAGATCAGTATCTCTGATAAACTTGGATGCAAGTCCTTCCTTGATAAAATATTAGCAATCCAAACTCAATAGCCTGTTAAAAAGATCATACACTTTGATCAAGTGTGATTTATCCCTCTGATGGGAGGAAAGTTCAACATACACAGATTTAACTAACATTATACAAAGGATAAATAATCAGAAGAACATTTCAATAAATGCATAAGAGGATTTTGACAAAATTCCCCAATCTATGATTAAAAACTCTTAACACACTATATATAAAAGGAATGTATCTAGACACAATAAAAACTATGTATGAAAATCCCACAGTTAATATGCTAAATAAAGAGAAAAAATTAAGTTTTCTTTGCAAGAGAAGAAAAAAGGCAAGGACAGTCGACCTCACTTGTACTCAACATAGCACTGAAAGTTCTAATCTGTGCAACTGGGAAAGAAATAGGAATAAAATCATCCAAATTGTAATGGAAAAAGTAAGTTTCTTTCTCTTTGCAGATGATATAATTGTATATGTACAGAACTATAGAATAAAATCTTCTAGCACTAACAAAATAATTCAGTAAATTTGTGGTATATAAAATCAACATACATCATCTATACGTTTCTATATACTAATGAGGAATTATCTCAAAATGAAATTAAGAACACAACTCTTATAACAATAGCAATGAAAAATAAAATTCTTCGGAATTAACTTATCCAAAGAGGTGAAAGACTTGTATATTCAATATAAAACATTGAAGAAGGAAACTAAAGAAGGCAAATGGAAAGATATCTCATGTTAATGGATAATAAGTCTTAATATTGTTAAAATGTCCATACTATCCAAAGTGATTTACAGATTTAATGTGATCCTAATAAAAAACTGTCATTCCTTAAAGAAAAATTGAAGAAATAATTCTAAAATTTGTATGGAACCACAAAAGCCAAAGTATTATTGAGCAAGAAGTAGAGAGCTGGAGGAATCACACTTCCTAATTTCAGAATGTGTTGCAAAACTACAGTAACCAAAACAGCATGGTAGCATAAAAACAGATAGACCTATGAAACAGAACAGAAAGTCTAGAAATAGATCCATGCACCTTAGAGATGCTAAGAACAATGATGAGTAAAGACAAATTTCCAAATGGTGTTGAGAAACCTGAATGGCCACAGGCTAAATAATACAATTGGTTCCTTATATCATACAAACATCAACTGTAAGTTGTTTAGAAAATTTAAATATAAAGCCTGAAACTATAAAACTACCAGAAGAGCACAGAGAAATCTTCTTGACATTGATCTTGGCAATGATTTATTGGTATGAGACCAAAAGTATGAGCACAAAATAAGGAAATTTACAAGTGAGATGGCATCAGACTAAAAATCTCTACAGTAAAGAAAACCATCAACAGAATAAAAATGAAACCTAGGTTTCTTAGCCACTTCAGGCTGATATTATGAAGTACCATAGACTGGGTGACTTCTTTTTTTCCATAAACAACAAAATTTTTAATTATTTTTTAAATACACCTCAACAGTTGAATGTATTACAATTCTTATTACACATATAGAGCACAGTTTTTCATATCTCAGTATATAAAGTATGTTCACGCCAATTTATGCCATTATAAATGTCCTTTTTTGTTTTTTTTTGCATTACAATTCTTAATA
This sequence comes from Urocitellus parryii, assembly GCF_045843805.1. Lineage (NCBI taxonomy): Eukaryota > Metazoa > Chordata > Mammalia > Rodentia > Sciuridae > Urocitellus > Urocitellus parryii. The sequence continues at coordinate 23,662,730 of NC_135544.1, read as the reverse complement.
CACATATATACCACAATTTTTCATATATCTGTTTGTATATAAGGTATGTTGACACCCAATTCAAGTCTTCATACATGTACTTTGTATAATGATGACCATCACATTCCACCATCCTTGCTAATTCCCTGCCCCTCCCTTTCCACCCCACCCCTCTGTCCTATCTAGAATTAATATGATCCTCCCATGCTCTCCCTCCCTACCCCACTATGAGTCATTCCCCTTATATCAGAGAAAACATTCGGCATTTGTTTTTTGGGGGGATTAGCTAACTTTACTTAGCATCATCTTCTCCAATGCCATCCATTTACCTACAGATGCCATGATTTTATTCTCTTTTATTGCTTAGTAAAATACCATTGTGTATATATGCCATGATTTTTTTTTATCCATTCATCCACTGAAGGACATCTAGGTTGGCTCCACAGTATAGCTATTGTGAATTGTGCTGCTATAAACATTGATGCAGCTGTGTCCCTATAGTATGCCGTTTTTAAGTCCTCTGGGTATAGTATGAGAAGAGGAATAGCTGGGTCAAATGGTGGTTCCATTCGACTGGGTGACTTCTAACTCATACAAATTTGTTTTTTACAGCTGTAGATATTTTAACAGTGGTCAGTATGCCAGCATGGGTGGGTTATGAGGAGAGTCCCCTTTCAGGTTGCTGACTTCTCTCTTTCTCATTGTATCCTCATATAACAGAAAGAGAGTTAAAGAGCTCTCTGGGGTCTCATAGTTTTATGAGAGTCCTAATCCCATTCATGTAGTTTCTGTGATCATGACCTTAAATTAACTCCCATGTGTGGCATCTCCTACAAATATGACATTGGGAGTTAGAATTTCAAAATATGAATATGGGGAAGACACACATTGCAGTAGAGAATGAGAGAAAATATTTTCGAATGGTATATCTGATTAAGAAGCTAATATCCAAGGAACTCATGCAACACAATAGCAACAACAGCAAATGAAGCAAACTCAAGTAACCCAATTTTAAAATGGGCAAAGTACCTGAATAGTTATTTATCAAAAGATACACAAAAGGTCAATAGGCTTTTTGTTGCTCAACATCACTAATCATCAGGGAAATGAAAACTAAAACCACCATGAGATATCACCTCACATCTGTTCAAATGGCCTTTATTTATTTATTTATTTGATGTGTAGTGTTATTTTTACATTTAAAAAAAATTTCCACATTTTTATTGGAATATGATTTTTATTGGAATATAATATGATTTTGTATATATGTATATATATACATATATACATATATATTTATGGAGATATATATATATATAAAATCACTATCTTACAAATATATCTATGCCTTTGTTCATTGCATTAGTCACAATAATTAAAACATGAAAAGAATCTTTATGTCCACAAACAGATACAAAAAAATACAAAATGTGATACACAAATATGCACACAGACATGCAAATGCAAATACGCTCTGGAATATTACTCATCCTTTAAAAAGAAGGGGATTCTAACATGCACAATAGCATAGATGAACCTGGAGGACATTATTCTAAGTGAAATAAGTCATACAAAGAAAAATACTGCATGATCTCATTTACATATGAAATCTAAAATAGTAAATCTCAGAGAAACAGTAAAATGGAGGTTGCCAGAGGATGGGGGGGTGGTATCCGGGAAAGGGTTGATGTTAGTTAAAAGTATAAAGTGTCAACTATACAAGATAATTATGGAGATACACTGGCACAGCAAATTGCAGGTGACAATATTGAGTTATATAATTGAAAATTTTTAATGTTTTTATCAGTGCATTATAGTTATACATATAGTGAGGTTCATTTTTGACATGATTATACATGCATGGAATGTAATTTGCTCCATTTAAGTCGCTAGTACTTCCCCTTTCCCTCCCCTGCTCTTTTTCCTATGTAACTGAAATTTGCTCTTCCCTCCGTCTTCATTTCTGTTCCCTCTGTCTTCATTTCTGTTCCCTCTGTTCCATCTTCCTTCCTTCTGTTCACTTTTTAAAATAACAGTAGCTATGTGAAGGGATGCATACATTAGTTTGTGGTATTTCATACCATATATATGTGTGTGCATAATGTGTGTGTACATACTCATATCAAAACATCAAGATGTTTAAATGCATATCATCTCTATTTGTTAATTCTACCTAAGTTAGGCAATTATTAATAATGCAAACTGCCAAAGTTCATTTTAGTAGAAAGAAATAGTCAGAATCACCTGGTATCAATTAAGTTGACTGACTTGTAGTTGCAAATTTTGACCCAAAGAAAACTCTAGACCCAGATCCAGATGGCATGACTTGCAAATTCTATCAAATATCTAAGATGTCAATAATACTAATTCTGTACAAATTTTCCAGAAATTGAAAATAAGAAACACTGTTCAATAAAAATTTACCAGGTTCATATTTGCATTAAAAAACAAATGAACAAATAACCTCTTCACTAAAACCTTTCCTGGACAAAGACCCAAAATCTTTAACAAAACAGTAGCTAATTAACTCCATAATATATAAAGGAAAAAAGATCTCATCATGGCCAAGTGTGATTTTTCCCACCCCCAGGAATGAAAGGTAGTTTTAAGTTTGAAAATCAACCAATATAATTCACTATATGGACAAAGAAAAAAGGTCATATGGTAATCTGAAAAGATGAAGGAAAACAAAATTCAACATCCTTTTGGGACAGAAACTTTCAGCAAACAAGAAAAGAAGAGAAGTAGTTCAAACCAACAAGTGGCATTTCAAAATCAAAATGTATAGTCAACATCATGCTTAAAGGTGAAACTCTGAATCCTGTAGATCTATTATCAGGTGCTAAACAAAGACTTCTACTCTCGTTACTTCTATTTAACAGTGGAAGAAGCAAGATTAAGATGGCAGGGATTAGAAATGCATTCATGGCATACTTTTACTGCCTTAGCTTTATTATATTATTTCTTATGAAAATTTCTTTACTTTTGTTCAAGTCAAACAGTGTAAAATTGTAAGGACCCACTTGGATCTCTTTTTTAATAGTTCAAAGGTAAAATAGATCTATCACCATGAACCAGGACCACCCAAGACCAGTTGTCTCTGTCTCAAAGTCCTATATACTGCTTAATGATTTTCTGTTCCTTGTGTTTGTGTTTTTCTACTAGCCAAGCAGCAATCCAATACAGAATTACCTTCCAGAGATATTATCTGAGTAAAGACATTCCTTGAGAAACATTTACAATACAGAACAATGATGCCAATAATCAAAATATGTTGATATTTGTGATACTGCTTTTATTTTGTAATAATACAATGTACCTATGTACTATAACTCCTATTTTGGAGCCTAAATTTATCTTTTGCTTAATGTTTCTCTTAAATATTACATTTTAGATGTAAGTACTTCCATAGCTATCATCTGCCTACCCTCTGCTAGAACTTTGGGGTTTGTGCAAATTTTAAAAAACAGACTAATTGTGATAGTTACATTTCATAGTTCCTTTAAAATACTGGGAATATTAAAAAGGGAAACAAGCATATTTTGATCGTGTGGCACTAGCCGAAGTGTGAGTATTAGACATTATTTTGGGAGACATCTCAAGAGCCAAAGAAAAGTGGGAGAGAGAGCTAAGCCCTGCTCTGTTTCTAAGTAGATTGTCAGAGTCTAGTTATATGTAGTTATTGATGGATTTCTGGGCATCTTCCTTTTCCATCTTTCTTATATTCCTTTTACTGAGTTGATGACTTACAGGGTTGGAAACTATGTATCAAAATCAGATCACATACATCGATGTTCATAGCAGCACAATTCACGATAGCAAGATTGTGGAATCAGCCTAGATGCCCTTCAATAGATGAATGGATAAAAAAAATGTGGCATTTATACACAATGGAGTATTACTCTGCATTAAGAAATGACAAAATCATAGAATTTGGAGGGAAATGGATGGCATTAGAGCAGATTATGCTAAGTGAAGCTAGTCAATCTTTAAAAAACAAATACCAAATGACTCCTTTGATATAAGGGGAGTAAACAAGGACAGGGTAGGGACGAAAGTTTGAGAAGAAGATTTACATTAAACAGGGATGAGAGGTGGGAGGGAAAGGGAGTGAGAAGGGAAACCGCATGGAAATGGAAGGCGATCCTCAGGGTTATACAAAATGACATATAAGAGGAAAGGAGGGGTAAGACAAGATAATACAAATCGAAGAAATGATTTACAGTAGAAGGGGTAGAGAGAGAAAAGGGGAGGGGACGGGAGGGGAGGGGGGATAGTAGAGAATAGGACAGACAGCAGAATACATCGGACACTAGAAAGGCAATTTGTCAATCAATGGAAGGGTAACTGATGTGATACAGCAATCTGTATACGGGGTAAAATTGGGAGTTCATAACCCACTTGAATCAAACTGTGAAATATGATGTATTAAGAACTATGTAATGTTTTGAACGACCAACAATAAAAAAAAATAATAAAAATAAAAAAATTTAAAAAAATTAAAAAAAAAATCAGATCACACACAAAGTTAGCCAGGCACTTCCTCCTTATCCATCTTCTTCTCCTTTCCCTCCCCTCCCCCACCCTCCTCCTTCCTTTTCCTCAGTTTTGTGCTTTTCAGTTTGTAAACCTATAACCTCAATGACATATTCATATATGAACTGGTAGGCTTTCTCTACAAAAACTAAATTTAAAACTCTTACTATTTTCTCTGGTTTCAAAGTCTGAGTTCTTTTTGAACTACACAACACATAAAATCATGTTTTCCTCTTAACTGATTTGCAAAACAGAGTAGGTGATGCTTTTAAGTTAGAGACTGAGTAAGTTTTTCCTAGTTACATATCCACTGTCTTCACGAATTTAATGATGGACAGACCCCTCAGTTGAATCAAAGAGAAGGATATCCTGGAAATTTATCAATGGTTTAAAATGGGTGAATATCTTAAACACAAGTATATATGGTTTGCTCCAAAAATAAAATAAAAGTGATCAGATGCCACTGTGCTATCAATCAGTAGGTACTCACCCTATTTTTCTTCTTTTCTTTGGAAAAAGAATCTATAGCTAAAGTATGATTTTGTGGGCTGTCTCCATGTATTAAAAAGCACATACAAATAATGTTAGCACTAACTCTATAGTTAAGAGATTAAGATGTGATATTGGAGCCAGGGGGCAGAACAAGAATCATCCAGCTTCATTCTCACCCATTCCCCCAATCCAACTAACATATCCACAATACCTCAGAACTTGTGAGGCTGAGACACCACCTTGAACTGCAGAACTGAAAACAGCAGCATGCAAAGGTAAGAGGAGTGGTTTAATTTTTACCTCATTGTCCCTGCCCCCAAGCTTGACATAGTGATGCATACAGAGCATTCCCTGGGATCTACAGTTTTTATAAATGGAGGAGAAATTTGGAGGTGAACATTCAGTTCAGTTACCCTGCTGTTCAAGGACCATTTGCGGGAGGCACTTTCTTATCTCATACAATGGGAGACATTTGGGAGTATCAGAAGAACTGACCACCAAGGTCAGTTATGAATATTGGGCAAGGGTAGGGCTCACAATGACCAGTGCATGGATTGATGGTGGTTGTTCGGTTCTGTTTTCTAACCATGGAGATACACCACCAAAGAGGCTAGCCTACAGCATCACTCTATGTTTCATTGGTGAGAAAAGAACATTAAAGCATCATGTCCTTGAAGTATACCTCTCTGTTCCCAAGAACCTCGCCAAGTTAAGGGAACAATGAGAGCAAGTATGGGCCAGAATGTTCTGATAAAGATTATCTCAAAGGACACTAGCTTTCTCTCATGTATTCTGGGAATTAGGGCAAGTTAGTACTATTTGTAGAAAGCTGTTTTCTTGATTGCATGCTTACCATTGGTGGTCATACAATAGGACAAAGCAAGCTAAGCTAGTGGTGTCACTGTTTCTGTAGCCTAACTTATAAAACCCTTCTCCCTGTGGTAATTGGTACAGAACACAGTACCATGGACAGGAAAATACTCATCCAGTCAGCTGTCACTGGACAAAGCATTGTGAGGGATGAAGGCATTATTTTCTGGTAAAACACTGGAGGCACTTGTGAATGGAGGTATACCTGTCCAGCCCATCACCATTGGACTTTCCGGTGAGGCACCTGTCCAGCCAGATGCCAATGGAACTTCCCTGTGTTTTTCAATAAATCTTATGTCTCACTTCCATCTCTAGGGGTCTTCTTGGATCTCTCAGCAACCTATCCCAGTGCTCTAGCCCAACTGGACTGTAGACAGTACACTTTATTAAAAGGACAGTCAACAGGCCTTCCAGACTTGAATATTTGGATGGCTTCTTACATAGCCCCAATGCTTAACTTGAAAATTCCCCAGGCTGTGAGATAGGTGCAGGCTGGTGATTATCTGCGAAGAAAATATTTGGTGCTGTTGCGTACTGGTTTCTGAGCTTCAACCCAGCCAAGAACCAGTATGGTTCATAAACTTTCTATAGGTTGAAAGACAGGGGTGGGTCAGTGATTACCCAAAAGAGAAGCTCAGGGAAGTTCAGTGGCCACATGCTGATTCACCTACTCTCACTGATCTGCTTAAAGATTACTGAAGGACGGAGGCAAGTCCATGCATATGTATATCCATGATGCATAATGTCTGGCCTTGCCTGCCCCAAGTAATTGAAGAGTAATCCTAGAGACCTCACCTAGCCTTAGACCTCAACATGCAACCCTGCTCAACTACAGATCCCAAATTATAGCACTGTACAGCCAAAGAAAACTCTGTGCCTTACACCAGAATTCAGCTGGTGGTCTTACTAGACTGTGTAACATAGCAGCAGTTCCATTCAACCCCAGACACAATTAAGAGCCCAGCTCAACTAGATGTTGGTCTAGTTAGGTCTACCTGTCTAAGGTCACCACAAGCTAGCCCAATCAGAATCCCATGCTAGATTAAATAGTAAAGGTCTATCATCACCAAAGAACACCAGAAAATGTAGGAAGGAGTGGCCATTTCCTCAAATATTCAGATATAAAAAGATTTCGAAAAATCAGGGAAATAATAATAGTAATGGAGCTGGCAGTAGAGGAGATCTATAAAATGATCTATAAAATGATCTATAAAATGACCAACAAAGAATTCAGAATAATCCTCTTGAAGAAGTTCAGGGAATATAAGAAAATATAGATAGAGGACTGGGGTTGTGGCTCAGTGGCAGACCACTTGCCTTGCACATATGAGGCACTGGGGTCTATCCTCAGTACCACATAAAAATAAGCAAACAAAATAAAGATATTGTGTCCATGTATAACTAAAAATATATTTAAAAAAGAAAATATATATAGAAAACTAAATGCAATTTGGAAAATAATTCATGAACCAAATGAGAAGTCTGACAAAGAAATATAAACAATAATTTTAAATCCAAATAGAAATCCTGGAGGTAAAGAATACAGCAACGAAGCTAAAAAAAAATTAGTAGAAACCTTAACAGTGGAATTGATCAAGTAGAAAAAGAATCAGTGAACACAAAGATAGAACATTTGAAATTATCCAGACAAAGGAATGAAATAATAAAAAAAAAGAATGAGAAAGAATGAAGAAGCCTATGGGAATCACTAGATATTATTAAGAATCTATATATAACAGGGTTTTATGAAGGAAAAGAAGGCCCAAAAAGCATATTTAAGGTAATATTGGGGCAAATTTCCCAAATCTGGGGAAAGATGACAACATCCAGGTACAGGAAGCACAGCAGTTTCCAATTAAATCCAATCCAAAGAGGAATTCACCTAGATACATCATAATCAAATTATCAAAAATCAAAGACAAAGAAAAAAGTAACAAGAGATAAGAAATATATCACATTAAAAGGAGACCCTTGACCATGTCATTGCTGTCGTCATGAAGGTGTCAGGGGTCCTGTGGGTCAAGGTTGAGGTAGTTGGCAGGACAGTAGTACCTGCCTCAAACATCCTTCCCCCTAGACAAACAGGATTTCAATACTTAGCACAACTTGTTCTTAACCTTGTATCTCCAGAGATGCTAGTAGTAATGTAGTTAGAGAGACAGCAATGCAATGATTAGATGAGGATGGTCAAAAAACATCTGTCAACAAGATGACATGTGTCACAAGCCCATAAAAATATAAAAGGCAAAGGACATGTAGTATATTATTTAGAAGATACATCTTCTATTGCTTGATCTCTAATCTGCTGCCTAAATTTCAAGGGATTAAAATGACATCTCTGTGGTGAGGTTTGAGGTTAAAAGAAAAGATTATACAAAGGAGGCAAAGATTTGAACAAAATTTAGTGGAAAATAATGTCTGAATTGTTGGATTATCTGTGCCAACTGGCAGCACTATGATTAGTGACATCGGGGGGGCGTGTAGAGGGGTGTGACTAGCAAGCTGCAATCATTGCTTTCTCTCTGGTGTTGACGCAGGTGTCAAAACCGGTTGACAAGTTTGATATGTTGGGCAATTCTTGTGATAACCCGGTTCAATCTTCTGTTCTTAGGCAACCACCTAAGTGGAAAACAGACTGTAAAGACCTGCTAGCTGAAATATCTGGAGACTAATCAGTTTTTACTCTGTGTACTTCATACATACAGAATGAGATGGTAGAGGGTGACAGATCCTTTGTTATTCTGAGACCCATAAATGATGGATTTTCTGCTTTACACAGTTAACAATAGTTTGATACAATCATGAAGATGAATGTTGGGCTAATAATAACGTCTCTGGGGGATATACATCATGGCTGAACAACTTTCCTTATATTAAATTTTACTCATGGTAACCTGATTTTGTGAGAGTAAAGGGGATGCTTTGTAATTCTGTAAAGAAGCTGACATGATTGGCACTTAAAATTGAGATTTGTAACAGACAAATAACAAATTATTGGGCCACTGGAGTTTTAAAACTTTTGATGCATTTTAGTTATACATAAAAATGAGGTTTGACATATTCATAAATGCATATAATATAGTTTTCTCTATTTCAGCTCCCAGTGTTATCCTCTTCCCTCCCCTCCTCCCTCCTCATCTTCTTCTCTACTCTTTTGGTCTCTATTTATTTATTTTTAATTGGGAAATTATAGTTATATATAAAATTGAAATGATTTATGATATATTAATACATGCATAAGGAATAATTTGGTCGACTTTATTACCCAGTTCTTCCACTTTACCTGCCCTCTTCCTCACCTTTGGTCCTCTGCTTCTACTTCTGATGTTCTCCTTTCTATTTACAAAATATTTCCCCTTTTTAATCTCTTTTTCTCTCTAGCTTCCACGTATGAAAGAGACATTCAACTCTTGACTTTCTGGGTCTGGTTTATTTCACTTACCATGATGTTCTCTTGTTCCATCCATTTACCAGTAAATGACATAATTTCATTCTTCCTCATGACTGATGGCATATATATATATTCTTCTTCAGACTCCATTGCATATATAGACCACATTTTCTTTATCCATTTGTATATCGATGGGTACGTAGGCTTATTCCATAACTTGGCTATTTTGGATTGTACCACTATAAACATTGGTATGCATGTATTATTAAAATAAGTGTGAGACTTCTGATGCTTTGACAATTTTCTTAATGTAATTTCATCAATGGCTAACAATTCAAAGAGAAATATGGGTTTTCTAAATACCATACAAATGGATGAAACTTAGTCTCTGGGAATAATGTAGCATGATCCACATTTTTGGATTTCCTTTCAAGCATAGCTGTTGATCTTGTATATATATATTTTTTTTTTCTTCCATCCACCCACTTACCTCTAAGGGAAACTGGTATAATCCATTCCATTTAAATTAGTAAATGTGAATACAGAACATTTTTTTCTAGTTCCATATATTAATAGAAAAATATAACCAATGTAATGGTCATCCATAAAGCTTGAATTTTAAAATAAAGTGTATTCTCAAATGAAATAATAAAATAGGGAAAAGTTAAAATCAACACCATGCCAAATTTTTACTAGAATTCATTAAGAAGACAAATGAGAATAACTTCATTGCTTTGGTTGAAAGAAATGCTGTACTTTAAGCCTTTATGGAACGTGCTTTAGCAATCACAATTTCACTTGATTTTTAAGCACATCTGTATTAGAAAGAAAATAAAATCCATGTTTCTGATTCATTTACTCCCAACTTATCAAAATATAGTGCTGTCAAAGCTATTTGAAATTTGAGCAACTTCTTAACCATATTTTGTTCTTATTCAATAGAACTCAAAGGCAGAATTAGACTGTATTTAACTATAAAATTATTTTGAGGCTATCTGAGGAATTTCACTGAGCTCATGTGGCTCAGCATGCATTATTATGCTATCTCTTGGAAATAGGCAAACAGTACAAAATGTTTAGCCAAGTGAATCCTCACTGTCCCTTCTGTTCATTGCCATTTTGCTTCCATTGTTTTAAAAGACACCTGGCTGGTCTTGTTGAGATGGGGACATCCCATGCTTTGTTCCTTGTTCCTGGGTAGAGTGTAAGCCAGGCTCTATAATCAACATTCTTTAAGTAGGCATGTTTGGGAATAATACACATAACAGAAATCTGAAATGGGTTTCCAAAAGATTTAAAGTATTTTAACTACTCAGGTCATTGTATCCTCCAAAATTCTTCAGGCTTTCAAAGCTGCGGTATTACAATCAAAATGGAATTCAGATACTAAATGAAAAGTCAATGGGACATTTTACTGCACCATCAATAACATTCCTCACTGCCACCTGAGAGGTTTCTCTCTCAAAGACAGTGCCTTGAGGACCAGGCCTTTCCCAGTTGTCTATTTAGCCACTCAGTGGCGACAAGAGTTCAGACCTAAGACAATCAGCCTCTGTGCTCCATTATGTGGACTTTTCATGCAGGAATTCATACATTTATCAATATTGTCTCTTTTCTCCCTTGAACTTATTCCACAGATGATGCTACAATTACTTTCCAGTATCCTTGAAAGAAGATGTTGCCATTCATTTCCTTCCTCCTAGTGAAATCTGAGTTGAGATGAAACTTAATTCTCTGCTTCTATTGGCAGGTGGAGCCTGTGTAAGCTGAAGGCCTCTGGTTTTTGTGGTAGACGCTAATTACATCCAGTTTTACTGTTAACAGCTAATTACAGCAGGGGACACCACCTGGAGTTGGCCTCACAGCCAGCAAGGCCTGATTCTTCTTCACTACCACTGAGGGTGCATTGAAGCTCTCAGCATTGCAGGTCCTAAGGTGAACCATAGCCTCCAGTGTTGCAACAGACCCCAGCAGCTCACTACCAACTCCTTTCTGGGGTCTCACAAATCAGAATGAAACCCATGGGACAATGGAAAGCCAGAATGAAAGGAGTAGCATTTATACTTTTTTTGTGTGTGTGGTGCTGGGAATTGAACCCAGGACTTTGTGCATGTGAGGCGAGCACTCTATCAACTGAGCTATATCCCCAGCCCAGGAGAAGCATTTATTAAAGTGTGAAGAATACAAACAGAACTCTTGCAAGGGCAAGAGGGGAGTCTGAGAGAAACACCTGACTGTGCTAGTCTAAAGGTTTATGTGGCACCCCTCAACAACTATTGGTTCACATTTATGCTAATCAGGGTTTGGAAAAGTACTAAATGCTAAGGATCCAAATTTATGTAAAATCAGGTTAGAAAAGTACCAACCCTATAATTTCACCTTTGACCCTGAACCTTCATTCAGGTCTGTCCCACTTTGCTTCTCACTATTGGTCAGGAAGTGGGAGGTTGAAGTCCTTGGATGGTGAATGCACAGGAGCTTGGCTATGGCACTGTGTGGAGCAGGCATCCAAACCAGACAGATAGGCTGCCTTGGCTGGACAGGTTGCCCACCTTGGGTCACCTCAGGTTCAGGCAGCATGGCAGGCTCCATGTGCCACCTGTGCTCCAGTCTGCCCTGGCTGCCACTCCACAGCTCCAGGACAAGGCCTTGGTTTCACTTACACAACTTAGGAAGGCAGTGAGATACAGGGAAAAACACAAGTATTTAAAGTTGGAACGAATTTGGTTCCAAACAAGCTGTGTAACCTTGGATAAAGAGCTCCTTGAACTTCAATTTGGTTATTTCAAAGGCAAAGAAAATTGCTAGTTTAAAGATTGTAATATGAATTGAATGAGAAGACACATAAAATCCTAGCACATAATTGATCCTCATAAATATTTTTTATTTATTCTGATTAACTATATATGACAGTAGAATGCATTTTGACACAACATACATAATAATGTCTGACTAATTCTACTATCCTTCCTACATTAGAATCCCTCTCTTCCCTTTACTCCCCTCTATATAATCCAAAGTACCTCTATTCTTTCCTAGCTGCCCCCACCCCCACCCTTATTGCAAATTTGCATCTGCATATCAGAGAAAACATTTGCCCTTTGGTTCCTTGGGATTGGGTTATTTCACTTAGTGTAATGTTCTCCAGCTCCATCTGTTTACCAGTAAATACCATCATTTCATTCCACTTTAAAACTGACTAATTTTCCATTGTGTTTATATATCATATTTTCTTTATCCATTTATCTGTTGAAGGGCATGTAGGTTGGTTCCATAGTTTAGCTATTGTGAATTGAGCTGCTATAAGCTTTGATGTGTTTGAGTCACTGCAGTATGCTGATTTTAAGTCCTTTGGGTATAAAGCAAGGAGTGGGATAACAAGGTCAAATGGTGCTTCCATTCCAAGTTTTCTGAGGCATTTCCATACTGCTTTCCAGAGTGGTTGCACCAATGTTCAGTCCCGCCAGTAATGTATAAGTGTACCTTTTCCCCCACATCCTCACCAACATTTAATGTTGCTTGTATTCATGATAATTCCCATTCTTACTGGAGAGAGATGAAATCTCAGTGTAGTTTTAATTTAAATTTCTCAAGTTGCTAGAGTTGTTGAATTTTTTCATATATTTGTTTATGGATTGTACTTCTTCTTCTGTGAAGTGTCTGTTCAGTTCTTTAGCCCATTTATTGATTGGGTTATTTGGGTTTTTGCTGCTAAGTTTTTTGAGTTCTTCATATATCCTGGAGATAAATGTGCTATCTCAGGTGCATGTGTAAAGATTTTCTCCCATCCTGTAGGCTCTCTTTTCACATTCTTGATTGTTTCCTTTGCTGTGAAGAAACCTTTTAGTTTGAATCCATCCCATTTATTGATTTTACTTCATGTGCTTTAGGACTCCTGTTAAGGAATCCAGTTCTAAGTCAACATGATGGAGATTTGGGTCTACTTTTTCTTCTAGTAGGTGCAGGGTCTCTGTTCTAGTGCCTAAGTCCTGATCCACTTTGAGTTGAGTTTTGTGCAGCGTGAGAGATTGGGGTTAAATTTCATTCTGCTATATATGAATTTCCAGTTTTCCCAGAACCATTTGTTGAAGAGGCTATCTTATCTCCAATGTATGTTTATGGCGCCTATTTCTAGTATGAGATAACTGAATTTATGTGGGTTTGTCTCTGTGTCTCTATTCTGTGCCATTGCTCTCCATGTCTGTTTTGGTGCCAATACCATGGGGTTTTATTAGTATGGCTTTATAGTATAATTTAAAGCTTTATATTGTGATGCCTCATGCTTCACACTTCTTGCTAAGGATTGCTTTGGCTATTCTGGGTCTCTTATTTTTCCAAATGAATTTTATGAATGCTTTTTCTATTTCTTTTTTTTTTAGGTTTTCAATGGACTTTTGTTTTATTTATGTATATGCAGTGCTGATAATCAAACTCTATGAAGAATGTCATTGTGATTTTAATAGGAATTGCATTAAATCTGTATAATGCTGTTGGTAGTATGACTATTTTGACAATATTAATTCTGCCTGTCCAAGAGCAGGTGAGATCTTTCCATTTTCTAAGATCTTCCTCAATTTCTTTCATTAGTATTCTGTACTTTTCATGTACAGGTCCTTTCACCTGTTTAGTTATATTGATTGATTCCCAGATATATTTTTAAAATATATTTTAGTTGTCAGTGGATCTTTATTTTATTTATTTACATGTGGTGCTGAGAATCGAACCCAGTGCCTCACACATGCTAAGCAAGTGCTCTACCACTGAGCCACAACCTCAACTCCCAGATATATTTTTTAAGGCTATTGTAAATGGGGTAGTTTTCCTAATTTCTCTTTCACTGGATTTGATTTATGAGTGTTTATTTTATATCCTGCTACTTTGATGAATTCATTTATTAGTTCTAGAAGTTTACTGGTGGAAGTTTTTGAGTCTTCTCAATGTAGATTCATGTTATCAGCAAGTAGGAATAGTTGAGCTCTTCTTTCCTATTTATATCTCTTTAATTTCTTTATTCTATCTAGAGTTTCACGGATGATGTTGAATAAAAGTGGTGAAAGAGGGCATCCTTATCTTGTTCCAGTTCTTACACAGAATTCTGTCCATTTTTCTTCATTTAGAATGTTGTTAGTCTTGGGTTTAGTGTATATATAGTTTTTACAATGTTGAAGTATGTTCCTACTATTTCTAGTTTTTCTAGTGTTTTGAACATGAAGAAGTGTTATACTTTGTCAAATGATTTTTCTGCATCTATTGAGATAATCATATGATTCTTGTCTTTAAGTCTATTGATGTGATGAATTACATTTATAGATTTCTGTATGTCAAAGCAAACTTGCATCCCTGGGATAAACCCCACTAGATCATGGTGCACTATCTTTATATAAATATAAATATAAATATATATATATATATATATATATATATTAGTTGTCTATGGACACAATACCTTTATTTTGTTTATTTTTATGTGGTGCTAAGGATCAAACCCAGTGCCTCACACATGTGAGGCAAGTGTTCTATTGCTGAGCCACAACCCCAGTCCCCTGCACTATCTTTTTAATATGTTTTTATATTCAATTAGACAGAATTTTGTTGAAAATGTTTGCATCTATGTTCATCAGAGATATTGGTCAGAAGTGTTCTTTCCTTGATGTATCTTTGTCTGGTTTTAGTATCAGGGTAATACTAGCTTCATAGAATGAGTTTAGAAGTATTTCTCCTTCTCTATTTTATGAAATAATTTGAATAGTATTGATGTTAATTCTTCTTTGAAGGTCTTGTAGACCTTGGCTGAGAATCTGTCTGGTCCAGGGCTTTTCTTAGTAGGCTGATGTCTTCTATTTCATTGCTTCAAATTGATCTGTTTAAAATTTCTATGTCCTCTACTTCAGCTTGGGTAGGTCATAGTCTAGAATTTTTTTAATGTCTTCAAAATTTTCTATTTTATTAAAGTCTAAATTTTCAAAATAGTTTCTGATTATAATCTGTATTTCAGCAGCGTCCAATTGTGATATTTCCTTTTTCATCATGAATTCTCGTAATTTGACTACTCTCTCTTTCTCTTCATTAGCATGGATAAGGATTTATTAATATTATTTATTTTTTCAAAGAATCAACATTTTGTTTTGCCAATTTTTGAATTGTTTCTTTTCTTTCAATTTTATTGATTTCAGTGCCAATTTTAATTATTTTCCATTTTCTTCCGATTTTGGTGTTGATTTGTTCTTCTTTTTCTGGGGTTTTGAGATGTAATGTTAGGTCATTTATTTGTTGACTTTCTATTCTTTTAAGGAATGAACTCCATGCAATGAACTTTCCTCTTAGAACTGCCTTCATAGTGTCCCAGAGATTTCTATATGTTGTGTCATTATTCCCATTTATTTCTAAATATTTTTAAACTTTATATCTGATTTCTCCTGCTATCCATTGGCTGTTTAATAGTGTATTATTTACTCTCCCTGTGTTAGAGTAGCTTCTTTATTTTAACATTAATTTCTAATTTCATTCCATTATGATCTGACAAAATACAGTGTATTATCTCTATATTTTGTATTTTCTAACAGTTGCTTTGTGGCATATAATATGGTCTATTTTGGAGAAGGATTCATGTGCTGCTGAGAAGAAAGTGGATTCACTCATTGATGGATGAAATACTCTATATATGTTTGTTAAGTCTAAATTATGAACTGCATGCGTTGGTGATTCTTTTAAAACTTTTATTGAATTGGTTAAAAAAACCAGTTTGATTCTTTTAAAAAATACTTTACTATCCACAAAATTCCCTTCTCTATTGCTTCATGAACACAGGCATAGCTACACCCCTGATCTCTAGTCCCTGGCAACTACTAATCTGTTTTCCTTTCTCATAAGTAAGTTATTTCATGAATGTTATAGAAATGAAATATTGCAATATCTATCCTTTTGATATTGATTTTTATTTCACTCTTATTTCCTTAAAGTTTTTCCAAGTTGTTGAACATATTAATAGTTTGCACATTTTATTGCTAAGTAATGTTCTACGGTATGCATGTACCACAGTTTAACCATTCACCAGATGAAGGATATTTGATTTCCATTTGGAGGTAATAATAAATAAAGCTGCTATAAATATTCACATAAATTTTCCTCATGCAAATAAACATTGGTTTTTCCAGGATAAATAATGAAGAGTAAAATTGATGAGTCATAGGGTAATTGTGTGATTAGGTTTTTTTATTTGGTATTTTGTATTTGTATATGGGTGTGCATGGTGTGTATATATGTGACTAGTTTTATGGAACACTATCAAACTGTTTTCTTTTTCAAAAAATTTTTAATTTGTTTTAATTAGTTACACATGACAGTATAATGCACTTAATTATTTTGATTTACAAGATGGGATATAATTTCTCATTTTCTGAGTGTACATGTTGTAGATCATGCAGTCACATATATACATAAAGTAATAATGTCTGTTTCATTCTATCCTTCCTATACCCACATCTCCTCCCCTCCCCTCCCTTCACTTCCTTCTACAAAGTGTTTTCTAAAGTAGCTGAAAATTTAACATTTTCATCAGCATTGTTAGGAGTAATCCAGTTTTTCTGCATCCTCACCAGTACTTTGTGTTACCGTTATTTTTAACTTCAACCAGTCTGATAGTTGTGTAGGATAATATTTTGTTATGATTTTAATTTGCATTTCTCTATTTGCTAATTTTATGAAACATCTTGTCATGTGATTATTTGCCATCTGTATATTTTTGGCACAAAATATTTATTCATGCTTTTTTTCATCTAATTGGATGTTTTTAATGGTCAGTTTTGAGAGTTCTTTGTATATTTTAGATACAAGTCTTTTGTTCAATGTGTGATTTGCAAATATTTTCTCCCAGTTGGGAATTTTTATTTTCATTTTTCTAACAGGGTCTTCAAGAGAAGAAAAGCTTTTCATTTCAATAGAGTCCTACTTGCCATTATTTTTTTTTTTATGAATTTTGCTTTTACTGTCAGGTCTAAAACTTCTGTGTAATCCTAGTTATTAAAGAATTTGTCTACTATTTTTTCCCAGAGTTTACAGTTTTACATTTAAAAGGTTAGTAAAAGGGATGAGATTTAGGACATAGTTCTTTTTCTGTTTTGTTTTGTTTGTTTTTGTCCATGAATGTCCAATCGCTCCAGTATCATTTATTAAGCGGGCTATCTCTCCTCCATTGAATTGCTTTTGCTACTGTGTCAAAAATAAAAAATAAACTGGATCAGTGTTTGCACTCTCTGTTCTGTTCCTCTGATCTACATATCCACCCTTCTTCCCCAATCATGCTCTTCGGTACTGTAGCTATATGGTACTTTTAACTCACAAAGAGTAATTCCTCTCAATTTACTCTTTTTCAAAATCATTTTGGCTATTCTATTTCCCTTTTTATAGAAATTTTAGAATAATCTCATCTATGTCTACAAAAAAATCACCAAATTTTTTTTTATGAATAGTGTTAAATTTGTAGAATAATTTAGAGAGAGTTGACATGTTTGCAATGTCAAATCTTCCAATCCATGTTTATGGATGGCTGTCTCTACAAGTATTGAGTTCTTCTTTGGTTTCTTTAATTGGTATTTAACCATTTGAATTATCTAGATATAGTTCATGTTTTGTTAGGTTTATATATAAGGATTTAATTTTTTAGTAATACATAACAATAGAATTTATTTTGACATAATTATAAAAGTATGGAATATAACTTGTTCTTATTCAGTCCCCAGAATTCCCCTTCCCCTTCCCTTTAACCTCCTTCCCTCTGTCCCCTTCCCTCTACTAATCTTTCTGCTATTCACTTATGGTTATTATATTTTTTAATTATTGTCTTGTGGATGTACTTGATGGTGAGATTCACTGCAGTATGGTCGCATATGTACACAGGAATGTTATGTCAGATTCATTCCACTATCTTTCCCTATCTCATCCCTCTGCCCTTCCCTCACTCCCCTTTATGTACTCCATTGATCTTTCTTCTGTTCTTATTTTTTTTATCCTCTCCCTACCCACCCACACCTTATTTTGGGTTAGCTTCCACATATTAGAGAACATGTTTGACCTTTGGCTTTTGAGGACTGATTTATTTCCCCCAATATTTTCTATGTTCATAGTCCTGTTGTCCACACATAGAGTGCTTTTATTTCTTCCTTTTTGATCTATATGCCTTTAATTTCTCTACCTTCCCTTATTATCATGGCTAGAACTCCCAGTATCATATTGAATGATAATGATGAGAATATACATTTTTACTTTGTTCACAATCTTAGAAAGCAATTAGTTTCGTCAGGCACAGTGGTCCATGCCTGTAATCCCAGCTATTTGGAAGGCTGAGGCAGGAGGATTGCAAGTTCAAAGCCAGCATCCGCAACTTAGTGAGGCCCCAAGCAACTTAGTGAGACTCTGTTTCAAAATAAAAAATAGAAAGAGCTGGAGATGTTGCTCAGTTGTTAGTGCCTCTGTGTTCAATCCCAAGCACCAAATAAATAAATGAATGAATAAAAAGCAATTAGTCTTTCACTACCAAGGATGATATTAGCCATAGTTTTTTTTTAACATATGCTCTTTATGAAGTTGTGGAAGTTTCCCTCTATTCCAATTGTATTGAGAGCTTTTTTTAAATCACAAGTTGCATTGAATTCAGTAAAATGCTTTTTGTTTTGCATCAGTTGATATTAATCATATAATTTTTCCTTGTTTTCCTGTTGACAAGGTGAATTACACTAATTAATTTCTATATACTGAACCAGCTTTGCATACCTGGAAATAATTCTTCTTGAGCATGGTGTTTCATTTTTTTGTATACATAGTTTGATTTCTAAAATTTTGACAAGGATTTTTGCATCTCAGTTCATGAAAGCTATTAGTCTATATTCGTGTGTGTGTGTGTGTGTGTGTGTGTGTGATCTGATTTTGATAGTGGGGTAATTATGGCCTCCTAAAGTTAATTGGAAAGTATTCCTTTCTCTTTCTAAAAGAGATTGTGTTAAGTTCGTGTCAGTTATTTAAGTGTTTGATAAAATTCTTCAGTGAAATTATCTGGGTGTGGAGAATTCTTTCTCAGGAGCTTTTAAAATTAAAGTTCAGTTTCTTTAATAGTTATAGGGACTATTCAGGTCATCTACAAACCCAGTACAATAAGTAGTCCCCTCTTATCTGTAGTCTTGTTTTCTGTGGTTTCAGTACCCACAGTATAACTAGGTCCAAAAATGTTAACTGGAAAATCCCAGAATTAAATAATTCATAAGTTTAAGTGATTTTTGTTACAGTGTGTTGTTATAATTATTTCATTTTATTATTATTTATTGTTGTTAATCTCTAATTGTTGCTTAATTGACAAATTAAATTTTATCATAAGTATGGAGGAAAAATGTCTATGGGATTCAGTGTTACCTGCAGTTTCAGGCATCCAAGGAATATCTTGGGATGCATGCCTCACAAAGAAAGAGGAACAACTGTAATTGCAGTTGTTTCAGCCTAAAGCTACAAGAAAACAGTCCCAATTTCTTCTTCTGTGAAAACGTGTAGCTTGTCATCCTCCCCTGCATTTTGAACATTATGAATGTTTTTTTAAGTTTGTTCTTCTGGTCCATATTATTATGTCTTTTAATTTCATCCTAGAGAGCAATGAGATCTGGAAGAGAAACATGCTAGGCAGAGAGAATACACCAAAGAGAAAGATGGCACCAGTGTCCTATCACACCTTCATTCAGTATTTTCCAAACTTTCTGAGAGTAAGAATTACTGAGGAATTTGCTGAAAATATGAAGTCCTAGTCTATGCCTTTGAGGAGTCTGATTCAATAGACTTAGTGTAATACCAGGTATCTGTCATCTATTAGGCTACCAAGAATTGTTATCCTTGTGGCAACTTCAGAAATGTTGAAATAAAGTTTTCACACTATGGCGGTCAAAAACCACTTTTAAAAAATCAGGATGACTACTGAGGGACTCTGAGCAAGCTGCGCTCTTCCAAACCAAGTGGGCAAGAGCTGGGCTGAAATTCCCCCAGGCCTGATGGCAAAGACATGCTCACTAGCAGGAACATATGGAAGCTGAGAAAGGAGAGCTTTTTATATTGATCTACCCCAGGGAGGGGCCTTTTATTATTGGCACCACATTGCACCAATACCAGCTGCTAGCCCTGAGCAAAGGGTCTAAAGTGTTGGTTATCTCTACAGGTTACTGGGCTCTAGGACTAGGGGTATAGCTTAGTGGTAGAGTACTTAGAGGAGGTGTTGGGTTCTATTCCTAGTATTAGAAAAACTAACTAATAAACAACAAAAATCAAAATTCCTGGGTTCTTACTCCAGGTAAATTGAAAGAGGATCTCTGGATTAGTTGTAAATTATTATTATTTTTGTACTGCTGGGATTGATCCCAGGGCCTTGGGCATACTAGGCAAGTATTTTACCACTGAACTATATCCCCAGCTCTGGATTAGTTGTATTTCATCAAGTTTCCCTCATTCCCAGGCACTGGGACTCTTACATATAAAAGTTGGAAGAACACCAAGAGCTCACATCCAAATCTTTTAATTAGCAATCTCCTTGACAGACGAGGCTCTGTGTTCCTTTCATGGCTCATTTTTGAGGACTAATAACAGAAATTGCAGGTAGCACTGACAGAAATGAGAAAGGACCTGGGATACTGGAGTTGTAGTAGTACAATTAAAAAAAAAAAAAAAAACACCTGAAGCCTAGCCCGTTGGGTCAACCAATTTCCAATCTCTTTGGACCTGGAGTCTTACAAGAAATATTTGCTTAACATGTTCAAGTCCTAGGGCTTAATCCCCAGCAATGCAAAAAGTAATAATGAAATGCAATAAATAAACACAATTTCTTTAAATAAATTGGGGGATAAGAACCAAGGAATCGGGTTGGGTTTTTTTAATATAATAAACACTACACACCCCAACTCTGACTCTTCACGCCAACCTTCACCGCTCCAACCTGCATTGCTATGTGAACCCAGCACCTGTGTCTCTCTCATCTTCTTCTTTGTTTCTACCCTTTGCCGGATTCTCTTCCTCATGTTCCAGTTGTTCTGCAAGTGATTTCACAGTTTGTCTCTTTTCCTGTATAGATTTTTCAAGGTCCCTGAACCCAGCCTCCTGTGATGTTTCATCTTCTCTCTGCTGCATTGCATTCAGAATATTGATTCTTTCTGGAGCCCTTCCTCTCCACCTCCCTGACTTTTCACCACCTGATTGGCCACTGTCCACCCAGGGTGCTCAGCCTCATCCAACCTCAGTGCCAGGGACATGCCCTCAGGACATACTGGTTTCTTTCCTGTGGGACAGAACAAATACTTCCTCTGGACACCAACCCTCACCCCCATCATCCAGGAAGCTCCACAGAGGTGCACAGGTTTAACTACCTGGGAATGGATTTTATCAAATTATTTTTTTATTCAGTTTTTAACTTAGTTCTGTGACTCGGCTGTTATCTACATCCAACACATTTTAGCAGGTGGTCTCTGAAATAAGCCTGGTGAAAAGAGACACAGGGAAGGGCAAAATTGAGAATCAAACAAATCTTAGCAAAATTCAGATTTGTCTGGAAAGCCTTCCATTGTGGTTCTGATACTGCTCCCTTTTTCTTTGAAGATTTGCTAATATTAAAATTTCCCTTTGAATATCTGAATTTTCCCCTGATGCCTGCCTTTTTAAGCAGTGAATGACCATCTTTTGAATGGCCATTTCTGAACACAATGAGAGACGGTTTTTCTATTTTTAGATTCCTCCCTCATATGCTTGGTTACTGCTGATGCTTCTGCTAGTTGAAATGTGGTCTACCTCCTCCACAGTTCAGATGATGGTATTAGTTGTGTTTGGGAAGTAGGACATTTCACTTACCTTAGGGACTGGACTTTAATGCATTTTTACTTGTTCTCTTATAATTAGAGTCATAAATAACATAGTGGGAGATCAAAAATAATTCTTTAGTAGTTTAAAATAGTTTTCCAAGGGGTAACAGAATCTCAGTTTAGAGGACATCATTGGTTGGTGGACCAAAAGCACCTCTCCATCAACTGATTGAAGAAATTATCTTGTCCAAAAGATTGATAGAACAAAGAATTGTTATTAGTCTATGATAATTATGACTTTTTCTGAAAATTAAAGGATATATACAATCTATTCAATGTTTTTAATGAGATGCCCCTTTTTCTTCTACAATATAAAGTTATAGTCTTAAAAAGCAATTCCTTTTCCCTGGGATTGTCCCCCCAGAAGGCTCGGTTCTGGATGAGTAACAGTGCTAGTTTTCCATGTACTTCTCTGGACTTGAGTAATCACTGCTGACTACGTAACAGTCAAACCTCTTGTGACAAAGGTGTCCTGAAAAGCTTTGCTACTCAATGCACTTTCAGTGGCCTTGGGTATGAAGGTCAATGAATGAAAACAAACTCTTAAAGTGATGCTTACCTTGGAACATTCAGAATCACTCATCACTAGACAAGGTTCTACTTAGGGTTAAGTAAGTAACCAACTCCTGTGACAAAAGTCACACATCGGTTCAGGGTTGACCTCACAGATGAAGAGGAGGCTTAGCTTACCTCCATCATGATGGGTCAAAATTATTAGAGAAGGGGGCTGGACTTAAGCAAATGCTGTTCTGTTTCTCAGCACTGCGTTTCTCATTTGCATCTGCCTTTCATTGCATTTAATGCTACCTAGAGAACACATCAGGAAAAGGAACTTTCTCTCTTTGTAATACAGAATTTTAAAAAGCCCTTCTCTTACGCAGATGATATAAGAAACACTTTAATGCGGTCCGCACTGTGACAGTCTGGGTTAAGGGAGGGGAGCAGCAGGAAGCTGGCAAGCCAGGTAGTCTAGAGCGAGCTTGGTCCCTGGCACCTGGTGTCTCCCTCATCTAGTATTCTGTCCTGGAAAGACCATAAGTCAATCTTCTAATATTAAAAGCAATTCCCCAGAAAGTACAATTCATAGAAACATAAGCTTTAAAACGTAGTATTTACAAATTGAAAGCCTTAGAAAAGTGACCCTTTACCTCTCTTTGTTAGTTTAGAGAGAAAGCAAGAAAATTGATGGGGGTGTTTTGGTTAAGGATTTAGCCAGGATAATGGGTGGGCTTGGATTTTTGTGATCCTCTTGAAATCCTAAGTATAAAGCCACATCAGCTCAAATCTTAAGGGACATGGGGAATGATATAATGGAGAGCCTGTGCTCAATGTCTGGGTTCTGGTTCAGAAAACAATTCAGAGTTTATAATGAGCTCGTAAATATCTGAAATCTACCAAAATGGCCTGACATGGTCACAAGAAAGGCTCTCATGAGATTTTTCAGTTACTTCCTGCCCTACTCAGGGCATTCATGTGTGAATATCTTTTTCTAGTATATTTATATTTTCATTTCCAAGTGAAATGATGTGTGTAGGTCTGATTGGGATGGGGAGTTAAAAAGTACACTTCCTGTGTTATTAATAGATGATTATTTCTGTAAGCCTCTAATAGTAAAATCTATCAGGCAATTTGTTGAAAATGTAATACTGATAGAAATTTCTCTCTATTCAGATATATGTTTTCACATATGTGTGTATATATACTTACACACATGCGAACTTACACACATATTTAGAGACTTGGGTAAAGCTCAGAGGTGGAGCATGCACAAGGCACATGAAAGACCCTGTGTTCAGTCCTTTACACCAAACGACGATGACGACAAAAACCCCAAACAACAACAACAACAACAATAAAAAAAATTAGAAAAAAATAGATAAGGAAGAAGGCAAAAAATTCTGGTGTCCAGAGATATAGGTAGGTATATAAATGCTATAATCTTTATGTTCCAAGAAAAATATATGGTAATACTTGATGTATTTACCTCTAGAAAAACTTTATAGAGAATAATAAAGCAAATGTAAAAGACTTTTTTTTTTCTGTATCTCTAAAAACTAAATACCCCTGCTGAGCTAAAGTAGGGAAAAAATAGATAAGAATAACATTTTAAATTTATGTGCTTTTCTCCAGGGAGCAACTACATAGTATAATGAGGGATTGCAAATAATATTTTCAGTTTACAGGGAAAGCTTAAAACTTATACCAGAAGTTTCAGAGACCGACTCTGAACCCTGAGCCTTGGCCAATTCAGTACATTTATTTTTTGGCTCTGAGGGTACTTACAGTTTTCTTAAACCAAGTTTTGTGCAAGCTTTGATATTTATCCCAAAGACCTGTCCAACACTCATAGCGAGCTCCCTTTTCTGACTGGTTAGTGGCCTTTCCACAGAGGATAAAGGTTTGCCCTAATTGGCTCATTTTAAATAAACACATAAAACCAATGATGGTAATGGAGAGAACACACAGGAACTGGTATTTCAAAAGTTAAGGTAAAAATGTTTATTCTTGATGCTGGGGATTGGAAGAGAAGCACTGTGCCACTATGCTACATTCGCAGACCTTTTTATTTTTTAGTTTGAGACAGGATCTTGCTAAGTTGCTGAGGCTGGCCTTGAACTTGTGATTCTCCTTCCTCAGCTACCTCAGCTCTGTAGGTGAGGAGACCTTTAAATTGGGTCTTGAAGGATGAATGTTTCTGGTGTGGGAAGAACTGGTTATTCCAGGCAAGGACAACTGTCCATGCCAAGACATGGAGTCCTGATATCCCAGAGCTTTTAGAAAAGCTTAATGCTTTGGAGGGTGGTTTGCTTGGTGAATACATGGTAAGACATAAGTTGTGTTGAGTAAATTGTTCCCTGGTTTTCCTTCTTTATCCTCATCTCATTTCCATCTTTATCCTCATCATTTAGTTTATAAAACAAGACTCAGTGATCTCTAAGGTTCAAAAGTCTGACTCTGTGAGATTCGGGGGGAGGGGGGAATTCAGTTCTTAGTTGCAAGAAATGAACTCTTTGGGGTGAATAAGGGTGTGGGATTGTTTCCATGAAAATGAAGATTTGCAGCTGCCTCATGCAGCTACACTAAACAGTGAAAAAAAAGAGGACCTTCTTTTCCTATTCTTAGCAGGCCTGCTTGCGTGCCTCTAGCCTAGCACTGTTTGGAAAGGAGATGACCATTTTTCCCAATAATAAGTTTCTTTTCATTTTCTTTTGTTAGACTTCCTTAGCAAATGGCAAGTTTGTGTCTTTGTCTCATTCTTAGACAGAAAAGTGTGTGTTTTAAAATCAGGCAATCTACTTCTAAGAATAAGAATTTCTATTTGCTGTGGCTTAACTATGGATATGCCAGCAACTGAGGACCCAC
This sequence comes from Urocitellus parryii, assembly GCF_045843805.1. Classification (NCBI taxonomy): domain Eukaryota; kingdom Metazoa; phylum Chordata; class Mammalia; order Rodentia; family Sciuridae; genus Urocitellus; species Urocitellus parryii. The sequence continues at coordinate 23,637,224 of NC_135544.1, read as the reverse complement.
ATCCAGGGTAGGAATGCCTAATATCAAGGTTCTTTGCAGACTCTGAAATTCAAACTGGACCTGATGTTATTGGGATGCCAGAAATGACCTGAAAACCTGATATGCTGCTAATGAAAGAGAAACAAATAGAAAATGACAATTCCTCATGTAGCAAATAATCTAGGCTGAAAATATAAAAGTTGAAATAAGTAAGTTGGGTTTATAAAAGAAAGAATAAAATTGGGAGAATTTTTTACTAATATATCACATTGAAAATTACCATAAATACTCATATTCATGAGGAATAAGTTAATTTGTTGATTATGTAAATAATTGCACTTTAACTCATAAACATAGAGATTGTTGTTATACTTTACATTTTAACTCATAGACAAAACTCTAGGAAAAGAAAATTACTTTTCCAAATGATATTTCTTTAAAATGTCATTTTACAAAGTAGTTAAGAAAATCAGAAAAAAAAAGTAGTCATCTGGTTTTTGGAAACTTGAATTTTAGTTAATTTCCTTGAGACATTTGGCTGTTTCCATCTAGTGCTATGAATGGAACCCAAGGAATTTTTAAGTGCTTGTCAAGGGGCTGGGGTTTCGGCTTAGTAGTAGAGTGCTCGCCTAGCATGTGTGAGGCCCTGGGTTCGATCCTCAGCACCACATAAAAATAAAATAAAGGTATTGTATCCAACTACAACTAGAACAAAATATTAAAAGAAAAATAAAGTGACTCAAAAAAAAAATGCTTGTCAAGTGCTCTATCACTGAACTACATCTCCCAGCCCAACATTTTTCTTCTTTAAAATCTACAAAGACCGCTGAATCCTCAGACACAAGTAACATCAGGAAAGGAAGGAAAAATGGCCTCTCAGATAACACTTTTGTTTCTCTGTCCTCAGGCTTTATCAGCAGCCTTCTTCTATACCATCCTGACCCATCTAAGACTCCTTCACCCTTGAAAACAAGATTGAGGCATCTATCTCCCCTAGAAAGTCTATATCTGATTGTCTCTGCTTGAATAACTGTTTTTTGCTCTGAAATTCTTCACCACCTGTTCCCTATAACTTAACTGGAAAATAATCCTGTGCTATTTCTCTTATTATTATCCTGAATGGTTGTAGTGTTGACTCTATATGTTCAGGTGTCTGTGCTTTGTCTCTTCAACAAGGTCATTGATCCTTGAGGACAGAGACCTTTTCTTCTCGACACTTCCACAGAGTTTAGTTCAGCAAATATTTGTTGATTTGAATAATTGGTTAATTCACAAACATTTACCAGGCAACTACCATGTGAAATGAACTCACATAGACTGTGTATCTTTTTTCAGATTTGTTATAAAGGCTGCTGGCAGACTCAAAGACATTTAGATATAAAAATCTTTGGACTTTATGTAAGAGTTGCTTATTTTTTTAACAATTAATTTTTTTTTTAGCAAAAAGGAAAAGGAGTTAGAGGAAGTTGAGAAAAAGAAGAAGGAATTGAAATGTTTATAGGACTTTTCAAAATATAAATGTTTGTATTATTTTGTGTTTATTTAACAGCATTACTATTTATGACATAGGTTATGGCTAATTATGTGTTGACAAAAGAGACAGGTTCTATCACTCTGAATGCAGGACTCAAAAGACCTACTGTGACTCAATTGAACCAGATGTGAGCCTCTGTCTGAAATAGCCCAATGATCTATGTGATGGCAGTTTGTCAGCATAAGCAATACATGATGACCTAATCAATAACCCAGAAGGAAGGACAGAGCATGGGAATTTGAGTTACATAACTTGATTTTGAATATAGCTCTATTGCTTCATTAAGTTACTTAGCTTTATTTCTCCTTGAAACATTGAGTATTGTTACCATGATAATTATAATTAAGTGTGCCTTCATGGGGTTGGAATGAAAAATAAAGGTGATAAGTATATGTAGAAAAAGGATTTTTCAGAATATGAAGTTCTATTAGTTATGATTATAGATTTTATGTTGGTCTACAAGTCTTTCACAAATCATTTGACAAATATTAGCAGTCTGTATTATGGGCCAGTTACCATAATTTTTTCCACATATATACATATATTTTTCAGCTAATTGTGGCATTCAGATGACACTACCACCATATCACTTTGTTTTGTTCTTTTGAGATGAAGCTTTTGTTTTTAAACATGTATGGAGGGGAGCTCTAGCTCTTTCATTTCACCACAGTTTAAGTAAGGTTGTTTAATGAGTCTGTTTTCTGTTGCTATAACAAAATATCTGAGGCTGGTAATTTTTAATTAAAAGATGATTATTTGGGCTGGGGATGTGGCTCAAGCGGTAGTGCGCTCGCCTGGCATGCGTGCGGCACGGGTTCGATCCTTAGCACCACATACCAACAACGATGTTGTGTCTGCCGAATACTAAAAAGTAAATATTAAAAATTATCTCTCTCTCTCTCTCTCTAAAAAAAAAGATGATTATTTAGTTCACAGTACTGGAGATCCAAGAGCACCCCTTCTGTTCTGCTCTGGTGAGGGTCTCATAGCAGATGGCATCAAAATGGTGGGAGTGAGGATATGAGCAATCACATGGCAAGATAGGAAACAAAAGTGGGATTGAGGGGCAGGCTTGCTCTTTTATAACTCACTCATGGGAACTATCTCATTCCATGAGACCAGCATTAATCCCTTCTGAGGGTAATGCTCCTAAAGACCTAAACACCCTCCAGTAGGCTCCACCTCTTAAAGGTTCCCCTACTTCTTAATACCATTACATTGGGACTAAGCTGCCAGCATATGAATCTCTGATGCCAAACCACACTCAAACTATAGCAGGTTTCAATGACTTAGTCATGGACTTAGTCATGGACTTATTATGGAGAGGAGAAGAAGGAGGAGGAGGAGGAGGAAGGGGGACCATATCAAAAGAAAATAAGGGGCAACTTGAAAGGGCTCCCTATGGCCAATTCTGGAGTAATTTGAGCAACCAGATAAATTATGACAGTATTGAATTTTACCCAACAGTAAAATAAGTGTTAATGAGTCCATATTAGCATAAAAACAATGGAATAACTTACTGAATGGATGAGGCAAGATATATCTCCCTTATAGAAGCATGTGGAATAATACATGTAAATACTATCCCCCAGAAAGAGGAACATAATTCCCATACTACTCAATGTAGGAAGGTCTGAATGACTCATTTCCAAAAAAAATAGAAAATGGAAAGGAAAAACCATATCTCCACAGAATACAAGCTTGGAAGAGACCACCTTAACCAAGTGACCAAGGTTTACCTCACCAGTGATAAGCCATGTGGATACCATATCATACCCTGATATGAAAGAAGGAAACAGCCCTCAACTCTAAAGAACACCAGGAAATCATGACGAGAAAACGATTGGACTAAACCAATTGATGAAAATTCTACAAAATATCTGACTATACCCTTCAAAATGTCAAGGTCGTGAAAAACAAAGAGAGAGATGGAGACAGAGACACAAGGAGAAACTAAGGAGACATGACTGTTAAATACAATGTGGAAGGATCTGAATTACATACTGAAACAGAGAAAAGACACATTTAAGAAAAAAGCAAAACAGAAATGGCATCTAAAGTTTTATTAATATTATTTCTTAGTCTTGTCAAATGTACCATGGGTATGTAAGAAGTTAATATTAGAAGAGGCTGACTGAAGAGTAAGGGGACTAGCTATGTAAATTTTATAAATCTGAAAGTCTTCCAAAATAAAGTTTATTAAAAAAGAAAAACCTTCTTTTGGCAATAAAAAGGAATGAGGTGCTGATGTATGCTACACCTTTGATGAACCTGGAAAGCATTGTGCTAAATTTTTTTAAAAAACAGTCACAAAAAGTCACATATGATTATATTTATATGAAATTTCCAGAGTGGGCAAATCTATAGAAACAGAACTAGATTAGTGATTGCCCAGGGCTGGGGAGTAGAGGAAAGTAAGTAACTGCTAATAGACACAGGAATTTGGAGAGTGCCGAAAATCTTCTAAAATCAAGTGTGTCAGTGATAACCCAACTCTGTGAATATGATAAAACCCACCGGATTGGGCCATTCAAATAGGTGAATTTTATGGTATGGAAATTATTATATCTCAATAAAGCTGTTATTTTTTTACTCTCCAGGGCAGACTTCATCTGTGGCTAGGTATTGGGGTTCCACCCATTATCGTTAGACAGTTTTTCATTTCTGGGTTCCACTGTCTTTTCTGTTGGTGATGACTCTCCCCACCCGAATTATACCCTTTACCCAGCCATCAGGTAGCATTGGATACCTCTTTCTCCCTACAGGCCCTATAAAACTTTAATTTATTTTACTGGTTCTGGTTGCATGATGCAAAAATTCCAACACCTCCCAACCCTGTGTTTGTGTGCTAGACCAGGGGTGGGAGGGGTGAATGGGTTTGGGTGGTGTTGATAATTACTCCAAACAAACATTGTTCTGTTACCAGGAAAAACTGAGTGAATGCTGAGTAGCAAAGTAAAATATCTACTATAACTTTCCTGCTCACTATTTAGAAATTGATAAAAGCATCTCAAATTTAAATTAATGAGATTTCCCTTAAAAACAGAAAAGAACTGTTATGCTGTATTTTCTTTTTTTATTGATTTTATTATTTTTTTAAGTACATGACAACAGTGGAATGCATTCTTATTACACATATAGAGCACAATTTTTCGTATCTCTGTATATAAAGTATGTTCACACCAATTGATGCCTTTATAAATGTACTTTGTCTTTTTTTGCATTACAATTCTTAATACATATATATACCACAATTTTTCATATCTCTGTTTGTATTTAAAGTATGTTGACACCCAATTTGTGTCTTCATACGTGTACTTTGTATAATGATGCCCATCACATTCCACCATCCTTGCTAATCCCCTTTCCCCCCTTTCCCTCCCACCCCTCAGTTTTCTTTTTGTATTCACCCAGAAAAACAAACAGGAATAAGTCAAATTCATGTTCATCTTGAGATGCTCTCAATAGAATACAAAAGTATTGGGGTTTTTGGTAGCGATTTAATTAATTTCTTAAATTTTACTCAGGCAGGGCAATATTATACACCACCAACTAAAACATTGACTGTTTCAGGAAAGATTAAAATTGTTTATGACTGCAGCTATCGGCCATATGTCACTATTCAAATACAAATTAAACTTAAATAAAATTTAAAATGCAGTAACTTGGTTGCATTGGCCATATTGCACATACCCAGGGGTCATATTTGACAGAGGTCTATATGTTGCACAGTGTATGTAAAGAATATTTTCATCACAGCAGGACATTCTGTTGTGCAGCATTGTTTTAAACTATCATATTTATTTTTAGAATTTTATCATACAACAGATTCTTGAAAATATTTCACATAAGATAACCAGATAAAAACATTCTAAGTGGATTACAAACAAAGACTCTTACTTCCTTAGGTTTCTCTCACAAACATCTAAATAGCTCTTACTTTCATGAGGTTGGCTGAATGATCTTCAGTAGCTGGTGTTAACTATCTCATCCCAGTGTGACATTTGAGTCTTTCGTGGCTGTGCCTCAGAGTGTCTCTTGCCAGCAAGCAGTTAGTGTTTGGGCAGTTCTCTCTCCTGCCTATTTGTCTTAGTCTGTTTTCTGTTGCTGTAACGAAATACCTGAGACTGGGTAATTTATAAAGGAAAAAAGTTTATTTTGGTTTATGGTTCTGGAGGCTAGGAACCATAAGAGCAAGTGAAAGCTTCTGGTGAGGGACTCCTGCTACTTTAACTTAGGGAGAAAAGCTGCAGGGTGAGTGGGCAAATGTAGAAAAAACAGAACATAAGGGACAGCCTCTCCTTATAAACACTCACTCTCACAGTGACTGATCCCATCCTGCAAAAGCAGAAACTCATTCATTCCCACAGGACAGCATTAATATTTTCATGGGGCTCTGCCACCGGGACCCATGCACCCCCCATTAGACCCCAACTCCAAACACTGATGCACTGAGGAATTACAACTCTAACACATGAACTTTTGGGGCAGACATACAACCAAAGCACCAATAGCAAGTTCTCTCATAGTATCCTTTTGATCACTGGCCTGGCTTTGCTTGCTGCAGGCAGAACCCTACTGTGTTTGACTGGTTGGAGACAAAGCAATTGGTTCCTGGTCATGGCTGCTGGGGCCAGAGAAACACATTTGTCCTTTCCATGCCACCATTGCCAGCACAACTATCAGACTGAATCTTTTATTGAAATTGGCAGAAACACAAAAATCAGTTCCAGAGCCACTTGGATGACCTTGGTCCCTTTGCTCTTCTCAGCTTCTCAGGGGACAGAGAACACCAGGGTTCTCTGTGTTACGGCCTTTTCATTCTCCAGCACAGGGTTTTGTGGCTGCCTTCCACAAGTTAGAAAGATAAGCCAAGCAAAACTCGGGGTCAGAGAGTGCCCCTGGCTCTGTCCAGGTGGGGTGGACTGAGGGTTGTCAATTTCAGGAAGACTTGGAGCCAATAAAGCCCGGGTTCATTTCTATTGTCAGCCTCTAGCTACACTTTCTGCATCCCAATAATCCAAGCTAAAAGTCACATAATTCCTATCTGGACTTTCTTTAAAATCATACCGTCTCTGCAGTGTACAGATCTCCTGAGCTCCTAGACAAGGCTGGTGCGTATTTCATCTATAGAATTCTCTAGAGCACCAGATTATCCTGAATGATATCAGATCTTGATTGGTACAAACTTGTCTTTTAGAGATCTCACTGTCCAGCTAACTTTTTCAGTCATACCATTGCAGTGTGTAAATGTTCCTATAAATGACTGCTTGAAGCATTTCCAAAAAAATAACTTAAAATTTTTATTTTTTTAATTGGTTCTTTTTAGTTATATATGAGAGTAGAATCCATTTTGATAAAAATCATACAAGCATGGAATGTAACTTATTCTAATTAGGACCCCATTCTTGCGGGTGGACACAATGGTGGGATTCACTTAGGTATTTTCATATGGGTACATAGAAAGATATGTTAGACTTATTCTACTCTCTTTCCTATTCCTATCCCCCTTCCCTTCCCTTCATTCCTCTTTGTGTAATCTACTGAATTTCTAGTCTCACCTCCAGCTTTACTGTGGCTTAGCTTCCGTGTATCAGCAAAAGCAATCAACCTTTGGTTAAAATTTTTATTTTAAAATATAGGATACAGAATTTAATTAATTTTCCCCAATTGAATGCATTAACATCATTAAATGATTATTGTATAACAGTTTTACTGAAGTGTAATTGACATACATTAGCGCCACTTTTGAAGTTTACAATTTGATAGGTTTTGATGTATCCAGAATCATCAACACAGTCAAGATAATGAGTGACCATTGAAAGTTACCATTGCCCCTTGGTAATCTTTCCTTCTTGTCCTCTCTCCTCGCTTTAAAACTTTCTCCCACCATCCTTAGACAACCACTGATCTGCTTTCTGTCATTATTCATTGGTTTATATTTTTAGAATGTTGTTTAAATAGAATGTTATAGTATGTCCTCTTTTTAGGTTGGGGTGGGAGGAGTCTGAGTTCTTTAATTCAGCATGAGTATTTTGATATTCATGCTGCCTTTATAAATAGCTCATTTCTTTTTTATTGCAGATTAGTGTTCAAGATTATGAATATACCAAAACTGTATATCCACTTGCCTGTTTGGGTTGTTTCCCATTTTGTGACTACTACAAATAAATGTCCTATGAGCAATCATTTCCATGTCTTTGTATGAGCAATGGATTTTTAAGTCTTTGTTTGGGCATATTCCATTTTCCCCCCCTGGATAAATATATAAGAGCGGATGGCCATGTCAAATGGTAGCTATATATTTAAATATTTAAGATATTTCCCTTTTACATTCCCATCAACAGTGTTTGAGATTTCCAGTTGCTCAATGTCATTGCCAACGTATGGTCTGGCTAATCTCTTTCAGTTTAGCCATTCTTACAGGGTGATATAGTATCTCCTTATGGTTTTCATTTGCATTTCCCTCTTCTCTAATCATGTTGAACAGATGTTCCTGTTAATATTATTTGTCATTCATACCACTTCTTTGGTAGAGCAGCTGATCACATTTTTTGACCATTTTTAAAATTGGGTGTTTGTTTGCATATTATAGAGTTTTGAGTGTGCTTTACATAGAAATTATGGATATGAGTCTTTTATTAGATATATGATTTATAAATATTTTCTTCCGTGCAGTAATTTGTCTTTTTACTCTCCTAAAGTGTTTTAGAAAGAACAGAAGTTCTCAATTTTGAGAAGCCAAATTTGATGTTTTAGTGGACTATGATTTGGGGGGGGGTATAGGTAAAGAAAGCTTTGCTTAGCTCTTGATCACAAAGATTTTCCTCCTATGGTTTCTTCTAGAAGATTTATAATTATAGGTGCATCAGTTAGGTCTAGGATTCATTTTGAGTCAATTTTTTGATGGTGTGAAATATAAATTGTAATTTTTTTTGTATATGAATATCTAATTTTCTGGCACCGTATACTGAAAAAAAAATTATATCCAGGGTACCATTTGTGTATTTTGTTGAAAACCAATTGACCATTATTGTGTGAATCTGTTTCTGGACTCTCTGTTTTATTTAGTTACTCTATTCATCTATTCTTAAGCCAGTACCACATGTCTTGATTTTTGGCAACTTTAAAGTTAGATAGTGTGGATTCTTACTTTTCAAGATTGTTTTGGCTATTCTAGGTCCTTTGCATTTCTATACAAATAATATATTTTGACTGTTAGTTCTTCAAAAGCAGTGTGCTAGAATTTTGATGAGGGTTGTGTTAAATCTATAAATGAATTTGGGCAGTGATATCATAATAATATTGATTCCTTCAACCATGAAAACAGTATAACTCTCCATTTACTTATTTTGGTATTCTCTAATTTCTCTCAGCAATATTTACAGTTTGTAGTAGACAGGAGTTGCTTCTTTTTTTTGGTTTGTTAGATCTATGCCTATTCACATGGTTTATGCTACTATAAGTGACATTATTAAAATTTTCAATTTGCATATAGAAATAGAATTGATTTTTCTATTTACCTTGTAACATCCTTGTTAAAATAACTTGTTAGTTCTAACACCTCTTTTGTATATGCCATATGATTTTCTGTGGATGGGATCATCTGTTGCAAAGAAAGAAGTTTACTTCTTTGTTATCAATCTGGGCATCTTTAGATTCACATACTAGCTCTATTGCATTGGTTAAAACCTCCAGAGCATGTTGAATAGCAGTGGTGAGAGTGGACATCCTTCACTCATTTCTAATCTTAGGGAAAAAGCTTTCAGTCTTTCATTGTTGAGCATAATTCTAGCTATAGTTTCATTGTAGATGTCCTTTTTCAGATAGAGGAAGTTCTTTTCATAGTTTGCTGAGAGTACTTTTAAAAATCAGGAATGGATGTTAAATTGTGTCAAATATTTTTTCTACAATAGTTGAGATGACAAACGTGGGGTTTTAACAATTGATAATATAGTGAATTGCATTGATTTTTGTTGTTGTTATTAAATCAACCTATGTTTTCTAGATAAAATAAAGTTTTTAAAAATAGAGAAATTAATCAAGGTGGATTTGAGTTTAATCTCCTTGATTAAACTCCATCTAATAACTAATCAGCTGCTTAGTTATTTTATCATAGTTTGTTAATTCATTAAAGACTATTTGAAATGATGATTATTTTCAATACATCTCAAAATTGCTTAATTTTTAGCTTAACAATCTTAAAATGAATAAAATATATAATGATAATTAGTTTGCCAAGGTTAAATGCAGTGTGTTTTCTTTAGTCCTGCAATGTCTACTTTTTAGGAGCTGGTAGGCATACCCAAATATATAATTTTTTTAGCTGAGAGCAAAGTATTCTGTGTGGTTCCACCTGTTTACACAACTCTTTGTTTTCTCCCCTCTCATTTGTGAGAACATTGGTTGGGAACCAGTCTAAATCAAAGCTCTTTTTGAGTCATTTCCTCAGAGGAGATTGTAGGATCACTGCATTGAGTGACCCTGGCAGTCCACAGGGTGGGTAAACATAAAATGATTAAACAACAATACCTCCCATCAGCTCCTGCTCCCAGAGAGAGGTACAGAAAATATTCACGATCAAATTCAGTTTAAACTCGGGGCAGTTTAAACTCAGTGGCTGTTCTCACTGTTTTAGTCAGCTTTTTCACCTCTGTGTGTGGCAAAAAGACCTGACAAGAACAATCAGAAGAGGAAAAGTTTATTTGGGGGCTCAGGGTTTTCAGAGGTCCATAGACTGCCAACGCCATTGCTCTGGGCCCTAGAGGAGGCAGAACATCATGGCAGAAGGGTGTAGAGGAGGAAAGCAGCTCAAGACATAGCACCAGGAAGCAGAGAGTGAGCTGCTGCAATCAACAAGGACAAAATATACACCCCAAAGGCCCACCTCCAAGGACCCACCTCATCCAGCCACACCCTACCTGCCTACACTGCAAACCAGTTAATCCCTATCAGTGGATTAAAGCACTGATTGGTTAATGCTAAGAGCCATAGCCAAGTAGTAATGATGCATGACTTTTTTGGTTGAAAGGTGACACCAGCAAGCCATTGAGATGATATGATTATGTTAAGATCTGCATTCAAATGGATATTAGACCCCTGCTGTCCACCTCGGCCTGCTACGGGACTCCTGGAGAGTTCCCATTGGTTGGGGAAGTGCGGTAGGAGGGACTTCCAGAGGAGGGATTTCCTGTTGGTGTGTGCGGGAGAACACTGCGTGTGTCGGTGGTCGGCATTTTCCCGGGAGCGTAAGGGGCATTGGCGGGGAGTTTCAAAAATAAAGTTTTTTCCTGCTTGAGTGGCTCGTGATTTTGTGCCCAGCCAGACTGTGGCAGGTTAACATTCTCATAATCCAATCATTTCACCTCTAAACTTTCTTGCACTGTCTCTTACATGAGCTTTTGGGGGACACCTCTTATCTAAACCCTAACACTCACCAAAGGGGAATTACAAGATTTCCCCAAGCCTCAGAGAGCAGTGAATTGCCGAAGTGAGGAGGCAGATAATGAGCTCTCAAGCCACGGAGACAGAGCCAATCAGACCTTGGTGGGTTTCTTTTAACCAGTATATCAGGTGAAGGAGATTGGAAGGAATTCAAGCCTCCTGAAGATATGAAATAAGCAAGACTTAATTCTCAAAGCTGTTAAGCAATACATAAGCAAAGCCTGGGACATAAGCAAAGGGTAGGGATTTCTGCAAGACAATGGTTTATAGTGCAGGTTTTGGAAATAAGGGAGGTCCAGAGTGAGCACTGTTTTTAGAATATCTTACCTGTGGCTCCTTCCATTTTCTTGCTGAGTTTCTATCAGTGTTTTATTCATGTTATTGTGAGGTGAAGTAAAGAAATTAACTGGTACTTTACCAGAATATAACTGTTAAAAGGAAAAAGATACCATTCATAGCATAACTTCTTTTTATTTTTGGTACTAGGGGTAGAATCCAGGGTTGCTTTATAATTGAGCTACACTCTCAATTCACCTTATATTTTATTTTGAGACAGGGTCTTGGTAAGTTACTTAGAGCCTCACTAAGTTGCTGAGGCTGGCCTGGAACTTGTGATCCTCCTGCCTCAGCCTCCTGAGTCCCTGGGATTACAGGCATGCGCCACCATGCCTGGGAACCTAATTGACTTCTAAGAAAGAATTCTGTTTATTGGACAGGATAGGAAAAGAGAAAAAGAGGACATTCACAAAGCAGAAAGGGAGAGAGTGGATCCTCTCAGAAAGGAGAAGGATGACACACCTCTACTGTCTTTTTGTTTAATTGGGGGTCCCAGGAAGTTTCCAGAAAGTCCAGGTCCATCTCTTGACTTTTGACTGATAGCAGGATTGCATCAGACTTTTAAGTCCCCACTGTGCATGGTCTTACCCTCATAGAGGGGAGATTTTACTATTATAATGACATGTTAAAATCCAAGGCAACTGTGGGTCACCTTTGTCTGCAATTACTGGTTCCAAATTGTAACTTATTCTTACAGATTTTATGGTTGAGGGCTTTGTGTCTAATTTTCCCATCTCCTGAACTCCTGGAACCAGTCTGCATAAGTCACAAAAGTCCCCCATCAGAAATTGGACATGGCAGCACATGGCTATAATCCTAGCAAGACAGGAGGCTGAGGCAGAAAGATCACAAGGTCAGTGAGGGTCAGTCTTAGCAATTTAGTGAGGCCCCAAGCAACTTAGATAGGCCCTATGTCAAAATTTTAAAAATTTAAAAAGGGGTTTGGGGATGTGATTTAGTGGTTAAGTGCCCTTGGGTTTAATCCCTGGGACCAAAAAAAAAAAAAAAAAAGATAAAAGTCCCCCATCAGGGCAACCCATGCTCTTCTTATCTGCAGGGAGGAGTCCTTGGACCTGCATTTCTCCTGAAGATAACAGGTTGTTTGCTAAGGAATGTAGCATATGCCATTGACTCAAGTCCGGCAGGCCAGAGCAGCCTCAGGCAAACTGTCCTTCAAAGGACAGTGTGTAGGGCTGGGTATGTGCCTCAAATGGTAACGTGCTGTGCTTGCCTGGCATGCGCGGGGCAGGCGCGGGGCATGCACGGGGCACTGGGTTAGATCCTCAGCACCACATAAAAATAAAATAAAGATGTTGTGTCCACTGAAAACTAAAAAATAAATATTAAAAAATTCTCTCTCTCTTAAAAAAAAAGACAGTGTGTAGGAGTCAGCGCAGTAGATCTAGTCCACAAAACCATGTTCCCACTGCTGCCACCTTTCTGAATGACACATACTTGTGAGTGAACATTTGTAGACCTGACCCACATATTGTACAGGAATGAAACACTGATACATTTCTTTTCCCTATAATTGAACTAGATTCTGAGTCCCCTCTTCACTTGGTAATGATAAAAGTAATGGTCTGATTTAAGGTTAACTCAGACATGGAGGGCTGACGACTCAATGGACAATGGCTATCTTCTTCATCAATTTCATCTTCTCCCTTGGCTCCTTCCTCCCTTCTGCATAGGTAGTGATATGAGTTCCATACTGACAAGAATTTTAACTATTTTCCAGGTCAGGAGAAGAGGACACTGGGTCCTTGATTACCCATCATCCGTTTGTAGCAGCTACTGAGCTGCAACTTATCCTCCTAGGTGTCTGGGTGCATGGCTTGCCACACTTGCTGAAATGATCACTGTCCTCCCAAGGACTCAGTCTATTCATTCAATACAGGCTACTTCAGTCCTTCCCACTGGAGCATAGATCTCAAACTCCTTTATGTCCAGTAGCCAGGTGCCATTTCCATCCCTCTCTTAGGGTCCATAATAACTTTCTGCCACTGTCCTTGGCCAATGCTTAGGCTAGCTATCTAGGTGTCTTTCTCATAATTTGTTGGCCATTATGGACACTGAATTCTTCTAAGGATTCTCAGTCTTCTTCCTAGAGGAGGAATGCTAAGTTCTTTCTTGCCTTGAATCCTCCCAGCCAATCTTGGATTTCCAATTACCTTCCCCACCTGGAACCAGGCCCCTGGGGGGAAGAGGGGCAAGATCCTGCCACACTAACGAACTCATTCTTCTGCTCTCTCCTCTTCCTTTGAAGTTCTTTTCTCCAACCAACAAAAGTCTTTCATCTTCTTCCTGTGTGGCTGAAAATGGTTTTTTCATCTTTCTCCTTCCCGTGTGTTGTTTGTGGGTAAACTTTATATTTTATTCCTTCAGGCTTTGGCTCTTGGTAATGAAAGCTATGTTCTCAGAATTCAGAAAACATGTTCCTTGTCAGGTGCTGTAGCTCTTAGCTCCACTCTCTTACTGCTCCAAGGCTTTCTGGCTTTAGTTTCTAGCTGACTTTCTCTTCAGTGTAGATGAAAGATGTCATAGCTTCTGGAACAGAAGAGGAAACTCATCATCAAAGGAAATCTAAAGGTGGGAAGTCTCAACTGATAATTTAAACATTATCTGCTACACTAATATGTGTTTTTAGGTGGATAGTACTTTGTTGGATCAAGTTGACTCTTCCACGGAACCTAAAAATCACCAGTATAGTCTATATTTTCACAAAGACTTGCTTTGTTATATGTGGAAGTAGAGGCAGGAAAAAAACTAGTTGGAAGTCTGAGATGACATATTGTAGAAGAGAGGCAACAGATACTGTGAGCCTACGTTGACCTTAAAAATACAAGTCCCTACACCATCTAAAAATCTGTAGAAATTCCAACTTTCATGTGGCACAGACTGTGGATTCAAGCCAATTTTATCTCAGAGAGTGAAGATGTCCCAGCTGATATCTGTGATAAATAGGAAATGGTGAAAATATGTTAGCTAATTATACTTCTTCGAGTAGAAGTAGCAATTGTGGTGGTCGGAATATTCTTGAGGAAGCCTACATTCCTGAGCTGATCCACTGCAGAAAGAACAACATAAAACAGGATTCCACAAGAGGCAGCAGTGCAGTAATACTGTTTTAGGGTCTCAGGCAAGAGAAACTGAGACTCAGGTTCTAACCTACTTAATAACTCCTCTAACTCATTACCTACTATGTAAAATGGTGCTCCAGAGGACCTCCACATGGTAATCAATCAATGTCTGGTTGGTTGACCTTGAAAACAGGGGATATATCTGGGTATCTGTTTAGATGAGTTATTGTGACTGAGTCCTTTGGGGTCATCTAAAAGAAGGTCGGATAAATGTGAAATTGATTCTGTCAGGTTAGAACGAATAGGTTATGAGAGAAATACGGTGGAGAGAGAAATACGAAGTATTTTGAGTAATCGTCTCCCTTGATGATAGAAGCCGACAAATACAAAATTTGGTGGGCAGGCCTCTGGCTGCAATTCTGGCAAGAGTAGATGCTGCATTCTTGAGTACAAAGGCAATCTGGGGGCAAAATTCTTTCTTCTTCAGAGGACCTCAATCTTTTCTCTTAAGGCCTGCAGCTGACTGGACAAAGTCCACCCACACTTCAGAGGGTAATCAGTGTTACCTGAAGTCTACTGGTTTAGATGCTAATCACACCTAAAATATACCTTCACAGCAACTAGGGTTTGATCCAACTATTGGGTGCCATAGGATAGCCAAGTGGACACACAAGACTAACTACTGCAATAGCATTTTTGTTTTTGTTTTGAGCAGGCACGTGGAGATGAGCAAGACAAGGACAGTGGGTAGCATGGAGATGGGTATGTTCTCAGGGAGAGAGAAAAAGATCCTTATGAAAGGGAGACCTGGATCTATGAGCATGACCTTGGAGGTGTTACTTGTCTTTTCTGAGGGTCGAGAGGCATCCCCACCCTGCCTTTGGAGTGTCTATACTTTTGCTTTGCTGTCTTTTAATAAATCTTTGCTTGTGCTTGCTTTTGACTTGTCCTAAAATTCATTTCAGTGACATAAGAACCCACCTATGCTGAGCTGAGGTCCCACTGCCCCTTGGAAGGACCTCCTCTTCCTTGTTTGGTGACAGCAAGACAAACAGGTTTCTTCATGTATAGTTATGCAGACAGGATTCAGCACCCATGTAAACATAAGTTAGCCCCAAACTAAAGGAGCTCCATAACAAACTTTGTGGACTCTAGGCTCAAGCAGCATTGTTTTGTGGCTGAGAAAGAAAAAATGTGACCCCAAATTGGGAAGAGAGGCGTATTCCCTGCTTCTGTGAGAAACTCAGCATGGCTCTGGCCCTTCAAAATTCTTAGTAAGTGCCAGAGAACAACTCTCTTGGCACGGATATTAACTTTTTCATTGTAGGCCCCAATAGCAATGACAAAGATGAGGTATCTCCAGTTGGGGTTTTTGTATGGCAGAGGCTGGGGTGGAATTTATGGAGAACAGAGTCACTGGGTGTGTCTGAGGAAGCCTTTAAAAATGCCCAGACATGCCTCAGAGAAACTTGTCTGGAGACAGGAATTTATGAATGAGACAGTGGAGACAACAAGAAGCCATATCTACAGATCTGAAAGACCTAGGGACCTGTGGATTATGCTAGTATTACTTTACAGATTGTAAAATCAGTTAGTCTTAATATAAATTTTGTGTATTTAATAAATTTCCTGCAGATGTTGTTGTCTAAATCTCCCTATAAACTTTTTGAACTCTTCATCTAATATGGAGTTCAGGGCTCAACATGAGCAAAACCAGCTCTGTTCAGACATACAGTATAGTTGTATGGATGAGTGTATTAACTTCACACTGGCACAAACTTTGGTCTTGAGTCAAACTGATGGAAGTGTCTTAGTTTAATTATCTTAAAACTATAAGTGATCCAGTTTGATGACCAAGAACAAGTAATAAGTTATAGTTATAAGTAATAAGTTATAGTTATAGTAAGATAACCATGAATTCAAATTCCTGTGCTACCTTGCCACCTTTATGACTTGGATTAGTTTATTTAATTTGTACATCTTGGTTTGTGTCTCTCCTGATGGGTCTGTTAAGAACTCTGGCATATAGTAAGGACTCAATAGTAGTTGTTAATATCATGATTGCTTACTTCATTCAATACCATATCTATCTGCCCCCTTAAACTTCAGCTGACATCAATGAAAGTGAATGTTAATATCTACTGTGGTTCTTAACCTTGGTAGGCATTTGGAAGCAAGGGACCTTGGGAGATGCTTTTGGAGGGTCAAGATGCTGTTGGTTGTCACAGTGACTGGGGAGTTCCATTTAGTACTCAAAAGATCAAGGATGATAAACACCCTGAAATTTGTGAGCCAGTCTTGCTTTATGAATTAATTGTCCTCCCAGCACCCATTAGTGAGAAAGATGTGTTTTCATTTCTGCTTATTTTGAGCTGAAAAAGAGAAATGAAGTAGAGAGAAGCTAAGCCCAGAGAGAAGGATTCATAAGACCTTACATATGACCAACAAATTGTTCTAATTCCTCCAAATTCCTCATAACAACCCAATTATAAATTCCAATTTTATGACTGAGGAGGAAACAGAAGCACAGAGGTTAAGCGCATTCCAGGCTTGGGTGGCTGGTAAATGGGAGCGCCTCATACAAAGCCCATGCAGTCTGGCTTTGGGGTCCCCTGCTCTTAAACACTGTTTATAATGCCTCTCAGTAAGATGAATTAAAGAAAATCAAAATTAAGTGAAAAATAATGAAGCAACACAAAACACTTGCTATGGTTTATAATTGCTTTTAGAGTTTCTAATGATAAATGAAAATTCTTTCTTTTCAGCTCAGAAAGATTAAAATAAAGCAATTATCTTAGGTAGTACCTCCCATCTTGTAAGAGAGAGCAACTTGAGGACAGAATCAGCAATCCCACCATGTGTCTGCTCTTTGCTACACGTAGGTTTGCAGGAAATGTCTTCTCTCAGAATGCAGCCAACATTCTGTGAGTGTGTGAACATCTATTTTTATATCTTCTATTTGTAGAGATAAATTTATGTTGAAATATTATTGAATCTCTGTAGCATTCTAGTGAAAAGTTTGATATTGGAATTTTTTCTGAAAATAAAAATGTACTTTGTGGTTTCAAGAATGAGGCAAAGGTGTAAAGAGAATACTGGAGAGGGACTTTAAAACAGCCTGCACTTTTAAAGATTCTATAATGGGGCTGGGGATGTGGCTCAAGCGGTAGCGTGCTCGCCTGGCATGCGTGCGGCCCGGGTTCGATCCTCAGCACCACATACCAACAAAGATGTTGTGTCTGCCGAGAACTAAAAAATAAATATTAAAAAAATTCTCTCTCTCCTCTCTCACTCTCTCTTTAAAAAAAAAAAAGATTCTATAATGATGACCTCAATTTGCAGAATTTGAATTTTTACTCATGAAGTGATGAACACAAATTTAGAGGCATCTCATGGTGACCCTGATGGCCAGCCAGCATATGACTTGAAACTACATTGCTGTTTTTAGTTTGTTTAGTAGTTGTGTACAATTATTTGAATATGGAACATTTTATTGTGTTTTGCAATTATCTCAAATAATTTAATCAATAGAAAAATAACACTAGTAATATGATAATTAGAGCAGATATAAATAACTCGTCGTGAAAAATTGTTCAGCTCTAGTTTTAATTGTGTACTCTTTGAACTTAAGACAGTTAAGTGCGTGTTAAATTGTGAGGAAGAAGAGAAAAATAAAAGGTGAAAAAATACTAGAAATAGATTGTTTAAAAGTTATGAATAGTACTTGAAGTGTACTGTTAGTGGAAATTGAAAAATCCTTAAAATTAAGGATTGGGAACTGTAATTAAATATACTCTGGAAACTGAAAGTCACAGGAAGCTCACAGGGCCACTGACAGCAATATGGCTGGCATCAGCTTCCTCTGTCAAAGCACAAAGGAGTCAGGTGTTTAATTTTTGCTTGATAAATATTTTCATATAATCAATGAATAGCTCCACATTTTTCTGCTTAATCCTAGGCATTTTTCTTTATTAGCCTACCTCTCCTCCCAACATTAAGACAAATTACTTTGGTTTCATATCAATGCCAATTAACCTGAGCAAACTAGAGTTAAGAAATTACTATAGAAAATTTTTATTATTATTATTATTATTATTATTAGTGGGTGCTGGGGATTGAACCAGAGAGTTGAGCATGCTAGGCATGTACTCTACTACTGAGCCACATCCCTAGCCCAGAAAATTATTTTTTGTCCCTTTGTATAGAGCTACTTTTTTGGTGATTAGTATATGCCTTACATTTCCTGAAAAGAGACAAATAATATCCATTTATACCACTATTAAGGATTTCATAATATTTAAAATTTTCTAATAGTGTCCAGTTGATTGTTGGTCTATAGTTCTACTTTGGTTTTGAAGGACTCTGGACATGTAAATGTGGGTCCCTAAATATAAGGTCATGGAGAGTCATTGTTGAGTCATTCCCTTCTCATTTCTTCTCTCCTTTGTTTTTTTTTTAAATTTTTTTTTCAAATTTTGAGACAAGGTCATGCAAAATTTCCCAGATTGGTCTGGAACCTTAGATTCTCCTGCTTCACCCTGTGGGTGCAGTGACCCCTACCTGTAATCCCAGCAACTCAGGAGTCTAGGCAGGAGGAACTCAAATACAAGGCCAGCCTTGGCAATTGAGTGAGACCCTGTGTCAAAATAAAAAATACAAGGGACTGCAGATGTAGTTCAGGGGTAGTGCACAAAAGAAGTTGGACCAAAATACTTTCAGTTAAGGTAGAATAAGATCTGTTTTCCTCAATTTTCAGAAAAAGGTAATAGAATGATCTCTAATTTTTTTCTATGTAAAGTTTCTTGAAAACTTTTGGGTTTGCTGTTTCTAAGACCAAGCTGAATAAACAAATAGCAAAAAGCATGACCAGAATATTCAGGAGCAGCTAGCTAATGAAGTAGATCATTCTTTGACACATTATTGTTTTAAGATTATTATATTCTATGTATTACTATAAAATAGCTATATGTATGTGTACATGTATGTACACATGTAAGTGTACATGTATATATGTATACATATATAAAAATATGCAATCCTATATCCTAGTAGAATATCATTTCATAGTCTGTGAAGACCATGGAATCTTAAAGAGCTTTATGACTTCCATGTGCTCTTTAATCCAACAACCTAAAGAAGAAAGCATTGTTATTGGTCCTTAAGAGAAGCCACCGCTGATGAAACTCCTTCCACTTAATGACTACCTAGGCCACGCTGCTCTGTCTGGAGTTTGGGAAATGCCTCTTCCTTTTTTTAAGATATAGGGAGGAGATTTGTTTCTCAAATGCAAAGTAGCCTGTCCCCATGCATTTCAATGCAGACACATTATAAATGGAAACTAGAAACAGTATCAGGTAGTAGCAGCTTTAAGTACAATATTTTGCAGGATGGCCCTGGAACAAAACCGCCATGGTTTATGAGGTCTGAGTGATAAATGACCAATTTGCATTCCAATGTGATTTTTGGAATATAATTCATTCATTAGTTGATTCCTATAATAATTATTATTATTATAAATTGATTGTCTTAGTTGGTTTTGTGTTATTCTAACACAATGCCATAGACTGGGTAATTAATAAAGAATAGAAATGTACTCTTTTATGTTTCTAGAGGCTGATAAATCCAAGATCAAGGTGCAAGCAAATTAGGGCTCTGTCTGTTTCCAAGATGACACCTTGAATGTTGCATCCTCCAGGAATACTGCATCTTAACCTGGCTGAAGAGCAGTGAAGAGAGAGAACTGCTCCCAGAAAGCCCTTTTAATAAAACAGTCATTTGTGAGAGTGGAGCCCTCATGACCTGAATGGCCCTCACGGGGTCCCACCTCCCAAAACAATTTCTGTGGGGATTAAATTTACAACACATAATTTTGGAAGAACACATTCAGACCATAGAATTAATTATCCCTGAAAAAAATGGCGGAATGATCAGGAACAAAACTCTGGAAATAAACTTGATTTGTTCAACCTGAAAATGACAGGATTCCTTCTTGGCCCTATGTTCAAGCCCTTTGAGTGTGTCTTTAAGGTGATGAGACTGTCAATCATTAGTGCCAGATCCAAATGCAAACAGGTGGCTCTCAGCAGTTAGATGTGAATCAAACCATTATGTCATTTCACCATTTTGAACAAATTCTGTTCACTGCTTTTATTTATTTATTTTTTAAAATATTCTCTCTGCCAAAGAAAGAATTCCTTGCAGAGCCAGCATTTGAACTTACTCATTATCTCCACAAGAAATCCTAATGTAGGGCTGGGGATGTGGCTCAAGCGGTAGCGCGCTCGCCTGGCATGCGTGCGGCCCGGGTTCGATCCTCAGCACCACATACCAACAAAGATGTTGTGTCCGCCAAAAACTAAAAAATAAACATTAAAAAATTCTCTCTCTCTCTCTCTCTCTCTCTCTCTCTCTCTCTCTCTTTCTCACTCTCTCTAAAAAAAAAAAAATCCTAATGTAATCCAAGAACTTCTATCTATTCATGAAACACTTCAAATTGTCGTGATTATGAAATCCATATTCATATAGATTTTGCCAAAATATTTAGCATCTAATTAAGTTGAAAAAAGAAGAGTGGGTTAAGGTAAGACTCCATCAATTATGCAAACTCTATTTTTACATTCTATTATCCAAATGCCAACCATGCATTTCAGATTTGTTAATAAAAGTTAAATATAAATTAAGCAGGATATATATAGGCTTTAAGGTGCCCCAGGGGAACATTCCTTCAAATCTGATTGAACTTTGTAGAACAATTTTTGGGCTACTTTTTATTTTTATTTAAACAGCATTGCCAAGATCCTGATAATTCAGGAGGGAACACCCTTCTCTTTTCTTTTTCCAGCTATTGTTATATGCTTGGGATATTTGCCTTTATTGTTTCCTTATGAAAAATATGCCTGATTTTATCTTGAGAAATGATTACTACTCAAAAGATTATCTTTGAATTGAAATTTTAGTAAACATACACTTTGTCTCTCAGCTATTCAGTATTCAATCTAAGTTTTACACAAAATTTTTTTATTCTTCCCAAAGTGTTTACTTTGACTCATGATACTATGACATCATTATTGATTATGCCCTTTTTGAAATGGCTTTTTAAAAATGCATATTCTTTATAATTTTTGAAATCTGGAATGCAAATATTTGTAAAATGTTTTTAAAACTTAAAATTAAAATCACCCATTAACCCACCACCTAAATGTAATTGTTATATTTGTATATTTCTCTCTTCTTCTAGTCTTTCTTTATAGACATACACATGCATTTTTGAAATACATTTTCTATCCAGGTTATTTCTGGCTTGTTTTTTTATCATGAGTATTTTCCTAAGTCATTAAGTGTTCTCTGAAAACAAAAAAAAAGCAAAACAAAATAAAACAAACAACAACAACAAAAAACCTTAAATGCCCTGTAGTAAGTATTTCATATATGGCCACACCACAATTCAATAATTAAAAAAAAAAAAACTGTTTCTCTTATTTCACTGTTATTCAAAAGTGATGTGATGGGAAGTCATGATTGGTTGATCTGAAGCTTTGACTCAGATGCTTCCAGATTGATAGTTTTAGGCAAAAAACCCCTGTCCCCCTCCCCCTCACACACCAGTGGTCCATTAGAATGCAATTATTTTGACCCAAGCTGAAGAGCTTAATGAATGTACAAGATCTTGAACTCTGAATAGATATTTGCAAATGACTAAAGAGTTAGGGAGTCTGTCACACGACTAGATATCATCCTGGCCCACAAATACACTTTGTGCCCTTCAAAGAATGAGAGGAATTCATCACAACTGAAAATGGGATCAAACATGAAAAGCAAATCCTAACATCAGGGTTTGATGTCAGAGGGAGAGCGGTGGCTGTGGGTGCCACGTGCTCACTGATCTCAGAATGCATTCCACTCACGGAATGTGCGTCAATGGAAAGACTATGAACTCTGACACTTTGGTGACTCAGAAACTCTGCTGTGGCACCAACTCTAACTGAGCCATAAAAATGCCTTAACTTTCATTTCACAAGAGTATCTGCACCGGGCAGATCTTTGACACTGGGGTGTGGTGGCAGCTTTGCAATTTCACAAACATTGAGGAGAGTGTGTTCTCAGCACTGCTGGTGACAGTATCTACAGTGAAAGTGACAATGTTAGCAATGGCACTGGCTAATCATAATAGGAAATAAATCCCACTTTAGGATTACACGGAATGAAACTGTCATAGGCTTGGATCACCGTGGTGGGGACAGATAAAACCCCTTACACTCTGGGTAGCTGACAACATTGGAGTGGGAAATGTGCCAAACTGGGTTTATGTTTCATTTTTAGACCTGAAGCTAAGGCAGCATTCCAGGCTTCCTGACACCACACGTTGCATATTTCCCACAGTCACAGTGGAAGTAGAAAGGATTAGCCTATGTTAAGTCTTATTGTGCCTCCAGAGGCACCAGGATTGGCTTGAGTAGACACCCTGGTTCCCTTTTAAACATTATGGAGAAGAGCCCTGTATAAGAAGATGGAGGTTTGGGGTGGTGGGGTTTAGGTATTAAGTTAATGTGACTGTCTTTGTACTCAAAAGTTCGTAAACCTGAAATATTTCGATTTCATAAGCTATGCTGTCATAAATCTCTATCAGGTTGGGACCAGTACAAGAATGAAAAACTATTATCAGTTTCTGACCCAAACTGGATTCTTTCTCTCTCTCTTGGAATTGTGGCATTAGTAACAAAACTAAGAGCTAATTATTCTGTGAAGGAAATTTTATTATTATTTTTTTTATTGGTTGTTCAAAACATGACAAAGCTCTTGACATATCATATTTCATACATTAGATTCAAGTGGGTTATGAACTCCCATTTTTACCCCAAACACAGATTGCAGAATCACATCGGTTACACATCCACATTTTTACATAATGCCATGTTAGTAACTGTTGTATTCTGCTACCTTTCCTATCTTCTACTCTCCCCCCTCCCCTCCCCTCCCATCTTCTCTCTCTACCCCATCTGCTGTAATTTAATTCTCTCCTTTGATTTTTTTCCTTTCCTCTCACAACCTCTTATATGTAATTTTGTATAACAATGCACAATGGAGTATTATGCAGCACTAAAAAATGACAAAATCATGGAATTTGCAGGGAAATGGATGGCATTAGAGCAGATTATGCTAAGTGAAGCTAGCCAAGCCCTAAAAAACAAATGCCAAATGTCTTCTTTGATATAATGAGAGCAACTAAGAACCGAGCAGGGAGGAAGAGCATGAGGAAAAGATTAACATTAAACAGAGACATGAGGTGGGAGGGAAAGGGAGAGAGAAGGGAAATTTTATTATTTGACCACAGAATAAGGAGAAACCTGGAGAAATAACTCTCAGATCAGCTTCTTGCCTGAACAAAGGATAAGGATCCTGTTAAGAGTAAAGAGAGGGCTTTAATTAAAGGGTAAGAGGACCATTCATGACTTCTTGGGGAGACAGCAATTTTTTTTGGGTCCTTATATGGGCCAGTTCAATTAGGGTCAGAAGCAGAGCAGATCAAGAAAGCTCTGTCAGGCAGTAATTTCATTAGGGCCATATATTACAATGAAATGGTAATGAGTCTGGTTCCATTCTGCATCTGATTTCATAGGAGCAGCCAAAGTCCCAGATACACATCTGCATGGCTGCCTAGGTAGTACCCTGTCCCAAACCGAAAACTGGTTAACAAGAAAAATTGTATCTCAGGTTTGAAAGGGTATTTTCCTGGTCTCAAACTCCTCCAAGTAGGGCTGGGGATGTGGCTCAAGCGGTAGCGCGCTCGCCTGGCATGCATGCAGCCCAGGTTCGATCCTCAGCACCACATACAAACAAAGATGTTGTGTCCGCCGAAAACTAAAAAATAAATATTAAAAAAATTCTCTCTCTCTCTCTCCTCTCTATCTTTAAAAAAAAAACCAAAACAACAACAAAAAACTCCTCCAAGTATTTGCTTTGGTCAGCTGGGGTTGCCATAACAAAATACCACAGATTGAATGGCTTAAACCAAAGAAATTTATTTCTCACAGTTCTGGAGACTGGAAGTCCAAGACCAAGGTCTGGTTTAGTTCAGATTCTAGTAAGGGTGCTCTTCCTGCCTTGCAAATGTCTACCTTCTTACTGTGTAGAGAAGGTCTAGAGAGCTCAGTTGCCTCTTCCTCATTGTACTGGGGCACCAGCCCTATTGGATTAGGACTGAATCCTTATGACCTTATTTAATCTTTACATCACCTAGCAGCCCCTACCTCCAAATACAGTTATATGTGTGAATTTAGTGGGGACACAAACATTCGGTCCATGATAGTGTTTTAAACTAACAAAATTTAATACAAGGGACTAGACAGTTACAGAATTAATGGAAGGGGAAGAAGAAAAATGAGGAGGAGAAGGGATGGGGGAGAAAGAGGAAGGAGAAGAATAATGTTTAGTAATAAAAGGTGCCATAAAATGGATCATCCTGTCCATAAAATTACTAAGAATGCCACTGTGTCACTGAAGTGGATGTCCTATGGTAAATATTTGTAGAGGGCACAAATGTTTTCATATTGTAGGCTCGTTTTGAGAGATCAATCCATAAATATATTTACTAGTTCTCATTGCCAGTTTCCAAATTATTTCTTCCAAGTCCCTGACATTTGAACAAAATGCTGGTAGACACCCTAAATTGGCATTAGTGTGTACAGCTGGCCATCTATCCTTCAAGGCATATGAAACTTCTCAAAGTTAAAAGAAAAAGAAGCGCAAGAGTTCTGCCTACTGGGAAAACTGCCTTCTCCTCCACCCTTTGTGGCCACTCCTGAGTGAAACCCAATGTCTAGCAATCCCCTTGTGGCTAGTGTGGGGGTATTGTGCAAAACTATCTATACACCAGGTGGGATCTTCCTTCATTTGTGAGCTAGGGGCATTAAAGTTCCTATAAAGCCAAAAGCAAGGATTGAGGGACAGGGACAGCACTGAGAATAGGAGAGGGAGATAGAGGTCTGAAGTGCTTCCTCAGGCAACTCACTAGGACTTCCAGGATATGCACCAGTGGAATCTCTATATCCCACTTTCTCCTGATATTTGAGTGCAGAGTTAACTTTGTGGCAGTATGGATCAAATACTTCATTCATGGGCTTCCTCTGCATCTTTTTAAGATGAGTATATGAGTACAACAGACCACCTAACATCCTTTAGGATGGCTACTCTCAGAAAACCAGACAATAACTTGTATTGACAAGAATGTGGAGAAATTAAAACCCTTGTGCACTGTTGTTTGGAATGTCAAAATTGAGCTGCCATCATGGAAAATGGTATGGAGTTCTTAAAAAAATTAAAAAATATGACTCAGCGATTCCATTACTGGCTATATGTCTAGAATTATTAAAAATGTGATCTTAAAGAGAAATTTGTACACCCATGTTTATAGCAGCATTATTCACACTAGCCAAAAGGTGGACCCATCCAAACATCCATTGGGAGATGACTGGAATAAGTAAAACATGGTATATACACACACAATGGATTATTTTTCATCCTTAAAACAGAATTTTTGACACATGCTTCAGCATTGATGTACCTTGAAGACATTATGCCAAGGTGAAATGAGCTAATCATGAAAGAACAAATATTATATCATCACATAGTATTTATATGAGGTGCCAAGAGTTTTCATGTTCACAGAGACCAAAAGCAAAATGGTGGTTGCTAGAGATTAGGGGCAGGAAATAATCAGGAGTTATTGTCTCATGGTTTTACAAGATGAAAAGCAGCTCTGGAGATGGACAGCAGAGATGGCTGCACAACAATGTGATTGTACTTAATACCATTGAGCTGAAACCCTAAAGTGATTAAGACTGAAAATTTTATATTAGGTGTATTTTACCACACAATTAAAAAATGTTAAAAAATAAATTAGCACAAAGACATTGTAGGGCCAGTGGTAGGCCCCACCACTAACCAGCTGTTTCCAAGTAGGACTTGCCCTTGCCCAAGTCTCTACTCCAGAACCCCTATCTCCTGCAGATGCTGTGAGTGTTTTTGAATCTACTGGGGCTGAAAAAGGCCATGTGATGTATCTGTATTCCTTACAGCCTACCCAGATGAAGAGTCTTCTTGCTCTAGCCCCATCTGGAGCAGGTAGTCCTTGTGGATACCTTAGTAATTGGTTAGTCAAGAAGCCGAAGGGCATAAAGTGAAGCCACTTGCCTTTCAAGTTGGAGAGGCTATTTCAACATGCCCTAGGGTATTGTTGATCCCTAGAAAATTCACTGTGATGTCAGAATCCCAGATTTTTCTGGAATGTGTCTCCCATTCTCTGATATTTACTTGTCTCACTTGGGAATCTGTTACTTTTTGTTCACCAGATATAATCAGCAAAAATTGATAAGTGTTATCAGTGTAGTAGACCAGTTTAGTATCCTTGACTTAGTGTCCTGATCGAAGTCCCCATGGATACGTTAACAGAGAGGCATAAAATTATACTTCAGATGGAAATCAACTGCTTGTGATGACCTCTGCTTACTAGAATGAATAGATATGACTTATTTTGGAAAATTACATCTGATGGGAATGTTGAAGTGAATTTTGAAATGAATCTCAAAAGATTTGATAGAGGAGAGTAGTAGAAGCAAAGACGTAGAGATAGGCAATTGTAGGGTATAAGGTCCTTTCTTAGCATCTGGAGGGCCATCTTAACTGACAGCTGCTATTTTAAGAAAAATTTTGTTTTCCTGCCCAATGGTGTTTCTGAAAAAGGCTCACCACTCTCTCATACCAACCCAACCCTTGACACCCCTCCCATTAGGACCCATCTGACTCTAATCCCTGAGCCTGCCCCATGAAGTCCTCAACCCCAAGCCTGTTTTGCCTCTCTCTATCTATGGAGAGATGTGCCTTTATTTGTCAGCTCTGAGAAATAAACTCTCTTGTGTTTCTCTGCCTGGTCTACATCTTTCATTTATCACTCTCCTGGTTTCTCGCTTTTCTTTCATTGGT
The DNA here is from genome assembly GCF_045843805.1 of Urocitellus parryii. Taxonomy (NCBI): domain Eukaryota; kingdom Metazoa; phylum Chordata; class Mammalia; order Rodentia; family Sciuridae; genus Urocitellus; species Urocitellus parryii. The sequence goes on along the minus strand of NC_135544.1, from coordinate 23,609,873 downwards.
GCCGAAACCCGGGATCGGGTTCCCTGGGTACCCACTCCCCTTTTTGAGGGTCACTGAGTGTCCCTGGGCCCCGATATGGATTCCATTGTGGCCCAGGCCCTCCATTCTGCTGAACGCTCTCTCTTCACCCACCACCAGACATTTCAGGTAAGATCCCGTCACTAAATGACCCACGGGTCCCAGGAAGTGACCATTGATTGTCCAGCACTCCCAGGGTTACTATGTGGTGAGGGGCACCCCCAGCCACAGCTTTCACAGCTACTGCTGATCCCTACTATCGATGGAGTCTATAGATGGTCTTTTATATGATCCTGGGTTTTGAGAAAAACCACCGAGGGTGATTGGGAGTTGTTCCTGGTGAGACCTCATGGACTTGGGTTAATCTCTACCCCTATGCAGTCCCAGCTGGGCACCGAAGTGCCCCTACAGGCTCATGCCCTAACACTTACCAGGAGTGGTGATGACCCCTAAGCATAACCATCCTCTCCACTTGGGCGATATTAGAGACTGGGGAATGCTCTACCTCTAAACTCACCATGGGTGGCTCCTCATCCATTCCCTCCCATAGTCCTCTAGGCTGTCTCCTGGCTAACCTAGGGTCTCTCTCTGTTACTCTGGACCTAAACTCCCCAAAACTTATCTGTTTGAGCAATCAGATATGGCCTAAATATCCTTTGGACTCTAAATGGCTGCTTAATGGCACTCTAGATCCCAGTATTATCAGGGATCTTTTCAACTATTGTGAGTGTTTGGGAAAATAGAAAGAGATATCATACATTCAGGCTTTCTCCTCTCTACATTCTAAACTTTCTCTCTGCAACTCTTGCCCTCCCACACAAGTCCTCTTAGCTGTCACCTCCCCTACACCTGCTTCCAAAGGAACTCCTTCTCCTTCTCCTTCAACCTAGCTGATGAGCCCCTGCCATACCACAATTCTCTTTCTGATGAAGCCACTGTAGCAACTGTCCCCTTGGTCCCTCCACCCTTCTCTCCTCCTGCTACATGCTCACAGGCTGCAGCTGCCCAACCTGCATCTCTGTGTCCTCTACACAAGGTGGCTGGGGTAGATGGTGTAATGTGCCTTTCTCTTTGTCAGATCTTTCACAGATAGAAAAGCAGCTTGGGTCCTATACTTCATGTTCCACCACATATATCAAAGAGTTTTAATATCTGACTCAATCATATAGTTCGACCTTCCACAATATCCATATGATCTTGTCTAACACCCTCCTGCCTGAGCACAGGCGAGTTTGAGAGCAAGCTAGAAATTATGCTGACAAGGTACATCAGACCTCCCCTTCCCATCTGATTGGCACTAAAGGGGTCCCAGATTGGGATCCCAATTGGGATTATAATTTGTCTGGAGGAGTAACTAGTAGAAACCAATTCATTACTTGCCTCATGGCAGGACTTAGAAAGGCAGCCCATAAGGCTATCAATTATGAAAAGCTCCAGGAAGTCGTCCAAGACAAAAAATGAAAACCTTCAGCCTTTTTAGATTGCCTGACCAAGGCTTTATTACAATATACTTATCTGGACCCTGAGACTCCAGATAGCAGACAACTACTAATGACTTACTTTTTCTCCTAGAGTTTCCCCAATATTAAGGCCAAACTAAGGCACCTTGAGAGGGGGGTCCCTAACTCCCCAAGCTGAGGTTCTGGGAGTGGCCTTTAAGGTGTATAATGGGAGAGATGAGAAGGCCTGGAAGCAGAAATATCAGATGGTGGCTCAAGCCATCTGTCCAGCCTCAGCATCTGTCCTTGGTTCCACTGGCCCATGGAAGGGTCCCTCAGGATCACCCAGACCCTGTTTTAAATGTGGTCAGATGGGTCACTGGGCTCATACATGTCCCATGTACAAGCTTCTGGGCCCTTGCACTGGGCCATTGACCATCCCTGAGCCAATGGCAGCCCCTGGCCATACAGCCCTTCTGGTTTCCCTTTCCAACTCTTAAGACTGGTTGCAGAGGACTGTGGAGGCCCAGGTCCCCATCACCCAACCACTACCATCACTCCTTGGGAACCCAAGGTAACTCTGTGTAATTTCAGGTAGGCCTGTCTCCTTCCTTCTAGACACTGGGGCTACATATTCAGTCTTCAAGGAGTTCTGGGAGCCTACTACCAACCCTTACAGACACCTAGCCTTGTTTGTGCTTTTGGCTCTCTAGTTTTCACCCACTACTTTTTGGTCATTCCACCGTGCCCTGTTCCCTTATGGGAAGGGACATCCTCATAAAGCTGGGAGATAGGCTTTCCTTCTTCCCTCATATATGCTTCCATCGAGACTCGCCTGTCGCTCCCCTGATCCTCACCTTTACCTTAGGACCATCCCCTATTCTGTCTGCCAGTGCCTTCCCATTACCCCCTTCCAGGATGGACCCTACTGTCTGGTATGTTTCAAGTCCTTCTATCGCCTCACACCGCGAGTCCATTCACACCTGTCTCAAAACCCCCCTCCATTTTCTGGCCTAATCACAATACCTGCTCTCCCTCCTTGTTGCTGCTCTGCCTCTCTTTTTGCAGCTCTCCTCTCTTTTTGCAGAGCAGCTTGTCAGGCTCCTGACAATAAACTCACTTCTTACCTCAAGTGCGTGTGTGATTAGTCCTGCGCCACTTTTCTTTCAGTGATGCCAGTGAATCAATCATGTTCTCCCATCAGCTTTGCTCTCCCCTCTGGGGATTTGAGCTGCTTTGGGATGCTGGCCTGAGGGCCCAGGATAATGACCACACACCCTCTTCCATTCACCTAGCGCTCTTCTTCTTCGTCCATACTCTGGCCTCATTTGGGTAAGTGACTTGGCCCTTCCTCTCTCCTCCTCCTCACAAGTCTACAAGTCTCTCTCTAGAACCCCCTTCTCCAGTGGGCACTTCCTTTCCTGACCCCTGTCTTTGTCATAGGCCTTTTGCTAAGGCTTGGCTCCCTGCACTATTACATTTATTCAAGACCAGATTCAAAGGATCTCTAACCAAACCATGAACCAGCTTCTGTTACAGGACTTCTAACCCCTCACCAAAATTGGGCTGTCCCAAGTCAGCATTGCCCGGCACCACTTGACCATCACCATTGCCTCAATGACACCTCATGCCCCTAACAAGAGTCCAGATGCTGCCCCTTCCCATCAGGAATAAGCTACAGAAGATCAGAAGATTGGTCTATGCTCCTGTCCCTTAAGGGACCCAAACAAACAAAAAAAGGGGGGAATATAAGTCCTTGCATTAGCCATCTTAAGTGACTGCTGCCATTTTAAGAAAAGTTTCACTTTCCCACCCAAGGGCATTTCTGAGAAAGGCTCACCACTCCCTCATACCAACCCAACCCTTCACAGCCTGCATTTTTTCCTGCCCAAGGGTATTACCACTCTCTCATACCAACCCCACCTTTAATAACCCCCCCCCATTAGGACTGCCCTAAACCCCAAGCTTGTTTTGCCCCTCTCTGGCTTTTTTTTTTTTTTTTGTCACCTCTGACAAATAAACTCTGTGTGTATCTCTGCCTGGTCTCTGTCTTTCATTTCTCGATTGCCCATCTCTCGGTTCCTCGCTTTCCTTTCATGGGGTATAAAAAGTGGCTAGCTGACTAATGGATAAATTCAAAATACATTTATTGAGCACCTACTGAATGCCAGGGATGTACTTTGCTGAGTTTGTAAAAGACAGCAGTAGGATGTGGTTGGGCGTTCAATGACAGAATAAGGAAAGGCAACTGTAAAGCACTTGAAGGCTTTTAAGCTGGAGAGTGATATGATTAGAGTTGCTTTTTATGAAGATTAATCTGGCAGCAGAAACGAATATCCCAGCCAGGAAGAAACAACGCAGATCTGAGCTGGAGTAATGACAACAAAGAAGGAAAAGGATGGGATGAGTAAATGTCGAGGAGGAGGGATTTACATCTGTCCTGATATGGGAGCCAATAAGGGCAGAAGCCAAAGCCAGCTTAAAGCTCTTGAGCTCGAGCAACTGAAATCAACAAAGGAAATAAGGAAGTCAACAGGAGGCTTTGGTATTAGGTGGCATAATGAGAGCTGATAATAAGAAACTAAAGCAACTTGAAAGCAGGGGCTGGAATTGCTCTTGTCTACACTTTTATTCCAGGGCTTAGCATATGAAGAGCACTCAATAAGTATGTGTCAGAAAATATGATACGTGCTTGATCTAGAATTGTCACATCCACTCTGAGAAAGAGATATAATTATCCTCTATTTTTGCTATTAATTCTATTTTTTAAATTTTGAATTAACTTAGGCATATATAAAAACAGAGAATATTGTAATGAACACATCTATGGCTCAGCCTGAGAGACAAAGCATTATAGTATCATCTGTCTTAATCAGTTTGGACTTTAATAACAAAATAGTATAAACTGAGTGCCTTATAAAACATCAGAAATTGATTACTCACAGGGCTGGAGGCTGGGAAGGTAAAGATCAAGGTGTGGGATAATTCAATGTCTAGTGAAGACCTGCTTCCTGGTTTACAGATGGCTGTCTTTTCATTCTGACCTCTATGTTGGAGGGAGTACAGGTCTCTCAGGGGCCCTAATTCTATTCATTCTAGAGTTTCCTCCTTTCAAAAGTTCCACCTCCTAATCCATTGCCCTGGGGACTTGGATTTCAGTATGTGCATTTTGGGGGAACACAAACATTCAGTCCATAGCATTATCCTTATCTCCATTGTATAGGTGAGAAGGCTGAAACTGAGAGTAATAAGATAACATGGTCAAGGTCCCACAGCTGGTGTCTGTAAGGGTTGACTTGAATATAGGTCTGTCTGCCTCCATAGTCCATTTTTTAAAACAAATATTTATTTTGGGGGGTGTAGATGGACACAATGCCTTTATTTTTATGTGGTGCTGTGGATCAAAACTCGGGTCCCGCCCGTACTAGGCAAGTGCTCTACCCGCTGAGCCATGATCCCAGCCCCTCCATAGCCCATTTTTGTAACTACACCTGGTTTGTGACAAGTGGATTATCCATGGGATATCCAAGTAGATATAGTTAACTATAGTACTTAACTATAACATGTGATGCAGGGAGAGAATTCAGGACTGCAAACATCATAAGAGAATTATCTGCATCAAAGTGACAGTTGAAGGGATGGGAGTAGAAAGGGAACAAGTAACAATGACTGGCCTGAGGACATAGACTTGGGCTTGAACAGTGGAGTCTTCCTGGAGGGAGAACAAAATAAAGGAGTCTATTTAAAAACCCTGCCTGTTCACAGAGTAAACGTTCTTTTTGGCCGCCCAAGAGTTTCTTTTTTTGGTTTCTGGAAAAAGGGCAGAGCTGTCTACAATCCACTGAGTAATTTTTCTCAACATCTTTGGCACAAGGCAAGCCAAAGAAGACATGGATGTTTTGCATCATTGGGTGCATAAGACTCCTGAAGTTGAGTATGCTGTTTTTTCAATCAGGGAGAACCCTGAATGTATCTCTGACTCTGACATAACTGGGCATCTAATACACTTCTAAAGGAGGCTGGGCTTGTTTGAAAATGGGTACCTTCCTCCTCCGTATGTAGCAGGACCACTAGGGTTTAATACTGCTTAGTAGGATTTTATTGAATTTGTAACCATTAGCAATACCACCCTCCAAGGAAGCACTTTTTGGCTTTCCTGCAAGATCAGATGTTTGAGTTTCCTTTGGAGAAATGTAAGTATTTCATAAAAAGTCTTGCTAAGTTTGATAAGTTTCCAAATCTCTTCAGGCCACTAAAGATCTCAAGATTTTAGAAAAGTTCCCAGTTAATATCACGGTTTTTTTTTTTTAATTTCCTCTAGCAATATTATTTGCAGCTGAAATATCTATGTAGTACATTTTTCTTAAGATGTTTTCTAGAAGATGTTTGGTAAATCACAACAATGCAGTTTAGGTCTTGCTCTGGCAAGTGTCCTTAGAGCTCTTTAAAGACATTATCAATTCCTTTAAAAAATCAGAAAATGGGGCTGGGGTTGTGGCTCAGTGGTAGAGTGTCTGCCTTGCACCTCATTCGAGCCCTGGATTTGATCCTCAGCCTCACATTAAAATAAAGGTATTGTGTCCAACTACAATTAAAAAATAAATATTTTTTAAAAATCAGAAACGTGAAAGACAATATTATTGTTTTGACTCTCAAATTCCTCTTCTCTATAAAATTGGTATAGGCTAGGCTATACTAGAATACTGAAGCAATCTTGAAATCTCAGTGATTCATGCAACAACAACAAAAAGGTGTTCTTTTCACTCATGAAACAGTCTGCCGTGGCTCTTCCAATGGGGACCCCAGGATACAGTCTATTTTCCTCTTGTCTTGTTTCAATCTAATGCTGAGTACTTTGGGCCACAGTAACATCATATATTGAGAGTAAATTCACTGTCTTTTTTCTCTTTTTAAATTCAACACGTAACTTCTAGATCATCAAGACTGGGGAGAAGTGAGCAGAAGGGCTACACAGAGGCTTTGCAGGAGATTACCCAGAAAGAGGCATAAGCCACTTCTCACAGTTCCCTGGCTAGAACTAGTCACAGGACCCCACCTAACAGTCAGGGGTTTGAGAAGTGTAGTCTTGGGATGTTCAGAAAGGACAGGAAAATTACATATTGATTTATATATCACATAACTGAAAACACTGAGACACTGATGATAAAACGAGGACAACCTTGGCAAGGGTAATAGTTCGATGAACATGCAAGTAATTCAGTCTTAACTCTGATACTTTGTTTGATGGTGAAAATAGTTTTGTTGAAATACTTTTATTTTCCATCTGGGATTCACAAATACTAAAGAAACACAGTTTTTCCAACCCATTTGGCATATGCTGATTTAATACAAATCTGGGTGTGGATCTATCTGCAAATTTTGTGGAGTTGAAAGAATAACGTTTTCCCTTCCTGTCTCCCTCTCCCTCTCCTTTTCCCTCTCCCTCTCCCTCTCCCTCTCTGTTCTCTTTTTGGACCAGGGCCAGATGGAAACATTTTGGGGTGCCAACTTGGATGCAATATTCATTCAAATGCCCTATGGTTCATTTCAGGCACACCAGATATTAAACATTATAAGGGTCTGAACCCAAGTCTGTCCATTGATATTTTTCCTAAGTAATAGGTAAAATATAACAAGTAGATCATTCTTCTTGAGGCATCTGTTGGAATTTCCACAAGCTTTGTCATCATCTTAAGTTGGCCTACTCTTAATTTCTTGATGTTAGTCATATCACATTTACAGAATTTAGTATCCCCTCATCTCTCTTTGAGCTGTAAGCATCAGCCATGATACTCTGATGATGACCAACAGTTAAATAAAGGCAATATTTCTTGAGTAAATAAATAGTTATTTTGCTTTTCTCCCCTACTTAAGATGAATATAGTTAACCATCTCAATAATATACTGTGTCTCCCTCAAGAATCCCCTGATTCTTCCTACTTTTTCCCCATCTCTTCTGCATGTGGGGTGATGGTTGGGGAAAACAGGAAGCTTGGGGGATACATGACAGTGTGAGTACCAGGGAGTTCAGTGTGGCTACTGAGGGTCTAATAGTTTGTGATTTAAATACCTCCATAAAGATGGAGGATGGGGGACAAGGTGAGAAGGATTCCTTGGGGAACAAGTTAGATCAAACCAAAATGTTTGTTTCTAGAAAATTCTTTCCCTATTGTCAACTTATTTCCATGTCATTCTATATTAATTTATCTTAATAATTTGATTATAATTCTTGATTCATTTTAACCCACACTGAATTTCTAACTTTGATTAACATAAATGTATTTTTAACCTGTGAATTTTTTTCTTAGTGCCAGGGTACTTAAATTGTTCAGATTTACATCTCCTCACTGCCAATTAATTATTTTATACTTATGCTAATAATACTTGTATGAAAAAATTGCTCATAGAGTAAACTCTTGATTTAGCCTACCAGTGGAGGGATAGAAGAGCCTTGAAAGCACACATTTCAAGATCATTATCCCAGTCAGAATGATTTCCTCCAAAGAAGATATGATTCTTGTATCATGTAAGATGGAATTTAGAGATGGAAGCTACATTTAAGATTATCTGGCCATGCGACTTTCTCATGTAATAAATGGAGTGATAGAGGCCAGTGTTGGGACCAGAATGCTCTTGAGTCTATTCCTGGTGCTCTTTAGTGAAAGAACATGAATACATAATAAATACTAGTAAAAGGTCACTCTTGTCATCTGAAAACTGTGGTTTAGAGTACTAGAGCTGTAGATGAAACAAGATGAATGAAGAGGATCTGGAAATTTTAAAATAAACTCAACTCTGTATCAAATAAACAATTTTTTTGGAAGACTGTAATGTGCATATCAGGTATTGAAAAGGGAGGTAAAAAATTCCCCACTGTCAAATAATGTGTCACACAGATGAATAAGAGCTACAAAAAAAAAAAAATTGAATAGATGTAATTCCAAGAACTATGTCCATATTCTGTGAAATTTTGGTCATGATGGAGTGTTTTAAACTTAGGGCCACAAGAAAAGAAGGTGGAGGTCATTTCTTCTCTTTGGCTTTCCCAGTGGCTTAATGATACCTCCGAATAGATGCTTTGTATCCTTGTAGCTTCCAGTTCAGTTTGTGCTAGGTGAAGAGAAAAACACACACCCAATACAGTGCCAAGGGAAAAGTGTCTCTTGCAACAGTCCCAACAGTGAAATCGCAGGTTGATGCGAGATGCCTGATTTAATAGCACACTTACTGGGGTGCGAACACTGTTGCTATTATTTCCACTCGTCCCAAATGTTATGCCGGCTGAGTCTGTGCCAAAATAGAGAGGGAGCCCACTAGGCCATACTGCAACCTCAGTTGTGTGGGGCAGTCCTTTTTTTCCTACCCTCCCGTGAAATACCATCCATCGCAGGACGCTCTGGAAGGAAGCCAACGAGGATGCGAAGTGGCGCATATTCCCCATCTGTCCTCTGAGAGGCCACACCCAACACAAGGCCCTCATTGTGTCTTGGGGAACAGTAGATGCACAGTACTAGGGGGCCGGCTGCCCTTCTTTTCTACTTTTTTTTTTTTTTGGACAAGATCTTGCTCTGCTCCCCATGCTGGCCCAATACTGGGCTTCAGCGACCCCCGCACCTCAGTCTCCTGAGTAGCTGGGATCACCGGCACGCCACCACCCGGGTTTTCGGGTGGTCCTCTTAAAAGGAAGCGAGCGCCTCTCACTCCAGCGACCTCAGCCACGGAGGCGGGGGGGGGGGGAGCAGCTCAGGCCACGCAGGTGGGAGAAGGCCCAGAGCCGCGCGCCCAGCCCCGCGCAGGCGCCTCGGGTCCAGCACTGGGGGCCTGGCGCGGGCGCGGCGCACCTGGAGGCGGAGCTAAGCCTCGTCGCCGCGTGCTCCCGCGCGCGAAGCCCCCTCCCCGGGCCCCTCCCGCCGCGCTGCAGTCGCGCAGGTGCGTGAGGCCGCGCCCGCCGGGGACCCTGCAGACGTGGACCCGCCATGGAGCACATCCGCACGCCCAAGGTTGGTGGCACCCGCGCGGGCGCAGGAGGGAGAGAAGGAGGAGGGATGCTGAGCGCGCAGGAGGCTCGACTTCCCTGCAGGGAGCTGGCAGAGCGTGGACCGCGAGCCGAGCGAGGGAGGAGCAGGCGGCGCTTCAGCATCTCTCCTCCGGTCCCTAGGAGGCCGGCCTTTCTCTGGCTGTTTCGCAGGCCTAGCTTTAGCTAACCTCTTGTCCTTGGTGCTCCGTAGAAGTGGGGTTGAGCAGGAGGGAACCCGGCTCGTGTGTCAATTAACAGACTGCTAATAACTGTTTCCATCTCTTCTAGCTATAGGCTTTAAAAAATTTTCATATGTAATTTTAAAAACTGTTTGACAGTTCTGAGGAGTTGAAAGGGAGCCAGACCTTTCCGTAGAAGGAAAAGGAGGTATATGCAGGTGGAGTGGATGCACTTGAAAGCATGTTGAATCTTAAGCTTCAGACTCACCCTCCTCACTCTTCCCAGGCTAGCTTCAAGGGACCTTTCATAGAGCTGATGATCAGTGTTTGCCCTAGGTTGATTGAGGGTGTGTTCCTGCCCTTTCCAGTCTGTTTAGTTATTTGGGGAGAAGGATGCAGGTTATAGATCCATCCACTGATGTATTTTAAACAACGCCACCTTTTGCCACTCCACACAAGTGACTGGTCCCTGATTATACAGTTAAGTAACATTTCCTGGAATCCTTGGCTCAGTACCAAACCTTCCTACCCATAGTTGTACTGGTAATATGATTTAGAATGAAAATGATTGTCATTCCTGCCTGATGAAAACCCTGAACTAGTGAGAGAATACATTTAAAAATCCTATTGGCTGTTTCTTGTTTCTACCACCACAGCTCCTTTATATCTCTGATGGTCTCGTATTCAAACTCTAGGTTCATAATAGAGTTAGATCAAAGCTCTTCATATTGGTGGACAGAGAGCTTCAGGAATATGGCTCATTTCATGGTAAGAGGGAGACAGTTAGTTTGCTTTATATCCAGCAAGAAAACTTTATTCCTAAATTGTAGAATGGTTCCTGAGTATTTATTTCTAAAAGCCTGTTTAAAATTGTCACATGCCAGTGAAAGAATAAATCTTTTACTTTGCTAGAGAATGTTAGTTCCTGTAGTATATTTACATTGCATTGATTTTGCACTATAGAATTAAATTGTTGCTTCACAGTCAGGAAATTGTAAACTTAGAAGACAGTGCTATAAACCACAAGATAGGTGGTTCAAAGCTTTCAGGGTTTAAGTGGTACTAAATAATTTATTCCAAAATGACAAATTTAACTCATGGATTCACTCTGCCCTTGCCAAGGACATCTCTTCTTCTTTAATGAGGAAGAAGGCCCTTTATAAGAATTGTATGTGATAAGAATGTCAGAAGCAGGAATGAATGGGCAACATGGCATTGGATATCGTTTTCTTATAGAATATAAATATTGGGGAGTAAAGACCTTTTCTAGTCCATATTCACATTCATCCTGCATAAAATCTGATGTGTAAATCTGATTATTCTTAAAATTGATTTCATAAACACCCTTCAAACAGTGTAGTACTTCAAGTTAGAAATCCCCTTCTATATAGAAATGGAAAGAAATTGGTGGTGGTGATGTAGACTTATCTGAAGTGTCTCTGAATTGGGGAATGGCTAACATATAGGGTGTTGCAGGGAAATAAATATAAAATTACACAGGTGGGGAGATGAGATTTATCTATTCTCTCATTTCATTCCACAAGCATTTGAGAATCTTTCATGTATCATGCTTGGTGTTAAGGGCCAGGAGACTCACAGACTGGAAGGGGAGCCACTTGTAAATGCCACTGCATGATGGAAAAATGTGCAAGATACAGTAGGTAGAGAGGGGAGAATGGATAAAAGATCAGCTCTACCATCAAGGGTGAGGAAAACTTGTTTAGAAGAGCTGAGAGTGAACATGGGAGGAGTCAAGGAAGGCCAGGAACATTTGAGCCAGAAACCGTGTAGGGGTGTGTGTGTGTGTGTGTGTGTGTGTGTGTGTATGTGTGTATACATACATACATATACCTATATATTATATACTAATAAATAATTACAAAGAAGTCGAAATCTCAAAGAAGCTAAAAACAATGACACTGGTAAAAATTAAAGATCCCTTGTGTTAAACAACACCCTCCTTTAGATTTACATTTTTTAGTCCAAAATTAATTTTCACCATCTAAATGAAAAAGAGAACAAAATTACTTTCAGAGCATGTGTTATAAAATGTAAAGTTGTCAAATGATCATATGCATCTTTGTTGTTTGCTCCCATCATACTCTGAGAGAATTGAATAGATAGTTTTCCTTTGATTTCATGGTTTCATGTCTTGGGTTTGTACTGGGTTGATGTTAATGTGTCTGAGATCCTAGCTAAGTAATCTACTTTTTCTGGAAGGCATTTTTTTTTCCCTGTCTGGGTTTATGTGACCTATCGTGGATTTGGAGCAATATTTACCATGGGGATTGCAGGATTTTATTTAAGAGGAAAAGAAATGTATGCATGTGTAACGTACAGTTGCTTTCCTGTTGCAACGCAAAGCATTCATTTAGTCTTCAAAAGCTATATAGTAGCCATCACAGCCTCTTTGTTTTGTTTCAGTCTCTGGAGTGCAGTTTAAGAAGACACAGGCACATGAATAATTTGGAAAGCTTTGCACATATCTCTTCGTGTGTGTATGTGTATGTGTGTGTGTGTGTGTGTGTGTGTGTGTTTAACTGAAGCCTTGAATACCATGTGCTAAGCAGAATGATTCCTCTATAGGCAAAATCATTTTCAAAGGACAAGCTTATTTCTTGTTGGGTTTAAGTGAAAACACCAAGTGCTACCTGCACTCTTTGTAGTGTACTTTTAGGTTCCTACTTCACTGTCTGGCTTCATTTAACACTCTGAATACTTTCCAGTAAGAAATTATTCTGCTAGAAGCTTAGGAATAATTTGAGTTCAGATACTATCTAGTTATATGAAAAGACTTCAGAGCTCCTAGAGATAATTGGAAGTGTTTGTGGACCTTAGTTTGGTCTTGGATGGATGCTAATCTGTCTGGGATCCTGGATAAATAAACTTTCTTTGGAAAGCATATCCTCACATCTGTAAATTGGAGTTATAAAACAGAATTTGTGATAATCTTTAAAACAGATCTTCAAAATGTCTTCTCTTCTTCTCTACCCCCACACCCAAGTCTGAGATGTTACTCTAAGAGCCTCTTAAGTGGGCTCCTAATTTACTCCTTTGCTCCTCTCTAATCCCTTTTCCACAGAGGGGTCTGGATGTTGCTTTTATGATCCAGATTGATCATATATTGCTTCTCTGCTAAAATTCTTGGGTGGCTTTAATTTGTACCCAATATACAAAGTAAGACTCTTCAAGAGGCCCATAGGACCCTGTGTAGACTGATCCCTTCTTATTTTTCTAGCCTTGTTTTGTGACCATCTTCTTTTTTACTTACTGTCTGTTCTCTGATCACAAATGGCCTTTGTGGGCTTCTCAAAGGTGCAGGTTCTCTTCTACCTTGGGACTTGTGTACTGTTGTTACATCTGAGAGAATACTAATCCTCTGTCTTCATACCTCAAATTCTAGTTTCAAATTAAATGTAATTTCCCATCTTCATCAGACCTGCCTGTCATATTCTATCATAGAAGTTTATTTTCCCTTTATGTTCCACAGTACAGTTATTGTATTTATTGGAGTGATAGTTATTTAATATTAAGTCCTCTTCTTACTGGAAGCTCTCTGAGGGTGAGGGTTGTATTCACCCCGTATCTACAGTTCTTAACACAGTGCCTGGTACCAAGTAAGCATGTGGCAAATAAATTAAAAATCAAAGGAATGAGTAATTATGGATTTTGGTACTTCATTTTAAAGAATTTTTGTTAGTGTGCATTGCACCCATGATTTGACATTATTGTGAATTCTGTAACAATATTAGCATGAAGTATTTGTGGAGGTCAATATATCTTATGTAGTATTGGTGGATGAGTGTCGCAATATTACAAGCATATGTGTAATCACAAAATATATTATAATGAGATAATGTAAAATTCACCATTTTTATCACATTGAAGTTTAAAATTCAGTGGTTTCAGAATTTACAAAGTTGTGCAACCACCACAGCTATTCAGTTCCAGAACATTTTCTTTTCTCCCAAAGAAATCTAGTATCTATCAGTAGTTAATCTTAAATTATAATACAATATCTTACCCTATCTATGTTAAATATTGTTTTGTTAGGCTTAAACTATTGTTTAATCCCTTACTCTGTTTTAGATTCTGATATACATCTGCTATTTCTCTCAGTTTGGTACCTTCTACTATTTAATAATGTATTTGCCTCCTATTACCCTTTTATCTCAACCAAGAAATAAACTAAATTAGAGGCATGAAAATTTTTAGTGACTTAAGCTATTTACTTTCATCTCTCAGGATCTTGGCCCTGATAGCAGATGTACTTGTTCTCTCTGTTTGGTTTCATTTACCAGTTTATGAGTACGTCCTCTAATACCCCTCCAAATAGCTTATCGGAGGAAGAAAGGAAGTACAAATGGTCTAAAATGACTGAGTGACTCCATGATGTTCCTGCTGACTGATGGTTTCCTTTTTTAGGTTTATACAAAGTTCTATTAAAGAACTCATTTTAGAATCTTGCTTAGAATTAATGTCAAACTCACCAACTTATCTGCCTTGTCCATTTAAAAATAGTTATCTTGTTTTAAGGTTCTCTAAGTGAGGGAAAGACATTGAGTCATAGATTTTCTTTCTCCATTTTATTCACCATCATTATACCATTGGCACTAAGGGGTAGTACTCCTTTTATTTTCATTTAACAAATATTTTTTAAGTTATAGAATTAATATAGAGTACTATAGGAATTAACTACTGTTAATATTTGAGTACAGTTTCTTCTGGCATGTTTTTATTTGCGTCAAATTTTTTGTTTGTTTAGAAATTTAGGATCATGTGGATCAATTTTGTAGATTGCCTTTTTAAACTTACCATCATATTGTAGTCTTAAAAAACATACTTTAGAAGATTCTGGGTGTTTTAAAATTCTATGGAAATATTATCACATTAACCATTTCTCCATTTTAAGGCTATTCTACTAAAGTTAATTATTTATGAACATTTATTAATATTGTCTGCGTATCTAGGATAGAGCCCTAGATGGAATTATTCAGTGAAGATAAAGGATTTTTATGGCTGAGATAGGTTGCCAAATGACTTCCCAAAATGTTACATCATTTGCCATTTTCAGAAACAGGGTATAGAGTATCTTTTTTATTGTATCTTTGGTCTATTATTGAAAGACCATTTGCTAATTTAAAGGGGAGAATAGCACTTCATTCTTCTAGGGTATTTTGTTGTTACTAGTGAGGCTGAAGCTTTTTCAAACATGAGTATTGACTATTTTGTTACTTTTCTGAATTATCTTTTTTCCCATCCCATTATATCAACTGGTGATGTGTATGTGAATAGTGTGTATACATATATTTTAATAACAACCTATTGAGATATAATTCAGATACCCTAAAATTCAGCCTCTTAAAATATGTGATTTTATGTATTTTTAAATGTTCACAGAATTTTACAACCACCATCATTATCTAATG
Source organism: Urocitellus parryii (assembly GCF_045843805.1). Classification (NCBI taxonomy): domain Eukaryota; kingdom Metazoa; phylum Chordata; class Mammalia; order Rodentia; family Sciuridae; genus Urocitellus; species Urocitellus parryii. The sequence goes on along the minus strand of NC_135544.1, from coordinate 23,594,791 downwards.
CCACAACATTTCATTTGTCCCCCAAACGAAACTCCAAACACACTAGTGGTTACTCCCCATTTTCTCCTCCCCTGCCCATAGCTGCCACTAATGTACTTTCTCTCTCTACCATATTTTCTGGGAATTTCATATAAACTAAATCATATACTGTGTGGCCTTTTGTGGCTTTCCTTTTTACTCAGCATAGTGTTTTTCTGGTTTGTTCAATTTGGATCTGCCATGTTCATCAGCATTTGTGTTACCTTTTTTTTTTTTTTGGCTATTATTGAAGAGTTCTGCTGTGAACTTTTGTGTATAGGCTTTTGTGTGGACTTATGTTCTTATTTCTTTGGGGTAGAAGTTTATTTCTCCAAGACTAGAGTTGAATTAATTATAGAGAAACTTTATGTTTAACATTGTAAGGAACTACCAGATTGTTTTCTGAAGTAGCCGTACCATTTAAACCCCACCAACGAACTATGTCTAAAGGTTCCAGTTTTTCACCCTCACCAGCACTTGCTATTGTCTGTCTTTTTTATTTTAGCCATTCTAGTGGGTAAGAAGTGATATCTAATCTGTGGTTTTGACTTGCATTTCTCCAGTGAGTGATAATGATGAGCATCTTTCATGTGCTTATCTTCTTTGAAGAAATACCTATTTAAATTCTGTGTTCATTTTTCAATTGAGTTATTTATCTTTTTAATTAGTAAGTTGCAGGAGTCCTTAAGCATTATGAATACAAATCCCTAATCAAATATATGATTTGCACATATTTTCTCCCATTCTGTAGGTTTTTCCTTTCATAGTTTTGATGGTGTCCTTTGATGCACAAAAGTTTTTAATTTTGATGAAGTCTAGTTTACTTGGGGGCTGGGGATGTAACTCAGTGGTAGAGTGCTTGCCTAGCATATGTGAGATCCTGGGTTTAATCTCTAGCATTTCAAAAAAGAAAAGTCTAGTTTATTTATTTTTTCTTTTTTTGTATTACATCTATGTATTTTTTTAAAATCTTCTTCTCCTGATTATAAAAGTTTACATTACAGAAAAATTAGTTAAAAAAGCAGAGGCATAATCTCAACACCCAGAAAAAAACTACTGCTATGTATATATGTTCAGTCCTTTTTTTCACATATAAATGGAAATGTAATTTAAAACAAAATTGGGTCCATTTTTTCTTTCATTCTACCTGAGTGTGTGCATGCATGTGTATGGACACATGCTGTGTGTATAATTTTAGTGAATAAGAATCTGTTTTTATATGTCACAGTATACCATAAATATTTTTTCTCATTTTAGTAAATGTTCTTCTGAAAAGTGTTTTTCATAAGTACATAAATGCATATTCTGTGGATGCACTGTAAGTTACTTAGTGTTGGGAAGCAATTCTCCGTGGGTCATTCACATTTTTATACTTTTATTCTGAACTATTTATTCAGAAAAGAACTATCTGTTCATTATAATCTCTTGGTGAACAGTTCGGGAAGAGAGAAGTAGTTTCCTTCTTAGTAGCAGAGGGCAAATTTAATTTCTGTCTGGGATAATAAAAATGTTTTTCCCTTATGGGCAAAGGTTGAACAGGTTTGTTATCAGCCTCCTTACACTATTGACATTTCTTAAATTCTGAGCTTAAAAGTTCTGCATCTGTGACACAGATCCTCTCTGTATATATCAATACATTATGAATATCAGCTGTTTCATATAGTCTCATAGGTCGTACTCCCTCATGTACAGTGAGTATAACATCCTTTATTTGTCTCCCAGAGACTTGTGTCTTCTCTCAGTGCCAATGAAACTGTGGGATGTACTTGTTAGGCTATAATCAAGTTAAACTCTCAAATGCTTCCAAGTTCTTGACAGTTTATCCTCTAGTATTTGATAGTTAATATGTCTCAATTTTTTCACTATAATAACTGATAAACATAACTGCATTTAAATTGTTGTGTAGATCTCTTTATTGCCTCAGATTAAATTTTAAAGTTATATTTTTTGTTTCCATTTCTGTCTATATTAAGATTTTGATGCCTTTTCCTATAGTTTCCTCTAGGATTGTGTCTGCTTCTAGGATAGCAGAGGAACACTTATAAAAAATCATTCTTGAGAATGATATATGAAATATGGTTTATTCTTATTTATTCTTATTATGGTTTGTTCTCGTTTCTTTGCTTACTGATATGATTGAGCTTAGTTTTTGTGTGTGTGGTCATTTGTAGCAGTACCAATTCAATAATGGTAGTAATGAAAGGAAATCCTTAAAGAGCCCTATAGCTACTGCACTAGGCACTGCTCTGTAGCTTTACACTATTAATACACTTAGTCCTCAAAATTATCCTATGAGATGAGGACTGTTGTTAGTCCATTTAACAGATGAGGAAACTGAAGATAAATAAATTAATCAATTGTAAAAGGCAAAAGGAAGACTCAGATTAGCCAGTGTAGCCCTAAAATTTGTGTTCTTAACAACTACACTAACTGCACTATTTTGTGTTTTGATTTTGAGAATAGGAGAGAGAATGCCTTTTGGCTTCCTGTGGCTCTCAGACCTAGTTCCCGGCCTTCTGCAGCCTGCTTCCCTCCTTGCCTCTAGGTGAATGGTCTGCCTCTGTGTTATCAAACATTCCCCTCACTTTTTCTTGATATTGCAATTTGCTTTTATCAAAAGAACCAAGCTCAGCATTGTGTTTTGATTCAGGTTTGTCTAAAGAGAGATTATTGTCCAAGTGTTAGACTCTCTTGTTGCCCAGTATTTAACAGCTGTTGAGGAGATAGTCTATATAGTCCAATCTGCTCTCTCACTTCAAAGACAAAGCTGATGAGTTTGTTGTGGTGAACCAGTTATGGCTGCACAATTATGTCTTCTTTAGTTTCCCAAGTCTAAGCCAAACAATCACTTAAATTGCAGTTAATCGTTCCTCAGAAATCCACACTTCTTAAAATCCTCACTTCTGATAGGTCTGGCCAGTGTTTGTTTGAGACCTGATTGTCCTCAGAGAGGCTTGGGTGTGCACACAGTCAGTCTTAGAACTTAAGAATCCATAATCCTTCGTTTCATGTTTGTGCACAAATGCAGCCAGCTGCAAGGTACCTTTCTGATTAGGTGAATACAGACTACATGTATGTGTATGTTGTGTATGTGTATGTGTGCGTGTGTTAGAGTCAAAATGACATGAAGAGAAATAGAGTAACAAGATTGTTGGTTAGGAGTAAGTTAACATCATATTAAATATGATGGTAATACAGTCTTTAAGATAAAATGACGTTTGAACAGAGATATAATTTTAGAACATTCTTACCACCCAGAAAGAAATTCTACATCTACTAATAAGCATTTCCTCTTTCTTTCTCTCTACACCCTAGGAAAACACTAATTTAGTTTCTACCTCTGTAGATTTGCCTAATTTATATAAATGGAATCATGTAATACATGGCCCATTATGACTGACTTTTTTCATTCAGGTTAATATTTTCAGGGTTTATTCATATTATAGCATGTACCAGTACTTCATTCATATATTTCTTTGCTGAATAATGTACCATTTTATGAATACACTCACACTTGTTTATACTTTTACCAGTTGATAGATATTTTGAGTTGTTTTCACTGTTTATTATTAATAGTGCAGCTATGAACATTTGTGTACAGGTTTTTGGACAAATGTGTTTTCAGTTCTCTTGGGCATATACCCAGGAAAGGAAGCATTGGGTTATATGGTAACCATATGCTTAATATTTTGAGAAATTAACATTTTTCCAAAGATGCTACCCCATTCAACAGAGGTGTTTGAGAGTTCCAATTTTACCAAATCCTTACCCGCCTTTATTATTATCTGTTCTTTTGATGGTAGTTATCCTAATGGGTATGAAGTAGTAGCATACTGGAGTTTGATTTGCATTTTCCTGATGGATAATTATCTCAAACATATTTTCATGTGCATATTAATTATCTTATATCTTCTTTGAAGAAATATCTATTTAAATCATTCTTTATTTTTTGTTGTTGTTGAGTTGTAAGTGGTATTTATGGATTCCCGTTAATAGATCTCAACTGGATATATGACTTGCAAATATTTTCTTCCATTTTGTGGGATGTCTTTTCATTTTCTTCTTGTTGCCCTCTGAAATACAAACCTTTTAAATTTTGATGAAGTCCAATTTCTCTGTTTACCTATATATTTTTCCTTGGTTGCTTTTGCTTTATGTATCCTATCTGGGAATCCACTGCCTTTTCCAAGGTCACAGAAGTTTACACTGTTTAGATCTTAAATTTACTTACAATTAATATTCATATATTGTTTTAGTCAGCCTTTTCACATCTGTGACTAAAAGACCTGGCCAGAACAATTGTAGAAGAGGAAAAGTTTACTTAGGGGCTCACAGTTTCAGAGGTCACAGTCCATAGACAGCATGGCTCCATTCCTCTGGGCTTAAGGTGAGGCAGGATATCAGGGCAGAAGAGTATGGTGGAGAGAAGCAACTCACATGATGATCAGCAAGCAGAGAGAGCAAACTCCACTCACCAGATACAAATATATACCCTAAAGCTATGACCCTAGTGCCCCACCTCCTCCTGCTACCACTCCGTTAATCCCATCAGGGCATTAATCCTTTGATCAGGTTAAGGCTCTCACAACCTAATCATTTTTCCTCTAGACCTTCTTGCATTGTCTCATATGTGAGCTTTTGAGGGACAACTCGCTTCCAAACCACAGCATATATGATGTGAGTTAAAGATCCATCATTTTTATTACATGTGGAATTCCAGTTGTCCCAGCACTATTTGTTGAAAAAACTTTTTTTTTTTTTTAAACCCTGTATAATTGTCTTGACTCCCATGTTGAAATCAGTCCACCATAAGTGCATGTGTTTCTTTCTGGACTCTCAGTTCTTTCCTGTGATCTCTATATTATAGCATGTACCAGTACTTTAGCCTTTACCAGTACTTTTAGTACTTTAGTATCTTTAGCCATTATCCAACGGTCTTGATGACTATAGCTAGGTGTATCATTTTGATTGAATTAACTGAAGTCCTTCAAAGGCTTATTTTACTAATAGATTACTTGTTAGAGACTGAACAGTGAATATAGTTAACTTAAACAATGTGGTACACAGTAACTTTTAGTTGTTTTTATTATTTAATATCATTGCAAAAGGACTTTGCCCCAGGTTTATATGCTGAAAAACTTCCGTAAAAGAATTTTATTTAAGAATAAAAAGAATTTTCTTAATCCAAACATTTCATTTGACCTACTTATTCACTTCCCCACTGCACAATGGGTTTAAATATTTTTTCCCTCTGGAGGCCTTCTATAAAGAGTGGCTTTGTGTAACCCAACTCTAGTTCACACCCATGCTTCAGAGAATATTTTTTCTTTAATAAAAACATTAATCTCTGCAAACACATGGATTTTAGGAAAGGTATCCAGCTTTGCTCAGGAAGCCTCTGCAGTGGCCTGTGAGGCAAAGCCTCAGGGACATGGCCCCAGATTCCTGAGGGAGGGGTCTTTTTGGAATAGATTTGTGGAGAAGAAACTGGGAAACACTTTGACTTTTTAGTGGAGGAATATAACAGAGTAACATGGGCACTGCCATTAAAAGGGATGTGGTTAAGGTATTATACACCTCAAAACTTTTATTATACACCTCAAACTTTTTATTTTCTGTTTTTTGTTTTTTCCCATTCTGAACAGGACAAGCTGTGAACTAGGTATGAAATTAAAGCTCTTGACCAGACACCCAGGATTCCGAGACTTTGTCCCTGTAAGGTTCAGTTTTGTATTCTTATATCGCACTCAGAGGGAGCCCCAAAAGCTCATTTTGTACCATTTTCTTAGGTCCGGAACAGTCTCAACTATTTTTTTCTAGTGCCCTTTCCCCTGGTGGACAGCTACTTAAAGCCTTTGGGAGTAAAAGTACTTCCCAGGACATAAACCGAACCCTTCCTCCCACAGCCATTTAAAATAGTTTAAAAATAACTCCCACTTAAAGTTTTGTGGCAGGCTATGACAACTTTATAAAAATTGTATATTTACTTTTCTTCTCTTTTTCACTTATTAAAACACTGCTTATCACGGATTCCCGGAGAAATAAATTTATTGCCAAGCTATGAAAGAAAGTTTTATTCCTTCAGGCATGTAGCAAAACATGAGTTATTCTGCATGTTCAAGGTGAAATTCAACTAGTTTGAGCAGTGGTAGTTTAAGAAAGGGATTCTGCCTTTTGGGCTAAGCAGATAGATTCAAAGACTTTGTTCTTGAATTTATTCATTCATTCATATTTTCAGCAAATATTCCTTGAGTGCTTCCTAAATGCAAGTTGCTGTTTAAGGGCTTAGAGATCCAATGGCGAACAAGACAGCTAGGGGCTGTGGTCTCATGGAACTTACATTGCTGTAAGAATTAAACAAAAATAATATTGCAGTTCTTTAAAACACTGTATGTATCATCTGTGTATGTTGTCACATTAGAAGCTCTTCCATTAGAAGATCTAGTTCCCAGATCCTGTTAGCCTTCCATGTAAACCTTCTAGTAGCTTCCCACCCAACTCAGAGAGAAAGCCAAAGTGGTATCATTGTTGGAAGACCCTCTGAGATTCCTCCTCACTGCATGGGCCACCTGGTCACCCACTCCTCACTCCTCACAGACCTGATCAGGTTTCCTCACCTCCCTGTAGACTTGAATATTTCAAAACTGCCCCTGCCCAGGGCCTCTTCAGCTTTTGGTTCTGCTGGCTAGAATCCCCTGTCCCCACATGTCCTCCTGGTTGGCTCTCTTGCTTCCTTTAGTTCTCTACTGAAATATCTAATCATTTTATTACAGAAGATTTCCCTGGACCCTGCTGTCCCTTACCACCCAACCACTTACCTGCTTTAATTCCCTCCCTTGTGTGGCATGTACACATATACGCACATACACACACACACACACACATACACACACACACTTTATTTTTTCTTGTTTATCTGTGTATTGCCTATTTCCTGCCTACCTATCCCCAAACAATGCAGACCACATGCGAGCAGTGACCTATCTTGTCTACTCATGTATCTCCGGCATCTAGAATAGTCTGTATCCAGTACAGGTCAAGGAGCCCCCTGAGTATATGCTGGATGACTGAATGAAGGAAAGAGTTTAATGTGACTGTGTCCGAGCTTTAGTACCTTTCCATGGCTTTATTTCTAATTGTTCTTCAGCATTCTGTTTTAGTTCTGTGGCACTAGTTTTGCTTTTGTAGGTGAAGTTCTGCTTTATTCTTTTTTTCTCTGTTCTCTGTTTCCACTACTAGCAACATATTCCATTCATAATTAAATATTCCTCACCTTGTCCGAAAATTCAAATTCAACAATGCAGCCTTTCTGCTTAATGATACCTAATTCTACGTACAATCCCTCACATACATTGTTTTTACCTATATTGTTGATTTTCATTCCTTGGATAAATATAATCCATTATGTTGTCAGTTGTAGTCTCTGTCATTGTAATGTACCTAGGACTATGGAATAAAAAGAAAGAATAAAATGAGTTAAGTTTGAAATGTGAAAAAAAAAAAGAATGCAAAGACAAAAGAAAAATGTGATGCCTATCCCTAAGGATCCCGCAGTTGAGGGTAGTTGTGATGCTTTGTAATTATAGTGGTTTATTGTTTCCAGAAGGCAATAAACCAATATCTGTGTCTCCTTTTCCTTTCTTCCCATAATTCTGATGTAAGTGTGTACATAGCGTTGTTATGGAGCTGTAGGAAATATTATCTAGAAAATCATGAGTGCTTTCCTCGAGAATACATGTTCTTGGTAATAATTAGTGTGGTACCATAAGAATAACATGTAAGAAGGCAGAATAACGAGAGCCCAGGTGTCACGGTGGTTCAAAGGAAGGAGAATGATCACAGCGGACTGGATGGTTGAGGCAAGATTGTTCTTAAGAAGCTGGGCCTTGGGTATCAGGCTGCAGAGGGTCCTGCTGTGCTGGGTGCACGGGGTCCTCACTGATGTTGGGAACCTCAGAGCTCCATGACAGAGCAGCAGTGCAACAGTTCTTGTTTGGCCCTAGAAGAGGCCTCACATCTTTGTGTCTGCACAGCAGTTTGCGTTATGTTCATTTCCCAGAATGAGAATGATGGGCTCTTGAGGGTTGTACCGTTAGAGGAGGAAGGGAAAAATATGGTGCTGATTACACAATTTGTCCTTGAGGGCTTGGGGGCCAGCAGTGAGGCATGGGAACGTGTAGATGGGCTGGAATCTGGCCTTGTCCTGGATGGACAGACTGTACCCCTTCGTCCTCTGGCCCTGATACTGGCCAGGAATTGGTGGGAGGGGGAATAAGACTTGCTTCTCCCTGTTCCTGGACTGTCTCCTCTCTTTGGACCAGCAATAAATTCCATTTGGCGCAACATGCATTTGGAAAAATGCTTTCCCAGAGTTCCCAAAGAGCTATGTAAGTAGGCAGTTTAGTCCCTTTCTATCTGTGCCTTTGTGAAAACTATGCCAAATTCAGAGGCATTTTAGAATTTTAGAAATCTTTTGAGCAAAAAAGTCATCATCATCATAAAGTAAGGTATTGAATTTGTGTATTGCTTCAATGCAAGGTCTTTTCCCTCCCAATTCTACTTTGTTTTTTAAGTGACTTTATTGTCTTTAACTCAACTATCCTTAATGGATCACTCCATACATTTTTTTTTTTTGGAGTTACAATGGACCCAGCATCTGTTTTTAATTTATTTTCTTTTTAACATCCCTCTCTCTCTTTTTCTCTTATTCGTGCTTGTTGTAATGGTATTTTTGGTTGAGGTTATTTTAAGGTGGTGTCGAAATAAATCCTGGGACTGTTCTTTTGTTCACCAGCACATGTCCTTTTAATCCTACACATCCAGGGTCATCCTACCAAAATAAATTATATGGGTCCTGTGCAAAACTCTCAAGTGCCTGACTTTTTATTTGTGAGAGTTGGTTTCTGGCATAATGTTTGTAGTTTCCTCTGAGCTCAAACAGGCTTCTTTTCCTCCTGTCTGCCTTTTCCAAGAATTACCCGGACTCTTACTTCTTAAGCAGCCATGGCTCTGGGTCTCTAACAATTTTAGCTTCATTATTCCCCTCAGATAAATCTAGAATTTAGTTAAATATCAGTCAGCTCTGATGTTTTGACAGACATTTAGGTAGATAGAACAGCAGCCTCTGCATTTATAGGCTTTCCAGAATCATCAAGGTTTTTTCCTTGATCTTGACTTGAGTGAAAGAATGCTTATCCGTGATGGAAGTCTCATTGTTTTTTACTCCTTTTAAAAACGCGGTTTTCAAAGCCTATATTTTTCACAGAGAGGATCACTTTGTATACAGGATTTACTTGGACATTTGCAGGTGTCTTAAAAATATATAGAAATGTGTCTCAGGTACTCTGTTTCTCACATGGAGGAAAGACTTCACTTTGGAAGTTGATAGACTAGAAATCCTTTTAACAAATGTACAATTTCAAGATTTTAATTAATTTTAATTTTTTGTGCAACCAGCATAATAAAACAGTTGGATATACCCATTTATCCTTTCCCAGTTAGTTTTGAAAACTATTTCAAGATTACCAGGTTGATTTTTTTCTGAGTATTTGCCCCTGGGATTCACCCCCTTGGATCATGAGTCCTTTTCCAAACCGGGTCTTAGTCTTTCCAAAGTGAATCCTCCTACTTCAGAACTGAATCTGGCTCTGTCCAGATGAAAGTTTGTACGTGAGAAGCTAGGTTGAAGATGTGATCTCTGCAGGCAGAATGGCTATTGAGAGAGAAGGAAAGAGAAAGAAGGATGATCTGTCCTCACATGTATTCCGGTTTCAATCAGTATGTCTTTGGAGAATTATAATTGGCATATACCATATGATACTTACTGGTGATTGTTTTAGGACTGAAAGGAAGAAACTGGTGAGCAGATTGTAGAAGGCCCTGATCAGTAGCAGAGGGTAGACAACTGTGGCTCTGAATAGAGTGACATGATCAAGGTGTGTTGTAGGATGACTGTTTGTGTAACAACTTGGGTAACAGATGATGTGATAGACGTGTGCTGGGCTTTAGTTGCCCATCATCCATTCTCCCAGGCTCCCTCTCAGGATACTTGCTCAATCTGTATGTTTTGGGTATGTCACATAATATCTGACTACCCAAATCATGGCATTATGTGAGCACTCTGATTGGTTTCAGGATAAGGATGCAACCCAGCAGAATTCAGTAAACCTTTGCTTGGGCAGCTGGGGGAGCAGCTGCTGTGTTTCTCCATGCCCATGGTTTGGTAGGAGATGAGGTTGAGGTTGCTGGAGCCATCCAAAGCAGAGAACAGAGAGGGCCAGCATTGAGGGCACATCCAGGAGATGGAGGGTGAGGAGCTAGGCACTCTGAGCCCATGGCCAGTCTTGAAGCTAGATCTACTACTGACCAATAAAATTACCAGTAAAATTCCTTTTGTTTTGGCCATGTGAGATTTAGATTTCTGTCTCTTTCTCCTAAAAGGGTCCTGACAGAGCTGGAGTTAGGAAATCTGTGTTTAGTATTACCAATTAGGAGTCTCTTGATCAGTAGTCTGGGTATCTGAGTAGGCACTCAACAAATTAACCTAATTAATTAATTAGTAAATTAGAAGGACCTTAATTGACTCAGGGCAGCTCTTTGGTTTTCATAGAGTTCTTTCACAGAGAGCTTGTTTTGTATCATATCTGATTACATTTACCATGCTTTTGAAATAACAGTTTCATAGCAGGATATATTTTTAAGAGAGTTAACTTTTTTTGCGTAGCTTAAAAATGGGTTCTTTTCATACATCCCAGTGTATGTTGTATATCCCACAAACATTTTCCTCTGTGTCTTTTATGGATCTCATGAAGGGTGAGATCTGTTTCTTCTGGTTACATGTCATATATTTTCTTGGATTGTGCTCTGTGATTTTTGCCCTTTTCTTAGTTCTTCTCCAGTCTCTGACCTTTGAATAAAATGGTCCTGGGAAAAGACTTTCATTGGTTTTATAGTTTTAAACAGATTAAATCTGCCTTTTGGGGAAAGGATTGATGTTCCTGATTTTTCTACCAAAAGAGTGGATTAGAATACCCTTAAAGTTTCATGGATAGCACTTTTTATTTGTTTAAGCAACTTTATGTAAGGGTAAAAAGTGCTTTTTGTTTTAAATTAGAAAAGCTAAATGTTTTTTCTGTAATTGTAAGAGATTATAGCAATTCTGAATGGTCTGAAGAATTTGTTATTGTTTTAATTTTTCTGCTTGCATATCAGAGTACTTTGCCAACTATAATTGAGTAGTCCATCTTTCTGGAAGAATCAGTAGTTACTACTAGTTTAACACAGAGGAAATGAAATCACAAATGTGAGGTGAGCATTCAGTGGGGACAGAAAGCAAAACAGATGTCTCTGAGTTTCTTTAGTAATAATTACTGTTTGTTAAAAATTACCAACATGGAATCTGTCCCGATTCTGCTGCCTTCTTTCCTGGCAACTTTTCTGTAAAATTAGACTTTACAGAGTGCCCCAGTTTGGCACCAGAATTTAGTTAAATGGCCAGTAAGGGAGTAGGCACTACTTAAAGGCAAAAGAGCTTTTATACCGGTATCGTCCACAAGCACCCACCTCCCAACTCTCCAGATCCGAGGGCATCTGCTCGCCCCAGAAGCTTCCACACCATCCTGCAGTGGGTGTTCCTTTCTGAGAAGCTGTCAGGCCAGGAATCTGGTTCCTGTGCGCTACAGCAAATGCAGCTGCTTTTCATGTTACCCTGTCCAGGTGGCTGGCCATTGGACACCGTGGGAGAGGTGTTATAGCCACTGACCAGAACTCTCACTATTTTATCCCAATCACTGTGCTAAAAGCTGCACAGTACAAGAGAACTGCATTAACTTTTACATATTTTTTCACCGTATGATTATTGCACATTTTTGTATTCTATACTTTCACATTTTATGGCTCTGCTTACAGCTGAAAAACATTTTAGGCAGAAATGGACTCTGCCTGTACTTTTAGGTTCTCATTACTGTAATTGTCTCAACTTTGGTTTCTGCAGAAGTCATCCTTGTCACTCAGGCTCTTTCTGACTGGTGAGGAGGGCATTGAGTGGGTAGGCAGGCCCTAAGTGTCTGCCATGTAGTCTGAATATCAACATCAAAGACTGAAAAAAAATTGATGGATGGCTAATTTTTTTGTTTTCAGAAATAAAGTGGGCACTGTGATATGTATGTACATTCTCAGAAGTAGTTTTCATGGTCTTTTAAGGATTTTTATGGCATTAGATTGAATATGACATCTAAAAGAGATTTAGTCAGATGTCATTTCTTTAAGAAAGCCAACCAAAGGCTTTGTTTTCAATGCTTTAACAAGACTTTTAATTTAGATTAAAAAACTAATGATACTTACTTATGAGAAGTAGAAGTCTTCAAAAATTACAAAAACTCTAGGATTCCTACCTAGTTATTAGCTATGTCCTCTCTGAAAGAAGCAAAAAGGAAAAGAAGAGTTTAAGACAGGGAGGAGTTTAAGAGAGGTTAAGACTGAAAAATAGCCAGTTGTAGCCTGGCACCTTCTTGCCTGGGCTACCTGGCCCATGTGCATGGGCTTGGGACGTTCCTGGCCCCACTTTGGGTCTAGAGCTGTGGATGTCAGTGTGGCCTCTGTCCCCATTTTAGGGACTGTCGCAGCACCCTTGTTCTGAGGCGGGGGCTTCCTTTCCTTACAAAACCACAGAGTTTTGATGGTCAGCCACATTCCTGGATGGCTGAATTTCTGGAGAATTTAATATTGAATTGTATTTGACCTACAGAGTAGAAAGCTAAGATCCATGTTCTATTAAGATTGAAATTAGAAGGTGGCACCATCAGAATTGCTAAAGAGAGGCTCTGTCTCTCTGTTGTGTCTGTGTTCTCACAGTTGCTGTTTCGTGCCACTGAGTCAGACCTGCAGCCTGCTGGAATGGAGGGAGACATTAGAAACCCTGAGATTCTTTATAGAAGGCAAAACCCAGAAGGGAAAAATGTACAACTGCCTGTGCCCACAGTTCGGTTTCAAAACCAGAACCAGAACCAGAGCCCAGGCCTCCTGACTTGCAAATACTTTTCTTTTCATGTTGGTAGAGTTAGAAAATGTCATGATACCAAATTTAGCATGACAAACTATTTATCTAGCTGCTTTTCTTAGACTAGAACATAAACTTGTCTTAGGTTTTGGCTGCTGCAGACATTTTGATTTCTCCCTGTTCAACGGTCTCTGGATCTCTTCCCCCGGATGATTGACAGTGACCTTTAGCCTAATTTATATGGTACTGAGAACTTGGTCTCTGTCCTGAGCAAAGCTTGTGGCTAGTGCCATTGGTTTTCCTCCTGTCCTTTTCAATGAATGGTAACTCTACCCAGCTCTGTGAACTCCTTATCCTGCAGAGCGGCTTTACTTACGCAGATAGTCCTAGATGATTCTGGAACCCACAATCTTCAGCAGTCTACCATTTGACCTTCAGGGTAGAAAGCAAAGATCCATATTTATTATTCTATTAAGATTAAAATTAGAAGGTGGCACCATCAGAATTTCTGAAGAGAGGCTCTGTCTCTCTGTTATTTATAAGGTCCTCCTGACTCCTAGGCAGCGAGGGAAGGGCGAAGAAGGACTTGTGTTCTGTAGCCAAGGTGTCCTGTTTCAGACCTGGTAGTGCTTTGTTGGAGCCCCATGTTTTGACTGAAGCTTTTCAGCCCTGGCCCAGAAAAGCTGACAAAACCTTTTTCCTCCCTCAATCTAACACCAACAGAGGAGGGTTAGGAATAAAAAAGGATGTTAAACTGGGACACAGTCTTTTCTGTTGGATCTGTAAGATTGTAGAGGGTATACAAAGACTCTGTCTTTTTTTTTTTTTTTTTTAGAACCTAACTCAGTGCTACACAGAGGCATTTTGTTCCATGGAATTAGATGTTCAGTGTTCCCTTTTATTTCTTCTGAGAATCTTGAAAATCTGTCTGGGCCAATGTTTGGGCTCTCATATCCTATTTCCAAGTTTCTGTCTTTGGGTTTATCTCAAAGGATGGCATTCTGATAACAGTTTTGCATATATTTTTACAGTATAATTTTGTCTTAAAGCATTGTGTTTTCAAAATCAAATTTCATGTATAAGATTGCTTAAAATAATTGCCAGCTGATTATTCTAAACATTAATTTTAAGTAACAGTACTAGAATGACCTCAAAGACCGTGATGAATGAGTACCTTGGGGTTTGGAGTTAGATGAACCTTAGCTACAGACTGAGCCTTGCTTCCTGTTCCCTGCATGAGCTGAGGAAATTTGTCAAGTCTGTAAATGGAACTTCGAAATGGGGTTTATGTAAGAACCTAATTAATATAGGGAGTTAACTAAGGTCAGAGATGCAGAACCGTAGAATGAAGTATGACACAGAGTAAGCACATATTCTAAGAATATTTGTTGTTTTTTTTATTATTGGTTGTTATTTTGAGGATTTTTACATAAACCAAGAGACTGTGTTTGGCCTGATCTGTGAGATGTTGGTAGAGTTATTTTAAACACCCCCCATTCTCTTACTCGAAGGTTCTCCTGGGAATTTCTGCCAGCTTCCATGGCTTCTTGCATTTTTGAAGTCTTCTCTGGCAATATTTGCTGCTTAGTACAGGGGGTAGGTTGTTTTACCATCCATTTGTGTGTGCATCTCTATTCAATGACAGCTAGAATGGAATCTGCCTTTTCCTGAATTACAACCTTTCTACCTCCACCCTGACCAAAAAAAAAAAAAAAAAAAAAGCAACACCAAACCATCAAGGAAGGCTTTTTGGTATATAGGCAGCTGTTTGGATGATTAGGGCAAGGGAAGGATTGATGCTACGTTAGAGCAAATGACTTCAAACAAATTAGATTATACTTGTCTATCCCATCCCTGGGGATTATTTATTCTATCACTTCTAGAAGAAATAATAATGTATGTAATAAAACACTTAAAACAAGGTATAGGTATATTCTAAAATACTCTAAAAGAGTAACAGTGCTTATATTTGGATTATGGTCCTAGGGGTGATTTTCTTCCTTCTATATGACTGAATCTTTGAACATTTAATCAATTTGTACATAATTTTTGAAGACCAGTTTTATAAACTGAGAAACTTCATAGTGTTGGAAGAGATTTTACCATAAGCAGGAAAACAAATCCTTACCCAATCATCCTTATCTCCTTTTTCTAATCCTTTAAAATATGTTCCTCTGAGATCCCTCTAATGGAGTTAGTGTGTTTCCTGTGTGTATCACAGTGCGGTGCTCTTGTTGGTGATGCTGGGCTTCTGTCTCTACAGCATCTTGATCTGCCATTTGCTCCTGAAAAGTTCTTAATGTGCTTTGGTCTTGTACCCTACAGCCTCACTTCTGCATAGAGGAACTCTTTACCTTCTTAAGTGCCTGTGAGTTTGTGCATCAGGTTCATGGTTATGGCTTCTGATCCTGGTGCTTACAGGACCACTTCTTTTAAGGTTGCTAGTGTGTTTCATGGATAACTTACAGTTCTTGCCTTCCTCCATCTTTCAGCACCATGTGATATAAAAAAAAAATCCCTCTCTCTCAAAGCATTTCCTCTGCCATCCCCCTGACAGCAACATCTCCTAATTAATGGCCCCCTTCCTGGCCACTCCTGTCAACTTTGCTCTCAGACCCTCCTCTTCTATGGGACCTTTAAACATTGAATTTCCTCATATTTCTTCTCTTTCCACTCTGCATACTCTTCCTTCAGTCCCATGGCCTCAAATATCATTTATAAGTCAAAAACTATAAATTTACTGCATTTCAGCAAATCAGTGATGGTAAGAGGAGCAGATTTTATGTCCCACCAAGAAAGAAAAAAGCAGTGCCAACTAAATGACACAGTGACATCACATGAGTCATATGTGAATCTCATTGTCAGAAATGTCAGGAAGTGAAAAATGTGTGCAACTTCACGTAGGTTAAATGCCCTGCCCAGAGCATGCATATCTAGTGTGTTTTAAGCCGTGTTCCCAGGAGTTTGTGGCTAAGCTGCAATAAGTTTGCCTCAAGAAATGGGTAGTTTCCTGAGTCTTATCTCTCCAAATATGAAAGAAGCCTTATTGCTGTGTAAGTTATTACATATGTAGATGAGATAGAATTTAGGTAGCTCAGTGATGAGGCAGTCGTTGAACCAGTGGGTTTTCAGGGTGGTGCTCTGGCTTAGTATGTACCATGACATGAGCCCTGATCACTGTTCTCTGTCTTCACAGAATTTATTAGGTAACAGAATTTTAATCTTTACTCTTCATTTCTTTTGCTGTTACACATCACTGGGAAATCATGCTGTTGGTGTTTCCCTCGTTTTTTTTTTTTTTTTTTTTTCATTTCTTTTTTCCCTCCATAACTTTAGAATTGCTTTTGACAGCTCTGGGACCTATGAGAACCATTGCCAAATTTTGAAATTTAATCTTCCTGCAGCAGCATCCAAAGTTAACAAATAGACATGGAAAACTCCCACTATGTATTCCAATCTATCGACATCTGTGTACCTTATTCTGTTCCACTCGATTTTCTAAAAATAAAAGTGGTATGGCTTCTGTCACTTCTGTAGGAAAAAATAATTTATGCTAAATATTTTTGGTTCAAAAATATTCCTTTATAGTCAATATATTATCCCCAAAAAGTCTTGTTTCATTAGCCCTAAGTCCAGGAAAAACTATTTGTACTCCATTTTTAGATGTTGTTAACTGGTATAGTGCCTCTGGTCCTATGCTTAATTTAGCTTAGTTTTAGCATGCAAATGAGTTTTGCTCCCCAAAAAAATGTTCTAAAAATAATATATCCCCTTATTTTTTCTCTTCCACAGTTCTCTTTAATAATATCGTTTCTTGTAGTTTGTTCAAAATAGAATGTTTAATAACAAAATTTTAAATAAAAAAATCCAACCATGTGGGAATTCAAAAATATTCTCCATAAAAACTCTTGGGTCAAAGAAGAAATAAAAACTGCAATTACAGATTTTTTAGAAAGCATGAAGAATGAGTATACAAACAAAACTCCAAGGATGCAGCCAAAGATTTACTTGGAGGAAAATGCTTGAATTTAAAAACTTTTGTTATTAAACAAACATAATGAAAATTAACAAACTATTAAATCTGGGGATTTATAAACAAAAACCACATGATATACCCAAGGAAGGCAAGTTACAACATTTATTAACAATCAAAATCAGAAATTAACAAATTAGAAAAGAGAAAAATTATAAAGTTGATAATTTAAGACCTATTTGCTTTAAAGAAAAAGACCTTACCTGTCTAATCACAAAGTGGTAAAAGCACAATTCACAATATTAGGAATTAGAGAAGAGATGAAAAGGGAGAGGTTTGACCCCAAAGAAGGATTTAAAAATATTAAGAATTTGAAAATGTGCATTAAGAAGATAGTTTATAAAGAAAATAGATTCCAAAAGAAGATTAAGTAAAAAAATGGAGACATGGAACAGCTCTGTAACCATATAAAAAATTGAAATCATTATTAAAGAAATATTTCCAGAATAAGATTTATCTTTATTTGTTTCAAACAATAAATAATGTGTATGATAAAAGCTTTCTGATTAATTGGTATATTCACAATATGATTAATTCAATTATCAGTATTTCCAGTTTCAGTTTCCGGTGTCCTGTGGAGGTTGTCTTGACCTTTCCATTGCATTTCATGTTGGGATGATCTCAGGGCACACATCCTTGCATTGCTCCACACAAACAGTTGAATGCTTGAAAAACGAATCATTTGCAGGCATCTCTTGCAACCACTGAATTTTTAGCTCGGTGATGAGAATTCTGTCATTCAAAAGATTTTATTCTAAATGAATATGAGGATCTTAAATTAGTAGGGTTTCTTTATATACATTTCTCTGATACTTTTTTCCCCAAAATGTATGTTCGTGTTTCCTACTATGGTTTATATGACGGCAAACAACCATAAGGACATTTCTACAACTTTAGAAACACATGAGATCACATATCATTTTCTTTTTCATAGACTGTAGTTCATGCATAGTCACTGTGTAATCTCAGAGCTTTACTGCATACACTTTCTGCCTTAAATTAGAATTTTTGTGTAATTACTATGAAATGAAAACTTGGACCTCTTTAAACCTCAAAGAAAGGATAGAATCTACAAATGCTTTATAGTACATTTAAAGTCATCTTTTAGTAATTGGTGAATATTTATCTTCTATATACATTATCATATTGAAGTCTAAATAAGGGGTACATTTTGGTTTTTGTTACTGTAGGAATTCTCAAAATTCTACATTAGAGTAAGTGGGAGATTGCCTGCTATTTTCTGAATAGCCCTTTTGCTTCACTAAAACTCTTTCCATCAAACTGGTTTCTCTAGGTTGAAAATGTCCGGTTGGTTGATCGAATGTCTTCTAAAAAAGCAGCCCTTGGTACTTTGTATCTGACAGCTACTCACGTCATATTTGTAGAAAATGTACCTGATGCAAGAAAAGAAACATGGGTATGTTTTCCTTGTTTTTGGCTTTTCGTATTTTCTGTTGCTAGAAGTAAAATAATGTGACCCTAAGTTCTTTCCTCAGGTTAAGGTGGGGGCTGTTGGGGTCTGGATGTTCAAAGCACTGTCTTTTTCAAAGCCTTGTCCTTTTCTATTGCTGAGTCATATCCACCCGATCAACTTAATCGTTGTTAACACTAACCACTTGGACATCAGTAAAGACAAACCAAGAGATAGCCTGCAGGTTCAAGTGCTTCATGTTATTATAGCCATCAAGTAGATATTCAATAATGTCAATGTGCCAGATACAGCATTTTCATAGTGCTTAATTTGTTATATACACATTTTTTGCAACCATTCAATCATTTTATTAGGTTGTTTCTATCTATCTGATAATTTTGAAAAGAAAATCTAGAGAAGAGTCCCATCTGCTATTTAAAATAAAAATATTAGATATTTCTTAATGTATTCAGTAGTCTAACCTTGACATTATGACCAAACCAGAATCCCTGAATGGCAGATATCCCCCTTTCCAGACTCCATGGACAGTGTTACATTTTTGTAGAGGTGGCAGGCACTGTGGGGTGGACAGGAGCTTGGAGAATGAAGTGCGGCCATGGAGGATATCGTGTGGACCTTGAAAGACCAGAGAAATGCACTTTAGCATGATTTCTCTTCAGTGAAATCTCTTCCTTAGAGAGCAGAACAGTGGTTACCAGAGGCTGGAAGTGGGGTAAGGAGGGAGGGAATGGAAAGTTGTTAACCAAAGGTACAAAGTTTCAAATATTCAGGAAAGGTAGGTTTTGAGGTCTGTTGCACAGAGAGGTACTATAGTCAGTAATAATGTATATTTCAAAATAATTAAGAGAGCAAATTTCAACTGTCTCACCCTAAAGAAATGATAGATAAGCAAGATGATGGGTATATTAGCTTGATTTAATCATTCCTGATTGTACACATGCATAAGAACATCACATTGTATCCTAATACTGTACATAGTTATGATTTGTCACTTGAAAGTAAGAGAAAATTAAAAAATAAAATAAATCCTTCCTTCTGCAGCTTGCCTGACCACCAACAGCTCAGAAAACAACAAACCCAACTTGCTATTGAACTTGAGTGTTCCATGTGGAATTAAGGAGCATGGTGGCACCTCCCAGTGGAGCCATCTCTAACTTCTGTTGATTGCAAAAAAGTTTATTTTACTAACTTCCCATGACCTTATTTAATTTTAGCTCTTAAGCATATTCAACATTTAAGTACTAAATGTTCTCTTACCTGAAGTTGTGCACAATTGCATGCTAAATAGTTCGTTTCAAAATAATTATGCTGGATATCAGAAAGCTTGGTATAAAAAAAAAAAGCTAAATCGAGACAGTTGGTTCTCACTTGGAACATCTCATTTCTTGGTATCTGGGCACAGGTGGTGACTTAGCTGAAGGTTGGGTTGTGTTTCTTATTCGTGTGGCTCAAAGACCTGTGTTAGTCCTTGTCATATTTGTTGGTTATTTGTGCTTAGTGCATCCAAAATAACTTTTGGTTTCTAGATTCTTCACAGTCAGATTTCCACCATTGAAAAACAGGCAACAGCTGCTACTGGATGTCCTCTTTTGATTCGCTGCAAGAACTTTCAGATCATACAGCTCATCATACCACAAGAAAGAGATTGCCATGACGTGTACATCTCTCTGACACGCCTTGCACGGCCAGGTAGGCCAGAGGACTTGTTATTGAATATGGACCCACTCTTAAGCAAATCACAAATCATGTGCAAGAATTTGTTCAGCTTTATGAATGCTGCTGTTTTAGGAATTGTATGTCGTCCTTGTCTTTAGCTGAGGCCAAGAAGTCTGAATGATCACCTGCCATGTAGTTCCTTGTCCTTGGGGGTTTCTCCTGAGTTTGTTACTTGATGGGCCTCTTTCATTAATCTTGGTATTCACATTTTCTTGGTAGAGGTTATGTGTTTTCCTTTTAGGATGAAATCATCTTAAAATTATGTCCTTCTGATATACTATGGTAATTGAGCCACCTTGAATGAGGGATAAGACAGAACTGATAAATTGTTTTGCAGCATTGTTAACCAAACTCTTCTTGTATATTCCTCCCCCTCTCAGAGATTTTAAGGTTTGGTTTCCTTGGTTTTTGATATAATACATATTTTTCAAGGTTGGTGCACCTAAGTAGACTTTTGTTAGCAACAGTGAATATTTGGGATATGGATGTATTGATTCTTTTAAACAGAACGTCCTTAGATATGGTGAGAAGAATGTCTATTTTCAAAAAATAGTTTCTTTCATTTACATTATTGTCTAGCCTGTGTGTCACATTGGGGTCTTTACTATTTACTTCTACAGAAGTGTTTTTTGTCTTTCTGTGTGGCTTGTGTCAGCTGTGAAATTCTTCTGCTCAAGGGAACTTCTAGGTTCCTTCAGAGCATACCATGAAAAAAATTTATATAGAAGTAAAGTGTTACATAGCAGTCCTCAATTAAGGAAATGGGATATGTGCTTATTTACTTTGCCAGATGCGTTTTGATTCAGGAGAAGAAGTTTGTGAACTTTTCAAGGCATTGGTGGGGTCTTGAGTTCCATATGATATGACCATATCATTTGTAGGTAGCTAAGAGCCATATCTAATGGAAACGATGCGTGCCAGCTATCAAAATCTGGTAATTTTTTGACTTTGCTTTGTTCCCCTTTAAAGGCAGTTGGTTGAGGTCTTTTCCTCTAAGTATGTTGAAAAGAAATGCAGAGTAAGCCAGAAAAGCAGTTGAACTTTTTAGAGGGTGCACTATAATTGGAACAGAAGTTCTGGGAAGATGTACATTAGGTTGCACGCAGTAGAGAATGCGAGGAGAATTGTGTGCCAGCAACTTCTGTGTCACTGATTAATGGATGTACTACTGGGTAATAAATGTGCTGTGACCGGATTAATGGGATTTAGTAATAGTCCAGAGAACTGGGAAAGGGCTGAGCAGCTGGAAGAGTAGATCACAGTGGTGGAGGGGGCTGTGGCCCGGAGCCAGAAAGTGCCAGGACTTTCACTGCGAGGATCCACAGGGAAGAAAATCATTCTGTTCCTCTGCTTTTAAAAATATGTACTTTTTCTTAAAAGGTGATGTTTTGGGAGTTAGGTATTAAAGGCAGCCAGAGACCTGACTGGTTACCTTTTCCAAAAAAGGAAGCATAGCAGTTAATTGACTTAAAGCCATCACCTGAGAGGATTTAAAAAGACTCACTAACAGTTTGAATATGGGCATTAGAAATGTCAGTTTATGTAACACACAGTGCTTTAATAAGTGTGGGAAGATGAAATAGAACTAAAGGCGGTTTCACAGCTTTATGTTAAAGGCAGTGCTGAAGTCAGGACATATTACTGGCTCTACCCCTGGAAGCAGTGTTTTGAGACTGGGTGGAGATGAGGAGAGGTAGAGGGGGTCAGATATGAAAAGGCCACTCTCAACCTGGGGAAGGTGTAGTTCATCAGAACCCTCTAAGGATAGTTTTCAAAATGCACCTTTCCCTTCCCCTTCCCCTTCCCCTTCTCCTTCCCCCGGGTATATCACAGTGAAAGAGATGTTTGTAAAGCTCTCAAGATTCTTAGGATTTCTGGGATGAAGGTAAATCAAATTACTGAAAAATTGGGAGAGGTTTGTTGTTTGTTTGTTTTTGCCTTTTGTAAGAATAATGGTAAGCATTTGGTCAGGAGCTATGAAAGATTCTGATACAAAATAATGTGGCCAAATTCAGTAAGCTCTTTAATTCTCAGTAAAGAAACAGGTTAAAATAAAAGTTGTGACCTAAATGAGAAAATAAGTTAAACCCCATAGATCCAATTACGAATAAGGAGATAAAGTTTTCTGATTGAAAGACCCCTGTTTCTCAAGGGCTTCTGTTTTTCCCATGTTCTCTTAATTCTTGCTTCTCATTTGCCTTCTGTTGTTTGTTTTTATATCAATTATTTTTCCTTCTTTAGTGTTTGTGGGCCCTTTAACATTTAAATAATTTCTTTTGTTTATTTTCCCATTTTTACTAAATTACAGCTTTCTAGTTCATCTCAGCATCTCAACTCCCAATTCCTCTGCAATCTTTTTTTTTTTTTTTCCCTGTGCTATGGATTGAACCCAGAGTCTCACACATGCAAAGCACATGCTGTGCTATTGCACTGAGCTACATCCCCATCCCAGTTTATTTATTATGATTAAAAAAAAAACCCTCATAAGTAAGGTGGTCTCATTTGCTTAATTTTAACTTTTTATGTTTCTTCTTAGTCATTGATATTCAAATGGACTTTAAAGTGGAGTTTCTTATTGATAATGCTAATCTGAGTTTAGTAGTCCATTTTCACTGTGTTAGTGTCAGTAGTCCTAATGCTTAATTCGAAATAGGCATCCTCCTTACTTTTACTTTAAATATACAAAATCCAACAAAAGTTGTGTTAGTTTCACCTCACTCCAAATGGTCTTTCGACTACATTTATTTTAGTTGCTTGAATTCAGCAGAATATCTGGAGCAATTTGTTTATCATGAGTTACTAAAACCCCCATATTTCTTTTTTTTTTAAAGAGAGAGAGAGAGAGAGAGAGAGAGAGAGAGAGAGAGAATTTTTTAATATTTTTTTTTTTTTTTTAGTTTTCAGTGGACACAACATCTTTATTTGTATGTGGTGCTGAGGATCGAACCCAGCGCCACGCGCATGCCAGGCAAATGTGCTACCACTTGAGCCGCATCCCCAGCCCCAAAACCCCCATATTTCTGTGTCCTTCTGATATAGCTTGTAACTTTGCCCTCCTTACCCATCGTTCACATTGTGCTCATGCTGAAATGGTGTTGTTTTTCTTTCAATTTTAAAGTACTTTTGATTTTAATATTAAATTACCTTCTGATTTTTTCATTTAGTCTATAATAAGAGGCTGTTCTTCCATATTTTTCCCTAAATATTCTGTTTTCATAACCTTTTCCCAATACCTGGGAATCAAGCTAGGTTATTTTCCTTCCTTCCCTAATGTTTTGTCTTCCCCATCCTCTCTTTCCTGTGGCAGAATTGAGCATCCTTTCATTTGTATGGGAGGGAAGGAGCAGAGAGTGGAAGGTGATGGGGGCACCGTTTGCTGGCTTGCTAGTTCCAAGTCTAGAGTTTTCCACCAGAAGCCTTTCTTGCATCTTCTCTAGAGTGAGATTATCTGAGAGTAAGGAGGTTGATGAGAGCAATGGAGATGGAACTGGATTGGAGTGACATGTTTCCATGGGTTAAAGAAGACTACCATGAACAGTGCGGAAATAACATCAGTCAAAACATGCATCTCTGTGTTTGGGTGAAGGTCCTGCTTTTGACTAAAGCACCGATTAGGCTATTCCAGAAATGCAGCTGAACTGATATTCACTTTTCATTTCATGTAGCATGTTAGCAATTGTCATTTTGGTTTCTGAATCTTTATTTCCACATACTTTTTCTGAATTTTTTTTTAATTTTAAAATACAAGCTGCCCATGAATTTTACTCCTTCAGTCCAGAGGCATGTAAAGTATTTTCTCTTTTTTAAAAATTTTTATCTCTTCTTTTCAGTTACAGATGACAGTAGAGTCTATTTTGACATATTTATACAAACCTTCTTATGGGAAGAAAGAACTCCTGTGCCCTTCCAGTAATGGGGCCTCTTAGAATGCGGCCCTCAGGGCACATCCTCTTGAACCTGCTGGTCCCTAACAGCAAAAGACTCCAGACTTTGTGATGTGCACACACAATGAAGTATCAGACATGTTTTAAGAGTAGGTATTTTAAGAATAGCAAATCAACTGAGGGATGGAACTTTTCTAGATAGAGTAGGCAAATATTTTTCCCTCAGTTAAAATTCTATGAAGTTTAAAGATTTTTCTAAAATGAAAAGCAGCTCTGCACAACAAACACTTAACAGTGAAGAGACAATCTATGGATCAGGAGGAAATATTTGCAAGCCATTTTTTTAAAATAAGGGATTAGTATCCAAAATATGTAAGGAACTGAACTCTAAAGAAAGAAAACACATAATCTGATTAAGAAGTGGCCAAGGAGCCTAAATAGACATTTTTCAAAAGAGGATAGATACATGAAAAAAATGCTCAGCATTGCTCATCATTAGGGAGAAGCAATTAAAGCCACATTGAGAGATCTCCTTACACTTGCTAGAGTGGCTAATATAAAAAAGATGGATGATAATTCTTTCATGCTAGTAAGGATGTGGAGGAAAAAAAAATCTCATACACTGTGGGTGGGAATGTAAATTATTACAGCCATTATGGAAAATGATATGGAGAGTCTTCAAAAAATTAAAAATAGAACTACCACATGATACAGCAGTTCTGCTTCTGAGTATTTATCCAGAAGATCTGAAATCAATATGTTGAAGAAATGTCTGCACTCTCCTTTCATCAAGATGGGAAGAATAAGCCTGACTTTTTAAAAAAAGATCTATTCCACAACATGGCGAACATAGCTAGTAATTGAATATTGTATATTTCAGTATTGCGTCAAATGTTCTAATCATAAAATGTTAAATATTTGGGCTGGTGTTGTGGCTCAGTGGTAGAGCACTCGCCTAGCATGTGCGAGGCCCTGGGTTCAATCTGCATAAAAATAAATAAATAAAGATATTGTGTCCAATTAAAAAATAAGTATTGAAAAAATGTTAAATATTTGAGGTTAGGATATGTTAATTAGGTTGATTTAATCATTCCACGTTATATTTAAAAATCTCAACATGGCACTGTACCTCATAACTGTATGCCACTATAATTTGTCAATATGTAATTTTTTAAAAGGTCTATAACCCAAACAAACAAAAATTAGCCTTCAATTTTTTTATCTTACCTCCCTGCTGCTTGCTAAAGATTTTGTTATGCATTTTTTAGGAACTGGGAGTGAGAGGAACAGAAAATTACAAGGTTGGATATATCCAGTGACATTTACATTTGTGTTAATATACTTTTAATTTTTCAGAGCAGATAATCCTGTTTTCTTCTGGGCATTTTAACAAAAAAGCTGCCCACTTTAACAAGACTGAGCTTTGACTTAACAAAAAGGGAGTTTTTTTCTGTCCTCATATAGAATTTTATTTCAGTTGGGCCTGAGGTTTGGCTGATCATCCTTTTCTTTAAAAATATCCAAAAGAAAATTTTTAATTTCAGTGTCAACCCATTTTGATGTCTTTAGAGTGATCTTGATGTCTTAAGAGTATTTTTAATGTCTGTTATGAATTAATTTTGCTTTTGTTTATGTACAGTTTTATTGCCTCTTCGCAGTAGAAACAGGCATCAGCCCATACACAGAGAACTATCAGGAATCCTAGAATGTTTTTCTCTACCTTTAAGCCTATTTGTAAATATTTAACCAAGAAAACTTAACTTCCACTATTACCCCATATTCATCAGCTCTTTCTTCAGAGGGAACTGTAGTGTTCTCAAGAGATTCTTTTGGCATCTTAAACAAATTGCATTTGTGGTTAACATTATGGTAGCAGAAGCCTGAGTCATGAAAATGGTACTTAAAGATGGAAAAGATGTGTCAGTGTTGAAGCAGCAGTTCCCAGAACAGGATCTCAGTTTTTTTAATGCTGTCTCCCAATAAGCTGACAAGAAGCCATTTTTACTGGAGTCTGCTCTGTGTTTGTGTGTCCATGCACCTGTATGTATTTTATTATTTGTTTCAATAGTCAGTATTTCAAGTTTTGAAATTTAGAAAGATGACATCAAGAGAGACTGAAAGAGTCTAAGGTATCCAGTCAAGTTCTTTTTATTCATAGAAGTGTGTGTGTAATGACTTAAAATACGACCATGTCTTTCTTCCATGTGTCTGAGTCACCTCAACAGCAACAACACGAGTTTGAAACTGCCCGTGTGTAACTCATCCTCTTGCAGGTGGTGAGATTATTTATAGGGTCTCCAAATACATGTGTCTAGGAGCTTTAAATTGTGCTAACTCGGGCTGGGGATGTGGCTCAAGCAGTAACACGCTCACCTGGCATGCTGGGGCGCTGGGTTCGATCCTCAGCACCACATACAAATAAAATGTGTCCACCGAAAACTAAAAAAAAATAAAATAAAATAAAAATTCTTTCTCTCTCTTTCTCTCTCCCTTTAAAAAAAAAATTGTGCTAACTGAAGACTATTAGCAAGCGAAGGAATAAATAGGATGTAGGAAAAATACGAAAATGGAGAAATTTATTTGAGAGAAACAGGAAGACTAGGGGCATGAAACAAGGAAAGTATGGGAAGAGCAAAGAAGGATCTGCATTGGAGGAACGTGTGTGCCGTGCTCCGGAGCCTACAGTCTGCAGCCAGACAGCCTCATCTCAGTCTTCATTTCTCCGCCATTAGCCTCGTGGCCCTGTGTGAAGGAATGTTCTTCAAACTTCTTTGCCTCGCATTCTCATCTGTAAACGGAGAACCACCACAGTGCTTACTAACTGGATCAATACATTTATTAGGGCAGAATCTAACAAAAAAGGACTTCATTAGTTATTAGGTAGTAATGTTTAGGTTTGAACAGTCCAATATGGTAGCCACTGGTCACATGTGACTGGCTGTTTAGTGCTTAAAATGTGATTGAATCTGAACTGAGACTTGTCATTGAATATAAAACACACATGGAATTTCAAAGATGGTAGAAAATGAAATGTATAAATATTAATATACTTTGCATCATGTACATATTCAAATGATAATATTTTGGGTATATTGGGTTAAGTGCAAAATATTACTAAATTAATTTCATTTTTTTAACTTCTTAAAGTGTGGCTGCAAGGACAATTTTAATAACATATGTGGCTTGCATTGTATTTCTGATGGACAGTGCTGGCCTGGACACTTTCCTTTTATGGCAAGAACCGAGGAAGAAAACCAAATCCTAAATTTTATTGCAAAAAGAAAAACAATGTGGTCATTGGGCTTGGCCTCACAAGCATAAAAGGCAATATATAAAGACAGAAATACCATGAAAAATTTGAGAAAAGACTTTGATGGTACATCCTTTGACTCCATGACCAGACCACTGTGTCTTACACAGTGATATCTTATTATGAATCTTGTCAATATGAGCAGTACAGTTATATTTAAGTAGTTATTATATGTTCAAGTGTTTTTAAACATAAACAGCTTTTCCAACTGTTTTGATATTTAATTTTTAGTATTGTGAGCATCAAAATGTGGAGGTGGCCTGGCCTCCTTTCTGCCTCTGAGAGGCTACTCCAAACCCCAAATTGAGATATATATCTTGCATTATTGATGTCTAAAGAACACACACATTCTTCATTATTTTTATGCTTCATATTTTATATGGTTGGAAAAAAAATATTCACTTTTAAAGCAACTAGGCGGGTGGGTGGGGGGAAACACAGGGAGAAAAAGCCTTGTTTTCTAAAAGGAAAGAAGCTCTTGCAAAGTTGAGTCCAGATGCCCCAAGACCTTGTCAGGAGGAGGAGCTGGGTGACCCTGGTCACAGAGGGTGCTTCTGGGATTGTGCCAGGGGTGAGAGGCTGGGATGGTGAGCTCTAACTGGGACAGAATGTTTTTGGGGAGATTTGGTTCTGGCTTTGACTCAGCTTGATTTGGCTTATTCTTCCTTTTCTTGCAGTGAAATATGAGGAGTTATACTGCTTTTCATTCAACCCCAAGCTGGATAAAGAAGAAAGAGAACAAGGTTGGATGCAGATCGATCTCAGTGAAGAATACAAGCGAATGGGCCTCCCTAATAATTATTGGCAGCTCAGTGATGTGAATAGAGACTATAAAGTGAGTGGAGGCAGTTAGCAAAATCCAAATAGTCAGTCCACATGGAATCATGACTTTCATATCCTGTGGATGTTATGTCTCTTTGTAGGTATAAGTGTGTGGGTTCCCAAGCCTCTCTTAGTTATTGCTAGCTTTATTTTTTCTCTCTGCACCTAGAATCAGAAAGTTTGAACAAGAGAACCTTAGAGACCATCACTAGTAGATACTCCTCCTCTTATGTTTGAGGAATTGGACATTCAAGGAGGTCCTGTGGAGACCTTGAGGCCAGGCAGTTGGTGGGAGGGCTGGCTGGGACCTCATTCTCCCATCACATCTTTTTATAGAACAGGGAGCAATTAGTGGGGAAGTCAGAGAGACTCTGATGGCAGTTTGGCACTAGCTCCTCAGTGTGCTCACTGGACTTTTGATTGGTACACAAGGTCACCAAGAGGTTCCCCCAGAGAGATGTGAGGAGATATGTCTACTCTTGTAGAAAGGAACAGAGAGAGGAGGGAAACAGGAGTAGCAAATGAAACTCATGTTCTTTCCAGTGGTGGATTTTCATATCAGTGTTGGCTTCATTATTCTTAAAATGTTTGAAGCAATAATATTAATGTAAGAAACTTCCAGAAAGTTTGCAAAAAACTGAGGAGGGTTAATTACCAACCCACCACGCCAATACTTTAACATTCTTCTATGGCTTTTTTTTTTTCATTCTTGTTATTTTGTAGTGTTGGGGATTGAACTGAGGGCCTATTCATGAGGCAACCTCCCACCCCAAGTCCACTCTTCTGTCTTAAAATTTTCCTTCATTTTTTTTCTCATCTACTTGCTTTGATAACTTTTTTCTTATCTAAGTAATGCTTGTGTTTTTGGCCATTCACATTGACTCTTCTGCCAATTTCCTGTTCATATCCCTGCTCTTTTTTTTTCTGTAAGATTTTCTTTTTTGGGGGGGAGGGGCTGATAGAAGTATTTTATCTATTTTAGGTAATAATCTGTTATAATTTGTGTAACTATTGCAAATATTTCCTTTCAGGAGCTGTTGATAGTTCCTGGGGAGTCTTGATTCTTGTTTTTTTAAATCAAGTTTTATATTTTAGCATATTGTTGAAAAATAAAATCCCTGGTCTATTTGCTAAGCTTTGTCCAAATTTGATACTATGTAAATTCTATAATTACATTTTTAGTTATTACGATTATCATAGCTTTATAATAAATCTTAATTTCCTTTAGGTTTGGTCCTTCCACATCCTTCTTCAGAGTATCCTGCATTTATAGTCTATTTGGGGTAGAATAGATACTCAATATACTGATTCCTCTTTGTAATTACACCTCAATTTAACAATGAAGCCTTGTTTAATCATTTTAAAGTATCTGGGTAACACTATCAGTCTAGTTTTTTCTCTTACTGAAGCCAGCCTCTGCGTTGAATTTTTAGGCTGGAAATAAAAGGAAGGGAAATCCAAGTTTAAGGAAGAAAATTGGATGTCTCTTTAAAAAAAATAAAAAGCATGTACACATCCTTGGGCAAGGAAGAAAATGAAGTGGGGCCACATCTAGTGGAATAGCGTTTTCTTGGAAATGCAGGTTCTTTTTCTTTTTGACAAGATTTCCTTTTAGAATTAGCATTACAGACATGACTCATGAGCAGTCATTAAAGTCCTACATTGTACAGACTGCAAAACATGTTACTCAACTTTTCTTTTCAAAAGTAACACGCAGCAAAACAAAGATAACCATCAATAAACTGCATTGAGACAGAAGAGGTAAAAACCTAGGGAATTTTCTGAATTTGTAAATATCACTGAAATAGGGGAAAAGATGACATATCCTGATTTATTACCATTTTAAAAATAGGATACAAATTGTGTTCTTCCAGAATATTTCTGTTAGTCAACTGAGAGAGTTTTGTCCTAATCCCTTCCTTATGGTTTTCGTTTCATGATTGAGAAGATTTGTACTTTTTGATTCCTTCCCTTACAAGTTATTTTATTTTACTTCTCATAGATCCTTTGAGGTAGGTGGGGCAAGTGGTGTCACTTGGAGAAGAAACTACTGATGATGGAATTGACACTAGACATAGAGTATGATGACGTAGGCCTCTAGAGCTAGTTCTGCCATTTTCTATTTGTGTGGTCTTGGAGAGGTTAATTATTAATATTATTATGTCAGTTCTGTCCTCATTTCTCCATCATTTATGGTACTTGCTTATGGTAATTTAACTCTCGGAGCCAGGATTTTGTTTTATATCCAACTTTGGAAAAAAAAATAAAGTAATTGGCATTTATTACTAGGTTAAATTTTTAGTTGAACTCTCTTGGTCTACAATTTTAAATATATCCCAAACCTGTGATTTTATAAAAGCCATTTACTTCAGTTTTCTACACCTATGTTTTATGTATTACTATTCTATTTTATTTGTTTATACATAAGTTATTTTGTGCTGTTCATACCCTTCTTTTCCTCATTCATCATAAATTTCTTGAAACAAGTTTTAGATCCTAGATGTTTAAGAAGAAACTTTGTATGTAGGTATACCCCAGTTCCTGACAACAAACACTTATCTGAAAGTTTTTGATTGAGGAATTGGCCTTGAATACAGAGGTCTCAGACCACCTGGATGGCATCTGAGATGGAAAACAACCTGGGACAGCAATACGTTTACTGGAAGTTTATAACCAGGTCAACAACAAAGATCAGTTGTTCTGGGAATATGAGATGTTCAAGGCCCCAAATTCTGTTGTTTATATCTGCCCCAGTGCCTAAAAACAATGCCTGGAATATAGTAAGTACTCAGCAAAAGCTTATTGAATGGGGCGAAAGAATTACCAAGAAAATTCCTCAGGGTAGGACAACACAGAGACGTTCGGGCACTCCCAGCAGGCTAATTTATTTAATGGAAGGAAAAGAAAATTGTTTTCCTTATTTATTAAAAGCTAAAATGATTAACTTTCTAATCTATTTTCATAATTAACTAAGGCACAATCAGAAGAAACATAAAAGATTCAGGAAAAAAAATCTTCAGAAAAAAAGCTTTTTTCACATTTATGAACTTTTCCTATTCTCTCTGAATTTTCTTTCTTGATTTTCAAAACCAGACAAAATTGTGGGAAGCTTATTGAGGTTAATGGTGGCTTATATTTCCACCATATTTAAAATCTCATTTGTGCTATAATGTGGTACATGATTCATTACTAGAATTTGGACTGCAGCTCTGAGTCTGTAGTATAAGTGACAATTTACCACAATTTTTTTTTATTGTGGTAAAAAATACGTGACATACAGTGTGCCATATTAACCATTTTAAGTATATGGTTTGGTAATGCTCAATATATTCACATTGTTGCTAGCTTATCTCTACAATAAATCAGCTTACAAAAATGAAATTCTGTGCCCATTAAGCATTGGCAACCATCATTCTACTTCTGTTTCTATGAATTTGATGATTTTATATAACCTCACATCAGTGGAATCATACAATATTGTCTCTGGAGTGGCATAGGAAACTTAACATAATGTCTTCAAGGTTAATCTGTTATAGCATGTGACAGAATTTCCTGCTTTTTAAAAAAGCCTGAATAATATTCCATTAAAGATCTCCATATGTTGTTTATCCATTCCTTAGATGATGGACATTTGCTTTGCTTTCACCTCTTGGTTGTTATGAATAATGCTGCTGTCAACATGGTTGTACAAACATCCCTTTGACACTCTGCTTTAAGTCTTTTGTTTATTTACCCACAAGTGGGATTGCTGGATCATATGCTAATTCTATTTTTAAAAATTTGAGGAAACTTCCTACAGTTTTCCATAGTGGTTGCACTTTTTAACAGTCCATCAACAGTGGGTTACAGTTTGTCCTCCATCCTTGCTAACCCTTGTTATTTTCTGTTTTACTCTAAATGGTGACAACCCTAACAATTATGTGTATCTTCTTTGGAGAAATGTCTATTCAAGCCTTTTGCCCATTTTTAATCAGGTCATTAGACTTTGTTGTTGAATTGTAGGGGTTCTTTCTATGTTCTGGGTAATAATATAGGAGATACATGATATGCAAATATTTTCTCCAGTTCCATAGGTTGTCTTTACATTGTTTTGATTATGTACTTAGACCCACATTTTTAAGTTTGATGTGTTCCAATGTGTCCCATTTCCCATTGATCTTATTTCTTTTTTATTGTCTTTTTTGGTATCATATGTAAGAAATCGATGCCAAGCCCCATGCAATACAGCTTTTCCCTTATATCGTGTGTGTGTGTGTGTGTGTGTGTGTGTGGTACTGGGGATTGAACCCAGGGTCTCTCTACCTCAGAACTATATTACTAGCTACTTTTAGTTTTTGAGACAGCATCTCACTAAATTGCCAAGGCTGGCTTCAAACTTACAATCCTCCTGCAATAGCCTCTTAAGAAGCTGGAATTACAGTTGTGCATCACCATATAAAGCCCCTGAATTACTTTTACAGGAGCATTATACATTTTTATCTTACATTTAGATCTTTAATCTATTTTGAGTTAATTTTTGAATATGGCATAAGGTAAGGGTCTGCCTTCAATTTTTTTTTTTTTGTATGTATGTATCTAGTTTTTCTAGCACGATTTGTTTAAGAGGCTGTCTTTTTCCTATTGGGCTTGACAACCTTACTGAGGGTCACTGGAATATGTGTGTGTGTGTGTGTGTGTGTGTGTGTGTGTGTGTGTGATGGTTTGTTTTTGAGTTCTTTATCCCATTGATTTATTTGTCTGTGTTTAGGCCAGTATCACTGTTTGATTATTATAAAATATATGTGATTTTGGAATATACTTTGAAATTATGAAGTATGAGTCATCCAACTTTGTTCTTTTTAAAATTATTTTGGCTATATGGAGTCCTTTGAGAATTCATACATATTTTTGGATGAATTTTTCTACTTTTGCAAAAGACACTCTCGGGATTTTGATAGGGATTGCCTCAAATCTGTGGGTTGCTTTGGGTAGTATGGACATCCTAACTGTATTAAGTCTTCTCATCCACAAACATAGGATGCCTTTCCATTTATTTGTGTCCTCTTCAGTTTTTTCCATCAGTGTTTTGTAGTTTTCAATGTAGGATTTTTACTTTAATTTGCACTCACGAGCGCTGTCTACTTTGATGAAAGCAGGATGAATTTCTTTTCTTCAGCTCTATGAGAAGTTGTATTTTTTAACTGGCACTGAGTCTGAGTTTTTTCAAAGGTGTTTTAACTTGTTAGAGCTCCCCATGAGAAACTCATCAGAAAGCTCTGTATGTACCATGGAGTTTTTCTCCTAAGACCCAGTGCTCTGGGGAAAGGAGGAAACTTTGTAACTGGTTATCATCTTCCTAGGGGGAGATCCTGTCAGCCAGTGCAAGCCTGGCTGCTATTGACTGGGCTCAGGTTCTTAAGTTCTTGGCCTTTGCACACACTAAGCTGTGAAGGTCTATATTTTTCTGTCTTGGAGAGTGAGAGGTCTGATAGTCTGAGGGCAGGGGTCTGTCCTTTCTGGTGCCCAGGTGAACAAAGAAGACTGTGCACGCATAGACAATAATAAGTTGAATTGAGAGTGTCAAGGAGAGTGGGCTCCGGATGTTTATCTTCTTTCTTGGTCTCATTCCATCTGTGGTGCACCCAGGGCCATGACCTGAGCCAAGCTGGGCATTTTCTGGCTTTGGGAGATCCGTCAAAGGACCTGGGAGGAACTCAAAGTTTTTGACTCACCTCTTGATATTCAGAAGCAATATTGAATAAGTATGCTGAGAACTATTGCCCACCACTTAATCTTCTTTCATTTAGTCATAAAATTTTGCAATTCCTTACTGTTGTTGTAAGGAAGAAAGTAGGTAGTCCCCAATTTACTGAAAAACCTACTTATTTCTTTTTAAAAAACTGTTATTTTAAGAAATGTCTAGTGCAATGACTGCATGTCTTTTGAACCTCAGACAAGCAGGAGTGGTCTATGTAGTAATGATCTAGCAGACTGACTTCAGGCGGCTTTAGACACTGGGTTGGCATGGGGACAGAAGTCGGTGTCTTGCAGCAGTCATTCTAACTGTCCCAGTCCAAGTAGGCTTGGCCATCTGTTCTTGGTACAGGAGTTTCCTCCAGAGTGCTGGTGCCAGAGCCCACAGTAAACTCTTTGGTAATCTTTCCTAAAATATCTTTGGGGGAATCCGAAAATTATGCTTTGGGCCTGTGGACATTCCCTTGTGGCCTCTTTATCTCCTGCTCCATGTTGTCCACCAGTCTGGTAATGGAGATGGTAAAGGCAGGCAAGGGAGGGCAGCATGATGAAACAATTTGAAAGAGCTTAGGAGACTTGGATCTCACATGTAGTTGGCTTGCACTCCCTTTAGTTCCATCTTCCAGAGTGGTAAGGGTGGGTGGAGATGGACAGAGGATCTGCAGATAAAGTATTTCCCCATTGCTCTACCCTCTTGAGAACTCTTGATTTGCCTAGGAAGGAAATAAACAGCTGCTTGATGAAGCCCAAGAAACTGCAATTGACACATTGCAGAAAGATTGATGGACTGATGCAAAAGCAAAATATGTGTTGAGCAGCAGCTATAACTTGCTCCCACTGGCGTTCCTTTCAGCTGTGACAGTTTATAAAGTACTTTGTCACGAGTGCTATCTGATTTGATCCTTTTATCAACCCCTCGAGATATTATTGCTGCAGTGTTGGGTTTAGAGATTAGAAAACTAAAGTGCTAGTCTGGCTTCTCCAAGGTCATAAAGTTGCTAAATCAGAACCAGGTGCTGAAGCAAATTACAAAATCCTTCTAAGGTATGAGAGTTTCCACTGTGATGATTCCTGCCAGAAAGAGTCAATCATTTCTTACCACTTACAAATCAACACTTATAAAAATCAAATATAAATAAAGCTGTGTATTGTGTGGTAATGAGTGGCATATTAGGAAATCAGATTCAGAAGTCTATATGAACTGGAGGATCAGAGAGGAGGCTCCCTGGAACTTTTTGGTTTGGCTCTGGAAGAATCGATGAGATTTGAGAAGGCAGGACAGGAGTATCCAGGGAGGGCAAAGGAATTCGAGCCTTTGTGCCAGGGACACAAACGTAATCTGATGACAGCTACTGCACTTGTATTTTAGGAAAATTGTCCCCAGTGTCAGGCAGTCTTTCAATCAAATACTACTGGCTTAAGTTTTCTCAGCTGTTAGGAGGCAAAAATTACAATTTGTCCCTTTGTAATGGACAGAATGCTCATTTTTTACTGGACTGCTTCACAAACAGGGTCCCAGGAGAACAGGGACAGTGTAGAAGGACAGGATGCTCAGGGGTGTCTTGTTTATTGTCAGAGTCATCACAAAGAATCAGTGACACTTTATTTCTTGGAAGTGTTTTGGTTTTCTCAAAAGAGCTTCCTCTGTAACTTAGTTGAAAAAACTTAACGTATGCCACCTACAAGTACGGTGAAGTGGAATTTCTGGTGGCAGTTACAAAAGATTACTCAATTGTCTAAAAATCCTTCTGTATTTTCTGGTGATAGGTCTGTGACTCTTACCCGACTGAACTGTATGTTCCCAAATCAGCCACGGCACACATCATCGTAGGGAGTTCCAAATTCCGGAGTAGACGGCGATTTCCTGCCCTTTCTTACTACTATAAAGATAACCACGTAAGTCTCGAGGCATGCTTTTGTTTCACACGTTGCTTTTCTGTTTTATCATCACCAGACCTTTTTCTAGCTGCCCTCTGTTCACAGTGTGTTTGAATTCTTTAGAGGTATGTGGCTTTTCCTGCGTTTGGCATAACTCAGTGCAACTATGCTAAGACCTTCATCTCATATAGAAGTGGACCTCTGTGTTTATTTGACAATAAAGTCATGGGTTGGATTCAGACAGTACCTGAACTTGATCTTCCATGATTCCTGCCCTCCTCTAAGCAGTCCTCTTGAGAGACTCTGCCTGCTCCAGGGCTGGAGGGCCTTTGCAAATTGATGTTAGAAGAGCCCCTGAAGTCTGCGACACATTCTTTTCCTTTTCTTTCCATCCCCCTTTTAATGACCATGTTCCTCTGAGTATCCCCACTCTGAGAAATCTTCTGGCTGTCATTGTTCATCAAAACCCACACATGGAACAGGCCATCTTCCATAAAACGTTAGTGGATACAAATTCTATAAGTGTACTGATCTTTCTCTCTTGTGATTTTGACCTTTTAGGTTTAAGACTATGTTTCCCCCCCCAGCAACAGAACGTTGTGCTTGTAAACAAGAATAACAATTTTATAGTTAAAATACTGGAATGCACCCTCCCCGGGGCGGGGGTGTGTGTGGCTATTACTAAAGGGACATTTTGATGGTAAGATGACTTGGCTAACGTTGGGCAGTGGGAATTGGTGGTTAGATGACTGGGTTAGGTAGAGCCTCATGGACTTCCTTTGGAATCAGATCTAACCATGCTCATTTTATGAACCTTTTGAGGGTCCTTTGATATAAATGCCCCTGCTGCTGGTTCCTAATTCCCTTTGGATCCACTGTTGCCATACACAGTGTTGTAATCATGTCCTACACACCTGTTGGTGAATCTAGGGTGGCTTAGAGTGATGGGATGGCCAAACTCATGACGCTTCACATTGGACATAGTAGATCCACAACAGCTTGAGGTCACATGGACTCAATGCCCAGGAGGAGGGTACCACATGTCACAAATATCCACATGGGGGTTGCATTGGGGTTCAATGGACAAGCAGGGTCAGGGAGAGGCAGGCTTTGTAGCATCAACATGGTGAGGTCACCCCAGGCTTATTTGAATAATTCTGTGGTCTTCTGGGAAACTGAAACACCTTACTCGGGGATGAACAGCAACTGCCCCTACCCTGCTAGATAAGGAGAATTATTTATCCATAGAAGCAGAGTGTTGAGGGGAGCTTGCATTGGGGACCTCTCAGTTTCACCAGATGTCAAGGCAACCCATAAGGTTAATTTTAGGGCTTATACCACACCTGGGCTAGGTAGAGTCTCATGGACTCCCTTTGGAATCAAATCGCTTTGCAGATCACAGATAGAGGTGTATAAGTGTTCACAATTTTGTGCATGTTTGTAATCAAGAGCTCTCAGAATTGGTACATTCTTTCTTCTTATTATATTATCTTTAAAAAAAGAGAGGTGTTTGCTTTAAACTGTGCACCACATGGTTTTCTAAATTCCCAGCATAAATTTCTGGGACACACAACTCTTGAAGATTTCTAATGGACATTTCCTTAAGAAAAACACAGCTTTTCTTTTCATCACTAATATTCATTGAAACCTCTTATGTGATAGGCACAATTCTAGGAGCATTATAGTGTTATATACTTTATCACACACTTTGGTTTTAATCTTATTACTATTTTATAGATGCGAGAATTAAGATTTAGAAAAGATACATAAATTACCCAAGGTCATATAGTAAGTGAGACTAAAACTAGGATTAAAAGCCAGATCTTCTTGAATGCTGCTCTTGATGCTATATTAGGCCATCTGGCTTATTTTTCTGCTGGGGGTGCTACTTTTGGGTAAGAATTTAGGATCAGGAAACATTGTCTGGATGAAAATCATGGTTTTACTAATTACTAACTGTGTGATCTTGAACAAGTTCCTTAACCTCTGTGTGCTTTCATCACTTCATCTATAAATAATAAAAGCTCTTACTATATATGATAATTAGAAGATCAAATAAAATATGCGAAGTTCTTTTTTTATTTTTTTAATCAATTTATTTTTTAAATACACAACAACAGTGGAATGCATTACAATCCTTATTACGCATATAGAACACAATTTTTCGTATCTCTGTATATAAAGTATGTTCGTGCCAATTTATGCCACTATACATGTACTCTTTATTTTGCATTACAATTCTTAATACACTTAAATACCACAATTTTTTATATCTCTGTATATAAAGTATGTTGGCACCAAATTCAAAGTGAAGTTCTTAAACATGTGCCTGCCACATATGCACTCAAAACGTGTAGATTTTAATGATTAGTAGCTTTGTAAATAAGCAGCTTTCCTGATAATACCACTGGGGATGTTTTAACCTCTGTTCTCAGGACCTTGACACCTGTAGGAAGTGCTGCCAGGGACTAGTAATACTTTCTTAACCTCTCAACTATCTAGAGTGTTTATAGGATACGAAGAAACACTCAGAGACCACTCACTGTTTGGTACAAAATTGAAAACTGCATGTGAGGAATCCCTGAGTCAATTAGGAATTCTTTTTGGAGCACATCATAGGTCCAGAAAATGACCCACAAAACACTAGCATGAAGTCCATTTAACATGTCTGGTATAATATATTAGCCACATTTCATAGTATAACTGTTCCAATTAACCCCTCATTTAAATCTAGCTTCTCTGCCCCAGAAGGTAATTGGTAACTGTTGTTGTCACTAATTTGCTTCACTTCATGGTTGGAATCTCACTGGCTTAGTGAGTTTAGGTGTGTGCTTCACAGACCAATTCTTACATTTAGAGGAGGTCCCTTCCCTTACTCTTCTAATAGAATCTAATAGGTTGCCTGGTGCTAGCCGTCCTCAACTAATATTTCTTTAACCCAGATAAAATATCTTGTGAAGCCAACTCAGAATCATTCACTCTCCAGTCAGAATTCCTTCAGAGCAAGGTGGCAGACTCTGACCCCATAAAGATCACTACTGAAAGGAAGCCGGACCCCAGGCCAAGCCATCTATGGCGATTTGTTGGTCCTTTGCTCCCCAGTGTCCTTGGGTCTCTCTTTGCCTTGCTTCTGGGTCTTTCCCTGGTTTGCTGTCCTCTTCTCCCATGTTCAGACCCTCTGGTCCCTCTCCTCTCCCTACATTCAAGAACTATACGTCTCTGAAGGGACTCAGCTGCCCCTTTGCTTTGTTTTCCATTTTCCATGCACTGCCCTCCTGAATTCTGAGTGTAGCTCCAGGTCCTGATTTCCTTGAACCACACCAGTAATGGCCTTCTTCTACTTCAGAATGGAACTGGCATCCTCAGATGTCTATATGTCTAGCCAGTCTATGATTCTTGATGTTTATGAGTAGTGAGAAATGTCCCCACCTGCTCCACTGAGGGGCACCGATGCCCACATTCTTCTGGGGAAATGCAAGCCCTTACCAAGTTGTCTTGAGTTGGGCTCTAGGAACTGGGAAGCTAGAAATTGGACCCAGAGAGGGCACCTTCTCATGGGTGGAGCCCTATTATCCAGCCAGTTGGGCAGGAAATGACATATGGAGACTATTTCCCACAAGGGGTTCCCCTTCTCAGTCTGTCTGGAGGGGTTCACTTCTCACCAACCATGACTACTGCCTCCTCCTACCCAAGGGAATTGCAGACTTAAGGTAGATTCTTTGAGTCATTCATGTATTTTGTTGGGAGATTTCTATATATTTAATTTAAACATTAAAGCAAAGTTTAAATCTACAAAAAGATACTTTACTAAAAAACTGTGGGTTTTGGGCTGAAGTTGTGGCTCAGTGGTAGAGTGCCTAACGTGTGAGGCACTGGGTTCGATTCTTAGTACCATATATAAATAAATAAAATGAAGGTCTATTATCAACTAAAAAATATTTTTTAGGTAAAAAACCTTATGTTTTATAGCTGCAAGTTCATCTGTACTCACTTATTCACAACTCAGGGGTAGGTTTGTGTTCTTCCACATGTCATGTAACACTGCAGTACACTGCCGTCCATGAACGGGCAATGGTTTCAGGATCCTCCTCAGAGACCAGAGTCTGATGATACAAAAATAGCATGTTTTTGTGTATGACCTGAGTGCATCCTCCTGTGCAATATCTTCTTTAGATCATTTTAAATACTCAGTGCAACGTGAATACTTTGTAAGTAGTTATTATGCTATATTGTTATAATGACCAAAGAAAGTCTGAACTTATTTAGTACAGGCACAGTTTTTTCCTGAATATTTTGATCCACTAATGTGGGATCTATGAATATGGAAGGCTGATGTACCATGTTAGAATTGCAGGGTAAGGACAGCGCAGTAAAGAATGCAGATTGATGCCAAAAGTAGTCCCTTGATTCTAAGTACACTGGAGTCAGCACAGATTTGTGTCAAGCTGGTACCAAACCTGGCAGCAACCTGGGCTTTCATTACAGTGAAAATTTACCATTTAGAATTAGAGTTGCTTTTTAGTATTGGTAATGTTTTTAAATAGGTTAGTTGAAAAAATGAACAGCAGCATAGCATTAAAAATACATGCACAAAGCTATGTGTATGCGTATGTTTTTTTTTTTTTTTTTTAACTGGTCTTGCTATTAGCTCATCCTGTAAGTTTTAGAATATTTATTTTGCATTTCTGTTTTTGGCAGGAAAATGAAACAATACCAGTGAAAAGGAAAGTAGGTTATTTAAATGGCTTTAAATTTCATAATTTTGATCCTACATAAACATCTTTACACATTCCTGATATCTTACACAAAGAGTTTTTGTACTGTTTGCACATGAAGTGGTTTCTTTGACCTGAATTAAAAATTTTAAAAAATCTTGATTTCCAGAGACAGTGTTACCTTATTTTCATAAGCGGGTGTGTGGTGTAGGTGAACCAAGGGGTCTCTGTTTGGGAGATAACTCCAGAGTCTTCTGGGTGCAGTTGCCTGATGTTGCTGTGTCTCTATGACTCTCCCACAGGCCTCCATCTGCCGGAGCAGCCAGCCCCTGTCTGGCTTTAGTGCACGGTGCCTGGAGGATGAGCAGATGCTCCAGGCCATCAGGAAAGCCAATCCAGGAAGCGACTTCATTTACGTTGTGGACACTCGGCCTAAAGTAAGTGGCACCATTCCAATGCCTCTATGCGGCTCTGCGGTGGGCAGCCAGAGTCCAGGCAGAGCTGACAGTCCACCACTGCTGGGTCTGCCCAGGGGCTGTTCCTCTTTGCATGGTCAGTACTCGGGCGCCCTGCTGGGCTGCTTTCTGAGGGCCTAAGCTCCTGAAGGGCTGAGTGTGTCAAGCACATTTTCTGTTTCCCCTGCTCCTAGCTTTGTGAGCACATTAAATGAGGCTGGCTTAGTTTTAGAAATTGCCCTCCTAAATACACCCAGGGACCATTTGATTTTTTTTCTAAAACACCTCTTTCTGTTCTGACAATATGAAGTGTACTGTGGAGCTCCAGCAGTTCAATTTTTGTGAGGCATTCAGATACACGCTTTCAAATTCTACTTGTGATGATCTATACCAATAATTTGGAAAGAGCTACAAAATATAATGTTAAGTTTAAAAAAGTCACAAAATAATATGTATACTATTATATTTATGTAAAAAAACCTGTACATATGTAAAAGTATATAGAGTAAGATCTGGAAGGATAAACAGCAAGCTATTAAAATTCCATGGAGAAAGGAGGCTTTGGGGAGGTACAGAACTTTTTACTTGTCTGTTTTCTATGTGTTAATCTTCTAGTTTGATGAAACTTCTAGTAGGAAATAACAGAGCAAGGGGCAGGCCAAGGTGATCTTTCACTTCCCTCCCATTCAGCTTCACTTTTTTAAAAGCACAGAACTAAGTACAGTACAGGTTTCCAGTTAAGCTCCTTAGACCCAGTTTTTTCAAAATCAGTCAAAAAACAGAGTCCCCAGAGGGATATGCCAGTGAAAACAAAGAAACGAATCACCTCTAAGTACAGTGAATATATTGCATGGGGTGAGATGACAGAATGAAATGTCCTTTATTCGATATATTTCCCATTGTACTTTCTAACCAATAATGAAATACATCTGGGCCTATGACTGATGAGAGTGAAAATATACATGCAGCTCTTTCTCTCCATATGGGTATGGAAAGGAAAGGAGTCTA
The DNA here is from genome assembly GCF_045843805.1 of Urocitellus parryii. NCBI lineage: Eukaryota > Metazoa > Chordata > Mammalia > Rodentia > Sciuridae > Urocitellus > Urocitellus parryii. The sequence goes on along the minus strand of NC_135544.1, from coordinate 23,552,790 downwards.
GCACGTACCATTAAACAAGAGTAGGATATAATCCCACTGGGAAATAAAAAAAAAACTGAGGGGGGAAGTGTATATCAAAACCTGTAGTTGGTAAGAGGTAAATGTTAAGATTTTTTTACTTTTTAAATTACTGTTGGGAAAAAAAAATACTGTCAGAGTTCTTTTCATCATAAAAAGGCTTTAAGAGCATAAGGACCTTCAATGTTATAGAATTACAATATGACCAGTAATTCCATTCCTAGATATATACCTAAGAGAAACAAAAACATGTCCACATAAAACCAGTATTTGAATGTTTATTCATTATTAATAAGAGCCTAAAAAATGGAAATAAATATTCACTAAAATATAAATTCACTGAGAATGGATTTATAAAATGTGGTATATCCATTCAGTGGAATATTATTCAGCTATAAAAGGGGTGAAGTACTGATACACTGCAATATGATGAACCTTGAAAATGCTATGTTAAGTGAAAGAAGTTTATGCCAAAGGACACCCAACTGGGAGATTCCTTTTATATAAAATGTCCCAGGCAGATTCATAGTGATAGAAAATAAACTGATTATTGCTTTGGCTGGGGGGATGGGAGGAAATGGTGTGTGAGGGGGGCAACTGCTAATGTGTAGAAGATTGTTCTTTGAGGTGATGGAAATGTTCTAAAATTAGATTATGGTGATGGTTGCACAACTATGTGACTATACCAAACACCATTGAGTTGCACTTTCAATGGGTGAATTGAATGGCATGTGAATTATATGTCAGTGAAGTTGTTAAGAAATGAACATAAAGGGGCTGGGTATAGCTCAGTGGAGAATACTTGCTTAGTACCCACAAAGCCCTGGGTTCAATCCCTAGTACCAGCTGGCGGTGGTGGGGAACACAGAAAATAAAAAGAGCATCAAAAAAAGAACAGAAAAGTAGGACCCACAGCTTCAGTCACTCAAAGAATACATTATTAAAAATGGGTATTTATAGATAGTCTGTACTCAGTGGCAATTTGAGAAAAAAAATGAGAATGGGATGCAATCTTTTTATGGATACTCAGACCTTGGTAATTTTCACTGCTTCTCTGAGCCTCATTTTAAAAAATACTGTGATTCATTTCCTCCGTCACTTAATGTAATGTTTTCCTCATGTAATGTCAGTGTTCTCCTCAGGCCCTTGGCCTCAGAACAGTCCATTCTGTTTCTGATCAGAGTGTGCTATGGAATAGCCTTGTGGAGTAGTAAGGGTGGAGTTGTTCTCAGATGCCAGATCAGCAAGTCAATCGGGGAAACCAGCCATGAAACATGCTGCGGCCAGGTCCTAGTCACATTCTAGTAGATTACACATCCAGATCCCTTCCTTTTAGATACACTCTCAAAGCACAACACATAGGCAAAAGTTTCAAACTAGAAACAAAAATAGCTTTTCAGCTTAACGCTTTTCACTTGATAGTTGCCAGAAAAATCTCTGACTTGTACTGTTCTCCTTCAGTTTGTGACCTTCTCTCTGACTCACGCTTTAACCCCTTCCTGCAAATGCTGACTGCCTTCCCTAAGTAAAGTGGAGGTCTTCTGGATTTCCTAGTAGTTACAGAGGATGAATGAATGAATGCCTGCTTCTTCGACACACATACTGAAGAAAAGACCAGGGCTTTAACTGAGTTGAGACTGGAAAGCCCTTTTCCTATCCTGTTTTCCCATCTTCAAATAAAGGCAGACAGATTCACCTGCTAATTTAAGAGCCAGTGATCCAAGTTTGCACTGTGTTATGTAAGCCTTCCCTAGAATGTAGCAGCTGTAGGGCCGGGCATATTCCAGATTTAAAACAAATTAATCCAAAGGATTTGATTCGAAGGGTATATTTAGCACTTAGTGTGTTTACTCTAAGAGATAAGTGGTTCAACACTGATCCATTAAAGAAAATTGGTGGCCCTCTTCTCGTATTTATCCCTGCACACACACTTCACATGATTTTTAAACTGTTTGCTTCGTGCTTTCATTATTTTAGAGATCGTGTATGTTGATTTTTGTTCCAGAGTGTGTTAGGCTCCCTTGGTAGCCGGGAGACTGAGCTCATGTTAGTCATAGAAGGTGTGGACAGTGGCAAACCTGGTACTTCCTAAAGTTGCTTACAGGTTTGATTAAAAAGAGAAAGGCTTTGGAGGCAGCCTGAAGGAGTCAGGTCCTTTGGGCAAGGCTAGCCCCATAGGACAGCCTCCAGAGCAGCTTGTTCAGGTGAAAGCCTTCTAAACTGCTTATTGACAATACAATCATGGGAGGCAAAGGTAGTGAAGTCCTCAAGCACATATTGAATATCTCCTCAAAAATTATGTCCTCGAGGTCACATATTACCGCTAGAGTCTGGTGCATGAGGAAAATTTGCAAAGGCGTTGATGCGGTATTTGCTGGATTGTAAAATGAGGGATAACTCATTATATCTCAACCTTGTTCATACCCTTCTCATGTTCTGGATTTTGCTGAGCTTTTAAAAACTGCCAGGTGCTTTCGCATTTAACAAAAGAACCCTGCAAATGAGGAGATTTTTCATTTCGTAGGTAAGGGTGTAGGTCCAGATTTACTTAAGGTCACACAAAATTCAGATTGAAATCCGGGCCTGTCTGTTCATGGTGGTTTGTGGGTTTTTTGTTTTGTTTTGTTTCGCTGTGTGTGTGTGTGTGTGTGTGTGTGTATACGAAATCTTTCCTGGGGGAACCTCATCCCCATGTTAGGGTTCCGGAGGATTGTTACTTCTGAGCACACACCAAGTGAAGCTGCAGACTCAGACCTGAAGAACTAACCATTAGTTCATCCAAAGTCAGGCCAAGGCCAGAGAAGCAAAAAGGTTTCTGAGCTGTACTTTGAACACCAGCCCCTGTGGAGGAAGTGCTGAGCCAGGCACTGGCTTTAGTTGGTGCTCGGCCTTTTGTCCTTGCTGCACCTCCAGAGGCTGTTTTGTGGGTGTAGCTTCCAATTTCACCTTCTCAACGATTTCCTATGGCGTGACATGATGCCACGTGGGATGTTTTTCTTTTTCTCTGGAGTTGGTGATTAGGTGGCATTATCTACTCACTGGATCTGGGAAATTCAGTTGTAAAGATTAGGATTGCCAGAAAGAGGAGAATCTAGGATCTCATTTCGTAATCAGACGTACATCGTGTTCGCGGAGGGCCATCCTGGCAGCAAGCAGAGGAAGAGAGAATGGGAGGGAGACAGGGTGTGGGAGCAGTGGAGCAGTTCACATTCCTGCTCTCTGTTAGGGCAGATTTCCTGTGAGTTGAGCTGGACATGAATTATCTTACTAGAACCTTCCTCAGAGAGCTTGCCTGCTGGGGGTCTCTAGCTGTATGTGACTGTGGGGTACCTTCTGGCAAGGGAGGCTGAGGGAACAGGCTCACACCAAAGTGGATTTCCATGTCAGTGACATGTGAACTTCCTCTTCCAAGATATGCCCTAGCAGATTCACAGAGACGGTCATTTAGTGTGATCCAGGAAACAGAGACAGAATCACAACCTTGCCTAGCTTTGCAAAGAGCTGTTCACCACCGCTGCCCGACACTACACAGAACTGAGATGAGAGAGAGGAGGGAGGGTGTCCCAAAGCAAAGCCCTCACTGGTCCACACAGCCCAGAATGGGGGAGGGAGATTATTTGCATTATACCTGGGTTCCTATCTGAATATGTCCCTCAAGCTGTTATCTACTTACAAAGTAGGAAAGGAGGAATTTTGACCAGCTCAGTTGGAGACAGTAGTTGTAAGACATAAAATCTTCTCATAATTTCACATTGTGCCGCAAGTTAAGGTTCTTCACCGAACCAGTTATGGATGGAGGAAGGGAAAAGGACCATCACCGGACAAACACCAGGGCATGGCCCAGTCATCCTCCTATGAGATCAGCGTTTGTTGTCGTTCCCCAACTATGCCAGATGAGGACCCGTTGTTACTTAGGCATAAAATGTAACTGCTGAAATCTTACACTCCAAGCCTAAGATAGTGACCAGCCTGCCCTTTAACTTGAGATCAAGATGAACTCTTGTGTTTTCAGAGGTTTGTTAGATTGAGAGTTGGGGGTGAATCTGACGCTGTTTCTTTACAGTCTTGGTGTACTCTTACTTCATTCTGTTATTCAGTTACTTATCCAGTTAATCAGTCAGTCAATCAATCTTCATGAAGTTCCCGTTCTGTGTAGTAGGGGTATGGCCCTAAATGAGGTGCAGGGATATGACCATCAGTGAGCCTGACAGGTCTCCATGGGGCTTATGTTCTCTACCCCTCCTCTCATTCACCACTGAATGTTTCGGTGCCTGCCTGCTCCACTCTCTTCTCATTCTGGTGGATATTCTCTGTTGTGGACACTAAATAAATCTCATTTTTTTTTCTATTTAAGCACGCTAAGAAATTCCTCAGTCATCCTCTGCTATCTCAGTTAAAAATTTAAATTTCTTAAATGAGTCTATTTGCAGAGGACCCTAAATGCTTTTGAGCTTCTTCTCTTGCTTCTGCTGCCATAGATGAACTTCTGCTCCACTCGGAATGGATGGCTCACTGATACTGACCTGCCCCTGTCCCTGTCCCTCTCCTCCTCTTGCTTCATCTTGAGGGTCCTCCTCTGTGCTTGAAGTCCAGCCTGAGCTTCCACTCTCATGAAACAGTAGCCCACACCCGGTTGCTCTAGACTCCAACTCCTGCCATGTCGCTGTCTCTGCCTTTCACTTGGGGGATTGTCTGTTATCTTTTGGTACTCTGTGCTCTCCTTTCCATCGCAATTGTAAGCTCGGGACAGCAGAAGTAGATTCTTGTGCATCTTATCATTGTACTCAGTGCCTGGCACACAGTTCATTGAGAAACACCCAAGTTTCTTTTGTATGATTTATGAGCTTCTCTGCACCCTTTATACTGTTATCATCAAACAGCATATTTTCCATATACATATATATAAATACTAGGGTAACTTTTTGAATATTTTCAAATTGTAAAACTGTGTTTCCTGCTTTGGGGTTTCAGCTTTTGTCACATTATGGTTATAGATCCTGTAAAGTAGGTGAAACTCCGGACAAAAGTTATACTTGGGATGGTAGATTAAATATTGCCACCTTCTGTTCATTATGTGAAATACACACTTGCTCCCAAGATTTCCCTGTGTTTGCTCCTTTGTTTTTAAGGAAGACTACCAATCAATTCTCCCACCATCTATAACTGATGGTTTAAAAACATGGAAGGGCTGGGGTTGTGGCTCAGAGGTAGAGCGCTCACCTTGAACATGTGAGACCTTGGATTCGATCCTCAGCACCACATAAAAAAATAAATAAGTGACATAAAAGTATTGTGTCCAACTATAACTAAAAAATAAATATTAAAAAATGTGAACATGGAATCAATTATAGATTAAAATAATAGCAATAGTATTTTATTTCACTTTTTTGAAAGAGTGTCTCTGTGGTATGTATTGAGCAGGCTTAACTTGAGTTATTCAAGAAACAGGATAAACACAAGGTTCATGTAACATAAGGATACTTGCAAGTATCTTATTAATTTGTTCTGTTTTATGAAGCTTGTTGTAAGGGATAAACAAGCAGCTCTGAAAAATGCTTATATAAAGCAGTGACATTTTATAATGCATAGTTTTAGAAGAACAGTGCCTATAAGTATTTTTTTAAATCCCTTAAAATATTTAAAATTAAAAAAAATAAACATAAGTTGTCTTTCAGATACATGATTAAGGTGTTTCCTTGATTAAGCCTAAAGCCTGTTTTATTAGGGGAAAGGTGACTCTTTTTTAGACAGGGAACAGTGCCCCGAGGTACTGACATTCCCCCAATGAACTGATGCCACATGAACTGAATCATGGAGCCAGGCTGCTATTGAGATGGGAGTCCCTGGGTCTGGCATGGTAGCACATACCTGTAATTCCAGAGGCTCAGGAGGCTGAGGCAGGAGGATCATGAGTTCAAAGCAGCCTTAGCAACTTGTTGAGGCTCTAAGCAACTTAGAAAGACCCTATCTCTAAATAAAATATAAAATGGGCTGGAGGTGCGGCCCAGTGGTTAAGCACCCCTGGGTTCAATCCCCATACCAAAAAAAAAAAAAAAGGAAATGGGAGCCTGAGAGCCTCTATGGCAGTGGCTTACCCTCTGCCGTTTTATTTTTAACCTTTGATACATTTATATTTGTTATTTAAATTACAAAGTTAATGTATGTTCTTTGTAACAGTGAAGGAATACAGGAGTATCTAAGGTTTATAAATGGTGTTTCTCTGCCACTTGCCACCCTCTGTCTTTGTGCTATAATGGTTGTGGATCAGCATATTCTTCCATATATTTTATTTTGCTTAATAAATATGCATAAACATAAATGCATATCTGTAAATTTGCTTTTATTAGAAGCGGATAATTATATGAATTACACCCTCTCACACACACTTACACATATATATATACACAAATATGTATCCTTCTTGACACTTGGTAGTAGTCTAGGGTAAAAATAAACTGTAATTTATCCAGTCATTGCCCTATTGAGGAATTAATGGGTTTTAAGTCTTTCACTATTATAAAAATATTATAATAAACATTCTTGAACGTTGTCATTTTGTGCTGGTACTTTTGAAATTTTGTCAGATTATCAGAAGTAGGAGATCTGGGTCAAAGAATATATGTGTTTTTAATTTACTTTTTTGAAAGTATTGCTTTGCATCATGCTCTTAAAAGTGACCATTTTTTTCTGATAGTGTGATCCTGGCATAGGTTCTTTCCTTGGACTATCCCTGCTGCCCTTTGTGGGGTAAGCAGAAGAGTCAGTGAAAATGTTTCTGAAGATGTCACAGCCTGCTTAGGCCAACAGCAACAGTGGGGTATTAGCAGACGCATGTCCATCTAGAAATGGATGCATTTCCCAGGACAAGGCAGGACTTGTCCCCTTCTTCATTTTACTACATAGAGCTCAGGCAGAGAGATTTTTGGACTTAATAAATTTCTTCAGAATCCATTATCAGTTTGAACTAAGAAACCTCTAACTTCTCATGTGCAAAATTATGATAATGAAAGTGACAAAGGGGAGAAAAGCCCATTTATTAGGTGTCTGGATTTAAATAGTGGCTGGCAAGTGTCTGCATTCCTCTTTTCATTTTATTCAGTGATTCCTGCTCAAGGTTTAGTTGGGTATCTAGGGGATCCTTGTTGGCAGATTAGAATGAATGTGACATTTGATAGCATATTTATTGCAGTATCATATTGGAAGGTACCATAATGAAACTTATAGAGCATTATGTTAACAGCTGTATCTGCTGATATTCTGCCAATCTGCAGGTTGTAAGATACGTTATTAAATCGGAACAACTTGGCTCCATCACAGAATTCCACATTCACTTTGGCACCTCTGACAGGAAACTGCAAGAGGCATCTCCAGGAGGGTTTATCTATAGAATGCTTCCCAGCTAAGAAAATGTTGTGCATGCCAACAAATTCATGCTGTTGAAATAAAAGCTCAGTGTGAGTCCCTGGAACTACATAGCTCAGTAGAGTGTCCCAGTGATTTATATCATATTATGTTTCTGCACATGATTTTAAATGTTTTTATGAATATCTGTAAAATGTTTTGGTTGTTTCGTGGCCTGAATATAATTGATAACTATTCTGTTTTGCTGACCACTGCAGCTTAATGCAATGGCAAATCGTGCTGCAGGGAAAGGCTATGAGAATGAAGACAATTATTCCAATATCAAGTTTCAGTTTATCGGGATAGAGAACATCCATGTCATGAGGAACAGTCTGCAGAAAATGCTGGAAGGTAATCCATTTCCCTATGCACAGCATTTAAAAAAAAAATAGAGCTAAATATCTTGATTCCAGAATGAAATTAGATAGTCTTTTGATTTTAAACTTTTTCCCCCCAATGATGCTGTTTACATAGGTGTCATAAGCTTGGAAAAGTATCATGTTGCTGTGATTCTTGAAATATTCAATAGTCTCTTTTTTCCTTTAATTATTACTGTGAAGTGGTTTTGTCACTTGATTAGCAGTCAGGGATACTTCAGTGGCACTCAACATCTAAGATAAAAGTGCACAGGGATTTTTTTTTCTTCCCCACATTAGTCAGACCCACATTCAAGGACCTTTAGAGAGAAAATGATGCTACATTTAAATCAATTCTTTAATCGCTGTTTTTGTGTGGAAATCAGGTTAATAAATTGTATCTCCAACTTGCTGAGTGGCCTTTAGAAGGGCGGGTATTGGAAGTCCTTGAACTCATTTCTGAATGGCAGCAACTGCTGCAATACACACACATATACCACCCCCCAACACTAGCACATGTAGCAACAAGCACATAAAACTTGCATACACACTCTGCATGCTTTTGTGGAGAGGAAATGAAATAGATGACGCATAAAACAGTTATTCATACAGCCATAACTGATCAGCAGAAAATGTGCATTTCAAGCAAAACTGGATCCTGTCTTATGCCCCTTGTGATCATAAAGACCCACGGAAGAATCTATTGCCATTGTCCACCATTTCTGACACCAGAACCAACTAAGAAGAGGAAAAGGAGGATTCAAAAGCCATGGCTTTTGCCTTGCCTCTAAATGCTATGTGTGTCCTTCCGGTGAGCAGCAGCTGAGTGCCAGGAAAGTGGGCTCTCGCAGTAGGAAATGTGGAGTCTGGGGTGTAGATGGATAAAGAAGGTACTGATTTTTTTTTTTCTAGAAATGCACACTTGCTGTCAGTTACTTATGTAGTTCTCCATATAATTAGTTGTGAGGCTGGGGGATCTTGAGCATCTCAGACAGACCTAATGTCCATTCTCTTTTCTGGCCTGTCTAGTTTATATCAGTAATTATGAAACTTTGAGCACATCAGTTAATTTAGCTGGGTCTCTGTTACTTGCTGTAAAATGGGGGGATTGGGTTAGTAATTTCTGTGGGCCTTTATTATTGCAACAGTTTGATGCTGTGATTACAAACACTTTAAAATTGAGAATTTGAGGTCTGGGGGTATAACTCAGTGGTAGGACACTTGCCTAGTGTGTGCAAAGCCCTGGGTTCCATCCATGGCACTAGAAAGAAAATTTGGACATTTGAATGTTTAGAAGTAATCCTTCCCTTCAACTGGAAAAAAAAAAGGAAAGAAAAATCACAGTCCTAGAATTATCTCCATCTGGTTCTTCACATAATCTGCAGTCTCTTAGGTCACAGTGGCAATACTCTGGATATGATTATTTGAGCTTCTTACACTTCTAGAGATTTTAATGAGAAGTCTGGCTGTCTTTGATGTAAGCTTTTTACCCCTTGAAAAATTGAGCTAGCTTGATACAGTTATAGAAGGGGCAATCTTTATAGGAACTTCAGTATGAAGAACACTCATCATTGTTAGACTCATAAAAACCCTTTATGTTGATAAGTTTTACGTTTTTCATTTAGTACTTTCTAAATTGGCTTTTGAGAACATCTTCTACGCAAAAAGTTGCGCACAGAAATGCTTATAACATATAAAATTGACTTCAATTTTAAAATTGGCATTTATTTGTTTCTCAGTGCTTATTCTTCTGGTCTGTTTTCTAAAGGACAAGCAAACTGACCACATTCTGGAGGCAGCTCTCCTTTTCATAAGGGCTCATGGTATTTGTACATAACTTTTCCAGCTACGTGCAGTGCTGTAAGCAAGGACAACTTTCTGGATGCCATTCAGGGGACTTGACCAATGTTTGACTATCTGTTTTTACTGGGTAAATTATAAACCACTTGTGGAGGCTCAGCTGGTGATGAAGTGATGCAATCAGAGCCACCTGAGGAAGAGGAGGTTTCTTCTTCAAACAGCTGTCCTTGGCATGAAAGAGACGGGATGGTTTACACTGATGCGCCTGGTCCACAGGAAGAATGCATTTCACTCATGATGTTTACTTATTTTCTTCAATTTTGTCAAACCTGTTGTGGATATTCTCAGAGTAGATTCTGGACAATAGAAAAGTAAAATCATTTGCATTCTGGCTGCAAACAGCTCTGTTTGTAAGAGCTGTGAGATATTTCATCAGGAACAGAAATCTAGGACCAAGTTCACGTCCCGTATAGGTGGTTTACAATAGAGGTGATTTAACTTAGAATTATAAGTTCTAAACTAAACGACTTTTGTGGTATTCCCACCCACTAAGGAGATACAATGATGCCTTTCATAGCAATTTGTAACTTATTGAATGTTTTTCATAGTAGTTTCTCTTTCCATCACATATAGGATGGTTTTCCTCTCCAGTGATAGAAGGACATCTGGTATTGTCTTTGGTATGGAAACAGTGAGGATACTGTTATCATCAGAGGTGGAGTTTTCCCTCTGAGGAATCCTCAGTGTTGGGGAGGGAAACAGGGAGAGGGGCACAGAGAGGTGTGCACAGAACTGCTTTCACATCTCTACTTGGTGAGGTGGTGCCGCACTGTGACGGCTCTTCCTGTCCTCTACCTTCAGGGTAGGTGGGTGCTTATGGGAAAGGTATGGCAAGGACATTGTCCACCTTTTTCAATCAACATGACATCTTTTGGATGCAACCTAGAAAATTTCACTATCTCCTCATTAGTAGTTTTGGGCCTACATTCCACACAAATCTGAGATTGATATTGCTGTTGTGTAGCTCTTCGCAGCTGACCACTTATTTGTTGATTTATTTATTTAACTAAAAATTGAGCAACTTCTATGAACCAGGCTTCATAAATATTTTTACTTAGGTAATAATTGTATTTGATTTTCACAACAATAGTGTATAGTGCATATTATCTGTACTTTATAGATGAAGACAGTCTCTTAGAAAGGTTAAACAGCATAAGATAATTTTTAAGAGGAAGCAGTAAGTTGAAACAAATAGTCATGTAAAAAGTGTATGTAAATTTGCTCTAGAAACAAAAGAAATGTTCTTTAGTTATTAGAGCAAAGTACCACTTTTTTTACCTTTTTAAAAAATTTAAAGTATCTAGTACTAAAAAGAATGTGATGAAATTAGCACTTTACTTCTGGAATCATTTAAAAGTTGGCTTAGAGAGACATGTTTTCTTTAGAGATGTATAATTTTTTTTTCCCTGATTGCCTCCTTTTAGGGACTAATCCAAAATAGAGTTTAAAAAAGTAAACACATAGACATGCAAGTATTGACAGTAGAGTTTTATTTATAATAGTAGTATAGTGGAAGCAACAGCAGTTGACTGCTTAAATAATTTTGCTCTACCTTCTTGATAGAAGATTTGGCATCTGTTAAAAATAATAAATATGAATAATATGTGTACTAATACAGGAGAATGGGTATAACGTAAGTTAAAAATCTAGGCTCTGGATTTTATATGTACTTCTGTTCACTACAGTAAGTCATATGTATGAAGTAAGACTAGGAGAATTTCCAGAATATCACTGGGTTAGCACAGGAGGATGAAGGGTGATATTTTCTATCCTCTCATTTATAGAATATTTGCTCTGTTTTTTTTTTAATGATACACATTAGTTATCTCACAGATTCTGTGGGTTAGGACCCTAAACATGTGTCATGTGTAAGTGGGAACCTGGAGACCCCCTTCTCGGGGCTGGAGGAGGCTGCAGTCAGCATCAGCTGGGCTCTGTTCTCCTCAGGAGGCTCGGATGGGGGAAGGAGCTGCTTCTGAGCTCATTCATGCTCTTGGCAGAATCAGCTGAAGGTCCCACATTTTATTGGCTGGAGTCCACTCCCAGGTCTGGAGGCTGCCACAGCTCTGCCACATAGACTTCTACATAAGCTGGTCACACATGACAGTTTGCTTCTTCAAGGCCTGTAGCAGTGCCTCTCCTGGTCTATTTCAGTTGGAATTAAGACATTTAAAAAAAAAAATCCTTCCCATTATTACATAACAAAGCAGGATTTGAACCTTGTACCTTCTGTCATGTTACAGTGATCCTTGTTTTGTGGTTCTGATATTAGATAGGCTCACAGAAAACCACCACACACAGTAATGATGACAAAACATTTTTCAAAAGATTACTGTGTACTCAACACCAAAATTTTAAAAGTTTACTCAGTGAGCCTTGGTGAGATCATGTGATGGCTGCTCTTATTCTCTTTTATAGATGAGGAAATTGAGGCACAAAGGCTAAGTACCAGTGTCAGCTCACAATAATAAGTGATAGAACTGAGATTATTACCTCATTAGTGTGAGTTCAATCACCACACTCTTAACCACTCAGCTTTACTGCCTCCCTGGGGAGTAGGAGAGGCCTAAGTATGAAAAGACCTAGGTTTAGGTTCTTGCTTTAGACCTCAAGTAAGACTAATACTTCTCATTTCCTGTATGTGTAAAGCAACAGCAGTAATATGTTTTCTCTATTTAATTCAGACTTATTAAAAGGATTCCTTGCAAACTACCAACTGCTTTTCAATATGAGGAGCAAATGCTTTCTCTTGGAAAGCAATACGTATTTAAAAATAAGTACTGGTGGGCTGGGGTAGTAGCTCAGTGGTAGAGCGCTTGCCTAGCACATGTTTAGGCATTGGGTTTGATCCTCAGCATCACATAAAAGTAAATAAATAAAATAGAGGTATTGTAGTCATCATGCCCAGTGTCAGTTGGGCATTTTGGGCTAAAAAATATTTTAAAAATAAAAATAAATATAAGCACTGGAAGGCTGGGGAAAAAAGCTCAGTTAGTAGAGTGTGTCCCTTGTATGCACAAGGCCTTGGGTTCACTCTCCAGCACCACAGGAGAAAAAAAAAAAAAGAATTAAAAATAAGCATTGGATAAAATGGATAGGTTGATGATGAATTCAGTCAGGCAATTATTTGATAGGTCCTTTCCTTTCTAAATTTTCATAATTTTTCTATTCAAAATACAGCACGATTTTCAGAGTCATGTAGGTGCTTGCCTCACAGTGTGGTCTGTATCCATTCAGTGCAAGTTCATAAAAAATGATTTTTAATAAACATGTCAGGCCTGTGGGCATTGTCTAAGAAAGTTATTTTATAGAGTTACAGATGTTAGCCTGACAACAGACCAGATGGAAGTGGGCCCAGAGCATGTGCAACAAAGGCCCAGTGTCATTTGGGCATTTGGGCCATACTGCAATGAGGTGCTATTTGAAAGGGGGCCAGGCTGATTCCATGTAAAATATTGAAGTCTTTTATAGGAGGCCCCAAAATGTAACCTCCCCCTTTATTTTGGTAATATTTTCTGAAATTGTGTGTATTAACAGTGGAGAATGTTTTTTGGCAAAATCAGGTGTCTCTAGAGATCATATAATAATCTGTTCTTCTTTGTGAAGTTTCTTAGACTTTACTCATCAGAATCTATATTAGGTGTAGAAAGAATGGTTAAAGGGGCAGAGAGCTTAAAGTATACCATGAGAGGAACCCTCTTGGTGGGTATTTCTTGGAGTACATCATAGGAGGCACCATGTTGGTAGGTATTACTTGGAGTTTATCAAAGGATGCCCATCTTGGTGGGTATTATTCAGAGTTTTTCATGGGAATATACCATCTTGGGGATATTACCTGGAGTATATCATGAGAGGCCCATCTTGGTGGGTATAATGGTCATATAATTGATTCCTGCGCTGGTCTTTCTGCCAGGTTGCCTTGGGGCCATGGTCTACACGGGAACAGTCCTTAACACACAGCTCCAAGGTTTCCATGAAATATTTCTCTCTGCTCAGAGAACTGCTCCATAGGTTCAAAAGTCTTTTTTTTTTTTATACTTTCTTCCTTACTTATGTCTTTATTAGTGATGGCTAACTCAGCCTTGATGAAATGGAAGATTTCTACCCTTCATAGATATTTCAAATTTAAGTTTTTCAGTTTAAATTAAGTATTTCCTATTACATTGTCTATAAATTTATGTTTGGAAGTTTTACTAGATATGAATTAATAAAGTCTATAAAGTTTCTTTTTTAGTTCTCCATGATATTTTGCCATTATTAATTCTTTGATTACTAAGCTATTAGATGGGACAACCAATAATGTCCTGAAAATCTGGGTATTTCTCATCAGAATTTAGCACCATGGCTTCGTTTCTACATGAAAAACCCTAGTCTCCTTGAAGTAGAACTAGAAGACTTCACATAGAAATAGTAGTTGTCAGGCTTTGTAATGAGTCCTCTACTGGGCCAATAGATCTATCTAGTCAGGATTTACTTGTTATTATTGCATGATCATTTGGAGAAAAGAAATGGATCAAGAATGTGTACTTGGCTTCGGTGTGCTATTGGATGAGGATTTAGAATTTGGCTGCAGGAGCCCTGAATGTTACCAATCGAGAGAGTAAGCTCAGTGTCCTAAGTGCTGATGCATAGGGGACAAACATGCTCTTTGTGGATATATGTGCTATGAATCATCCATGGATGATTTAGTAAATTTCCTTAAGCAACTCTTTCCAATCTGAAAATTGGGAGTAAATAAACCCTGTATGGTAGATAATATATAAAGAGCTTCAGGCCTAATTTCTGATTATAGTAAGTACTTAATAAAAATGAGCTACCACATTTATCTCAGACATTCATCATTCATTAAACAGTAATTGAGGTGGTCAATATGCTGGGCGTTGGATAGACAAATGCTTTATTCCTTAATACACAAAGAAGTAGCCATTTTGATAAAAGACAAAAAATCATGATAGGAAGGAAAGATCATGCTTGCTTTAGTAGTGATCTCAGCATGGACTATCCTGAGTAAGTCATGGCTGGATGTTGTAACTGGATGTCAAAGCTAAAGACTTCATTTCCAGGAAACATTATCAAAGGAGAGGACAAGAGCAACCAAAATGATTTAATGAGAGAATAGAGGCTATGTTTTTAAAGTCCACATTATGCTTTCTTTTGAGATTCATGGAGACAATTCAAAGATTAATGTAAAATTTCCCACCCTCAGAATTATTGTTCTTTATCTTGTTAATCATGATTGCAAGTTTTTGGGTAACTAGAACATTTACAAAAGGAGTGCTTATAGAAGAAAGTGGCTAATTTTAGTGGCAAGATGAACTGTTTTTCCATGAAGCTGCAATTTGGGGTTGGCTGTTCAATATTTGCTTGCCAGTGACAACAGGGTCTCAAGTTTGATGAAAGTGTTGGTCCTGGGAGCTTTTTCAGCTGGAATGAGTCCCACCTCCCACATCCTCTGCTGCTTTTCTCACCACTTCAGTATTTGCTGCCAGCATCTTCATCTTACATGATTCTTAGCCTCCTCTCCAGGGCCTCCTACTAAAATATGATATCCATCCCAGGCTTCCAAGCCTCTCAACACCCCTGTCTCCTCCCAGTCTAAACTCCTGTTTCCACTTTCTTTTAAGTTTCCTATTTAGATTTATTGTCCTTAAGTCCTGACTTCTATTTAGTTCCTGTTCCTGGCTCAGTTTGTGTATTGAGCTTTTAATTGTTTTCTTTTTCTAGTGAAAATAATACATAATGTGGTGTGCAGGAAACTAGATATCTGTTATAATATACTTGCTGTGCCTGTTGCATCTGAGGCCTTTCCTCCTCCGCCAATTGAGACAATTGCATCTACCATGTGGACTCAGTGAAGGGAAAGCCTGTGCGCCTTTTCTTACATGTGGTAGAAGTACTGTAAATGGCCACACATATTTTTTATTTGCTGCAAAATTTTATGTATACCAGCAGTAAATATTCATGTCTTACTGTTCTTAACATCCATTAACCCTAAGGTAGTACAGGTTGCCACCTTATACTGTAAATTTGTCTTTAGATACAAAGTTCACACATGGAGCAAATAAATGCTAACAGCATTCCTCGTGTGAACCTGCTGTTTCATTTTCTTTATGCTAGTAGGAATTAGTATTCATATTTGTTTATGTGTGTAAGCACACACATGTTTATTAGATGCACATGCACACACATAGGCATGTTTACTATTGTCCATGCTAATTCAAGCAATGCTAACATAGGTGCACAGAATTTAGGCTTGATTGCACCTCCTAGGCATTTTATACTATCGTCACAGTCTTTCTAATACAAAACTGTATGAAAATGACTTTCATGGCATTATTAATTATATAGAAATTCCAGAAAATATCATATCAACAAAGTTAGAAATATTTTGAAGAATAAGCTTTAACCTTGTCATTATCCTATGGAGAAGCTTGTACACAGATCTTTCTAGTTGATGCAAATTCTCTATAAAGAGGGTCTGTGTTGGGTGACTTGGGTAGGGAGGAATGTGCTGCTGGCATTAATAAGTTGAATACAATTCACTGCAGAGCTCAGAAGTTTATCCTGTGTTGCCATGGTGGTCTCTAAGTAAAAGAAGGAGACTACAAAGCAGGCTTGACTAAACATTTCTACATCGCAGGCCATAATTAAGTTCTCTTCTAATGGTTTCTCTTACTAGGATATTCACTGAAGGGAGATTGTTATCATTTTGCCAGTTCTTTGAAGACTATCTCCTTGGTCTTGACTTCTTGACTACAAAATGGGAAAGAGATAAATCAAAGATCAGCAGAACTCAGCCATATGTCAGGGTAGTACATATGGTGGGGGGGGGCATGCACATGTCTACTTTAGGTCTTAGGGTACAGGAGAGACCACTCCCATTGGGGTTCAAATGGAGCCTTTCTTTATGTCCTCACTGACATTACCCAGCAGCTATAATAGGAAGAAATGAGATTGGTGTAAGTAACACCCAAGTAAGACCAGACAAGGCTGTATTTCCTTCAAGTAAATTTCACATTTCTCAGGTTCTAAAATTATACATCTTTTTCCATTATGGTTTATATATATTTATGGGATATAGTTACCCTGTTATATAAAACAAATATCACTAGACCTGCCATTAAACTCCCGGCTAGTAAGTACAGTTCTCTGTAATTTGTGGCATATGCCTCTGATGTCAGCTGAAATGAACTTTGTTCAGCAAAATGGTTTGTAAATATTGGTTTGAGTTTGGCAACAAGAGTGAACAAATCAGTATTTCTGCCTTATCCTGAGTTTATTCAAACAAACCCAATAGTTTTATATTTAAAAACTCAGGCACTAATCGTTTCAGTCTCAAGTGTACCCCCATCTGTCAGGTGTGTTAATCATCTGCAGAGCTGTTTGCCTTGAACACTGCCACTGACCATTAGGGGAAGACACCATCTCACTTGTCATCTGGCCTGAAAACCTGGTGGGTTATTTTACAAGCGTGTGCAATTTGAGTGTTCCTGAAAAAAAGAAATGTTACACGAGGATCCATTCTTAGTGTGAAAAGAAAGGAAACTGATGTGGCAAGAGCCCAGCCGCCTGTCCCTTGGCCATGTGAGCTAAATGAACAAGGGAGTGCTGGAGAATCCTCTCTCCTGGACATTGTAGGGCCTTGTTTCCTGAGCTGTGGATTCCTCTCTTGCTTTAGGCACAGGCCATCTCCAAGTTAACTGTAAAGCCTGGTATCTTTATTTTTAAACTTGCTGTCATTTCTCTGCCTTGTGGGAAGAGAAGGTGAAAAGGATCGTTTGTTCTTGGGCTGAGCTTCAGAGTTTGGATGCCAAGATATTTCTCAGGCTCCCTGGGCTTTTTGGAATAAACAAGAATGCTAACCAGCCCAGAGCCCTATAATAACAAACCGAAAGTTTGGCCTTTTTAGTGAAAAAAACTGCAAGAGAATATTATCTGTGGAAGGTTTAAAGGAATCAATTGAGTTCTGCAACTTCACACAGTGGAATGTGTGTATTTTAGGATTAAGTTGAACACTTTGGGTCATGGCCCAAAGTGGAAAGAAAGGCCAAGCAGCAGGAGCTCAGGGAGTGGCAAGAGCTCACAGAGGGTGCTGGAATTTGCCACGCTTCCTGCTGGGCTGTGTCTTTTAGCAGTGTGCATAGGCAGAGGCGAGCCTGCCACTTAGAGGGCCTGTGCAGTACTGCTGGGCAGTGTCACTAGAGGACAAATCAGCTGGGCTGGGGCAAGAACAACAGGGCTCAGTTTTAACTAGGAGCTGGCAGTTGGCCTTTGCATCAGGGTCAGCTCTTTGTCTTCAAATTGTGTCTGTGCTCCTATGAACTCACAGGAAGCTTTCTGAGGTGTGCCATGGTACGTTGCTATATGGGGATTGGCTCCTAGATCAACGTCTGTGCCCTGTGCCCGTCTTCCTAAAACGATGTGACCTGCCATAGAAGGCTCTGCATGTCCAGGCGTAAGCCAGCCAGGCTTTCCCACCTCCTGTTCCTAATTACCCTTTTGCCACCTTTTGAAAGAAAACACCCTTTGCCACACCCCCCAACTTTATCAAGATGCTTGATACCAGAGTGTGTAGGGAGATGTTTTGCAGTTTATTTTAGAGGTACATGTACAAAAAGGTTTGAAGCTTTCTGATCAGAATAAACTTCCTTGAGCAAACTAAATTAGCACTCTCCATGGAAGTATAGTGTAAGCCACAAGTACAGACATTTGTTATTTTAAATTTCTTGGTAGCCATATTGAAAGGAGTGGGAAGAAAGAGGCAATTTAATTTTAATAACATTTTATTTAACCTAATATGCTGAAAATGTTGTCATTTCAACACACATCTGCATATAAAACTATGAATGAGGTATTTTGTATGCTTTTTCTGTATGAAGTCTAAAACTTGATTTTTATTTTATGCCTCCAGCATAGTTCAACCCAGATCTGCCCCATTTCCAGTGCTCAGTAGCCACATGTGACTGGATGGCTACTACTATATTGGGGTAGTACAATTCTAAGTGATAGCATAACCGTCAAGCTGATGGTACATGTGAGTTAAATAGTACTTTGATTTGTGTTAGAATTATGAAAAATAAGACATCTGAGTTTGAGAGGCCATGGTGAAGAGCACAAGCTTAGTCCCAGCCTCATGATGGACCTGCTGGTAGACCTCAGACAAGCTATTTCACCTCTCTTGGTACTGGTTTCCATAGTAAAAACGTGACAATAATACCAGTGCCTTCCTTATAATGACTGTCTTGAGGATTAGAAAAGCTTAACTATCTATGTAAGGTACTTAGGAAAGTGGCATCTGGTATTTAAATTTTACTACAATCATTATATTATTCCTAGTATAACCCACCAAGATAGCCATGGTATGATGGCAAACACCCTAGTTTTGTCTGTCAGAATATCTGTGTTTGAGACCTTCTACTATTGATCACTTTGTATTTTAGCTTTTCTGAGCCTCAGCTTCCCCTTCAGTTGAACACCTTCTATCTCCTAAGACATTGTTCTGAATGAACAGGTAAGAACACGTATAGCTACCATTCTGGGGAGTCTTCATTATGGCAGCATAATATATATAAGTATTATCTTGTTTCATCTTCACAACAACTATTTGAGGAACGTGCTTTTATTCCACTTTTACATTTGAGGAAGGCAAAAACTCAGCTGGCTGCGGGTTTCAGTGCTGGAATTTGAAAGCAGGAATGTCTGACTTCAAAGTGCCTGAATAGTGCTGCGTGCTTTATTAAGAGGGTAGAAACATAATCCAACTATGATGCTTAAAGGTGGGGACTGTGGGAAATGATTAGGCTTAGATAAGTTCCATGATCAAATTACTGGTAGCTTTAGAAGAGAAAGAGACATCACAAGATGTACACATGCTATGCGTACTTCTTGGTGATACCCTGCTCCATGTCAGGACTTTGACAGCAAGAAGGCCATCACCACATATAGCCTTTCAACCTTGTACCTCTAGAACTGTGAGCCAAAATAAAGCTCTTTTCTTTATAAAATAATCTGCCCCAGGTATTTTATTAAAGTATCAAAAAACAGACTCATACAAAGGAAATCTTCAGGTGCCAGAAATGAAGACTGTTAAGACTTTGAGCTGTTTCCATGGTAAAGGTTGAAGGCAAAGATGGAGGGCCATTGCTCCCAGTGAAGGCTTATTCAGTGTGTTCATCATTGTTATTCTGTAACTATTATTCATGGCTGAGGCTTTTTGTATACTCTGGTTATTTCCTTTCTAGAACAGTTTAGTGTCCTTCCTGAAGTTAATACATAGTCATCTCACTGCTTTGGTTTTCTCAGTTCTCTTTGAATCACTCCTAGTCCTAAGGCATTAGGACCAGCAGTGGTTCGAAAAGGGAGCCTTGTTTTGGGAAGGTGGGGGATGAGGATATGGGGCGGTGGTGGTGGTGTTTGGAGGAACAGAAGAAAGTCACTGATGAAGGGCTGCAGAGGGAGCTGGTCAAGATGTTTCTGGGTGGCTTCTCTTGTGTTGGGCTGAGGGCAGGGCTGAAAGTTTGGAAGAAGAACTGGGTGGAAGACTGGGCAACCAGAGCGAGAACTTTGGGAAGGCTGGCTGTGAACTCGCTAAGATGACAAGAAACAACCTCATGCAGTGGCCAACAATAAGTCATCCACAGGCCACCAGAAATGTGAATCCAGGAATGCCACCCCTTTGTGTTTTACTCCATCTCCTGCTTGAGTGCAAATGTGCTGAAGTCTGTCTAGATGATGGTTCTGTTGCATCATATTCCTGGGCCAATCCTGTACCTTTTCTTCTCTACTTGCTTTTATTAGGAACACTGTTCTTAGATGTTTGCAACTTACCTTCAGTGAAGCCTTTTCTTAAGGATTCCACAGAATTATGGAAGTCTTGCTCCTAATCAGTCTTTGGGTTGCTTCTGCCAGGTGTCTGCAAGACTCGCAGCCCAAACATGACCACTTCTCAGCTCCCAAGCTCCTGTACATAAGCAGAGTGTGGGTTAGATCCTCAGCATGCCCCAGTCCAAGCCCAGGGTCTAAACATCTCAGGGTAAATTGTTATGTTCCTTATGTGGAGATCAGGCTGAGACTAGCTTAAGGTCACCGTACTGGGTCCAGGAGTGCATTTTTTTTTTTTTTTAACACTTTAAGTTTCAAGTGGGGAATCTCCTGCCCTGCTCTGGCCCAAAGTCAGGTCTGTTGTTTCTGTTCATTTGAGCACAACCTGTATTTACCCACTTCTTACTCCCCACTAAAAGGATAACAAAGTGGTTAAAAAAAAAAAAGGTATGTGTGTTTGTATGTGTATACGTGTATGTTAAAACTACAAAAGGATGAGAGAATGGAAGAGGCGGTGACAATGACACTAATATGAAAGCTGGATAATAGATGAGTGATAAGTGACAGAAAAGATGAGAAAAAAGCTGGAATTCATGATTGGAAGGTGAGAAAAGGCAGGCCAGATGGAACTGCAGCTGTTTAGGATCTGGAAGTTGAGGTATCAGGTATCTCAAATGAGGACTGGCTGAGTGTTGGCAGCCAGAAGTAGTTGTTAAGTCCCAGCCTCTCTGTCCCCTGCACTGCCAGTGAATCCTCTTCCCACATCTGCACAGGAGAAGATTGTGATGAACTTCCTGGAAAGACTGACCCTCTGGAGCACTTCTGGTATCAGGAACCCACCCAAAGCTGGCGGACCTGGGAAAGGAATACCAGGACAAAAAAGGATGGGTTAAGTGAATGTCTACAAAGGGAAGAGGAGACCTGTGGTTCCCTGCCCCAACTCCATTCTTAGGACATTGTCATCCAGTCTTATTGACTCATGCTGGTGTATGGAGATCCCTCTCTGGAACCTCCAGCCATTCCAAGAGAAGGTCTTCTGTATCCTGCCATCTGTGGTGAGACTGGCCAAATCTTCCACAGCTAAGCTAGCAGCTAAGAAAGCCTGCCATGTACACGGCACTCCAGCCAGCCCTTTTGTGCTCCACTCTCATGTGGGAATGAACTGAGATTACCAGAAAATTGAGCAAAGCAAGCACAATATCAATGATAAGAGACCATGCATGCACACAGGCAATCTACTAAGCAAGCAAACAAAAAGAATTTAGGAGGAAAAATAAAGAAACAGATTCAATCCAGAGAGTAGAATAAGAAGAAAACAATAAAACTGGCATTAATAACCTTAAAGAAATAAAACTTGGTGAAACTAAAAAATGTCATAGTGCCAAGTGGTAGCCACAATTTTGAGAAAGAACTCTCCCACCTTCCTGGTGAGAATGCAAATGAATGCAGCCCCTTTCTAAAGCAATTTGGCAATACTTGGTACTGATGAAGATGCACTGACCCTATGGCCCATTCCATTTCATTTATGGAAATACATTTATAGGGAGATTTTCCACAAGGAGATTATACAACAATATTTTTACTGTGCTGTTTGTAAATATTAGAATAGAGGAAAGAAATAATTGTTAACAGTAGGGGAACAGATAAATAAGATATATTCATCAAGTGGAATACTATGCAGTTACTAAAATGAATGATATTTATTGATGTGAATAGCTCAATGAAATAATGAAAAAACATCAAGTTGCAAAAGGTTATAATTATGCAAATTTTAATGCATATCTATCTATCTATCTATATATATATGCTGTATTATTTGGGGATAATAATAGTAATAAGGGCTAACATATATAACTATCTTTGGAAAAGGGGCTTTTGTTTAACTCCATTTTACAACTAAGAAATGTAAGGCCTAGAAAGCCTAAATACTGTCCAAGCTCACACAGCTAGCATGTACGTAGTGAAAGGACAGAAATGTGTTTGGGAATGTTAACAGACTGCAAAGGAAGGAAGCAAGATGCATGGGAACATGGGACTTTTTTGGGTAGCATTTTCTACCTTTTTAATAGAGATTTGAAACAATTATAGCCAATCTAGTTATCTATTACGTTATTTTTTTAAACAAATGTTTTAGAGCAGTTTTAGGTTCTTAGCAAAACTGAGCAATAGGTACAGAGATTTCCCATATATCCCCAACCCCCACAGACTCTGCCCCCCTCCACGGTTATCAGTTGGCCCCATCAGAATGGTACATTTGTAACAATGGATGAACGTACATTGACACATCATCACCACAGTTTAGGGCTCACTCTTATTCTACATCCTGTGGGTTTGGATAAATACTTAATGGCATGTATCCACTGTTACAGTATCATACAGAGTTCACTGCACTAAAAATTCTTGTGCCCCAGCTAGTCATCTGTGTCTCCAACCTAGCCTCTGGCAACCACTGATCTTTTGACTGTATCCAGAGGGTTTTTTTTTAGTTATAGATGGACACAGTATCTTTATTTTACTTATT
This sequence comes from Urocitellus parryii, assembly GCF_045843805.1. Lineage (NCBI taxonomy): Eukaryota > Metazoa > Chordata > Mammalia > Rodentia > Sciuridae > Urocitellus > Urocitellus parryii. The sequence goes on along the minus strand of NC_135544.1, from coordinate 23,529,813 downwards.
TATTTATATGTGGTGCTAAGGATCGAACCCAGTGCCTCACGTGTGCGAGGCAAGTGCTCCACCACTGAGTCCAGCCCCAGCCCCTGTCTCCAGAGTTTTGCCTCTTTCGAAAGTCATAGTTGGGAGGCTAAAGGATGTGGCATTTTCAAGTTGGCCTCTTTCATTTAGTAATATCCATTTGAGTTTCTTCCATGTCTTTTCATGTTATAATAGTTCATTTCTTTTTATTGCTCAGTAATAGTTCATTGTCCACATGTGTAATATTTAAAACTCATACAAATTTTAATATCTCATAAATATTTCCTCATAAAATGAGGAAAATTGTAAGCTTGAAAACACTGCTAAATACCCAGGACCTCAGGGTTGACTTGGAACTATAGCTTCTGTGAATGGCTGTGTGTATTCTCCCCTGGGCTTCAGTAGAGTACCCTTTATGTACTTTGCCAGGTAATGATAGTGTCTTCCGGCCTGTGGTGTTGGGCCTGGAGCTGGAAGGGGACAACACTGTGACTTAGCAGAATGACAGTGCTCCCAACCAGAGTGCTGCTAGAGAGAGAGAGAGACATCAAACACCCACTACCCCACACCCTCTGCCATTGGTTATTAGGTACTTCCAGCAGGTCAGGCTTTTGGAAAGATTTTGGAATCTTAACTAAACATGGTCCTCATATGGCTTTCTAAAATAGGGCTTTTTGCTGGGAATCTCTGTATTATTTCTTTCATCATTGCTGTCTCTGTGACTCAGAATTTAACCACTTGTGCTTTTCTGTGTGACTCTTTGGTTGCACAAAATCAGAGTGAATCCCCTGTGATCTAGCATATTTAGGGGCAGGGCTAACATATAACTATCTTTGGAAAAGGGGCTTATTTGTTAACTTATTTAACAAATAAGTTAAATATTTGTCACTAATCATTGCCACGTGCTCCATATGCACAGTGCTTTCAAAGAATTAATAAGAGTCAAATAATTTAATTTACCATATCTTCCCTATTTTAAAAATGAAAAACTGAGGCCCAAAGAGTTAAATGACATGTACAAAACAACATAGCTAATTACTGACAGAGCTGAGTAGGAAATAGGGCTCCCTCTCCTCACCTATATTTATTTCACTGCAGAGTACAAAAAAAAAAAAAAAAAAAAAAAAACCACTCACCACCACCACAACAAAACTTAACAAAACAATGGGTCATTGTTTAATTTTTATGTTTGTATTATAAAACTCCTTAAAATGGGCTTTCTGGACATAATTCTTATAAACATTGAAATGCAGAATTTGTGATAGTCAGAACACTAGTTCTAAAGCTTTTTCATACCTTCTATTAAAGAGGAGTTCTTGAGATGAAAGTTTCTTGTTGATGATGTTATAGGAGTGTTCACACATCTACCTCAGATATCTATGTGTATACAATATAGTTATCATTGGGACACTGGGTTTATTTCAATCAAAGGGAAAGTATCTGGCCTGCTGCACTGGAGTGGATCAGAGGCACAGATCTCATTTTTAAGTTCACAGGCTTAACTCCCATTGCATTGTTGAGAACAGGAATCTGGTCATTTCATGAAGACTTTTGGGATAGTTCCATTTTATGTTTTTGTAATAGTCTCAAACTGAAGAGGTTGGATGATGAAGAGTTCTAATTGGATAAGTACTAGAGTTAGTTTTATGGTTTTTCTTCCTAGTAGTCTCAATCCAAGTACTCCTTAGGTACCTATTTTTAATATCTTTTAATTTTTAAAAAATATTTTTTAGTTGTAGTTGGACACAATATCTTTATTTATTTATTTTTATGTGGTGCTGAGGATCAAACCCAGCTAGGTGAGTGCTCTACTGCTGAGCCACAACTCCAGCCCCCCTCATTTTTAATATCTTTACTGGAAAGGTAAGTAGATGTTCTCTGCTGAACCTTTACTATACTAACATTCAATGATTTTCATTAATTGGGTTTAACCTTACAGATATGATTCTGGTAAACAAATGCAGCATCCATCATGGCCAATGAAAGTAGAAAAGCCTTACCTGAAATGGTTCAATGGAACCAAGTTTAGTAAACTTTTGATTCAGGTTGTCCAGAGAATATCTACTACAACAAACAAATTATTAATAAACTACCTGTAAAACATGATCATACATAAAAGAGAGATTGCCTTAATTTCACTTTTATATCTTGATTCATTTTGCAGTATGTGAACTCAAATCTCCCTCTATGAGTGATTTCTTGTGGGGGCTGGAGAACTCTGGCTGGTTAAGGCACATCAAGGCAATCATGGATGCAGGAATATTCATTGCAAAGGTATGTGATTACAGAGAAAACAAATTAAGGGGTAGACTAGCAACCATGCTGACATCAGAAAGGTGACCTGTCTCCTCTCCATGGGCTCCCCTGTACTTCACTCTGCTGTCCTGAGGAGATGGCTGGCTTTGCAGACCTCCATAAGGTTTGCCTTCTGAACATGTAATTTTGCAAGAGTACAGTGCTTAGTTGACATTTCAGTGGTCAACTAGACTATTTCCAAAATATTCTGTCTTCCATTAGGCTTAGTCCTGGTGGAACAAAGAATTTTCTGCAGGACAGTAAAACCAAATGTGAGTCATTTCAGAGATAGGGCCTTAAGGCTTCCATTGAATATATTATTTTTAAAGACATGACATAAGCAGAAGTTATGTCCCTCAAACTGGCAGGTGGATTCCACTTTGCCATGGGAAGAATATTGTGGCAACTTTCACTGTTTTTGAATGTATTCTATTGTGTTGTTCAGTGTTTCTAAAAATAGGTTCTTCTTAGATTTACACTTAAGAGAATCATCTTTTCTGATGACATGGTCTGCTCCCCTTTATTAGATAATCATTTACTCAACAAATATTTATTTAGTGCCTGGTACTATTCTAGGTGCTATGGATGCAGTGCCGGCTAAGCCAGATCACGTCTCTCATCCCTCACAACTGACATTCTGATGTGGGAGACCAAAAGCAGGAGTAAAAAAATAAAAATAAATTTCAGGTAGTGATAGATGCTTATAATGAAATCTTTACCAATTTACATTTCTTGCCAGGATACTTTCAGCTAGAAGTTATGTGTGTAGTTTCAATGTTGATTAGAAAATCTTCCTTAGCAGATAATTCTGGTTCAATTTTTAGTTTTGTTTTCGCCTTCTTTCCCTATATCCATTACTTCACTCTTCCCCTTTTATCTTTAATTTTGTGCTTTTATAATTTAAAATTTTGTGCCTTTTCCTTTTTGGAAAAGGTTGGGGCCAGTAGTTATTCCAGGATTTCAATAAGACTTCACATGGAAATGGGAGGGCAGGAGAGGGTGGAGGGTGGACAAGAGATGTCAGAAAGGTATGTTTGCACAGGAAATATACTTTAATTTCATATCTGTGCTAAATTTGAGGTGACTTGAGTGAGGGCTTCTGGATGTAATGGAAAGGGCAGGAAAAGCTTAGCTGCTAGCACTCACTGGGCCACTCCTGGTTCTGTCCTAGGAAGGCAGGGCATAAATGCCAAATAAAAGAATGAACAGGTTTTGTTCTGTTTTGTCTATATCTTTCTCTAAGTATAGAAGTTAAACCTAGTTCTGATGAGAGATGTTTCCTTCTATTGTCATTCTGTGTGACTCTGCTGATTGGTATCTTCTAGGCAGTTTCAGAGGAAGGGGCAAGCGTGCTTGTCCACTGCTCTGATGGCTGGGACAGGACTGCTCAAGTGTGCTCGGTGGCCAGCCTCCTGCTGGATCCACACTACCGGACTCTGAAGGGCTTCATGGTGAGTGTGGCTGCTGGGCTTTCCCTGGAAAGGCAGTGCCTTGACCACAGTGGACTTCTTTTTAAGAAACTTTTGGCAACATTTTTTTTTTTCTCATCAGCATTATTTTTCTCTTAGTAGATCAGCAAAGTTAATGAAAGGAGAAAAAGTGAAGTAGGCTTGGAGTAAAGAGGTACATTTCTGGGATATTGAAACCACTTCATATCAGTGCTACTGAATGGGGACAAATATAAAAGACATTCAGTAGTGGGAAAATAATAAGCTTTTAAAAATTTGCTCATAAATACTTCAAGTTTGGGAAAATGTGTGTAACAAAATACTTTTGGGGAAAAATATCAGGGAAAAACATTTTCTATATTGTTCATGCTAATTGTCTCTAGAAGGAAAAACTGCTGTCACTTCCAGGTTTCTAAGTAGTCCTCACAACTAGATGAGAATATTCACTGTTTTCAGGGTTTTTGTGTTCTTTGATGCAATTATGAGTATATTCTCTCCTAGAGGTTGATCCTTTTTGGGTATACATCAAGATGTGATACATTGCTTCTGACTACAGTTGCCAGGGGTAGTGAAGTTTTGATTGAATAGTGAGATTTCCCTAAAATGACTGCAGGGGCTTTCTAGTGACTGGACCATTACCTGGTTCCTTCCTCTTGAACCGTGATTGGATAGAGAATGCTTCAGTGAATCCTGAATCCATGCTGGGGATAGATGCTGAGAGGATCCCTACTAGAATATCATTACTACTAATCTCTTTCCCAAGTGCTATCAGCTGACACCCTGGGGACTTGAGAGAAGAGGCCAGCTTCCTCCCTGGAGCTTTCCCTTTCCTTTTATCAGGATGCGCCTAAGAACTTGAATTATCTGTGACAGGATTGATTTGAGAGTGACATTCCTGCTTTAGACCCCTTTCCTGGGCTGAGGTTAGGAGGGCTAGATTCCCTCATTTACTTTTGGAAAATGGGTTCCCAGTCACACCCTGCCATGAATCTTTCTTCCACATACCTTCCTTTTCTTCCACTCTCTTCCTGATTGTGCCACATTAAATTTACAGCACAAATGAAATGCCCTTCTGAGTTAACAAGGACAGATTTCAACTGGTCCATTCACTTTTTTGGGGGGGAAACTAATGGCCATTTTAGAGCACTGGTGATATTAATAGGACTATTCCATATAGTTAACATTTTTTAAATCCAGACTACTTCAGTCTGTGAACTTATGGTAACCCTAATTCCAAAGCAGGGCTAAAGCTTCTAATATACTCATAAACCCATTTTAGAATTTTTCTCATGTACAGTAAATAACACTGGAAAGCATTTCTAATTGTTTCTTATTGAAAGGTTGGTATTTTTAATTATTCAAAGAGGCAGTATCATGTATTGGTTAAAAGATGGGGTTTAGAGCAGAGAGACCTGTGGTATAAAGTGATGTCCTCTGCTTCCTATAGCAGGTGAATATTAAATCTCTCTCTTCTTCATTCTCTGTTGCTGTAAAATGACAGGGATAACAACACCTATCCCACAATGAGGTGAGGTGTCACATGGGAAGCACAGCAGTGTCCAGCAGGGAGGAAGCATTGAGTGGATGGTGTTATGATGTTTTCTTTTTTAACTTCAGTTCTCATTTATTTTTCCTGTGCATGACCTTCAATTTTGCCCTTCCCACATGCATTGGTGGATATTGTCATTTCTTACTCATTTTCCGGTTATCTGAGGATAGTGATTTCTGAACCAGATGTCTCTGAATCCTTCAGTATTGTTGGTTATGGTCTCTTATTTTCCTTCATTTGCTTCTCTCCATGATACTTATATTCTTTCTTATGTAGGTATTAATAGAAAAGGACTGGATTTCCTTTGGCCATAAGTTTAATCACAGGTAAGAAATATTTTAAAATCTGTTGCTTTGAATGTTTAGGATAAAAACACTGTTTCCGAAGTTTTCAGTGCAGTGTCCAGGGGAAAAATAGCTTGGTTTTGAAAGGATTTTTACTACTATTTGTGTATCCCATTTGGAAAGTTTAAATTATGTTGTACATTTTGCATCATAGTTTGAGAGGACATTCTCAAACTCTAACTGCACTTGGTATTAGTTGGGCAGAACTCAGTAAAATTAAATTGTTCCTGAAGAGACATATGACACTTGCTCATTCATTGACCCAGGAAGGATCAACTCTCCCTCCTTCCATGCACACTGGATTTATTCCATTTTGGAAGTGCTGACATTCACTTTAGGCTGCAAGTTGTGAGGTGCCTGGAGAACAGTTTCCCTGCTTTTTCACAGTGGCAATCAGATTGGATTGTTCCTGAAGCATTCACATCACATCGAAGTTTCTCCCAGATATCTCTGGAGAGGTCATGTGGGACAGTGGCCCAGGCATTGGAGCCAGACAGATGCAACTCCAAATGCAAGCTTTGGCATTTACTGTCTGACTTTGGGCATTTGTCCTCTCTGACCTTGGTTTCCCATATATGGGACGGGGAATGTTTTGGGTCTTCTTGGTACAGAATCATATCATCTTTCGTCTGATTGCTCTGGCTAGAGTTTCTAGAACTATGTTAAATAGAAGTGGTGAAAGAGGATGTCTTTTTCCAGATTTTAGAAGGAATGCTTTCAATTTTTCTCCATTTAGAATGATGTTGGCCTGGGGCTTAGCATAGATAGCCTTTACAATGTTGAGGTATGTTCCTGATATCCCTAATTTTACTAGCATTTTGAACATGAAGGGATACTGTATTTTGTCAAATGCTTTCTCTGCATCTATTGAGATGATCATATGATTTTTATGTTTGAGTTAATTAATGTGATGAGTTACATTTATTGATTTCCATATGTTGAACTAACCTTGCATCCCTGGGATGAACCCTACTTGATCATGGTGCACTATCTTTTTGATATATTTTTTATTGAATTTGCCAGAATTTTATTGAGAATTTTTACACCTATATTCATCAGAGATATTGGTCTGAAGTTTTCTTTGATGTGTCAACATTGGCCTCATAGAATGTATTTGGAATTGTTCCCTCTTTTTCTATTTCATGAATTGGTTTGAAAAGTATTGGTGACAGTTCTTCTTTAAAGGTCTTGTAGAACTCAGCTATGTATCCATCCGGTCCTGGGCTTTTCTTGGTTGGTAGGCTTCTGATAGTGTCCTTTATTTCCTTGCTTCAAATGGATCTGTGTAAATTGTGTATATCTAATCCTGATTTAGTTTGGGCATATCATATACCTCTAGAAATTTGTTGATGCCTTTGAAGACATTTCTGTACATCAGTGACAAATCCTCAGAAAGAGAAACTAGGAAAACCACTCCATTTACAATAGCTTAAAAAAATATTTGGTAATAAACTTAACGAAAGAGGTGAAAGACTTCTACAATGAAAACTATAGCACACCAAAGAAAGAAAATAAAGAAGACTTTAGAAGATGGAAAGATCTATCTTGTTCTTGGATAGGCAGAACTATATAGTCAAATGTGACTATATAGTCAAAATGACCATACTACCAAAGCACTGTACAGATTCAATGCAATCCCAATCAAAATCCCAATGTCATTCCTCATAGAAATAGAAAAAGCAATCATAAAATTCATCTGGAAAAATAAGAGACCCAGAATAGCCAAAGCAATCCTTAGCAAGAAGAGTAAAGCATTTGCTGATCCAGGCCTATACTATAGAGCAATAGTAACAAAAACAGCATAGTATTGGTACCAAAATAGACCTATAGACCAATGGTAAGAATACAGGATACAGAGACTAACCCATATAACTACAGTTTTATTAGGCAAAGGCATCAAAAACATACATCGGAGAAAAGATAGCCTCTTCAACAAATGGTGCTGGGAAAACTGGAAATCCATATGTAACAATATGAAATTAAATCTCTATTTCTCACCATGCACAAAACTCAACTCAAAGTGGATCAAGGATCTAGGAATTAAACCAGAGACCTTGCGCCTAATGGAAGAAAAAGTAGGCCCAAACCTCCATCATGTTGGATTAGGCCCCAACTTCCTTAATAAGACATCTATAGCGCAAGAATTAAAACCAAGAGTCAATAAATGGGATGGATTCAAACTAAAAAGCCTCTTCTCAGCAAAAAAAACTATCAGTGAGGTGAATAGAGAGCCTACAGCTTGGGAGCAAATTTTTACCACTTTCACATCAGATAGAGTACTAATCTCTAGGGTATATAAAGAACTCAAAAAGCTAAACACCAAAAAAGACAAATAACCCAATCAATAAATGGCCAAGGAACTAAACAGACACTTCTCAGAAGAGGATATACAATCAATCAACAAATATATGAAAAAATGTTCAACATCTCTAGCAATTAGAGAAATGCAAATCAAAACTAAGATTTCACCTCACTCCAGTCAGAATGGCAGCTATTAAGAATACAAACAACAATAAGTGTTGGTGAGGATGTGGGAAAAAGGCACATACATTGCTGGTGGGACTGCAAATTGGTGTAGTCAATCTGGAAAGCAGTATGGAGATTCCCCAAAACACTAGAACTACCATTTGACCCAGCTATCCCACTCCACAGTTTATACCCAAAGGACTTAAAAACAGCATGCTACAAGGACACAGCCACATCAACATTTATAGCAGCAGAATTCACAATAACCTAAATTGTGGAACCAACCCAGATGCCCTTCAGTAGATGCATGGATAGGGAAACTTTGGTACATATACACAATGGAACATTAGTCAGCATTGAAAGAGAATAAAATCATGGAATTTGCAGTTAAATGGATGGAGTTGGAGAATATAATATGCTAAGTGAAGTAAGCCAATCCCAAAAAACCAAAGGCAAATGTTTTCTTTGATATGAGGATGCTTACTCATAATGGCTATGGGGTGGCGGAGCATGGGAGGAATGGAAGAACTTTAGGTAGGGCAAAGGGGAAGGAGGGGAATGGAGGGGGTGAGGGGATAGGAATGATGGTGGAAGGAGTTAGACATCATTACCCTAAGTACATGTATGAAAACATGAATGTTGTGAAAATACTTTGTGTACAACCAGTGACTTGAAAAATTGTGCTCTACAGTGTAATATGAAGTGAATTGCATTCTGCCATCATGTGTAACAAATTAGAATAAATAAATAATTTAATAAAGAAAAAGAGTAGAAGAGGAAGAGGCCTGGGTCCCACTTTGTCCTTTGAGAGCACACCTCCACCGACCTAAGACCCCACTTCTTAAAGGCTTCACAACCTCTCAATAGAACCACCCTGAGGAGCAAGTCTTAACATACAGTTTGGGGGATATTAAAGAATACAAATGACGGCATTCTTCTTTCTCTATTGACTTATTGTGTTCTGCCCAGAACATAAACATATTACTTACACAGAACAAATATCTATTACCAGATGATATTTTATCTTAAGAACACAGAAGTTTTTAAAATTACATTATCTTCAAAAGACAAAGAGTTTTAATATTAACCTGAAAATTGATAATCCATGTATAATTAGAGAAATGCTCAGTTAATCAAGAAAGCAAAAGAAAATGTCTAACTATTTGGGAAAATGCAAATTTCCAACAAATAACACAAAATTTATTGATTAGATTTTATTTGACTTTAGATTTTATTTAAAGGTGTTTATAGAAGAGCACTATGTAATGTACATTCACTTGTCATTTCAAAAATATTGCTTGCTGTTTCAAGATAAAATTTTTTATATTATCCTAAAAAAAGTTTTCTGTGGAATCTGTGGTCATATAAAAATGAGTGTTTTGTTTTTACTATAGAAATGAGAATATCCTAGGAAACCATTATTTTTTTTTTCAAATTGTCTTTCTTCCTTATTCCTTCCCAGCAAACAATGCAAGAGTGAGAAACCCAGAAGTTGCTTAGAAATTGCTTCTAATTCTCCCATTAGCCATTAATAAAGTAGAAGATTTATTTCAAAAGTTTTGTTGTACTTTTACAGTTTGAAATAAAAACTGCTCATTTTCCATGGAAAGTTTCCTTCAATTTAATCTCTGGGACTATTCCACTTTATTTTATTTTATTTTATTTTAGAGAGAGAGAGAGAGAGAGAGAGAGAATTTTAATATTTATTTATTAGTTTTCAGCGGACACAACATCTTTATTTGTATGTGGTGCTGAGGATTGAACCCAGGCCGCATGCATGCCAGGCGAGTGCGCTATCGCTTGAGCCACATCCCCAGCCCCAACTATTCTACTTTAACACTTTCTTTTGTAATTATAACATGAACCTGTTCTCTTCTTTATACCACCATTACGAAGTTCTTCTTGAAATTGGAATTTAAAGGTTAATTTTTCTACCTCTTATACTGAGTTTATAAGATTTGTTTAGGAACTAGTATTGCCTTTATGATAGTTTATGAATTTATAGCCTTCTAATTAAAAAAACTTACCTTATAACATATCTTCTACTTTGTTTTATAGATATGGCAATCTAGATGGTGACCCAAAAGAAATCTCCCCAGTAATTGACCAGTTCATTGAGTGTGTCTGGCAATTAATGGAACAATTTCCCTGTGCCTTTGAGTTTAATGAGAGGTTTTTGATTCACATTCAACATCACATTTATTCTTGCCAGTTTGGAAACTTCCTATGCAACAGTCAAAAGGAGAGACGAGAACTCAAGTAAGTGTTTTGGAGTTTTAACTTTTATCTCAAGCTTTGGGCAACATAGAATTTTCAGGTGGACTTTTATAATTTTGGACACTATGTCATTTAGTGCATATATCTATATTGACAGATTCAAGTTCTTTTCTTGTTTCTGGCACCATTTCAAAGTGGCAAAAATGTAATTAACTGACAGAGATCTGTACAGTTGTACTTTTTCCCTCAGTTTCTGCCTGATATACCCAGACAGATATACCCAGATATATCAGCCTGATATACCCAGGTTGGGGGGGTCTTGAAAATAATTCTGGAGGCAAAGAAAATAATTTTTGCACTTAAAAGTTAGATATCTTGGGTGGATATATGGTTAGAATAAAAATTGCAAATATAACAGGGAAAACAAATTTTAAACTCAAGGCACTGTTAATTTAGATTAAAAGTGCACTGCATCATCCAAGGGTAAAAGTAGATAAAATATGGACTTCCAAGTACATTATAAAGTCAGAAACTTAATAACAAGAAGGTGATTTAGGAAGTGCAAATAAGAGATTTTCATAGCATAAAATGATTTTAACTATGGTATATACATGATCAAATTTAATTTTATAAATAAACAGTTTAAATAAAATAGGCTTTATGCCATCAGAGTTATACAGAAATATTTTTTCAAGTGGATACTGGTTTATTTTGTCCAAGGAACTTTAAGTATTCCTGATGGGGGATGATTTAGAAGAAGCCGAGCGCATCTTATAGGCTCACCTGTTTTCCCACATAATTTGTGGCTTGTCGCACCAGACTCTCAAATTCTAATGGTATCTGCTTGGATTTTAATTCTGGCTTTTACATTCACTAGCCATAGGAACTACTTAACCTCTCCATTTCTTTAGTGTCTCTTCCAGAGAATGGATATATCTTACAGGAATTCAGTGAGGGTCAAAAGAGAGAAAACACGGGAAGCCCTTTGAAAACAGCCTGGCAAATAATAAATGTTCAATGAATATTTGGGCAAAAAACTATACAAGCAGCTTTTTTTTTTTCTTAACAAGAATTAAACATCCTGTCCAGGCTAGTGCAGATAGTAGGGGAGGAGTTGAAATTATTATAGTGCTATTCTACCATATCAAGAAACTACCAAAAGATTATAAATTTCCCTTCTGTAGAACAAGGACTGATGTTCAGATCACAGTGCTTAGTTCCTTTCCAGCTGTTATATTATACATTTACTATTCTTAAGAACCAAGATCAGTCATTTTTGACTTTTTTTTTTAAACAGTATTCAAGAAAGAACATACTCTTTATGGGCTCATCTGTTGAAGAATCGGGCTGACTACCTGAATCCTCTGTTTAGAGCGGATCACAGTCAGAACCAGGGATGCCTTCACCTCCCTGCAGCTCCATGCAACTCCATGTACAAGTATGTAAACCTTTAGCAATCTTCAAACTATGGAGTGAAACTGGATTCTGGCACTGTTTAACTTTCAGAGGCCAAAGTGTCTGAGACATTGGGTTTCAAGGCTTTTTTGTATACACAATCCTCCAGAAGATGCTTGAATAACTGACTGGTATTTTTGGCTGTGTCTCCTCCCTCTCATCCCTCTAAATGTGAAATTCTCTTCAGAAGTTAATGTTTTATAATAATGGTATCTTAGAAATATATAGAAACTTATATTTCTAAGTGAAAGTGAAAGGGAGGAGGGGAAGAGAGAGAGGAAGAGAAAAAAGAAAACCAAGTGTCTTATAGGCTAAATTAGAATGACACATTTATCAAATTATCACATGGTTTTATCTCTGCTGAATCAAATCCCAGCTTATTTCTCTTATGGAAATAGATTATTTTAAGATTTTATATATTGGGATGGGAGACCAAGCATATTATATGTTATTCTTTGGCTTCTTCTCTAGTCTTATGTGATATAGAAATGACTCAGAGGTCAGCCAAAAGGCCAGTGCACAGAATATAATGAGAAACCACATTCCTTTTCCTTACTCACTCCCAACAAATACTTACTGGGTCCCCCTCACCCCATTATCATTAATAAATATAAATATCATTATTTCCCCAGACTTTTAGAGCAGAATGTTAATTTTATTATACTTTTTTTTTTAAAAAAGCTTCAAGTTTAAAAGCCTCCTTTTGCAGCTGACTCTCAATATATGTTCACTAATTTTGAAGTTCAAAACAGCCATTTAATTAAACCAAAACAAAAATGTGGTAACATGTGCTACTTCAATCTATTATAAAAATATACTTATTATATGCCTCCTAATTCAGTATCATATATAAGTAGACACTTCATGAACTTAACTTTCTTCAAAAGTCTATGGGCTCCCCCCAAAAACCGTCAACATGAAATTATTGCGAGTGGCTTTTTTGAACTTGTAATTTGTGTTTGGTTATTATTTAGACTGTGGAACTGTAATATTAAAAATAGCTTGTAAGATTTGAGAATGTGAGTTTTCAGATTGTGGTTTGGTGGTACTGTAAAGCTCTTTTTTCCTAGGTTTTGGAGTGGAATGTATAACCGTTTTGAAAAGGGGATGCAGCCCCGACAGTCCGTTACAGATTACCTTATGGCAGTGAAGGAGGAATCCCAGCAGCTGGAGGAAGAACTGGAGGCCCTAGAAGAAGTAAGACATACTTGCTATAATCTATATTGTGTGCTTGCAGGTACATGTGACTAAATCAATCAGAGTCACTCCAAGTGAATTTGGGCTGACTAAATAAAGACACAGACACAGAAAGTACCTTTTTTGGGGGCTCAGTGACTGCTCCTCAGCCACAGCTCCCAAAAGGGGGGGCAAGGCAGGCAAGAAAGAGGAGGGGAGCATGCCTCGAACCCGGGTTTTATTAATGGAGGGAACTAATCCATGGAACATTCTATCCAAAAAAGGGCAGAAGGGAAGGATTACAACAAACAGGTGAGTGTAATTCAACCCTATCAGGTAACACCCACTCCCTGAACTGCACCTTTCTTATCCAAGCAGAGGTAAAGTCCACCTGTATTGCAATGGGTGCAATACCAGTCCAGTACCTCTTTGCTCAGGACTTAAGGTGTGTACATACCTCCTGTACAGGGTGCCTCCTGACATGTGCTTATTTCTTTCAGAATGTGACCCCATGAAAGTCTCTAAAAGCCCATATATCAAATTAGCAGTGACCATTTTTATTTATAATCATTGGATGATACAGTCTCACTCAGGTGAGCACCCAGATGACTGATGTCCATACGTAGGAATTTAATACATATCACAACTCTGGCTCATGGTCATTTCCACAGTGTGCTGAACTATTTGGCTATTTACACACACACACACACACACACACACACACACACATTTTGTTGTTACTAGTAAATACTAGTACTAAAATTCTTTCTGGAGAAAGCATGAAAAAAGACTGAAAAAGGAGTAAAATTAGACATTTTATCTGTAGTAAAAATCTACTACTTCTTTTTTTTGCTACTGGGGATTGAGCCCAGTAGCACTTATATACTGAGTCACATCCACAGCCCTTGTTATTTTTCGAGACGGGTTCTCACTAAGTTGCTTAGGACTGCTAAACTGCTGAAACTGTCTTTTGAACTTGCAATGATCCTGCCTCAGCCTTCTAAGTCACTAGGATTACAAGTGTGCACCATCATACCTGTGTCCTGTCTTTACTTTTAAGAATTAAATAATGATATTATGTTAGTATATAAAAGATAAAATATTTGAAATTGACTACTTTGGGCTTCTGTTACTTCCCCATTTGGGCCAGGGAGGTTATAATATACTTAAATGCTTTTCTTAATTGGATAACTTTGTTTTCAGTGATACTAGTTAAATTTAGTTGATCACCAAACCCACTTGGATTTTTGCTTGGTTCTGCTTCAGTTGTTTTCTTAAAACACTTCACCACCATACCATTCATTTGTTCAGGAATTGGCAGTAAGTTCCTATTGTTTGGGACCTGAATTTTGAATTGAGGTTCAATAATTTAAATATAATGAAAACTTTAAGATCATATGTAGTGAGGAAAAAGTATTAGGAGTGAGGGTTGGAAATTGTCAATAGTTAAGGTTCTTCTTTATCCTCATAGAGCAATAACGTGGCTAGAAGAGAACATAGCCTTTCCAATTGGTCAGTATCTAAAGAAAGTTCAGCAAAATATCACAAATTGAAATTGAATTCTACTCCTTGGCCCAGTGGATACTCACCTGCAGGTCCCCACTGAGAATGATGCCCTGGGGAAATGGTGCTTTATGATTCAGGGCTCTCAACAATAGAGGTGGTCATTTAGAGGTAGCTGGTGAGGCTGACTCCTGTTCTTCATGATATTCTAGAAAATATCACTTTTTGAGATATAAATATCATGGATGATCTTAAGTTGGGTTGCAAATTTAAGTGCTTAAGCTGGACAGGTAAAACAGATTCACAGGTTAAACCATTGGTTTGGAGAACTTTTAAGACCAGGTATAAATGGTACTCTAGAAATCTGCCAGCGTCCAAAAAAACTTTGCTGTATCTGTATGATGAATTCTGCTTATATCATCATGTTTTACCTTATTGGAGAAGTAGTTTTTAGCCTTGTTTGTGCAGCAAGATCACCACTTCCCAGGAAATCCTGATGCCTGGGCACTAAGCCTAGAAATTTCAGTTTCTTGAGTGCCACAGGTGATGTGAATCGAATCAAAGAATAAATGAAGAGAGTGAAATGAGCCGCAGGTTGGGGTTTTAGAATTCTAGAGCCATGGTAGATCTTTTTTTTTCTTTGAGTCATCATTGGGCCAGTTAAATTTATACTTCCTAAAGACATACAAGCTTTATGAAAATCTTAGGATTTTATTAATCTTTTCCAGCATTCATTTTGTTGAACAATTGTTAAACAATTTTAAAAAATATTTATTTAGAATATTTTAAAGTGCCTTAATTTTAAAATTTTTGATTATTATTTCCTTATACGACAGGAAAAGTTTCTTAGTCTGGCATTTGAGATTTTCCTATAATTCAGTCTAATCCAACTTTTCAACCTTATTCTCCACTGTTCCCTTTGCTAAAACTGAACATTTTCTGCTTCTTGCTCATTATTGACACCTCCTTACCTTTGTGTTTTTCTTCTCACTGTTCCTTCTACCAGGAATGCTACCAGAATGTCCATATTTAATCCTTTAAGAGTTCTGTTAAAATGCACTTTTCTCCCTGAAGCTCACCTGCATGACTCCACCCCCATCCCTCTTAAATTTGACTCTTCCAAATCCCTACATGAACACAGCCTCGGTTAAACACTTCAAGTTCTCCACAGCTGGATCTAGATTTATTTCTGTTCCTCATATTGCCCAACACAGTGCTTTTTCACTAATACCTTATATGAGTGGTTTTGAAGGAATATGAGATACTCGATCTTATAATACCTCCCCTGCTGACATTACAGGATAAAATCTGGTAAAATATATTTTGAATAGCCCAAATGTCCATAACCCGATGAATGGAGACACAAAATGTGGCATATTCATGTCATGGAATGTAAATAAAATCCTGATACATGCTATCATATGGATGCTCCTTGAGAACAGAAGCTAAGTGAAAGAAGCCAGACGCAAAAGGGCATGTAGTGTATTATCCATTGATATGAAATATCCAAACTAGGCAAATCTGGAGATAGAAAGCTATCTAGCAGTTGCCACAGGATGTAGAGAAGGGGAATGGATGCTGACTGCTAATGAGTATGATTGGTTGGAGTTTTTTTTTTTTTTTTGGAGGTAGGGGAGGGGTGATGAAAATGATGTAGAATTAAGTAGGGATGGTTGTAAAACCTTGTAAATTTACTAAAAGCCACTGAATTGCATACATTGAGGGTGAATTTTATAAGTGAATTATATCTCAATAAAATTAGATAAACACCTCATTTCTAACTTATAAAAAAAAAAACATTCTGAGTTCACGGGAACCAAACAGGCATAGAAAAGAGGGAGACTACTGATAACCAGGTACGTTGTCTGTGTTAAACTGTTTCCATTTATAGAAAACCTGTCACGCTAGTTATTATCATCCTCACATTAGAGATGAAGAAAGCAAGCCTCACAGAATTCATTTTGTTCAGGCCAAAAAGCCTAGGTTTGAACCCTCATCCATTCGAGTCCCATATTCTTAACATTATACCCAGCTGGAAGGCAAACTAAAGGGATGCATGTATAAAAGGAGAAGGTAAATTATTTATAATTTTTCCCTGAAATTATTATTTCTTCTTCAGAGGCTGGAAAAAATTCAGAAGGTCCAGTTAAATCACACTACAGTGAAGAGTAACAAGCAAAGTGAACCCAGCAAACACTCAGGGTTTTCTACCACAGACAACAGCACAGCCAACACTCCCCAGGATTACAGTGGGAATGTGAAATCATTTCCATCCAGAAGCCCTTCACAGGGTGATGAAGATTCTGCTCTGATTCTAACCCAAGACAATCTGAAAAGCTCAGATCCAGACCTGTCAGTGAACAGTGATCAAGAGTCTGGGGTGGAGGATTTAAGTTGTCGGTCTCCAAGTGGTGGTGAGCGTGCACCAAGCGAAGACAGTGGTAAGGACCGGGATTCTGATGAAGCTGTGTTTCTCACTGCCTGAAATTTCCCTTTGGAGTTCCAAAGTGAAGGATACACAAGAAACACTTCCAAAAACAAGGGCATGGTGCAATTCTGAATAAAAATAACTTAGGAAATGGGACATGTCATCGAGAATTGTAAAATGTAGCTATGAAAATGGAAAAAATGACCAACTCTTAGTGTATTTAGATGTTTAAGAACAAGAAGTAGCCACTTCTTTCATCAATATAAGGAAAATTATTCATCATTTTGAAACTCATTCTAGACTATGAAAATTGTATTCACTGCAAAACAATTACTTCTATCATCACTTGAGGTTACCAGTATAAATCTTCCTTGTCATAGCATGCATCTCCTCACAAAGCCCCCTGACCCTCTTCCCTTACACCTGTTATGATTTTGAATGTGTCTTATTTCACTTCCAAATGCACAGTTTGTGTTTTCTACCTTCTGACCCTATTACCATTATTTCTAAAAATAGGGCACGTTGATGAGATATAAGGAGCTTTGAAGTTGTTTAAACTTATCTTTCAGGTATAATAATCACTTTAACTTTTCCTTAGATAATATATTTTGAATTGTTAATAATAATTTTGTTGCCCTTTCTGGAATCTCTTTTGTTTCTCATCATTTAAAAAAATAATAAAACTTATAACTTACTTTTTCTCTAAGATGGGTCTAATACCTAATAAAATAGAAGCAACATTCACTCTCTGGCTCTTACATATGAATTCAGATCATATTTGCTTTCTTAATAACAACCTTTCGTTACTGTTCCAGAGACTAGACTACAAGGACTGTTTGAGCCAACTATCAACCAGTTTGATTCCCGAAGTTTAACACTGTAAAAGTTAGTAGGGTAAAATATCAACAAGAGTAAATCCCAGCTAAGAACTAGAGAATTTGGCTGTCATGCCTATTAACCAGGGAGGAATGAGTTACAGCATCTATCATTCTAGAAATTATGTGACTGGTGAATCTAGTTTAATTAACATTAGTAACATCTGATGAACAATGACTGCTAAATATTCTGAAAATTTTTTGTTTTGGTAAAAGGCACATGTGAAACAGAACCATTCTCCTATCTTATTGCTGAAACATAGGACTTTACTAGGTAACTTGAACTTTTGATTTGAAGGAACCTACTAGAGAATCATGTTTGAATAGAAAGAAAGAGTATTCACAATGTATGGCTTTGAAATATTAGTACATTCTAGAATGTAGAAGGATTAATTTTATCACTTATATCAACATTTTAAATATGTGAATTTTTATTGGAGAATATATTACATTTTGCTAAAATGGGAGCAAGGAAAAGAAAAAAGGCAAGTGATATTGCTAAAATCTCTATGAAAGATTTGGGGCATAGTAATATACATAAATCAAATTATACAGTATAATTGTTAATTGTATGCATATTTAAAAATAGAAGTTATTTTAATATACTAAAGACATGTAATATAAAAAGCTCTTTTAATATTAAAAAAAAGCAAGTACAATTGTTTTAGAATACAAAATCTGAGTGTTTTCTGTTGAGTAGTTCCCAAATTGAATACAAGGAAAGGTCATTCATTTTCTATAATAAAAAAAAATATATATATATATAACAGAGAATACCCTGCTAAGAAATACTTAGGATATAGGGTCAATGGCTTTTACATTTTTATAATGTATATAACTCACTTCATACCATTCTTGTAGTTGTCTACTTCTAGAAACTTTGTTGCCTAAAACTGAGGATATGACTTTAATTTCTTCCAGTTGGTAGTGTAAGGCTAAAAAAAGCAATACTTAAAAAAAAAAAAAAAAAGAAAAGAAACAGTATCTATGCCAAAAAGGACTATACATTTACTTGGGAAAGCAAATATTCTATTTGATATATTAAATTTTAATTTTATAATGTGACATGTTCCATCAGAGCCATAAACTTTTTAGTTCCCTCAATCTTTTTACAAAACATTATGTTCATTTAGTCTATGTTTTATAAACTAACACTGAACTCTATATAAAAGTTTATATTTATTGCTTATTAAACATTTATTGTGCTTTTACAGAGCCTTTAAAGAACACTGTCAATCCAACAAGACTAAATTCCCTTAACAGTACATTTTTATTTTAAATCAAACTGCAATCAAGAAGTGTTTTATAATTTAGGGCAGTGGTTTAAAGTGAAAGGAATAAACCGATATGCAACTGACATAGGCCTGTTACTTCCTAATTAGTAATAGTGCTCAAGTGATTTGTTATTCAGTGATATTAAGGTAAATTTGATATGAAGTAGATAAGAATTTTAATCATGATTAAGCAAACCAATAATTGAACTATTTTATAGAATAAAGGAAGTTAAGGAAAACAAAGGAGAAATATTTATTCAAGAGTACATAAATATGAGCTGTCTTTCAATATAATCATATATAGATTATGATTAAACCTTATTTGTCCAATGACCTCTATCCCAATAAAAATTCTCTAGTCCGTTTATTCCTAGAAATTTCTTTCAACTTTAAAATTGTTATCTTTAGTAGTATATATCTCATTGATTTAGAATTTTCTTCTCTTTTGAGATATTAACCTTTAAAGCTTTATCCATAACAAACCTCTGTCCTAGATAGTCTATTGAAACTCCTAAGTTTTCCTCTACAATTTTGATTTCCATCTAGTCTTCTATTACATAGTAAAATCAGAATATTTACCTTGGCATGTATGTCTATAATCATTTTTTACAAAGAAATATAGCCAAAACATTAGAAAAAACATCATTTAAATTTATTGCAGTCATGGAACACAAATTCACACAGGCATAAAATCTTTCCATCCTAAAAGACATACATAACCTATATCTGAACTAAATTGCCAATTTGTATAATACAGATAATTGTGATCAAAATTCTCTAATCACTGGGTTGTTAAGAGGTTATCTAATAAACTAATTTAAAGGAAATTATGTATTTTTTATACATGTATATATATATTTGGGTAGAACAGGAGGTAGATGAGCACTTCAATAACTAAACCATGTTTGAGTTATCTTTATATGGTATTTCCGTAATGCATTATTTTTAGTGTGAATGGTCTTTTAGAAGGTCTCTGGTCTGCTGACCTCTTGTTCTAGGATATATCTAGTTTCCAGGAAAGCTACCTGATTTGTTTGTAAAAGATTGGGAATGCAAAGTCTTCCAGTGACTGCAATAATTGTTGGGAATATTAATCTCTGATAGCCAATGCTATCACACTGGATATTGTCACAGACAATAAGGAAAGTTCTGAATGCCCAAAAGACTATCACAAATTTGACATACTTTTACTTCATTATTTCATCTACAAACCAGGAATAATTTTACCTTTTTCTGAGCATTTTGAATATTAAATAGCATGCCCTTCCTTAGCACAGTGCCAGCAAAACAGACAATTAATAAAAGCCATTTTTTGCATACAACAATGTACCTTTTTAGTCCATGTGAATATTTGTGTTCTACAAACATAGACTAAGTATTAAGTATTTTTCAATTCTAAGAAAATTAAGTCTTTCCCCTAAACCTCCATTGCTAAAGACATGTATAGAAGGAGAGAAGAATGAAGACAAAGATAATCTGTATTGTATGCAAATGCTGAAATGATAATTATAAGGGGATGAAATCTAAGCAAAATTATGCACTAGGTTGTTTCGTGATTTAGATACTAGTTTATTGAGCCTCAGAGTTCAAAATTTTCTCCCTTTAGAATCACTTAGGGCTACTTATGAAATATGTTCATTTGGTGACATGGCATAGAAGCAAATTACTGAACACATTACAAATGAAGAGGAAATTCATTAAAAATTTGGATTGCTTAAAAACTAAATAGTACTTTTACTAGTTACTATAAAACTTTTCTCAGGAAAATCGAATTCACATAAAAATGAGAAAAATTCATTGATTTTTTTTTTTGTGTGTCTAGATTATTTTTATTAACAAAAAGATTGTTTGTAACATTAGGAATTTAGAAAGCATACCCATCTAACCACAAACCCATCAGATACTTATTTTTTTAAGAATTAGCCTGACAGTTTGTTTTGGACTGGTTTAAACGAAACCAGTCATTTTCTTAAGTAAAATATTTATTTAACTGTCTTGCAACTTAAATGTATCTTTAGTTTTAAAAATAAAACAATATATGAAGAGCTGGTTTACTCTTTTTTGATTTATTGTAGGTATTAAAAGTTACTTACTTGAGATGGCACATTGGCAGATCTGGTGTTTCCTGACACTATGAATATTTAAAAACAAATTGCCTTGAAAAGTTTTATCCAGAAAGAAAGAAAGAAAAAAAAAGGTGACTTTCCACAGTTGAAAATTTCTTGAAAAAAGGTTGAGAGGAAAATAATCTAAAAAACACACCACTCTTGATAAAGAACTGAGGCAGCTTTGAATTAAAACTACAAATTTAAATTAGTTTTATAAAGTACTGAAAAGTAGCTGAAATTGCATGCATAGGCATTTAATCAATAATAAGAGGAATAGCAGCAGAACTTAAATATATGATAGTTTATCAACAATAAATAAACATTTTTAGTGCAAATAGTGCAGAAAATTTTCTCAAAGCAAAAATCATAGCAAGTATTTTGATCTATACAAAATCAGTCTCAGTTCTGTATACAATCTATATAGTATATCTGTGAATTCAGCCCCTATGATGAAATGCCAATTTGCAAATCATAAATATAAAACAATGTGCTTAAGTTTTATGTCTCATTTTTCTCTTGGCAGTTCATGTTTTCGGGAAAATCTGGAAAGAAAAGAAAATTTTAAAAATCTAAGATTTAATTTGAGGTGATACATTTTCATCTCTTTATATTCTCTTCCAACTAAAATTTACCTATAACTTGATTATAAGGGAACAGAGATAAGGAAAAAAATTAATATGTTCATTTAAATTAGCAATTACTCAGTGTCTACTTCTCAAGCTGTGGGGAATGCAACTTGGTATCAAAAATCAGCCCTGCAGACAGGGAATTTACAATATGATTATAAAATAAGATACAAAACAATTCCCTTCAGACTTGGCATAAGTACTGTACAAGGAGGCAGATGTATTTGAACAGGAGATAAGTCACTTCCTTCCTTTGTATTATATATTATACATCTTACTATATAAATAAGCATATAACCATTAGAAATCAGTTGACTATTTCTTCAGTATGATATTGGCTTAAATAAAACATGAATCCCATTCCCTTTTTTAGGGAACTTACTGTTCTCCTTAGAGACCACTCCTGTAGCCTGGTTTATTGGGCAGAGAACCACATGACACTAATCTACAGGCCAAGCTGATCAGGCCAGGATGGGTATCTCACACATCTCTTCCCTGGGAATTTGTGTTAGTGCTCCAGAGATTCTTGCTAGTCTTGAATGGCTGCTTGAACTGCAGATTTGATATAATCAGGATTTGGGAAGCAATAGATGAGGAGCAAATTGAAAGAGAAGAAAGTGCTAGGGATATAGCTTAGTGGTGGAGTGCATGCTAAGCATGCAAAGTCCGTAGGTTTCATCCCAGCACCCCCCCTCCAAAAAAAACAAAAAATGAACAAATAACAACAGATGCAACAAGTGGCTCTAGCATGAAAGCAGGAAGGAGCTATTTTAGTTGAGTGGTTCCTAGTGTTTTCAAACTCTGGTGACTGAGCTGTAATTTCTTCACTTCAGCTCTATAGTGTATCCCTGCATTATCCAACTACATAGGTTTTTACTTAACCATGTTAGGGTGAGATTTTCTTACTCAACCAAATCATTCTTACAACAAAATTGATGGAGAAGAAAAGGGAAAGAATGTTATCAGTTAAGAACATGAACAAAGACAGGGTGGTAGAAGGAAGAATATGACATACAAAACAACATAAAGAGAAAATGGCAAATTAAATTGGATGAGTTGAAATATATGCCAGATTATAGAAACAGTTAAACCAGAGAGAAATCTGACATTATAGGTTCATTACAGGTTCTGGAGCAGAGAAATTTTATGACAAAAGTGGTACTTTAGGAAAATCATCCTGTTAGTGCTGTATAGGAAGGAAAATCTTAAGTCAGGGGGATTAACTAGAAAAGCACTTGAATAATCTGTAGACTACCAAACTACATCCCAATTTCTTTCTTTCTTTTTTTTAATTTTGAGTCAGGGTCTCACTAAGTTGCTGAGACTTGCTTTGAACCTGTGATTTTTCTGCCTCAAACTCCTGAGTCACTAGATTACATTTTAAAGGAAGAAATGATATGACTATTTCATAATATGTCAACCAAGTGACATGGCACACTCTATACTCTAGTTGAGAGAAGGAAATCAACCCTTAACTTCTAATTCTACATGAGGAGCTATCTGGTGTTGAAAAAACATTTCATCTAAGCCAATATCATACTGCAGAAATATCCAAAAGATTTCTAGTGACTACATGCTTAATTATATAATATATTTAATATGTAATACAAAACATTCTGTATGTTACATAGCACAAAAGAACAGGCACTGTTAAAAACATTTACTTCTCCAAGAGCCTTGAGACTCCAACCTGAAATACAATTTACCTATAGTGGAGCATGAAATTGGCTGTGCATTGCTATCACCTGTTGAAGTTTCTCTTCCTTGGCTCTTCTACAGTGGCAAATCTAGAAGATAAATTATTGAAAATATCAGTTACATCTCCAAAAATGTGCCGATTATTTTTTACATTACGATGTAATTCTTTTATCCAACTGACACTATTTCAAGTTTTAAATGTTTAAAACAGTTAATTCCTCTGAACTTAAGAATCCAAAAACCGGGGCTGGGGATGTGGCTCAAGCGGTAGCGCGCTCGCCTGGCATGCGTGCGGCCCGGGTTCAATCCTCAGCACCACATACAAACAAAGATGTTGTGTCCGCCAATAACTAAAAAATAAATATTAAAAAATTCTCTCTCTCTCTCTCTCTCTTTAAAAAAAAAAAAAAGAATCCAAAAACCATTTAATAGAAGATAGCTTTTGCTGGCAAATTCCAGAATGTAATATAAACCCTGATCCTTTACATCAATTCTCTTTAATTTAAAATAACTGTGTCTTAAAAATATGGAGATAAGTCCTGCTGTTAATCAATCTGCCTCACCTGCCTTAACACAATATATATATGCAAATATACACACATATTGTACCCGCACACACACACAAATCTCATGTCTTATAATTACCAATTAAAAATTTTAAAATATGATGCTTAGAGAAACTGTGCAAACATTTAGGACCCTACTAAAGGACAAGAAACTATAATGCAGACTTTTTCAGGTTTTCTTTAAATACAATGGAAATATCAAATAAAAAACTGTTTGAAAATGTCAATATTTTTAAATTTGTTTTTTAATTTGTTTTTAATTTCTATATATTATCTCATTAAACGACTTGTGCAAATAGTTGTAATTGAGGAGTACACTATAACTGTTAATTAGAACAAGGCTGAATTACCAGCTTCTATAGAATGGTACAAAACTATTATGTCTCAAACAGAATAGTTATTTGATTTACCTGCTTGTGTACTCAGAACAAGCAAGTTTAATAAGTGATAGTGAGAATAGGGTGTTGCTATCCTTCTAAATAGAAGCTCTTCAGATTCCTCTCCTAGCACTCAAATCCCCAGCTCAGTAATGTGCTGAAGTTTTTTTACTCATGGGTGTAGTTAAGTAATTTGATATTATGTTGTCACTCATCCTCAATGGAAGAGTATTACATACCGTTCTCTTTTCCATGAAGCTACTGAGAAAATCGTCTATTTCAGTTTTTCCCTCCAAGAAATCTTCAGCGATATTATCAGATTCTTCTTCAGCTTCGTGTGCAGCTACTTTCAATCTTGCCTGCAGGGCACTTGCACTACAGCTCTGGGGGAAAATTTTTAAAAAAATTCCTTTGAGGGAAAGAAATGAGGTAGAGGTATGAAGAAGAATTTACTAAATGCCTTACTTAGTAGCCTCATTTTGAGAAAATCTGCTCCTCTATAATGTCTCACCCAGGTCCTTAGCTTTTGGTTATAAAGTAGATACCTAACTAGAAAAACCAATCCACTGGCTGCAAATTATTAAATAAGAAATTAGGCAAATCATTGCACTTTCCTGGGGATTTTGGGATTAAATGCATATGGAAAGCACCCTCTAATATGACCCCCTCAAGAACCTCTGTCTTCTAGTATTCCTGCTCTTGTTTAATCCTCTGTTCTGGAGAGTAGGCTAGACCTAGTGACTCACTTCTAAGTAATAAAATATGGCAAAGGTGATAGGATTAAATTTAAACAAAGAGGTGGAAGACTTGTACAGAGAAAACCAACTGTTGGAAGAAATTAAAAGCATAAGTAAGCGGGAAGATATTTTATGTTTATGGGTTGAAAGATTTAATATGATTAAGATAAAATACTAACCAAAGTGATCTACAGAAGCAATGCAATTGCTGTTAAAATGTCATTGGCATTTTTTTGAGAAATAGAAAGGCCCATCCTAAAATTTATATGGAATCTCATGAGATCCAAATGACAAAAATAATTTTGAAGAAGAACAAAGTTGGACAATTTATATTCTGATTTAAAAAGTTACTACAAAGTCACATTAATCAAAATAGTGTGGTACTGGCATAAAAACATATAAAGCAATGGAATAGAAGAGAGAGCTAACACATAAACCCTCATGTGTATGATCAAATTATTTTGACAAGAGTGCCAAATCTATTCAATAGGAAAAGGACATTTTTTTTTTTCCCAAACAAATGTTGCTAGAAAAACTGGAAATCCAATGCAAAAGAATAAAGTTGGAATCTTATACAAAAAATAACTCAAAATAGATCAAAGACCTAAATGTAGGAAGTATTTTTAATAGCCACCTTAGTATGTATGGAGTACCTCACATACAGGAATATCCAGTAATGCAACATTATTATCACCCTTGCTAAAACTGATTATTCAAATGCTTCCACTTACTTATTCACTAAATATTTATTGAGTATCTGTTATGTACTAAACATTAGAGCAAGTATTAGGTAACATAATAAAACAGGAGAGGTTTCGTACTCTTGTACTCAATTGTGTAATCATGTAATTTACAAACATTGAAGTGTAAAGCAGGCATCATCTCCAGAGAATCTTGAGTGAATACATCTAGGGAAAAGCCTTGGAATCAAAGTATTTATTCTGCATGTGAATTTTTTTTTTTTTTTAACTTTAAGTTTTTCAAGAATCACTTCCAGTAATTCCTGTATAAACTTTCAGGGACTAAAATAACAGTTAAAGCAGAATCTTTATTGGATATTTATATTTCTTCTCTTGTGAGTAACTTGTTTTTTCCTTCACTTTTCATCAACCACTGCCATTAATGTTTATTTGTCATATATGTGACAAATATTTGTTCTCTTATTTCACTTTTGATATTATAATTTTTGAAATTAAAAAATTTTAATTTATACACAGTGAAATTAATTATAATTTTCCTTCATGCTTCTTCCCCTTTTATAATGCTCAGCAAAGTTTTTCTCACTGTAATCTTAATAAAACTCCTAGAGAGCTAGTTGACTGTGATTTCCACAGAAAGCTTTTCTACAATATCTTTCTGTATCCTATATGATATAGTGACCTTACTTTCTATAAATGGGTACTAATTGGACAACCAAGTATATCATTTATTGAATCCTCAATTTTTTCCAATGAATCACATATACGAGTCTATTTCTGAACTGTATGAAACTATTTTTCTACAAAACTACTATACCATTTTAAATCATGAGTTTTTACAGTGTATTTTGATAGTAGAAAAGGGCACTCTTTTCCATTATTACCTTTTCATTTAAGCTTTTCCTACTTTTACCTGTTTAGTCTCTCAGATGAACTTTTAGATAAAATCCATTAAGATTAAAAAAAAATACTTTTGGCAATTTGGTTGCAACTAATGTATACGTATGTATTTTAATGTTTTTGGTTGTAGGTAGACACATTACTTTTATAAATTTATTCGTTTATTTTAATGTGGTACTGAGGATAAAACCCAGTGCCTCACATATGTGAAGCAAGAACTCCATCACTGAGCTATGACCCCAGACTATAAGTTTATAAATTATTTTGGGAAGAATGAAGTGTTTATAACATGGTAATATTCATTCCATGAATATTATGTTGCTCTAAATATAGTCTTAGAAAATAGCTCAAGAGTTCTTTCATGTCATTAAGTAAAGTTTACTAACTCACTTCATCAGGCTCACTTCTAAATATTTTGTATATTTTGTTGCTACTGTAAATGAGCTATTTTTTCTCTGTTTCATTTTGGAACCTTCCTAGGCTGGGGATGTAGCTTTGGAGTACTAATTGTTGGAACATAAGATGAAAAATTTCTCTTCTCTCTAGGATTACTGATTGTTTATTTTTTGGTAAACAATTATTTCACCTCTTATTTTCTATTGCACCTTTTATTTCCCTTGTCTGATTGCAGTGATCAGAACCTCCAAAGCAATATTATACAGCAGTTGACAATGAGGCATTATTCTCTTATTCCCAACATTAATGAGATTCTGGAAATGTTTAGTCACTAAATGTAATGTTTACAGTTGATTTCTAATATTTTTTTATCAAATAAAAATTAATTTATATTCTTAGTTTACTAAGAGTTTGTATAGGAATGATGTTGACTACTATTAAAAGCTTCTTTAATATCTACTAAATTCCAATATGTATCTAAGACTATTTCAGTTGATTTTCACACATTTTATGAGACAGAAGATTGCTTAGGTTTGACTCTGAACCCTAAAACTTTCTATAAAATGGAAAACAGAGAAAAGTAACAATACCTGTCTTGTAGGATTTGGGGTAATAATGGGCCAATGTATATAAATATCCTGGTGCAGTGCAAGACATACATTAATCACTCAATTTTAGCTACTATTCTTATTTTTTTTTCTAAATGATAATCCCATCATCTGAAATTCATTATAAATCAGATTCTCCTTTAGCATCCTTTTTTATTGCTCTTATTTTATTTCTAATTTATGTGTTATTACATTGGCTTAATCTTTCAGAATTTGATTTTGAAGAAAATACAATACTAATAACAATGATGACTTAATGGTAGACAATATAGATTATTTCCTCCATTCTATTTTTAAAGATTTATTTTTTCACAGATATAGGCTGAATTTTATAAAATGCTTTCATATATTATATTTTTCAATTTGATAACTTTTCATTTAAAATATTCATACATAAGCTTATTTTATACATAAGCTTATTTCTGAGTCTGCAGTTAAAGATTTTATTTTATTGTTAAGTTTTATTACAACTATTACACTATTTTTATAACTTACCCAGAAGTTATTTGTGGGGCTTTTCATATTTTCCTGTCTTAGAACCAAATATACTCTCATATGAACACAAATGATTTATTGTAGTATCTAATAACAGAGCTGCGCATGTATATTTAAAGGTATCAGGCTTTCTACAGACAGGCATCTAACAAAAGGTAGCTGACAGAAGGTGGCCTATGCACATCAGGATGAAAAGTTCTCATAGGAAAGGAAAAGAACTAGACTCTTACCTCACTAAGTTCATGCTGCCTTTGCATCTTCTTTTCAAAAGTAGATTTCATTTGTGTAAGTAATTCATACTAAAAGAGAAAATAAAATTCTGTTTAATTCTATTTTTAAATTATATAAATTTCTTCAAAATGATCACTAACTCACCTTATCTAAAACAATTTGCCTTTTGGCTTCCAAGCTAGGTTCCAAAAGGAGATTTTTTTCTGTAAGATAAATTCTCTGGTTATTTCTAGATAAAGATCACACTTTTCTCAGGAAATAAGAAGTTAAATAAGGGAAGACATACTTGCTAATTCCTCGATACTTTTTACTAAGTCATCCTTGTCTGCAATAATTTGTTTCAATTGAGGCAAAGTCAGGAACTGTTCTAGTAATACTTCCTCTTGTTCATTCATATCTGTGAGTTGTGATAAACTAGAATACAAAAGAAAGAAATATGTTGTTAATGAAATCAGTCATATAGTATTTCTCCATGATGATAAATATTTTCAGTTTTATTTGGTTGATAAGATTCTAAATAATTTTCATATGTACACATAAAAAGGCCAAATATAAGCTTAAGAGGAAAATAAAATGTTAACCATAGTGGAAAGTAGAAATGGGAGATTCTATAGGACAACCAACCAAGTTCTGCAAAAAATATATAATAGTATATGTATAAAATATGTATGTATTTATGTCTATGTATATGTGTGTATATGTAAATCTATTAGTGTATGTGTAGGTGTAAGCATGTGAATATATATGTGTATGTATAAAGGTAGAGATAAATGGTTCATTAAAGGATATTTAAGAAAGCTAGCATTTAAATATAATAGTTGAACATTTTTCTGAATCCTAATTCAAATAAACTAGCAACAAAAAAATTTAATAAATAAAATGTTGAAGAAAGAAGATAACATTAAAGAATTATCATTAAGGAGCAATGAAAGAACTAAATAGGCCAAGATATATTATGAAATAATCAGATATAAATACATTCAGAAATAACTTTCAAAGAATGCAAAAAAATTTTTTTCATATGAAAAATATTTGTTACCTTCATAACTTATACTTCACTCTTAGCATTTAGAAAAATCCCTGGTGGTAGACTACTCACTCAATAAATGCAACCTTTAATACCTAAAACTGATTTTAAAATTCTCCCCCTAATATAATCACAATATAGGAATAGTGAAGATTTTTTAAAATCTTTTTATTTAATATGAATATGAAATGATAATCTGGTTTATATTTACAAATAAAATATATCTCAACTTAAGTTTTTTACCTTAATTCTGAGAGTTCTGGAAATGTATCAGGAACATCTGGCATCTTATAACCAAAACCATTCTGGCTTATCTAAAGAAGAATTTAAAGGGTGTTACATTTCAGCCATCTTTTGATTATTCCCTTTTACATATATAGTAATTTTTAATCTACTATGTCCCATAACTACTCTCATGATCACATCTTCATCTTCTTATTTCATGTGGCCCTTATGCTCCCCTTGTATTTTTTTCCCCCAATATAACTTTGTACATATAAGCTTACTTCTTATTTTTTTGTTGATTAGGTCCTTTGGTGAGAGCCTGTGTTAGCTTTCTTTCATGGGCAAATGTATGGGTATAAATTGGAGTATCTGTGACAGGTATGGGAAATATCAGTGGATTTCATGGATATAGATGAATGTATTTCTCTTAAATGAAAGACAGTAAGTATAGAAAAACTTAAGCTGTCAGTCTGAATAGTTATGTATCTGGGTTACATAGGACAACAAGGTAGTTGCAGAGCACAGTATCCACTGTTTGAATATATATAAAATTTTTTATGCTTGAAGACCTTTGAAAAGTTCTCTTATACTTTTGTCAATACTCATTGCAGTTTGTTTATTAACACAATGATGAAAAGTTTGGAAAAACAAAGTCCACTTGGGTTTCTACTCTAAATGATTACAAACTTTGAAATTAGTAATTTTTAATATAATAAGGTTTTACAATGTTTAAGTATTACTATGAGTGATATTCACTAAGGGTTAAAGGGAAAGTTTTCAAATCCTTTTGAATATTTTATGTACCAAGTATTGGTCTCTCCTTCTGTAACATCACATGTGGCAAGTAACCAGCCTCAGAACATAGTTTTTAAACCAATGGGATGCTTGAAGCCCTTAGTATGTTATAGAAGCTCCTCTTCAATCTGACACCTGATTTACCTACATGATCAGTCCTTGTGCCTTTCTCTACACCCAAAACAACAACCAGAGAGATCTATTATAGGCGGCTTTACAAAAACACCATCTGAGGTATACTACAAAGCCTTTGTCAAAGTTATTGCCTATCACAGAATGTCTTCTAGAGCCTCTTGTTATCCTGGCAAATTCATAACCACCTTTCAAAATCTGGCCTCAAAGCTGAGCTTGGTGGTGTGTGCCTGTAATCCCAGCTACTAAGGAGGCTGATCATAAGTCTTGAGGCCAGTATGGGCTACCTAGCAAGATCCTGTCTAAAAACCAAGCATGAATGCATTCCTTCTTTTATCTGAATAATTTTTACTGTGCAATTGCTACATGTATCAGGCTTGGTTTCAGGCACTAGAGATAAAAATGGTAAAAAAACAGAACTACAGTTTTTGTAAAGGCATCCCTACTAGTTCTATCTTGGTCTCTGGGAGTAATGGCCATTTTTCAACTGTTGTCTCAACCATAACACTAGCATGTCTTGAGAAGTTCCTTATTTGAAATTATTTGATCATTTGTTGCTTACCTCTTTGAGTTTGTTATTTAAGTTGGAAATGTTATTTAATCTTTTTATATTTTGTGCCTAATTTAGTAGCTGGCACATAATAAACAATAAATGTCTGCTGACTGAATGCATATTTCATGGGTACAAACTAGGCTACTAAAGATACCAACCGGAACTGAAGTGTCCGTTGTGGGAACAGGTAATGGCAGACTTGAAAGGACACCAAATGAAGGAGCAGCAGGCTTGGCTGTGGTATAACTTGTTGTTGAAGAAGAAACAGTGTCAGCAACAGACAACGAAGTGATATTCCTGTTAGCTTCTTGTGGAGGATATGGAGGAAGAAATGGAAAGCCCTGAGAAGCATAAGGAGGCATCCCGCCTGGGTTACTATACAGGCTAAAGAGAAAAAGAGAATGAGAATTAGATCACATTTAGGTGTGAAGTATAGAAAATTATGACTAAATTGTTCTAAACAATAATCATTCATTTCTATTGATAGAACTCTATTTTTGGTAATACTTGTTATAATTATATGACTGATATAATTGTAATTGATAAACTATAAAGCCTCCAAAAAAAGAACTGCAGTCCTCTTTGAAAAAAAGATGACTACTATAGAAAGCATACAATTCAAATGGTTAGAGTAAAGGTTAATAGGCCATTTTTGAGTTTCAGCATTCCACTGATATCATTCTTTCACAGAGAGAATAGAGAATAACATTTAACCCAGGAACATTATTCAAGGGGATGCTTCTTAGTAACTTTCACTGTACTTGGAAAAATCTAACTGAAAGGTAAGACTGCTTTTCTAAAAAATTTGAAAGAAAAAGTAAATATGTACATAAGCTGCAAAAAATGTTAAATAGTGTCACAACATTATGTACTTGGGATTTAATTAGAGAATAATAAAGTCAATATTTTTTTTGTAAGATAAACCTAAACATTATACATTTAATATACTATCCCTTAGAAAAGTTCACAAAGCATCAAATTATTAAAAAAAAAAAAGGGAATTCAGGCATCAAGGCAGACTGAGAATCAGGTAAATGCCAATATTTGAATTAATAGAGTAAGTTTATATTAGTTATATGTAAAAGGTAAAGGATTTACCGTATGTTTAAAACAATATTAACCACTAAAATGTTTCAGTTTGAACTGAAACATGTTTCAAATCACATCAAGCTTAAACACTTTGTGTTGGAATACTATTACTTCATTTCATGATATAAATTAACTTGAGTTGAAATGTTGTTGGAAGAAAACATTGTTACAGATTTTGAAATGTTTACTAGTGAACCAAATTTTATATATAGAAAAAGGAGGGTAAAAAGATAATAGCCTTTATATACAGCAAAATTAATTATAAAACTTTAATAATTAAAAAAATGTATAGGTCAGTACTTATGAATAGATAGGAGACTGATGGAATAAATATAAAATGCAGAAAAAACCTAAACACATTTGGGAATTAGGTTGTAATAAAGATCAAATTTCATGTAAGTGAAAAATAGAAAGGTCAGTAATTACTATTGGGATGTTTGGAAAAAATTAAATTCAAGTCAGATTCTCATATTTACAATATTATAAAAACTTAATGGATTAAAGATTAATTTTTTTTAAAGTCTTAAAAAATCAGAGTGTGGCTATATGCAGTGGAACATGCCTGAAATCATAGAAGCTTGGGAGGGTGAGGCTGGAGGATCGAAAGTTCAAAGCCAGCCTCAGCAACTTAGGCCCTAAGCACCTAGTGAGACCCTGTCTCAAAAAAAATTAAAAAATAAAAAAGGACTGAGGATGTGGCTAAGTGCTTCTAAATTCAATCCCTGGTACCAAAAAACAAAACAAAACAGAACACAACTGTAATCCCAGTGATTTGGGAAACTGAGGCAGGAGGATAGCAAATTTGAGGCCAGCTACAGCAAATTAGCGAGACCTTTAGCAACTCACTAAGACCCTGTCTTAAAATTAAAAAAGGACTACAGATGAGGGATGAAGCTGAGTGGTAAAGTACTCCTGGGTTAAATCCTCAGTACCAACACAAAAGAAAAAAAAATCTTAAAAGAACTGGAAGAAATCATTGGGAAATTTTAACTTTAGGCTGGAAAAAGACTTTCTGTGATATAAAATTCAGTAGTCATAAGAGAAAATAATGATGAATTCTACATATTCATAAAGTATCTACATGGCAAGCCCTTTATAAGACAAATAGGGCTGGGATTTAGCTCTGTGATAGAGGGCCTGCTTAGTATGCCCAAGGCCTGGAGTTCAATCCTCAGTACCATAAACAAACAAAATAAATAAAGGTAAAAACATCTGAAACAAATATCACACATAGAAGATAATTTCTCTAATA
The DNA here is from genome assembly GCF_045843805.1 of Urocitellus parryii. Lineage (NCBI taxonomy): Eukaryota > Metazoa > Chordata > Mammalia > Rodentia > Sciuridae > Urocitellus > Urocitellus parryii. The sequence goes on along the minus strand of NC_135544.1, from coordinate 23,496,252 downwards.
TAAAAATAATTCCTACAAATTGGTAAAGGACTAACAATCCAATGGCAAAGTGAAGAATAAAAAAGTACTGGTTACAGAAAAGAGAAACATCTCTAAAGCATAGGAAAAATGTTCACCTTCACTGTTATAACATAGGTACAACTAAAATTATATTAACATATCATGTTCTGCCTAAATAGCTAAAGATTCATTTTGATAACATACTGTGTTGGAAAAGAACACAAGGAAATAAGCATTATATATAGAAAAAACTGCTACAACTGCTTTGGAGGGCAATTTTGCAGTGTTTGTCAAAGTTACAACAGTGTATATGACTTCTAGAATTTATTCAACAAATATACTTATGTTTGGGAAAAATATTTGCTGTGGCACTGAGGGCAACAAAGCAGTGTGATCCTATATTAGAGAAGGTTAAAAACAACAAACATCTCAATCAAAAGGACTTTTGTTAATGAATTACAGTATATCCATAATACTTTGTGGATATAATACTTTAGAAAATAGAACAAATACTTTGTGGGCATAAAATAATAATTGGAAAGAGCCTTAGTTACTAATATGAAAACACTCCAAATCATATTATTTAGTGAAAATAAAGCAAGGAAATAGTAAGCTATCATTTGGGTAAAAAGGATGGGGGAAGAGAACAAAATACTACATTCATATTTCCTTGTATATGCATAAAATGCCTTAGGATACACAAACACATACATACACACACACACAACTCTGGATGCCAAAGAGAAAAAAAAACTTAAATTGCAAGAGAACAAGAAGTGGCGGGCAGACTTTCCACTTTATACTTCCTAGACTTTTTGAATTTTAAGTTAAGGGGATATATGATCTATTCAAAAAACTCAGTTAATTTCATTTTGCTACACATGGATTTCCAGTTTTCCCAGCACCATTTGTTGAATAGGCTATCTTTTCTCTAATGTATGTTTTTGGCGCCTTTGTCTATAGTAAAAGATAACTGTATTTATGTTGTTTGTATCTGTGTCTTCTATTTTGTACCATTGGTCTATATGTCTATTTTTGTGCCAATACCATACTGTTTTTTGTACTACTGCTCTGTAGTATAGCTTAACGTCTGGTATTATAATGCCTCCTGCTTCGTTCTTCTTGCTAAGGATTGTTTTGGCTATTCTGGGTCTCTTAATTTTCCAAATGAATTTCATGATTGCTTTTTCTAGTTCTGTGAAGAATGTCATTAGGATTTTAATAGGAATTGCATTAAATGTGTACCATATTTTTGGTACTATGGCCACTTTGACAATTTTAATTCTGCCTATCCAAGAGCACAGGAGATCGTTCCATTTTCTAAGGTCTTTTTCAATTTCTTTCTTTAGTATTCTGTAGTTTCCACACAAAGAGGATGAAAGACTTAGGCACTAGAACAGAGATCCTGTGTCTAATAGAAGAAAAAGTAGGCCCAAATCTTCATCATGTCAGCTTACTGACTTCCTTAACAAGACTCTTTAAAGCGCAAGAAATAAAAATTAAGAATCAATAAATGGGATAAATTCAAACTAAAAAGCTTCTTCTCAGCAAAGGAAACAATATCATGGGAGAAAATCTTTACCACACACACCTCAGATACAGCACTAATCTCCAGGATGTATAAAGAACTCAAAAACAAAACAAAACAAAACCTCGTAACACCCAAAAACCAAATAACCCAGTCAATAAATGGGCTAAGGCTAAGGAACTGAACAGACACTTCACAAAAGAAATAGTCGATCAACAAACATGAAAAAATGTTCATCATTGTGGGAGGCTGACTAGCATGTGACTGTGTCTGTCTCCCCTTCTGATTGGTGCGGCATTGTTGGTCAACCCAGAGGATAGCCCCAATCTTTAAGGTGCAAGCATGCTGAGAGCCACAGCCGAGTCTGTATGGCCCCTGGCATTTTGCCAACAGTATTGATTGACAGGCAAGGCGTTAATATCCGCCTCTGCCGCTACTTTTGAGTTCTCGCGCTATTTTTAGTTCTCACGGGGATTCCCCGGGAGTTCCCATTGGTTGGAGAAGTGCAGGAGGAGGGATTTTCCCGGGGAGATTTTTCCGGCGGAGAGTTCCTGCAGGAGCCTCGTGGCTTTCGGGAGGATTCCCCAGGAGCGTGTGTGAGGTTTTTTTCTTGCAGTAAAAAATAAAGTCTGTTCTTGCTTCAGTGGCTCGTGATTTGTGCCCAGCCAGACTGCGGCACAAGCAACTGTGTCTTCGTGCATGGGCATGCCTTCCTGCATCTCCATGGGTGGAACTATGCTCACCTGTTCCTTTGTGATATTACCCCTTTGCCCTGTTTGGGATAGAATGTTCCATGGAAACACCTTTTGTGTGTCCCCTTCTCTTACACTGCCCTTGGGTGTGGCCTACCCAGATGTCAGTCAACCTGCTGACAGCAGACATCATGAAGCTAGACAGCCCCTTGAAACCTGACCCCTTGCCTCATTTGAATAGCTTCTCCTTAATAAAAGGGGTAAGCACGTGCTCTCTCACTCTCTTTCTGTGGACCCTTAAGGTCAGAGAAGCCATCACAGCACCCCCAAATAAAAAGGTATTTCTGTCACTTGTGTGGTTATTTTGCACAGCCCAATTAGCCCAGTTCCCCTGGAGTGACCCCTGAGTGTTTTATTTGTATGCAACCCGGCACATCATCTATAGCAATTAGAGAAATGCAAATCAAAACTACTCTGAGATTCTATCTCATTCCAGTCAGAATGGCAATTATCAAGAACACAAGCAATAATAAATGCTGAAAAGGATGTGCGGACAAAGGTACACTTACACATTGCTGGTGGGACTGCAAATTGGTACAAACACTATGGAAAGCAGTATGGAGACTCCTCAGGAAACTTGGAATGGAAGCAGCAGCAATTTGACCCAGCTATGCCACTCCTCAGTTTATACCCAAAGGACTTAAAATTAGCATACTACAGTGATGCCATCACATCAATGTTTATAACAGCTCAACTCACAATAACTAAACTATTTGATACTACGGCTGTCCCTTTTAGACCAACTTAGATGCCCTTCAACAGATGAATAGATAAAGAAAATGTGGTACATACACACCATGAAATATTACTCAGCCTTAAAGAAAAATGAATTATGGCATTTGCAGGTAAATGGATGGAACTAGAAAATATCATGCTAAGTGAAATAAGCAAGTCCCCCAAAACCAAAGGCCAAATGTTTTCTCTGATAAACAGATGCTAATCCATAATGGGGGGTGGCGGGAGGGAAGAATGAAGGAACTCTGGGTTGTGCAGAGGGGAGGGAGAGGAGGGGAGTGGAAGAATGGTAGAATGAGATAGACATTATTACTCTCTACGCATATATGATTACACTACTGGTATGACTGCACCATGTACAGCCAAAGGAATGACAAATTGTGCTCCATTGGTGTACAATTGTCAAAATGTATTCTACTGTCATGTATAAGTAATTAGAACAAATTAAAAATTTTAAAAAGCTAAGTTAAAAAGTTTTCTAATATGATTGTTTATTTCAAAGGATAGCTCAGCTTTATTTTAAAACTTTTATCTAGGGTAAGTATATGATAACAAGTTATTTAACTTGTTTATATGACCAATATAGAGAATATTTACTATCATTGAATTAAGGTATCAATAATTCTGAATCAATCTGCTGTATTTTGAACTCTAGCAGATAGAAACCCATAAAATAATCTACAAAATACATTAAACTTGATGTGTAATAATGTACAATGTATCACAGAACTTATTTTAAATGTAGCAAGTGAACATGTTGGCTTGTATTTTCAAAAAAGCTGAATGATCTCATAATCAACCTTACCAATAAATAACACAGGAAATACAGTTTTCGAATATGGCATATCCAGATCTTTATCCAAAAATAAAGACTCAGGATTCTAGGATGTAGATAATAGGAAGCCAAAAGGTGCAAGAGAGAAGGCTGAGGTACCAAATGAACTGGATAACCTGATTTAAGATTTGCAGGCAGTGTCAAAGATGCTATCTGACTTCTGAATAAGAAAAAGTTCTTGGAAATTAAGTAGAAGGACTCAGAAATATTAAGACAATGAAATATCAAGAAAGAGGAATTATACTATAAACATATAGAATAAAAAAATTAGATACTTCTAAGAGTTGTAATATAAGTCTTAAAAGAAGTTTCATAAATAAAGGACTGGGGTGTATGTAGCTCAGTGGTAGAGCACTTGCCTAGCATGAGCAAGGCCCTGCATTTCATTCCCAGCACACTTAAACTTAAAAAAAAAAAAAAAAAAAGGAAAACCAAATATAGACCTTTATTTGTAGAAGAGTAGTTTTTTCAGCCTGCTTCTTACCTATAGAAGTTTACAGATCCAAGGCTTCTTTTCATTTGACACTATCTCTGTCCCTTTTAGACCAAGATGATATAATTCTTTTAAAATATTTTTTATTTTCTTATGAATCCATTTTTCATTTATTTCCTCAGACAAAAGCAACACCCACAAGGCATGATAAGCTACTGAGCTTCTAGCAAAGCTGCTGAGAAACATTGTCATTGAGATTTTTAGAAGGCCTTGAAGGCCTTTTTTTCTTACTGGGTAGTTCTCTGAGGCAGCACCTTGGTTCTTTCCGAGGTGTTAGCAAAGAATTTTCTACAATACTTTGGGTTTGAATTTTGCTTTTTTATAACATTTCTTATTTGAGAATCTAAGGAAAGCTGGGAATTAGGTACATATTTATTTTCAATTCAGGAAGTTTTTTCTTTAACTCTCTCCTGACTCATTTTACTACAGCCAGCTAGAAGTTGAGTGGCACTTTAATATTGCCTAGAAATTTCCTTAGCTGGATCATCTAATTCACTAGGTACATTTTCTGTTTTCCATATTATCATAAACAACAGTGCTGACTAACCTTTCATTAATACAGAGCTTCCCTCCACTATTCCTGTTAACAAGTCTCTTTGAGGCCCTTCATTCGTACTTTCCTGTGACTATTTCCAGTTTTCACATCTGCTTGGTCACAGAGCCTCTCCCATAATCTCCATATGTGTATGTGTCACAGCAGCATTTTACTTCCAGGTACCAAAATCCTTTCTGGTAACTAAGGCTGCCTGACAGATTACCCACAAGGAGAACATTTATTCTGTTTACTAATCTGCAGTCTGGGCAGAATTCATTGGAGAAGCTCATGTATACTGTACACATCATCAGCTTGCTCTCAACAGAAGCTTTACCTGGGAATACCTAGATGGGGCTTCTATATGTAGCTTGGTCTTCCTTATACTATGAAGGGTGAACTCCCCAAGAACAGCTATGAGAAGGCATACTGCCTTTTTTTGACTTCGCTGCTAAAGTCATTCAGTGTCACATCCCCTACATTCTATTTGTTGAAGAAATCTCTAAGTCCTGGCCAGATTCAAGGGGAAGGAAATGGGCTTATCTTCTTGATGGGGAAGTGGCAAGTCTCTGAAAGAGCATGTGGGACCAGAAGTATCAATATGGCCATTTTTAGAAATTAGAATTTATGTTCCAGCCAAAGAAGTTTGGAAGATAAATTTTGAGACTTAAAAAAGTCTGTAAATGTCTTTGACATTCTCACTACTTCATAGTTGGTAAAGTTCAAGTTCTACATTGGTGTGCTTTTTCACTTAGAATTTTGAAGACACTGCTCTGTGGTCTATAAACTTCTTACTAGGGTATGTAGCTCAGGGGTAGAGGTAGGCAAGGACTCTACAACTGAGCTACATCTATAGTCCAAGATCTAATATTTAAACAAAAAGGAAGAATGACTCAGAAAGCAAAACCAAGAATCCAGAATTATTCTGTGAAAAAATCATTGTCATGAAGTTAGGCTAAGTCTTAACTAAAGAAATGTGCCCAGATGGATTTCATAATTGCTATGGACCAGCAACTTCTATGGTTCCTATTTTCTCCTTTTTTGAGTGGAATGGTCTATAATGGTTATCCTAGGCTTGTTCTACCATTATATGATGGGTATGTCAGGGGCAGCAACCTTGTCATTTTAATTCACTTGTCTTCAGAACAAGAATAATTATGGTACTGGAGACTGAACCCAGGTGTGTGCTACTACTAAGCTACATATTCCTATCCTTTCTAAAAAAAAAAAAAAAAAATTATGAGGTGCTGGGCTTTTTAAAAATTTTGAGACAGAGTCTTGCTAAGTTGCTTAACTGTCCTCAAACATTCAATGCCCCTGCATCAGTCTCCCTAATAGCTAAGAGTACAGACATGCACCACTATGCTTAGCAAGAACACCTCAATTCTCCTGGAGCCTGATTTAGATAATAAAATCCTGGACTCAAAATTAAGAGCCTAATTCTATAATAAAATGAACTCTGGAAGTTCTTGGGGGAGGAAATTAATGTATTTTTGACTGTAGGAAAGAGGTGAATTCTTGTGACCAGGAGTGTGACAGATTGTAGTTTCCAAAATTGCTACCACAAGATTTCCAGTCCCACATGCTCTTCTTGAACTTTTTACTCCATTGACAGACATAGTCTATTTCCTCTTCCTTTTCAACCTGGGTGGGACGTTAAAAAGCAGCAGAAATGATACTGAATGACACCCAGGACTACAATCAAAACATGATGCAGCTTCTTCTTGGCTGGCTTGACTTCTTTCCTGGTATGCTCACTGTCAGAACCCAAACTGTCATGCTGTGAAATAGCCCAGGTCACATGAAGAGGCCACATATAGAGGTGTCAGCTGACAGCTTCCACTGAGGTCTCAGCCTTTGGCCAACATTAACTGTCGGACATCAGAATTAAGACAGCCTTCAGATGATCACTGAAGTGATCATTAGATCACTTCAAACCATGTGATCTAATGCAAAACTGGAAGTGAGCACCACTGATCCCTAACTAAATTAAAGATTCATCAAAAAAAGATTCTCATTATTTTAACCACAAGTTCTAGGGTAATTTGTTATATATCCTAAATAACTAGAACAACATTCCTTTACTCAGGAAACTATAAAAAGACAGTAAACCAAGAAACTAGGAGGTAGCTTTAAAAAGTGAATAATACAAAACCCAGGAAGTAAAGAGTTTAATACAAGAAAGTGGCAGAGGAAAATCCTAAGACCAGTGAAGTTCCTGGATGACAGCTGTGGAATAATCATAGAGAAGAACTCAGAAAGGAGGAGGAAAAAGTGCAACTTCATCTGCAAGTAAAAGGAAAAACAAAAACAAAAACAAAATCCCACAGAACCTAGAGATGACCTGACAATGTGAAAAAATGGGTTAAGAGATATTTTTCAGAATTGCTAAGAGCTCTGTGGAAATTTATGATGTGGAAAATTAAGATCTAAAAAACCAAAGCAATACAAAAATGAGGTAACTACTAATTCCAGGAAAAAGTAAAAATGGTTACATACTTGGCTCAGCAATGGGTAATATTTAAAGTCAAAGTAATGAAAACACCAAATATAGGTTAAAATCATGATATAATTTATATCATGATATAATTTAAAATAATGACATAATAAGTTAAAATCATGATATAATTTCACTTGGAAGAAAAAGTGGAGAGAACTTTTTGAAAGATAGCTAAAATTATTATAATGTAGCTATCAATTATAATAACAAGTCAATAGAAATATCTAAAATGAAAGAATTGAGAGATAACATCTTGTACATATTATTCAGAAAAAGGAAGGTAAACGTTAGAAAAATAGCAATATAGTCGCCACTGAAAAGTGTGGATACATTTCAAGATGAGGATATAGAAATTAGAGGGTTATCTTTTAACATCATTTAATCTTTTAAACTGCATTTTGATTTCTTTGATAAGTACAAATATGTTTTTATTTGTTATAAATATACTTACTATGGAAATGCTGTCGAAGCAGGAGCTAAAACTGGGGGATTCTTCCAAAACTCATCCAACAGACTTTGAACAATTTTCCCAAGATCTGAATGCATTGTAAACTGAAAGTAACAATAATGCATGAGTATTAAAATCACTTTCAAAAAAAAGATCTTAAAGTCTCATTGACATAATGTCATTTTAAATTTTAATCCACTTTTGCAGGTCAAGAATTGCCAGAAAAACAAAGACAACTGTGTCAAATCAATGTAATAGTAATCCACAACTCACGGCATTTTCTTATAGAATCAATATTATAAGTATTCAGTAATTAGCAAATTAGGTTGAAAGTCCATTCAATCAACAATAAAGCTAAAATAATTCCACATTTCACTATTTATAATAGTTTGAGAGTTTAAACGTAAAGTTATGGTCCTTTAACGTCAACCATATCATATCCAAAAACTATAAGTCATAGTATTAACTAAACATGATATTTTCTAGTATATAAGGTAAAATATTTTTTTGGAAAATTACTGAATCCAAAGTGAAATTTTAAATGAATTTTAGGTTGCAAACATATTTCATAGAAAAGTAATACACTTGTTATAGTACTCTGAAAAAAATTATACCACACACATACATTGCTTACTAATGGAGAAGTAACATACACTCCTTGTTTATCCATTAAGTGATGTCGTATTGGTGGATAAACACTGATCACTGGTTTTTCCTGAGGAAATTGTGGAGGAAGTAATCTGGTAAAAAACAGAAACAAGAAATATTATATTATATAGTCACAATCCTAAAATTCAAGTTAAAAGGAAATTAAATTTTTACACTTGTACAGATTCATCATTAAGTACTAAATGTTCTATGCCTGGCACAGTAGAGCAGGCCCGTGATTACGGTGACAAAGGTGGCTGAGGTAACAGGATTGCAAGCTCAAGGCCAGTATAGGCAAGTTTGAGGCCAGCCTGGTCAGCTTAGTGAGATGCTGTCTCAAAGTAAAATAAATAAATAAATAAATAAATTAAATGAGCTAGGGACATAGCTCAGAGGTAAAGTTTCCCTAGGTTCAATCCTTAGTACCTAACAAAAACAAACAAAACAAAACAAAACAAAAAACAAATAAAAACCCCAACCATACCAAAAAACTCTATGATGGTTATTGAGTTAACTAAAATTTATGAACAATTACACTTTGGTTATATAGTAATTCAACACAGCTAAAACCTTAATGTGCAATATAGACAGTTTGAATTGCAGAAGTTTTTACATCATGGTGATTGTTTTCAAATATGCCAAGCTATACAAAATCTCAGCTAAAAATCAGAATCAAATGAATCATACAAACCCTGTCTGATTATTTACTGGATCACAGTTTCTGGCCACACAGTATTCTTGGGTTTTGTTTTTGCTTTTTTTTTCCTTAAATTTTAAAATGCCACCAGTAATTATTCCAACATCTGTTCTATGTCTAAAGAGTAAGTAGATAAAATGCAAAGCACTAGAACTGAAATGCTGGATTTCGTCATGCCTTGATTCTACCTTATTTTCATCTAAATGTTCCAATTCAATTAACACCTCTCTCCCAACTTTGAGATCAATTACATAGGTGCAAGCAAAAAAACACAATAAGTTCTCCAACAATTTATTGTCAACAAATTCTCAAAGGTGAAAAGTTAACCTTTTGTAGCATTACAACATTAAAATTATCAGGTAAAGTCTTAAAAATGAGTTTACTATTTTCCAAATCTCTAAAATTCAGAATAGTTTTCCTTTTACACTATCTCTCTATTCCTGTTGGCCCAGAAGGCTATTTGTTGACAGTATTGTCACAAAGAAAACTAGTTCCTTGTTGGATTCTCCTACTTATCTCTACCCAGACATTTGATGAGAAATAAAACTACTTCATTTATATAAAGATTTTAAAACTACTTTGGTAAAAGAGATAATAAATGGCCTTTCCAGCCCATCAATCTGGATTTGTATCCTGTTATGATATCTACTAACCATGTGTCTGTACTTTGTCCTAATCTGCATGATGGCTATAAGGATTCATAAAGCTCATGTGTCAAGTTAATACTTGGCAGAATTAAATGTTCATTCTTGAATCCATTCGTGCAACTATTATTTAATAAGGCCTCCTCTGCATAGGCACGATGTTAAGCAATGAGGATACAAAGATGAATAAGAGACGTTTTTTTTCTATACCTTACCCAGATACTTCCTCAAACAACCAACCACCTAAATGCAATCTGAGGTAATAACTTATTTTTTTTTTAACAATGGAGACTAATAATTGCATTTAAGCCTAAACAGTCACTTCAGCAATCAGTCCAACTTCTTCTGTTTATGACTTCAATACAAACCTCATAATTACATTTTTAACTTTTAATTCCACCCCACCCCCCCACCCCCGCGGCAAAAATCAGCTGATCAAAACCAGCCCTGACTGTTCTCAATGATGTAGTATATCTACTGGTGAAGTTTCAAACATGTTAACTTGTTTCTGATGTAAAGGTGAATCAATCTCTATAGGTTTTCCATATGTGATTCCTTTGTCTTTATCATTTTTCAGCCTATCTCTAGCTAAGACTAGTTCTAATAAAAATAATTATAGTACTAAGGGTTATTATTGTATCTTTTAATTGCATTTTCTCTTTTATACTTCCTTTTCTATGGCTACCTGTATCAGTGATGTCTTTTACAAATTATTCACTAAGTTGCACACTTTTTAAAAAAATTATAGTTACTTAAATTCACTTTAAACAGCTTATTTCTAATAGTAACTACGAGAGAATAAAAAGTTTAATTCCTATTACATGAAAAAATAAGACACAATTCTACTCACATATTAATGTTAATAGTCAGATTGTTTACAGTGAATGGCAATCTGTATTCCACATCTTTCTGTATTTCAGCTATACTGTAAGAGAAAATTTGAGAAAAGAAAAACTTACCCAAAGTTATAAAAAGCATTAAAGTTAAAGACAAATGTTAAATGCTAGAGCCTACTAAAACTATTTAAATTATAATCACAGAATCTGGATAGACAGCATAACTTGTATTTTGCAAGATAAATTATCACAAAAACCCTTATCAAATAAGTAGGCAATAATACTCTGAAATATCCAAGGGGCAGGTGGAGCATTCTAAGGAAAACAGGCAAGTAAAAACTCTTGTATTTTATGTTAGATTGGTTCACTATCATTTAATTTACCATTAATAGAAGCAATTGCAACCTCTCTGGTTAATATAGGTCAGCAGGACATATGGGTTCTGACTGGAACTATCACTGTCCAGCTACAGATGGTAATGTCTTAAACTGAGAAATGTGAATGAGTGTTGATTATATATTTGGATAGAGGCTGAGAGCTGCTTTTCAAAAACAATTATTTCCCTTTTTCTAAGTAAGGGAAGACAGATTTTGTTCTAGGTAGCAATGTTTTAGTCTTGCTTGTAACTACTTGTTGCTAAATACTTAAGTCACAGCCTATGAAATATATAGGAAAGTTGTGAGGTAAATATCCAAGAAAATATCTTAAAAGGGAATGAAAGAATAAACAATTGTACGCACTCTATTTGCTTACTACCTGCCTGGATCATTAACTAGACTTCTTAAAAAAAATTGTTTTTTCTTTTAAAAGCATATATATATTAGTTTAGATGGACAGCAGCATGCCTTCATTTTTATTTTACGTGGTGCTAAGGATCAAACCTAATGTCTCACATGTACCAGGCAAGCACGCTGCCACTGAGCTACAGCCCCAGCCCCAATAACTACACTTCTAATAGCCATTTTGGACCATGAGTGACACTGAGAATGGGAGTCATATACTGGGGACAGCTAAGAAAAAAGAAGTAGCTTGGGTCACTGATGACCATGAAATTTCCAGGCTCTTAATTTATTTTATGTAAGAGAAAGATAAACTTTTATTGTACTTAAGTCATCATTTTGGGGGTCTTTGTTATTGGCAGAATATAACTCCTTTTAACATTCTATAATGCAGAATTTTATTTTGTTTTATTGTTAATTTTAGGCATACCTTTTTACAAATATCATCTGTAAATCAGATATGGAGACTTTGGGGTTCACTTGGAATACTAATCAATATTCACAATATTTCCACTGAGAAAAATACTAAGTTGTATCGATGACTTCAGGTTGTAGAGGGAACCTTAATATCAAACAGACAAGAAACTTCTTCAAGCATGAATATCTGGGAAAGGCCTAGCATATGCATAATGGTTTAATTTGTGTTCTTTTGGATGCTTTGAACTAAACTTCTAATTTTTCTCATTTTTTGACTATTATATTTTCTGGTCTTTTTTTTTTTTTCATAAACACCTAGGCTCTAGAATATGTAAATCTTAGATGGCTTAAAATGTTAGAGAGTGTTGGGACACAGCTATGGAAAAATATTAGATGCAGATAATGCTTTCTCTTCTGACATCCTATGGAATAGGATTATCATTGAGAAGAAAGACCTAAAAAAAGACTCAAGCAAGTACTCAATATCAGGATTTATATAGTTTTTATTAAGTTTTTCTTTGGGGATTAAGTTTAGACTCACTGCCCTTTCAGAGGTATGAACCCTGCATAATGAAAATAATGGCCTAGTTTTTAAAAATTCTGTTATATTAGCTTACAACCCTAAAGTTTCATTGTTCTAGGAAACACTGGTCGTAAAAGATTCCACCATTCAAAGTCAAGAAAAGCATCTAAGTGATTAAGAGTGTGACCTTCTCCTTTTAAGGTCAGGTTCAGATCCTGCTGGTGACCATGGGCAAGTTACTTGACCTATTTAAAGCCTTTTTTCTCAAATTGGAAATGAGAATGTTAAAAGCACCTATTTACCTAAAAGTGTTGTCAGATTAAGCAAGATAGTATATGTGAAACCCCAAGAATGATACCAGGCAAATAACTGCTCAAGATCTAAGCTATTATTTAAAAAGAATCTAGAATGTACATTAAAGTTGGGGCCTGACTGGCCTTGTGATATTAAAGTTTTAACTCATTAGGTTTTTTGATATTATTCAGATTTTTAAAGAAAAATTTCATAGAAAACACATTAAAATGTTTCATTTAAATTTTTCAATTAGGAATGTCCAATTCATTTCTCAGTTATACTCTTCACATTTATTACATTTTTGAGACGTTTTCTACACAAATGAGGTATCAAAAAAAAAAGAAGGTAATTCTTACATTGTTAATGACAAATGAACCATCATTAATAAATTCCAAGCAAGTTAATCATGGCAATCTAGTAATGCATTTTCAATAACTGTATTAGATAAATCTAACTGCAGCCAGATATTGAATTCTTTTATGTAATGAAAATAAGTCCTCGAATATTAATTACAAATGTGATTTTGAACATTTCGCTATTTTTAATAACTTTAAAAAAACTTATTCCAAAACTGATTCATCTCATTAAAAAAATAAAAAAAACAGGCAAAGAGAACATATAAATAATTTGGAATCTTATATAACCAAGACAACTACTAGTAACACATTGATGCAAAATTTTCTAAATTTTTTCTACATTCACACCTTTACTTACAACAAAATATAGAATTTTGAAACTTTCTATTTTCCCACTCAATAATTTATTTATAATTATCTTTCTAAATTTACATCAATGATAATGTTATTTCTACATTATCAATCTTAATATCTGCATAATATTCTAGTATATAGTCATAATATTATTTAAACTATTCACTATACTTTTAGGTATTTAGATTGTTTCCAATATTTACTATTATAAATCATCCTGCAATAAATACTCTTCTTATTATATATTCATGCTAACAATGATACTACCTTTTTTGCAGGGATGGGTGTGGTGCTTAGATTGAATTAAGGATCTTGCATATATGCTAGATACCTACTGCACCACTGAGCTACAACCCCAGCCCCACTGATACTACTTTGAATGTAAGTATACACACACACACACACACACACGGACACACACACACACACACACACACACACACTTGAAAGTAATACTGTAATCATAGCACAATAGAAAATATAAATTGCCTTCCATTAGTAATCTTTTTCTGTGAGGTTCTCCTCTAATAATTTTATTCTCTAAGATTCTTTGAAAGAAGAGAATTACTATGGTTTTACCTCAGTGTCTCTGAATCTGTGTGGGGCTAAATCAATCCAGGACAACAGATAACTTCATTAATAGGAATATACAATTAATTGGCATTCTCATTCTTCTGATAATCCCTAAAACATGAAATGCAATCTCTATATATAGTTAAAATATCCCTATAGAGAATAAACAGTCATTTAATGCTTGGCTTATCTTTTGCATAAACTTGGATTTCCTAACACAGAGTTCAAATAAGCAGATACCATTTATCCAACATCTTGAAAGGAAATGGAAAAACAAATGAGTATAGGGTGATCTTTGCTCTGAAGGAGCATACAGCTTGATGTGAAAGTCCAGAGATTTTTTTAAAAAGATCAAATGAAAATAATGATAAGCATTTCCCATAGTGCTGGATAATTCAAGTAAAAGTTTATAGATAAATCTTGCAAATGAAGAATTCAGACACTTAAAGAAAGTAGATAAAGAATAGGCAATTTTCTTTTCTTATTTAAATCTATGAACTATTAAAAGAGATTTTAAAAAGGCAAATCTGTAATGATGCTGAAAAGCAAACACTACCATAGCAGATAAGAAATTTTAAGGAAGATCTGAAAGATAGAACATGGGATTAGATTTAAGGAACAGAGTGGAAATAAAGAAAAGGGAAGTAAATACAGAAAATAATCATAACCCAAAACATAAAACCAATACAAAGTCAGGAGCAGTTTGAAGGTCTTCCAAGTGTTTGAACCAAGTCAATACAAAGCAAGAATGTACAGAGAGGAGAAAGGGCAGAATTATTTCTCAGGTTAATGACTGAAGTAACATATGTAGCAGATGGGCTAGTTAACTCTGTCCATTTTATTGCATGCTTCAACCTGTAAACAGAAATTATATTTGCATTCATGTTAACAGTGAAGGTCAGACACGGTGGCGCATGCCTATATTCCCAGCTACTTTAGAGGCTGAGGCAGGAAAATCACAAGTTCAAGGTCAGCCTCAGCAAATCAGCAAGGCCTATCTCAAACTAAAATAAAAATGGGGATATAGCTCAGTGGTGGAGCACTTGCTTGGCATGTGGGAAGCCCTAGGTTCAATCCTAAATATTGCAAAAGTTATTATTAGTATTAGTATTAGTATTAACATAGTGAGCTTCTAAGGTAGGTAGCAGTGTTGTGGAAAGTTACAAATCAAGGAGGCTACTAGCTCACAGAAAGCCTCTATTTCCAGAAGACAACTATTAGCTTGCCCCATATAGAAGCACATTATTCTTTTTGCTCATCATCAGAGGCAATATATGGCAGAGTAAAGATCCACAAACAAGTCAACAGAGAATATCAAAACCAGAAATAAGAACATCATAAAAGTTTTAATAAAACAAAACTATGAAAGGAATGCAAGCTCAGCAAACCAAAACACAAAATTGCAAGAAACGGGAACAAAAAGGAGACTATAAATTTGTGTAATTAATATCCTTAGAGAAAAGAAAATTATAGCTGATGTGAAAATAAAAAGCCAAGAAACTGGTAATTTAAATAGCTTTTATCTGTTTCTTAGCGAAAGTTGATGTACATTAACATATTTAAAACTTTATGGAATTCTAAA
This sequence comes from Urocitellus parryii, assembly GCF_045843805.1. Lineage (NCBI taxonomy): Eukaryota > Metazoa > Chordata > Mammalia > Rodentia > Sciuridae > Urocitellus > Urocitellus parryii. The sequence goes on along the minus strand of NC_135544.1, from coordinate 23,480,726 downwards.
GTAAATTGCTGCAATTTGTTTTCCAAAGCTGTGCCACATGTACACATTTATTTCATGATATTTTTTGAACAGTGTTTCATTGAACAGATAGGAAAATGACTAAAACGTGCAAAGAGCTATAGGAACACAGAAGAAAGCATGTAACCTAGTGGAGAATAAAGGGGAAAAATAATATCTGAACTACCATTAAGTCAACCAAGAATTAACCTAAGGAAATGTTAGAAAAGTTTCAGATACAAAACAATATGGGTTCTTTGCTATGGTTTGGATCTGAAATGTCTTCCAAAAAGGTCCATGGTTTCTAGTTTAGCGCTATTGGGATATGGTGGTAGAGACCATAAAAAGTGGGGCCTAGTGGGAAGTTTTAGGTCATTGGGAGTGTGTCCCTTAAAGAGGATTGTGGTATCCTGTCTCTTCCCCTTTGTTTTCCATGTCGTGGCCATGAGTTGTTTTGTCATACACTGCCATCATGGGCTGCCCTATTGAGTCCAAAACAATGGGGCCAACTAGTCAAAGACTGAAACCTCCTATTAACCCAGTGCAAAGTGTTTTGCTTTTTAATGGCAGTTAACCTTTCAGCAACTGTGCCCTCCTTGGTTGTACCTCTAAACATGCTCCTTTTCAGGCCAGAAAGTTTTCCTAATTAGTTTTTGCTCCCATCCTCACTGTAAATTTGTCTAAAACCCACTACCCAAGCTGCTGCTTTAACACTGTGCTACATTAAAATTCCCTCCACCACGTAAATTAGTCCAACACCTCTAAGTTCAGCCTCCTACAAAGTCTTTGGGCATGGACACAATGCAGCCAAAATCTTTGCAACGGAATAATATGAATGGCCTCTAGACCAGTTTCTAATACAATTCTCATTTCATCTGAAGCATTAACAGCCAGGCCTTTACTTTCCACAAGTCTACTGGCATTCTGGTCTACTGAGCCCCACAGAACCACCTGTTAAGCTCCACTTACATTATTCTAGGCATTCTCTAGCCTATTCCTCCAAACTTTTTCAAATTCCTTCTCCACTTTGTCTCAGGAATAGTCACAGCAATGACCCCAGTTTTAGTAGTGAATTTTTTGTGTTAGCTTTCCATCACTATAACAATACCTGAGATGTATCAGCTTATGAAGAAAAAAGGTTTGTTTTAGCTCAGTTTTTAAGGTTTCAGTCCATGATTAGCTGGCCCCATTTTTTTTTTTTTTGAGCCTGTGTTGTGATGGCATATCATCATAGTATTACATGGCAAAATCATTCACCTTATAGCTGTGATGAGAAAGAGAAGGGGTGGGAGCTCCCACAATTCCCTTCGAAGTCTTGACCTCAGTCACCTAAAACTTCCCATAAGCTCCATATCCTAAGGGCTTCACAACCTCCCAATAGTGCCAAGGGCCAGGGACCATGCCCATTTGGAAGATTTTAGATACAAACTATAGCAGGTCTGGAGCAGCTATTATCTATTGAGAAAGTTTTTTTCTTGCATGGTTATATGGTTTATTGTATCATACACTTTGCAAGTGTAAGTTTTAATAACTCTTTATAGACTATATGTCTTAATGGGTCAAATAAAATTCACTTAATTGTGGGGTTGTTTGATACATACAATTTTATAGTTTACTATGTAAGTTCAAAGATATTTGTACAATCAAAAAGTTGACATTCTGTAGAATTATTTAGCTTCAATAGATGAAGGAAAAACAGATTCTTATAGAATTTTTTATTGTAACAAGTTAAGGTGATTTCCTTCTATAAATTTTTAATCTCAAATACCTATAGGAGCAAGTAATGTACATGAATAAACAGAGCTGCTTGTATTGCAACAGAGAATAACTGCAAAGTGACAAAATGGGAAGTGGGAAGCCCAGCAAAAGCGACGGCTACTCTTAGTCTGAAGCAAATGTTGCTATACAGATATTTTGTTAGATCTTTCCATATCTTTCATTTTAAAAGTTATAAGGGACAAAGGACATTGGGAAAAAAATTATGCCTTCTTTTTAATTTTGTTACTTAAAAAAAGTCTATTAAAAGTAAAGTTGGAGATTTGGATATTTTAATGTAAAATCTCAATTTTTAAATGTTGGCAATGGGTCTTTTTAAAAAATAATAACGTGGAATAGTTAAAACACATACAGACACACAAACACCCTTATATCCCCACACTTTAAGTTTTTTCCCTTCTATTTTCATGATATAAGTTTTTGTGTCACCAAGTTTGTATATGAGTACTTAAAAGCTAAAAGTGAAATTCATAGAAAGGAAGGCACAGAACTTGGATTTACTCAGAAACCTATGAGGGCTGGGGCTGTAACTCAGTGGCAAAGCACTTGCCTAGCATGCATGAGGCACTGGATTCTATCCTTGGCACCATATAAAAATAAACAAAGGCATTCTTTCCATCTATAACTACAAAAACATTTAAAAAAGAAAGAAGAAACCTATGAGCACACCTGTAAGCAAAGGGTCAAGCTTAACAGCTATAGGAAAGGAACTATACAAAAGTAAACTTTCCAAGGAAGTTATAAGGCTAAAAGTTTGGGCGATCAGAAATAACACTGGGATCCAAGTAATGGCAGTAAAAGAAAATATCAAAACAATTTTAAAGACTATGGAGACTGCCATTGCTACAGCATCAATCTTGAATGTTTCCTAAAGGCCCATGTGTTGAAGGCTTGGTCCCTAGTTTGTAGTGCTATTGGGAGATGGTGGAAACTTAAGGAGATGGGGCCTAGAGAAAGGAAGTTAGGCCATAGAGGGAGTACCTCTGAAGGAGATATTGGGACCCTTCCTCTCTCTCACTCTCTCAGTGTCTCCTGGCTGCCATGAGGTGAGTAGTTTCTTCTGCAAGTTTTACCCACCATCATGTTCTATCTTGCCATAGACTCAAAAGCAAGGGCCAACCAAACATAGACTGAAATCTCTGAAACTGAGCCAAAATATACCCTTCCTCTTCAAAAATCCTTTATCTCAGATATTTTGTTACAGTGATGGAAATGTTATACAGATACTATTAAGATATAATATTTCAAGTTCTTTACTTGCCTAATGCTTTATTAAATAACTCTACAGAGAGACATTTCATTTGTGAGTTAACTCTTTGGAATGGACTTGTTTTCGAACTGGAAAGTCAGAAGTAGGCTTTCCAGAGACAAATCAGTTGTAGGTAGGCTTTTGAGAGATTCATAAACAATAACTTGGTTAGAAGCATGTAGACTAAGAGGCAAAATTTTAGGCACACTAATTCTATGCAGGGGGGAAAAGGAATACAATTTGTCATATGTCTATTACTGATTTTCTGGATTCCATTTATTGTATTTTTATCTTATTATTATTATTTTTTAAAATCTTTGCTCTGCCTCAGTTCCTTTTATTTGAACAATGAGACAAACAGACATCTGTGTTACTAAGTTTTAAAAGAAATAACAGCAATTAATAGAGCATAAAGCCCAGGGGTTAAAATGGGAAATAACTATGCTGTTTCTCTTTATACCTAAATTGCTCCTGGGTTGTAAACAAGGGACTGAGAAATTCACTATGCATTCTAGATAGTTAATACTGTCTTGTAGAGAGGATTACCATTTTCAGACTCACTCTCTGGCTATGACATTTTTATTCCTGATTCTGAAAGCTAACCAAAGAGTCCCTGAGAAGTTTCAGTCTCTGGAGAATTCCAAGGAATGTCATTTCATGTACACCATAGACTTTCTGGAAGGGAAGCTACTGAGCACTAGCTCATCAGAAAGAGATAATTCTGCTGTATCCTCTCCATTTTTCTTCCAAAGATTCTCAAGCAGACCTGTTTCTAACACAGAATATCCAAGCAGAAGCAGAAATGATAATCATTTAAAATTGGGATTGCTTGAGTCTGGCTTATATTTATGATGCTCGAATTAATTTTTTTTTTTCTGTCTTACAGACTGTCATTACATTGAGGAGTCTGAGATATCAACAGACTTTCATCACTAAACAGAGCAATAAGAAAGCAGGTAGTCAACCCTTTCATTTCAGTGGTCATATGGCCTGTAAAGGTTACATGACTATCCAAAGTGGCAACCTGCCTGTTGATGACACATATGTATCTCCCGACTCCTTGCACAAGGCTTCTTTCATTATGATTCTATTAGTTGTTCCAGAGAGAAAAATAAAAACAATTCTTTTTTCTTTAAAGAAAGAGAGAGAGGAGAGAGGAGAGAGGAGAGAGGAGAGGAGAGGAGAGAGAGAGAGCGTGTTACCGCTTGAGCCACATCCCCAGCCCAAATAAAAACAATTTTGATAAATAACCTAACCCCCAAATTAGATATTATTGTTGAAGAATACAAATAAAAAACAGTATAGGATTATCATGTAATTGATTATTATTTAAAAGAATACAGAAGTCCTTTACCTAGTATTTGTAAGTTAAAAGGTAACAAAGATTATTTTTTATATAACCGTGAATTTACATAGTTAATTATAAATAATATTTACCACTCACAACATTGCTACAAGTTGTTATTTTATACATAAGGAAATTCATAAAGAAGCCAATAACTTTAGATACTGTGAGAGAAGAGAGACTCTTCACTCTAGATGGTTGGAATAGTCACTATTAAGACCATCAGTTTTTAAATTTTTCTGATTGCAAGTATAATACAGAGAAATACTACTCCTTAGCTTCACTTTTTGAAGACTCCTTAAATATTGAGATTAGTGAATTTAACAGCTGGGATATTTTTAACTACAAGTACATGAAAACCAGGGTAAAAGTGACTTTAACAGTGAGGAATTATTTATCTTAAATGAGTAGTGTAGAGAAAGGGAGTTTCCAAAGTTAGTTAAGTTAGCAGCAAAATATTATCTTCCATTTTGCCACATTCAATAGTCAGCCTTATCTTAGCTCATGATCCAAATGGTTCCAAAAGTCCCCTGTGACACAATAGCAAACATGAGAGACATTTCTTCCTCTGATCTCTTTGTTCTCCTAGACATCTCTTTTATTATTCAGACAAGGCTTTGAGTAGCTTCCAGCTAACCTCCTCTCCAACTCATACTGACCAAGATTAGGTCAAGAGTTAGAGAAGTTGAGACCATCAACATTGGCATAAACAATCATTATTTACCTCCTGGGCTTGAGAGAGCCCAATCTCTACTAAGTGAGGCCCTGCACAAGGGAACAAATAGAATAAAAACAGGTGCTCTTTCCAGATGACAAAGGAAATGAATTTGGATAGGAAAACAACAGTGTCTCCAAAGTGAACTACTTTATGAGGTAGAAGGAAATAGAAGGATTAGTTCTGCACATAAAGTCAGAAATCTTAGTGGTAAATTTAACAGTGTGATAATTATTAACTCAAAAGATACAATATAGTACTTGAGTCCAACCTATCTACCTTTTAGTTTCTCTTTCCATACAGACTTAAACATGTTATTATACTTGGTTAACTTTTTTTTTGTTGTTGTTACTATGACAGTATCCCACTTGCCCTGCATCCCACTGAGACTAGATGAGGAGATATCTATAAAATCCACCTAACATGAGGAAGATGAGAAGGTAAAATTCTATTAAGGTAAATAAAAATGAGTTTATATCCATTAGAGAAAGAAACTTGAATAAATTCTTTGTTGAGATGGGATTTTCAAATAAAGAGTTGGACAGAAAATGAGAAAATGGGATGGGGAAAAGTTACTCAGTAAAACAGAAGGGGGAAAAAAAGCTACATACTTCAGGAAGAGCTTCTGACCTTACAGAAAAAAATTAAAAAAAAAAACAAAACTCAGAATGTGAAACTAAAGGGATGTAGGCAACATGCAATAAGATATTGATATCTATCACTCAAGAAATTTTTTTTATTACACACACACACATACACACAAACCAACCTATTTTAAAATATTCTTTTAACTTATAAAATGCACTTCAGAATAACCAATCATGGTGTCTGTACAAAAATCTTTAAGTATAAGATTACCTACTAATTTGCCTAGTCAAACAACATATTCTAAGATATCACAGGTTGATCATTTTCACTGGCTATCCTAGAAATGTATGTCATTAGTTAAAAGGGTGGACTTAGCAAGAATAGGTAGGTAGAAGGCATGCTTTTTTTCTGGGATTTTACCATTCCTTAGAAAACTGGAAGCATATGATCTACTTAATTGTCCCCAGAATTATCCAAATATAACTTGTAAATTACACAAGCTATACAAATTGTGAAATATTTCAATTAAATAAAACTCCAAATATTTTTATAAACAAACTTAAAGTTACATGTTCATAATATTACAAAATATAGGTAATGTCCCATGTTCAAGACTTCTGGCTCAAAAAATAATAAATGAATACTTTCTGCATTCAATTCATGGTATTTATTCATCCTTTAAGGCCAATTTTAGAACTCCTTAGATGAACAATTATTGCTTTACAACCTCAGTTCACTTGGGTGACCAAAAATTCAATAAATTTTAGATCAATTACTTCCTTATTTACAAGACTTTGCAGCAAGGGACTTTGGAGTTTTTAAAAATTCAATTTCACCCTTAAAGAATAAAAATTGTCCAGCATTAAGAATAAACTAAAGGCTTAACTGCAATTAATTCCAAGGATATGGTTCTAAAAAGTATTTCTACAGTGGTATGATTAGTATAGTACTCAGTCTTCCAAGGTGACAACTTCTAAGGGGACAAATTTGTTATGCTTGTTAAAAGTGAGTCTCCGGGCTAGGGCTGTAGCTCAGTGATGAAGTGCTTGCCTCGCATGTGTGAGGCACTGGGTTCGATCCTCAGCACCACATAAAAATAAAGATACTGTGTGTTAAAAAAATTTAGAATAAGATTTACTTGTCTTGTGGCTCAGAAAATGATACTCCAAAGTATGGCACTTTGGCAAGGTAATCACATTGAGCTAAAGGAAATTAGAAGGCCTCAGCAGCAAAGTTTCCCTGACTTTTTTCTACCTCTAGGTTCTTATTTCTTTCTCCCCCAGAGCATTCATAAAAATCAGAACTCCTCTTCTGCAAATCTGGTCAAAGAAACTAGATCTCCCATCCCCCAAAGCAAGTGATAAAACCTACAAAGGTCACTTTCTCCACCCTCTCCCCAGAAAACCCTCATTCCAGAGGGACCCTTCCTTATACCCATATGGAGAAGAAGGAAAGCTACACAAAGTGCCAAGAAGAATCTGGACAGGCCTTGCTAGGTTTCTTCACCTCATTTATTACCATTAAGCCATAAACTTCTGTCAAATCACAATTTTACATGGTTGTCCATTCCTTACCAAACCTAAATATAAAAATAGACAGTTTTCCCTGGGTCTTTGGGTATTCATTTCTTAAGGCTCCCATGTAACATAAATTTTTGGTTAAATGAATCTGTTATGTTTTTCCCATGTAGCATGCCTTTCCTTATGAAAGCATTAGCCATTACCCTTATAATGGGTGACACTTGTAAAAACTTTGAGTTTAATTTTCCAAAATGAATGCCACCTAATTTTGCAGTAAATTTATCTTTTGACAATACATTTATTACTATTCTAGGTTATAATTTACTTGCTTGGAAAAAATATTGATGTGTAACAGATAAAATGGCAATTCAATAGGAATTCAATTGTTCAATAGGAATTACTCAATTTTATTATCTCATTATGTTTTTCAAATGTATGAAAAGATCTTAAAAAGGACTAGAATTTAACCATGTTGACATCTTTACATAAAACACATGCTGTGAAACTGTTAGGAAAATATAATTGTATAACTCATGACATAAAACAGGCAGCTCTAATTTTTGAAAATCATTAGAGGCGCAGGTATTTGCAGTATAAAAGGCTATAGCAAACCAGACTACAGTAAATAAAAACAGTTGAAATAATTTGAATTGCAAAATATTTCTAATCTGGCCATGATAAAATGAAAACTCTTAAGAAGACAAAACAACAGAGATGAATGCATGGCAATCTTTGAGTGTAGAGCCAAGAATATTAAGGAAGTGAAAATGTACAGACACTAGCAGTTGCAAGATGGGGAGAGGTTATTGGAACAGGGTAAATTCTTAATTAGAGACTCAAGAAGACTGACTATCGCTCAAAGAATTCACTGATGAAAAAACTACGGCTTCCTTTCTTTTGATATTGCAACAATTTTCCTCTTTGTGAAACTTGGAGATTCCTCTTCACAATTCCCCTTAGCCAATTACAGTGCTTTAACACTTCTGCCAAAGCTGTAATCAGGTGGGTATAGGGAAAGATTAGGGGGGAAACCAGGAATACTAAAGGGTATCGGATATAGAATACGAAAGAGATTACTGTCAGCAGCGATGTGTCAAAACGGATGAGCAAGTCAGAAGTAGAAGAGCTGAGCAGTGGTGGGGCAGGAGGCAGGGGGGGTTCCGGAGGAAAATAGTAAACATGGGTAGGAATGGAAGATCAGATGTGTGACCCACTATGAAAGGAAGTCTATCAAAAGGAGGCAGCTGGCGGGCAGTCGGCCTGTGGAGCTGTGAGAGTGACTGGGACCAGCCCGCCCTCCCGCCCTACTTTTCCCTCCTGTCGAAGAAGCAGCGACCAGTCACCTGGAGTGTGAGTTCCGGAGGGACTCGATCAAGCGCTGCTTCTGCTGTTGGAGGCTGGTGAGGCCACCGGGAGAACCAGCCGCGGAGGAGGAGGCGCTCTTGGTTAGGGGAAAGAGCCAGCTCATCCTCCTTGGGTCCCGGGGCCCAAGGCCCTAGAAGGCTCTGGCCTGCTTCTCCCAGCTGCTCAACCCGGGCGTTCTCCAGCGACAGAGAAGCGGGCTGAGACGCGAGTGGCCTAAACGCTGGGAGGCTGCATCTTCACTAAGCAAGCCCGGCTCGCGGTCTCCAGGTTCTGGGGGACATGCTATAATGCAGTTAGCTGGAGAGGGGCAACGTGCCGACCGGGTTAGGCAGTCCTACCTTCGCCGCCCAGACGCCCAAACCAGCCAGTCAGGGAGGCTGACCGCCCAGCGCTCCACTACCCTAGCCTTCGTCACCTGCGTGCCCCGCCTCCGCCCGTGCGCCGCGCCCCCTCTGCGTGTCGCGTCATCATCCAGCGCCCCCGCCAGGACGTGAGAGAAGCTACGGCGCAGCACGGTGCGGCGCAGCTCCGGCTCCCCTTTCCCAGTTGCTGGGCGAGAGGTGTCTATGGGGCACCCGCCGCCGCCGCCGCCGCCGATACCGCCACCGCCGCCGCCGCCGGGTGCTGCCTCTATGGCGAGGAGGAGGAGGAGGAGCGCCAGCTCAGAGACACAAGTAGATTTAGCGACTGCTGCAGACCTGCGGGGGGAAGGGCGGGCTGGGGAAGTAGAAAGGGGGCGGGAACCATGAACCTGAGAGGGTGCGCGATGGCGCCTGCTGGAGTCAGCCGGTGGAGGAAAGAGCTTGGTGGCGGATGATGGGGGAGGGTAACTGGGGCAGGGGGTATTTTCTAGAGGGTGGCGCGGAGTGATGACGTAACGGCTTTGTACCTGGGGCTTCGATGGGGGACGGAAATTTAGAGTTGAGGGCGGTGGCCTAGATCCTCAGCTCCTGGTGTTTCTTCACGCAGCATTACTTGGGAGTCAATCTGGCTCCAGTAAATATCAGAATCTTCGCGTTGGCTCTGTGCCAGGGAAAAGAGTTATCTGTGACATGAATGCCTCTGTGCTGTCCTGTTTCTCTGGAAGCCTGTGGAGATGGTACCTACAGTAGTGAGAAGGCCTTTGGTGACTCTTCCTGGCATTTGGAGCAGCATAGAGAGAAAAGTGGAAGAGAGCAGTGTTAACAGTATCATATCAAAGTGTTTGTGTATCAGGATGGGAGTTTTAAAGAAGGGCTGTCTTGGATCATTTGTGATTTCTGTTCTTAGAGCAGACGTTACATTTATTATTTCCGAGTAGGACGACACAAGATTCCCCTCTTTGACCTCAGTTTTTTTTCCCCCCGAATTTCTGTGAAAAATGAAGGAGCATTTGGGATTTCTCTAAGAATATGTTGGTCCAAATTACCATTGTATATCAGAAACCAGCAACATGAGAGCTATCTTTAGCAACGGAAAGTGCTTGGAATTTTAGGAAATTAGAAGTAAATTTAAAATGCAGACATTCTGTTGCCCTTTTTTTTTCACCTTCCTACAGTTTCAGATATTCAAATGATTTCTATGACTGTTACTTTTTTCTCACAACGTATTTTTTAAAAATTAGTTTTGTCCCCTTCAATCTGGATTGAATAAATGCCAATGAAGCAGATTTTGTAATTAAGATTTAAAATGTTTTGTTAATTAATGACAAACAAAAGTAAATGGTACCTTTATCATGGTAGCATCTGATCTCATTTTTATTTGGAAATGGATGGCTTCATAAAGTTTTATGCAGAGGATGAATTGAACTCTTTTTAACAGAAAGTTTAAAAATATAATTTATGTGTATGATTTAAGGACCCTGGGTAAATAACTACTTAGGTTTCTACCAGCTCAATTCTATGATTTAGATTTATGATACATCTGGAATTCACATTTATGATATAGCTAGTTTTTTATTTTATTTTTTTTTATTTTGACAGGTACATAAATAAAGGACAAAGTATTTTATGAAACAGATCTTCAATCAAATATAACATTTTGATGCTTGGCATCTAGACTCCCTTCTGCCCTCACTATGCCAGCAGCAACTGTAGATCATAGCCAAAGAATTTGTGAAGTTTGGGCTTGTAACCTGGATGAAGAAATGAAGAAAATTCGTCAAGTTATCCGAAAATATAATTACGTTGCTATGGTATGCCCTTGAACAGATCTTTAAAATGATTGTAATAAAGGGATAGGAGGGATTTTAAGTTTGAATTCAACCCTTTTGGTTGATTTTTAAAGATTAACCATGAAAAAAAAGAAATTACTGGTGCCATCTCCATCACAAAACCATCAGAAGCATAACTGTAATTTGACAAGTTGGGTTTATTATCATGGGGTATTTGAGTACTAATGTTAGAAGGTCGCTATTAAATTTGGTCTTGTGTCAGGGATATTTAGTTAAGGTGTAAGGAAATAGGGCTTTTTTCTGGATTGGTTGCTGTCGAGAAGATGCATTATTTCCCTATTTGGGTATTGTCATAAGTCTGACCAGAATGAGGGAAGACTAAAATAAAGGTAAAGCTGCAGAGGAGGAACAATCATGATAAGGCCTAACTTATAGTACCAGATGAACTCTTGGAAGCCAGGGGGTTCCAGGATATTTCTTTCAAACAAATGGAGTCTCCCATTGAATGAAACATTGTTTTTCTGCAATTTTTAAATTATAATCACTGGAACTCCATGAACACACTATATTATTAAGCAGCTCTGCTCTCACACATGCTATTCAGTCTGCCTAGATTGTTTATATAGTTAATTGTTTTCTGCTTTGCTATTGTATTTTTGTGTATCTATTGTAGCTACTCTACTGTTTTCTAGACCCCCTAGATTATTAGTTCCATAAAGCAAGGGAGTAGTGTCTTCCTTATGCTTTCAACACCTAGCATAGTATCCAATAATTGGTTGTTGAATTGAACTGAATTTAAAGAAGTTTTAATTTATTTTTGCATACTGGGTTGGTATTTAGTTTTTGTTGTTTGTTAGTCTTAGTTTGAATTTGGATACTAATGGATATGTTATTTTCTCAGTATTTTAAATATAAACAAAAATAAATCATCTTGTTTGGGTAGGGACAAGATGATTGGTGAAAATACAAATATGTGTACATAGGCAACATTCTACTTAATAAAGGTTTATTTGCCCATAATTAGAGTTGAAATTATTTTTCTTTTGTTGGGGGGATATTTCTTATCCAGTGGAAATTCATAGTGATTTTTTAAATGATAAGGGGTAACAACATTACAGAAATAATGACATCCACCAGGTGTGGTGGCACACACCTATAATCACAGGGGCTTGGGAAGCAGAAAAATCAGGTTCAAAGCCAGCCTTAGTAACTTAGTGAAGCAATAAGCAACTTAGCAAGACCTTGTCTCAAAATTAAAAATAAAAAGGGATGAGGATGTGGTTTAGTGGTTAAAGCACCCCAGGTTCAATCCTGGTAGCCAAATAAATAAATAAATAAATGTAATATCCTACAAAAAGGAGTCCGTGGCATACAGTTCTTGACAGATGCTTTCTGTGATTGATAGAATGTTCGTTTAGCCAAAGAAATTAGGAGGCTAATGGTGCTTCTAGTGATTTTGGTGTTGACATAAACCTTGTCTCATAGAAACAATTGGAAAATGGTGAATTTTCTATTCCTTAACCAATTCTTCATGCAGCTTGCTTTTATTTTAATATTTTAATACTGTGAGCATAGCTTAATATACTCTTTAGGAAACATGAATTAATGTTTTTCCTTCTCTTTGGCATAGAATAGTAAGTATCATATTTTAAGTAAAAACAAATCGTTAAGTGTGTAGTTTCATTTCATGGTTCTAAAAATTAGTGCTCTTCCTAGTTAAAAGTATTTAATATAAACATGTAGAGTATCATCAGTAATAGGATTCTTTGACTTGCATCAAAAATTATTCTAGGAATTTATGGATTTTGGTTGTTAACGTTTAGTAAATAATGAACCCTAAAACTGTTTTACAGGACACCGAGTTTCCAGGTGTGGTTGCGAGACCCATTGGAGAATTCAGGAGTAATGCTGACTATCAGTACCAGCTATTGCGATGTAATGTAGACTTGTTAAAGATAATTCAGCTAGGACTGACATTTATGAATGAACAAGGAGAATACCCTCCAGGAACTTCAACTTGGCAGTTTAATTTTAAATTTAATTTGACGTAAGTGGGAACTACATATATAACTCAAGCCTTTTTTGTTTAATTTTAGAAATTGATTTCCTCAGGTATAGTAAAGTTCTGAGTGAATTTTGGTACAGTTATCCTGGAAATACATTGCATTTCAAAAATGTAGGTTTTGTTCTTAATATGAGACCAAAAAAATTCAGATATTAAAGATGTTAAAATTCAGATATTTCAATTTTAAAGATATATTTAAAAAATATGACTACTAGGTTGTTTTTTTTTTTTTTAATTTGGGAAACTGGGTTTTTTGTTGTTGCTGCGGTGGTGGTGGTTGTTAATTTCAGGCTCAGGGTCTCGTGCATGCTAACAAGTGATCTAGCTATTTTCTCAGCTCCAAATCATTGGGTATTAAAGATACTTTTTGATAGAAAAAATAATCTTAGGACATTGATTGTACTTTCAAACTTTTTGTGTGCCATGTGAAATATAGATTTCTATAATATGCATTTTTGTGAAGAGATTTTTATTGCAGTCATAGTACTCTAGTTTGTAAGTAGACATGTCACATGCAGTAAGATATTTCTTGGAAAGTTGGGTGCATTTTCTTTTCAAATCAGTGTTATGGAATGATTATTTTCCCTTGTCATCTCATAGAATCTCTTAATTTTCGTAAAGTAGAGCAGTATCATTAAACTTGGTGATGCTAGTATATCAGAATCTAAATTCTAACTCAATCCCTGGGTCTACACTCAGTTTCTTTAGTTACAATATTTCTATATTATTGATAGAAGTAGTCTTGATAGCTGAGAGAAGTTTATAATGTTTTGGGGGCAATGACAGGTTGTTTATAAACTGTTGAGGAAATAAAATGTATTAATGCATTCTAAATGTATTATAGTATTACAGTGTCCTTTTGTTTAATAACCTGTATTTATATGATATGATCTAACATCTGATTGGAAAAAAGAAGTTACTGGGTAGTTAATGGGAGTGCAATATAAAAATTATTCCTGTTCTTGATTGCATAATGTTTTGTTTAACATAAGCTAATGAAAAGCAGGCTAATGATTTTAGAGTGTAGTAGTGACAGTAGTATAATAGTGTGGCTTCTCAGTGCATTGTGTTTATTGTGACTCTTCATTTTACTTTATAAGTACTAGTATTATTATAAATATTATATAGTATAATTACAATATACTCTCCAGAACCTTTAAAAGGTTAAAAGTATTCAACCTTTCTATAACTGATAACCTTTTATAAATACTACAGATCACACACAGTAAAAATTACCTTCTATCCTTTTCTTAAAAGATGATCATTTAATTAGTCCCTTATCATTTTAATCGTTCTGTGTTACTTTTTTCCCCCAAATGATCATTAGAGCATTGTCACAAAAACATTTTAAATAAGGTACTGTTATGATTTGAGTTCATGAGTAAAAGAGTGACCCCTTAGTGTCTCAGTTTTGGTAAAATTGTTTCCTCTTCTAGTAACATCTTTGCTTTAGTAACAATGGCTTTCTTAATAGAGTCTCTGTGCAACTTTTTTTTGTTTCCCTGACACTATAGTTTTAACACCAAATTTTGCTACCACTTACAGAAATGTTAGTGTCCTAAGACACAGTTAAGGAGCAGGATATAGTGAAAAACATTCAAGTAGAAAAGGTCATTTGAATGATAAAGCCAGTACTGTGTAATATGTGAAGAAAGCACTGTGAACAGCATCTTGGACATGTTTAACAAGATGAAAATGGACTTTTTAAATCAAGTGTCTATAATGAATGTGTCAACTACAGTGCTAGTCTCTAGGGGTATAGTATTGAAGAAAATTGGTCATGGTAATTATAACTTAATGTTTTCTATTGCTCTTCTATTTTTATGAACATAGAATTTCCAAGTCAGTTGCCCCTAAGAATTCAGTATTTAAATAGTGGTTGCCAGGTATGATAGTGCATTCCTGTAATCCCAGCATCTCACAAGTTCAGGAGAATCAGGAGTTCAAAGCCAGCCTCAGCAACTTAGCAAAACCCTGTCTCCTAATAAAGCATAAAAAGGACTGGGGATATGGCAAAGTGCCCCTGTGTTAAATCCCCAGTACCAACATAAAAAAAAAAAAATTATACCAATATTTTTCCAAATTTTACCTTGAGCATCAAGAAAATAACTGCAGATCAATATTTATCTACTGTAGATATAAAGACTTGTGAGACATGGAAAGCTATGTATAGTTACAATGGTGTTTCATTAGGCTGTGAATAGTTATTTAAAAAAAACATGCAACTAAAAGATCTGAGATCTAAGTGACATTAATTTCCAGTCTTAGTTATATGTGACATTTAATATTTTCTGAATCTTGAAGGTGTGATTTATGATGTTTAAATCATAGCATCCTGGTTAAAGCACCCTGGTAAAATGAAACAGATTTATGAGCATATGAGTTTTGTAAATAGAATTAACTTTCTTTTTTCACTTTTCTTGATAATTATATCATGATAACTACAGTACTTATTGTGGGCTCAGAAGCAAACAATTTTATATTTTTTTTAAAGCTAGGAAAAGTTTGGTTTCTTTCCAGGGTGCTTGTTGATTTAATAATAATAAATAGGACATACATGTTTGAAGAGCAAATTAAGTGGTATATTCTAAATTAGAGTTGGATTCAGTGTTCTGAAGTAAACTGAGGTTATGGTCACCTATGTGCTATATAAGCTAAAAGATGTTAATATTATCCTAGTATTCTGCTTTTACCTCTTGTCAATTTGGGTATTAAGGATTATTGTGCAGTTAAACAATGTTCCATTGACGAGTTTGGATTCATCAACATCCTCACAGACTGAAATTAACATCAAAGTCTATGGATTTTGGACATGAAACAAAGGAAATAAAACCTGAATTTTTAACATACAATACATATTTACTGACAATATTTGCCTTGTTTTTTCTATGTAAAAAATAGCATGCTTCTGGTAGAAAATACAGAAAAGTTAGAGATGACTACTATCACAGTTTTCTAGCATTTCCTCTTTAGTCATTCTGTGATTAAAATACCTTTTTTTACATTAAGAATTTATCATTTATATATTATTATTAATAAGTTACTAACAACTTTTTGTAATCATTTGCATTGACCTCTTTATGGTTATACCATAATATAACTAACCATTTGCTATGGTTGGACATTTAGTTTGTATGTTGAAATTTTTATTGTTGCTTTGCTCTTGGGCCTCTCAATAAACAGATGGCCTCTGCTTTAAAGTCGTTCAGCTTACAACTTTTTAATTTTACGTTGGTACAAAAGCAGTATACATTCAGTAGACACCAGACTTTGAGTTTTGAATTTTTGACCTTTTTTCCTGGCTAGCAATATGCAGTGCAAAACCTTCTGGCAATGCTGGGTAGCAACAGCAAGAGGCAGCTCCCAGTCAGTTAACATGATAACAAGTGTAAACAATCAATATTCTATAGTATATTGTGCTACTAATTGTGATGTTCAGTAAGTTAGTTGTTTTAGGTAGATTTTCAGCTTATCATATTTTCAGTGTACAATGATTTTATTGGGATATAACCCAAAATAATCAAGGAGCATCCGTACATCTTTGTCCAACATTTTGGTTATTTTATTTGGAATAGATATCTATATCCAAAGATAGAAAATTCTGTCCTGTCTCACCCATTCAGATAGCAATATTAGCATATTTTGACTTATAAATTTCATTTGGTTCTGATAACTAGTGTTATTTATTTGTTTGTTTGTTTTTGGTAACTTACAAGTCATTTGTTTTCTAATGTTCCATAGCCTTTGAAGATTTTTTGGCATCTTTGTGATATCAGTTTGAGTTTATGAAATATTATTATTAACCACCTTTGTATTTGTGACTATCTGTATTCCAGTTTGTGTTTTTAACTTCATGATTTTTTAGCAGAAATTTGAGTACATTGGAGTTTATACTTTTAAAAACTAATTTTAGTTGAAAAGTATATGAGAGTAACTTTTTGAAAAGTACTTTGTAAACCCTTTGGTGCCTGTTGAATCACGAGTGGTTTGAAGTTGGAGGGTGCCCATGTATTTAAAAATATGAAATTTTGGAGTAGGCTGTTTTTATTTGTAGAAAGTGATAATTTCAAGAAATTTACTGACTTTAGTTTAATTATTTGAAGTAGTTCCTGTATTTAGGATATTACCTGCAGATAACCATGCATCTCTTCTTTTTGGGAAACCCTTCTTAACAGACTTATACATGGTTATCATTCATGTTCAGTTAATGTAACAGATGTTTTGCTATCTTACCCTTCAGTAGTTCGTTTATCTTTAGTTAGGAGAGATCATGTTGTATTTTATAATTATTGTAAACAAATTGACCTTATGGACAGCCAATACCAGCACCTGCAGCAGTTCTCATATCTTGACTGAATGCTACTTTACTCTTTTGAGGGTAGTGTATATTAACATTTTTTCCTCTCCATTGCTTGGATTTTTGAGGTGGGAGAGACAGTATAGGAAGGTTTAAAAACTTGAACTGGATGCCATTGGAAAGTGACAGCCTACTGATTTGAAGAATTGACTCAGAACTATTTTCTTCATCCTGCCCCAAGATTTAACTTATCTGCCTAGGGTTTCCCACTTTTTCCTTATCATGAGTTGGGTATTATAAAGCATGAAATTGGTACCAAATTATAAAATGTTCAGTCCATGAAACTTAGATGAGACTACATGGACTTATCTGAATTAAGCTGTATGAACTATGCAGAAAAATAATTATACACAATTCTTTGTTTACCAAACTTATTTGATTATGAAGTACCCAAGGTACTCATCTAGGTCTCTTACCTGGGAATTGTGATTCATTAGGTCTGGGACATCAGTGAGACCTGGAAATCCATATTTTGGTAAGTTCTCTGGATGATTGTTGTCCTTTGGCAAGTTTGAGAAATACTGGTTTAAATAGTGCAGTATACACTGTCCTACTTCATGTATTATCCAGTCTGGTGATATAATATTGAAAACCAGAAATTCCCTTCTTGAAACTTGTGATTGGGACAGAGAGGGAAAAAATTAAATTAAAAGTGAATTGAGCTCATAACCCAGAGTAATGAGAGCCTGGAGAAGAATCTATTTCTTTGGTTATAGTTGCTAAAGCATATTTCATGTGAGCTGTGGGACCTAATGAGGGATCTTCTCATCAAAATATATAAGGTACATATTTTGAGTATAGCAAAACCAGTATCTGTTGTTTAACCCAGGAGAGGTGGTACTGCATTTATTCAGATGTCTCTTTTTAATCTTTAAAAAAATTTTTTATAAGGGAAATTTTAACTTAAAATGATTATTGTGGCTTTCTATTTTTAAATGTTTTAGTTTTGGGCTTCATTAGTTTTAGACATTTAGAAGCAAAAATTTCCAGAGAATAAATCATGAAAATACTTTGTGGCCCAAGTGAAATATGTCTTGGTTTAATTAATTTCATTAAAGTTTTTAATAGAAAGTTTCTTTGTTAGTATTCTTAAATTTAAAAAAGTAAATAGCTTCTTATTCTCAAAAATATACCTCTGCATTTTAATAAGGTTTTAACATTTTGGATACTTATGTATTTATACTTGGAAACTTAGAGATGGCTTTGTCTCTAGCGTAAGTGAAATCTTGAAAGACTAGTTTAGATTTTCTGACTTGATTTTGGAGGCAGTCTTCCAGAATTAGGATTGTTGGAAGAAGAAAATTATTGCTGTTATAGCATTCCTTAATTTTAAATAGTTCACTACTTTTTGGAACCATTTAAAAGGCTTATCATCATTTGTGAAAGGATGCATCTCCTTTTTAAGATTTGTTCAACTTAGCTGCATGAGATGTGTCTCCTGCTTGATATTTCATTCCTGATGAGAGAGGGGCATAGCGTCACAGCTGTGGCTGCAGCACTCTCTGGCAGCATTAAAATGGATGTTAAACTAAAATGGATGTTACCATGTCCTGGAAAGAACATGTCTAGGACTTTGTAATGGTAGCCTCTGTGAGTAGAAAATTATTTTTAACAATACTAAACTTATGTAATATATAGAAGGCTAATGGAATTGAGTTGATAGTGAATGTTAAAATCTCATCGTTGGACTTTTGTGATTATTGTTTGAACACTTTTCTGAAGTAATGATCCTTATATTTAGACTGTATTTTTCTTGCATTGATGTAAAGCATTGGAACAATTAGTCCTCTGTCTTGTTTTTGGCACTATAGTTGTAAATGGAAGCAGAAGATAAACTGTTTGAAGTGATGGCATTTTGAATGTTGTCTTTCTCTTTCTTCTGCCAGGGAGGACATGTATGCCCAGGATTCTATAGAGCTACTAACAACATCTGGTATCCAGTTTAAAAAACACGAGGAGGAAGGAATTGAGACCCAGTACTTTGCAGAACTTCTTATGACTTCAGGAGTAGTCCTTTGTGAAGGAGTTAAATGGTTATCATTTCACAGGTAAAAAGATTGCATTGAAAATGGATTTGTGATTCCACTTTATACCTGCCTTGTGCTTGCTTGGGTCATTATATAAACACTATCATGCTTAGTTCTAGAAAGAATTGATTTCCATATAACTGGTTCCTATGTACCTCTTATGAGGCTAATTAATATTGCTGTACCTTAAAGTTAACATTATTATGAGTGAGATCCATTTTAGCCTGTAGGGGGTAGTATTGCTTAAGTGGAAAGAGCACAGCTAGAAAAATAGATTTTGACTGGAATCTAGCAGTGCCGTTGAGTATCATTGTCACAAGGGTTTTTTAACATTTGTAAGCCTTAGTGGTTTGTTTTTTTTTTTTTTTTTTTAATTATTTTTTTTATTTTGCTCGACTGGGGATCAAACCCAGGACCTGGCACATACTAGGTAAGTGCTCTGACATTGAATTACACCCCCTCTAACATTGAGCTACACCCAAATCCTAAGCCTTAGTTTTTTATGCTTATAGAAATGAAACCATTCATTAATAACAATTTTTTTGAAGTATGTGTATGTATAAAAAAAAATAAAACAGCAAAGAGAATGCTATGGGTGAATTTTACTTTTTAAAAAATAGGACGATAGGGAAGAAATACTTGCAGATCTGTTTTAATGGCCAATAATAACATTTATTTATGTATTTATTTATTACCTTTATTTTATTTTTTAAACTAGATGATTTAAAAGAATTTCTATAAAGGAAATTCGTTCCATTTTTGTGAAAATAGACTTTAAGATATGAAAAAATGTTTTTTAACTGAATTGGCAGTCCAGGGACTAAAATCTTAGAAATTATTTTATTTGGCTTTTGGGTATGTTTTTAAAAAGCATTGTATTACATGGCTGTTATGCTTTTATACTTGTTTTCCTCACACATCTATTTTGAAAGAGTCCTGCATGCTATAGAATTTTCACACTGACTTATGTAATGAAAGACTTCCTCCTGAAGGCTTCGATGTGATATTTTTTAGTTGGAGGTACTGAACATACTAATTCTCACCTATCAAATTTTCTCTCTGCCTCCATTTGAACTTGTACATAAGGAAACAAGACTTAATTCTCTGTTAATGTAAGAAGGCTTTTTTAAGTTATTTGTATGTTCCTATATGAGAGTACAAAATAAGTAGAAAGCATATTTCCTTTTTTTTTTTTTTTTTTTTTTTACCAACAGGTGATATACTCTTATTCAGAAAATATAAGACCAGACAGGGTTCATGTCTTCTTGGAGTTCAGAATCTAGATTAGATTATTGTATATTTAAATATTTACCAAGGTATGATAAGATTTTTATTCCATTAATATTAAATATTTCCTTCATATTCAAATATATTTCTGGTAAAGACAAATTTAAGAAATTTATAAATTCTAATACAGCCTTACTTTTACTAGTAGTAAGCAAAAGCCATATTGTCTTACATTTTTAGATAGCCAGCAAGGTTATTTCCTTGCCAACTATCATAAATTTTAAGTTTCTAATTCCTCGTGCTTATACTTTGATAGTCATTAATGGTGTTCAACAGTAACACTTCCCTCCCTCTTTTAAAATTATTATTAAAATTCTGAGTGGTAAATAGAAGTTTTGTTTCCCTTCCAAAAGATAGATTAATTGCATCTTTCATCAAATATTTGTTGAGTTTCAACTGTGTGCAAGGAGAAAACAGTATTTTTTACATGTGATAGAATGATTCATGTATTTGAAAGCATAGTACAAGAAAACATGTTCTTTAAGAAATTTCTGGGAACTGGGCTCTTCAGGGAATGCTTGCTTTCAGCGACCTTTTATTGGAAAGGAGTATGTAATTGATGTGGGAGTAGAGGGTAGATAGAAAACTGTAGAGAGGGAAATGAGAAGGATAAGAGATCCTGAGAGTGTGAATTTTTGTTTTATTATTTAGGATAGTACTACTCAACCTACTATGTTTATTTCTTTCATATGCGGCCGTTTCATTAGTTTCTCTCAGAAAAACATATTGAGATAGGACCAAAATTGTGAGGGAAGAGAGTATGCTTCCAAATGAAGTCATTTAGGAGAAGTGAAAATATTTTGTTGGAAACTTAACTGTGGACTTTTGAAGTATGCTACCATATTATGAAAAACTGGGAAGATTTTATTATTTTTGCCTTCTTAATATTCTTGGTAGTTTTTGACATTTTGGACCAAGTTTCCATTCATCTTTGTTTCCCTGTTTACAATGTTATTCGTTATTCTTTGAGATAATTTTCTTTTGAGATATTTATGAGCAGTTTGATAATCTTTAGTATTCTTTTTTTTTAGAAAGTGAATTTTTTTTAATATTTATTTTTTAGTTTTCTGTGGACACAACATCTTTATTTTATTTTTATGTGGTGCTGAGGATCGGACCCAGCGGCGCCCCGCGCATGCCAGGCAAGCATGCTACCACTTGAGCCACATTCCCAGCCCATCTTTAGTTTTCTTTAAGTATCAGTGAAATATTAGTGACTGCTGACTTGGGCTGGTATTCTCGGTTTGTATTTCAAGGGCTCCGAGAAATCAAAGGACAAGTTTTTAGCACTGATTGTAAGTTGGCAGGGTTTTCCCATTACATTTGTAAATAATGTATATTTTCTCTGTTTTCTTTTTTTTAAAATAGTTGATTGCTTTTTTGCCTATAGTGTAATTCGTTTAAATTTTGTATTAATAAAGCATCTTTTTCCATCTTTGTGGTATTTATACATCTCTGTTCTTCATTCTTTTGACCCTTTTGTAGTGGTTATGACTTTGGCTATTTAATCAAAATTCTGACCAATTCTAATTTGCCCGAAGAGGAACTTGACTTCTTTGAGATCCTTCGATTGTTTTTTCCTGTCATTTATGATGTGAAGTACCTCATGAAAAGCTGCAAAAATCTTAAAGTAAGGCTTTACCATTGCCCGGTGGCATTATCTGCAAAACAGCACACTATTCAGATCAAGTAACTGAAATAAAATCCTAGGCTGGGGTGATGTTTTGATCCATGTTATTTAAAGTTTGTGTTAAATATAGTATCTGGTCTTTTGATTCTTGCATAATTAATAATTTATAGGCACTCCCCTTTCTAAGCATTAGTATATCTTGGCACAATAGTCAAGCTAAGTGTTGGGAGTTCTGTTATTGATTGCAGATTGAAAATCATAAATCAAACAGAAATGTGAAGACTGGTGGGGTTTTCCTATGCACAGAAGTAGTGTGAATTTTAGCTCCCAACACACTTGTAAACTACAAGATAAAATTTTGAGTTGGCTAGCAATGGACAGATAGATTCAGCTGTGTGGTTAAAAAAAAAAAATGGTTTTTCCCCTCGGCTTACCTTGATTTAGATTTAGAGTTTTGTGGGGTTCCCCTCCCTAGCTAAAGCCAAAGAGTAATGTTCCTAGAATTAAATTATATAGCTAAAACTATATGAATTTTGCTAGAAGTAAATGCTGTTGTAAATGTGTAGATGCTATCTTGATTATAGCTTGCATTCTGACAACTGCTTAGTTTGTGTAGTTTTTTATTTTTATTTTTTTGTTTTGTTTTTTTGGTGCTGGGGAACAAACCCAGGGCCTTGACAAGGCAAGCACTCTACCAACTGAGTTATATCCTCAGCCCTTTATTTTTATTTTTATTTTTATTTTATTTATTTATTTTTTTACTTTGAACATTTAATTATTTCAAAAGAAGAGTTTGTTAAGGAAAGGTGCTGCTCCTTTGGTTTGAGAACAAATTCACCTATGATGGTACACTAACTATTGAGTTTTGTGATGATTGATGGATTAGTAAAATAAGAATGTATAACTATTAGCCTACTGTGATCTGCTTCCTCATATCTTTAGAAAATTTCCTAATTAGAGTCCCATTTTCAGATTTATCAGCTTCTCCCAGTTCAGCAAATAAATTAGTATTATATTCTGTTGGGGACTTTCTCCCTCGGTGTTCTTAAGATTTAAATATACATTTTAAAGTTTATTCATATTTTGGTCTTTGTCCATGTTTGTGACTTGTGAATTCAGGCATACAAGTGTTTCTGTTTCTCTCTATGACAAGCAATTTTTATTTCTTCTAGGGTGGATTACAGGAAGTTGCTGAACAGTTAGAGCTGGAACGAATAGGACCACAACATCAGGCAGGATCTGATTCATTGCTTACAGGAATGGCCTTTTTCAAAATGAGAGAAGTATGAAGACATCAGTGCCTTTTTCTCACTTGCTTATTAGGTTGAGAACATTAAAGATTTGATGGCAAAAGTTTTAGGCACTAAAAGCCTACTAAGTGTAGTTAGAAGTACCACATAAGTAATATTCACCACACTTAAGTGATTAAGTATTAAAAAATAAATCAGCTTGAAATATAGTTCTGAAGGAAATGGAAGAATAAGTTCTTTTTAGGATAAAAGCTTAAAAATGTAAGTTACCTTAGAAATCATGTAAATCCAACTTATAATTTCTCAAGTGAGAAAATAGAGGCTAGTAACTTTTCTCTAGGATCAAACATACTACTAGAAGAACTCCACAGATCTTTCTTAGACTTCATCAGTGCTACTTAAAACAAGGTAGGGAATTTATTCCCCTAGTATGGCTTCTCTTAGACCTGAATCTAATGGTAAAAATTTCATTTGCTTGTACCATTCTTGTTTTGAAGATTTTATAAAGTAGGACTCATGCTTTTTACTGGATTGAATCTTACAAAGTAGTTTTAAAGATTCTGAAGGGGTTATGTAAATCTAAAGGAAAGTAGTAGCCGAATCAGAAAACATTGGGAAGACTCTTCATACGTTATCAGAATCTTAAATATAAAATCATTAGATATAGAAGAATGAAATTTAATGAACTTAAGTCTACTCTTAGGTTATGTATTTGATAGGTACAGTTATACTTTGTTGTAGGTAAACATGATTGGGTTGTGCAAAAACAAAAGGGGATGGATTTGTTACCTATAAAACAGTTTTGCTTTTTGCAAAATATTTGCTATGGAATTCTTTCAAGTATATTCTCCTAGATATTAAGGAGTTGACTGAGACTGAGAAATGTATTAATAATAATAGAATGCATTAAATCTGTTTTGTTAAGTAGTATTAATTTAGAAGTGATTTAAATTGTCAGGACAAGTAAATATTTTGTTTTTTGTTTTTTTTTTACTTTTTCCAGTACTTCATTATAGAATTAAAACTGTTTTCCAGATTTGCATTTTAAAAATACCTTAGAAGTTTAATTAATGGTGGATTTCTGACACGAATTTGTTATCTTTATTTTTCTTGGCTTTTCAAGCACTGTAACCTAGTGTGAATGTTCATATTTTACTTTCCATAACTTGTTTAGGGTTTATTTTTAGTTATCTCAGATTCAAGGCCATTTAAAAATTTCATTATTTTTCTCCACCACAACCTTTATTTTTTTTTCCTCCACCATCATTAGCTATTTTCATTCATACTTAACTGTTGAGTATTATTACATTAGTGGAATAAAAATGTCTGTCATTTTTCCATGCTCAAAAATTCTTATAAAAGAGATCTAAATGTTAATGAGAAAGACATGCATTTATACCTTTTTTTTGTATAATCTCTTTTTTTGGTTTCCTTTTGAACACTGTACTTCCTGGGGACATCAGTCTTATTAAACATCAGTGTGTGGCTTCAAAGGAACACTATAGAAAAGAGCTGTTGTTATATAGTTAATGAACAGTCAGTACTTACATTACTGAAATATAAATTGCAAGTGGTACTTTTTGGTTAAAATTATCTTTTTTTTTTCTTCAAAATTCCTTTTTAGATGTTCTTTGAAGATCATATTGATGATGCCAAATATTGTGGTCATTTGTATGGCCTTGGTTCTGGTTCATCCTATGTACAGAATGGCACAGGGAATGCATATGAAGAGGAAGCCAACAAGCAGTCATGACATGAAATAGTCCTTTTTATTTTATTTGACCTACACACATGCTTGTATATAGGTTTTATCTCTGGTTGAATCCTTTGAACAATAGACAATACGTTTTCCCCCCTTTTGTAGCCCTTTTGTTTTTTGCCTTTCAGTACTAAGTATGACCGTTCCTATCTCAGATCTTAATAAATAGAAGGTATATTCAGGTTAAATTTGGCCTTAATTTAAAATATTTGTTAGCAAGCGTGTGTGACAGAGTGGGGAAAGCTACATCATATTGAATAATTTGATAAACTTTACCTACTTGAGCTTGTCCCCTCCTCCCCTCCCCCCCCCGCCCTTTCCTAAATTAACTAGCACTGACTGTAATTTATTTCCCTGTTTCATGTCTCTCCCTTCCGTTCTGCAGGAGTTTTAGCTATTTGAGATTGTGGACCATCAATTGTGCACTTTAGAGAGTGATTCCAATCCTCTGTTTTATCAGAAATTGTGGTTTTTCTTGCTCTTAGCTAGAAAAATGACCATCTGCCAACTTTCTACAGTATTTTGTTTTGACCTACAGAATATAATTGCACAGGTGTTGTGCAAATTGTTGATTCAGCAAGACTAACAACAACGAACTACTGAGGAGCTTAATAACTACTGTTTCTGTATGTAGTGTTTAATCTTCCAAGCACATCTAGTGTCTGTCAGTTTCTCATTGGCATATGTAGGCTGCTCTGTGAGTGAAGAATTTTCAAACCAGCTTTACACCCTTCAGCAAAAAAAAAAAAAAAACAACCTTGTGATTGGATGTTTAGTATCTGCCAGGAAACTGGAATTCAAGAGATTGAGGCTACACTTATTTTATGATAGCACACTTCCCTTGATCTGCTTTTTATTCCATCACTGTTAACCCTTTTTATTTTATAGCCATACTTATGATGCTCTTGATTTGTTGATTATACAGATCAATTTCATTAAAGTCCAAAGATAACAAGTCTTTAGGTATATTTTGTATCAAATTAAAAGAGAAAAATTGTGCTTTCATAGTTGCTACAAAGAAATACTGGAGAGATTTGGTGCAAAACAACAAAACACAAAATATATATACACACAAAAACACATATATATAGCTAATAAAATTACCTGAGGAGTGTAATGCTTGTTTATTTTTTTGTGTATATCTTTGCAATCTATTTTATATATATTTGACAAAAGAGACTGTGAAATATTTAGCCATGCAGAATATGTGACCAGACCAGAGCATGTGTAGGAAGACTTTTTGGTAATCTTTAACTCTACCCTAAAATGATGGACTACAAGTTATTATGTGTTACCTACACTTCAATCAGTAATATTAGCAAATCTCCAAGTGTTAGAAACATTAGTTTGTTTCCCTTGTACATTCTTTATTCATATTACAATGCTGTAACTGGGTGGTCCTTTTTAAACAAAACATTATTTGCAAAACAGAGGGTATTATTTGTTTTTAAAGCTTTTGTAAATAAAGGCTTCAGAAATGTTTTCCTAAATGTAGATGACTGGTGATTTTGCTTTTAAATATTTATTGGGGATGTGTGTGAAATACCTACTTGTTTATTTGGGCAACTGAACAGGACTGAGTTATTTCACGAATGGTAAGTGGTTATAACTTTTTAAATTCAAAAATCATTCTGAGCCTTCTGCATTTCACCTATTCTTGCTCTTTTTGAGGACCTTAACTAGATAATTAAGAACTGATCTGTTTCTCCTTTCTAGAAACACATTTATTCTGAAAGACTAAATACATTTGGTATAACTTGCTGTGGCTTCTTCTTAAAGCCACCGTGCTGAAGCAAGTTTGTTTTTCACTTTGTCTACCCCTTTAAAAAACAGGAATTCTAGATTGCCTTTTTAGTAGCCACATCATTGCTAAAATTTCATAACTTGTATCAGTTTTGATTTCTGTTCCTAAAAGTAGTAACATTTATAATTTCTGTAGAGGAACATTATGACCTTTACCTAATGTAGGTTTTGGATACAAAGAATTTTGGCTTATAATGTTTTTAGTGTTCCTGAATCATTAATATGGGCTCTGTTAAATCTATAGAACAGGGGCTGGGGTCATGGCTCAGTAGAGTGCTTGCCTAGCATGTGTGAGGCACTGGGTTCAATTCTCAGCACCACATATAAATAAGTAAATTAATAAAGGTCCGTTGACAACTAAAAAAAAAAAAAAAAAAAACATTTAAAAAAAATCTATAGAACAAGGGTCAACAAGCTGAACTAAAGGCCCAATAAGGCTGCTGCATGTTTTTGTAACCCACAAATAGTTCTCACTTTTAAATTGTTGTGTGGAGTAACATTTCCTGACATCTAGAAATTACATGAAATCAAGTGTCAGTGTTCATAAAATTTCATTAGAATGTAGTCAGATTAATAATTTGCACACTGTCTGATTCCTTTCCCCCATACAATGTGAGACTTGAGTAGCTGCTACAGAAACTACCTATGGGTGGGTTCATTGTCTCACATTGCTACTTAGCAAGCTATAGAATCAGTCATGCAGGTATAACTCAACAGCATTTGTTGTACCATGTATATCTTGCCACCAACATTTTAATTTTTTTCTGTTCACAGTACACACTCTTAACGTTAAAACAAAAAAAAGTATAAATGTTTGCTTTTAAGCAAACTAGAGTACGGATTATTTTGTCAAATTACAGGAAATGCATTGTTTTTGATACAATGAGAATGTAGGCTAAAATAATACAATATGTTTGACATTATCAGAGTAAACATCACAATGTTCCTAACTCATGGGAAGAATTAAAAATTTTAAATGGAAAATCAGCATAATTGTTGAGGAAAATTGAAAATGAGGCTGCAACCAGAGTTATCTTTTTAAGTGGCTAGTTTGTTAGCCAAGCAAAACTGGTGATGAATTACATCATGTTTCAATGTAGGAGCCCAAATAAAGGTCCAGAAAAAGTAAAACTATTACTATTGATGAGAATAGTTGCATTAACAGTGAGGACGTTGGAAGCAACATCAAATGATTTTGAACATTTTTCTTTGGCTCCTAATGAGTCAAAAGTTACCAGTATTGTCCAGTCTTAAATATTTGAGAAATCAGTATTGAATTCAGTGTCTGAAGAAATGGTTTCTATTGGTAGTCTGTTTAGAACAGTTATGGGTTATGAATATTTTCAAGTAAGTAAAGAAATTGTTGTCAGTACCACCTGAAATGGAATGTGATAAAACTAATGGGAAAGGTATGCATCAAGCAGAAAATGGTTTCGTTGACAAGTTATTAAAACATTGATAAAAAATATAGAGTGTTTAAAGCATACAGCTATTCATTTTATTACATTGGTGTCAGCAGTGAACTTCATGCATTTTTTGTGAACTTAACCATCAGTACTGACTAGCTTTGAATATCACTTTTGTTGTCTCCATTTCTTAAATTGTCATCAGATATATCTTCTTGCAGTTCTTTCAGTGTTTTTTGGATCTTGATGGCAATGCAAAGAAAACATTTCAAAATCACTTAACTGCAATTGAAGAGCTTCCTCTTAATCTGTTGGAAATGAATAATCTGGAGTGAAATTGTGTGCTAAAAGGCAAAGACCAAGAAAGACTAATGGAATCCTATAAATGCCTTAGAAGTGGTGAATATATGCTCTGGTGGACATCAGTATTTGGGCAGTACCTTGATCCGTTTGTGAAGAGACTTCAAAGATGAAATAAGTAAAAATCTCATTAAAAATCAGCACTAACAGATGGACATCTTCAATTGACTTTGATTATAGGGGATACTAAATTGAGCCCAAATTGACCCACTAATTTTAATTTTCTCAAATTGTACTCAATTATTTTTATAATTAAAATGCTATGGAAATTTTTTCTTTCTCCTTTTATCAGTACCTAAATAATTTCCTTCATTTTATCTTTTACCTTGCCAGCTTCAAATTGTATCTGTCCACCTCTATTAGAGAAAACTCAAGGATCCATAGGTGTCTTGTTTGCTGTTGGAGCTGTGATGACAAATATAATGGCTCCTCTGGTTAAACAACCTGAGGTGGAATCAAATTATTTACACTTGAACACTTTCATTAGGATGAATGTGTTTTCTTAAAAAAGAAAAATAACTGATTAAATCATTCCTCTTGAATGTAGATGCTCTATATTAAAGTCCACATATTCCTTTGGCTATGTGGCTATCATTTATGTGAGTACTGTTTTATACATAATCATGTTTTTCTGTTAAGACTACAGAAATGGAGGGCTATCATTCAAGTCCTACAGAACCATCATTTCAGGCTTTAATTTTTTTTTAAATAATTAGCTTAAATTATGATAATCATAGAGGACTTCATGTACATTCTAAGACAATTTCATTGTCTTGTATTAAATAGTTTTCTATAGCATTAGTGAATTGCTTATATTTAAGGTACAATATAAAAGCAAACAAGCACTTTTTCTCTTGTACAAATGCATTTCTTTGCTAAATAGCAACAGCAAATAGCTGAAGTAACCATGTTACCAATATCCAAAATTACTTAGTGAAGATAACCTTCTTAGCCTGCAGAATTTTATATAATATTTCTGGTTTTATTGTCACAAGAGGGGAAATTCCCCACTCTCACATACCTGTTGTGGCTCCTCTTTTTCCTAAAATGTCATGGCTCATTTGGGTAAGCAACTCAGTGCCACACCAAGAAATTGGGGTTCCTTTAGCTTCAGATTGTATACCATCATTTGGCTTCCTGATTGTTAGGGAGTTCCAGTTTGAAGAACTCAAAGACAGTATGTTATATCTTATTAGTCATGCCATTAGGCAGTTTCGATGTGGACCGGTTTCAGTTGTGCCAAACACTTTTTTCTCAATAAGAATTCACATTGTTCTTTGTTAACAGTTGTCTTATGTCATTGCAAAGCCCATGTACAAAGAGGGTGGACAAAAATCATTCTTGAGCTACACACAGACACACATACACACAAGCCTTATGTTGAATCTGCATAACCATTTGGGGGTTCATCCATATACTCTACTTCTTGCCTCTATGTCTCAAAGAACTTGAACACATGCTTACATGTCACTCCAGGTTAGTGTATAATTATTTTTTTAAAAAAATTCAACTTCCATACAATAAATATTTGATTAGACCAATAAATATATTTTAATATTACCCTTTAGGGAGCCATAAAAATATATACACACTGATAGGGGAAAAAAAGGTGCAATCTAAATTCTCATAATATCCTTGCTTTAATAGCTGAATAAATGCAACCAAAGAAATGAAATTTTATAGGATTGGCATCTGTTCGTTAGTTCAGCATCGATATAATCCTACTCTAAAGGATTTTTTCTCTCAATTTGAATAATCACCTTTATCTGTCAAACTATTAATAATAGTATTCAGGTCAGGATGAAGTTCCTTATAATACTGTTAAATGTTTATAATGCAATATAATAGTTTTCACAATATAAACAGTACTGACATTTCTGAGCAATGGGAACTCCTTAATGTAGTATAAACCAGGGCTTTAAGTCAATTATTACAAGTTTCCTTTTGGTTTAACTAGTACTATTATTAGAAATAAACGAAATCAATCTTAATATCTTTTGTTCATCTTACAATACAGAAATAATGAATGCTGGCTATGTTTAAGAACAGGGATTTGTGAACAACGATTGCCAGTTTTTGTTTTGCTTTCACTTTCCTGCATGAGAAAGGACAGGAAATGATTTAAATAAATATGCCTCATATCTGAACTTTTTGCTGGTATAAGACTAATTAGAGGGTGTAAGAGATTGAGCTAGTAGTCATCTATCTATGGTAGAGCATTCTGAAATCACATTTCAAGGGGACACTGAGAAAGGAAAAACTTGAGTATCATAGTCCAAAGCCTTCTGCAACACTAAACATTGTGCTAGGAACTACTTCTTGTTCATAGTTGGATCCACAGAAGTTCTTTTGAATACATGAACCCATCACTTTGGTAATGTTCATTGTTCACAAGCTATAATGCTACTCCAAAACAAATACATCATGGGAAAGAGAAATGGAAAATGCATCCTTTGCACAATATAATACAATTTCTGGAGTTCTGAAACATAATAAGACCCTTAGGTAATAACTTGTAAAGGGAACCTAGTGGGGAACAGAGTGCTCAATTTCAGGATTTCTCTAAATGTTGTTCATGTATTTAATACTTTAAATGACATTACATGTTACATGATCAAATTGCTAAGATTTCAATAAAAACAGAATCTGAATTTTTATCGACAAGGTTAAAATATTCTAGTGGTATTTTTGTAAAAGAATAACAAATACTTAAGATGCATAACTAAGTTCTCTTTCATACAGAAGAGGAAATAAGTGCTGAATTGGCTGTTTATAGAAAAGGAGTCTAGGCTGCTAAAATATTCAGGATTGAGCCAGGCAGTTTTCCATTTAGGAAGAGCAAATTTCTACAGCAGGATCTTACCTAGAGACAATTGTAAAAATCTACTGCTGAAATGTGTCACTTAAGACAAAATAATGGCAGGTCAGAAAGTCTTGGTGGGTGGGATAGCTGTACTGGGAGAAACCTTGATCATGGTTTACAGTGCAAGTTGCTTTAACATATACATACATATACGTTCATAGCTTTTTAAAAAAATACTCAGAGGTGTCAAAATCACCACTTTCACAAGTAAATATCTGACTGGTAAGTGTATGCCAAATTATACAACATGACTTCAGAATGAGACTGACAAGTTTACGTATATTTCAAAATGAAGAAAATTTACTATTTGTAATATCATGGAGCAATGATATTTTCAATGTTTTCTTAATGCATGAATCACATTATTAATCTAATTGCTTTTAAATGTTTTATAATCCTTTGCATTTGGCATCCTTAGTGAAGATAGTTTCCATCAAACATATGCCATATTTCCAAAAGATATCTATGGATTTCAGTAATTTGATCTATATAGTCCATTTTTAACTGTCTAGTTAACTACTAAGAAGTAATACATTATCTTTTCATCACCTCTCTCTCTCAAAGACTCATGTTATGATTATGATGTAGATATCGATTTTGCCAGTACAGCTCAGATAGGCTATTAGGAAAAGTATATCCTTAAAGGATTTGTACTGTTGGTGTAGAAGCAATTTCACATGGACACTTAATGAAGAACAGCCACTTTATTAGGGTATATCAGGAGTGAGTCCCTGAATAAGTACTTCCTTCAATGCCTCATCACTGAATTCAGATCCAACTGTTCTTTCATTTGCCTTTGGAAAAAAAAAATCTCCTTCCGCTACATAATAGCAAATATTTACATAAACCAAACATTAGTTCACTATTTTTTTTAAATAAATGCTCTGTTCATAAATAATGAACAATAATACCTAAGTCTAGGTTGCTATAAATCTAGGCAGTTGAGACATCATAGTCAGGCTATTTAGTTCACTATTTTTAAATGAAATTTTTTCTTAAAATTTTGGCACCTTTATGGTAAAATCTCTAAAAAACAGGAAAATAATCAAAATTATGAGTTTAAAGGTGTATTTTTAAGTGTGTCTTCAAGTCTGAGTTAAGCCATTACATTTTTAAAGAATAAAATGCTTAAAATGTTTCAAAGGTGAATTTTATAAATATGTACAAAAGATAGATATATTTATTTGGTGATTTATTCACTCAGGTAAAATTATACTTCAATTACTTCCACAAATTATCATCTCCTACAATTAAAACAAAGATGGCTTATTTAAATTTGAAAACAGAAAGGGAACCATTACAACTTAATGAAAAACATTTTTATTTTTTTAACTTTTTCAAATCTGATTCTAATGTGTATTGACTTACATATTTAAATAAGTACACAAAAGACCTAAAGGGAGGAGGATTAACAATATTTTTGCAGAGTAAAAAGTTAATAATTTAAAAAATCCCTCTTTTTTTCCTTAGCATCCAGTTTGACAAGAGGAACTCTTAACTGGATCCTGTCCAGAAAAACAGCCATAATTGTGCTTTGAAGAATAGCTGGCTGCTTATAATTTTTAACACACCACATGCAGCTATTACCCTTAAGACTTCTAGCAGGAGCTATAGCTTCCATTCTGGCACTTTAGGTAGTGACAAATGACCAAACATGCTTGAAGACAAAAGTAAAAATGTATCATATCTTTTGAGCTATCTGGAAGCAGACTGTCATATCAAATTCATTTGCTCAAAAAAAATATGTAAAAGCTGCCATCCTGTACTCCAAGGAACTATCAAATCAACTTGGCTGACCTTGGTTCTTCCATAAACACAGTTAATGTAAAAACTCTTTACTTTTTTAACAAGGATGAGTAATTGCAATATCTTTTACTTCATTAATCTTCTGGTCTTCTAGTTTATTTTGTATTGAATTTTTGTTTACACCAATTACTTAGCTGTGTTTAAAAGGTAATCTGTTTTATAGTCTCAAAATCAGTACCAAATAAAAGTATACATTATTCTAATTGTTAACATTTACAAAACTTACACTCTATTGGATATTTTTTTAAAATGAGAACGTTTTCCTGTTTTTAAATAGTGCATACAAGGCACAAGAGCTTCTGAGTATATTTACTCAAGCCAAATCTTTTGGCATCAACAAATGCATCATTTAGTTCATCTTAAACTAAATTTATAAATTGTACACCATTTACTTCATATTGAATTAAATTTCTTAAAGTATATGAATTTAATGATTTGCATAAATTAATTTAAATAAGTATCTGAGGAAAAATACAGATTAACTGTTACAGGTTTGATGAGAAGACACAGTAATAATATGGCTATCACTGGAGGATTAACCTATTGATCTACCAGGAATTCTTAACAAAAATTCAATATTTTCACTGTGTTCAATAAGAGAAATAACCTAAAAAGATACTTTATGCCAGGTGCAGTGATGCATACCTGTAATCCCAGCAATTCAGGAGGCTGAGGCAGGAGGACTGAAAGTTCAAATCTAGCCTCAGTAATTTAGCAAGGCCCTAAGTGACTCAGAAAGACCCTATCTCAAAATATAAAATAAAAAAAAAGGTCTGGGGATACGGCTCAATGGTTAAGCACCCCTGGGTTAAATCCTGGTACCAAAAAAAAAAAAAAAATTACAAAAGCAAACCTGAATAAAGAATGTCATAAACCAATCTTCATAATTGTTATCATAGATTTCCCCACATTTAAGATTAGAAGAGGGGGCGAGGGTTGTGGCTCAGCTGTAGAGTACTTGCCTAGCATGCACGGGGCACTGGGTTTGATCCTCAGCACCACATAAAAATAAAGATACTGTGTCCAACTAAAATAATATTTTGTAAAAAAAGATTAGAAGAGATGAAAATGTATTTTCAATGTAATAGAGGGACTTTTGTCAGAACATTGTATTAGTTTTCTAACTAGTTGCTTTATCAGTGGACCCAAGGTTCAATGTTCTTACTTTCCAGCAAGGAACAAAGGGTAAAATGAGATTTAAAGTCTGGCAGAAATGGGTGGTGATCCTTAACTGTAGGCTACTAGCACTCTGTAGTGGACTCACAGTTACTACAGTTCACTCAGTCTGAGGTCAGATTCACATTAGAAGAGAAAACCAAAGAAGTCTTATTTCTTACCCTCTCCTTCTTAAAGGAAACTAATATGAATAAAGCTTAACATTATAATGTGATTTAAAATTTTAAATCTTAAAAGATATTAGTCTTAATTTTCTGAATAAGAAAACCAGATTATTAATGTTTTTTACATGAAAAACTGTGCAAACCAAGTATTTGAGTGAAAAGTGACCCATTAATTCATTCCCAGTTTTTAATAGAAGATATTTTCCCTTTGATTCAAAAAACACAATTACTTTTAACACTTAAGAGGAATTCACGTTAGCTGTAACATTTGTATAGTGGATCAAAAACGTGTTCGGCTTAAGCAACAGCTTGGAAAGAACTAGTCAATTAATATTCTGCATATCCAGGGCTGGAGATGTAGCCCAGTGGTAGAGCACTTGACTGGCATGTGCAAGGCCCTGGGTTCAATCCCCAGCACCATGAAACAAGCAAGCAAACAAATTTTCTACATATCCAGCCAAATGAATAAAGAAGCTGCTGTTCAATGGCTTCTGTGGGAAGCCTCTGCCATCCTTCTGCAGCATTGGTACCTTGAAATGAAACAGAAAACATGAAACTATTGTGTTAAGTACAAAAAATGAAATCCAAACTAACCACCTCATTATTTGTTGCAATAACATCCATTCCTTGTTCTTCTATGCTAGCAGGCTTGGTAGACATGTTTTTGAATACAGACTAGATCCATGCTTCTCAAATTTTAATGTGCATATACATGAGAAGACCTTAGTAAAGTTTAAAATAATTCAGATCCTTATACAAAGTACATGTATGAAGACTTGAATTGGGTGTCAACATATTTTATATACAAACAGAGGTAGAAAAAATTGTGGTATATATGTGTATTAAGAGTTATAATGCAAACAAAACAAAATAAAACAACAAAAAAAGTACATGTATAAAGGCATAAATTGGCATAAACATACTTTATATACAGAGATACGAAAAATTGTGCTCTATATGTGTAATAAGAATTGTAATGCATTTCAGTGCTGTGCTGTCTGTCGTGTATTTAAAAAATAAAATCAATGAAATATTTAAAAAAGAAAGAAAGAAAATTCCAAATTTGGTAGAAGATATAGATCTAAAATAAAAAAAATTAATTAATTAAATTAAATAATTCAGATCCTGATTCAGTAGGTCTAAGGTAAGGCCTAAGGTTCTGCTTTTCTAAAAAGTTCCAGATGATGCCACTGATGCTCATTTGGGGCCACAATTTGAGTAGAGAGTTCCATGTTGACAGTTTTGCATTTGTCTGAGGTCAACTGGAGTTTGGGAGTGACAAATGAATTGGAAAGGACATTTAAGGAAA
Source organism: Urocitellus parryii (assembly GCF_045843805.1). Lineage (NCBI taxonomy): Eukaryota > Metazoa > Chordata > Mammalia > Rodentia > Sciuridae > Urocitellus > Urocitellus parryii. Next base: position 23,444,757 of record NC_135544.1, on the reverse strand, counting down.
TAAATTTGAAACTTCATACACATAAAAACACAGCACGTTTAAATTTATATTGTATTGGGTAAGCGAAAATAAATCTATTTTTAGCACTACTATGGGTTTTAGCACTAAGCAATCTTTTATGAAACAGCCTTAAATTGAGCTGGGAATGTAGATCAGATCAGGGATAGAGTACTAGAATGCTTGCCCACCTGTGGCTGCACAAAGCCCCAGGTTCAATCCCCATCTCTGCAGCATTTAAAAAAAAAAAAAAAGCCACAGACCACATACTAGTGTAGTTCAAAGAAATAAAGAACAAAAAAAATTCATTTTGTAAGATATATTAGGCACATCAATATTAATCAATATTAGATGACAACATTCAATATTAAATTGAATATTAAATGAATTACAAGTCTAAGATATAATGCAAGAAAAACTATTTTTAAAAGTCTAGTATTTATTAGCTATCTTAGAACAATTCAATTTAAAAATTTTTTACTGCCAATGGTTATATCAACCAAATGAACAACATTATATTATAAAACCTCTTGGTAATGTTTTGGGGGTTAGGCAGTTCATTTATGCTGCCATTTGGTTATTATAACTACTAATGCCATATTTTCCTATGTAATAAAATCAAGCTTCTATGAGATTTTTAATTTCAATGTTGTTTGATTTCTTATCAACCAAATATTTATTGAGAACCTACTATGTTTCTGGCACTGTGCAAGGTGTTAGGTATAGCAATGAACAAATCCAACACTAGTCTGTGTTGAAATACTGGGAAGGCTAAATGACTTATACACAATCATATTATGTAAAAATGCAAAACATTGAACACAAAAAAATTTGTAATGTCACTGACCTCACAAAAAAATGAATCATTATAACAAATTATTATAACTAATAATGAAACACAGTGGGGAAAATCCTGTAAAATTTTGTTCTACAGAATATGTTTCTATAAAATATTTTATTTGTGGTATTGACTAGTAGTTCATATTTGTTTATTCATTTTTGCATTTTAAATATTATTTCCAGAATTTAATAATGTTTCTTTGCTATGTAACCAAATTCAAAAGATAAAATTTTCACTATCCTAACCACAATTAGGATCAGTCTTATCAACTGTACCATTATGCATTCAGACCTGATCCTGGTCTTCCCCAAATTAAAACACTAAAATTGTGAATTACCAGATTCGCATCCTTCTGTCAATTACATGACAACCAAAAGAAAGCAAACAGCTAAAACAACCAAAACAAAGCAAACAGCTAAAATCAGATATTCAGGAAAGACTTTGACACAAACAATTTTGTTTTAGGTGCTAATTGGTTGCTTCTCTTAAACTTTAGGAATCTAGATTGCGGTTTTGAGTAGATTGAGAACCTACTATGTTGAGAATCATCTCAACTTTAAATTTTGATTCCTTATATAGTGCTTATTACAAAACTATATTTCTTATGTTTGTTTAGATGTTAATGGCTTTATTCCAAAGGTTCTCTTCATTTTCCCTTCTTACTTACTGGAAGTTTATTAACATATTAGATTTCAAGGAAAGTGACTTGGAACAAGTTTAAAAAAAACTTACAGTTTAAAGAAAATGATTTGGAGCACCTATTATTTACATGCTATGAGGTCCTACTGTGACTAAAAATGGGGATGACAGGTGTTTGTGCTAATAAAACAAAATCATCTTATACTTGGACCCAGTGAGATTCTGCTAAAGGATGGTCAAAGATATGATAATTGTGTATCCTGAATGTTAGAAAAAAATAAAGATGATAAATTCTATGATCCTATGAAATGACAAGCAATGTTTGAGTAAATGTAAAGAGTTGATCTCTGCCATTTAATGCATTCATATATAAATAACTTTTTCATTAACTTATTTCTATACTTTATCAAATTAACCTGAAGTGAAATTCATGTCCAGAGGCCCAGGATAATTAATGAAATTCCACAGGTCACATAAGACATCTTACATGCAAAAATAAACAATATTTATGGGAATTAATAACTCTAATAAATTAAAAAACTGTTAAAAATATAAAACATAAAAATAAAGGGGAAACTTACTTTATTTGTATAAAGTGTGAATTTACTTCGCTTGAAGAGTTAAGTCTCATTCTCCATGGTTAATGCAGGATTGCTCATACCTTAAAGAAAGAAAATAAACTAACATTTTTGGTTGTTTTTGAACAAACAGACAGAGAAATGTTTATTCACCTAAGAATAATTCTCAAGAATACTTGCAAAGGTGCCCTGAATATAGTAAGGAGGCTGGGGAGATGACTTCTAGAAGAACAAACATATGCATTCACACCCTGTCCAATGTTAGAGCCAGGATTTTTCTCCCCACCTCACACACACAGACATCAAAGCCACTAAAAATAGAGCTAGAAATGTAAAAATGTAAATATGTGTTCGATATTTTGCATTTTTACATGAGGAAGTAAAAGAACAAAATGGTGAAAGATATTAAATCGTTCAGATCAAGTTTCCTCACCTAATTACCTCCTTCTTCAAACCAATCTTTAAGTCCTTTCTCATCTTCTCCTTCTCTTTTTATTCTTCCTTCCTTTACATTTTCCTCTATACTAGTTTCCTCAATTCATTCATCAATTTAACAGAAAATTAATGTAAATGCCAAATAATTAATAGCATATAAAATCAAGCAATCATCTCCAAGTCGATGTAGACTATCAGATAGAGTGTCTATCCCTTCTGGAAGAAAGGGAGTTCTTTGTTGCTCTTCCAAACAATTGACCCCCAACTTTTCATCACTTCTTTGCCTCTAAGGAAGGTGATAAACTCAAATGGCAAACAGGTGCCATCAATTTTTGTCAATGCAATGCCTCCTTCCTATAGACTAGAAAGCGAAATGGTGGGTTAAGGGAGGGACTAAATTATGAACACTCAGATCACGAGGATCTTCAGAGGACACAAATGGCCTTCAAAATATGATCTTTAAAAAAAAAAAAAAACTTTGATCTTAAGAGAATTGACTTCTTATATATTAAATAATGATGAGAATTTTTACTCTGGACTCTACTTCCCACTATCACTAAATCCCAAAGAGATTTCAAGTAAATCAGTAAACACTTTAAAGTACAATGAACCAAGTCAGGAAGCACGTGAATTTGAAAAAAAAAAAAAAGAACTAGAAACAAAGAAAATGTCTGAAAAACTGCTAAAATGAGTCAATCTGGAAATTTCCTGGCTAACAGGGCCTTACTTGTGGGTGTCTGGTTTTGTAGTCATTCTGGGGACACCCACACACCTGCACTACAATCACCTCACTTAATATTGACTAACCCCAAGAAACAGAGTATTTGAAGGATAAGGAAGCTAAGCCCAAAGGAAGTTAGATCGTAACAAATACCACACACTAACAGGTGTCCAAACTGGGTCTTGTAAACAAGTCTGACTTCAAAGCCTTGATTGTTCTTTGCTAATAAACTAAGTAATCAAAAGATTAAAATCAATAATAACAAAAGAACTGTGTGTGAGATATGAAGAAATTACAGGCAGTTTAAGTTATGGAAATTATGCAATCATTTTACATAGATATTTTAAAGCTGAATAGAAATCTTAAGAGTCAAAAACAGAGCTACATAATTAATTTAAAGTACTTTTCAGAAGATATATTTTATAACCGCCTGAGTTGACTACATTTTTTTCATTGTAATCCTTTGTATTTGGAATTTATTTCTATCACTACTTAAAAAAAAAAAAACAGGCAGTGATAAAGATTTGGTTCTTTAAACTGGAAAAAAAATAATCTTCTATAAAATGGTTTTCTATTAACAGATGTTAAAACAACTCACAAAGAGTTCTTTCAAAATTATTCTAAATTTACAATGGACATCTGACTCCAAAGGTTGTGTGTGTGTGTGTGTGTGTGTGTATACTTATATATAGACTTACATTTATAAAGACATATTTATATATATTTATAAATACATGTATAAAAATTAATAAAGTTCTGTAGAAAAACAGTGAGATTTTTCACCACTGCCCCTTTTTAAAACTAAAGCATATTTAAAAATAGCCAAATAAGCACACCCTTACCAGCTTTGCCTTTTCCTGGGTTTGTGCTGCTCTCTGTCCAAGACTGAGAATCAGTAAGAAGGTGGCTCTGGGACTCTCTCAATGGCTTTGCAGGAAATTGATGGTTTTCAGGACTGATAAATAATAATGAACATCACAGGTGAATTCTTGGTAGTATTGTTGAGTATTTCTCAAAATATGAAAAACTCAAACCACTTGTAATACAAGACGATTTTAGGAGGTATCCAAGATATTTGGGGACGACAAGGATAAGACATTAAAAGACACTGACTCACAAGGAGAAAAATGTTGTCTTCAGTCTCCTTTCTTCCTTCTCATCATAAATAACATGATAATCTCTAACCTTGGAAAATTTACATTATTAATATAGAGAATAATCCTTAACCTCAGATTTTAGCAGATAAGGGAATCTAATTCAAACTTAATAAGATCATTTTTATACTTGATTTTATTCTGTTTATGGCAAATTATAATAGCTTTTTTATTTATGACTGTGATATGAAGTTTGCTTGAAAAATAAGTTTAAGTATCCTTCTTAAAGAGATATATTACACAAAAATATTAATTTTGGGATATATAGATATGGAAAAAATATGAAGGTGACAGTAGGAAGATAAGTTTGAGAAAAACCATGGTAGTGTTTCTAAAGTGACCTAAATGATCTTGAACAAAGAATTCTCCTCCTCCCTATGAACAAATGAGAGTGCTATCTTGTAGGAATGTTGAAAACATTTGACTTCACGAGAACTTAATTTGGGGAGTGAAAAGGCTTGAAAGAATTTCCTCTGAAACTTAAGTTTTAAAGTTTAGGTGGACCTGCCATATGTCAACATGTTGGATGATGTGGAAAACATACAAAAAATAATAGTCCACTTAGAGAAAAATTCTGGGCATAGAAGGTATTAGCAAAATTTTAGAATATCCTGAAATAGAAATTATAATTTAAAAATCTACTTACAATTCTTCCAAAAACTAACTGCACATATTTTAGCTGAATATAATTATTATGTTTTTAAGGATATGAGGTTAAGCTTTTGCTCCTTAATGATTACCTCATATCTAATATTTTATAACATTTTAATATTTTTTGCAGCTTTAATAGCTCCTTATTAAAATTTTGGAGGTAAATTTTTAAAATGAGCATGTTTCTGCAGAGATTTATACCTACTCATAAACAAAAATCTTTTTTACTTTAACTCTTAATATTCTTCAAGAAAGAGGCAATAAAACAGAGAATGCTAACTAGGGACTGGTTTAGAGACTCCTTAAGGCTAACAGAACGCTACAAAGTGGACACAATCCAATCATTCAATAATATTTTTTGAGACCTGATATATCAACGAACACATTCTTTGCACTTATGGAACTGTGTGATAATTAAGGAAAAATAATAAATTAAACATATAATAGCCTGGTGACACTAAGATGGCCTCTAGTGTAAAGTTATACCTGAGCAGAAAGTAAACAAAGGGAAGACTCACACCATTCAGACAAGTAGGGGAAGATCTGTTAATAAGGGTAATTTGTCAAGATCACTTAGCTGGGTAACATTATCAGAACTAAAAACTTCCCCAAACCGAACAATACCCATTAATTTTTAAACTACAAAAGCCATTTAACAAGGGTAAAAATGACTACTGCAAACTACTGTTAAATTTTATAAAAGCTTGAAGGCTTATCCTAAATAATTTATTAAAACTAGATTTCTCTGCGCTGATGTATAACAAAATCCACTAACATTTAGCTGTGTAATTTCCAAGCCCAAACTCATAAAACATGACCCGTGAGGCTCTGATGTCTTTGAATATCCACATGAACTACATCAGAATGGCCTTGTCACTAACTGATGGAACCTAGCTGTCCATAACTTACTCTAAAGATGGAGCTGCAAATGGTTTTCTCTCTTTTGACAACTTAAAGTGATTTTGGAATTGTTGCCAGAAACCCTGCCTTGAGAAGGATTCTGAGCTCACTCCAAGCTCCACAGGAAAAAATACTGTGATCAATAAAACATTTTCACACACAAAAAAAATAATAGTTAAGGAGCACTATTCTTTCAAGCTTTTTTCACTCCCCAAATTAAGGAGCACTGATGTAAGTCCTGTATATGTGACATGTAGCAACCAAGAAAGTCTCCAAAATTTAATAAAGAATGATATCATGGTTATGCTTTTGTTGTTGATTTTCCTTTAAACATTACAGGTATGTTGATACTCAAATAAATATTTCATAAAGGTCTAAAAATTAGTGTTTCAAACCAATGAAAACTTACATCAGCATTTTAAAAATTTTAACTACTATCGCCTTTTGACAGTAGCAAAGTCAGAATTAAACTTCAGTTCTGTTGCCATCTTAAAATTCTTGAAAGACTGAATCAAAACAAACTTAAAGCTGGAGCAAAAGTCTCCAGACAACAAATTTCCCAGACCCCTTCACTTCTCTCTAAACAAAATAAAAAATAAAAAGGTTCTGATAATACTTTGAGGTCTTTAAACAGCAAAAAAGTTATAGGACATATTACTAATAGAATTATCAAACAGGTGCCTTGGGATCCATCTGAACTCCAAAGACTTGATACAGAGAATTTTCTCTGATCTTCATAAAAATTACCAGAGAGGAAAGACATGGAGGGTCAGAGGGGAATTTTATCCTTTGCATGCTCACTAGAAAAACGAGGAGCTAATTTTGTCCTATAATTTTTAAGTGCTACATTTAAAAAAAATCATAATATATTTCAGTCAACTGAAATGTACAGAGAACCTGTGTACTTATCCCTTAGACTATTAGCAAAACCTCATAAACACAATCTAAGCAGCCCAGGTTTGCCTCCCCAATCATACTCTCCTCTCTCCCTCATTCCAAGTGGAAACCATTGCAGTAAACTCTCTTATGTTTACTCCTGTAACCAAAGGACTCAAGAATAAAACTCATTGGAAAATAAAGCAGAAAAAAGTGTGGGATTACTTTTTAGCTGTGGAATTCAGTCCTGCAGGAGTGGATGGTTGTTCAGGATCCTGGTTAACAAGGCAAGTTGGAAAAGAGCAGCCATCACCTAGACTATAATTAAAATAAAAACTTACAGTTGAATCAGGAAAAAGACAATGGAGTAAAACCCTGTTACAATGCCAATGACTGAAAGCAGAGCAAGTAATATGCAAAATATGTGGATCAGCACTGGCTTCAATACACTGTTTATATTTAGAGAGAGGATGAGTTAGTTCATGTTCACATTGATGTAATAGTGAATCATAAAATATTACTTAAAAATAGAAGTCACTACACAGAATTATAGACCTATGGAACAGAAACTTTTTCTGAAATTGTCCTTTGTTGACTTGCTTCCATTAGTTTAAAACATGAAAAAGTTAACAGCAAAAGTACCTTGAGAAAATGGGTAGCAACCAATATTTCTTCTCATCACCAAAAACTTGTCGCATGTTTTTACTGAAACCCAAGCTGAAGCCATTCTTATCTGTTCCATGTCGAAACACTGGACTTCTGAATGCCTCTAGAAGAGATGGTAAAGCAACTGCATGAATAAAGAACAAATCAACAAGAGGTTCCTAATATTTAGAAATAATTAAATTAAATGAAGAAACTCTGGAAATCAATGTCCACCCTGTGAGTAAATATGTACCTACTAGTAGCCCTGACATACAGATTGTCTAATCTTTTCAAAATATCACGCCTATTTTAATTCTCAACTAATCCTTTTACTACTATGGCTGTACATGTGCATTGTAAAAACATTTAAAAATACAAGTAAGCAAATAGGTTAAAACTTTGTTTCTTCTGGATCTTTTGATAGATAATTGAATGGATACATGGAAGGGCAATAGATATATATTCAAATATACAGAGTTTTTTTTTAACCAAAATGAGAGTATACTTTACATATATTGTATAACTGTTTTGAAGTTAACAAATTCTAGTTTCAATATTATTGAAATTTTCTCTCACTTAATCATAAAAATTTTCCAGATGACCCAAAAATACACTGTATAGTGTTTGTCCAAATCAGGATACAATCCATAACCATACATTGCATCTGGTTGTGCCCACTTGCCTATCAAAGTTGAGGCTGAGTAAGGTTCTGGGAGTTGCCCAAGATCACAGAAGAAATAAATTACATATGTAGGATTTGAACAAGGTCATCAATTTTCCTTCCAGAATACTACATTTTCTTCTTGAATAACACTGAAAGGCAAATTCTAAAATTTTATTTTTGGAATATGAACTAACATTTAAGTATAATGATTTTTTCCCAAAATTTAAAAAAAAATTAACTAGAAGTTGGGTTCTATGAAAAATGTGGTGATTTAGACATACCACAAGTTGTGTCCACTTGCATTATAATAAATGCAACATCCTTTGCATTTGCCACTCCAGGTTAAAGAGTTATTTGAAAACTAGGGCCATATTACCCAGAGGAAGTCCTTTCAGTGCTACAAGTTAAATCTCAAATCTAGAAGCTAAAAGCTTCTGGAAACAATTCATTTACTTTCAATGCATTAGAATTTAAATGTCCAAACTGAAATTGGAAAACAAGACACCTTGCTTAGAAACTACTTTATTAAAGCAAATTTTTTTCTAATAATATGTGCTGTAATAGGATTTTGCCTGAATGTTAAAAATGAACAAGAACTATCTACTATAATTAATCTTCACTGAATAATCATGGGATCTCATAGCTTAAAGGCTCCTTTCTGATCAAAGGAATTTTTAAATTCTAGTTGCATTCCCAAGCTCCTAATCTTAGCCTAGAAACTATGTAGCTAAGTCTCTGCTTACTTTTCACTTCTCATTCTTTAGCTTCTTATGCTCCAACCCCATAGATGGTTTCTCAAGTATTCCTAGCTCTTTTCTTGTATTTTCTTTTTTTAAAAAAACTGAGGTGAAATTCACAAAACATAAAATCTTTTTTGAAGTGAACAACCAAATGGCACTCAATATAAATTCTGTGCAATAATTACCTTTATCAAGTTCCACAATAGTTTTACTATTATACCCTTAAGCAGTTACTCTCCAGTCCCTTCTGTCCTTATCCCCAAGCAACAACTAACACGATTTTGCTCTATGGATTTTCCTATTCTGGACATTCATATGAATGGGATCATATAAGCCATAATCTTTTGTGATTATTTTCTTTCACTTAGCATGTTTTCAAGGTTCATGTGTGTTGTAGCAAGTGTCAGTACTTCATTCCTTTTTATAGCTGAGGAATATTCCTTTGTATAGATATGCCCATATTTTCTCCATTATTTAATGGGCATTTGGGTTGCTTCTGACTACTGTAAATAGTTCTTTAGGGTCACTGGTATATAAGCATCCATTTAGATTCTTGTTTTCAATTTTTGGAGTATATCCCTAGGAGTGGCACTGCAGGCTCTTACGCTAATTCTACCATATGAGGAATATACCAACATGTTTTTAATAGTTGCTACACCATTTTATATTCCCAGCATAATTATAAAAGGATTCTAAATTCCCTAAATCCTGACAAACACTTGTTTCTAGTTTTGTATTACAGCCACCCTAATGGTGTGATGTGATACATCACTATGGTTTTGGTTTGAGTAATGATGTTGAGCATGTTTTAAAGTACTTGTTGATTATTTGAATATTTCCTCTAAATAAATGTCTACCTAAATGTCTATTCAAATCCTTTGCCAATTTTTTGAGTCTTTTTGTTGTTGGTTTGTAAGAATTCTTAATATATTCTGCATATGAGGTCCTTAGTCAGATACATTTTTTGCAAATATTATTCTTATTCTGTTGTTTTTTTATTTTCTCAATAATATCCTGTGGTACACAAAAGTGAACATGCAACAACAGAAAAAAATAAGGAGTTATTTTTTTCTGTTGTTGCTCATGATTTTGGTATTCTAAGACTACATTGCCATTTTCAAGTTCCTGAAGATGCATTTTCTAAGTTTTATAGTTTTAGCACTTCTGTTTAGATCGTTGGTTGATTTTAATTTTTTAAAATATTTTCTAGTTGTCAATAGATCTTTATTTATATACAGTGCTGAGGATCAAATCCAGGGCCTCACACATGCCAGGCAAGTGCTCTACCACTGAGCTGAGATTCTAGCCCCTTCAATTTTAATTTTTTGTATATGCTATGGGGTAAGGGTCTAATTTCATTTTCTGCCCTATGAATTCAAGTTTTCCCAGCAACATGACAAAGCTATTAGTCTTTCTCCATCTATAGTCCTGACAACCTAGTTAAAAATTGATTGACTAAAGATGTATGGATTTATTCCTGGAAATATATGTGTGTGTGTGTGTGTGTGTGTGTGTGTGTGTACACGCATACATGCATGTGTGTAATAACGTAATATAATTAAGAATACACAACCAAATGAGGAGATGCACAAATATAGAGGTATGTATCTCGTCATGTCAGTAGCACACTGTTTTGATCATTATAGTTTTGAAATCAGGAATGTGAATCTTCCAACTTTGTTCTTTTTCTGGTGAGATATTTTGGCTGTTTGAGTCCTCTTATAATTTTATATAAATTTGAGGATCAGCTTTTGCATTTTGTATAAATCACTTTGGGTAGTACTGCCATCTTAACAATGTTAAATCTTCCAGTCCATGAACATGGGGAATCTTACCATTTATTTATAAGTCTCCTTTAACTTCTTTCAATCATGCTTTGTATTTTCAGTGTGCTACTCTAGAACCTCCTTGGTTAAATTTATTCCTAAGTATTTTATTCTTTTAAAAACTTTTGAAAAGTGGAATAATATTCTTAGTTTCATTTTTGGATGTTTCATTTTTTTGTGTACAGAGAAACATAACTGATTTGGCACTTATTGATTTTATTTGACTATCCAGATATTGTTAACACTGTTTTTTTGTGAATTCTTTAGATATTTTTATATAAGATCATGTTATCTGTGAATAGGGATAGTTGTACTTCTTTCCTTTGGTTGCCTTTATTTCTTTTCCTTGACTAATTCTAACTGGTTAGATCTTGCTGTATGTTGAATAGCAGTAATAAAGGACATATCCATGTTTTGTTCCTGATGTTAAAAGGAAAGTTTTCAGTTTTTCACCTCTGAGTCTGAGGTTAGCTGTGGATTTCTCATAAATGCACTTTATCAGGTTGAGGAGGTTCCTTCACACTCTTAATTTTTTAAGTGTGCTTCCTCTTAATCATGAAAGAGTGTTAAATTGTGTTACATGTTTTTCTCTTTTCTCTGTTAATGTACAGTGAAGCCAAACTGTCCCAGGCTTTTTTTTGTTGTGAACCATTTGATTACTGATTCAATCTCTTTACTTGTTATAGGTTTGTCTTAGTTTTTTGTTTCTTCTTGAATCAGTTTGATGGCTTGTTTGTTCCTAGAAATTTGTCCATTTCAGCTAGGTTTTCTAATGTACAATAGTTCATAATAATCTTTTATAATCCTTTCATTTCTAAAAAGTCAGTAGCAATGTCCCCATTTTCACTTCTGATTTTTGTGATGAGTCTTCACTTTTTTCCTTGTTAGATAAATGTTGTCAATTTTTTTGGTTTCATTGGTTTTCTGTAATTTTTTTATTATTTATTTCCATTATCTCCTATCTTTATTACTTCCTTCCTTCAGCTAGCTTTGGGTTTAATTTGCTCTTCTTTTTTTCATTTTTAAGGTAGAAAGTTATTGATTGAAATATTTCTTCCTTGTTAGAATGACATTTACAGCTATTCATTTCCCTCTAAGAACTGCTTTAGCTGCATCCCATATTTATAGGGCTTTTGAACATACTATTTTCTCTGCCTGACGTGCTCTGGCTCTTTTCATGGCTGACTGCTTAGGTTAAGTACTTTTTGTTGTAGTAAGTGCTTTCCTGCCAGCTCATTCTAAATAAGTTTCCTCCATCATCCCCAGTCCTTTATTCACACTTGAGCATTCTCTTTGCTTCATTAAAATTATTTTGCATTTTGTAATTACTTTTATGTTTCATTATTAATTTAGGGACCCCTCAATAGACTGTCTCCTTTACTACTTCTATTCAGCATTATACAGTAAGTTCTAACTACAGCAATTAGTCAAGGAAAAGAAATAAAGGCAACCAAAGGAAAAAAGTACAACTATCCCTATTCACAGTGCTCTTGGTCACAATGCTTTGCCCAGCATGGATGACCAATAAATGCATGAAATGAATGAACTTATATATGTCGAAGTGACTATCCACTCACACAAAAATGTGAGAAATAAGAATGATTTTTACCACTTCAGGATAGGTGGATGTTTAATCATATGGCAACTTTCAATGAGTATCTACGTATGTACTTAAAAGTTCTGTCAACTACAATAATTTAATACTCACCTAATGTAGATTTATTTTTGCTGACTAGCCAACAATGATAGCCAAACAGAGAAGACAAGCTGACAGAAAACATAGCTGCAGCAAAGAATAAAAACATAATATGGAACTTGGCTTGAGTATCAGGTAGGCCATTCTATAAAGAAAGGAAGAAAATAACATGTTTCGTCAAAGGGGAAATTATCCTTTTATTTTTATAAGTAAGTTTCTTTTTGCTTAAAATTTTTTATAAATAAATTTTTTATAAATTTTTAATAATTTTTTAAATAGATTTAGATATGGATAAAGATACATGGTGTTAAAACTTTAGGAGAAAAAAGAAATATATATTTTGTCATATTAAATTAAATATTTGCGGGAATATGTGTCTGGAAAAAGATTAAAATTGGGGGTATTTATTTTGCATAGTCAAATCAGAAAAATTATGACAGCATAGTATAAACTATAACAGTAGGACATGAGATAGAAGGAACTGTAAAATATTTTAAATCTGACATGTTTTGTTTACATACTACAGATTCACAAATGTTTAAATAGCTTTATTATTAAGGTTAACTGGCACAATTTAGTTACCATTCTCATTGATGTTTTCTATTACTGCAAACAACAGCATTGACTAAAAGAATACATATAACAACACATCCACAATAATGCTCCAAGCTATTTTAAATAATAACATCACAGAAAAGATCAACATTAGTGAATTACACCTATCTAAAATAAATTTTATAATGTCCATTGGCTGAAATCGGCCACCTCAAAGCAAACTAGCTTGATCGTCACTGTTGGTATGTCAAAGGAGACTTGGACTGGCTCTAGAATGGAGGGCGTGGGGATATGGGTAATTAGTGAGGCACCCCAGCTGGCGTGGAGGACCCATCAGATAAAATTGTTGGATTCTCTACAGTAACTGTCAGATTGACACTGGTCATAAGACCTCATTGGTAGTTTTCAACAGTGGGGTCTTCCCATTGAAAACTCTGGTCCTTCTTTTTCAAATATATTTGTGTTTTGGAATGAAAACCACTCACAAGAATGAGGAGCAGTGAATTAATATCCTCCCAGGCATTTGTTAGGGATCATTCCTCAAGCTGGAAACTGCTACAAGCAGATCCCTTCATCTGTGTGAAGCTAGTACTTAGCAATGTTAACTAGCACATAGTAGGTATTCAACAACTCTTTGGTAGTAAATTTGGTTTAAACCTCAAAAATGGATCCAATGATTCAGAAATTCTCACCATAATAAAGGATAATTTAATGAAAATACTAAAGCCATTCTGACAAGGAATAAATTGCTTTTTAAGATTATTTGCCACTCACAAGGAATATCTTCAGATATTTAATAAACTCTCAATTTTGCCTGAGAACAGTAACATAAAAATATATACATTAAAATAAATTAAGAAGTGATTATTTAAACATGTCATATTTTATATCAGAATACATTAGTCTTTCCATGAATTTAATAAAGACTTAAGATTTGGGAAAATATATAATACAGAAAAAAAGAGTACTTAAAGCCTAATTAAACAATACCCACTAAAAATTGAAAACATTATAGACATAACAATTTTTAAAAAAATCTTCTATATGAAAACACATCTATATTTAAATACAGAAAAATAGCTATTTATATAGTCCATTATCATTATTTGCAGTAGCTATGTTCTATAAGGTTACCATGAACACTGACTTTGTGAATCCTGAACCACTCCTCCCAGGGAGAATGCAGAGTTAGGTTCCTGAAAGACTCCTGGCATAACATCTTCATCAACTGACCAATTCACAACTTCGTTTTCTGTGGGTTTTTGCTTAAAGGTCCCTTATCATTAACATGGAACCTGTGGCCAACGGCACTATAACTTAGGCTAATGAATGAGGCTTATTAAGGTGTTTCCTTCATATAAAATGTCAGTCTTGATTAGAAATGTTAGACAGCACTTCAGCGTTATGCTTGAAGACCATTTTAAATAGCAAAATCAACAAAAAGCACAGAAATACAAGACACGGCACCAGACTGTGAAGAGCACGTTTGTTCACACTATGAGAGCTAATGAAGCAAGAAGGCAGAGCTCTGCCTTGTTTCACCTCAACTGGGCGCATGCGCGTGGAACACTCCAAAACTCTGCCATTCTGCACCCATCTGCAGATGATTCTGAAAGCTTTGTGAGTACTGGTTTTGATATTACAGACAAATTTTGAGAAGTTGAATTAAAAAATACAGGATCTGTGAATAAAGAGGACTGACTATGTGAATTAACTCTATTTTGTAAAGTCATTGTCTGAAATAATTCACTGCTGAAAATTTACATTACATATTTTTATAAACTGAAGAAAAGTCACTAAAGTAACAACTTACTGTCCAAAATTTGATAAAATACTGTAAATCTGTAGCAGCAATAAAAAGGCAGTACAGCAGAGAATAAGCCAAGAAAAGGAGGAAGAATTTATAATTTGAAAATCCAACACAATTGTTCACCCTGCCAAAAAAAAACAAAAACAGTCACAGTGAGTATTACATCTTCAACCCAGTTATAATATGCTCAAATTTAACAGTGTTTGGTTTTCTCTCATTTAAAATTTGTTAGCATTTCTTTAAGTGTAAGTCATAAAATTTCTTTATACATGGAAACATTAAAAATCAATTTTAAGAAAAAAGGAGTTTCTGTGCTTAGATTTTCAATATGCAATATTTAATACAGCTTTAATAAGTTGTGATCAATGTAACTACATTTCATGTCCAAACATATGAATAAGCACATGCTTAAAAGCACAGAGCTGTAAGACAACTAGTAACGTCAGGCAGATTAGAGAAATTGACAGTTATCTTTGGGTTTGATAACAAATTATGATTAAGTTAAAATCTTTTAAATTTTCCTAGGCTAGATAAACTAACTTCACATACTTCTCCTTGCATGCCATCATTGATTGAACCAACCAGACTGTCAAAGCATATTCTTAAATGGGAGATTTAAGAAAAGAAATACGATTGGGGGCCAAAATAGTAATGACATTTGACACTAGATAATTACATGGCCCGAGAAAGTGAAATAGTAAATTAGAATTTCATTTTTCTTACCTGTAAAAAATAAAAAAGCACTAAGATCATTTTTGACATCCAGCTTTATATTATATGATATGGACAATAACAAATTCTCAGTTCTTATTATTCTAAAATCATTATGTGATGCTTGGGGGAGGGTGGAATTCCAAACATTATTAATACATAAAAACATAAATACAGCTCATTTTATATTTACTCTTTCTCTTAAAGGACCTAGGAATTAAACAAGAGAAATATTAAAAAGCAATAATAAAAGAAAACTAACCAAATTATAACTAATAGAAGAAAAAGTAGGTCCAAATCTCCATTATGTTGGATTAGGCCCCAAATTCCTTAAAAAGACTCCTATAGCGCAAGAATTAAAACCAAGAATCAATAAATGGGATGGATTCAAACTAAAAAGTCTCTTCTCAGCAAAAGACACAATCAGTGAGGTGAAGAGAGAGCCTACAGAATGGGAGTAAATCTTCACAACAAGCACATCAGATACAGCACTAAACTTTAGGATATATAAAGCACTCAAAAACCTTAACACCAAAAAAAAAACCCCAAATAATCCAATCAATAAATGCACCAAGGAACTGAACAGACACTTCTCAGAAGAGGATATACAATCAATCAACAAATATATGAAAAATGTTCAACATCTAATAGCAACTAGAGAAATGCAAATCAAAACTACTCTAAGATTTCATCTCATTCCAGTCAAAATGGCAGCTATCAAGAATACAAACAACAAGTGTTGGCGGGAATGTGGGGGAAAAGATACATTTATACATTGCTGGCGGGACTGCAAATTGGTACAGACAATCTGGAAAGCAGTATGGAGACTCCTTGGAAAACTTTGAATGGAACCACCACTTGACCCAGCTATGCCACTCCATGGTTTATACCCCAAAGACATAAAACAGCCTATTACAGGGACACAGTCACATCAATGTTTATAGCAGCACAATTCACAATACCTAAATTGTGGAACCAACCCAGATGCCCTTCAGTAGATGAATGGATAGGGAAAGTTTGGTGTATCTACACAATGGAACACTACTCAGCATTAAAAGAGAATAAAATCATGGTATTTGCAGGTAAATGGATAGAGTTAGAGAATGCTAAGTGAAGTAAGCCAATCCCCAAAAAACAAAGGCCCAATATTGGGGGGGGGTTGGGGGATGGGAGGAATTGAGGAACTTTAGATAGGACAAAGGGGAGGGAGGGGAAGGGAGGGGGCATGGGGGTAGGAAAGACAATGGAATGAGTTAGACATCATTACCCTAAGTACATGTATGAAGACACAAATGATGTGAAAAAACTTTGTGTACAACAAGTGACTTGAAAAATTGTGCTCTATATGTGTAACATAAAATGAATTGCATTCTGCCATCCTGCATAAGAAATTAGAATAAGTAAATAATTTAATTTAAAAAAAAGATTTTTTTCCTTTGCATAGAGATCACAGCATTATGGGATAACCTCAAGTAGATGTGATAGAATAGATCTGTTAAATTGGCTGAAATCATTGCTTTCTGAGTTAGCTCAGTGTTATCTGACATACTGAACCTATTTCATAGAGCATATACATATTGTTTCCTCTCCTCAAATGTCCTTGTTCTCACTCAAGTGTTAGCAAAATAATCTTTCTATTGACTTTAGTAATAAATTAAAAACTTTCTTGTTCCAGATTTTAAAAATGAAACTATGTTCACATGAAAAATGGTTATATTTTCTACCTCAAAAATATAAGGTAGGGCTGAGGTTGTAGCTCAGTGGTAGAGCGCTTGCCTTGCACGTCTGAGGCACTGGGTTCGATCCTTAGCACCACATAAAAATAAATAAAATAAAGATACTGTGTCCGTCTACAACTAAAAAAAAGAGAGAGAGAATTAAAGAAATATATAAGGTAAAGGAAGCAGCATTAAATTTATTAATTTGCATTGTATATGATCTATAGTTCTATATGGGGAAGGAATTCATAAGGATGTCCAAAACTCTGGATGCACATTGTATGCAGTTATATTTGCAGCTCTAGAGATTCCAGTGGGAATCCAAATTGCTGAGATGGCTTTTCAAGGCATCAGAATGAAAAAATGGCAAGAAGTAACACTGGTAATATTCTGTACAGCCTAACTGTAATTTGTTTCGAAAGGATACAGGATATTGCACTTGCTTACTTGTGCTGGTTTCAAGAGGAAAAAAAGGGTAGGTGAAGGTGAAGACTCTGGACAATGTGAGTGTCACCTATGACTTTTGTGGCCTGGGGGGAATTAGAAGGAAGGGACAGATTGCTTCCCTTCCTATAAGAATGTAAGAAGCAGTTTTTGAGTAAATGATGAAGAGCATTTGTATTTATAGAAATAAAATGATTTTGATCACAGATTTTATAATACCCAATTTGGCTTCCTTTAACTTCTATTAAGAGTAATTTGCATGTCAGACAGAGGTAGGAAACATGGCAGAAGCTCCGTAAAGAAAGACCAAGCATTTTAGAGTCTGAAATGTTTCTAGGGAGTTTTATGTGTATGTTACTAGAAGAAACAGAGTCATCATGTTTATTTTTGAATAATACCTTCCTCTTGTGACAGACAGTTTGGGGCTAGACATTTTAACTGCCTACTGGTATGTAGATTCAGATGGGAAAGGAAGAGAACCCAGTCCAAGTCTGAGCTTCCTCCATCTGGAAAAGGAATGACTTCACATGAAGAAACAACATGTTCTGGGTAAATATCCCTCTTAGGCTATAAGCACAGCTGTTGGCTCTGTTCAGGGCAATTGTTTTTCTGAGAACAGAAAACAGAACACAATTTATTAGGAAGAATTCGGCCTTTCAAGTGACTTTGAGCCCATGTTTCAAGTTTCCTGAGTCTTACTTTCTTTCCCTTTAAAACGGGACAAATCGTACTTCTGTTTGTTGTTGTAAGGATGACAGATTATACATATGGTCTCTAGAATACAGTAGGTGCTCAATAAATTAAAGCTAAAATTATTTACTTTTATTTATATTACCTAATTTGGGGCAAGTATGTGAAAGGATTATTAATATAATTAAATTTTACACTAAAAGAAAAAATTTCTCTAATAGAAAGCTCGTAAAGCTAATACTAGAGAAACTTATTTTTAGTTAAAATAATGAGCGTGAGATTGATTCCCTGAATCCTGATGGATAACTTTAACTGGCCAGAGCTGATATGCTGAAATCATTGAAAAACTGAGAGCCACTGGTTAATATTTCAAATGCTCAAAGTTCATAGGTACTAAAGTTCAAATCCACATACAAGACCTCTCTAAAAATGGTCTTCCCACAGTCTGGGAATATCCTAATGTAATCATATAATGGCTTTTTAAAAACATTTTCAGGATATTTTAACTGAAAGAAAATAAACCAAATTTAGTCTACAATACAGTCAGTTGTGTTTTTAAAAATGAGGGAGGGAGGGGCTGGGGTTGTGGCTCAATGGCAGAGCACTTGCCTGGCATGTGTGAGGCCCTGGGTTTGATTCTCAGCACCATATATAAATAAAATAAAGGCCCGCCAACAACTAATAAAAATATTTTTTTTTTTTTAAATGAGGGAGGAAAGCCCCTGCCTACATACAGACCTGTGGTTCTCTGTGAATAGGGGAAAGAGGGGATAGAAGAACATGTTCACTGCTTTTATTTTTTAATTTAGAACCGTAAAAATGAGTAAGTGTGTGTGTGTGTGTGTGTGTGTGTGTGTGTTTGTGTGTTTTAGGTGGTGGGGATTCAACCTAGAGCCTTGTATATGCTAAATATGTGCTTTACCCCAGAGCTACACACCCAGCCCTACAAATTTTTTAATTTAAATTTTTAATTTCAATTCTTTAAAAAAGTTGACTGCTCCATTCAGCTGCCATCCAATGAATATCAGGCCCTTGGCATCAAACCCTTCACAATCGGCATGGTTATTGCTTTCTTCAAGGGAATGCCAGAGCTGAGACGGTGGGGGGGAGGTAGGGGCTGCAGATGGGAAGAAATAGTGCAGGAGGCAGTCAGGTCATTGAACTTCTTCCACATTGCCATTAAAGGATGAATGCAAGACAGTATGCAGATATAAAATGTGAGACTATTTTTAAAAACTCCGGAGTCTTTTGCCTGTTTCCCTTCACTTATTTAATAGGATCTGTCAAAATTTGAAAGATTGTCCAATTATCCTATAAGTTTCTTATTCAGTCAAATTAATTGCAGGTTTAGAAAGATTGACATAATGGCAAATCGTTATTTTCTATTTTTATAATTTTGAGTGTATAGCAAGGACATAGCAAACTTTATAGGTTGGTACTGGTCTGGAATGAATCCTGATTATCTTCACCTCTCTGTTCATTATCATCTTAATCTTCTATTAAATTGGAAAAATTAAAATCAATTTTATGACCCAATTATTTTACCACTGCTAAATATATTGAGAATCCACAGCAATTCAAAATGGAGAGTGCTGAGTATGGTTTCCCTAAAAGTAGGCCCTAAGTTAACACCTTTGATATAGTTTGAGACAAAGAAGGGAGAGGATTTGGGATATCGTTTAGTGGTAGAGCACCTGCCTAGTATGTGCAGGGCCCTGGGATGGAACCCCAGCCCAAGAAAAAAAAGTGGGGGCTAGAGGGGAGGGAGAACGGCCCACTAAACAGTATTACTGGACAGGCCTCATTGGTTGAGGGTGGCCCTGGGGCTATTAATTCCCTGGCACTTCTGGACTGCCTAGCCTGTGAGCAGAGCAAACCTATCCAGGTAGAAGAGAGCCCTCCGATGGAGAAGCAAAGAAACACAGGTGCCTGAGGTGGGGGGCTGTCTGCAGGTGTGATGAACTCACAGTGGGTCCTGGGGATGTGAATGGGGCATTGACAACTTCTGCTATGGTGAGGGCAAAGAGGAATAAAGGGAGGATTAAGAGAACTTGTAATTGAAACTACTGGATGGGGGAACATTTGCTTAGAGAAAAAAAAAAGAATGGGGAGCAAAAAAAAAAAAAAAAGAATGCAGATGCAAATTAGTACAAATGGGGTTATTTACAGAAATTTTTCTTTAAGAAGACAGCTATTCTTATAGGAATTGACTAGTCTTAACATTTGAAAGAAGGATATCTAAGTGAAGGAAAGGAAGAGATATGCTAGTGAGAAATCTACACAACTATGAACCCTACATTCTCTATTTCCTGCTGCGAAGAGAAACATTCTTTTTTATTTAAAACAAGTCTCCTGTAGACTTGTGGGGATGTATATATTTCTTGTGGCATCACCCCTGAAAGAAGAAAGTCTGTGGAATAAGTATGACTAAGGTCTAAATCCAACCTGGCTGGCAACCTTGGCCCGGTTGTCAGAGGTCTGTGCGCACTGAGGTGAAACTTATAGGAAAATACAGAAAAATTATAGAAAATCAACCTTCATCAGATCTTTCAAATAGATCTCTAATAAGTAACCTAACTTTATAACTTAGAAATATTAGAAAACATTAGTAAATTCCAAGTGGAATATCTTATTTAAAGAGCTCTGTGCTTTTCTGTATTTGCCATCCTATTCCTCAATACCAAGTTTTATTTAAAATAATGGATAAAGCTTTAGGGATTTAATTCTTCATTAGATATCTGCATGAGGTATTATTAACAGTATTATGTATAATTAATGGGCAAATCTTTGTATACACTTCTGGAAAATATTTTAGAATTTCTGTGTTTATGTATGTGCATACAAATTTCATTTGTAAAAATGTTTAAATAGAGAAATAATTCAATTTATAAAAATGTATAAGAGACCTAAGCCTACTTAAGTACAGAGCCTACTCACCATGGACAATGATGATCCATCTTCAAAATACACCTAAAAAAACAAAACACAAAAGCCCACACCCCACAAGTTTTTAAATCACATTGTCATAAAAGGAAAATTTAAAGCATCATTTCATTTATGGCAAGTAAAATACTGCAAAATTAATTATATAAAAAGTAATAGCAAAAGTCCTTATCAAAAATAAATACTAGAGCTGATTTTAGTTGCAATATAATAACAGAACTATAATCTTTTTAAAATTATTATTTATTTTTGAGATGAGGCCTCCCTAGGCTGACCACCTGAGTTATGAACTTGAGTTCCTCCTGCCTCAGCCTCCTACGTAGTTGAGACTAAAGGCATACCAACATTCCTTACTTAATAATAGTACTTGAATTTAAAATATGTGCTTTAAGATGTAAATCAAATCATTTTATAAAAACAATATGATATATAACATACAACTACCTCATCCTTAAAAAAAGTTCAAAACGTCAACAGACTTATGGAAAGTCTAGGTAAAATCTTCTCTTTAATATTAATATTAAATCATTAATTAATATTAAATAATTAATATTAAATCTAAATAATTAATATTAATCATTAAGTCAAATCATACTGTTTGTGTAGTACAGTAAATATATAACATTTGTCTGTTATAAAGTCAAGTGAGTTATTTTAATAAAGAGAGAAAATGCTCACAGAAGTACTTACTAAATTGAATTAGTCAAGTCAGAACTGCTAGAAATCAAGCACCTTAAGACATCATGAACAGGGTTGAGGGAAGGGGACAAGTGACTGTGGCCCTAAGCTACATGAGTATTAATGCAAATGATTATACCAATTATATTTCCTAATAATGATCTGAGAAGCATAAATAAGGAAAAAAAATGTGATAACCTGGAAAACAGAATAAATACTACATGAAAAGGTCAGATATTTTAGAAGCAAAAAAAAAAAAGGTTTCCTTACTTATCACAGACGGAACAGTGATGGCAACGATCTGGTTTTATAAGTTGGCATCTGTCACAATATCGGATTGCTAGGAACAAAAAGCTCCACTTAGTCTTAAGATTTAACACAGAATTGAATGTACAATTAAATGGCTTTTATCATCTCTCCAAATTTAAATTTTAAAAAGCATACTGAATTTAAATTTGGTAAAAAGAAGATATTCAACTCTGTATAAGTACACAAAAAATGAGTAGTTGAGCCTATAGTCAGAGTTCTCTGGAGAGGTTTACCAAGAAGAAAGGATCTTTTTGGAAAACTTTTCTGAGGTGTTTTACATTGTCAGTAGTCACAGGAAGGCTCACAAAGGGCACAGATGTGTCCATTTCTATTAAGGTAGATAGTCTTCTCAATTAAATGAATTTACTTCCTGTGCATAACAGGGTGAGAAGATACAAACGCAGAAACATGTTTGAGAAATTGATAAACTCTATTAGTTGCTTAATTGGGAAAGACCTCATGTCTCTATTGGGCAGTATACAAGATTAGAAGTGACCACTGGATGGGCTGGGTTTGTGGCTCAGTGGTAGAGTGCTCACCTGGCATGTGTGAGGCACTGGGTTCAATCCTCAGCACCACATAAAAATAAATAAAATAAAGGTACTGTGTTCTCTACCACTTAAAAAAAAAAAAGGGTTTTATATAAAAATAAAAAAGAAGAAGTGAGTACTGGAAGAAGTACTTCCAATAGAGAATTCTAGTTCTTGTAACTGAAGCCCTCATCTTTTCTTCTATGATACAGATATCAAAGACAATTATGGATAATTGACGTGGAGATGCCATCTCAGTACAGAAGCATCTTACAGGATACACTTGAAGAAGAAAACAAACAGGATAAAAATTGTGTGTAAGACTTCAATTATTCATTTATGATTCTGAAGTAGGTTAGAAACAAATATAAATAATGTAAGAATATTAACGAGATACTTCACATTCTTTTTTCTATACTACATCTTTAAAACCCATTATGTATTTTATGTTTATTTAAAGTGTTTCAACTTGGACTAGCCATATCTGGATTACTCAGTAGCCAAATGGGCTAGCGATTGTTATAATGGGAAGCACAGGTCTAACGTTATAAACAAATTTCTGGGTAATCTTGGTGGGCAAGTATCAATAGTTCATATGTGTCAATTTTGAATACAATTGTTTAATTAGATGTGAAATAACCTTTAAAATCTGATCCAAAGAAAAGATGTATTTAGTTGTATTTGTAAAAAAAAAATTTGTTTAAATATTAAGGATGAATAAAGAAACTGTACCAATATCTAAATTATGTCTTACATAATTTATATAATCAGCTTTAAATTTATAAAAAGTGCATGTGAAGTTATTAATTTTATATTCAACTTAGATACTGCTCCCTTAAGTACCACTAGGAAAGTCCATAATTAAAACTTTAAAAAATTCTTCTTTTAGGAATACTCCTAAAAGATTTTAGCAGCTCTTACACCTTCACTGAGTCACAACTAAGTAAACATAAACAGAATTAGAGTCAATTCTGATTTAGTTGAGATCTCTGCACCACCGATTTCATGTTTCCATTCTGTTTTACTGAATTATACAGAAACCTTTTACAGCAATCCAAGAAATAATTATCTTGAATGTTTGACAGTTTCAAGTACATACATTCTTCATAACAGTCACCACAGTGCATCATTTGGATACTGTTCCAAGACACTCATTATCCACACTGACCTCCAGACATAGTCCTAGTGTAGATGGGAAGATCTTTGGCTGCTCGCCTAAGAACTTCCTGATGGGCTTCTCCTCTTGGCTCTCTCTCCAACAAGTCTTTTTCTGCATAAGAGAGATGGAACTGTGGAATAAATTTACATTTTAATCAGTATTTTTGAAGGAATGATGAAATATTGGTCTGCTCCACTTATACCCAAAGGCACTTATAAAATATTAATGGTACATAGTATATTCAGAGAAGTAATAGAGTTTCAAACCTGGAAAAGTCTGTTAACCTCAAGGATCACTGCTTTATGCATCTAAAAAAAGTATAATAATCATATCTACATTTTCAGGTGTTTGGGAAACTCAAAAGGAATAGAATATATAAAGTGCTTAT
The DNA here is from genome assembly GCF_045843805.1 of Urocitellus parryii. NCBI lineage: Eukaryota > Metazoa > Chordata > Mammalia > Rodentia > Sciuridae > Urocitellus > Urocitellus parryii. The sequence goes on along the minus strand of NC_135544.1, from coordinate 23,420,459 downwards.
AAGTTGTAGCATTCTATCCAAATACTAATTATATAATAGATACGGTAAATACAAACGGCTCAATAGATAAATTTTTCATTTGGATACCATTAGGAACAAAAGTAGACACAAACCAATCAAGCATATTTTCTCATCTAAGTAAGTTTTAACTTAGGGATAATCATCACACAACATCTCTAGTCGAAATTGGCCCAACTAATTAAAAAATACTTTTTAAAGAAAACTTTGGTAATCACGCAAACACCAAAAAAAAAAGTTTAAAAGTCTACTATATGAACTTTTATAAACATATTTCAAGAGATGCAAACAAGAATAATCACAGTATCATTGTTTGAAATGTAAAAAACTAAATACCACCCTGTGTCCATCAAAAGGATAATGGATACATAAACTAGGATAGGATACATTCAAAATACTGTTGGCATTTAATGATTAATGGACAACAACTATTCAAACAAAGGACCGAATTTCAACATATTACTGAAGACAGCAACAATAACCCAGCTTACAGAACATACACAGAGCAACTCCTTCCCTACAAAACTTTAAAATCAGCAAGCTAAACAACTTGCATAATATTAAAGATGCATGTACATGTGATAAAATTATAAAGAAAAGAGAATAATTAATAAAATGCAGAGCAGTTGTTATTTCTTGAGCATACTGAGAAATACCAGAAGTAATACAGGAGGTATGGAAAATATGACTGAGTGATTATTAGGTGTTTTCATTTTATTGTTCTTCAAATTGTATACTACATTACTTTTTTTGTATGTATAACACATAGATTTTTTAAAAGAGATTAAGTATTTAAAGAATGAAAAATAGGTCACAGTATTTGAGCCTATATCTTTATCCTCAGAGAAATAAACTTAAAAATCTTTGTTCCGCAGTTGACAATTCTATCAAAGTTCCTTTAAAAACAGAAATAAATCTCCAGCTTTCAAATGTAAATAAATTTTAATATTATTCCTGTATGCATAAACCTTTCAATCGAATCACAAAATTTCAGACCCATTAAGGTGAAAGAAAATACAATGTTTTCTCCAAGTATAAAATTTACATACTAAGAATCCTAAATAACTACAAAATACTAGTATTAAGCTAGTAGAATGTAAATTAGGCTTCTTGTAAGTTTCTAATATATTTGAGAGAACTATTCTCTAGGTTAATTAGTCCTCCTGTTATAAGTTGAAAGCATTCGCTTACCTGTCAATTAACTTCAGAGTGTTTCAAATTCAACTAGTCCTTCAAATGAACACAAACAAGTAAAGGCCATATGTTTTAGGAAGGCTTAGCATGCCCTTTCTATCAGCTGCTCTTCATGAGTTTGCTATCTTAATTATTTAGCTTTTAAAAAATGGAGTATGTTTAGACACTCTTGGTTGCTAGAATCTGAAACGAGGGTGGCTGTGAGCAGTGTGGACTGTGGAAGACCAGAAGTGTGTCTTGAGGCTGATCCTAGAGGCTGGCAGAGAAGCAGCAGATCTAAATATCTTGAATCCAAGAAAACATTGGGAACCACCTTTCCAACATGTGGGAAATTATCTTCCAATTGGATCACGAATCCCTAGATTCATTCCATTATTTTCAAAGTGACTGAAAAAAGAACTCTGATGGGAAGCTAATGGTATGAAAATGTTGTCAGCCTTTAGACTTCACAGAATTCAAGAACTGAGAAAGATTCAAGTTGTTTACTGATCTATCACATGTGATCATCTTCATTTACCAAAAGATTCACCAGATTTTCTTTCTCCCCTAAAGATTCTATGTTGGATACCGTGTAGATGGCACTACTTTGAAATTAAAAATTGAAAGTGCTATTAACCGTCTTGAGAGAATTGAAACGCAGACATACTAATGGTCTTAATAGAACTGGGTATCTTGTTTGGGCCTATTTATTTGGCATATGAGGCATAGCACCATATGATGTTGTAAGGATGCAATGGTAAGAAAAAAATTTTAAATGGTAGGCAGGGTTGCAAAGTTGGTTCAACATACAGAAATCAATAAGCGTAATACATCACATTAATAGACTTAAAGACAAGAATCACATTATTATCTCAAGAGATGCTGAGAAAGATTTGACAAAATTTAGCACCTCTTCATGTTCAAAACACTAGAAAAATTAGGGATAGTAGGCCTACACCTCAACACTGTAAAAGCTATCTATGCTAAGCCTAAGGCCAACATCATTCTAAGTGGAGAAAACTAAAAACTGGAACAAGACAGGGGTGCCCTCTTTCACCACTTCTACTCAACATAGTTCTTGAAACTATTTAGATCAGACAGACAAAAGAAATTCAAGGGCTATGCATTGGAAAAGAACTCAAACTATCACTATTTGCTGATGACATGCTTCTATATATAGAAGATCAAAAAAATTCCAACAGAAAACTTCTTGAATAAGTGAATTCAGCAAAATATCAGGATATAAAATCAATACCCTTAAATCAAATGCATTTCCATTCATAAGCATTGAATCCACTGCAAGAGAAATTAGGAAAACCACTGCATTCAAAATAGCCTCAAAAAAAATCTATCAACATATATATCAAAAAAGTGTTCATTATCTCTAGCAATTAGAGAAATGCAAACCAAACTAAGATTTTATCTCACTCCAGTCAGAATGGCAATTATCAAGAATACAAGCCATAATAAGTGTTGGCGAGGACATGGGGAAAAAGGTCCACTCATACATTGCTGGTGGGACTGCAAATTGGTGCAACCACTCTAGGAAGCAGTAAGGAGATACCTCAGAAAACTTGGAATGGATCCACCATTTGACCCAGCTATCACATGTCTCAGTTTATACCCAAAGGACTTAAAATTAGCATATTGCAGTGAAACAGCCACATTAATGTTTATAGCAGCTTAATTCATAATAGCTAAAATATTGAACCAACCTAGAAGCTCTTCAACAAATGAACAGAGAAAGAAAATGTGGTACAGATACACAATGGAATATTACTCACCCTTAAAGAAGAATGAAATTATGTCATTTGCATGTAAATGGATGGAAGTAGAGAATATCATGCTAAGTGAAATAAGCCAATACCCCAAAACCAAAAGCCTAATGTTTTCTCTGATAAGCTGATGCTGATCAATAGTGGGTTGGGCGGGGTCAGGGGGATAGGAAAGAATGAGGAACTTTGGTTTGTGTAGAGGGGAATGAGGGTAGGGGTGGGACTGTGGGGATGGGAAGGTCAGTAAAATGAGACAGACATTATTACCCTATATACATGTCTGATTACACTACTGGAATGACTCTGCATCATGTACAGCCAGAGGAATGAGAAGTTGTGCTCCATTTGTGTACAATATGCCAAAATGCATTCTGCTATAAAATAAACAAATCTTCAAAAAGCACAGGGTCATTTCAGAGAAATTATCTATCAACTTTGTACAAGCCGATTCCTCTGCCTAGAATACTATTTCTCGTGCTTCTTGTATAAACAGCTCCTTCACTTTCGCAGGTTTCTACCTAAATGTCTCCTCAAAGAACTTCTGTGATTCACTTAATTGGGAGGTAGCCTGACCATTCTGTCCCATATATTATACTTTCCTCGGGTCGATCGGTGCTTTCCTTATGTGCCATACTGCAGTTTAAAATTATTTCAGATTTGTTCATTTGTCCTTCACCTCTCTCTCCCACAAGAATTTAACTCTACAAGGCCAGGCAAGGATCAAGACCTGGCACACAGTAAGTTCTCCATTATAACTGTGGAAAGGACAAAAGAGCAAATATCAGTAGGGCCAAGTCAGACCACTGCATGTCAAGGAAAAAGTTATTTTATATTCTCATCCCCACCTTTACATACTCAGAGCCATGATTCTCATTATTGAGGCACAGACATATTCCTTCCCCATTTCTAAACTTAATGTAAAACCGGTATTGTATGTTATTTTGGTAAAAGACTGAAAAACAGTCAAATGGATTGAAATCATCAACATGACCTTCATTTTTTTTAGTTTCTGGATCCTTTTCACCTTAGAGAAAAGTTCTGGGGAGTGCTAGAACTGGAAGATTCCTTAGTATGTTTAACTTTCTTAATAAATAAACACAGTGGCCAGGCTTGGTGGTGCATGCCTGTAATTGCAAGTTCAAAGCCAGACTCAGCAACTTAACCAGGCCCTAAGCAACTACTGAGACCTTGTCTCTAAATTTAAAAAAGGGCTGGGATGTGGCTCAGTCGTTAATCACCCCTGGGTTCAATCCCCAGTATCAAAACACACACAAAACACAACAACCTGGATCTGCACCAAGAAATAAAATACAGATTGGTAGAACTGCTATTCATATGATAGGAAGTCAAAAGATACACCCTGGAATACACCAAGTAAATACACTCTGATGCAAAGGCATATCACACCAAAGATTTTAACAAAGAGGCTGTTTATAGATCTCTGAAGAAACAGAACATCTCTTAGGGTGGAATAGGTAACTAACTTCCAGATGTGACAGTTCTTGACACTACTGTTTAAATAGTTTCATTTTGGGGGGGGAGCACAAAAATTTGCAGAAAAATTGAGAAAACTGAGAATTCCTATACTCCCTGGTGAAGTTTCTCATATTGTTAATATCTTACTTTTTAGTATGGTGCATTTGATACATTAATGAACCAAAATTGATACATTGTTAACTAAAGTTTAGCATAATTTATTTGTATTTCCTCAGTTTTTTAATTTTTTTTCTGTTTTAGGATCTCACCCAGGATACCACAGTACTTTCATCATATTTCCTTGACTCCCTTTTAGCTGAAATAGTTTCTCAGGTTTTCCTTTTTTTATTTTTTCACCTTGACAGTTTTGAGTATTACTCTTCAGGTATTTTGTGGGGAATCCATCTATAGCAATCCATCTGAAGTTTTTCTTTTGTGGAGAAAAAACAATTTTTCATGATTCATTTGGGTTTATGGAGTATATGAATTATATAGTATAGGAGACAGAGGTAAAGGGCAATTCTCATCATGTCCTATCAAGGGCACACGCTGCCACCTTGACTCATCAATGTTGATGTTAAATCCAGTCGTCTGATTGAGAAATCTTCTGGCAGGTCTCTTGACTGTAAAGTTACTATTTACCCCCTTTCTATCCTGTACTCTTTGGGAGAAATTTACCATATGAAGCTCACATTTAAGAAGTGGGGATGTTATTCCTCCCCTCCTTAAGGCAAAGTATTTGTATAAATATTTAGAATTATTCTATGCAACAGCTGTTTCCCGTCTACCTCTTCATTCATTCATTGACATCAAAAATCTCATTTATTTTTTACTTTGGGTTTTAATCCAACACTATTTTATTTTTCCAGATTTACTGAATTTGCTCAAATTATTCCACCTTTGTCAACAGGAGTCCCATTAGTGGGGCTGTGGTCCTTCTGACATGTCCCCATCAATTTTTCTTCTGTATTTTCTGGCACTTCAAAAAACCCCAACCATCTTGGGTATTTCCTGCCATAGTCCCAAAATCAGTGATTTTGCCAAGGATCCTGCCTTTCTTTTACTGGAGAACATTACTAGAAATCAAGATCTGAATTCATACATAGTTTTCAGGTTAAAGGAGAGTATAATTTTAAAAGAATTTATGAATTAAGAAAACCAAGATCTAATAAAAACAAACAGAAAATTCATGGAACTGTATTTCTTACTCTATTTTACTTAGGATGAATATAAAACATCACTAGTTTCTAAAATGTACAAATTAAGACATAAAACATTTTTGCCTACTAAATGGGCAACAAAGGGTTTTCTTGATAACATGAAAAGCCAAGAGTCTGATAAACTGGTCATATTATACGTTGCTACAATACTTTGGGGAAACAATTTGGCAAGTGACTTAACATTTCCTTGATCTAGTAATTCTACTTTTGAGAATTTTTATCAAGAAAGTAATTCAAAATGTGGATAAATATGTAAAAACATGTTAATAATTATGTTTAATGTGAAAAGTTTGGATTAACCTAAAAATCCAAGATGGGTTGTGACTAAATAATTACATATTTCAATGAGAATATCATGCTGTTAAAAATGGCAGTAAACCAGTGATGAACAATTATGTGAAAAAAGCATAACAGATACACTCCACACAAAAATAATTAGAATGAAATTCAAAATTCAAAGTGGTTGAATTAGTGTGGACATATTTTCCTTTTTATTTTTGCCTAGTTTCCAATTTCAAAATATAATTTAGTATGGTTATACTGGGAGAAAATCTTATGAGAGAAAAAACTATGGTCAACTTAACAATCTTGCTATGAAAAAGGAAATTTTGATTCAGATGTTTCAGATTTCTTACATCCTCTGTACAATCACAAGAAAATATTAACATTATTTTCTTATATTACCTCTTCTCCTACATTTTTGGTGCAACTTTTCAAAAAAATTTTATCATGTGAGAGTACTTTATTGGTCAATTACAGTCCAGGACCCTCGTTTTACAAGTGAGGGATCTCCAACTGCTGATAAATTAAAAGGCATTGTATTTTAATGGAATAATCCAAGAATATTCACCACCTAACATAGGCTCTTTTCTTTCAAACCGTAGTCTCCAAAATTTTTTGACCATGTATTCCTATCCATAAGAAATAATATGAGATTTCACTGCTAATATGTGAGTATTTCTTTCTTAATACATGTACTGCCAAGAATATATTACATACCTTAAAAAGAAAACTTAAAAAAATAGAAACAATAACATATAAGCAGAAATTTCTCTATTTTTCCCCAATGCTTCAGTTGATGTCCTGGGCACACCCATGCCACTTTGATATCTACTTTCCATACCAAATGTTATTGCTTGGATACGAGGTATTCAGTGAAAAGCTCATGCGGGAATAATCAGAGGTGAAATGATTAGATTATGAGAACTGTAACTTCATCACTAGATGAATACATTTGATAGATTAATAATTTGAATGGACTACTGGGTGGTAACTGTAGGTTAATGGGGTATGGCTGGAGGAGGCAGATCACTGTGCCATACCCTTAGGAATTGTATTTTGTCTCTGGCTCCTTGCTCTATTTCCTCGCTGCCATAAACTCGGCTTTCTTCTACTACACCCTTCCACCATGATGTTCTGCTTCATCTCAAACTCAAGGCAATGGAGTGGCCAACTTTGGACCAAACCTCTGAAACTATGGGCCCCCCCAAAACTTTTCTTTGTATAAGTTGCCTCTTATCAGGTCTTTTGGTCACACCAACAAAAAAAGAACATGTCAGAGCACAGTGGAGAGAAAACAGTGTGGCCTTAATAGCCAAAAGAACCTTGATATGAATCTTAGCTCTGCCACACATTTTAGCACTAGATGCCTTCAGAATATTAATGATTGCAGCCAATGGCTCCATCTGTAAAATGGTAACAAATAATATCTACCGCATACAGTTGTCTGAACTGAATAAGGTATATATCTTTTGTAGGAAAACAAATTTCCCAATGATGTCTGGTAGAGTTATGAATTCACTGTCATCAATTTTGATTGTTCTTTCAATAAAGAGATTTATTGAAATGATAATTCTATTTATTTAAATGATAAATTTATTGAAATGATAAATACAGCATTTCTGTATCATTTCACTTTTCCACTCTTTCCAACTACCTTTTCAAATCTTACGTGTACCCCTAACCTCAGTCAACCCACCCCTTTTTCATTTTTAAAATATCTTTATTTTATTTATTTACTATTTTTTATGTGGTGCTGAGGATCGTACCCAGGGCCTCATGCATTGGAGACAAGTGCTCTACTACTGAGTACAACCCCATCTCTCCCCTTTTTTTAGCTGATAATCTCACATATAATTTTAGGGAGAAATTAGAAGTCACCTCAACTTCCTGTCAAAGCTATAAACATAAGTGTACATTTATATACTAACTTTCCCCCTACTTTCTTTCAATCACTTTGAACATCTTTTATAGGTCAGACATTGCTGTAGGCCTAGGTGATGGGGTAGTGAAGATGGGGTAGTGAAGATGGGGTAGGGAAGTTCATGCCCTTGTAGGGCTTACATTCTAGTGATGGTACAAAAAAACAATAAAGGAATAGAATATAAAGGGGTAAATGCTATGGATACAAATATAGCTAGGTAGGTGTAGGAAATTTCAGGGACAGGAAATTTGCTATTTTTACATTGAATAATCATGGAAACCCTCAATGATAAGGATACTATTAGAGTTAAGGCATGAAGAAAGTGAAGGCGTTGGCTACACAATTTCATGTGGGAAGAGTATTCCAAGTCAAGAGGAAATAGGTTCCAAGGCTGGTAAAGGAGGGACATGCCTAGCATGAAAGCCCATGTGGCTGGAATAGCACTGAATATGGAAGAGTAGGTCAAAGAGGTGATGTGGGACAGACCACAGAAAGCCTTTTAGGTCACAATGGGGAACTAGATTTTGTTACTCTGAGCAAGGTGAGTCATCACAGGGAAGTTGTGAACAGAAGAATAATATGATCTCAGAGACAAAGAAAAAAGTCAAGGATGATTCTAAGATTTTTGGCCTTAGCAACTGGAAGATGAATTTGTCATTACTGAGATGGGAAAACTTCAGAAATAGGAGGACTGGGAAATGAGGTGGAAACAGGGAGTTTGGTTTCAGTTATGTTGAATGTGAAATTTTATCAGCTATCAAATAGGTAGCTGTCGATGACTCTGGAGTTTAGAAAAAAGGATCAGGCACTAATGTACTGAATTGAGAGCCATAACAATGGGAAACTCACAAAATTAAAATAAATTGTTAATGGAATAAATGTGGATATATAGGAAAAGAGTTTCAGAAATTGAGTTCTGGAATGATTCAGTGCTCTAGAGGTCCAAGATATAATGAGCAAAGGAGACTGAGAAGGAACTGCTAGTATTGGTGAAAACATGAACTCTTTATGCAAAAAAAAGGGGAGGGGGGTAAGAATATTTTAGACATAAAATACTGCTGTGGTGTACACAGGGAACTACATGAAGTTAAGACAAGAGTATAGAGTAAGAAGCCAGAAAAAGAGAAGCATCTTTGCTGCTAAGCAAGGGAGACTGCATGCCCCAACCCCCACCCCCAAATTATGTGGACAGTCATAGAACAGACTCAAGCAGTACAAAATGTTAAATTTCTTTTCATATGGAACCCTCCAGCTTTAGTGTGGAAGATACATTGTGCAGAGTTCGGGAAGGGAATGTAGGTAAAACTGAAACAGTATCACATGGAGACCATATGTCTTAGACAAGGGAGATGATTGACAGCCTGAATTAGGGCAATGATAGAGGAAGAGAGAGAGAGAGAGAGAGAGAGAGAGAGAGAGAGAGAGAGAGAGAGAGAGAGAGAGAATTTTTTTAAAAAAAGGCAGAGGGGATATCAGGAGGACTTGGGTGCTGAGGGAGGGTTGGGAAGATGGAGAATTTGGATATGGCTCTGCCAAGCTTCTGGCTGAAGGACCCTGTAGATAGCAATGGTATTAACTGAGAGAAAAACAGATGAGCCGTGGCTTAAAGAAGGAGAAGGTGATGACTTGTGTGTTCTGTGGCTGATGGATCAAGGAGCTGTGTTTGGCAGGGAGATCCTAAAGTTTGAAACTCAGAGGAGAGTTCAAAAAGAGATTTGGGAGTTATCAGTAAAGAGGTTGTAGACAAACCTCCAAAGTGGATGAGGCTACTTATGATAGAAGTCGGCATTTTTCTTCAAACCTACAGCTAAGGCCAGGATGCGGGGAACATAAACAATGGGAAAGAACTAAATACTGTATGAAAGGGAAAAAGAGGCAGGGAAAGGAAAAGAAGTGGAGAGTAGAAGAAGAAAAGGCAATATATAAAAGCATTCTAGTCCAGTCATGCCATTAATTGTATGCACATAACTGTGAGTTTTGTTTTTGATTTTCTTTTCTGGTCTGATAGCATATTTATAGGCCTGTATGACCACAGCTACATTTCAAACTGATGACTTCAGGAAACCATCTGAAGTGATCTCTTTCTTTTTTTTCCTTTCCCTTCTTTTAACTTGGCCTACTAGAACTACACTGTTATAACAAAGTTCATTTCGATTCAATAAACATGTAGAGGACTAAGTGATTTCTTATCTTTAGGACAACCTTGCTAATGTTTCAACTTTTTTTTTTTTTAAGAATTCAACAAACATGTACTGGGTTAAGTGCCAAAAATATACAAATCTGTAAGATTTCAACCTTTGATCCAAGAACCAGATAAAAGATCTGGGAACAAATAGAACAAACTTTTCAAAAAAAAAGCATATATGCAAATTTAATTTAATCATATCATTCTACTTAAACCTTTCTATAGCATAGATTGTAAGCTGTTCTCCAAAAATCAAGTCTTACCTTCTTCTGTAGAGGTTAACATGAGCATTGAGAATAAAGACTAAACTCCCATCCATTTAGGAAAGTGTGACCATATAACTAAGTTCTAAATCGAATTGGAAGTGATATCAGTAACTTCTAGAAAGTATTTTTAAAGGAAAGGGCATTTACTTCTCCTCATCTTTCCTACTTCCTCTGGTCTGCTGGCTAGAAATGTAGACATGATAACTATAATTTCAGCTATCCTCTTAGACCAAGAGGAGGCCTTGAAAACAGAAACTACACATGATAGAACAATAACGTAGATAAAGCCTACATACTGGAAGCTGTGGACTAGCTTTAGATTTTTTTAAAAAATATTTTTTAGTTGTCAATGGATCTTTTATTTATTTATATGTGGTGCTAAGGATCGAACCCAGGGCCTTATACATGCCAGGCAAGTGCTGTACCACTGAGCCACAACCCCAGCCCTAGCTATAGATTTTTTTGGCTGTTGAGAAGGTAAGTTAAGCCATTTGTTGTTGTTTCTGGTAGCTGAAAGCCCACTAATACATCTTTAGTATGGCAATTATAATAGAATTCTGTCTACCTGCCAGCTCTATCTATCCATCCAACCACTCATTTGATATTTGACTCTAACGTAGGAATGGAATGCATAGTAAAGTTAATACTGGAAATACAATAACCATCTGGTACAAAGGTAATCTTTATCAAGTGAAAATTCAAGTATTTATTAACATAGCATTTTTTAAAAACTAAAAAAAATCACTATGCCCTTTAAATCTGTAACACTAGTGAAATGAAGAAAATTTATTTTTCAGATATCAGTACTACTGATTTCTCTCTTTAGGATAACTGTTAAACTTACTTCTTTTGAAGGATTCATTGGTAATGTAAAGATAGTTTTCCAGTACGACCAAACAAACATTGCAAAAAGTAGATGATAAGCCATCAGGCACACAACTAAAATGAGAGAAACATAATTATCATTGTGATATGCAAATACATACTCAAACCATGATACTCACAAAAGATCTGCTTGTTCTAAAACAGCCAAGTTACTAATTATGATAAATCATAAAAATTCATTTTCATCATGTTAGAATAAGTACTTTTTAAATATAAACTTAATGCCAAGATTATTTCTAAAAAGACTCCTAAATGCATAAGTATATCTACATCCATGAATTGAATGTTCTCATCTGCAAATAGGCATGTATCTATTTGTAAAATGGCTAAAGGGACCCTTTTAAACTATAAAAATTAGGCAGTTATGCCTGCAACCTTAAAGAATAAACACAGCATTAAACAAATGTCAGATCTTTAAAAACGTTGCTTTATTGAGAGAGACAGCAAATGCCATTCCTGAGAAGCTGTCTGCTCATTTATTCTGCTCCTGTCTATGCTGGTGGCCCTCACTAATGACAACATGTGTAAACAGGCCAAAGAGGTGCTTCTCCTTGTCCACTTAGACAAAAAGAGATTTCCTTCAGTGGAAATGCAAGTGCTTTATCACATGGGACAATCATTACAAAAAAAGCATTTTGAATGTTTTCTTTAAGGTAATATATAAATATACTTTGTGTGGTGTTTTAAAGTCTTGGAATACTATACAAACTTAAAAATACTAATTTTGTATGCAGTGATAATAATCCACTCTGAATAATACATTAATACACAATTCTGTGAGATATAGTTGAATAAAATATGTTTAATATTTTAAGCCTTTTTTGGTGAAGATAAAGCATTTTTAAAATTTTTATTTTTTGCTCTTTTTAGTTATACATGACAACAGAATTAATTCTGATATAACTGTACAAGAATGAAATATATCTTATTCTAATTAGGACCCCGTTCTTATGGGTGTACAGGATGGTGGAATTCACTATGGTGTATTCATATAAGTACATAAGAAAATTATTTCAGATTCAATCCACTGTCTTTCCTTTTCCTACCCCCCACTTCCCTTCATTCCCTTTTGTCTAATCTACCGAATATCTATTCTTCCCCTTTCTACCTATAGGACTTTTTAATTTTTCTAAATAATGATGGCATTCATATTTATAGAATCATTAAAAATTTCAATTATCCAATAAGGCAATAATAATTTGAATATCTCCAATAGGGGTGAGATGACGACAGCCAATGGTAGTTTTCATAAATTATGGAGATGACTCAGTTATTAGGTAATAGTGTGAGTTGGGACATAGACTATTGATATCCTTGTACCTGAGAGTCACAAGAATTTTAGGCACAATTACTGCCATTTGGGGCTTGAGTTCTGTTATGGTTTAGATCCAAAGTGTCCCCCCCCAATGCCCAAAAAGCTCATATGTTGAAAGCTTGATCTCCTATACAGCAGTGTTCAGAGATGTGCCCTGAGGGAGATGAATGGATTGTGAGGGCTCTGACTCATCAGTGGATTAATCCATGATAAATTCTTAGCTTAATGAGCTATTGGATGTGGTGGAAACTTCAGGAGATGGGGCTAAGTTGTTGGAGGAAGTAGGCCTCTGGGGGGGTGTCTTTGAAGTGTGTATTTTGTCCCTGGTCCCTCCCCCACACCTCCTGGTAGCCATGAGGTGAGCAGCTTTGTTCTGAGGAGTTCTTCCCAGGGTCATGTTCTGCCTTCACCACAAGCTTAAAACAATGGAGGCAGCTCACCCACCAAGGACTTGAAACCTCTGAAACCATGAGCCAAAATAAATCTTTCCTTCTTTCAGTTGATTTTCTCAGGCAAATTCTTTGCCAAATATCTGACAGAATTCAGTTTAGGAATTTAGAGAAATGAGATATCTTCTTTTCATTTCTCAAAGAGTCATTTTTAATTGCAACCCAATCTAAATGGATACAATTCATTTTTTTTCCAAACTTAAAAAGGTATACTGGTAAAAAGAGCATAATATATTTTACCTTGTTCGCCAATGTTTTCCATGGACACTATGGAAATAGAAAACAAAAGATAGGTCATAGGTTACATGAAGCTCATGGCAAGCGTACAGTCGAAAAGAGATATAAGGCATTTACATAGGTTAATCATTTGGCTTCCCTCTGAACCTACATTCTTTAAATATTTGTTCAACTTTACTTAGAGGAAAGGTAAGCACTATGTGGAGTGAGGGTGGGGAAGAAAGACTGGCAGCCATGCCTTTATTGTGCACTTCAACTCTGGCTCCCGTGCAGCAAAGCAGCATTCATCAAGTGTGCCCTTTGGGTCTCAGTCATGTGTCTGTTGGCTTATTGGTTTCGCTTCAACCACAGGGTTCAGATAAAAGCAGGGTTTACCATATCATTACATTCCAGAGACATTTATTGCTTTTTATCAACCGGCCACCACCTGGCTAGCTCTCAACAAAGAATAAAATGCTGCTTCCAGGGCACATACTCTTCATATTTCCAACAGTTCAAATTCTCACCCCAAGGGGTCTGACTGCTCCCTGCTGTACAAAGAGGAGCCCAGGCAGTGAGGGGAAACAGCCCTCCCTCAGGGGCCACTGTAAATATGTGAAGGTAGCGAATGGATTAAGATAGGAGCCAAAGGAGCAGAAACAAGCTGGGACAAGAAATTGAATTTAATAATCCAGACCATTTTCTCACTTTGTGTATTGTCTATTTGTTTTGCTATCCATGTAGTCTTCCTGTGTCTGTTACAAAGTGGGTTTCTCGGAGGGTGTTGGGGGTGGAGTTTGGCCTATCTCAGTTATACCAGAGGAAAGTTTGATTTCATGTATTTTTGTTCCTACTTGTTTTTTTTAAAGGGGTACAGGACTCCAGTTCTTAGCTCTGGAATGAAGTATCACTGCCTTCAGAAGTGCTAGAATCAGGGTAATGTGAGAGGTTTTTAGGACTACCTCATCCAACCAACCGCTTTCTCAAACAAGCTATTGAATGTCAATTCAGGCATTTCTAGAGCCAGCAGGGGCCCACAGCTTTGGAGAGCAGCCCAATCTATTACTGGATTGCTCTCAGAATAAGAAAATTCATCCTTACAGGATGATAAAAATTGCTTCTTGTGGCTTCTACCTGTGACATCTAGGCTTCCAGTCTGTAGCAATAAAAAAAATCTAAATGATAGAACTTCGAATATTTTAAAAGTTACTGTTTCCCCCTTAGATGTTTTCTTTTAGCCCAAATAATAAGTCATTTTCAGGTCTTCTACCAACTTTGAAATGTATAGCACCTGCTCTTCAGAATGGGCCTGACAGGCAGCACTGTGACCTATGACTGACCAAGAACCTGTTTCATAAGTTTACTTTTTCATAGACTCTAAAGTGGTGAGGCTGAAGGCATAAGAAAGACTCCAGCTGGGCTGTTTCCTGCGTCTGAACCTTCACCGCGTCTACGCATTTCTCTCTAGGCACTGCCTTGCTGGTCTTTGCTGTTGCTCCGAAATTGACTACATACAACTCTTCATCAAAACTTCTTGTCCTTCAGAGGGCCTCATCTAAGGAAATGGAAAAGCGATTTGACTCCATTTGTGCACTTATGTATATGACCCTTAAATGACCATGCCATTGGTGTTGCTGCTTTAAAGAAAATGCATTTGCTATCCTGTGCCTCTAGCTGTCAGAACAGAAAACAGTAAAAGAAAATGACATTTAAGAAAACAAATACAGTTAATGAGTTAATCATCTTTTTGACCCAGAACCCAACTCCATAGTTGGAAATACATTCAAAGACATATTTTTAGAAGTTATTTTTGCCATTTATGGCTTGTTTTTCCCTAAATGTATTTCAAAATCCATAGATGCTCTATATTTTTTTATGATTAATCAAGTCATACTTGGACACATATTAGAGTAAATAATTCTGATGTCACTTGTAGAATGAGATTTAGAAGTCCAAAAAGGCTACATCTGATTTCACTCACCAAGATGAACCTATCCAATTTCCTATAACCATAAGTTTTTAATTTTTGTCAATATCACAGGCCAAAATGAAAATCCTTCTGTTTTAGTATTTGTTTCCCTCATTACTAGTAAAGTTCAGCACTATTTTTAAAATACTATTGTTTTTTCCAATCTCTTCTAAGTGAATTCTGTCTTTCTTATTGGTTTACTTTACTTTTGAGAGACTTTTATATATCTTGGAAAATTATCTCATATCTGTAAATATGTTATAAGTAAAGTTATATGTAACTGTTTTCAAATGATTTAACAAATACTAGCAAAATTTTATGACTTATCATTGACTAAATAAGAGTATCAAAATTTTCAAATTATTTCATTAACAGATATATGAAGCCTACTAGGGTTTTGTTTTCATTCTTAGGACATGAATGTTCTCCCAATCATGTTTATTTAATTAGTATGTCAGTGATTCACCTTGTAATTTTCAGTTTAATGGCAGAGTTGTCAAATTTCAAAATATCCTTTCTCATTGTGTAAAAACATGAGATGAATCAGAAAATATAACGTCATTTTCTAGTGACAAATCACAAATATTTGTAAATGGCTAATTAAGAACAGATTGCTTTGTAGACTCAAATATTTTTCTTACATGTATAAAAAACTATATGGAAAATATAGATGCATTTTTGAAAAAATATTGATGTAATCAACTGTAATTTGATTATTTACATTGTGTAAATAAAATTAAAGAATTAAACAGCAATATTGAACACATTTATGACAGATCTTCCAAAAATAACTATTAGTTTTTTGTGTGAATTCTGAGTTTTAATCCAGTATATTTACATTATTAACTTCATAGAATTACTCAACTTTATTACTCAGCCTGAAAGAAAAAGGAAGTTATGGCACTTGCAAGTAAATGGTTGAAACTAGAGAACATCATGCTAAGTGAAATAAGCCAATCCCCTCCAAAAAACGAAGGCCGAATGAATGTTTTCTCTGATAAGTCGATGCTGATCCATAGTGGGGGTTGGGGGTAAGGAAGAATGAAGGAACTTTGGATTGTGCAGAGGGAAGTAAGGGGAGGGGTGGGGCTGTAGGGATAGGAGGCACCGTAGAATGAGACAGACATTATTACCCTATATACATGTATGATTACAGTACTGGTGTAATTCTGCACCATATACAGCCAGAGGAATGAGAAGTTGTGCTCCATTTGTGTACTGTGTGTCAAAATGCATTCTACTGTCATATATAACTAATTAGAACAAAATTTAAAAAAAAAAATAGAAGGGAGACCAGTAGAATAGAGGAAGGGCATCAATCAGGGGGAAGTTAGAGGGGAAAGGGATGGTACTGGGGAATGAAATTGATCAAATTATACTGTTTTATTGTGTCCACATATGAACATATTATAACAGATTATACCATTAGATATAATTATAATGAGCCAATAAATAAAGAAAAATAAATAAATTTTTAAAAAGAATTAACTTCTTTTGTTTGTTTGTTTTTTGTTTTGGTACTGGGAGCCTAACAGGATCTTGAGGTAGGCAAGTGCTCCACCACTGAGCTACCTCCCCAGCCCAAGAATTAACATTTTGGAATCGAGAAATGTCATGGATACTATAAGGCCAGGAGTTTGGGTTATCAGGTCTTCTTTTTCGGGCAACCCTTTCTCCCTAACTCCCCCCTCCTATGATTCCTTTAAGTAATAGAATGGGGACTGGAGAAAAGGCTGAAATGGTCAGTCATCCATTTATAATTGATAAATGTGATAGTTTTTATAATAGCACTAATTGTTCTTTAAGGAATCTTGATTTAAAAATAAAACAAGCAGGGCTGGGGCTGGGGCTCAGCGGTAGTGCACTTGCCTGGCATTTGTGAGGCACTGGGTTTAACTCTCAGCCCCACATATAAATAAATAAAATAAGATCGATCAACAATTAAGAAAAAAAATATTAAAAATAAATAAATAAAACAAGCAAAACCAAAGTTGAAGAGTAGGATTTGTCAAAGTGAAAAATCCCAAATACAGAGAAAACTTGATCCATTTGTCTTGAAAATATCATTTAAATATATTACCACCTTATCTCTTCAGCCTGAATTACCAAGCAATCGTTTTGTTCCAGGTGTCAGTAAACTACGGCCTTTGGTCCAAATACAGTCAGCCATCTTGGTTTGGGTATGAAGTCTCATGAAAGGAAGGCATGGTTTGCAATGTGGTAGTGTTCAGAGGTGGGGCTTTGCAGGAAATGATTAGATCATGAGGGCTCTAAATTCACCAGTGGATTAATCCTTCCATAGCTGAATGGGTTACTGGAAGATGGTGAAAACTAGGAGGTAGGCCATGTTATGTACATGCCCTGGAGGAGGATTTCTCATCCACTGCCCCTTTCCTCCTTCTGCAGCCTGGTTGCCAAGAGCTGCGATTTCCTCTGCTACACCCTTCACCAAGTGTCTGCTTTGCAACGACCTGATTATGGACTGCAACCTTTGAAACTGTGGGCCAAAATAAACTTTTCCTTCTTTAAGTTGTTTGTGCCATTTTGGTCACAGTGACAAAAAACTGGCACATACCTGTTTCTGTAAATAAAGTTTTGTTTAAGCAAAAACACATTCACTCATTTAGACAGCCCTTTTGTTTTGCAGTGGCAACACTACATAGTTGAGACAAGGATGGTTTGTCCTTAAAAGCCTAGAAGACTTACTATCAGTCCCTTCAATAGGGAACCTTAATCTTTTCTCTGAAGACCTTCAACTGAACAGAAGAGGTCCACTCATATTATGAAAAGTACACTGCTTAACTCAAATCCTATTATTTAAATGGTAATCACATCTAAAAAGTTCCTTCACATTAACATCTAGACTGGTGTTTTACCAAACAACTGGCCACCTTCACCCAATCAATTGGATATACAAAATTAACTGCCATGGGGCTGGGGTTGTGGCTCAGTGGGAGAGCGCTCGCTTCGCACATGCGAGACTCTGGGTTTGACCCTCAGCACCACATAAAAATAAATAAGTAAAATAAAGGTATCGTGTCCAACTACAACTAAAAAATAAAGATTTTTTTTAAATTAACTGCCATACCTTGTATCAATAATTTAGTTTTATTCTGAAAAACTTTTTCTAAGATTTGTATTGATCTTTTGTAAAAAATATTTAATTTTTGTAGTTGTAGTTGGACACAATAACTTTATTTTTATTTATTTTTATGTGGTGCTGAGGATGGAACCCAGGGCCTTGCACAAGCTAGGCGAGTGCTCTACCACTGAGCCACAACCCCAGCCCCTATACTGATCTTTTATACCAATTCTCAGGCCAAGTTTTTTTGACATATAGATTAATAAATTAGAATGCTATCTAACAAATGACTACAATATAGTGCATCTTTATGTACCTATTAGAGGAAAAGCAATAACAACGTCCTTTGCCACATTATAGAAATCTGGTGACAAATAATTTTACCCAAGTTACATTTATTTATGTACCCGTATGATTGCCTAAGGATGCAGGATGCTATCAAACCCTATTCTCTAAAGAGCTCTAAAAATATTCATCAGTTTAGTCTAGGTTTATTTAAATTCAATCTTGATTAAAAGCAGGGGAGCATCTCAAAGATTATTCCAGTCCTAGATTTTTTTTTACCAAGTATTTTGTAAAAATTTGGCTTTGGTGATTATACATGAAGAGCTTGTCAAAAACTCAACCTATGGACAAGCAGCAGTACAGTAAACTGCTGGCAATTTAAAATGAGTTCAACTGTTAGTCATAAATACAACTAAAATGCAAGATTTCAGATATTAAAATATGCCTAGTAGATAAAAGATGCACCCCCCATGCCCTCAATTAGCAAAGAACAGTCTTATAGTTGCTCTAGAACAATTCAGTCTCTAGGTATTTTCACTGCATGTGTATCGCTATGCTCTTTTTCTTCATCATCTCTTTTTCTTGTCTTCAAATTCAAACTCTCTCCTTTAGAGGAATGATTTACCTTAATTACTTATACACAGTGACCTTTCTGTATAAAACTATGCCATTTCCAGATTTGTTCTCACACAGACATATCTTAGTCTCATATAAGCAATCTGATGATGAAGAACACCAAAAATAAGAGGTTTGGTTCTCACGTATTAATCTTAAGGATAACTTCATAGACGGACTCTTTTTTCCTGTTTATCTTTAACTTATTTAATTTTCCACTCTCTTAATTATACTATCCCTACACTGTGGAGCATAAAATGGTAAATAAGACTCTATCCCAGTGCTCAACAAGCTCAGAGTTTATTTAATGATTTTTCTTAGAAGTGAAAACTAACTTAAAAAATTGGATGCAGCTATTAGAACATTTTCAAATAAGTAACAGAAACAGCTCAGATTCAAAAAAGTAAAACCAAAATACGAGGAGCAGTACATTTAAATATGCTTTACTATCTTCTGTCCTAACAAAACCTCTTCCTTGACATCATGTTGACTTCCTTGACTGCCATTCTTTGCTCTGGCCTTTTCACAAGACAGCTGATTTCTAAAACCATCTGAAGTCATTGCCTCAACCTGAAAACTTCCTTTCTTTTCCTGAACCAACTCCATGAATCCCCCGCCCACCATCATACTCCACTGGTCACTTTTGTTGAGGCCTTCAATGCCCTTTCCCTTCTGCTAATTTTCTACACTAAAGTAATTGGACACAATTAATTACACTCTTTCTGAAATACTTTGTCAAACTGACAGTGAATTCTGACAAAACTGGCCAGTGGGATCTCCGAAAAACAGAACTGTTTGTCCCTTCAGCTACTTTCCAAGAAGCTCTATTTCATTTTTAGTGTATTAGGGGTCAAAATTGACATTGCTACTAGACCATTTCAATGACAGGCCTAAGAAAAATATGTTACTCACATCAGTATTTCCAGTTTAATTCTAATTGTATTTTTTATTTTCCTTACAATATATCCACTTGCATTTTTTATTCTTTTACTTTATTTCATTTTATTTTATCTTTGATGATGGGGAGTGAACTCAGGGTCTTAGACCATGCTAAGCATGCACTCTGAATACCCTCAGCCCTACTTACATTTTTAGTCTTTATCAAACATTGTTTTTTCTTTGTAGTCCTCATGAGTCGTGATGATATTATGGACAAGGGCAGTGCCTGCCTTCCTCTCAGACATCATCTCATGCTACTTCTCTCTTGTGCACAATGCTTCTGGATTTTCCTGTCTCTTAAACATGCTAACACTGTCTCTCTCTAAAGCCCCTTCACTGGCACTTAACCAGGTGACAGGAAACCTGAAACCTTAGTCTGATCCTCCCAGCAATGTGACCTTGATCAGAACACTCAGCTGAGCTCTGCTTTAATTTTACATTTAAACAAAAATTTGGACTTAAACTTGAAGACTCCTCTGGTTATAAAATTATTTTAACAACTATTTTGCTGGATTAAAAAAAAAACTGAATTTAGGGCAGATGTTATTCAAAAAATAAATTTATTAGTGGAGTTAGGGAACTGTAGTTTCAGAAGAGAAATAAAGGGTAAGGGCGAATCTTCAATAGGTGCACCATTTGGAGTCTCAGCATAAAAGCCAATTCTAATCTCACACTGCAACGTAATCTACATTCCTCACTAGATCCCCAGTCAGTTCCTTAAAAAATAAAAAAAAAATTCATTTTGCCATATAAAAATCTTGATCTCTCCTAAAGTGTACATTAATGATGATGTCATCTTACCCAAAACCCTCCTAAGAACTTATAATACATTTACAGTATCATAGTTTCTTTATTTCAGTCTTAGAGGTCAAGAACGATCTGGCTCCTGCCCACCTCTCCTCTGTGGTCACTTCTTGGTATTAGTCAGCTGACTCACCAAGCTACAGTCATGCTGAGCTTTGATTTCTAGAACACAACAAGCTTTGGTGTCTACCCTGTCTGTAAAGTTCGCCTGAGTACACACCTGGTCGCTCTTCATGACCATCAGCTGCAGTTTAAATGTCAGTTTCTCACAGAGGCTCACTGCCCACTTTGTCCCTATAATTAATATCCCAACACAGTGCTTTTTTCTTAGCACTAAGCACAATCTAAGGACTTTTGTTTGTTTCTTTTCTGTCTCCCTCACTGAGGTTTGCATTCTGGCTGTACCACCAGTTTGATGTTTTATCTTCACCAAGTGATTTAGCCTCTCTAAACTTTATCTCAGTGTTCATCTCACATGACTGTTTTGAGAATTAAACTAGGAAAGCAAAAGCACCTAAAATAGAATCTGGCAATCATTAGGGTCTGTTAGCTGAATATGGAGGATAAATACATTGCCAAACAGTGAATGTTAAGAGTAGGAGTTCTCCAAAGTTTAGTGCTAACAGTTTTATAAACAATCTAGAGGAAAAAAGTACACAGTGAATTTTTAGCTTGCTAAAATTTTCTGGAGAATGAAATGCCAAGTTGTTAGGAATGAATTACTGGAAGACCTTTTAAGTGTGAATATGCAGAAAATTTCAGAATTACAATGTTGGCAAGTTAATATAGGAAACAAAACTGAACCAGTGAATATTTTTTTCCAGGGCTAAGTATTGAACACTGGGCCTCACATGCACCCTAGGCAAGTCCTGTACCACTGAGCCACATCCCCAGCCCAAATGGGCTATCTTTTAAACTACATTTTCTTAATCTGCCCCTCCCATAGCTCTGTTCCTCTCAACCTCACCCCAATCTGCACCCCACCATGCCCTGTTCAAATTCTAAGGTCTGGCATCCATGGGCATCTCAATATTATGCCTGGAGAACAGAGTTATATAATTTGGGAATAGGACTTCCCTACTGATTTGATACATTTCCTCAGAATTTATATCTAACAAACTATAATGATCTAAACTATGGGCTAAAACTAGTTTAGACCAACCTTGGAAAATGGCCCTCAAATTATTGGAGACCTTTTATTGCAGAATGGCTCAAAGTAATACCAAAGACAAAAGTGAGCAACAATAAGTAAATATAAACCAAGACCCAAGAAGTCTCTTGGAAACAGTCCAGAGGGTTTGACTTGTGGGTGGATAGGCCTCTAGTAGTCACCAAAATCCTCTGCATTGTGTATATGACACATAGTATTACAAAATTACAAAACTAACTGCCCTGTGTTAAGAGAAACCAACCTATTGAGTCTGTGACACCCAAATACATCCCCTACCCTGGGGCTGCCTCCTTCTTTTCTACCTGCTGGGCCACAAGAGAAGAGCTCATGCCACTGCAGATCTTCAGTGATGATACCTCTACACAGACTGGGAGACTTAAAAGAAATCTATGGTTCCAGTTCTGAGGCCAGAAGACTGAGATCCAGGTGTTGGCAGGACTGATTTCCTCTGAGGCCTCTCTCTCCTTGGCCTGCAGTGGCCACCTTCTGTCTTTTCGCATCCTCTTTCCCCTGTTTCTCTCTGTATCCAAATTTCCTCCTCTTATAAGGACACCAAATCTTAATAGATTAGACAGAGCCTACCCTAATGGCCCAATTTTTAACTCAATTACCTCTTTAAAGATCCTATCTCCAAATACAGTCAGATTCGGACGCTCTAAAATTTTGGATTCTATCTAAGAATTTTGAGACACACACACACACACACACACACACACACATCAAAATATCCTTCCAAGTGAGTCTGCAGTTGGACAGGGTGAAGGCTAGATGGAGTGACAGGGTATCTGTGGGTTAGTAAGGGACAATGAGGAGTGAGACTAAAAGAACTAAAGGAAGCCAGCCATCTGTTGAATGCTTTCTATTTGCCAGAATGTGGGCTAAATGCTTTAAATATACATCTCATTTAAACCTTCTAATAATAAGTGACATAGGTATTATTATTATAATTTTTAAAAAATCTCTCAGAGGTCAAATAACTTCTAATGTAATTCAAGTCATAATTTACAAGGCTGGAATCTAAATATGGGCCCACTTGACCTCAACACTCTTTCAAGGATTCCATGTGGCCTCTTGGGGCATGCAACATCTTCCTGAATATCTACCCCACTGGGCCTCTTTGCCCTAAGCAGTCATTCCCCTCTTTACTTGCTCCCAAGTACAGGTCTGTGTTGACACTCATGCCACCTCCTTATGCTTCTGATGGGGGCTGCTGGGGGATACTGTGGGAAGCAGGGGGTAACATACCCTTTTTTGTCACCTTTTCCTTCCAACCTACATAAAGCACTTGGAAAAAAAGATAATTTAATAAACTCTGGACTGAGATAATTAAAATATTTGGTCATATTTCAGGGCACTGCTTGAATCTGGACTTTCCTAAGCATCTCATTTTAAGAACTGAGGAAGGAATAGGGTTCTGGGTTCTTAGGCAAGAAGGAGATGGTGTCCCAAGAGTCAGGCACTGGGACAGGTGATTCCTGACCTCCAGCCTCATCAGAAGGAAAGAGAATTCTGGAGATCTGTACCGCCCAGCCATATTCCAATAGTATACCCCTCACTTGTAGAAACTGATATTAAGAAGGACGGAATGTGGAACTGTCCTTGATTGGTAACTCTTAATTCTTACATTTATAAAAATCTTCCAAGTTAGAAGCATTTCTCCCCTGCTCCCAACATCATTTCATTTTCCTGTATTCTATATTGTGGTAATAACACACAACCCTCTTTAAAAAATCTTTTTAAGTTCATGACACAGCAGTATGAAGTATAGACATAAGGATGCACAGCAGATCTCTAGAACTTATTCATCCCACATACCCAAAAACCTTTATACCTGTTCAACAACAACCCATTTGTCCCTCCTTCCAGGCCCTATGCAACCACCAAACATTTCACCTCTGTTTGAGTTTGACTATTTTAGATCCCTCACCAAAGAACGATACAGTATTTGTCCTCTGTGACTGACTCACCTTAATTAGCATAATGTCCTCCAGGTTCACCCATGCTGTTAGATATAGCAGATTTAAAAACATTATTTCCTTAGCAGTTTAACAACCAAGTCATTGCTCTAAAGCAGCTCTCCTCTATAGAAATGGTGTGAAATCTAACTGAACCAACTGAAGGCTAGGAACATGTGTGCCTTTCAATTTATCAGTTCTGAAAAGGGACTAAAAACTGTCTCATGACTACGGCCCTGAAAAACCCACTGACCCTTTCATCTTGGCAAGTGGAAAGGCAATTCCTGAACCACTGGCTGTATTAAGAAGTGTGGATAAATAAGGAAATCTGATCTCAGGGCTGGCCCCTGGATCTTAGTGTCCTCATTTCGAAGCTTACTCAATGGAATCCTCTAATCTCTCTGTCTTAAATTAAAATAGAAGAGATTCCCAGTGCTGAACAGTTGTACAGATTTCAGGGCAGGTGTAATTTACTTATCCTGTACAACATGACTACAACTCAACTTGTAGTTCCTACACTCACTGAATCTTTTCCATTTCAACCCCCTTCCTTTCCAATTCCAAATGCCCTCCTTCAGGAACCACTAGAGAGGCTATGACTGACATGACTGGCTCCTGGGCACCAAAAAAAAAAAAAAAAAAAAGGTATGGTAGGTACTACACCCTCAACAAGGTTCTACCTGCAAGGTTCTACACGCCATGATTTTCTACTCTCAAAGGGAAGGTCAAGTCAGGTGTGGTGGTGCACACCTGTAATCCCAGCCTCTCAGGAGGCAGAGACAGCAAGGTGAGTCTTGGCAACTCAAGGAAAGCCTGCCTCAAAATAAAAAATAAAAAGAGCTTGGGATGTAGCTCAGTGATAAAGTGTCCCTGGGTTCAATCCCTAGAGTAAACAAAAAAAAAAAAAAAAAGGAAGGGGGAGGTCAAGTACGGATTTATATCCTGAAACATTCCCTTCTTTAGTGAACAAAAATTTCAAAATTGGAAAGGCCTTGGCAATTGTCTTGCCCAATATAACTACGCATAATCCTTCCTATATATCTGTATGCATGTATTGGTAGCAAGCAAAAGTCCTACTTGTATTTTGGTGATTTCTTCATTTTAAAAATACATGTGATGAGGTAGAAACCATTTTATATTGCATGATTTAATATCATTAAGTCAGTTTCTCATTATTAGGTGTACTCAGAATTATCACAGAGGACAATACTGAGAGTACTTTTTTTTCCCCCCACTACCAAACATTAACTGTTTGATTTGTTAAGCAGAAACACTAAAGATTCCTCTTTGCCTCTCAAAGGAAACATAATCTCCTAAAACTACCACTCAGGGTTAGCAGCTACATGTTGAGTACTCTAGGACCAGAGTACATGCACAAGTATCACATTTACAAATTCAACCAGTATTTCTGGGTTCATAAAAATTATTTGACACTTCTATAGTACACTGTAACTCTCTAGAGGAAGAAATTATGTAAGGCTGTAATTCCAACCTTTGTGCTCACAATGCTCATAATGGAATAGAATTTACAGTGGTGCACTTAAAGAGATGAACTAAAAGATTTACAGCAACACTAACTCCAGCAATAATCACTGCAATATAGCACGGGGTCACAATATGTGTGAAAACAAGCAAATCAAGCTATTTCCTAGCTTTCTCTTCAGAACTGGATGGCTGGGAAACATTTTTTTCTTTTGCAACTTCACTGTCATATTTATGAAGTTCTCATACACAATCTTTCTTTGGTCCCAGCTTACATCACATAATGCCTTTCCCTTCTTACTTGCAATAAGTTATACCCTCACTCTACTCGGTATTTACCTATAACACCAGCACAATCTGACACACTGCTGAAATGGTAGTTATATTCACTTGAAACAAAAGTAAATCATAAGGGTAACCCACAGATGAAAGATTTACATGACTACTTCTGTGAGACACACTATAGCAAAGCAATATTATGCAAATACCACTGCATTATACCTGGACGTATTCATTAATGTACATGAGAAGTTATAAAAAAAATTATATAAGGAATTAAAGAAAATAGCCATCAATATTTGGAATAAGTCTCTTCTGCTCTATGTGAGAAGCTGCAGATCATGTTTCCTGCTGGGATCTCTCTCCTAATTATAAGTATAGATCTTTGGCTTACTGTAGACCTGCAGGCACTACAAAAACCTTGCTATTCATTCATGAATCATGATCAGCCCCTGGCCTATGGATCAGGATCTAGTTCATAATTAATACCATGGGCTACTAACGCATCTACAGAATGTTTTCCCCACTTCACTCTATCAACCCTAACTTACCCAAGTGGAGTACCATTTGCACTTGCTAACAAGTTTTTCTTTAAAGGGATTAAATTTCTGTTATCTTTCTACTCTGGACTCTCTGGTTACTCAAAAAGTGTAGTTAAATTCTTGACTATGCACAGTAAGCCAGCAGCAAGTTTTCCACTCTGAGCATGCCTGATGGCCAGGATTTCTTGATGGACAAAATAAGCAGTAATGAAGGCTACTTCATGGGCAAAATGGGACTATTCATAATTCCCTGCCCATCAATTTTCCTGCTGAACCATGGAAGTAAATACTGTTGTGGTAACATTGATACATCCATCTCCTGGATACCTCTAGAGACCTTTAAATGCCCACATGTTTACAAGGGCATATGTATACAGACTTCCCTGGGATCACATTTCCATCAAAAAAAAAAAAAAATCACCTGCTCTGGAAAAAACTGTATGAAAATCCTCAAAAAATTAACACAAATTTACCATGTTATCCATAAATTCCACTCTTAAGTATATGCCTAAAATAATTTAAAGCAGGGACTTGAATAGATACTTTTACAGCATTATTCAAAATAGCCAAAAAGGTAGAAACAACTAAAAAGTGTATCAGTGAATGAATAAACAAAATGTGGTAAATACATGCAACAGAATATTATTCAGCCTTAAAAATGAAATTCTAACGCATGCTACAACACAGACAAATCTTGAAGACATTATGCTATTGAAGTAAACCAGATAAAAAGATCAAAACTGTATGATTCCATTCATATGCAATAACTAGAATAGTCCGATTCATTGAGGCGTGAAGTAGAATGGTGGTTATCAGGGCTGGTAATGGATACCATCTAAGGATATAGAGATTTGGTTTGGGAAGATGAAAAAGCTCTAAAGATGGGTGGTGATGATGATTACACAACAATGTTAATTCCACTGAACAGTACACTTAAACATGGCTAAAATGGTAAATTTTTATGCTACGTATATTTTACTGCAATCAAAAAAAAAAAGCAATTGCTCCATAGTCTATTCTCAACCACGAATTAGGTTAATATGCAACTTCAGCTAAAATTTTCTTTCTCATCTCTAATCATTTCCACATGGCAGAGTTTTTGTCATTTCATATTTTCAGGAAAGAAATCCCAGAATTTATAAGTAAGAGAAGAACAAAGCTTTATTAGGATGCAGATGCCTAGCTGGGCATTTCTATGTGAAATAGCTCATTCATGAGTCTGCCCAGATTCTTAGTGTCTGAGATCCAAAAGAATGCTTGGGCAAAATGACAAATTCCATTCTTCTTTGACCTTCTGCAGTTCACACAAGTACATGAAACTGTGAATGTAAAATCCTAATTCTGAGGCTCTTGGATATTCCTTGCTATATCTGTCTCAGATTGATAGCCTTAAGTCAGAATTAAAGTACATTCAATATTCTCTGTTTAAGAAGGCTGAAGAAATGAAAGAAGAAATTAAATACATTTTAGAAAGTCTTTCTTTTTTAAAATATAACATGGGTAATAATTTCAGCAATCTAATGAGAGGTTTTAGTTAACTGAAAACTGCCAAAATGGATTACAGAATGTCTGAGCAAAGCTAAGTTTGAATGCTTCCTGCAAATCCATTTAATTATATTTTAGTGGCTGATTTATAAGCACACTGGGAGGGAATATTTTACACACTTTAAGTTGTTATTATTTATTATTATAGAAAGATCATTATAATTTAATCATCTTTTAAAATCTCAAATGACTTCTACAATGTTATCTTCTAAATTCTCATTACAGATAATTAAATTTTGAAGTCCAGAAAGAAAAGAAAGTATTTTATTGTTATATGTGAAATCATAAAAATATTACAAACTTATGAACATCTTGAATGAATAAAAAATAAAAAGCTAAATCAGAAAGTCCTTTCATGAAGGATTCAGTGTTCTCTGACGCTTGAAAT
This sequence comes from Urocitellus parryii, assembly GCF_045843805.1. Classification (NCBI taxonomy): domain Eukaryota; kingdom Metazoa; phylum Chordata; class Mammalia; order Rodentia; family Sciuridae; genus Urocitellus; species Urocitellus parryii. The sequence continues at coordinate 23,392,222 of NC_135544.1, read as the reverse complement.
GTCACTTTGTTCACAGGCTCAAATTAAACAATTTTGCAGGCATTCATTCATTTTTCATTCTACAAAGCAAATGTCCTGAATGCAACTACATGTTAGCCTGTTATACACCAGTGCTACAATGACGCACAAACCAGATGTGGTTAGCATCCATGACATTTTCTGTACACCATCTCCAGATAAAAAGAAAATTAAGTTTACCCAACAGAGGAGAGCCTTTTAAATTTAGACAGAATTATTTCAGATTTCCCAGCAATTCACACATAGGTATATGTGACTTTTTGGTAATGCTTTCACATTAAATCCAAGAATCAAGGGTAAATTCACAACAAGGGCTGAATATCCACATTGTTCAATTCTCAGGCCTCATTTTACTTGATGTATGAGTATCTTTGTCAAAGTCAACACCCTTTCCCTGTGAGGCTCCAGGAAACCACATTTTCTTAGTTTTCTTCTACCTAAGGGGTCACTCCTTCTTGGTTTTTGCTACTTTCTACTTAACTTTTAAGTTCCCAGTATTGATCACCTTTGGTCCACTTCTCTGATCAATTTATAGTCTATCCGTCTTTTGTCAAGTGTTACACATCAAAGACTCCCAAACTGATTCCTCCATTCTAGACCTTTCTCCCATATGCCAAACTCCTGTATGAAACTGTCTCTTCAGCATCTCTATTTCAACATCAACGTATCCATTACGATCCAAGGCAATCCCTCTGCCTGCAACTCTACTCTACCTAGAGCCTTTCCATCTTGATTGATCTCCATTTTTCCAGTTGCTCAGGAGGAGAATAATGGAATTATTTTTGGCTCTTTTCTTTTACAACTCATATTTGTCTGTCAGAAAATTGTGTTGTCACTACTTTAAAAATACATCCAGAATCTAACCACATCTCACCGTTTCCACTACCCACACCAGGGTTGGATTCACCATCATTACTCATATAGATTTATATAGTAGTCCAGGCTCTAGGGCAGCCAAAAAGTGTTTTTTAAATCTAAGTCACAGCATGTTACTTCTCAATTTAATTCTCTAAAATCGTTTCCCATGTCACTCCAAGTAAGGCTGAAATCCTCACCATAGCCTAAGAGGTCCTGTAAGAGCTGGACCTCTGCCCTACCTCTCTCATCTTGTCATCTCCTTTTCCTTGCTCATTCTACTCGAGCCCAAATCATCTCTTTGCTCCTCCTCAAACGTGTTGGGCAAATCCCTGCTCAGGGCTTTTATACCAGTCACTCCCTGCACCTGAGACCCATTTCTCTTTAACACCAGCATAATCAGATTTCCCAGTTCTCTAGGTCCTCACTTAAAGTCCCCTGCACACTCATGCCACCTTATTTAAAATTGAAACCTTCCCTGGCTTCCCCAATCCTTCTTGCCCTGCCTTTTTTTTTTTTTTTTTTTTTTGCTTTTTATCATGATGCTTAGGACTTTCCAACAAATTATATAACTCATTTATGTATGTTTCTTATTTGTCCTCCTCTCCATCCCAACTAGACTATAAGCTCCAAGAACAGTCAATAGATGTTTTTTGAATGAACGAAAAGTGTGTTCCAAAATTATGGCTGGTTGAAATGCATTCGATTCTTGGATTTTGTATTTTGTTAAAGGGCAAATTTATGAGAGCCTATAGTGAATCCCTGCCACCTTTCCCCTCCTGACATACAGTTTTCAGTTCTATATATATTATTTTTCAGTATGTAGTCATCATAGAATAAGCTGTATTTCATTAAAATATGCTATAACTAAAGCCCTGTTTAAGTCAAACTGGTCTCTGCCCTTCATCTTTCTACATTAACTGACCTCTCTAGGGATGCCCTAGATCATCACAAGTCATAGTTAAGTGCATAAATTCCTGACTGTCTTTCTTCCTAATACATGTCACATCAAGTTGCCTAGTTGGTAATAAACTTGACCACTAACTGGCCCCTGCAATTGGGAGCAGGCTTATGACTTTCAGCTTGAGGCTCATAACTGAAAGTCTTTTTTCTATAAATGGCATCAGGTGTCTTTTGTGACATCTCAAGCTCAGCTGTTCTGCTGCAGGCTGTCTTTTCCCCTACAGTACGCAAGATGTGGATTATGTGTACATTACAGACACTATTTTAAATCCTGCCATCCCTCACCTCCCTACAACTCTGCTGAAAAGCCACACTTCCGATCCAGCTTCTATACCTCTTTGTGATAACCCACAGCCCCCAAAGGGATCAGGGGCACAATCTGGGCCGAGGTTTTTGTTTTGGTACTGGGGATTGAACCCAGGGCTTCCCCCATGCCAAGCACGTGTTCTACCACTGAGCTATACCCTTATCCCCTAGTCTGAATTTTAAATTATGTCACTCCACACATACTCTTCAAATACAATGAAAATTCAGTTTTTTACATAATGCAATAAACACACAAACAGAAATTTAATTTTATCTGCACACAAGAACACAGACAACCATGACAAAGCTCCCCCTCCCCTTAATAGACTCCTTTGGACTATCCTGCTCCTTTGGAATAGCAATGCTAGCGAATAAATCCAAGGAGGTCAAATTAACTTAGGTACAGCAAAAATGCTTAATTGCACACTTCATATGGAGGGAAATTTCAGGATACCATGGAGAAAACACTGGCAGAGAAATAAAACCCAGGCATTGACCAAAGCACTTCATTTGTATTTTTAAAATATAATCAACGACATATCTATAATGAACAATCGTTAAGTAGAGAAGTGCAGAGGAGTGCTAAGATGATAAACACAGCATATTATTTTTGCTCACAATAAACACAGCATATATATTTACCTCTCAAATAAAAATGGATTTGTAACACCTTGGGCACTAATATTTATAAATGAATTTAAAAGCTATAATCAAGGGAAAAGTCAAATTAGGAAAGAAGCTACATAAGTGTTACAAAAATGTGGTGTTAGAATTTTTAAATGAAAACCCTCAGGTTATCACAGTTGCCTTCTTTATTGCTATCATATATTTTTTTAAAAAAATCAGGGCATCTACCTTCTGCCACTGCCCCTGACTCCTACCTTCTGCCTTTATAATTTCACTTTTTCCACTGTGGGTATCTGATTGATGTAACAATAAATACATGTTAATAAAATTCCCCTGAAGGAGTTAGAAAACATAGTTCAACAGTTTTTCTAATGGACTATTAAAAAACTCCAATTGTTATGTTTTTATTAATTCTCTATACTATTTCTAAATTATAATATGCAATAATATAATTTCACATAATATTAAAACTGTCTTTCTAATGACCTTTGAAATCTTGCTTTCCCAACAGACAGCATGAAGAATCTATACCATATTCTATTCTGTCATTTTCAAGTTGGACGAGGCAGTTATTTTTACAGTCATCACAAAGAGTGAGAGTGTGCTGGAATCTCAAGGGAATGATGAACCCACCAATTCCTACAGAAAAGAAGGCTGGGGGATGTGATTCAACTGTCAAAGTACATGAAATCAGCAGTATAAATTATGAGATCTAAGCCATAGCTCCATTTTTCTGTGAAGGGAAATCACAAATTTTCCATCAAGATGAAAAAGACAAACAAATGAAACAAAAAAAATCAGTGGAGAGAACATCTCAACTCCTTATACATTAACCTCTGGAAAATACTTTCCATTTTTGTTGCTGTTGCTTTGTTTTTTGTTTTATTTATTTATTCCTGGAACTATTTTTCTTCCTGGAAAGCAAAAGAGATCAAACACCTGTGCTTGCTGAAACCTACGGCCTGTGACATGGATGCAACAAGCTGCACTCAGCCTGTGGAGCTGAAGCTGGAACCACTTTTCAAAGCTGCAGGCAGCAGTGATGGTTCCAGAGCTCCATGGTGGCCAGTCACTAGGGCAGTGGCTCCTTCAGAAGGCCATTCCAGAATAATCTCAGCTTGGCTTCACCAACCTTTTCTTGGTTTCTGTCCATTTTCCAAACTAGGTCCTCCAATCTTTTCACAGATTCAATGAATTATATTTATGAAGTTCTCTGCCCAGTTTCACCCAAGTCACAAGCCCTGGGCTGACAGCAGAGTAAAAGTGGCCCAACCAAGCATCATGTAAGAAGCATGGGAGCTAAAACAACTACCCAGTTGGAAGCGTGGAGCAAAAACTGCTGGTCATAAACTACCTGTGAGATATACATACATACGTGTGTGTGTGTGTGTGTGTGTGTGTGTGTGTATTAAGATTTATAACATGACTTGAATTCATCACTACCTAAGAGTCCCATCAGTCTCTGCATTTTCTTTACTAATTGCCCTTTCACATTGGTCCAAAACCAATACCCAGGTTCCCAGGAGTGCTGTGTCTCATCTTCCATTTCTGCTCTCCTACCACTCACCCAGAAGGGTCATTCTGAAAGGTAACACCTCTTGCCTCCTGCCCAAGCTGGCAAAGACTTGAGGTTTTGTATTCTTTCCCACAGGCAATTTTTTTTTTTTCTTGGCTATTAGGAAAAGATCTCTATTAAGCTCTCTCTAAGTCATTTCTAGGGAGGAAAACACTTGGCATATAACAAGGGGTCAATGAATGGTTTTGAATGAACCTTCTGCAAGCTTCACAAGTTGACTCCTTTCTAACCCTGTGGACACGCCTTCCCTAGAGACAATTGCCTTGATTTAAGAAATCTCCCTCAGCTTTTAATTACTAGAAGCCTGCACCTATTGAAGGCATGAATGTCATTTTCAGGAAGCTTTTGAAAGCAAACCTTGCTACAGTAAGCCTTAGTTTAAATTGAGTTCTGACAGCAAGATCCTATTCTCTATTTATTTCCACCATGTAACTGGATGTTCTCATACTCCAAAGAGGTTAAATAAAAGTAAGTAAAAAAAAAAAAAAGATTAGTTTATTTAATATTTGCTGAGCATCCCTACATGCTAAGTCTATGGTAATTGCTTTATATAAATTATCTCTAATAGAAATTAAACAAACAGTAATGACGTGTTGTCTAGTACAGCAAAAGAAAAAATAATTTGGTGACACACTAAATGGAACCAAGAAAAAATTAGGTAGCATCTTTTCTCCTATGTCTCTCCCTCCCCCTGAACCATTTCTATTAATGTCAAATGTAGTATAGATCAAGAATTTGGAACATATCTTAGGTTGCACATTTGAATTTTAGATTTGAAGAAATGTTGAGATTTTAAACCCTTGGTCCATAAACTTCAACTTTTAAAATATTTAACAATATCAAGAACAATCACAGAATATATGTTTTTGGCAATATTATTGCCAATAAGAAATCATGTTTAAAAGAACTTAGGAATCAAATGTTTTATATGCATCATTTTTCCATGTATGTGCCTTCTGTTTAATTTTAAATTATTTTACTACATATAGATAGTAACATCTATATTCCCAAGGTCATCTGTCTGCTCTTAAAAAAAATAAAGAAAAAAGCCTTAATGTCCTACATAGTTTATAAAGTGATAATTCACAAATAATAATAATGTTCCTTTCTGCATGGCTCGAAATCATTTCCTGCTGGAAGGCACTTTAGAGACCCTTCAATCTCCATCTTTGAACTTGCAATGGCCTTGAGTTAATGGTAAATCACAGCTTAATAGAATATGAAGTTTTATATATTTTATCCTCAGAGATATTTGTTTGCATGAAAAATAGAAAACACAATTATATATCTACCAAACTGATTCTTAAGTTTGTGGATTACTTCTTTTAATTCTTAAATATCTCCAGTAATGTGTACAATATAAGAGGTTGCAATCATTGCTGAGGAATGTTTATTAAGAAAGACCATTTTGTGAATGAATTAAAGCCTCAATGCTCTAATGGTATAATTTCTAACAAACCCCAAAAGTCAGCAAATATCTGATTTGCCAACTATTTTTTTTTCAATAAAGTTTTACTGGAACACAACCACAGCTAATTTAAGTATTTTCTATGGCTGTTCTCTACCACATGGCTAGCAAAGCCAGAAATATTCACTCTTTGGCCCAAACTATATAGCCTTCTAAAACTCTGAAATCATTGTATAAAGGCTATTAGCTTACTTTCAGAGCTGTGTTAATTCTTACTAAACAACAACGAGAGTATTAAAAAGACCTGCTATACAAATTCACTGGGTTAGGAGATTTGGTGAGGCGTTTGGTAAGAAGGGAGACATTTTGATATGTGTGCCACAGCAGTGAAAGTCACAGCTGACACCTTCACTGGGTAACTTGGGAACAGGACAGAACTTGTAGCAACTTTGAACATTAAACTGCTTCATCCATGATACAGGAAGAGGTTGGCCTAGATGACCTCGGAACTTGTCGTTCTTCATGATTTTGTAAAAATGACTTAAGTAAAAGCATAAGCAAACATGGAAATGTGAGTACACCACACAACAGTCAATGTCTCCTAGCACCTGCCCATAAAGAGAGCAGAGAAGTAATACACTATAGAAAAAATGGAAACCAAAATGGTTACAAGAGAAAATGTGGCAGTTATTATAATACTCTAGCAAGTTTTTAGTAAATTTGAAATTATAACAGAATAAAAGTTTAAAAATAATCACAACAATTTAAATGTTAGCATTTAAAAGGAAAACTTCAATTACCTTCTACAACAAGCAAAGTTAAACTAATAACTACCACAGAGGATTCTGTGAAACATATAAACAGGGTTCAGTGTGTCCACCAAATCAGGCATATCTGAGGCTACGAATCACTCTTGCTCCTCTAGTTCTGTGTCTTGGAGTACCACCTTGCAAATTTTTCTCTTTGAATTTATTGTATGGAAAACAAGATAGCTAATAATTAAAGGAATTTAAGACCGAAAAAGAAGCCAGGATACCTGAAACACTTGACTGTCACACTATCAGTATATCCCACATATTTTACATATACACATATTCCAAAAAGATAAGAGTTATTTTTATACAATACAAACATGAAGAAAAAAATTATGCTAACTGAAAAAGTGCCTAGAGAGCCACACACATGCACACAGTTAAATATAGAAACTAACTGTAATGAGGAATCATTATCTCCAGTTTCCAAGGATACCAGGATAAGCACTACTCCTAAATTGCAGTTCACTCAGCAAAGGGCACACAGCAATTTATATTCAGGGTCATCTCTAGCTGACAGCAGATGTGAAAGGAAGGACCAGGGTAAATCACCTTGTTTGTTTGAGATCTCCTCTACTTTCCAGCCCCTGACCCACCCGCCTCTGGTCCCAACCCTGGCCAATGTTTTATATAAGAAAAATTTTAAAATATGACTATAAATAGCAATTTCCAAGAGGGGGAAAAACTCCACAAAGGACAGGGCAAAATAAGATGTGATTAATGCTGGGAGTGGGGGTGGGAGCTGGCATTCCATTTTCTTTGTTTGTGAAAAGCAGCAGAGGCTGGTTTTGTGCATCAGTCTAGTTGCCATCTTTCCCAATGCCTAGAAAAGAATTATACAGTTAATCTCAATTTCACACCCAAACAAGGCTATGCAAGGCTTTTGGGTTTACCATTCCTAAACTGCCATAGTCTCTAGAATCAAATACAGTTTCAATTTATCTGTCTTCCAGACACTAGGATCTAGACTTTTTTATGATTACTTCCTTTTGTGTTTCTATGGCAATAAAAAGGTAAAAACTACTTTCTGACAACCTAGGGGATATTGCCTCAGAATCCTTTGTTTGTTTATTCAAGATCATTTGTTTATTTTTCCTGGTACTGGAATCAAGATCATTTATTGATTGCTTTCACTTTGGGAGGCATTTGTGCCAAGCCAAGTAGGCAGTCACGAGCTGTGGTAAGAGACTTAGGATCACGAGGTCAAGTATCAATGACAGACCTTCACTTAGGTAGTATAAAAAGAGGTATTCTCCCTCTTGGTCAAAATGTCAATTATGAAAATAGTGATGTGGATTTTATGGTACGTTAAGTTTGTCTTAAACATAAAGTATATATAAAAATATGGCCCATATATAACAGTAATTCCTCACCCATCACCAGTCTATCCAATACAGCAAGGCCTCCCATGTTGCATCTGGTACATGTTAGAGAAGAAAAGCTCTTTCTGCCTTCAGATGTTTCCTCCTGATGGACACGACACTGTGCCAGGCTAAGCTTCTTAGCCTAATGTGATAATACAGGAAAATAAGCTGCCTGTTCTGAAAAAGAAGGCCTTCTAGGACTTTCCTCCTGTACACCAACTAATTGATATTTTTACTGTTTCCACAAGGTGAAGGAATAAAATACAGCAAAGATTCCTAGTGGTTATGTAACATACAGAGTGTATAGCAATAAGGAAAGCTATTTTAATATTAACTATTAATATAAAATGCAATGCTTTTTCCTCACTTTCTTTCTATACATTATACATGATTGGAATACCACATATCCAGAAGAATTGTCATGAAGATGTCAGTACAGCCCTATCTTTTTTTCTTTTTTATTTTTCTACATAGTCTCACTTTTTTACTTTTTGGATTAAGATTGTTTTTAAAGCTAGTAAACAAAGTACTAAGTGCAGATTTCAAAACTATTAAAAACTATATGAAATGGGAAGCTAGTCTCAATTCTCTTAAAAGTTATGTCAGCAATTATTCTGGTGTATTATTCGGACCCTATTTCTCACAGGGATAACATTTTGAGGTAAGAATCTAACGTCTCAGCCTTGAACCTTTAAAAATGCTGAAATGCTACTAAATAGGGTATTATCTAATCTTTTCCTCTCTTCCACCCAACGCTAATGCTTATAGAGCAAAAACACTTTGCTAGGAGGAACAGCAGACACAGAAAGCATCCACAAGTTACTGGCACAAAGACTGCCCTCTGTTTTAACGTTTTATTTTTTCCGATAACCCAGACCAGCTTTCACAAAACCTCTGAAGGTAGAAGCCAGCATAACTGCATTTCCTGCTTGTGCATAACCAACTTAAGGAAAAGAAAAAGTATTCCCATTGAAAGTACCCTACCCACCAATTCAGGAGCCTCACACTTGGACTGGAGCCATTTGACACTGCTGATATCAAAACCTCACATGATTTCCCCATCCCCATTAGCCTCACTTCGAAGTAATGGTCCTGTGTATTGCATGTCTTCAAAAATACTTTTTAGCAGCTCATCCCCCTCCAACTCTTCTTAACTAGAAAGTATCCAACTGACAATTCTCAAATCATAAAGGCAGCTAAAACGCCCTTGAGCGCTGTCACAAATTTTTTAAAAAGTGGATTCATGACAATCAGCAAAGGACCTGCCACCAGAGGCCATCCCTACATGGGTTAGGAGTAGCTCAGATCCGGGGCCCAGCTTGGAGCCCTCCAGCCTCCCGGGTAACCTCCCGGCCTCACTTCTTGGTGGAGGCTGCGGGCAGCTGAGCCCACAGTTGTTGCTGATACAGTCCTACCCATCTAGGGGGTGTGGCTGGAATGGCGGTGCTTAGGGAAGGCAGCAGGGGTGCTGGGCTCCGTGTGCCTGGGGAGGAGGTGACCGGTAACCCCAAGGTTGTCAGGGGAAGGCGAGCATAAAGCCAGGGTTAGGTTGCCCGGAGGCTGCTCAGGGCCTCGGGGTCAGCGGAGATGCTGCTAGTCCCAGCTCCCGGGGCGCAGGGGAGAGCGGGTGGGGAGAGTGGAAGTGCGGCTGAGTGGGCTGGGCTCCCGGAGTCCCGGGACTGTCACGATGGGCCGCGAAGGGTGAGGGGAGAACGGGGAGGCTGTGGGCAGGCTGGTGCCCTCCCTGCGGGGCCGGGGGTGGGCCGGAGTGCTGGCCAGCGCCAGAGGCGCGCACTCACCTATGCACAGCTGGACGGCGTAGGCGTAGTAGGACCAGCCCAGCAGGAGGCTGATGAAGACCACCGGGATCCAGTAGAGCACCCGCCGGCACCGCCGCCTGATGCTGCCCGGGCCCGAGGGCGCCATCTTCCAGCCGCATCCACCTGCCCAGCTCTGCCGCCGCCGCCGCCCGCGGGCCTGGCTATGGGGCGAGCTGGCCGCGCCCGGCGCCCCAAGCGGGACGGGCCCGGGGGCGGCGGCCGGTTGAGCTGCGGCCACTGCCGCCGCCGTGGCGCTAACTCCCCATCCCGCAGCCACGAGCCAGCGCCGCGGACTCCCGGCTGCTCAGCCCGGCGGAGGCGGCGGCTTCGAGAGGAGGCCGAGGGGGAGGAGGCCGAGGAGGAGGAGGAGGCGGGAGGCTCCGCTCCGCCCCCGCCCCGTCGCTCCCGCCTCGCCGCCTCCCTCGGCGCGGCCGCTGCGCCCTCGGGCGGGCTTTCTGGGGACTCCGGGCGTCTCCGCGGCGCTCGGGGCCCTTCGCGACCCGCGCGCCCTCTCGCCCCTGGGTACTTGAGAGGCACCCGGGGAGGGAGTGAAAGTTGCCCACCTTGGCCCCACTGCCTCCGGGTTGGATCCTGAATTCCGGGGTAAACAGGTGGAAGTGGGAGCTCCGGGGCTCCTTGGCCTTGCTCTCTGGGGGTTGGGGTTAGATCACTGGGTGACCCTCCCCAGGCGCCCGCCTCTCGGGGAAGTTGGGAAGCGGGAGCCGCTACACTTTGCATCCAAGGCGCGCGGGGAAGGGGAGACAAGGGCGACCCTGCAGACCCGGAAAGCTGGCCCTCTGCACCTGCCCTGGGCTAGTAGGGACCGGTGGCCCACCGCGATAAATGCGCCATTAGAAGGTCTGTGGGCGCTGAGGCCAATGTCCTTGCATCCTGCTTGGAACATACTCGATTCAAGTAGTGGGCGCCAGCAAACGTGGAGGACAGAGAGGGTGCGCCAGGTTCTTGACTTGTGAAAATACTGTTTGGTTGTGAGAAAGATTACTTTGTCTACTGCATGGACTGGATGTTTTCTTTTTCTTTTTGGGGTGGTGGTGGTGTCAGAAATGCACCACTAAAGGGGGTTGCAGAGTGGTCTTCCTTCGGGTGTGTCAGGGGATGGGAAGCCAGGAAAGAGCATTTTGGTTTGAGAATCCAGAGACCACTGGAATTAGTAACGGAAGTTATTTACTCCGAGTGTTTTAACTCTTTTGCTAAATTATTTCATGATTGTTAGAGTATCCATTACCAGTACCCCTTCCCAAGAGCCTGATGGTTCCTCCTAGCACTCTTTTCCTCCACCCTTTTGTTACTACAAAGTTTTCTTTTGTTGTGGCGATTCTAAATTTAGCATATAGTTGCTTCTTAAGTGATTGCCTAAAACACTGGAAGGAAACCTAAGGGTAGTTAAATCAAACCTACCGGGTTTATGATGGATGAAGAGAAAAAAAAAATACAAATGCTTCTGAGGGTGTTTCCTTTTTTTTTTTTCTGGTTCATCTGATTATAAACGCATCTGATTCCACAGGAAAACACCTAAATCAATGTAGTGCATCTGAATTAGATAATGTAATTATTATATGAAATGGCCATAATTTTACTTAACCTATTGAATATGTATATTTACACCACAGAGCAACCATATCGAATGAAATTACTCTATATTCATGTATAAGGTTCTGATTTACAGGAATTAAGTCAAATTAAACTCTCCTGTTTTTGTGATTAATTTTTGTGACTGGATTAAGCAGTAAGCTAATCTCTACTGAAATAGCTACTACACTGCTCTCACACAATCTCTTCACTTCCATTAAAAAAAAATGCATAGAAATTTCTATAGGATCCTGAATCATCAAAAAAAAAAAAAGTTCCATCCCACTGTTTTTTTGTAGCACTTTATATTCTTTTTGGACATTCTGTAGGGTAGAAAAGTATAAAAATATAATTTTCCTTGAGTCCTCAGTTTTACCTATGGAAAGAAAATCTTGTGCTTCTAATTAGAGTAGGCTAAGGAGGTTAGGGGTGAGGCTCAATGATAGAGTACCTGCTTGGCATCTATGAGGCCGTGTGCAAAATAAATACAAGAGATTAACAAGAATTAAAAGTCCCTAACTGGACTGAACTACCTTGACAATCAGTCAATTGAAAGTCAGTAGAGTCTCCTGAGGTATAAAAACAAGTTTCTTACACTGAAAGCCCTGGAGAAAGTGCAAATTGTGTCTCTTTAGATACTGGATGCTTCAGTGTCCTGTGCTGTTCCTCATCTTATGGGGGCTTGAGGTTGTGAGCCGAAGGGTATTCTATATAGTTGTCCTATCTTTTAACCTTTTGGAAGAATGTGAATATGTAACTAAGATTGGTGGAAGCCACATTTTTTATCACCCAAAATAGTATTAAATTGTTCATATTTATATTAATGTTTATGGAATATTTTGCAAGTTTTTACTTTTTTAAGGATACAAATATTACTGAATTCTGCATTCACTATTATCTTTAAAAAAAAAAATGTTGGGGGGGGGACATCAATGGCCCATGCCTGAGACAGGAGGATCACAAGTTCAAGGCCAGCCTCAGCAACTTAGTGAGACCCTGTCTCAAAATTGAACAATAAAAAGTGCTGGGAATGTGGCTTAGTGGTAAAGTATCCCTGGGTTCAATTCCGATAGATAAATCAATAGATAGATAGATAGATAGATCTAGCACAGGAAGAATTTTCTCTAAAGCTTCCCAATGACAGGATTTATCTTCACATAGTCTCTAGGCATAAACATGCACGTACAAATGTAAGCTCTTGGGTCAGTAGCCAATCTTTAGATACCAGACTTTGTTGGAATGGAAGGATTACTTTTATTTTTAAGAATAAGCTTTGGTTTTCCCTCTCCCCTTCTTTAGGACCTTATATCAACAGGAAAAATTTTTGAAAGTGACAATTAAGAAGCTATACTAGAGAATTACTCTTTAGAGAAACAAGTTTCAACTCACCAACTGTAAATTAGATATTTAGAAGTTACACCGAAATTGTGGGTTTTATGTGTAACTAGAACTGACGTGGCCACTTATGAAAAAGAGAGTCCGCCACAGCAAAGAAGGGAAAGGGCAATACTAGGGGAGAGAAGGGGAAACAAGGCAGCCAGGAAAGGAGGATGAGGGGAGAGAGCACCTGAGAAGGGAAGAAAGGCCTGTTCCACCCGGGTCCTGATGATCATAACTCCAAGCTTCTGCCTGGATGCTCTGTCCACTCAAATTTATTAATATCATTCAGCTTTCAAAATTTCAAATTCCTATGATCAAATCCTGCTTCCATGAGAAAACCTAGATTCTTCAGTCCCCAAACCTCAAATCTGTCATGACTTTATGGTTAATACTCCAAATTGTCCTCCTACTTCCAGATCTGGATTAAATTTTTCATTTACTTCCTTGTAAGTATGAATCAAGACGACATGCCAACCAAACCCAGGCAGCCACAGATCCACCTTGTCTCAGGGAGCACAGACCTCCATTCATACAGCTTATGCCAACCTTATCTCACCTTTCCAGCCAAACCTCCTGTCTTTATTGATTTCATTCAGTCACTTGCTTGATATTTATTCCTTCCTTTTGAAAGCGATCCTCTTTGATTATTTTCCTATCACTTTTCGGGAGGAAGGGAGGGGGAATTCCTTTAGAAGCCAGTAATCCATGACATCAGTGACTAGAGTTAATTTGGATGTTTATAAGTAATCAAGATATTTTCTGGGAAAAGAATCACACACCCAAACCACCTATTTCTGGACACATGTAAAACAGAACCAGTTTTTTTTTATTTATTTATATATTTATTTATTTATTTTTGCATTACAATTCTTAATACACCATTATACCATACTTTATCATATCTCTGATTATATATAAGGTATGTTGACAACAAATTCACATCTTTATACATGTATTTTGTATAATGATGAGGGTCTCCAGGAAATGTGTGGATGAAATAATGCTTAGACGTGTTTTGTCCCCCATAGATTTATGTTTTTAGTTATACTAGAATGAAACTGTGTAGAATGAAAGATTATTTCAAAGGTCTAAGTATAGAACTGATTGGCACAAAACACTGGTAAAACTGTAAAGTGGGGCAAACTGGCCGACCTCACCTTTCAAGAACTCCAGTATTTCTACAGCAGTGTTAGTGTGTCCTGCCACTAGGTGGCAGGCGCACACCAAGCGGTGTAGCTCTCCTGCACATTATTTTTCACAGATTAAATAGCATCAACCATGAACTTCATTAAGGCAATTATAAATTCTAACTTAATGATCAATTACATATAATTATAATTATATAGTTTTATATTATAATTTAGGGGCTAATTATTAATTAATAAAAATATCAACCCCATTCAGAAAATTCAAAAGACAAAAAAAAAAAAAACCCCAAAAACCTTTCTGTATAGTAAGTCACTCTGATTATGCTGTTTTTTCTTTATAGTTTGCACTCAGGTTACTCTCTATAAAACTAAGTTGTAGTTGGGTGGTGTGCACACCTGTAATCCCAGTGACTCAGGAGGCTGAGGCAGGAGGAACCTAAGTTAGAGGCTGGTGTAGCAAATTGAGACCCTGTCTCAAAATTAAGAAGACAGAAATGCCTGGGGATGTAGCTCAGTGGTAAAGTGCCTCTGGATTCAATCCTCGGTACAACAAATAAATTTGAAATTTTCAATTAAATATTTTTGCATGTACTGACCCCCTTTATTAACCCTAAATGGGACAGGGCAGGGCCCATGAACCCAAAAGGTGAGCAAATATTCCCTCCTCATGGATTGGCTGTGACCAAAAGACATGACAAGCACAATTAGAGGAGGGGAAGTTTATTTGGGGGCTCATGGTTTCAGAGATTTCAGTCTATAAATGGCTAGCCACATAACTCAGGCTTGAGCTGAGGCAGAATATCATGGTGGAAGAGTGTGATGGAGGAAAGCAGCTCAAGATGGGAACCAGAGAGAGCGAGCCCTGTTCAACAGGAACAAAAAACATAAACCCCAAAGACAAGCCCCCAGGACCTACCCCTTCCTGTCCCATCTTGTCATGTTGGAAAATATGGACTTAGGATATTTCCATTTCCATCTTTGTAGGAAGTTGTGTTGGACAGACTGACTTGACATCCTATCGCCTCTGAATATTCACAAGACAGGCTTTATGTAAGAAACAATGTAAGTATAAAACGTATGTTTATGTGAGAAACAAAAAATTCTCCTATCTAGTTATACTTCCACCGTTTTATAGAAACAAAAATGACAGGTGATAGGAAGTTGAAGGGTATTTTAGGTTCATGGTGTTAGGAACCTTTTTTCTTTAAATGGAGTCCTAAGAGTAAGGAGGCTTGTGGATCATAATAGAGATAATACTATAGATTGTTGAACCTGAGGTTTGCATACAAATAATTCATTTCAAAATATTTGCAAGGAGACACTTATTAGAATAAAATTGTAAACTCAAATTCTTATATATACAGATAAATATTTAATTAAGATTTTAAACCATCAGTGCTTGATAATGTAACTTGATTCTTGGGTAATTCTACCTTTGAAGCACAGAATGGTCTATCTTCATCCAGTGGCCATCAGGACTCTCTTGATTTTGGGCTGAGCAGATAATCATTGGGCATCTAACAAATAACTGATTAAATTTAACTCTATCAAGTGGTAGGATAGATTAGTCATGTTACATTTTCTTTTTTTAATTTTTTTTAGTTGTTGATAGACCTTTATTTAAAAAAAAAATATTTATACATGGTGCTGAGAATTGAATCCAATGCCTCACACATGCCAGGCAAGTGCACTACCACTGAGCCCCAGCCCCAGCCTGTCATGTTACATTTTCTTTATGGCAGATGTGGATAAAAGTATAATTCATGTGTCTTGCCCAGTGGTCTTGCCACACTGGTTCTGATTCAAGGCACCCTCTCCTGAAAAGAGGAGAGGAAAGGACCCTGGGGAGGGAAAGAGGAATGGAAAGGAAGAAATCAAATGGTTCTTTTAAAAATGTTTAATTTTTATAAATATTTCCAAGTGTTGTCAAAGACTTAAATGTAACTGAGAAATAAGCTCATGTTGCAATTTATAATTGTAGAAGGAAAAAAAAGTAAATCTATCAAGAGCCTTTTTCTCTGGCCTTCAAAAAGAGCAGGAAAAATAAAGAATAAATATTTAATGGTGACATTTAACAAAAATGTTATATTGGCTTTGGATTTGTATCAGAAAAACTTGATCATCAGGGATTCTTCCATCAGCTAAGCATTTATCCAGTGTAAATTATGTTCTATAACTCAGAATCTCTGAGTCTATAATTATTTTCAAGTGATACTTAAACACTCCACATTCTAAGTTTCTTTGGATTATTTCACTGGTTGATAAAGCCTTTTCCTGCTCATATTTCAGTCTTTGGTAATGGGTCATGGTATGAGATGCTAAGTTGGCCGTGGAATATAAGTAACCTTTATATCTGGAATATGAGACAACATGGATTTTGGCTTTTCAAACACTTGGTATAATTGTCGAGGGTTCAGAATCAAAGGACCCAAGATTTTGAGTTTTACATACTATAGAAAATAATAGGTTTGGATAATACATTTTCATTCTTTTAATCTTTCCTTTAAATTCAATCAAATATTAAAGATAACTCTTTTTCAGATTCTAAGATTCAATAAAGATTTGACAACTTGGTAAGGTCACTTCATGAATGGTTGAAAAATATATTAATTTAATTAATATGTAAAACTTATACAGTTCTAAAAGGCAAATTTGACTTCATTTATACCTAATGTGTAATGAAACTTTTCCAGTGGTTACATTGTGACCCATTACTAGTCATGAAAATTTATAATTACTCCTTAACAGCATCTTGAAATATAAATGCACATACTTGAATACAAATTTCTGAGATGGAAACTAAAGTTAAAAGATCAATATTCTATTATTTTCTTAAATAGCAAGCACTGCAATAGATGATAGTGCCTCCAGCACTAGAATAAATTATCTAGTTGGCTAAAAGTATTTTTAAATAAAAAGGTCAATTATAACTATCATCTCTAGAAAACAGCTAAAGTATCTGATATATTTGCAAATTTTAAAAATTATTAACCAATTGAGCCTGTTTAAATATGACTAGGAAATTTTCCAAACTTCTGTGGCATTTTATTTAGCAAATACTTACTGTTTGCCTGCTGTGTACTAAGATATTGGAGATATTAAAAATTCAAAAACACAGTCTGTAGTCTCAAGGAGTTTATGGACTAGTTAGAAGAGTAATATGCAAACAACTTACAATAATATGATGAATGCTCATTGCAGCATTGTACCAAGTACATTAACAACAGAGGAAAAGTGACTCAGTGTTTCAGCAATAGAGAACTTTGGATAAAAAGTGGAATTCATGGTAAAACTTAAAGGACAAGTAAGAATTTTTATCATGGGGAAAGGTTTTCTTGCACAGCAAATTCCATCTCGTCTTGAAGATAGAGGGTATCAGTCAAGGTCCAGCCAGAAAAGCAAGACTCAGGCATTTTTATGGGAAGAATTTAATATAGGGATTTAAATTTTTAAATATTGGAACAGTTGAAAAAAAACAGGATGAGGTGAGACAAGCATAAGATTAATAACTGTAGGAAATTATTACCACACCTAGGACTGGGTGAAAAAAGGGGAAGTGGTTATTTCTGAGCTTCAGATGGGGAACATGACAGATGCTGGAGACCTTGGGGGTAATTGAGCCACTGCTGGAAATAGCTTGAGATGGAGTGAGAGAAAGGGCCAGCGCTCAAGCACACAAACTTACCTGGAAGCCAGATGGCAACACAGCCTGAGAAATATGGTTTGCAGAGGTCAGTTCCCTGTATATAAATAAAGTCAAGCATAAGAAAAATAAGAAACGATCTAAGACCAAATAGTCAACTAATCATCACAAGGGAGCTTAGAATAGGGAATAGTCAAAGATGATATAGATATTAGGTGTTTAAAATAAGACCCAAAGACCTTGACTGATATTCAAGAGTTTGAATTTTACCCAAAAGTCATAAGAGAGCTTTTTAAACAATTTTAAAATTTTAAGCAGAAGAATGAGATGTTAGATTTCAGTTAGGAAGATAATTCTGAAAGCACAATGGTGAATAAAGTTGACTGGTAGGGAAACTAGTAGCATGAGAACTCCTGTCCAGCTAAAGAAAAGTGAAACCTTGAACTTGAATAGTGACCAAGGGGATGGAGAGGAAGAAAGAGATTGTAGGACAGGCTCAAGGACCAATTGGATAAGGGATGTGGAAGAAAGGAAGGAACAGAAGATTCCAAAGGTGTGGAGTCTGCAGAAAGGAAATATAGGATGAGGGCCTCAGGGGTGAGTGGGCCATGACAATCCAGAGGGCTCACAGTCAACTGTACAAGAGCAAAGTTTCTGGCTGCCATATCTACTGCTAACTATAACTTCAAAGTCAAATGCAGAAAAGAAACATGACATTGAGAAGTGGGAATGGCTGTATCTCTCAAGTTTCATAGGAGTCTATGTATACCCATCCATTTGGATGGTAACTGAGGTCACATCTTAAGATTCTTTTCCGGATCTTATCCTTCAGTTATTCCTTCAAGTGTCTAACAACCCTCACACCGTCATTTGGTTTGGGTTTGTTTAACTCTTCAGCTTACTCAGATTCTGAGAGATGTAGTTGCAAAATATCTTTTTTTTTTATCTAACCCTTTCATGTTCGAGATGAGATTTTATTAAAAGAGTCTTAAGTACACTGGGATATTAAATATACAAGGATAAAAGATCTAACCTAAAAAAAGTGGAAGAATCACTTAAAGGCAAAGATGCTGTGGCATTTTTAAGCAAGACCATCATTCACTGCGTAGGGCTGTTTTGAGCACTGCAGGTCATTCAGCATCTCTGTGCACCAAAAAACGACAGGGTGCTTTCCTAGGCATTAGGACAAACAAAACCATCCTCTCAGTGGGCGGGGATAGGAGGAGGTTTGGGAAGACAGTTCCAGCTTCCAGAGGCAACCACTGAGAGAAGAAAGAATGGTACAGAAGTTCCGTCTTAAATAGACAGTGGTGGGTGGGATTATTTTTACCATAATGTTCCCTCATATAGAATTCAAGTATATTTATGTCAATTATATAATGGAACATTCTCATTCGGAAGAACATTAAAACTGTTTCTAGAGAAGTTGAAGAGAAGATGAAGTTTTATCAGAGTTGCACCACAAGATCATATTTTAAGCTAGATATTTAGAAATACCACTGAGGTACTGGCATTACAGTTTGTTTTTCTATATGGGGCTGCAACGGAAAAATCTGGATTTCAACAAGGA
This sequence comes from Urocitellus parryii, assembly GCF_045843805.1. Classification (NCBI taxonomy): domain Eukaryota; kingdom Metazoa; phylum Chordata; class Mammalia; order Rodentia; family Sciuridae; genus Urocitellus; species Urocitellus parryii. The sequence goes on along the minus strand of NC_135544.1, from coordinate 23,373,142 downwards.
ACTTGCCTGAGTGAAGTTCATAGTATAGCTAAAGAAAATGTCCACTTTTACATCTGTTTTTTGAATGGAAATAACTGTATCAGGAGGTTCACTGGTATATCTCCAAAGATGTCCTGCAGTTTGTATACTGTCAATACTTAATAAAATCTAGTATGAGATATGTATATCCAGATTCAGACCAATTTAAATTGCCAGGACCTAAAACACAGTCTATGTCTACACATGAAATAATCCACAACTAATGTGAAATTTGGACATATTTCTGTGAATGGTTCCCTGCCAGTATGTTCCCCAAACATTGCTGATGTCAATTTTTAGTAAAAAGGTGTAAATTGTATGCAATAGCATTGGAAACTCACCAAAGCAGAACATACGTCAGCTATTTTAAATAATCTCTGTGTTGGTTATTTCCATTTGCTCTTCTAGATCTGTTCTCTGCTCTGTGTGTGACTGAAGTGGTGTTGCTGGTGTGTGGAGGGTTGTCACCTTTTCCAACTGATCTCAAAGGACTCCTTTTCCCTCTGGATTCTCATTGGTTTAATCAATGGGAGACTGTCAGAGGATTAGATAACCACATATAACATAGTTTGTTCCATCTCCTCCAGACTGACACTGAGGATCACACTTTCTGTCTCCCTTTATCCTTGAGGTCTGGGGTAGGGGCATGGGGATGATCACTCACCAGAGGTTCAACCATACCCTCTTGGTTTCCTTTATTTAAATTCTTCTCAATTAACACTTTTGAGTGTGTCATCTCTTCCCTGTCTCTTCCATAACTAATGGAACACCCTCCAGCCTCTCTGTAAATCTGAGTAGAGTCTATTTTTTGCTACATAGAAAAAAAGACATAAATGCCTACTGAATCCTTTTTGCTGGTATTATTCTTTATTATCTCTTTTAAAATCCAAAAAACCATAACAGAATTGTGTGTAACAGAACAATACATAACCTCTATATATAACAGAAAATTTGGAAACAAGAAGATAAAAATGTACCAGGATTTTAAGAATCAACACAAGCATTGTTATTTTAGTTTGTTTTTATCTAGTCTATCTTTGTGTATTTTTTTAGAGTTGAAATGATAGAATACATATAATTTTGTGTTCTCATAAATATTTCATCACAAATTTTTTTCATGTTACTATATAGGTTTCAGAATAATCTTAAATATTTGAAAAATATTCCATTCTGTAGCAATACTGTAATTCATTAAAACATTCCACTATTTCTAGATATTTAAATATTTTCTAATGTTTCACTGGTATAACATAAATATCTTAGCTAATATAGCATTTTGTTTATATTTTTTTTATATTTTTTTCTGGATAGCATCCCAGAAGTAAAATTAAAGAGTCAAATGTCTTGGAAAACTATGCAGCTGTGTTAATTTCAAATATTTTCACAGATTCTTCGATACTTCTCCTTTTCAGACCTGAAGTTAATTCCTCTCCCTTCAGATGCTGACTGGACTTAGTGTCTTAGTTCATTCAGGACACTGGCACAAAATACTATAAATCAATAGCTTAAAAACAACAGGAAATTCATTTTTAAAGTCCTGGAGGCTGGGAATTTCAACTTCTAGGTGCTAACAGATATGGTGAGGGCCAGTTTGGGGTTTGTAGAACACACATTTGGGCTTCATTCTCAGATTGTGTAAAGTGTGAACAAGCTTCCCAGAGCCCCTTTACAAGAGCGCTAATCCCATCAGTGACAGCTTCATCCTTGTAGCCTGATGAGCTCTCAATTGCTAACTTGCTAATAACTTGGGAATCAGGATTTCTATTTTTGTTTTTGTTTTTAATTTTTTTTATTTGTCTAAATAGTTATACATAACAGCAGAATGCATTTTGACACATCATATATAAGTGGGAGTATAACTTCTCATTCTTCTAGTTGTATATGATGTAGAGGAATCAGGATTCCAGCATGGCTTTTAATGAGACACAAACATTCAGACCATAACAGTGACATAACCTAATAAAGCAGATGATGGTGGACAGTTTCAAAGACTTAAAAAAAAAAAAAAACCAACTGTGACTTTCTGCTGTCTCTCAGATCACATGATCTGTGAGAAGCTAGCTACCATGTCAGGAACAGCCCTATGGAGAGGCCCAGGTTGCAAAGTAAACTTTGTTGGCAGTCATTCCTCCAGCCCCAGTGATCCCTTCAGATGTTAGCAGTCCTAGCTCACAGCTTTGTTGCAAGTGCACAAGAGATCCTCAAACAGAATAAGCCAGCTAAGCTGTTCTCTACTGACTCAGGAAGTGTGTGAGATAATAAATATTTGCTTTCTTAGGCCACTGCATTCTGGGTAGTTTGTTATGCAGTAATAGATAATATAGCAGCAAAATGCTATAATTTATAGCATTTGTTTAACCAGATTCAGATACGAGGCACTTAGCGAGCATCCCAACCCCAAATAATCATGGCAAATTATTGCCGATGAAAGCACATACATAGGAAGAGCCAATGAGAGACATAGGGAGGACAAAGAGGGAGAGAAACAAGGTTAAAAAAGTGAGAGAGGGGAAAAGGAAATAAGTTAACAAGAGAAGGGCATGGGGAAATCTATCATCCTACTTCATCATAGATTGTCCTGGTTTGTGGTGGTGTCCTGATATCATTATGAATAGCTCTTTTTTTCACTTTCAGAAGTGATTTCAATTGGATGATCAATTATATGTCCTTAGATAGGCCAATATCTTGGCCTTGTCCCAACCCAGTTTTGTGACTTAATACTCCATCATTCTCCAGTACCTCATGCCCAATCTACTCCAGCTCCAGATAGAGTATTTGCTTAGAAGACTAAATTTCCCACCAAACCATAACCTTTCACTAGCATCTCTTCCAGGAATAACCAGTCACCTCTGTTTACTTCATAGTGTCCTTATATCACAGTAAACAATTTATCACAGAGGCTCAGGAATTAGGAAAACCTGTGTCTGAATTGGGTAACTTCTTTAAGCCTGAGAGGTAAGATGGAGAATATCATATCATCTAATCTTCCACATAGGATTGTTGAGAGTATTACTAATAGTATGCACATAAAATACTTAGCATATGGTCTGGTTTCTGGTGCATAATATACACATACATACATCACTAAGCATTTTACATGCATAATATATATGATGAATATGTTAGCTTCTGCCAGAATTACCGTCAGGGGAAAAAAATCCATTAAGACTGGGACACTTTAGTTGTTGGAACCTACATTTTACTAGGATACTCTGAATTATACAAAAGATTGTATTTATTAGTTTTAATACTATAAAGTAGACATAGTTTAGGAAATGTGTTAGCAATTTTAAAAGTCAAGCAAAGACTACATTTGCCCTTCATACTTGATATGCCTTACTTTGTTTATTCATTCATTCATTCATACACTTATTCACTTATTCTTTCAATGGATATTTAATGGCTATCCACAAAATGCCAGACACTATGTTAAGCACAGGGTTGAACAAAGCTGTTTAAAAAGAATAAAGCTTTATTCCCACTTCTTAAAGGACAAATCTTATATATCAAAAGGATATTATGTGGAAGTATTAAAAAACTAGAGAACTGAAGCCAAATTTATATATATATATGTATATATATATATATATATTATATTTCCAATGATTCAAATTTTATTTTAAATTAACTTTGAGCAATAGAACAATTTTCTGTCAAGAAAGGAATGTATTTTAGCTTCTGACTTAATTAAAAAAAATAAGAGTGGCAAAATGCAAATTATATGAATGTATTATTTGTAATCCTTGACATATCAGCAGGAGGAGTTGACAGGGAGATGACTTTCTCCTCCTCCTCCTCCTCCTCCTCCTCCTCTTCCTCCTCCTCCTCCTCCTCCTCCTCTTTCTTTTTCTTTGCCATAGACATTCCTCATTTTTGTTTTTAGGAATAAAGAAAACTACTATACAGAAATAGTCCTGGGCACATGAACTATATATTTCATAGACACAGCATAAAATATTCAGCAAACCTAAGTAGATTCCTGAAAGCCAAGACACTTCAATAAGTGAAAGTGATAACAACAATTAAAATGCATCCTCCTCCACCAAACAGTATAATAGCACAGAGGAAATACGTACAGGATAGGTTTAAATTATTACCAGAAAAAATGTTTAAAACATTTTCTTTTCACTGCTTTTATTCCACTTTAGTAATAAGTACTACTTTATAGTTTTAATAGCCATGAATTATTACCTGTTTGTAATCTTCAAGGTTAACATCAATTACAAATAAGTTGGTTCTAAATGAATAATGTATTTATTTCAGGAATAATAATAACTAGCATCTATTAAGTGCTTACTATATGATAAGCTTGGTGCTTCATGGGCAGTTTCACATTAAATCCTCATAGTCACCAGATCATTATCTTATCCATGAAAATATTGAGGATGTGCAGTGTCAGAATCTTATACATCTGCAAAAGTGGTTGGTGACAGCCAAGAGGAGAACTCATGGTACAGTGACTCCAGAGCCCATGCTTAGCCTCCATGCTATTCTCAACAGATGGGAATATAGTCCACCTGTTTATGCATGCTTTGTAATTTATTCTTTTTGAAATAGTTAAGTCTATGTGGATTCTGCTTTTGGTCCTTGACCATTTCCTCAATTCTACTCCAGGATCATTTAACATTATAATTATGCAAGTCTATGCTTGTCTGAATGATACACTGACTCATTCGTTTAGTTGAAAGGCAGAAACAGAATCAATTTCTTAAAATACCATAGAAAACTAATTGAAAAATTTCATGAATCACCTAAATGAGAAATTGATACTAGGAAACCAAGTACAGAGAACCCCAGACAACTTCCTTTTTGGAATACTAATTAACTACATATTCATCTTGAGTGAAAATACCTCTGTGACAATACATTGTGTGACAATGAAGTGTGGGAATGTGAGAACCATTTCAGTGACTTCTAAACAGTAGTTCCTCACTCTCATGAATTTGAAGATGATGCGTATATTTATTACTGAAAAGTGATCCAATCAGTCTTCTTCCCCGCACTGGGTGAATTAAAGACAAAGTTCACATTGTTCTTTGTTAGTTGTGCTTTATTTCTTTGAGCTGTCATTCATCACTTCTTTCCCCATTGTTCCAAGGCTAGCAGATCTAATGCTGTGGTTCCTCTATAGCCCATAGTTCTGCTGTAATAGCTGAAGAATGTTTTGTGTTCTTTCAACCCCCATTTTTTCCTTAATAGCTTCGGCCTCCTGCAAAAGAAAATGTTATAACATCTTGCTATTATTTCTTATAAATTTACATTCTGCTGGAGTTCTTTCCTCCATTAAATTTTTGTGAAAATCAGTATCCATTCCCAAGTAGCATAAAATGTTACTCTTTATCCGTTTCTTATCTTCCTATACTTTTCCAAATTCAGACACACTTGTGTACTGACTCAAATTTCCCTACATTAGGGGAAAAAATGGCTATATAAGATTTGGAGCCCAATGCAAAATGAAGATGCAGAGCCATTTGTTCAAAAAAGCAGGAAAAAGTGTGGTTTAAGGTATTAAAATATAAAGCTTTTCTGTTTCTCTTATGGTCTCCTTCAACTTTTCACAGTTTTTTTTATTTGCTATTTAATGTCATTCTAAGTAAATAAAAAATTTAAATTACTAGTATGACTTTTACTGTTCATCTTTACATTGTGCAATGCCAATTTCAAAGGCAAATATCAGCACATTTAATTCCTATGTGGAATCATTAAAATTACATAATTCATATTTCACAGCATGGAATCTGATGGTTTCTCCCATTGGCCAGAAGAGGCAATATACAAGTTAGACTGAGGAAAGTTGGGAGAAAAAAAAGAGTTCATCCAGCATGGAACAAACTGAGGGGATGCTTGCTTGGGCATAGGAATACTTGTAGGGTGAGTGTAAACCGTCACAAGTGCCCTGGGACTCTATCACATGACAGTATTCACATACATTTGCTCAGGCTTAGCTACTGGAACTGATTGTTGCACCAAATGCCAGCTAGTCTCATACTTGCAATCCTCCTGCCTCAGCCTCCCGAGAGTAGCTGGGATTATAGCTGTGCACCACATCTTAATAATGTTAATAATTAAGATTACATCTTAATAATGTTATCTTTGAATTTGTGATTTGTACAAGAAGCCAGTGTGGTAGTAGAGTTCATAGAAGGGCTATAGCCTCTGCTTACCAGAGGTTCTCCGTTCCATTCTCCCCAACTCCCTAGGATGAGTTCTTGTCTACCCTCTGCCTTTTCTGACCTCATCCTACCCACCCTTGCCCAGCTACTGTTTCCATTCTCCACTCCCTGGCAGGGCTTGGGTACAGATGGGGGAAGGAGCAGAGTAGGGCATCCACACCCCACAAAGTCTTGGGGCATGATGGAAGACATCCTGTTCTAGGCTGGCAGTGCCACTGTACATCAACTAATAGCCTGCCAGGGACCTTAATTCAGCAGAGATGAGTCTTTAATTTACCCCTAATCTAAGTACTTAGAGACTTTTTTTTAGGCAATAGCTCCTGAGGTTGACTTTCCACCAGGGGTTTGGGCATCAGGGCTGTGGGAGGGGGAGTGGCTGTCTTGACTTCCCCATCGTTCTCCCTAGCTGGCCAGAAATGAGAAGAATGGTCTACCATGACCAGAATTTATTATAATAATGCAGAACAATATTATAATATTAGGAGGTCTATAAGGAAGATAGATATAGTACATTTGTTGATACAATACAAAAATGTAGCCCATGGCTTTTTGAGGAGGAGTTGTTGAATATATCACAATGGAACCATCATGGTGAAGATTTAAAAAGAATAGAAAAGAACAGCCCAGGGACTCTGCCAGTTGGCACATTGCCATTGTGGACGTTCGTATCTGGTTTGCTTAGTCCAAAGCCTTCAGTTCAGACAAAGATAGAGGAAGAAAGCTTAGAGCAGAAAAAGCCATCAGAGGGAAAGTTACAAAAGGAGACTGCTACTAACAACTTTCTATCACCAGAGGGCGTAAGTGTTCAACCAACAGCACCACCTCTACAGGAGACTGTTACTAACACCTTTCTACCACCAGAAGGCATAAATGTCCAACTAACAAGGCCACCTCCATATGCTGGGAGGCCCCCAACCCCCACAGTTGATAGTTCGGATCCTGAGACAGGATCTCAAGTATTAACATGCCCTGTATTTGAGGTAGGAGGGCAGCGAATTCACCATGCTTTAAATTTCAAAACAGTGAAGCAGCTAAAAGAGGCTGTAACAACCTATGGTCCTCAAGCACCCTTCACTGTAAGCTTGGTCAAATTCATTAACAACTTGAACATGACGCCAGCAGATTGGGCTAATATGTGTAAAGCTGTGCTAAATGGAGGACAATACCTGTTATGGAAGGTTGCCAATGAGGAATTTTGCAAGGAGACGGCTAGGCGAAATGCAGCAGCTGGTTATCCTCAGAGAAATCTAGATATGTTGTTAGGAAAGGGACCTTATGAGGATCAGCAGCAACAAATTGCATATGATCCTGGCATATACGCACAAATTGCTGTAGAGGCGGTTAGGGCATGGAAGACTTTACAAGGACATGGAGGTTTACAAGGTCAATTATCTAAGATAATACAAGGAGCTAATGAATCTTATGCTGAATTTGTAGATAGGCTTATTCAAACAGCTACCAGAGTTTTTGGGAATACAGAACAAGCAATGCCATTAATAAAACAACTGGCTTATGACCAAGCGAATCGTTGGTGCAGAGATATCATTAGACCATGGAAACATGGAGATTTAAACACATATATTAAATTATGTAGAGACATTAATGAACAAGAGCAAGTCGTGGCAGCTGCAGTAAAACAGGCTTTAGATGCCAGAGACATTAATGAACAAGGGCAAATTGTGGCAGCTGCAGTAAAACAGGCTTTAGATGCCAGGCCAAGAACATGCTACAATTGTGAACAAACAGGACATTTTAAAAGGAATTGCCCCATAGGAGGAGGGTTTAACAAAAAACTAGGTATCAAAGGAGTAGAATACTGGGTATTTGCCCACGATGCCGTAGAGGGAGACATTGGGCTAATGAATGCCGTTCTCAAACCACCATAGAGGGTACTCCATTATCAAAAAACGAACAAGGACCAGGTGTTTATCCACAATATTGTGGAGAAAGGCATCAGGCTTCATTGCCAAAAAATGGACAGGGGGGCCCAATGCTCTGGGGCCCAAAACCACAAATATACAGAGCACTGGAGGAACCCAGCAACCCCATCAGGGTAGTGCCCAGGACACATTGTCCATCAGATCCCTCATCAGACAAACCAGAGGGAGCGCAGGGTTGGACATCTGCGCCTCTGCCAGATCAGTACTAACTCCAGAGATGGGAGTTCAAATCATTCCCACAGGGGTAAAAGGACCTCTTCCCAAAGGAACAGTAGGCTTATTATTGGGACGCAGCTCTTCTACTCTAAAAGGACTTATGATAAGTCCTGGAGTAATTGATCCTGATTATGAATGTGAAATACAAATTATAGCCAGTTCTCCAAAGGGTATATCAGTAATTTCACCAGGAGATAGAATAGCACAGTTACTAATAATACCAAGCCTACATGATAAATTTTCCAGTCGTGTTGTAGAAAGAGGTTCCAAGGGATTAGGCTCCACAGGTGTAGATTGGGCTATGCTTTCTTTAAATTTAGATTCTCGCCCCGTGCTAAAACTAAATATTCAAGGACATGAATTTAATGGGCTCCTGGGTACAGGTGCTGACCTTAGCATCATCTCTCGTCAAGAATGGCCAAAACATTGGCCATTACAACAAGCCACTCAAACGCTTCGAGGCCTAGGAGTGGCGACTAATCCCCATAGAAGTGCAATGGTATTAGATTGGAAGAATCCTGAAGGATGTGAAGGAACTATACAGCCATATGTATTGGATCATCTTCCCATAAATTTATGGGGACGAGATGTCCTAGATCAATTAGGTTTGACATTAACAAATAACATCAATCAAAATGCACCCACTATTATGACTAGACAAGGTTTTAGGAAAGGAAAAAGATTAGAAAAACAAGAACAAGGTATAGCAGCACCAATACAAATAGACCAAGGAACAGACAGACATGGGTTGGATTTTCAGAAAGGGCCACTGAGACAATAAAAATTACTTGGAAATCAGAAAGACCAGTATGGGTTCCTCAGTGGCCCCTGACTAAAGAAAAGATACAAGCAGCCCATGATCTGGTCAAACAACAATTAGCGGAAGGACATACACAACCTTTTGTATCTCCCCATAATACTCCCATTTTTGTCATCAAAAAGAAATCTGGTAAATGAGAGTATACAAAGAACTCAAAAAATTAGACAATAAGAAAACAAATAACCCAATCAACAAATGGGCCAAGGACATGAACAAACACTTCACAGAGGAGGACATACAATCAATCAACAAGTACATGAAAAAATGCTCACTATCTCTAGCAATCAAGGAAATGCAAATCAAAACCACCCTAAGATACCACCTCACCCCAGTAAGATTGGCAGCCATGATGAAGTCAAATAACAACGAGTGCTGGCGAGGATGTGGGGAAAAGGGTACTCTTGTACACTGCTGGTGGGACTGCAAACGGGTGCGGCCAATTTGGAAAGCAGTATGGAGATTCCTGGGAAAGCTGGGAATGGAACCACCATTTGACCCAGCTATTGCCCTTCTCGGACTATTCCCTGAAGACCTTAAAAGAGCGCACTACAGGGATACTGCCACATCGATGTTCATAGCAGCACAATTCACAATTGCTAGACTGTGGAATCAACCCAGATGCCCTTCAATAGATGAATGGATAAAAAAATGTGGCATTTATACACAATGGAGTTTACTATGCAGCACTAAGAAATGACAAAATCATGGAATTTGCAGGGAAATGGATGGCATTAGAGCAGATTATGCTAAGTGAAGCTAGCCAATCCCTAAAAAACAAATGCCAAATGTCTTCTTTGATATAATGAGAGCAACTAAGAACAGAGCAGGGAGGAAGAGCAAGTGGAAAAGATTAACATTAAACAGAGTCATGAGGTGAGAGGGAAAGGGAGAGAAAAAGGAAATTGCATGGAAATGGAGGGAGACCCTCATTGTTATACAAAATTACATATAAGAAGTTGTGAGGGGAATGGGATAACAAACATGGAGGGAAATGAATTACAGTAGATGGGGTAGACAGAGAAGATGGGAGGGGAGGGGAGGGGGGATAGTAGAGGATAGGAAAGGTAGCAGAATACAACAGTCACTAATATGGCAGTATGTAAAATTGTGGATGTGTAAATGATGTGATTCTGCAATCTGTATTTGGGGTAAAAATGGGAGTTCATAACCCACTTGATTCTAATGTATGAAATATGATATGTCAAGAGCTTTGTAATGTTGTGAACAACCAATTAAAAAAATAAATAATAAAAAAAGAAATCTGGTAAATGGAGATTATTTTAAGATTTAAGAGCCATTAATAATGAGATGGTTATTATGGGACCTGCTCAATCGGGGATTCCTCAATTGTCTGCTTTGCCAAAAACTTGGTATGTTTTAGTTATAGATATTAAAGATTGTTTTTTTTCAATTCCAATTCATCCTGAGGATAGTCCACGTTTTGCATTTACTATCCCTGCACTGAATCATGAAGGTCCTGATCAGAGATATGAATGGAAAGTACTCCCTCAAGGCATGGCTAACAGCCCAACTATGTCAAATTTATGTTAACAAAGTAATCCAGCCACTTAGAAATCAAAATCCTGAACTACAAATATTTCACTATATGGATGATGTATTATTAGCACACAAAACTAAAAACACATTGCTAGAATGTTATGCCACACTTACAAACTTATTAAAAAATTATAATCTAGAGATAGCAATAGATAAAGTACAATTAAATTTTCCAATTAATTATTTAGGAGTTCTATTATCCTCAACCATGGTCCGTCCACCAAAAATTCAAATACGAGTAGATCAACTCAAATCACTTAACAACTTTCAAAAGTTATTAGGAGACATAAATTGGATAAGGCCTTATCTAGGTATACCAACAGGAGAGTTGGGACCTTTATTTGATATCCTAAAAGGTCCATCAGATCCAAATTCACCCCGAATGTTAACGCCTGAAGCAAGAAAGGCATTAAAAATCATTGAAACATATATGGAAAATATGCATTTGGATAGAATTGATATAACTTTGCCTTTATTATTTATTGTACTACCAACAAAAAATATTCCTACAGGAATATTTTGGCAAGAAGGTTCATTATTCTGGATACATTTATCTTATTCTCCTAACACTATTCTTACTAGGTATCCTGAGGCTGTAGGACAATTAATACTCAAAGGAATAAAAGCAGCAAAGGGAGTGTTTGTAATTTCTTCCAATAAAATTATTACTCCATATACTATGAATCAAATTGATGAGTTAGCTAATGAGTTAAATACTTGGGCAATAATCATCTGCAAATCTAATGTTTCATTTGATAACCACTTACCATCTAATCCTTTATTGTCTTTTTGGTCATTGCATCCTGTAATTTTTCAAAAAATGACAAGAAAAACACCTATTATGAATGCTCCAAATATATTCACTGATGGGTCAAATAATGGTACAGCAGCAATAGTTACACCTGATCAAACTTTTACATTTTTAGTACCCAAACAATCAGCTCAAAAGGTAGAGCTTAATGCAGTATTACAAGCTTTTGTGATGTTTAAAGATTCTGTATTTAATTTATTTTCCGATAGTCAGTATATAGTTAATGCTATAGTATCCCTTGAAGATGCTGGTAGGATTTCCCCTTCCTCTACTGTTTTCTCTTTGCTTTCCACTATACAAAGTCTAATCTGGGACAGAAAAGATCCATTCTTTATAGGACATATTAGGGCACATACAGGATTGCCTGGAGCCCTTAGTTTGGGCAATGATTTAGCAGATAAAACTACACATGACATACATATTTTCTCTACACTAGAAGAAGCTATAAATTTTCATAGAAGGTTCCATGTCAATGCTAATACTTTACAAAAGCATTTTAAAATAACTAAGGAACAAGCTAGACAAATAATAAAACAATGTCAAAATTGTGTGACCTTTTTACCACAAGTTAATCTTGGAGTCAATCCTAGAGGATTGATACCTAACCATATTTGGCAGATGGACGTCACACACTTGCCAGAATTTGGAAAATTAAAATATTTGCATGTTACAGTTGATACTTCTTCTGGATTTTTGATGGGCTCCCTTCATGCCGGAGAAAAAACTAAAGATGTTATAGCTCATTGCTTACAAAATTTTGCCACTGTGGGCATTCCAAAACAGTTAAAAACAGATAATGCCCCTGGTTATACTTCTACCTCTTTTAAACAATTTTGCTCATCATTTGGCATTACTCATATAACAGGAATCCCATACAATCCACAGGGACAAGGCATAGTTGAAAGAGCTCATCAAACTATTAAAATGTACTTATTAAAGCAAAAAGACGGAATTGGGAAGGGGTATATATTCCCCAAAGATAAACTTAAAATAACCCTTTTTACTCTAAACTTTTTAAATTTGGATTCATCAGAACTTAGTGCTGCGGAAAGGCATATGTGTCCAAAAAATGTACATAAGCCCAAGGTACTTTGGAAAGATATTCTAACAGGACAATGGAAAGGTCCTGACCCAGTAATTGTCTGGAGTCGGGGGTCTGTTTGTGTGTTTCCACAGGAAGAACAGCAGCTGATTTGGATTCTGGAGAGATTAACTAAAGCGATTTCTACAGACCAAAAAGAAGATGATTTGACTCAAATCCATAACAGCTGATATCCAAAACTCCAGTTTGGCTATCCTTACATCTGCGACAGAACCAGGATGCTTTGTTCAATATCTATTTTATTATTGCCCTTTCCCACATCATGAAGTTCTATTTTGTTTTTTGAGCTCATACAGACCTAGGTTAATGTTTTGCTGATCAGTTCTATTTTTTGACTATAGAGTTTTTAAACATTGCAATGGAGATTTCACATGTAAAAAGTTATAAGGCCTTTACTATTATGTTATGTCTTGTATGTATTATATTATGTGTGCACACTTGTATTTTGTGTTATATGTTTGAATGTATGTATATCCATATATCATATATGATGAGCGCTCATGAAAAAATGGATCCAAATATTTTTTTTATTCACGTGATTTAAATGGTTTAACTTAAATTGGGTAAACAACTGTTGAGGATTGTTTTAATATGTGAACAAAAAAGGAGGTTAACAGATCTCTTTGTTTACTTTTACCTTTCCTTTTCATTATATTTAATAATTCTCTTCAAGATAATGTAAATTGTTAAGAAAATTGTTTTCTTTTAGTGCCTTCTGGAATGTTACATAATTTTTTCTTTAGTCATTATTGCCAGAATTCCTATCTTCATCCCAGTGCTGGTGAAGACAAAGATAAAACCAATCTACAGCTTCTGTAATAGCCATCACTGAACTGCTTGCAGAACTTGCCTGGACTATGTATCACTTGTATGCATTGTGAATTCACCTGTATGCCTTGTGAACTATCTGTTGGTGCAGCGACTTGTGGTAGTATTGGGATATTTTTGCTGATGATGTCATCGGTGGTACAATTTTTCCAAAAGGAGCCGTCAATTGGCTTGGTGTATCTTCCTCCCTTCTGCTTGTCATGATCGTTCAGCTAAAATTTGGGGGCCAACAGAGGTGAGGCAAAGAACCTCATCCCCCTGCTGGTACAAAGACCCTTCCACAGGTGTGGCTGTATACTGGACCAGTAGTCAGTGATGGGTAAGATCCAATTGCAGTGGTACCAACCTAAGACAGGAGGCTGACGCCTTGAGGTCAGCTCATCTGATAACGGGTAAGAACCATATGTACTATTGGACAACCTAAGGCAGGCACGGTCCCTAAGCCACATACTTGTTGTTTAAACAGAGGGGGAGATGTTGAGAGCCACAGCCAAAGGGGCCCCAGCAAACTTCCAGCTGCCAGCAACCTTTCAGACTGCCAGCTGATGATTGGCTCACAGCAGCCCCAGCAAAATCTATCTGATTAGCTTCTCTGCGGTGATGCTCATTGGGGGACTTCTTTGGCTCCGCCCACATGACCCAGCCAATCGGCCTCAAGAGCAGGAGTATTGTGGGAGGTGGTGAGGCTTGTATTTGGTGAGAGGCTTGTGGGAAGCCGGTGGTGGCAGTTGGGCTCTGAGGGTTTTTCCTGAGGAGCTGTTTTGTTTGGCCTGTGTGGTTCTAAAAATTAAGTTCATTTCTTTTGACAAGTGGCTCCTGAATTGTGCCCAGCCAGACTGCAGCAGGAGGTCTCTAAGGAAGATATAGTACATTTGGGTGTCAAACAGGAAAAACAGTATAATCATATCTATGGATGCAGACCATTTACTACTTATTCCTTTTTCCAAATCCTTCTGAATTTAGGAAATAAAAGATACTTTCTTAAACATGATAAAGTATTTGTCTTGAATCAACAGTAAAATATTAAATTGAAACATTAGAAATAATCCTATTAAAATAGGAATTTAATACTGTCTCTACTAGTATTTCATTGTTCTGGAAGATATAACCAATGCAATAATACAAGAAATAGAAATAAGAGCAATAATATAGACATGGCAAAGACACATTTGCCATCATTTTTTTATGTAATATGATTATCCACCAGAAAACTAAAGGAAGTAATCAAAAACTCTCAGAACTACCAAGGGTTCAGCTAAGTGGTTGAATAAATAAATTCAATTGCTTTTCTATATACCAATAGTAGTCAGGTAGAAATTTTTATGTGAAAAATTCCCTTCCTTAAGAGCAATAAGAATTATGTATGACCTAAGAAAGACTCTTAAGAAGTAGGTATGACCTGGATAATTAAAGCCATAAATCCTGATTTGAGAATAGAATAAATAACTGAACTTGAATAATCATTCTTGCATGGGATAAAATATTATAAAGGAATTATGATTCTTAATGTAATGTGTCAACTTGACTAAACCACTTAGTGGTCAGGCACTATTGTGGGTATTTCTGTGACAATGTTTTTGAATGAGATCAGCATTAAAGTAGGAGTTTGAGTAAAGCAGTCTTTGCTAATGGGGATGGGTCATATTCAGTCATTTGAAAACCTAAAGAGCACAAAAGGCTGTCTCCTTCAGAAGAGATAATTGTTCCAGCCTAGTTGTTGCACACTGAAACACTGACTTTTCCTGGGCCTTGAGGCCTGCCAGACTTTGGACTCAACCCTTAGCTCTCCTGTTTCTCAGGCCATTGGGCTCAGATTAAAATGAACACTTGGGCTCTTCCAGGTCTCCAACTTGCCAACTCACCCCGAACATCTTGGGATTTGTTGATCTCCACAGTCACGAGTCAATTCCTTATAATAAATCTCCTCTCTATATGTATATCATACTGACTCTGTTTTTAGGGAGAACCCTGAGTAATACAAGTGTCAATTCTTTTAAAACTAATTTATAATTTTAAAGTGATTCCAATAAAAATGTCTATTTGGAGGAGTTATGATAATTCAAAGTTCATAGGAAAACATAAACAAATAAAACAGTTAAGAATTTTTTTTAAAGGGGAATTGAGATATGGCTATTGAAGGGGAAGACAGACAAGTCTTATGGATTCTGAAAACATAAAGCTAGAGTAATTGAAATAATGTGGTTTCAATGGTAGCAAAACAATTCAAAGGAAGAGAACAGTTTATTCATTTACTTTTTACCTTCTCTTCCCTTGAGATTAGTACAGGTTGAGTATCCCCTACCTGAAATGCTTAGGACTAGAAATGTTTTGATTTCTGATTTTTTTAAAATCTTGGAATATATACATGTACATGATGAGATATCTTAGGGATGAGACCCAAGTCCAAACACAAAACTCATTTAGGCTTCATATACACCTTATACAACTAGCCTGAAGGTAACTTATACAATACTTTTGGTGGTTCACATGAGGTTTGACTGTGACCCATCACCTGAGGTCAAGTGTAGAATTTTCCATCCATGGTTTCAGGTTGGTGATCAAAAAGTTCTGGATTTGGGAGCATTTCAGATTTCATATTTTTGTACTAGGGATGCTCAGCTTGCTTCTTGAAACAGATTTAAGTATTTAAAAATATTTGAAATATAACTTGCATTACATTAGGTGGAAAAAGTAAAAAGTGTTGGACAAATTGGTTAGATATTTGTGGATAAACTGGAGTTGGGACCTTATTTTTTAACATGTAAAAGAACTAATTCTAGGTGGATTTTTATTTAAACACATAAAAAATACAAACCATAAAAATAATGACAGAATATTAAATTGGGAGTGATATTTCTAAGCTTACAAACAATGGAAGAAATGGCATATAAAAGATTTCTTCCAGATATATAAAAATTAGAATATTTGATATATATACATATAATTAAAATATTTGAAATATATATATTACATATATATATAAATTTGAACAATACACTGGAAGAATATTTACAATTTAAATGACAGTCAAATCATCTATATATTTAAATCACAGAGACTGAATGAGTAGATTAAGAAAAAGAGGACATGAATCGATATTTGTGACAAAGGACATGAACATTGGATCCATAAATAACAAAAATCTCAATGGCAAGCAAACAAAATGTCATTAACAAAGAAATTTTTAACTTCTGGTAATGGTGGAAAAACTTGATTGAAATAACCCTTCTTTTTTTTTCCTTTATTTATGTGGTGCTGAGGATTGAACTCAGGGCCTTACACATGACAGATGAGCCCTCTACTGCTGAGCCCCAGCCCCAGCCCCAACTCCAGCCACAGCCTGGATTGAAATAACCCTTCTATAGAAAATAATTACATGGTACACAGAGCCAGAATATATGACTACAGAAATTAAGGGTAGAAAGTGAGAATGGCTTCTTTATTATGCCTTAGTTGTTGCTGGTGCTATAACAAAATACCATACACTGGGTAATTTATAAGCATCAAAATTTATTTCTCACAGTTCCATAGGTTGAAAAGTCCAAGACTGAGTTGTTAAAAGGTTCAGTGTCTATCTGATAAAGTCTTGTTCTTTATTTTCAAAATGGTGCCTTTTTGCAGTGTTTTCACTTGGCAGATGGGGTGTACAGTTCCCTTGCACAAATCTCACTCATGACAGCTCCATCCTCACGACTTCATCATTTCTTAAAGGGCCCCATCTCTGAATACTATCACAGTGGCAATTAAGTTTCAAGATATGAATTTGATGGGGAGGGTGAGACACCAACATTTAGTCACAGCAGTACCTAAGAATTAACTTGTAGAATATTTGCTTCTTGTTCTGGCATTTTTGAGTTTTGTCATTTGAAGATCTTACTACTCAAAGGGAGCATGATTCCACTATGTGACACAACAGAGGTTCCACTGAGCTGGAGAAAGAAGAGATTCCCATCTGGCTATTTTAGATTCCCACTGGAACCAACATGTGGAAAGGTGGGCTGCTCTTGTAGGTGGGAGAGTGATGCCTACTACCAAGAGGAAACTGGGTTGGTGTCACACATTATGGGAAAGGAGGACTGTCTGTAATCCAGGAGACTCCCTGCGGGTGTTTGTTAGTACTCTATACCCAGTAGGAAAGGTTAAGGAAAACTGTAAGATAATTGAGGACTCAGAGCCTTCAGGAATGAAGGTTTGATTTGTTCTACTGTGCAGAGAATTCTCAGGTTAGGGTCGTCTGACCAACAACAGAAGAAAGGGCTGCAGTTGCTTTGCTTTCTGTTTGCTTCTCTTAGGTTTGTGCTTCCATGCATGTGTTTTCCTCTTCTCTCTCCTTTCCTTCAAAGAAATTTATATGCAAGTTGCTAGAGGTTAATTTTACAATTTAGTTTTTAGCAACAGATTATGCTTTGGAATTGTGATGGGTTTTGAGGGGCAATCAATACAGCAACAGTGATGTATACAAAGGTTACTAGGTGGTACATCTTCTCTTTTTGAGAAGACAGTGAGTGTTCTATTAGGGAAAACAGAGAACTGTTCATTGTGGCCTGGCATTCAGGAGTATGTAGAGGGTATACCCAGAAGCTGAGTGGTCAGACTGTGCGGCTTACTATTTCCTTTTAACTCCAAATTCACCCTTTTTGCCTACATGTAATCATGAAGTTGGATTTTGTAATTTTTTTTTTCCATTGCTAGCCAGCCTTGTGTTCAACCTTGAAAGCAGAAGATTCTAGAGGAACAAGGAAGGAGGAAGGGATTTTCTTTGCCTGATTCTGGTATGGCTCAATCTCTAGGCTCTTGTAGAGTGCCCCCCACCCACCATTTGGTCCTTATATGGATTCTCCAGGGCTAGGTTCTTATAATTGGCAGCTATCTCCATGGGAGTTTCCATGGGCCTGTGTCCCCCCACCCCCACCAAGGTCACTATTCCCCACAATTTCTCTTTAGCCTGAGAATTCCAGAGCCACTCTGCAAATGTGCTGGGCTCCTGCAGAAGGTCACTTCTCCAGATCCCAATTCCAGCAGTGTCCAGCCACCAGCAGGTCCCCAGGCAGCTAGAGAATTATGAGGCTGAGAACTCTGGTGACAGGCTCTGCTTCCATGTGATGGCTTGCTTGGCATTCCAGAGACTTCCAGCAATCCTACTTATGTGGCATCTCGGTGACTTCCTTACCACCTAGTGAAACAAAGCTATGGCCTTTCCAAAGAACTCTGGATCCCAGCAGAGTATGGGGAGAGCTCTGTCTTGGGAGCTTTCTCTCAGTCCCAGTGGAAACAGTTGCTCCTGATTTCTACTACTCCTTTGTTAGAGTTCTGCTTAACTCTCATGAGTCACTTCACCATTATTCCAACACTTGTTTACATTAAACTTCCCTTAAATCATCATGTGGTTTTTGCCTCCTAACTGGACCCCAACTAATATATCTAGTAACACTTCTTCCCTTGTTAATCTACTTTGTCTGAAGTCAGTACAACCATTCTAGTTCCCTATCATTAATGTTTTTTTCTCTATCATTTTGTGTGCACCCTATTCATTTATTTATATATAAAGCACTTATTTTCTAGATGGCAAATAATATTCATTTTAAAAATCAGTCTAATAATATTTGACTTTAATTGGACTATTTCATGAACTTATATTTCATGTATTAGTTTTCCATTACTATAATAAAATACCTGAAGTTGGCAACTTTATAAAGAAAAGAAGTTCATTTAACTCACAGTTCTGGGGGTTCAAGGGCATGGAGCTATCATCAGGTTGGCTCTGGTGAAAGCTTCGTGGTAGATAAGCAGGAGTGTATGTAGGAGGAAGAGATCATATTACTAGACAGGAGGAAGCCAAAGTATGACTCAGGGTTTCAGCTCCCTCCTTTGTAACAACTGGCACTTGCAAAACTTACTCTAGGAGACTAGCATTCCCTTCTGAAGGCTGAACCCACAATGACTAAGGCCATCCCATTAGGCTCCATTTCCTAAAGGTTTCATCACCTCCAGCATTGCCACACTGGAAAGCAAGCATCCAACACATGAATCTTTGGAAGACAAACCATATTCAAACCACAGTATATAATTGTTAACTTTGTGGAATTTATATTATCACTTTGTTATTTTCTTCTATTTGTCATCGTTTGTTATCATTTGTCATTTGGCAGACTCCCCCCCCCCCCGCCTCATTTCTCTTTTCCCACCTATGGATACACCAATATATATTTTTTATTATTGAATTTTATCAAATCTATGGTTCTATGGGTCACATTATAGATTAACTGATTTAATATTATACCACTGTACCTAACATGTAAAAATCTTAGGACAGTATATCTCTACTTACTCTGTTCTGTCTTTTGTAATATTTAGTCAGCTTTTTTGACACTGTGACCAAAAGACCTGACAAGAACAATTTTAAAGAAGGAAAGTTTATTTGGGGGTTCACGTATTCAGAGGTCTCAGTCCAAAGACAGCTGGCTCCATTCTTTGGGGCTTGAGGTAGAGCAGAATGTCATAGTGGAAGAGGGAGGGAAGTGGTTCAGGAAATGAGGGGGAGGGAGGGAGGGAGGGAGGGAGGGAGAGAGAGAGAGAGAGAGCGAGAGAGAGCGAGAGCAAGAGAGAGCGAGAGCAAGAGAGCGAGAGCCCATGCAAGTGATAGCTCTCTCTTTACCAGATCAAATATAACCCCCAAAGGTGTGCACCCAGAGACCACCTCCTGTAGCCATACTCTACTTGCTTACAGTTACCACCAAGTTAATTCCTATCAGGGAATTAATGCATGGTTTGGTTAAACATCTTGTAACCTGATCATTTCATCTCTAAACTTTCTTGCATTGTCTCCCACATAAGATTTTAGGGGATACCAAAAATCTAAACCCTAACAGATATTATCAAAGGTTTTAGTGATAAACTCAAGCATACATTATGTATGCTTTAAAGTCAATTGCCTTGTTATGCATTTAGTCCATTATGTCCCAGCATCCCAGTTATCACATTTGCCTAACATCTTATTTATAGGATGACTTATATATGTAAAGGATAATACTATGTCCCAATGCCCTTTTAAAAGGAAAATCTGTGTTTTCATTCTTAATGATAACACAAGATATATAAGCTCTTGATTATGATTTCCAAAGTATTTTAATGTATCTGTGTCAATTTTGTTGAAATATTCAGACTTGAAAGCTTGGGACTTAGTGGGTTAAAGGAAAAATTTTTATATTTAATAAAAGTTTAGGATTTATGATGAACTTTATTATTTTGTACAGATCAAGGTTTCTGGCTGGCTTGATTCTCCAACTGCTTGAAATAATCCTTTTAACTTTTTTTATGGTGCAGGTCTGCTAGTCATATATTCTCTGATAATCTTTATCTGTAGCATCTTTATCTTTGTATTGCCAATATTATGAAAGGCTATTTTGTTGGGTCAAGTACTGTAGGTTGATACTTCTTTTTTTTAAATCTCTCTATACCTTATAGATGTTTGACAGATAACTTTTGTCCTCTGTTGTTACTGATGAGAAGTCAGCAATTATTCTTATTATTACCCACTGTTCTCTGGCTGCTTTCAAGATAGAACAATTTTTTCTTTCTCTAGTATTCCATCAACTTGGTTAGGATATGACTGGATGTGGTTTCTCTATTCAGGGTTTGTAAAACTTCTTGAAATTCTGGTTTGTATATTTCTTCAAATTTGGGAAACAAAATTGGACATTACTTTTTTCTTTTGCTGTCCCTTCCCTTCCTTCTTGATCTCCAACGACACTTATGATGGACGGCTTTACATGATCACAGTCACTGAGGGGCTTCTCTTCAATCAGTAGAGTTTCTCTTTTTAATCAGCATTTTTTTGGGGGGTCATTTATATTTTCTTGCCTTCCAGTCTTACCTTCTTCTGTCTCTAGTCTTCTTATTAATTCTACACAATTTTTATTTCAAAAACTGTGCTTTTCAATCCTAGAATTTTTCATTTGACTTTTATAGTTTTTACCTGTTTATAATTCTCATTTCTTTTCTATTTCCACCGTTTCATTTAAATCCGTGAACACACTTATGTGCTAAGCCAAATATCTAGGCCACTTCTGGGCTTATTTCTTTTGATTATTTCCTCTGGCTAAGGGTCACATTTTCCTGCTTCTTAGAAAATATAATACTTGATTTTTTTGTAGGGATTTTGTTTTCTTCTACTGAGTTTTGTCCTGGAAGGCATCTTGATCCTGTTAAGGGTTAATATTCTGGATGGGGTCTAGAGTTGCCCTTACTATAGAGCAAGAGCTTACTATAGAGTTCTTACCTTTATGTCTAAGGTGTGATTTTAATTTAATTCTTTGGTTGTTCAGTGAGACCTTTACATTCTGGTTGGTTTGAACTCCATGGTAATCTTGGCTTCTAAATTTATTGTTGCTGTTGATTCTGTTTTATAGTGGCTACATTTTCTGTATTGAGAAGTCTTTCTTTAAAAGGAGATACTTATCTGTGAGTCTTATGGGACTGTTTCCTATGCTTCATTTAACTCTGCTCGTTATATGTGTATACTCATCTCAGGACCTTTCTGGACTACTTTAACAGTTTTAACTCAGAAGAGGGAATCTCACATTTACAGGTCAGCTTCCTTATTGTTATTTAAAAGCTCAATATGCTCATACATTATTAGCATAGAGCTCTGGCTTCAGGACAATCCAACTCACTATTCTAGTTCTAACTAACCACCTGTGAACTCTTGTTGTTGTGGCTGGGGAGTCTCACCTATTTGGAGCTCAGCTCTTGAAGTTTTAAGAATTTACCTTTTCTTTTCTTTCTTTCTTTTTCTGTTTCTTTTCTTTATTATTTTTTTTCAATTTTGAAGGTTGGAATCCCTGGAATCTAGAAATCCTTTGGTGTATGTTTTATTTGGGGGTGGGGGTCTAATGACTATGGAATAGAAATTAACCCAAGCTTCTATAATCACATGAATTTAGGAGATAAACACATATATTAATTGTATAATCAGGTAATTGACAAAAATAAAAGGCAACAAATGTCTATCTGAACGAGTAGCATATATATTTAGATGGTAATATATCACCATGAGAAACTGAGTGGTTACTTTAATCTATTCATCATTTTCCTGTTGCTTAATTTATTTCTTAGTCCAAATACTAGTTAAAGAATACTTTCCATGGACTGAATCTTTGTAAATTTTAGAAAAACATATTTAAGTTGACAAATGAAGGCTGACATTTGGCTGTGTTTTAATAGGCTGAACACCTAGCAAATCCTATTCGTTTATTTGTTCATTTTGTAATAAGTCTTGACATCACCTTCTCCGCTTTCTTAAATTTGCTTACTTAGCAGGGCACAATGCAGTTTTGATGTGCAATCTGATTTCAAAAGAATCTTTGAGACAGCTAATCTTCTGTACACTCAATGTAATTAAATATTATAGCACAAATGGTACATAAGATACTCATTTTCTTGAGAACCTCTTAGCACCAAAGAGCAACGACACAAAAAAGTATAGATTTTCAGAGTGCTTTTTTGGTAGGTTCTTTGGCTTGAACTTTTAACTCTTATAGCACCTTAAGTTTGCTAAAGCAATTCATGCTGTAGACTGGAAATATCATTATGATATTTCATTCTGTCCTAAGCTCTCTACCTCAGTTTAACATTTGCTTAACTTTAAGCTATTTGCTTCAACTACTTCTTTGCTTCAAGCCACCAGCTTGGAAGTATGCTGCTAGGGAATGCCGTACTGAATTCGTTTTACAATCAAGTTTGGTTGTCTCTTATGGTAAATGTGACTAAAGTATGTTTTGTCAGGTTATGGCTACCATGTTTTACTTTTTTAATCCAGGAACTGATTTCCATCCACATTTCTTTATTAATTCCTTTCTCAGCCTTATCATCCATACTTAAACTATATGGTAGTTTCATAAATTCACATTAACCATTATACTTTCAATTTTACTAAAACCTTCTCTTTTTGTCTCAAGAAGTATCTAACTCTGGTTTTGGTGAATCCTTCCAACACAAGGCCTTCATGTACATTCTCACTTTTTATCAGACAGAAAACCCTCAGTTTTTAAAATGTGCTTTTCTTGAAAAAAGTAAACATGCTTATGCTAAACATTCAGTTAAATAGCATCTCATTAAACATAACCATGGCCTCCATCTTCAAAGGTAATCATTCTTAAATTCCTTGTGGGTATTTTCAGATATATTTTAAGTATGGAATTTAAATACTACATGTTGTTTTGCACACAGATTTTTTTTCTCACTCCCTCTTGAAACTAACAACAGAGCTGGGTGAGGTGGCTTATATCAATAATCCCAGTGACTCAGGAAACTGAGGTAGGAGGATCATAAGTTCAAAGCCGACCTCAGCAACTTAGTGAGGCTCTAAGCAAATTAGGAAAATGCTGTCTCAAAATAAAAAAAAAATTATAAATGAAAAGAATTGGAGATGTGGATCAGTGGTAAAGCACTTCTCTGGGTTCAATCCCCAGTAACAAAAAACAAGACCAAAAAAAAAAAAAAGAAAAAAAAAACCCAGCAACAGTATCAGCAACAACAAAACAAAAACAACAGAAAAAAGATTTTTTAAAAAATGTTAAGCTCTCTATTTCAAGGACAAGAAAGCTACACAGGAGATACAGAGATAAACTCACATAAATATAGTTATCTCATTCTAGACAAAGGCGCCAAAAACATATGGTGGAGAAAAGATAGCCTCTTCAACAAATGGTACTGGGAAAACTGAAAATCCATATGTAGCAAAATGAAATTAAACCCTTCTCTCTCACCCTTCATAAACAGCAACTCAAAAGTGGATAGAAGACTCAGGCACTAGAATAGAGACCCTGCGTGTAATAGAAGAAAAAGTAGATCCAAATCTCTATCACGCCAGCTTAGGAACTGACTTCCTTAACAAAAGACTCCTAAAGTGAAAGAAGTAAAATCAAGAATCAATAAGGGAGATGTGATCGAAATAAAAAGCTTCTTCATAGCAAAGGAAACAGTCAATGATGTGAAGAGAACCTACTGAATGGGAGAAAATATCACATGCACCTCAGATACAGCATTTATCTCCAGAACTCAAAAAACTTAACACTAAAACAAACAAATAATGCAATCAATAAATGAGCAAAGGAACTGGACACTTCACAGAAGAAGAAATACAACTGATCAACAAATATATGAAAAAATCTTCAACATCTCTAGCAATTATAGAAATGCAAATCAGAACTACACTGAAGTTCCATCTCATTCCAGTCAGAATGGCAATTATCAAGAATACAAGAAACAATTAATGTTGGTGAGGATTTGGGGAAAAAGGCACACTCATACATTGCTGGTGGGACTGCAAATTGGTGCAACGACTCCAAAAAGCAGTAAGGAGATTCCTCAGAAAACTTGGAATGGAACCACCATTTGACCCAGTCATCCCATTCCTAGATTTATACACAAAGAACTTAAAATCAGCAAACTGCAATGATGCAGCCACATCAATGTTTATAGTAGCTCAATTCATAATAGCTAAACTCTGGAACCAAAGTAGATATCCTTCAACAGATGAATGAATAAAGAAACTGTGGTATATATACACAATGTAATATTACTCAGCCTTAAAGAATGAAACTATGGCATTTGCCGATAAATGGATGGAACTGGAGAATATTATGCTAAGCAAAATAAGCCAATCCCAAAGAACCAAAAGCCAAATGTTTTCTCTGATATGCGGATGCTAATTTACAATGGTGGGGCGATGGGGTGGGGTGGAGAATAGTTGGACTAAACAGAGAGGAGTGAAGGGAGTGGAGGGTGACATGGGAGAAGGAATAAGAGTAAAATGAATTGGACATTATTATCCTATGTGCATATATGATTACATGACTTGTGTACTCCATATCATATACAATCGGGCAAATGAGAAGTTATACTCCAAAGGAGAGCAAAAAAACAAAATTTTAAACCTCAGAAACAGATGATAAGTACTTTACAGGCAAATGAGAACTTAAAAGCCTAGAGACACTGAGAGGCTGCTTTCCCTTGCAGAGTTCCTTAAGAAATGAAGGATCCAGCTGCTTTTGAAAGTTGTATTATAAATAGGATGGACTGATTGAAATTTGGTTTAAAAAGCATTTAGATTTCCTTTGTTCTACCTTCTTTCCCCTCCCATACACACCAGCAGAAAAGGCTTCAGAGGTCAAACCTGAGATATCCTATGCACAAAAAGAAGAGCACAATGGAAGAAAGGGTGATTCAAGGTCTCTTCTCCTGAACTCAGCTGTGAACAAAATAGCAGCCAAGCTCTGAACTGCCTAGCAGAAGAAATGCAGCTAGCAGAGAATGAAACCCATCAGCCACAAGCTCATCCTGTGCCCACAGATTCCAATGTGTTTTAAAATAGGAACGTGTAGCAAAGGATTACCCATTATTTGAGAAAAGCCTCCAGTATCAGAGACCTACAGTATCAGAGACAAACAAAAGGGGAATGAGGCAATAAAGGGAACAGAAGAAAACCCCAAAGTAACTGAAACAAAGCAATCAGGGAGATAATAAAAGTTATTGAAATACATAAAAGAAATATAGGAGATGACAGAAAATTCAGAAAAAATTTTTTAAAGATGAATAAATAAATAGAATATTTTGAAGACAAATTAAGAACATCCTGAAATGGTATGATAAAAAAGACTAAGAGGCAAGCTAGGCGAACCTGCAAGCCACGGGCGGGCGGGTCAGGCCCAGCAACCAGCCAAGTGACTGCAGCTACATGCGCCGGCGGGGAACGCGGACCAGACCCACTAGGACAGGTCCGGCGGACGGCTGAGGGCTAGGCCCGTCCCCTCCCCCAGTGTCTGCAGGTAGGCGGGACTGTGAACACCAGCAGAGCGGGCCCAAAGCCTGCTGAGGGGCAGAACCGGCCCCTCCCCCAGTGCCTGCAAGCTAGGCGAACCTGCAACCCATCGGGAGGTTAGGCCCAGCAACCTATGGAGTGACACAGGTGCCCCTGGCGCCTGCTGGGTAGGTGGACCTTTGACCGACCAGCAAAGCAGACCTAGGGCCTGCCAGCATGGTAGACGGATCACACTAAGTGGAGGAGGATCACAGCCACTACCTGCCCTGCAAGGGTGATTTTTCAACTATACAAGAGCAATATAAATAAATAGAGGGGGAAAATATCAAAGACACAACAATTTCACCAAGCAGAAAGAAACGCCAGCAGTATGAAACGACAAGGAAAGAAAGGACCACAGGCAATGCAGGTCAACTCAACTTTAGAAGAGGTAATAGCTGCAACAGATGGAATGTCAGATAGAGAGCTCAGGACATACATGCTTCAGATGATCTGGAGTCTCAAGGAAGACATGAGACAGCAAAATCAGACAATGAAAGATCACATTGACAAACAAATCCAGGAAGTAAAAGATCAATTTCACAGGGAGATAGAGGTAATAAAAAACAAACAAATAGAAATACTAGAAATGCAGGAAACAATAAACCAACTTAAAAACTCAATTGAGAATACTACCAGCAGAGTAGATCACTTAGAAGATAGAACATCAGACAATGAAGACAGAGTATTTCAACTTGAAAAGAACATAGATAGCTCAGCAAGTCTACTAAGAAACCATGAGCAGAACATTCAAGAGCTATGGGATAATATCAAAAGACCAAACTTAAGAGTCATTGGGATACAGGAAGGCACAGAGCTCCAAACCAAAGGATTAAGCAATCTATTCAGTGAAATAATACAAGAAAACTTCCCAGACTTGAAGAATGAGACAGAATCCCAAATCCTAGAAGCCTACAGGACGCCGAATGTGCAAAATCATAAGAGATCCACACCTAGACACATTATAATGAAGATGTCCAACATACAGAATAAGGAGAGAATTTTAAAAGCTACAAGGGAAAGGAAGCAGATTACATTTAGGGGTAAACCAATCAGAATAACAGCTGATCTCTCAACACAGACTCTAAAAGCTAGAAGATCCTGGAATAACATATTTCAAACGCTTAAAGAAAATGGATTCCAACCAAGAATCTTGTATCCGGCGAAATTAAGCTTCAGGTTAGAAGATGAAATTAAAACCTTCCACGATAAACAAAAGTTAAAAGAATTCGCAGCTAGAAAACCATCTCTTCAAAAAATCCTTGGCAAAACATTACAGGAAGAGGAAATGGAAAATAACATTGATAACCAACAATGGGAGGTAGGACAGTAAAGGGGGGAAAGTAGTCAAAGAGGATAACAAATCAGGTTTAGTAACATCAATAAACAAATATGGATAGAAGAACAAACCATATCTCAATAATAACCCTAAATGTTAATGGCTTAAACTCACCAATTAAGAGACACAGGCTAGTAGAATGGATCACAAAACAAGACCCAACAATATGCTGTCTACAGGAGACGCATTTGATAGGAAAAGATGTACATAGACTGAAGGTGAAAGGTTGGGAAAAATCATATCACTCATATGGACCACGGAAACAAGCAGGAGTGTCCATACTCATATCTAATAAAATAGATTTCAAGCCAAAGCTAATCAAAAGGGATAAAGAAGGACACTTCATACTGCTCAAGGGAACCATACACCAACAAGACATAACAATCATAAATATATATGCCCCAAATAATGGTGCAGCCGTGTTCATCAAGCAAACTCTTCTCAAGTTCAAGAGTCTAATAGACCACCATACAGTAATCATGGGAGACTTCAACACACCTCTCTCACCACTGGACAGATCTTCCAAACAAAAGTTAAATAAGGAAACTATAGAACTCAATAACACAATTAACAACCTAGACTTAATCGACATATATAGACTATACCACCCAACATCAAGTAGCTACACTTTTTTCTCAGCAGCACATGGAACCTTCTCAAAAATAGACCATATACTATGTCACAGGGCAACTCTTAGACAATACAAAGAGGTAGAGATAATACCATGCATCTTGTCTGATCATAATGGAATGAAACTGAAATTCAATGATAAAAGAAGAAAGGAAAAATCAAACATCACCTGGAGAATGAACAATAGGTTGCTGAGTGATCAATGGGTTTTAGAAGACATCAAGGAGGAAATTAAAAAATTCCTAGAGTTAAATGAAAACACAGACACAACATATCGGAATCTATGGGACACATTGAAAGCAGTTCTAAGAGGAAAATTCATTGCTTGGAGTTCATTCCTCAAAAAAAGAAAAAACCAACAAATAAATGATCTCATACTTCATCTCAAAATCCTAGAAAAAGAAGAGCAAAACAACAGCAAAAGAAGTAGAAGGCAAGAAATAATTAAAATCAGAGCTGAAATTAATGAAATTGAAACAAAAGAAACAATTGAAAAAATTGACAAAACTAAAAGCTGGTTCTTTGAAAAAATAAATAAAATTGACAGACCCTTAGCCATGCTAACGAAGAGAAGAAGAGAGAGAACCCAAATTACTAGCATACGGGATGAAAAAGGCAATATCACAACAGACACTTCAGAAATACAGAAGATAATCAGAAATTACTTTGAATCCTTATACTCCAATAAAATAGAAGATAGTGAAGGCATAGATAAATTCCTTGAGTCTTATGATCTGCCCAGATTGAGCCAGGAGGATATAGACAACCTAAACAGACCAATAACAATAGAGGAAATAGAAGAAACCATCAAAAGACTACCAACTAAGAAAAGCCCAGGACCGGATGGGTGTACAGCAGAGTTTTACAAAACCTTTAAAGAGGAACTAACACCAATACTTTTCAAGCTATTTCAGGAAACAGAAAAAGAGGGAGAACTTCCAAATTCGTTCTACGAGGCCAACATCACCCTGATTCCGAAACCAGACAAAGACACTTCAAAGAAAGAAAACTACAGACCAATATCTCTAATGAACCTTCATGCAAAAATCCTCAATAAAATTCTGGCGAATCGGATTCAAATACATATCAAAAAAATTATACATCATGATCAAGTAGGATTCATCCCTGGTATGCAAGGTTGGTTCAATATACGGAAATCAATAAATGTTATCCACCACATCAATAGACTTAAAAATAAGAACCATATGATCATCTCGATAGATGCAGAAAAAGCTTTCGACAAAGTACAGCATCCCTTTATGTTCAAAACTCTAGAAAAATTAGGGATAACTGGATCATACCTCAACATTGTAAAAGCAATCTATGATAAGCCACAGGCCAGCATCATTCTGAATGGAGAAAAATTGAAGGCATTCCCTCTAAGATCTGGTACAAGACAGGGATGCCCTCTCTCACCACTTCTGTTCAACATAGTCCTCGAAACACTGGCCAGAGCAATTAGGCAGACGAAAGAAATTAAAGGCATAAAAATAGGAAAAGAAGAACTTAAATTATCACTATTTGCAGATGATATGATTCTATACCTAGCAGACCCAAAAGGGTCTACAAAGAAGCTATTAGAGCTAATAAATGAATTCAGCAAAGTGGGAGGATATAAGATCAACACGCATAAATCAAAGGCATTCCTGTATATCAGCGACAAATCCTCTGAAACGGAAATGAGGACAACTACTCCATTCACAATATCCCCCCCAAAAATAAAATACTTGGGAATCAACCTAACAAAAGAGGTG
Source organism: Urocitellus parryii (assembly GCF_045843805.1). Taxonomy (NCBI): domain Eukaryota; kingdom Metazoa; phylum Chordata; class Mammalia; order Rodentia; family Sciuridae; genus Urocitellus; species Urocitellus parryii. Next base: position 23,343,095 of record NC_135544.1, on the reverse strand, counting down.
AAAGATTTATACAATGAAAATTACAGAACCCTAAAGAAAGACATAGAAGACCTTAGAAGATGGAAAAATATACCCTGCTCATGGATAGGCAGAACTAACATCATCAAAATGGCGATATTACCAAAAGTCCTATATAAGTTCAATGCAATGCCAATCAAAATCCCAACAGCATATCTTGTAGAAATCGATAAAAGAATCATGAAATTCATATGGAATAATAAAAGACCCAGAATAGCAAAAACAATACTAAGCAGGAAGTGTGAATCAGGCGGTATAGCCATACCAGACTTCAAACTATACTCCAGAGCAATAGTAACAAAAACAGCATGGTACTGGTACCAAAACAGGCGGGTGGACCAATGGTACAGAATAGAGGACACAGTAACCAATCCACAAAACTACAACTATCTTATTTTTGATAAAGGGGCTAAAAGCATGCAATGGAGGAAGGATAGCATCTTCAACAAATGGTGCTGGGAAAACTGGAAATCCATTTGCACCAAAATGAATCTGAATCCCTATTTCTCGCCGTGCACAAAAGTTAACTCAAAATGGATCAAGGAGCTTGATATTAAATCAGAGACATGGCATCTGATAGAAGAAAAAGTTGGTTATGATCTACACGCTGTGGGATCGGGCTCCAAATTCCTCAATAGGACACCCATAGCGCTAGAGTTAACAAATAGAATCAACAAATGGGACTTACTCAAACTAAAAAGTTTTTTCTCAGCAAAAGAAACAATAAGAGAGATAAACAGGGAGCCTACATCCTGGGAACAAATCTTTACTCCACACACTTCAGATAGAGCCCTAATAACCAGAATATACAAAGAACTCAAAAAATTAGACAATAAGATAACAAATAACCCAATCAATAAATGGGCCAAGGACCTGAACAGACACTTCTCAGAGGAGGACATACAATCAATCAACAAGTACATGAAAAAATGCTCACCATCGCTAGCAGTCAGAGAAATGCAAATCAAAACCACCCTAAGATACCATCTCACTCCAGTAAGACTGGCAGCCATTAGGAAGTCAAACAACAATAAGTGCTGGAGAGGATGCGGGGAAAAGGGCACTCTTGTTCATTGCTGGTGGGACTGCAAATTGGTGCAGCCAATTTGGAAAGCAGTATGGAGATTTCTTGGAAAGCTGGGAATGGAACCACCATTCGACCCAGCTATTCCCCTTCTCGGTCTATTCCCTAAAGCCCTAACAAGAGCATGCTACAGGGACACTGCTACATCGATGTTCATAGCAGCTCAATTCACGATAGCAAGACTGTGGAACCAGCCTAGATGCCCTTCAATAGATGAATGGATAAAAAAAATGTGGCATTTATGTACTATGGAGTATTACTCTGCATTAAAAAATGACAAAATCATAGAATTTGGAGGGAAATGGATGGCATTAGAGCAGATTATGCTAAGTGAAGCTAGTCAATCTTTAAAAAACAAATACCAAATGACTCCTTTGATATAAGGGGAGTAAACAAGGACAGGGTAGGGACGAAGAGCTTGAGAAGAAGATTTACATTAAACAGGGATGAGAGGTGGGAGGGAAAGGGAGTGAGAAGGGAAATTGCATGGAAATGGAAGGCGATCCTCAGGGTTATACAAAATGTCATATAAGAGGAAAGGAGGGGTAAGACAAGATAATACAAATGGAAGAAATGATTTACAGTAGAAGGGGTAGAGAGAGAAAAGGGGAGGGGAGGGGAGGGGAGGGGAGGGGGGATAGTAGAGAATAGGACAGACATCAGAATACATCACACACTAGAAAGGCAATATGTCAATCAATGGAAGGGAAACTGATGTGATACAGCAATTTGTATATGGGGTAAAAGCGGGAGTTCATAATCCACGTGAATCAACCGTGTAATATGATGTATTAAGAACTATGTAATGTTATGAACGACCAATAAAAAAAAAAAAGAAAAAAGAAAAAAAAAAAGAGCTAACCAAGTCAGAGAGACTGGATCATAAAAAAAAAATATATATCTGAATATGTAACAATGAACCCCACTATTCTATGTAATTATAATGTACCAATAAAATATGAAAAAAAAAGACTAAGAGATGAACAGTAGGGAAGAAAAGAAAAAAATAGAGATTAAATATAGGAGGTTCAGTATCTGAATAATAGTTTGGTGTGGTGATGCATGCCTGTAATCTCAGTGCTTTGGGAGGCTGAAGCAGGAGGATCACAAGTTTGAGGCCAGTTTCAGCAACTTAGTGAGGCTTTAACTAATTTTGTGAGACCCTGTCTCAAAATAAAAAATAAAAAGGTTTGTGGATATAGCTCAGTGGTAAAGCACCCCTTGGTGCAATCACCAGCACTCCCCCTACAGAAGAAATCTGAATGGAAATTCTAGAAAAACTAGGGAGTGCTGGGTGTGATGACACATGTCTCTAATATCAGCAGCTCTGGAGGCTGAGCCAGGAGGATTGTAAGTTCAAAGCCAGCCTCAGCAACAGCAAGGCTCTAAGCAACTCAGTGACACTCTGTCTCTAAATAAAATACAAAATGGGGCTGGGGATGTGGCTCAGTAGCTGAGTGCTCCTGAGTTCAATCCCTGGTATCTACCCCCCCCCCTCAAAAATAGGAAGAAAATCAAAACAAACAAAACAAAAGCAAAAAGAAAAGAATCTCTCAAAGAAATAATAATTTAAAAAAATGGATGCCATGAGTTTTTAGAGTAAAAGAACTAGTGAAGGCCCAGAACAGACATTGAATAAAAGACCTCTATCAAGTACATCACTTTGAAATTCTGGAATAATAGGGACAAAAGAAGATTCTACTCAAGTGAGATTCTACTCAAGTGAGAAAACCAGGTGAGGAGTGAGATTGACATCTGATTTATCAAGAACGACACTGAAAGCTGGAAGATAATGGTGCAATGCTTTCAAAATTCTGAGGGAAGTTTTTCTATTTTCAATTTCTATTCTGGACAGACAGTTACCCAAACATGAGGGGAGAATAAAGCCATTTTCAAGGCATACAACTCAAAAATTTATTTATTATGCAAACTTGACCTGGCAGATAGAGAGGGAGGTCCTGAAATGACAGCTCTGTACCAGGCCTCTCCCATCTAAAGTGTAACAACCGTTTTATATGGGAGAGTGAGATGGAGAGCTCTAAAAGGGAATTCTAAAATGTTAAAATGTATTAACAATATGTGTCTAGTTCTGGCAATAAGTCTAGAATAAATTAATGATAGGTAAGTGAAAGGTATATAAAATCAAGTAAACTGAAAAGGAGAACATTATTAATTTTAGGTAAAGTAAGATGTAAAAGGAAGAAAATATAATAATTGTTAAAACTATAATAACTGATTTAACTGAAATTTTGCTGAAAGGATGGGGAAAGGGAAGCATGGATCTGTATTTTTAGAGGCAGGGCCTTGCCTGAGAGTGCCAAATTTTTATCTAATATTGTAGGAAGTCAACAGTAATCTGAGAATTTGAATAATAAAAATATTAGCAAAAGTATATTATCTTGAAATGTTAATAGTAGATACCTATAGACACTGCTAAAAGATATCAATGTCATTGCCTCTGAGGAGCGGAGATGAGGATAGGCTGGATAAAGGAATTTTGAAAAAGGACTTTAGAACTCTTTGACTTGTAAAACATGCACATACAACTTGAATACAATTAAAGTATTATTCTATCCAGTGAAACTATGTTTTGAACACAAATAGTAGCAGAGTATATTTACTGTGCTCCCATAAAAATATCCTGTAGATCTTGTCATTATCAACACTATAAGTGAAACTCCTACTTTTTTTTAATAGTTACATATGATTTCATTAACTATATATATTTATTGGCATATAAATTTATAAATGTACATATTGGGATATTATAGTTTCAGAAGTGAAAATCTAGCAAAGTTTTGAGGTATTTCTATATTGTCCTCTAAAGATATTGCACCCAAACTTATAGCCTCATTACCAATGTTTGAGAGGACTGAACTGTCCTACATACTCACTATATATTACAAAACTATCTTTGCATTTGGAATGTGAAAGTACATATTGTTGTTTTAATATGCACTTGTTTAAATTTATTTTCCAAAAACTGTCTACTCCATTACAATTTTGAAAATCTATCCTTATTCAGATTCCGGCACCATTCTTGTTATTTACTATTCTATTTTTCATTAGCACTTGTTCCTCTCTTCTTTCAAAAAGTTGGGTAAAATTTATCCTTCCCAGAAAATTTTGTGTTTTACTTTCTCTGAGCACTGTATATTCATATGCACATATCACAATTACAGGTATATTTCTATTTTCAAATCATGAACCAAAAATATTGATTGTGATATAAAGATAATTACAAATACAATACTTCATAGAATTCAACATATGACATTGCAGGATAAACTATTATTCCATGAGCTACTAATAAAGTAAAATTCTATAAAGAAAAATCAACACAACCCTTTCTTATCATTTAGAATTTTTATTGTGTATTTGCTGAATTTTATACAATACATATTTTTCACATCATTTGAGAATAAAAGAACTGTGCTTTTAAAAATGTTAATTTTACTAAATGGCTATAAGAAATATATGGGAACTAATGCATTTTGAAAAATGATAAATTTGCAGGTGTAAGATGATGCCTAAAAAATACCAACATTAGTAAAATGGGCTTCTGTAGTTTTGGTTGAATTACTTTAAGCCACTTAAATAGTCAGTTCTGTGTAGCAAAACGAATAAGCTATTAGATAACATGTAAACTTTCTGAAAAGACTTCTGGTAATAATAACCATAATTCTATAATATAGGAATTATTTTGATATAATTTGTAAGTCTTTATGGGTCTGTGATTTACATCCCTACAATGGTGTTGATGAGATCAATTTTATAGGCATGTTTTACCACAGAGGAAAGTACAATATCAGTGTAGGTTTGGTAACCCATGAAGATTTCCAAAGTTTGTAGGTGACATTTTAAAAAAAACATTAGACCACAGATATACATAAAAGCAAACTACAATGTTTCTTGATTCAAGGACAGGTATATTTATTTTAAGATAATACAAGAATGTAAGACAGGTTGCTTTTCCATTGTAATTTATAATAAGGACAATTAATTGGAATTTAAGTTAAATGAATTTCTTATTATGAAATGATTCTGAGAAGTACATTAAATCATTTGTCACATAAGCTTTCTGTAAAAAGTAGTCATAGTACAATTTTATGTTATAGCTTAATCTTTTCAAAGAAAAGTTTACAGAAGGAAATACTGAAAATAACAACATACAAGTACATTATTTTCAAAGCATTTAAAAATATTTAAATTGGTGTAAACAAAAATCCAGTGAGATATTTTTACCTCCTATATTACAGATAATAAAGTTCAAGTAAATCACTGTAATTTACTATGCTCTTTCCATTTAAATTGATTAGGATGTTTTATTTATTCCCATTTTAATATTTTGTTGCAGACTTGTAAGCAGATACTCATCCATTCACTCTGACAAACAATAAATAATAACCATGTGTATATAGTACAGTGTTCTTCATTGGGAGAATGAAGGCTAATAAAGGATATTAAATGGGCTAATTTGATTTTATAATATTTCCCATGTACACAAGATAATATAACTTAGAGCCAAAGATTACATCACGTTTTTCCATTACTTGAGATAACAGATAATACTATGAATAATCAATGCAAAGTACAGTAGATAGATAACCTTGAAAGCAGGTTACATAAGGGGTTCTTAAAATTAAGCATTTATTTTTCTATATTGGCATAATAAATAATATAAGATAAAGAATGTAAAAATTCTAACAAACACAAAATCAATTCTAACAGTAACACTTTCTTGGAAATAACATTACTTTTATAAATAAGCTAATGCAGATCAATTTCACATTTTATAACTTGTAAAAAAGTCAGTGTCTTCTATTTTCATATGTAAAAGCAGGGTAATAGTTGGAGTGTATATAACAATTAAATATATCTTAGGAAGATAAATGAACATATCTTCCACATGCAACATATAAATATATTAGCTTAAATTCATTGTATGACTTTTGTATAGTATCCTTGTAAAAACTAAATGTTTCTAATTAAAGATTTCTATTTAGTACTATCAAATTATTTCTCTGTGTTAAAACCTAGTTTGTGATTTTTCAGTAGAAAGTTTTTGTTTTCCCTTTTAAGACATATTATTTTGAATAATGAATTATATTTAGAGTATTACTGGCATCACTTTTGTATGTGGTCCTTTCACAAGAAATAATATTAGCTTCTATTTAAATATACATCCGTCTTCTAATTTTGCTAGCTTTTTATAATACCCATTTTGATGCTAGACATAATTAAGAATATGCAATAAGTCACAGAGCTGTAAGATGTTATTTTACTAGTGTTTTAACATATGTCACCTGCAATAAGAATCAGCATCAAGTTTCAAACAATAATGATAGCGACTACTATCACAAGTGTCCCTGCTTCTAACCATCAATGTATGCCTTTATTTCATTATTGTTTTGAGAAAAAAATCCATAGCTAAAATTTCTTTACTATATACATAGAAGAATATCAGACATTCTGTTGGCTTTGGTAAGTGAACAACAAAAAGTCAAACACAAGTCAAACAATATATATTACTTAAGTACTTTTAAAATTTAAAAGTACAATGTAAACCATCATACTATTTGTCAGCTTAATTTCTACTTGTTTTCCAAAATAATTTCAATATAATTAAAAAACCTGATAAATAAAAAGGATTTAAAAACAATTAATTCTAAGGGCTCTAAGATAATTCTGAAGCAATACTCATTTTCTGAAAATAACTTCACAGTCCAAAACCAAAAACAAATATGTTGACCATTTTTAAATGATCTGTGTTCTATGAGTCATAAATTATTTTAAAATAAGGAAAATTCCTAATAAATAAAAATATTTTAAATATATTATTATATCATCAGTGGAAGTATGCATATACTTCTGAAGGGAATGAAAAAGTGCAGAGTTCAATAAATCAAGTCAAAAGGTCAACTTGATTATATATAACATCTGTAGGAAGAAGATGCATTTCATCTCTTTTATGTTTAAGAATTCAGTTCAAGAAAAATATATAAATTCCATAGCATTTCACCTTTCCTTTCTTCATGTTCTGATTTCAGCCTTGTTTCCACTCTCAGAAATTTTGTTTCTTGCATTTGTCAGATAAACAGTAATCCATTAATATTTGCTTTAGGAATATCTACTTAAAAAACACAACAATAAAGCAATATTTACTTAGGATATGACTGAGACGTGATGGCATTAATTAAAATTCTTATGAAAATTATGTGAAAAAGTAAGGTACTCAAAAACATTCCATGTAAAATAGTAAGTAGACTTAACTTAATTAAAAAATTTCTCTTTAATTTTGAAGTTCAGTGTTTCATTAGGAATTTACCTAATCCTCAGTCTTAGGTCTAGGAAGAGAAAGCAATTTCTAGCTATGGATCGTGTGATATTATTACAAATTGGTTAGGAACACTACCTATTATGGATGTCTAAATGAATGGTCCTACTTTTTTAAATACATGTTTTGTTTAAATTCTCAAAGGCAGTATAAGCTTCCTTAAAATAGAGATTAGGAAAATCTTCTTTGATTATCTGGATCACAATAGTTAAACCTTAGACAAGTAAATACTTGCTTCTAAACATTTTAGACCAGTATTTCCCAAAGTGGATTCCAAAAACACTAGGTCTCAAAGTTACTTTGCAAAATGTTGATAACTGCAATTTACTTTGAAAGACAAAAATGAACAGCAGCATATTGGGATCTAATAAATTCTATGGGGAAGGAACCTATTTAACCATTTTTATCATAAAACTTGACTATGCAGCCTTTTTTTTTTAAGAAAAATATGCAGTGATATATACTCAGGAAACAGTTTAGGAAACAACTGCTGTAGACATATATGAATGTTTCAAGCCTGAAGAAAACAACAAGCAACAGGCACATGAATATACTTATTTACAAAAACAATCAAATTTCTATTGTGGAAATCTAATTAATCAGAGCTCACAAACTGTATAGCTATAGTTGACTTTGAAAAGAAAAAAGGAAAAACATAACCTTCATTTTGGAGATTAGTAAGTTTGAGATAGTTCTTTGGATCATTACAAATGGAACAGATATCCTGAACTTTACTCAATTATTACAATCCATGGTGATAGTATAAAGAGTAAACAGCATAGTTTTGACAGAAAAACCTGAAGCTCAAATTCTGCAAATTATCTTGGGCAAGTTACTTGTGAACTCTTGCTTTTCTCTGGTGTTAAATTGGATATCTATTTGAAAGAATTAAATGAGATACTACATGTGGAAGAACACTGAGTAGTGCTACACACCTTAAGTAATTCTAAAAAAAAAAAATATCTACTAAGTTGTAGAAGTTCAGAATCATGATCTCAAAATACAGTAATAAATACTCTTTAGGAGCTAATAATCCTAGATTACAAACATATGATTTAAATCATTATGTTGCATCTGTTCAGGTGAAATACTATTTTAAGTTTAACGTAAGAATTTTAAAACACTCTAATGGCCTAAAAATACATTATAATTGTGTTTCTCTCAGCTATTTTTTCTTTTTTTTTCCCCCTGTGGTGCTAGAGATCTAATCTAGGTCTTATAAATGCTGTACACATGCTCAACCACTGAGCTATACATTTAGCCCTTTTTCAGCTATTTTTAAATGTTATAAAAGAAAAATAACAATTATTCCTTTGTTGTTATTGAAAAAAATTAGATAAACAGATAACATACTTATCTGCTATGAAGTTCTTTTTTTAGGCAGGATTTGAAAGTGGAATACTTCTGTACTGTTTTATAGCCCTGTGGAAGAGAGAATCAAAAGTGTTCAAACGTTCATAAAGAAACATTCAGCCTAATTTAATTTACATGTGGAATCTAAAAATGTTAAACTCATATAAGTAGAGTAGAATGGTGGTTAGCAGGTGCTGAGAAGGCTGCAGGATATGGAAAGAAGTTTTCCAAAGGGTACAATGATCCAGTTAGACAAGAGGAATGAATTTTCAAGATAAATTGCACAGAATGGTGACCAATGTTAATAATTTTGCATTGTATATTTCAAAATTGCTGAAAAATACATTTAAAAATGTTCTCACTACAAAATAATAAATATGTGAGGTGAAAGATATATTAATTAACTTGATATAATTATCTACAATGTATTCAAATATTAAACAACATTGTACCCCCCAAAATATATACAATTGGTATCTGTCAATTAAAAATAAACTAAAAAAATTTGAGCAAATATTAATAAAAGCCAAAGGGAACCACAGGAATGTAATATACACACACACAAAAATTAATGCTTAAGGTAGAAATAGTGTAAAAGGCTAATAGCATAGTTTATGTTTATTTATTTGGTTTTCTTACTCTAAATTTTTTGCAGAAAAATTAGAGAGATTTTTAATATATGTCCTTACCCTGTTTGTGGCATGAACTGAAATATTAAAATCTAACCACTAGGTGGCAGTTAAGTACACAGCATGTTTACAAAGATGGCTTTTCTTTCTTTTTTTCTTTGTTTTTTCCTAGTATTTTTTTTTAGTTGTTGATGGACCTTTTATTTATTTGTATGTGGTGCTGGGATAGAGCCCAGCACACATGTACTAGGCAAGCACTTAACCACTGTGCTACAATCCCAGCCCGATAGCTTAGTTTTAATGTCATTATATAATTTAAGGCATAAAAAAAACATAATCTAAGATAAATCTTGAATTTTTTTCTATATGTAGGTAGCTTTTTCTATTTTAAAAAGCACAGTACTTAGGGATATTCTTGCTAAAGAGGAAAGACTGAATATACTAGCTGTTAATTTTAGTAGAAAAAATTTTTGTTTTCCATTTGTGGTACATCCATAAATATGTTGGATGTATATACATTTATTGGCTCATGCTATGTTTCAAGCTCTAAAGTATGGTTCTTAGAAAAACAATCACTGAAGATTTAACAATTAACTTTTAATATGTCAACAGGAAAAAATAGTTAAACAGATAAAAATTGTTTGAAATTTATTTCCATATAAACAGTAATGAATATGTAGTGACTTAAAAGCCTCAAGATACCTAGAGGAAATATTTCTCATATAAAAGAAAAAGTAGAGGTATACTTGTATATTAACAAGTCTAAAAAGCCAATGTGCAAACTGAATTTTTCAAAAATTTTGGCAATACTTCACCCCAAATAAAGACATTGAACTAATTGTGTATGAAAATAAATTATTAGAATATTATTGAAAAAGCATGAACTTTTTTTTAGGTGTAAAATTGTTTTTGCTTAAGTATGGAAGGCCTATGGTTTTTCTTTGCAAAGAGAGCTTTATGCTTAAATTGTTAAATATGTAAGTTGTTTAAATATGTAAGTTGAACTTATTATTCCCCCCCCCCCTAGATTTTAAAAAGGATATCAATAGACTTGAAATTTGTAGGTTTACCCGGAATCCTCTATGGAGTCTGTCCTTCATAATCCCAATAAATTCTTTATAACTTAATTGATCATCTTTGTCAACATCAAAAATCTTGAAGACAGTATTCACTAAATGTGGTGAAAGTTTGAGTCCAGTAGCTACGTACACAGCACGTTTAAATTCATCTAGATAAATGTCACAAAAAAATGAAAAAAAGTAGATCATTAATATTATTTTTTTTAGTATGTGTTAATTACTGTGGAAAGGTTGTAAAAGAAGCTGTTTTCATAATCTACTTATATAACACAGGACTTTTCATTAATCCTATTGTCTTTTAGGGAACAAGAAGATATTTTGTGGTTTTAATGAAAGAGCAAGAAGCAGTTAGTTGTATTTTATGTTAATAATGTCATAATTAGTGCATCTTTAATGAGCATCAGTGACAGTTCCTTTAAGTTCTGAGGAAAGAGCTCAGATAGGAGATGAGACACTTGCCCAAAAAACCATTACACAGGGCCACATAAAAAGTACCAACAAAGTACAATGAGAATCTGAAATGAGTGAGTACTTCTGTCTGCAGAGTGGAGTAGGGAGGGGAAGAGAAAGGCAGTGATTTGGAAAGGCTGTGATTTTGTATTTGAACTAAGCCTTTAAGGGTGGATGATTTCAGCTTGTAGGGATCAGAGAATGACAGATGAGATGATGTAAATGAAAAAAGGCATGGGTGCAGATGGGAGAAGCATAAAGCAAGATCAGAAAATAGTGAACAGTCTGGTTGGGTGAGCACAAGGAAAATAAAGGATTTGAAGGAACTCTACACAGATTTTAAGGTGAAGAACCTGCACATTCTCTAACAGGCGATTTGGAAATTTAGGAGTTTTCTATAGTTGTTGTATCATAGAATGGTTAATTCAAGTTTTAGGAAGATTCTTCTTGAGTTGTCTAGGAAACATCAGAAAGCAAAGTAGCTAATGGCAGAAATGACACAGAGGTGGCTCATACAATAGTCCTTTTAAGATGTCAACTCCCAAATTAAGATGCTAGTAATAACAAAAGAACGAAACAGATATATTCCTAGCTCTCACAAAAGCACTACAATTTTTTTCCATTTCCCTAGTTCCACCAAGTAGAAGAACGACTTTCTATTCTGAATTAAGTAAACTGATACTGATTTTAAAATATTTTGGTAGTAAAGGCTGTCTGTGAAAGCATGGCTTCCCAAAATTTTGGTTTTAAAACACTACATTAGGCTAAGATGAAGTCAATATTACGAACATATCAATTTCTTTGAATGTTGTAGACTAGAAAATGGAAGAAATACAAAATTTTCTCAGGTTTCTCTTAGTCAATGAATAAATAAATGAGACCTTATAATGGATCTATGGATGTTAGTTTTGTTTGATGCTGGGGGTCAAAACCAAGTCCTTACTGATCCATACCCCTAATCCCTTTATGTTTTTGAGAGAGATGATTATCATCATCACTTAGGAAGCTCAGGTTGGCTTCTCCTTGGAATTGAACAGTAAAAAACCCAAGAATGCCCCCTGAGATATAAGCTTGTGAATTAACACAGATTATGGCAGAGACATTATAGTAAAATCTTCTTAATAGATATAAACAGAAAGTCCTCCTATGGCAAGAATTTTATAAAAGGACATGTCCTTGAGGGGAGGGAAGTTGATGGTCACTGTCACAGAATTCTAGTAAAAGAACTTGGCTTCTTAGCCAAACAGTGTTGGAATAAGTGAGAGGGTCCTGAGGACTACAGCATTCTGAATTCTATTTTAGTTGTATTTGTGTATAAATGAAGCAAAACTGATAATATAATTTTATACACAATTCTTAAAAGTCAGTTAATGTAAATTCATGGCTAAGACATGGCTCTGCTGATATATTTCTGGGTTTTCAGCCAGCAGGTATTAAATCAATAAAATAAATAACATTCTATGAGAATGTCTGAGACATGGCCAGCTGGCTCTTCCATAGGTAGACACATGTCCTTCAATGTCATCGAGTGGTCAAGAGGCGGCTTCTTTGAATGTTTTTACAAACATTGTTTTCCCATATATGAAATTAAGGGCAAAAAGAAATTCAACAAAAAATTTATCTCATTTACCCTAAACTCGTTTAATTTTCTTTAAAGTGTCAGTCACTTCTCACTGAAAGTGTAAATCAGATTTTCAGGCAAGTTGATGATAATACCGTATATCTAGTTGCCATTTTGCTAAAGTCTCTAGGTACAGTATAGTAAAGTCTCTAGGTACAGTATATGTTTTGCTTTAAATGTTTGAAGGGTGATTACTTACCTTGTCCTATAGAGCGACTTGCAAAGTTATACATATTAAGGGCTATTGCAAAGTCTTCTAAGTTATTCAGAAACTGGAAAAATGATCTGAATTCATCAAATGTGATGCCCTATTTTGAAGAAAATAAATATAAATGTAATCAGTAGAGTCAAATTGATTAAAATAACTATCTACACTTAATACAAGTAAACAAATTAATCTTCAATTTATCTTGAAAGTAAACATTTCCAGAGCACATGTTGAAACTATTTTTCTCCAAATGGAATCTAAGATTCATTCAGACTTATTTTCACTGGGTAGTGTTTCTACCCTTAAATAATAATGAATGTGTTTTAAACACTGTCATATAAGCTCAAAAGCTTCAAACAATGCTACAATAAAAAATGAATTAAAAAGTTTCAATTTTGAAAACCCTTTACATAAAGCTCACTTTTTTAACCCTTAAAAATGGTAATTAAAAAAAAATAAGAAATAGTTTTCTTTGCACATGTACTCCCTTAAATATGATTCAGCATTCAATGTCAATGTCTTTAGAATGACCATGCAAAATCAAAATGTTGACCAAAAGTCAACAGTAGTCTATTTGAACTTGCCCCTGTCATGATAATGCTACCAAGACAGCAGGAGGAAGTCAATGACTGAACAGATACAGCATTGGCAGGCCCAACACAGGCCTCAGGGTAGGATCGTGTAAAGGAGTGGTGTTAAGAGTGGCTTCTTCTGGAATGTACAATTTCAACCACTGATATTATGGCAGTTAAATAGAAAGGTTATTGGAAATAAATACGATGTATCTCAGAGAGTACAAACTGGGACAGGAACTGAATTTCAGTTAATGAATTCTCAACAAAATTAACATAAATGAAAAAGTACACAGAGAAAAGAAAAGTGGAGCAAGAGCTGAGACTTAACAAATTCTGACTTTAATGTGGGGGTAAAAGACAAAGGGACACTAAAGAGGCAGTGCTGGAAAGCTAGGCAAAGAACCAGAGGAGTGTATTTTCATGTATTAGCTTACTACTGATTAAATGACTTATCACCAAAATATCCAATTTTTGGTATACATTATTTCCAATTGAATTATAACCCCTCTTTTACTTGCAATATGAAAATCCTCATTGTATTTGCATACTTTTGTCTTTTTCTTGCATTTATTTATGGCCACTCCAATCCTGGATCCTACTTTGTGACGTGATCCTATCTGCCATTTCTTCTAGAGAGGGCAGTTAGAATTACTTAGGAAGACTGTACCAGGGAAAGGGAGAGAGAAGGGAAATTGCATGGAAATGGAAGGAGACCCTCAGGGTTATACAAAATTACATACAAGAGGAAGTGAGGGGAAAGGGAAAAACAGTACAAGGGGGAGGAATGAATTACAGTAGTGGGGGTAGAGAGAGGGGAGGGGAGGGGAGGGGAGAGGGGATAGTAGAGGATAGGAAAGGCAGCAGAATACAACAGACATGAGTTTATCAATATGTAAAGCAATGAAGTGTAACTGATGTGATTCTGCAAGCTGTATACGGGGTAAAATGGGAGTTCATAACCCGCTTGAATCAAAATGTGAAATATGATATATCAAGAACTATGTAATGTTTTGAACAACCAACATTAAAAAAATAAATTAAAAAAAATAAAAATAAAAATAAAAAGAACAACAAAAAAAAGACTGTACCAGAAGGAAATATCTTGATGAGGACAGCTTGCTGTCAGGGAAAACAATCAGTGCTTTGGTTCTGTACTACTTTATATTGTGACCAGCAGTCACAGCAACAGTCTTTGTCTCAAGATGTCAAATTACAAATAAAAAACCCCAGAAAGATGGGATATCTTTAAGCAAAGGAGTAGCGCAAATATCAATACTTTTTTGTTTTTTTTTTTTTGGTGTTGGGGATTGAACCCAGGGGCACTTTACCACTGAGCTACCCTTTTTCTTTTTTCTTTTGAGACAGGGTTTCACTAAGCTGCATAGGGCCTAACTAAACTGCTGAGGTTGGCCTTCAACCTGCAATTCTCCTCAGTCTCCTGAGTTAAAAATATCAATACTTTTGAGGAAAATGAATTTAAGAAACAAATCAAAGAATGACAGACTACAATGTCAACATTTGAATCTAGATTTTTCAAAATATGATTCTCAAAGTTTGGAAAGACAGATCAAAGCAAAAACCACACAATAATTCTCTTGTACAGATTAAACACTTTGTTTGAAAATATGAAACTGTAAAATAAAAAGTGGGACATTTATTTTTTAGAAGGTAATTTGAAACAACCATCTTTAACAGCAGTAAGGGACATATAGTCTGGGTAAGAGGCCAAGAGAAGAGAAGTGGCCTATTTTTGCCTTCCCATCCTTATCCCCAGAATAGAATATATCCATGAACTGTTGGAGGTAAGATGAAAGGAAATGGTTTACAGGCTAACAAAAATCAAACAATGATAATAACTAAAAAACTCAAATCATCAAAATGCATCCACTGAAAGTATAGACATAAAATATCTAAATATCTATGTCAATTGTCAGCAGGGTACCCATACCATTTACTGGAGAAGAAACTATTTTTTTTTCAAAATATTTGCTGGGATAACTAGATATTTCATATGCAAAAGTTAGACCATTTCTTCACACCATTTTATACAAATTAAGTCAAAGTTGAAAAAAGACCTAAACTTAAAAACCAAAACTAAAAATTTATGCCAAAATAAAACAAACCCCCTCCCACAAAAAAACCCTAGAGACAAAATTTCATAATCTATCAATTGGCATTGTTTTTCTTAAATATGACACTAAAAGCACAAGAAACAAAAGAAAAAATAGAATAACCCCAATTTTATCAAAATTAAAAATTTGTGAAGATCAAAGGCACTATCAAGCAAATGAAAAGACAACTTATCACCAAATGGGAGAAAAAGTTGCAAATCATATATCTGATGAGGGTCTAGTATACAGAATATAAAAAGAACTCTCACAAATCAGTGACAAGAAGACAATACAATTTAAAAAACAGGCAAAGGACTTGAACAGACATTTCTTCAAAAAAGATATACACATGGCCAACAAACACAACATGAAAAAATGCTGGGGAATGCAAATCAAAAACCACAGTAAGACACCACTTCATACCAACTTGAATGACTAAATAAACAAAGAGATAGTAAGAGGTGGTAATGAGGATGGAGAGAAATTAGAAATCTTACATGTTGCTAATGGGATTATAAAAATTGTATATCTGCTTTGGAAAACATTTTGGTATTGCCCTGAAATATTAAAACATAAAGTTGCCATGTGATCTAGCTCTTTATATATTCTCAATTCTTTTGAAAACTGAAAACACATGTTCATATAAAAGGCTATACACAAGGTTCATAAGAGCCCAAATAAAAGACAACTCAAAAGTTCAACAACTGGGCTGGGAATGTGGCTCAAGCGGTAGCGCGCTCGCCTGGCATGCGTGTGGCCCAGGATCAATCCTCAGCACCACATACAAACAAACATGTTGTGTCCGCCAAAAACTAAAAAATAAATATTAAATAAATTATCTCGCTCTCTCTCTTTAAAAAAAAAGTTCAACAACTGAGAGATAGCAAAATGTAGTATATTCATAAACTGAGTATTATTTGGCAATAGGAAGGAACAAAGTGCTGATACTTAGTACAATAGGGATGAACCATGAAGAAGTTATACTAAGTAAAAGAAGTCAGATGCAAAAGGCCACACATTGTAAGATTCATTAAAATGAAATATCTATATTAGACAAATCCATGACAGAAAGAAGATTAGTGGTTGCCAGGGTCTGAGGGGTAGGGGAATGGGCAATCACTGTTAATGGGTATAAGGTTTCTGTTAGGAATGATGAAAAACTTCTGAAACTAGACAGTAGTGATGGTTGCACAATACCGTGAAATTATTTAATGCTATTCAATTTTATACTTTAAAATGGTTAAAATGGAAATTTTATGCTATGTGTATATTTTATGATAAAACTACACACGTTTGTTGAAAAATGTTACTCAAGATATAAATATATACTTATAGGTACATTTGGCTTGAACAGCAGAATTCATAAGTGGAAAAACTGAGGCAATAAGATACAGTTCAATAAAGATTGCTAGTATTATACTAGTTGTTCAGATTGATGTGCTTTGTCTGTAGTCATGACAATAGTGCCCCAAAATGGCTAAGACTATCCAATGTGTGTACTCTTTGTCTCTAAAATGACTGAAATATAATGTGAAAAGAACTGAAGAAAAATAGGGGGGTGACATCATGGACAATGGCCAACTAGGGTACTTAAAGAATCAGTCTGTCCACAGAAACAACCATAAACCTAGAAAGACTGATAGAACCAAAAAAAATATTTTGAACCCTGTAATCCAATCCAAATTTACAGCAAGCTGACTAATGACTAATGAAGAAACGGGTGGATAAAATTCACTGATAAAATGTTGGGGTACTTTTACCTGTTTAATTATCATTCATTATTGTTGGACTGTATAAGTGACTTTGGGTATGGTGGCTGGCATTCCTAGTGTGGTCTGCTGGTATCAGGGGATGCACATGGACCTTATTCTTAAAATACTGTGGTATGTGATTGAACCTATCTCAAGGTTCACAAAAAGACTGACTTTTCTTTTGCTCTCTTCCCCTTGGATTGGAGCAACATTCCTGGTAACAGAACATCTGTCAAAAGATTTAAATATATACACCTCCCCCCATCTACCTGGATCAAGGGATGAAAGATGTAAAAAATAGCAGATAAAATTCAAAAGGTTGGAAAGTAGGAGGCTGGTAAGAATAGTTCTTTGAGCAGTAAAAACTCAAAGGGCCACTGTACCATTGTATATTTCTAGGAAACTGGCATACAATGCACATGCCCAGGATGGATGCATGCTCAGAAAAGACAAGAGGACTCTAGGCTATGGTCTCTGGCAGGACTGTAAGCACTGCAGGAGCAGCAGCTGAAGGCTAAGTGAGAGTTTCCAGAAGTCTGGCTCAGTGTTCAAGGAGTGCTCCGTCTCAGAGCCAAGTTGCAAAGAGTAGGATAACACTATTGTTCTTCTTTTGGGTCTAGACATATATGGAAATCTCGGACCACTAAGATAACAAAGCAGAAACTTAGTACCTATATACCACATGGATCTATATTCCTTTACTAAATAGTTTGAAAAAGTCACTAAAGAAATGGATGGTTGCATGGCTTCAGCAGAAACTATTCCTGAGGAATCCTAGATACTGGACTGACTAGACAAAGACTTTAAATAAACTATCTTAAGAGAATTAAAAGAAATCATGAATAAAGAATTAAAACAAAACAAATCAAAATCAAACCAAAAAAACCTTAGCAAAATGATGTATGAACAAAATGAGAATATCAATAAAGAGACAGAAAATTACAAAAAGGGACCAAACAGGGCTGGGGATATAGCTCAGTTGGTGGAGTGCTTGCCTCGCATGCAAAAGGCCCTGGTTCAATCCCCAGGAACACAGGGGGGTCGGGGGGGGGGGGAGGAACCAAACAAAAAAAGATGAAAAGCATAATAGCTGAAATGAAAACCTCACTACAGAGGTTCAAAAACAGATCTAAGCAGGCAGAAGAAAGGATCAGAGAAGCTGAGGAAGGACAACTTTGAAATTATTCAGTCTGAGAAGAAAGGAAAAAGAATGAAGAAAAGTGAACAGATGGGGGCCCATCAAGAGTACCAACATAGATGGAATAGAGAGAGAGTTGAGCAGAAAGATATTTGAAGAAATGACTGAAAACTTCAAATCTAATGAATGACCTAAGTCTACATATATGATATATAAGTAGAATAAACTGAAAGAGACCCACATCAAGACAAATTATTATCAAGCTAATGAAAGCCAAAAACAGATATCTTGCAGGTAGCAAGAAAGAAATGATTCCTGAGTAAAAATGATCCTAAATAAGAATAACAGCTGACTTCTCATCAAAATCATGAAGGCCAGAAGTCAGCAGAATGATACAGTTCAAATGCTGAAAGAAAAACTTTGCCAACCAAGAATTTTAAACTGGCAAACGATCCTTTCAAAATTAAAAAGAAATTAAGATATTCCTAGATAAACAAAAGGCAAGATAGCGTATTGCTAGAAGGTTTGATATATATATATATATATATATATATATATATATATATATATATATATATATATGCTAGAGAAAGTCCTTTATGCTGAAAAGAAAGAAAACTAGATATAGATAGTAACTCGTACCCATATGAAGAAATAAAGACTCATATTTAAAGTAAAGGTAACTACATGGAATACTATTTCACATATGCTAAGATGGCTAAATTAATAAAATAACATATGGAAAATAACATATCACCCAGCAATTCCTCTTGCAGGTATATACACAAAAGAGCTGAAAAATGGTATATGCTGAGCAGCACTACTCACATAGCCAAAGGGTAAAAAGAGCCCAAATGTCTGTGGATGGATGAATGAAAAATTAAATAGTAGCACATACATATAATGGATTAGTATTCACTCACTGTGAAGAATGAAGTACTGATACAAGCTACAATGTGGATACATCTCAAAAATATGAAAGAATTTGAAAGATCACATATTGTATAATTCCATTTATGAAATATCTAGAATGGGCAAATTCATAAGAGAAAGGAGAGTGATGGCTGTCAGGTGCTACAGGGAAAAGAAAACGAGGAGAAATAGCTTAATAGTTATAGGTTTTACTTTTGGTATAATGAAAACGTGTAGTGAAAATGTTTTCTAAGTAAACTAGGAGTTTCCATTAATTGAACAGGAAATGTGGTAAAATGGAACAAGTTTTGCAACCTTGGAACCTGAGATATCTATTGGCTCTCCAAGTAGACAGGCTGAGTAAGCTGTAGGCAAAAGGTTGAAATTCTGAGGATAAATTTAGCTGGAAACATGACCTAAGATCTACTAATGACTACTAATCAGCATCCCTGATTGCACCCCTGAAAACTGTATTCACACATATCCAACTGTCTGCTTATTATCCATACTTGGATATCTAGTAGGAATATCAAACTTAACTTGTTCCTAATAAAACTTTTGATTCTCTTCTAATCCTAAATCTATAGTAGTCTTACTTAGCTCAGAAAATGGTACCCTTGTTTCACCTTTTCTTGATTCCTCTTTTTACTTCGCATTGAGGTATAATCCATAAACAAGTTCTATCAGTTCTGTTTTCAGTGATTCAATACCTGACCCTTTTCTCTATTTTTATCCTGGTTTAAGTCATACTTATCTTGCACCTGGACTCTTATTAAAGCATCTTAACTTGTCTCTTTCAAAGCCAGGCCAACTAAAATTTATCCTGTTATGTAGCAGCCATGATGATTTTTTGAAACATCAATCAGATGGTATATGGTATATGAATTAGATCATATCTGAATATTAAAGTAGATAGTCAATACTTATTGAATAAATACTTGAATGAATAAACTCTAAAGTAAGGTTGGCAAACTTTTCCAGTAAAAGGCATGGGAATAAATATTCTCATTTTTGCTGCTATATATGGTCTCTGTTGTTACTATTCAACTTTATCATCATGGTACAAAAGCTGTCGCAGACAATCACAGACAATACATTAAGTGAATGAGCAAGACTGTATTCCAATAAGATTTTATTCACAAAAATTGGAGCTAGGGTAGTTTAGATGATTTCTGCTGTAGAATTTAAATACTATAACACTATTGGTATCATTATTAGAATAAAATATATCACCAATATAAAAAGTCATTATTAGAATAAAATGAATTCCTTATCTTGGCTTATAGGATCTTATAAGACCTGACCCACATCTGTCTCTTTTCTTCCTCTTTATCACCTACTACTTTCTTATTTACTTTAGGAAATGCCTTTTGTAATTTTATCAAACTAAGCTTTTCCCCTCCCCAGGCTTTTGTTATTTGCTGTTATCTCTGCCAGAAATGATCTTTATCCACATCTTTGCATAGGTCATTCTTCACAGGTTCTCTTAAGAAAATTCACAAAAGAATCTACCTTCTTCTCTATTCACCATGATTTTTTCATAACATCAGTATCTGAATAACACTTTTCTGTTTGTTTATCTCTGTATTTCTATAAAATAAAATTTTATTTATCTTGTTATTTTATCCTTAGTGCTTAATATAAGGACTCATAAATAGTAGATAGGCATCCACTTAATAAATATCTGCTAGATAAATGAATGGGAATAAAAATATTTTATACATATAAAATGCTATTCAAAAGCAGCCCCCACAATACCACTGGAGAGAAAAATAGTAAGAAAAAGACCTAAGTAGGGTGCAGTAGAAATATCACTGGCCTGCAAGGATGTTTTCAGAATTAATGTGGTAATACAGAAAAGAAATAAATTTGGATTAATGTTGGTGCAAAATTTTTTATTTCTATTGTAATGATTTGTAGTAAGATGATTCTATCAATGAGAAGTTTTCAGAAGCTGAATCAAAAATAAGACTTTTCATTCTGATATAATTTTAGATGTAAAAATTAATTGTAAAAACAGTAGAAAAAGTTTCTATAAACTTGTCATTCCTGAAATTTGACCTTCAGAATCTGTATTTTTTGATATTTCCATTTAAAAAATAAAGAATTAAAAGAAAAAAAGATTCAAGGCTCTAAATAATACTACAGTAGCTCAAGTAATACAGTTTCTAATATTTATTTTTATGGAATTATGTATGAGTTGGAAAAATTCAGCTTAATAGATACAAGTTCCCTGATTAAAAAGCAATGTAAACTAATGACCAAATGCATCAAGTCCTTTTTTTTTCTCATTCCTTAGGGGACTTACAGAATTGTTAACATTGTCACAGTGTATCCATTCTAAACAAAGTCAAACATTTGCAAGTTTTTCTTGGAAAGATTAACCTGATCCTTCTATAAACACAAACAGAGGCAATATGTCCAAAACATCCCATGCTTAAAAGGGTACTTGTGACACCAGTTCTATTTGGTTGCAATGATGCGTTCAAATACCACTAGATAATGCAACTGCTCAGTAGTGCTGACAACACATTTGTTACTAAACAAATAGACAACCAGTTGTCTCAGGTTCTTAACCATTCATGCCTTCCAAACTCTTTGAAAAGCCTCACTTCAACTGCAGATAAGATCACTCACTCATCAACAGCAGTCTTCAAATGACCTTTTATTAAGGGTGTTATAGAAATGAATGGTGTGTGAGATAAATGACGTCAATATAAACTGTTTTGAAGTGATGTTCATGTACTAGTCAAAGCATACAAGTCAGCAGAATTCTCTTGAAAAATAATATTCTTAATTTGAATAAAACAACTTCTAATAGCTTTAAAGGTTTTTAGCATACCTAAAACAAATATATGGGTATCTACCTGGAATTTAAAATCAATTTTTTAAAATTTGGAGAGAACACTTGGGACACAGAAGGATAAAATTTATCCAAAATATCTTTGATTCACAGAGGAGAAAGAAAACCAACCAAAGAGGTATTTTATAGACCTATATAATTACAAGATAATGTATATACCAAAATAAATACAGTGAATTAGATACCTTTTCTTCAGGTATACTGTAACGCACATTTTCCAAAAATACTGATGTATTTTCCACATTTGTATATCGTAGAAGAATATGAGCAAAATCTTCTTCACTGATGGTATTCATTCCATTGGAGTAGGAAAGGAATTCTATTTCTAGAACTTCTGTTTGAAGGTTATCCATGAATCTATGATAAAGTACAATAAAAAATGATCAAAAGCAATGATCAAATGTTCACTGTCCTAGAAAAAATTATTTGGAAATAAGTTAATTAAATGATGACTCAAAGCTTTATGAAAATCCTCTTGGTAAATGGGAAAGAAAAAAGGATAAGTTATAAGAGGTTTTATCACTCAATGACTGTAGCACCTGGGGCAAATAACCTCTCAGGGCTTAAGTTTCCCTATTTGTACAGTGGATATAATACACACACCTTGCAGAGTGGTGATGATACTTATATTGCTTAATACTACTGTGGCTTATTGAGACTAAGGTATGGGTGTATACTTCTGGACATATAGGTGATAACAATCAATAAAGACATGAAGACATTTTGATCTTTCAACAACTTCCTGTCACAATTATCAATATAACACTGGTATAAAGGTATTAGTGGAAGTGGATAATATAAAGAGTATCTTCAGTTAAGATGAGAGTAGCAAATGATATCACTGCACTAGATGATTTCTAATGACATTAACATTCTAACAATTTTTTTTAAGAGAGAGAGAGAGAGAAAATTTTTTAATATTTATTTTTTAGTTTTTGGTGGACACAACATCTTTATTTTTTTATATGGTGCTGAGGATCGAACCCAGTGCCCCAAGCATGCCAGGTGAGCACGCTACCGCTTGAGACACATCCCCAGCCCAAAATTCTAACAATTTTAAGTAAAAATTAAGCTCACCTATAAAAATCTTCAAAGTTCAGCTCAGCTTTTCCTTTCTTTCCAAAAAAGTGTACAAGAAGTGTAGTATCTGCTACTAAACTTGTGATGTCATCAGCACGCTTAAAAAAAAATCACAATTTAAAAGGTAATTTGCAATTAAAAAGATAAAATAAAATTCCTCAAAGAATTTTATCAACATATAAATATCAAGAATGCAATGGTAAGAACATTAGAATGAGAAATGTAGGCTATATTAATAAATGTAATTACAGTTAAAAGGAAGTTCAAATTTTAAAAACAAAACTTTTAACAAAACTGATTTTTATCCCCCCCAAATGTTCAAGACATGACAATATTTAAGAAGTTTTTAATCTGAAATTATGCCTATAGGGTACATGTACTTTAAATTATCTGAGATAGTTTAAATCCTTTAGTAATCATCTAAGTATACTATTTTTATTTCAGTAATTTGATTTGGATTTTCCTGTTTAATCTGAAAAATCCATTTTTTACAGGTGGTCAAAAGAGGTAAATTTTTGTGAGTGTATTGCAGACACAGAACTGACATGAGAATGACTCCAAACTTCCTAAAACATTCTTTTAAGCAGAATACTGTCCTATTAAATAACAGTGATATTTTAAATAGATGATATTATATTTTGAAACTACAGTGATAATATATCTTGCAATTTAAATAATTTTTTCAAAGGTTTAAAAAAAGGGTTTACATGATTTCCTTGAATCTCTCATAAGTTAATACTAGAGGATTTTCCCCTTTCTATACAACTTAGTAAACTAAGTTCCAACACATGTTTTCTTCAAACCGCTTGATTATATTCCTTACAAAGTCCAATGGCTACAGAAATTTCCTTCTTTAAAGTATTATAGGTCTCACTTTTTCCTCCTTCCCTCCTTCCCTCCCTCCCTCCCTCCCCTCCTTCTTCACATAGACATTAATTCATACCTATTTTTATAAACTCAGGTACAAAAATCATAAAATTCAAATGAATGTAACTCTCCTACATAGCATCCTAGGAAATGTAAGAAACATAAGAGGTTAAATCATTTTCTATATTAAAAAAAAATCACTGCAGATATTCACTAAAGATACACAGTTGAAATGTGTCACTTCTCAGCCATAATACTGATAGTACTCCACAACAGGACATAAGGAAAAACAAAAACAAAACCAAAAAATCTTCTCTACAAAGAACTCGTTTTCTACTGTCCCTGACAAAAAGTCTCATTTCACCTACCTCTACACAATAAAATTTGGTATTTGATTCCTCACAACCCTCTTTCCAATCTTTCATGAACACAGCTATTTTATCCTTTAAAATTGGTTGGATCTTTATTTCCTTTCTCCCTGAATCATTTTTTTTTTCTTTTAGCAGAGATCACACATTCTGATCTCCCTTCTAACATGTACTTCTATTAATGCACTAAACTATTTTTCTACAGTGATTTCTCTGCTACTTTGATTACCTATGTCTCTGTCCTAAGACTTCTCAATAGTTGGAATATTTGAGAAGTTTCTTAATAACACTATCAACTTCTTTGAAGGACTGTTAGCAGTTTGATCTGTTGGTAGAAGAAAAATAATATAGGCAGGTAGTCAAGTGCAACATACTATTTTTTTAAATATATCTTCTTAATAAAATATATTCTGAATGATGAAGAATAAGAGTGGAAGAACCAGCCTTTCAGTGCTATGTATGTAAAGGAGACTACAATTTGAGTTCCCCTGGAAAGGTGCCATTTCACCAGTAGCTTTAAGTCGAGAAGGCTAGAATGCTCTTAAAAAAAAAAAAAAAAAAAAGCCAGGATTTAGAATCAAAATTTTTGTTTCATTAACTTTTTTGATCCTCGGCTTCATTATCTGTTAAATGGGGATACTTTTTATCTATAATAACAAGTTTGTGGATAAAATTAAAATAGGAATGTAAAAGAAAAAAATCACACAGATGTTCTTATTGGTAGCCATAAGATATAAATAGCACTGGGGAGGGGGAGATACCTGATGTTAACTATAGACTCTCTTTTATGATTTACATATCTAGATTGTTCACCTTATAATCCTTCAAACAAATAAACAGGGGAAGAAAATATCTCTGAAGGCATGCTTAAGTGAAGCATGAGAGGAGGTTCTAGACAGTCTGCATGAAAAACCAGGGTATTTGTCTTGAAGCTAGAAAAATGGATCAGGAAAAAAGAGGTCAAAGTGTGTAAAGGGTAAGAAGAGGTATTTTTCCAAAAGTTGCTTATTTCAGAAATAAGCAGTAGTGTGGTGAGCAAATTAGATGATGAGTTCCAGTCAGTTGGCTGGCACTGAATAATGACACTTCTCATTATTTAAGTGACCCTGGGGAAGTTAACCTCCGTGAGGACATTATTATCTTCAGGAATAGTAACAGTACGTATTCTAAAAAGTTGTTCCAAAGCTAGATAATACATATAAATATTTTACCACTGTGACAAGCACACTGTAAATGTTCAATAAATGTTAGCTATTATTATTTATTTTTGCCAAATAAATATATTTCAAGAAGTTCAAAAAGGATTAGACACAACAAAAAACTGTCATTGAAAGCACATGCTATATAGATATAAAAAAATAGCTTAAAAATGAGAGGTCCCAGAAACACCAAAAACTAGTGAATTCAAATAATATAACTAAGGAACATCTTTCTCTGGTGTTGTGAAGTCATTTACTATAAGTCATTTACTATAAGACATAGTATACTGAAATGAGATGGCTTGGTTTTATACAGGCTTGAAATAATGACCTCACTTGGCCAGTTCTCATGCCCATTGAGTAGAGCACATCTTAAAATGTTTCAGCGTTAAAATCTTATTAGATTCATGTTACACTTATCCAATAATCCAGATCCACAGAGGCATAAGTAACAGTTTGATGTTAGAGAAAAAAAAATTAGAAAATGGAAATAGGGAAAGCTTGTTTCCCCATTTAGTGATACAGAGTACTGCTTGTAGTCACTGAAAACTACACCATTGTCCTTGGTATCCTACCAGTGTTACATAACGAAAAGTACAAGAGACTTAACAAACAATAAAGACTTTATCCCCTTGATTCTTATGTTCATTGCTAAAATAAAATAAATTCAGGTGTTTTCATAACAAAGCCAGGAAAAGTCACAAAAGAATCAATGGGCCATTTACATGAAAGGCTATTATCTAATTTTGTTTTGATTAAAAATTATTTTAGGCTGAGGTATAGTTCAGTTAGTGGTAGAGTTCTTGCTTAGCATGGATTAGACCCTGGGTTCAATTCTCAGCAAATAAAGTAAATAATTTTAAGTGATCAAATAAAAAAATGAAATAAATTTGTACAAAATACAAATTGATTCAACTATTAAAATAATGAACTGTAGATAGCCTTTCAACATCTTTTCATTTATTATAGTGTGATAAGTTCTATCTAAGGGCTGAAGGAAATCTTCAAACTATTGCTTTAATTTTGTTTTTAAATAATTTATTAAAACTTAGTAAGAATTGGGCTGGGGATGTGGCTCAAGCAGTAGCGTGCTCTCCTGGCATGCGTGGGGCGCTGGGTTCGATGCTCAGCACCACATAAAAATAAAAAAATAAAGATGTTGTGTCCACCAAAAACTAAAAAATAAACATTAAAAAATTCTCTCTCTCTCTCTCTCTCTCTCTCTCTCTTAAAAAAACTTAGTAAGAATAAGTAAAGTTTAAGGCAAGTAAGAAAAATTTAGATTTCCTCTGTAATACTCAAAATAGTGTTGATAATTCTGGTAGTGACAGAGACTGTATTCAGCATGTTGCATGATAATGCTTATATTGAACTCTGAATTTATAATATGAGATTTTGGTTAGAAAGTAGTATCAGCTGTGTCATGAAAATTTTCATCATATGATTTTATAAAAACTTTAAAAAGGGTGTTTTAAGACCACTTTTAGGGTACCAAAGATATATCGAAAATTGTTAAGCCAGAAAGAGGTATAGAATTAGTTCTGGGAAGTTGTAAAAGCCAGTGCCAGCATACTTCTGATAGAACCACAAACATTTTCCAGTACTCTCACACAAATCATAATCCTCTGAGTATACAAGACCTGACTGCTCTTCTGATATAATGTTTCCTAATATTTAAATTAAATTCAAAATCTAATTAGCAGATTTTATCTGTGGGAATTTTAGGAGTTAGATAGGATTAAAGAAAGGCTGGAAATTGGGAGGTAGACACTCTAGTATGGGGGGAGACAATAGGGACACGACTATTAATTTGAAGCCTGGAAGCTTGGCCACAGTTACTTGGCTTGTAGGGACTTACAGGGGTAGTGTTCCCAGTTACTCTTATTTTTAAATAAGTACAACTACTCTGTCCTACTTAAATGATTATAAAATAAAGTATTTCTAAGATACATGTGAATAGAATATCTTCCACTTCATACCTAAATATGACTCAAATTTAAAAGGTAATTATATGAGGTAATAAATGGTGATAATTACATCATATTTATATATTACAGATTAAGCATAGGAAAAAATGTAAAATTTATTTGTTTTGGGATTTAAAATTGAGCAGAAATGACAAAATTCCCCTAGTTTGGCATCCATCCCTGAATGCCAAATTGAGTAACACTATAAAGATGGATAATGGAATATAACACATATCACAACTAAGCCGGGCACAGTGGCACACCCCTGCCATGCCAGCTACTTGTGAGGCTGAGGCAGGAGGATCCTTTGAGCCCAGGAATTGGTGAGATTCCATCTCAAAAAAAAAAAAAAAAAAAAAGGCATTACAATTGATGTTTGCGGTTTCCTTCTCTATAATTTTTAGGAGTAATTTTTAAAAATCAAATTTAAAGTTTAGAAAAAGAAATGAGAAGAAAACTTTTAAAGAGAAAAAGGTAATGAAAAACAAATCTCTTAGTATTTGCCAAGAAGTCCTTTCTAGTAAGATGATAGATTTTTGTTTGTTTTTGCAGCTTGGGGATCCAATCCAGGGCCTGCCTTGTACATGCTAGCAAAGGGCTCCACTGCTGAGCTACAATCCTAATGTACTCTAAAAAAGTGCTTTTACAAAATATTTACTTAAAACACCTTGAGTTTTAAGTGTAAAAATTCTTAATAGTAAACATAAGACAGTATTTAATCTTTAAGACACAGCCCATCCTTTAAAATTAAAATCTCTATTGACTGTGGCTTAACAAAAGTGGGGTGTGGTAGAAGCAGCCTACCCTATGTGCAGCAGTAAGGTACGTGTCAGTATTAAATTAAAAAATTATAATAAAACTAAAATAGGGTCAGTCTGTTTTTCTTTTGATTTTTCAAACAGTTTTATTCTCACACAATTCTGAGACATTTCCTTTTTTAAAAAATATACACAGGGAACACGATTTTTTAATGCAAACAATAACTTCCCTGTCTCAACTACATGGAAAGCAAGTGGCATCACTGTTGTCAGGAGGGTCACAGGAAGACTGGCTGCCAGGTGCTGGGGTAACCCTGTGTCATTCCCAGGGTCCCAGAGTGAGAAGGTCACTTTCACCCTAGGCACAGACGCATGGCCAAGCCTACTTGGCGAGGAACATTGCTCTGGCCTCCCCTACCACCTCATGACCTGCATAGCCCACATCCCCAAGCAGATCTACTCCGGATAGAAGCAGATCTGACCCCCACCCCCCCCACCCCCTACCACTACCTGCACAATGAACATTTTGCTGGAAGGACAGGAAGCAGCACATGAAATCAGACAGGAAATCATTTTTGGTGACAATGTGCTGCAGCTAGCCCACTGCCATGTTTTGAGGATTGAGGCCAGAATGCCTGGTGGAGGCGCAGTTTGTTTTTTTATTTTCACCATGCACTGGCAATCTTAAATAATGCAAAGTAAATTATTCCTTTCTTTCTTTATTGACTGTTCTGACCACACACTGTTTCCTTTTAATTAAGTTGGCAAGTCATGTTTTAACAAGAAGGAAATTCATTTAACACAGACAACTGTAGGTTGTCTTGCAGCCCTTGTCAGCACAGCTGACATTCAAATACAATTTACATGTAGTAATTAATACTTTACTGAATAAAAAAATATTGTACATTTGTTGTTTCATCCTGTGACTCTAAAACAAAATGAAGACTAGATTTAACAAAATGACAAATAGTACAAGGACCTTGTTGAGGTTTAATTATACCTCTGCGAGATCTGAAAACAATGCTTGGCTTGTGTTACGTCTCAGTGTATCCCAATAGCTTCTGGAGACAAGTTCCTCAGTATCTGTTTTCAGTACCTATAGAAATTTTAAGAAGCACAACTGAAATCTAAAGAATAGTTACAAAGAATGACAATTATACACTCTAAGTCTTTCTAACTGACCTTAAAAGAAAACACTTTAGCTTACCTTTTTTGTTTTCTGCTGCATACAACAGTATTAAATTACACTGCTAGTAAACTCATAGTGTTTTCAAAGGTGTACTAGTATACAGCTGCTGTTTCTAAGTTCAACATGGTTTTGTCAAAAAGAGTCAATTTCTCCAATCCCTCCCTTTGCCCTTCTACTGAGACATGAAAAACTTCTAAGAAAATACAAAAATACTATTCACCCTGTATCCCCACTATTTTGGAAGCTGAGGCAGGAGGAATCCAAGTTCAAGGACAGCCTCAGTGACTTAGCAAGACCCCCATCTCTAAATCAAAAATTATAAAAAGGCTGGGAATCTAGCTCAGTGACAGAATATACCTGGGTTCAATCCCCCCACTAAAAAAATTTTTTATTCATAACCTAGTATGAAGTAAATTCATATATAGAAGATTTTGGTAAGTTTGTAGTGACCTATTATATTATACTTTATTTAAAAATTATTTTTGGCTCTCATACATTATCTTATCAATGCACCAAAAGGAAAATATCTTATCATATACTTTGGAGAAACAAAGTTTAAATTAATTCAATGATTGTTAAAAAGAAATATAGCTGTTTAAGTTGACTGCCTCAAAACCACTCAGCAATTTTGTAGGTATGTCTATTGTGAATGGATAAGGCACTTTCTAATCTTTATTACAAGGATCAAACACTAGCTTTTAACTCAGTACTAGTTAGTAAGAAGATACCAAGATTAAAAAGTATTATAATCTTCCTATGAAAATGCTGGACTGTATCACATCAGTTACCCTTCCATTGATTGACATATTGCCTTTCCAGTGTCTGATGTATTCTTTATATGGGGTAAAATTGGGAGTTCATAACCCACTTGAATCAAACTGTGAAATATGATGTATTAAGCACTATGTAATGTTTTGAACGACCAACAATAAAAAAAAATCAATAAAAAAAAAAAAAAAGAAAAAGAAAATGCTGGACTGCAAGCTGAACTTGAATCTCTAAACAAAAAATAATTAAAATCAGGATGGGAGCTGGGGATGTGGCTCAAGCGGTAGGGCACTTGCCTGGCATGTGCGGGGTGCTGGGTTCAATCCTCAACACCACTTAAAAAAAAATTTTAAAAATAAAGATATTGTGTCCACCTAAAAAACTAAAAAATACACATTTAAAAAAATCAGGATGTATCAGGGAAGATTACATGGTTCTCAGGTGAGGCAATTTTTTGGTTATTGACAGAAGAAAATGCACCATACTGTACTTAGGTGAGACATATGAGAACTTATTTTTTTGGTCTTAATATTTAAAAGTCTAGAGTCAGCAGGGCACGGTGGCATACAGCTGCAGTACTAGATACTTTGGAGGGTGTGGCAGAAGGATCCCTTGAGCCCAGGAGTTCCAGGCCAGCCTGGGAAAGACAGCAAAAGACTGTCTCAAAATAAATAAATAGATAGACAGATAGATAAAAATAAAAGTGGGTACCATTAATAAAACTGTAGTGCAGTACTATAGTGTTGTGTAGGAATTATTTCAAAGATCGTCCTTAATTTTAATTAGCTGCCTACTACTCACAATTTAATAAAATGTCAATAAAATGTTAACACAGACATAAGTGTTACCATAAGTAATAACTGTGGCAACATGAGAGAAAATCTGCCCATCACTACCTTTTCTAACTAAATAAGCATTAACTAAGTAGTTACAAACTAAACAGGTAAAATTAGCAAAACATTGAACTAACATGGTTCATTTTCTTTTATGTAGGTTTGAAATAACCTCAATAGATACTAAAGAATATGAATGCATTTTTAATTGTAATTGTAACTTAGAAGGTTAATACAAGATTTTAAAAACAGGATTGTAAAACCTATCAAAATAGAAAATAAGGCTTACTATACACTATTATTAGAATAATAGAAATGATTCCTTTTGTAAACTCACATCTTTTCCATATTCCCAAATACTAGTCACCAACACACACATGCACACACACACACACATACAGACACACACAAATATTTAAAACATTAGGAGATAAAGCAATTATAAAGTTTTTTTACTCTTCATATTTTAAAAATGTATATTTACCAGGATAATATGCAAGTTTTTAAAATCAAAAAGATGTTTAGAATATAACAGCTCAATAAGTCTCCTCCTACAGAAAGCTTTATACTTATCACTTCGCTCCAGAGACTAAATTATGCTAGAATATAACTGAATTGCTATAACTGGATATATTTGTTTTTGTTTTATCTTACAGCATCTTTCAAATTATAAAGGTTCTGAGGGCAGGGACAATATACTTGTAGCAACTATTGCTGCAGAAAAAAAGCTAATGAATCACTGTAATTTGTTAGCCATATTCATTAATGCCTAAATATATTTGCTTATTCTGGAGCTAGTACTTAATATTTTAATTGATAACTTGGGTAATGAAATTAAGTATATTTCAGAATATGCAAAACTAATAGAAAACTGTAACGTGAGGAAAATATAATAGTACATTTAAAATAAGGTTAAAGTAGCAATGAAAATAAAACTGGAATTTAATAACAAGAAACACAAAGTAAAAATATGCAACCAAAATATATACAAATAGACTAAGAGAAAAAATGAAGGGAAAATGTCCAAATGTAACTGAGCACTGTGATGATTAGGAAATAGATAACTATGATGCTCTGTGATGTAAAGAGAGAGCAATTTGCAAAGACTTCCAGAAGTCTTCTCATTATCTTTGATCTAACCTTTGGCTCCTTTATCAGAGGGTCATGTTAGTGTAGACTTTCATTTAAAAGGAAAAAAAAAAGACACACATATAGTTCAGAATAATTTAGAAAATGGATGGCACAGGCAATATGATGTCCTGAATGTACTGTACCCTGAAAGTGTGATACATTTTCTGCTTGAGTTCTGAGACTGTTATTGGTAAAACTCCCTTAAATTTGCAGTTTTGGTCAAGATTTCTTTATGCCTTTTTAGCTGAGTCAAAGGAAGATCCTATTCAAGTCATCAAATGCTATCTATGATAGAAAGGAAGGTAGGCAGGCAAGAAAGGAAGGACGAAAAGGAAGGAAGGAGGGAGGAAAAATAAGGGAAAAGAGGAAATTAGTAAGAAGGATTCATTTAGAGATGGCAATGTATCACTGTGGTAAGCAGAATAATGGCTTCCCAAAGTTGACCAGACAGACAAATACCCTACATAACTGTTAAGATCTGAGAAAGGTGATACTCAGATATTAGGTCAACTAAAGAAAAAAATAACAACTCAGAAGCAGACAGTAAACTGTCTTTACTATCAATGATATTTAAACACACACACACACACACACACACACGCATACACACACACAAATGAATGAAAACTATACATTTTGTGGCATTTTGACAACTGTGGACCTAAAAACAGCAATCTGACAATTGCAACTTAAAGTTGTGTGGGGCTATCATGTCTCCCAGGTGTATCATGGGGAAAAACAAAAGACACAACTCTCTTTGAAAGTACACACCTTTAACAACTTAAAAAATCCTCACAAAGATACTTCCACAAATATATCCTTACAATGCAAAATTACTAAATGTTAAAGAACAAAACCTACCATGTATGAGATGCAGCAGAATAAACAAACAATGGAACCAGGTTTCAGATACTGAAATAATTAGATATATATGTATGAAAACATGAATTGGTGTGAATACACTATTTATACAACCAGAGATAGGAAAAATTGTGCTGTATTATATAATAAGAATTGTAATGCATTCTGCACTGTCATATATTAAAAAAGAGAGAGAATGCAAAGTTAGCTTTATAAGTTTAGTATGAACCTAGATTTGAAAGGATTATTTAGGAAAAGTAGACTACCAAAATTATTAGGTCTAATAGAAAAAAACCCAAATATAATATTTAGGCATGAAAAAATCAGTACTAAATTTAAAATCAGATTATATACAGATAGAATTAATGAAGTGAAAAATAAAATGGAAGAAAACAGTCCTCATATTTTCAAAGCTTAAAAAAAACACAGATAAAAACAGAGAGATAAACTGTAGCAAAACTGTAGAAAAATAAAGGCAAAGAAGATTTAAAAGCAGTCAAAAAGAAAATAGATTACTTATGAAAGGAAAATAATTAGATTCAGGGTTTTCCTTTCAATTTCAGTAAGAGAAGCCAGAAGACGATGAAATGATATCATCTTTTGCTGAGAATAAGTAGATGTCAACTTAGAAAATATATTCAGAGAAATTATTTTTCAAAACAAGGTCAAAATAAGGATATTTTCAGAGAGGGTTATTTATTTATTATTTGGGGGTGATGTTGGGATCAAACCAGGTCCTTGTGCATGCTAGGCATATGCTCTACCACTGCACTACACTCACAGCCTGTTTTTCTTTAATTCACCAAAAGACTCTTACTTGAGGATATATTTTGTAGACATAAGTTATGAAATTTAGGAAGGAGTAAGATTAAAGAAGGAACTAGGGAGTAAAGAATGGTAAACATGTTGGGTTCGGTGGCACATGCCTACAATCCCAGAAGTTCAGAAGGTCAAGGTGAGAGGTTCACAAATTTAAAGGCAGTCTCAGCAATTTAACAAAGTCCTGAGTAACTTAATGAAACCCTGTCTCAAAATAAAAGATAAATAGGCTGAGTATGTGGCTTAGTGGTTAAGTGGCCCTAGGTTCAATCCCTGGTACTGGGGGCGGGTGCGGGGAGAATGGCAAACATGTAGGTAATCCAAAATATACATTGATGGCATATATTTTTTTAAAGTCTAAATTATGGTATTAGGGGAAAAACACACTTTACAACAATTCTAAGTATTCATGCTAGGTGAGGATAAAAACTATTAAAGCAATTTAATGTTCTATTTTTGAAGAAGAAAATAATAATACTGTCTAAGCTAAGATTTTATTATTTTAAGCATACTTACTAAAATTTCAAGAATACACCCTCCCCCCAAAATCAAATGATAGTGAATGTCTTCTTAACTTGAATAAAGAAAAAAATTAAAATAAACTTCTGTTGATTAAAAAAAGGAAGAAAATGAAAAACTAGTATATTAGAAACTATAATTGTATTATAGTTTTATTTATTTATTTATTTATTTGGTACTGAGGATTGAACCCAGGGGCACTTAACCTCTGAGCCACACCCTAGCTCTTTGTTTTTGATTTTGAGATAGGGTCTCACTAAGTGACTTATGGTCTCTATAAAGTGCTGAGGCTGACCTCAAACTTGTGATTCTCCTGCCTCAGCCTCCCAACTAGCTAGTATTACAGGAATATGCCATTGCTCCTGGCCTGTTATCGTTTAGATATGAGGTGTTTTCCAAAAGCTCATGTGTGAGATAATACAAGAAAGTTGAGAGGTAAAATGATTGGGTTATAAGAGCCTCAACCTAATCAGTACATTAATCCAGTTGAATGAATTAACTGGATTAATTCATTGGGTGGCCATGGTAGGTTGGTAGGGTGTGGCTGGAAGTGGCAGGTCATTGGGTATATCACTTTGGTTATGCATTTTGTCCCTGTTGAGGGGAGCTCTCTGTGCTTCCTGGTGTCATGTCCTGAGCTGCTTTCCTCTATCACACAATCCTATCATGATGTTCTTCCTTACCTTGGTCCCTGAACAATGGAGCTGGATTGAGAATGATAAAACCCTAGCCCAAATAAACTTTTCCTCTTCTAAAATTGTTCTTTTAGCGTTTTTAATGACAGTGGCAAAAAAAAAGCTGACTAAAACAGATTAGCAAGTAATCAGTAATATAAATAACTAAATTCTACAATTAAAAAGCATAAATTGTCAACCAGGACAAAAGGAAACCAGAAAAATTCATGATACACACTGTTAAAAGCAACTCACCTAAAATAGAGGTAGAAATAATCTAATAGACTTCAATTAATAATAGGCCAGTAATTATTACCAACTTTCTCATTGAGAATAACCAAAAAGGCTACACTAAGCATCTTAAAAACATGATTTTCCTTTGGTAGTGTGTTGACATTTGTACTGATGATGTAAAAGTGATGGTAAATAAAAAACTTCTGGGGCCTTAGTGCAAATGAGGCAGTGTCACTAAAGACCAAAGTCATGATATTCTTCAGTGCTTCCCATTTATAGTTGAAATAAAAAAAGTAAGAAATTCTGCTTAAGAATATATTTGCTTAAACTTTGAATATACATATTTTTTATTAGAGTTTAATGGTTGAATATACATCTTTTTAATATTTGGTTAGATGAAACAAGAAGAATGCATAAAGCACTTCTGCTGCAATGACGTACTAAGATTTTTCTGAAGCAAGGACATTTGTGTGATGGTTTGTGTTGTAAGATGAACTAGCCACTCTTTTCATGAATC
The DNA here is from genome assembly GCF_045843805.1 of Urocitellus parryii. Taxonomy (NCBI): domain Eukaryota; kingdom Metazoa; phylum Chordata; class Mammalia; order Rodentia; family Sciuridae; genus Urocitellus; species Urocitellus parryii. The sequence continues at coordinate 23,307,182 of NC_135544.1, read as the reverse complement.
ATCATTCTTACTTTAAAGAACAAATGAGGTATACAACCATAGAAATGAAAATTTGTGCTCCACTGGTGTACAATGAATCGAAATGAATTTTGCTGTCATATATACCTAATTTGAAGGAAGGAAGGAAGGAAGGAAGGAAGAAAGGAAGGAAGGAAGGAAGGACAAATGATAGACAAATTATGGTTATTTAAACTTTAGTATTTGGCAGACTTTTTTTTTTTTTTTTACATGAATCAAGTGAGCATGCCTCTTGGAAGTAAACAACTGACAATATTTGTTGCCAAAATAACATTGCAAGAGACTAAATGTAAAAATGGCTATGAGAAACCATCTGTCTTCTATTAAGCCTAGCATTACAGAGGTCTGCAAAGAATATAAAACAATACCACTCCTCACTATATTTGTAGGAAGTTATTTTTGATAAAAAAACACTTATGTAGCTCAGCACAGGGTGTATACCTGTAATCCCAGTGACTTGAGAGGCTGAGGCAGGAGGATCACAAGTTCGGGGCCATCTTGGGCAACTTAGCAAGATCCCGTCTCTACATAAAAATTGAAAAGAAAAAGGACTGGAATTTAGCTCAGGGGTTGAGCACTCCTGGGTCAAATCCCCAGTGCAATAAAAAAAAAATGCTTATGTTACATGTCATATGAAATTTTATTATTATTTGAAAATGGATTAATATTTTTAAATCCTCAATCTTAATTTCTCTTTGCAATACTGGAGATTAAATCCAGAGGCACATTATCACTGAGATACAACCCTAGCCCTTTTATTTATTTTGAGACAGTGTTTCACTAAGTTGCCCAAGTTGGACCTGAACTGGTGATCCTCCTGCTTTAGACTCTGGAGTCTTTAGATTTACAGGTATGTGCTGCCTAGCTTGGCTCTCAATTTTAATTTCTTATTTTTCAAAGGAAAGTTTTAAACTTTATTTTATTTATTTCTTTGTGTGCTGCTGAGGCTTAAACCCAGTGCCTCACATGTATTAGGCAAGCACTCTACCACTGAGCCACAACCCCAGCCCTCAATTTTAATTTCTAATATGGTAAATATAGATACAAAACACAAAATCTTTTTGGGATCCTTGATAATTTACAACAATATAATGGGATTACAAGAAAAAAAGTTTGAGAATCATTGCCTACATCAATAAAAGAGAATGAATTAGGACTATATACAATAATGGAGATGAAACTGGCAAGACAATCATGGTAGTGTGTCTAAAGAAGACAAAAAATTCATATGATTATATTTATATGAAGCACAAAAATGGGTAAAACTAAACTATGTTGCTTAGGATGAATAAGTAGCAAAGCAAAGATCTACATAAAAGACTATTATGAAAGACAGCAAGGGATTATGATTCTTCAATCATTTATGAAAGAATTTCTTTGAATATAGCTAAGTTTTATTTCTTGATCTATATGGTGGCTAGACTTTTTATAATTACTAATTTATTTTATATTTATATTTTATTTGTAATAAATTTCTGAGCTGAATATATATTTTAAAAAGCAGGGAAAGCTTCATTATCACTACAGGGAAACAAAAGAAAAAACCCATAAAAATAGAAAATAATTAAAATATTAAAACAAAAGTAGTGTATTTATTCTAATTACTATACTAGATTTTAAGGCAAAAAGCACTTCTAGAAAACTAGTATCATACATAATAAACGATACAATTCACTAAGAAGATATAAATAATCCATATTCTTACGCAGGTAATAATAATGTTTCAAAATATGCAAAACAAAAATTAAGAAAGTTATAAGTACAATTTAATAAATCTATCACTGTGATATATAATCCAATATACTAATTTACAGATGAAGCAGATAAAAAAATCAATAATAACAGAAGATTTAAAACACATAATTAACATTCAGGGCAATATGTACATATATTACAGCCCTATACCCCAAATTGGAGAATATCTTCTTTCAAAATAAAGATTACTTATGAATATTGACATGGTTTTTGCACATAAAACACTTCTCACACATGTTAAATAATTGATAAAAACTACTGGTACGTTTTCTGATGGCAATGTGATTAGGGTAATTAAGAATAATCTTTCAAAAAATCATAATACAAGGCAAATGAAGTCAAACATACTTGACTTTAACATTATTTATTCTTTTGGATTTTTATACTACTTTTTATTTGTGTGGGAAAATAAAAGAGAGCTGATTATATGAAAAATATGAAAAGAATCACAGTTACTTGGAATGGAATAGGCTATATAATGTAACAACTATCTTCTTGGACACAAGGATATATATATTCAATCTCTTGCTGAAGTAGAAAATAATTTAACTGAATAAAGGCAGAATCAAATATAAAAGGGATTAAATCTTGGAACCAGGCTAATACACAGGTCAAAGAATCTCTTCTATAGGCCACTGACTTTCCTAAAGGAACTTCTTTCCAAAGGTGGAAACTAGTTATTATGAATCTCTTAGATTATATTCAGCTTCATGATACCTAATCACTTTCATTAATCTGCAACTCTGGAAAATATCCAATAATTATTGGTTAATTTATAACATTACACTAACATATTTGTGTAATACTTCAGTGATTTATATACCTTTTCAAGTTATTTGAATTTTTAAATATTTTCTTTCTTTGCTTGCAGTTTTTGAAAATAATCATTTCATTTTTGAGCAAACCCTCAGCAACTTAGCAAGACCCTGTCTCAAAATAGAAAATAAAAAGGACTGGGAATGTGGCTCAGTGGTAAAGCATGCCTAGGTTCAATACCCAATACCAACAAATTTTTTTTCTATTATAAGACAAAATTTATAAAACTAATTTAACTACCAACAGTGTTCAAAATCATGAAATTCACTCAAGACTGAATAAAAATAACACCTATTTATATCACTTTAACATATGCATTATATATATGGGGGGAAAGTTGTCTTCTGTAAAATAATGAAAAGAAAAATGTTACCCAATGAAATATAAGATCATACGCATACTTTCCTTTTAAAGAAGAAAGCATAATATAAGTGAAATATGCATTTTAAGTCTGCTTCTCAATATTATTCTCTTAATGAGTGACTACAATTTGTATTATATAGTTTAAACTAGAGCTGTGTTAGAATCTATTTCCTTTTTACAATTACTCTGTGATGTGCTTTTTTTAATATTTATTTTTTAAGTGTAGATGGACACATCACAATGCCTTTATTTTTATGTGGTGCTCAAGATCGAACCTGGGTGCCCCCCCCCCCGTGCTAGGTGAGCGCTCTACCACTGAGCCATAATCCCAGCCCTGTGATGTGTTTTTAAAAAGCAGATAATCATCCTATATGAAAACTATTTATGATGTTAAAAGAAAAACAAAAACTTATACAATGATGACAAATCAGAAACAAAATATAAAGTTATAAGTATTATTATGTTTTCGGAGGCAGATGGTATTATAATCTGTAATTTTTACAAATTTTACATTTTCATTTTACACATTCTTTACAAAATTTTGAAATGATTAAGAGAAATTCTTTAAAAAATTTAAGAAAATGATAGACTATATTCAATGGAAAACAGCAGTAAATTTTGTAGAAAAATTTTTACAGTTTCTTCAAGGATTAAAACAGTTAGTTATATGAGTTCCACAGACTTGACTTATTCCCTAATTATTCTAGATCAATTCCTTGTGACTATGCAAAATATCCTGAGTTTATTTTATGTTGTTGATGTCTTAGTACACGTTCAAATCAAAGGCAAGAGTTAGTTTTTATAATTTGGAATTGTGATTAAATATTCAGTATATGAGACAATATACTTACTTTTAGAATTGCACACTATGGCTACAATACTCTCAGAATAATAATGAATTAATCACCTGAATTCAAGGGCTTCTCAGGTGGAATTGCTAGAGTATGAGGAAGCCTTGTAAGTGGCTGAATGATCATTGGAGAAAATAAATAAATTATTGTCCATGTTCGCATTACAAAAAGGGCCATGGTCTACTCTTAGTAGGTTAGTTACTAGCTGCGCTAACCAACAAGCTCTGACTTTATCAAAAGAGAAGAAAGCTCAACATAAGAAAAGTAAATTTAGAAATTCACTGATAAGAATTCCCAAATTTTTCAAGACAAGTCTGAAAATCATAATCTTCTTTGAAAACTATCATAAATCACTGATATATTAAATAAATCAATTATCATCTTACATTAAATTTTTGTGTGTAAAGACCAGAGAAATAGGCAGGTAATAAGAATTTCAGAAAAAACAAACAAACCGTGAGATGTACTAAAAACTAAAAAGTTTGTCTATTAATATGCTTCTTTATTAGAACTGATCAGAGATTACGTACCAGATGGATAGATCTAGATCTTAAACTACCCATGATGCACAGGAGCACAGATTAATTGCTCTGTTATTTGTATACACCTTTTCAAATATTGCTGAAAAATATAACATTTCAATAATTCTACTAAAGTTTTTAGTGGCTATTGTTCACTCACATTTCCTTTATTTTAATATAAAGATAATAAATATGTATAATCACTGTGTCTATTTTAGTCTTCTTATAAGTGTAGGAAGGAAATGTAAATTCCTTCCTAGAATATAAATACAGTTTTGGCTCAACTGTACTTATTATATTCAATAAATTCCAAAACATTCTAAATATTAGATATAGCTTTATATAAAGAAATGACATCATCAAGTATAATAAAGAAATAACATCATCAAGTATAATAAAGAAATAACATCATCAAGTATAATAAAGAAATAACATCATCAATTATAACAGGTGAAGGCTATATACATAAAGAACATTTAAAGTATTGTACATACACTATTAGTAGGAGAATGGTATCCATAAAGTTGAAGACGCTGACATAGAGCACAAAGGGCCACATGAAGAGTCACATTTCAGAATGAACCCAAGAACAGCAAAAGAAAAAAGAAAAAGACGACAAAATAATCAATTAGGAAGGGCAAATCATTATGCTACATTCTTACACACACAATGCAAGTGGGATAAGTTAAAGATGAGTAGCAAAGTTTTAAAATTTTCATATAATTAAAACATTTAGTGAATTTGTGACCATTTCAACCATGCTCATTGTAACCTGATAGCACTATTGTTTTGAGTAAGACATACTCCTCTCAAGTATACAGCTTTATTTGGATGGGTTTCAGCAATTTTACATGGGATGGGAGAAACTCTAGATATAGCATCATGACAGTAGAAATGGTCTGAGACTTGCACTGGAATTCTGTTCTGTTATTATCAATGCTATGACATTATACAAGCTAAATAACCTCTCTTAGACTATTTTCTCGTCCATAAAACAGGTACAGTACTTACCTGGGAGAACTGTAATAAGGACAAAAATGGGAGTAACATTTATTATGAACACAGCACAGAGCTTAGCATGTAAGTATCCCAAGAAATGTTATGTTTATTTAACTCCTTCTCAAATATAGCTAATTTTTATATGGAAATATTTTAAAATTTAATTTTTATTTGAGTATGTTAATATTTATTATAAGGTAGTTATGTGATTCTATTAAGTTTTACAATTAGTTAACCTTTTTGACTTCTATTATATTTTGCATACTGTTAAACGGCTACTGTTAAATGGCATGTGTTTTATTTAGTTCATTGAATTCCCATAAAAATCACATGTAGTCATTACTCCCGTTTACCCTACTTGTACAAATGAAAAAACTGAGGTATAGAAAAGTTAAGGAAACTTTTTCAAGATCACACCAATAATAAGTGGCATAGTTAATATTCAAACACCAAAAATCTGGCTCCTCAGCCTATGTCAGCCTGCTTCTTTTTTTTTCCAAGCTGCTTCTTTAATATAACCCACATATTTTCACAATGAGCTGGATTTTAGTTGCTTTGAAATTCAACCATAATATTTTAAGAATGTGTAGAATGATACTGTCATTTATAGCATCTTGACAGCACCACTTGATGTTCTAAATGATCCTCTATACTTACAATAGTATAAAATAAAATTTATTAGTTCAGTTTGCATTATTTAAAATGCAATTACTTATAGTAAATTAAAACTAACATTATCACTAAATATAGTAATAAATATTAGTAGAGAACTATACTGCTGAAAAGTAATGTCAATCAGAAGCAGAACTAAAGATTATTCCTTTATTAAGAAACAGTTCTGATAGTTAAGTTATATAAATGAGACTTTAGGAGCACTATTTAATCATACAAGATAAAACTTTTGAGACACCGGAGGAGATCAATGACTTTAGTAAGCATTCCTTTACATATAGGGCTAGGGATGCGGCTCAGTGGTGAAGTACCCCTGGTAACCTCCCTCAAAAAAAAAAAAAAAAAAAAAGTCTTTACCCATATATTTGCTAGGGATGCTTCATTGACCTATATACATATAAAACAACACAACTTGGATATGCTGTAGTAATTCAGATTTCATAATTTCAAGTTAATGAGATTTTACTGTATCATTATTACAGATATTTGCATTAAATCAATATTAAATTTTCTTTACCTTGGCTGTAATGAAGCTCAAAGAGATAAGTTTTGTGCTGATACTGTATACTTCCCCAATGTGTACTGTCTGCTAATATTTTTTCCCTTCCTCTCGCCCTTTGTTACCTGATGCATGTGTTTTAATAAACGTTAATGATTAGAATCATATTGTAGTTTTATTGGAAGATGAATAAATCCTCTCTGGAAGTATTATAAATAGACAAATAAATAAAACAATTATATTTCTATCCATTAAAATTCTATTTATTACTAAGGCATATCAAATTCATTAACATAATTAAATCTACTTAAATTATTTCATTAACAACTTGCCGATTCAGTGAATTATAGTTAGAGGTAATCTATCAAAATTAGAATAACTGTTTACTCTTTTAATGTATTGTGTATAGGAGATAAAATTTAAGAATGTATTTAATTTTCTAGTTGTCTTTGCTAATACTTTAAATGATAGCATTTACAGGGCTATCAACATAAAATTTATTAGTTACAATTTGGAAACTATGAGACCTAAATTAAGTGGAGAACTTTACCTAATACCCCTTTAATACTTCCCTAACATAATCAGAACCAGCTCTTTTTTTTTTTTTTTTTTTTTGGCAATACTAGAGATTGAACCCAGAGGCTTTCTATTATTGAGCTACATTCCCAGCACCTCCCCTCCTTTTTTTTAAATTTTTTTTTTTTAAAGAGAGAGTGAGAGAGGAGAGAGAGAATTTTTAATATTTACTTTTTTTTTTTTTTTTAGTTCTCGGCGGACACAACATCCTTGTTGGTATGTGGTGTTGAGGATCGAACCCGGGCCGCACGCATGCCAGGCGAGCGCGCTACCGCTTGAGCCACATCCCCAGCCCCTTTTTTTAAAAATTTTGAGACAGGGTCTTGCTAAATTGCTGAGGCTGGCTTCAAATTTATAATCCTCCTGCCTCAGCCTCCTGAGCTGCTGGAATTATAGGCATGCCCCTCTGCACCCAGCTCTTTGTTTTTTTAAGACAGTCTTCTATAAGTGTTGCCATAATGCATTTATAATTTCATCACAGTAAAATATCAACTATTGATAATTTTATCATAGTCAAATATCTTATGAAGTATATGTCTTTCATAGTCCTGGTAATCTGAATTTATTAAATTAGATATAATTAAATATTTCACTAATATACTGGGAATGAATATAGTGCCCAACTGCTATCAATAATTCATGTTTAAAGAAAAACTAATACAAGTAACCATGAGAATAAAAAATGAAGTTAATTATTTTAATTCCAATAAAACAATTAAATTACTTTAAAGGGGGACTAATTTGCAAATAAAACAATTATTTACATGTCCGTATTTCTGGTATACCATATGAAGAAATATGGTACAATAAAAAAAAGTTCAGGTTTTGGAGCTGGCCATATTTGGGCGCAAATCTTAGCTTTCCTATTTAATAGCTATATAACTTTGGATATGATATTTTCCAATTATCAGTTTCCTCATCTACAATTGTGGATAATAAAAGAATTGTTAGGTAGATTAAATGAGTAAATTCATGCAAAGTGCCTACTATAGTGTCTGACAGCATGTCTCTGAACTCATTTGTTATTTTTGTAACTTGAACTGACTTGTTGTTAGGCTGAAATAATTGAGACAAACAAACAAACCAAAAAACTGGTAATAAGATGGAAGGAAATGTTGCTTAGAAAATTCTAACTTCAGAATAAGACAATAATATTATACATTCCAGAAGAAGAATCTATAATATATATTTCTATGAATATTAACAAAAATCTACATTACTGCCTTGTATTCGTTTCAACATTTATATTGTTATATTACCATTAAGTTCATTTATATCAAAATTAAATCTTTGCAATTCACCTTTTAATTTTTATATGCATAATGATCTGCATTAATATGCTGTATGATATACCCTTCAAATCTCACATATAACAATAATATGAATGAAAATAATTTAATGAATGTGACTATGGGTACAGATATTTAATATCAATATTTAATGTAAATATTGATATTGAGGAATATAGACACAAAGAATTTTTCTATATAACAACTGTAAAAAGTTTTCAAGAAAATTTCTAACTTCAATTACTATTTCCCAGTGTGAATAAAGTAATTCTCACCTGGAAAACCCACCTGAAACTACTACAAAGTATTTCTTACCAGCATTGCACGCTTTTCTTCATCTCCTTTAGTTTCTCTCTTTTCATTTTTTTTCCTGAATATCTCTTGAAGCTGAAAGGAAATTAATCAACAATCAAATACCCAAGAAAAGTTTTGAGGCACCTACCTATCACACTATGCTAGGAGAATTCTGAAAACAAAGAAAATATTTGGATACTACTTCAACTTCTTATTTCATTACACAATAGTTGAAAGTTAAATAAAATATGCTACCTCCAAAGACTATAGACTTATTCAAATAACTTAGACCACCTCCTGCTTTTAGGAGCGCTTCTCAAATGGGCAAATTATTATGTATCAGGCAGTAGTACAGCAACTGAAAAGACGGGATACCAGCTTTAAAGGGAAAGCAGCTTTTTGTAAGAGGGTAGAGGGCCAGAGATGTGGCTCAGTGGTAGAGTGCTTGCCTAACATGAACAAGGTCCTAGTTCAATCCCCAGCACAACAAAACAAAAACCCAAAGAAGAGTGTACAGTAGAAACAAATAGGAGGTCAACATGAATACTTTAACCTCCCATCTCCATAAATAGACAGCATTCCAAAAGCCATCTATATATAAAACTACTTCAAGGGAATGAGTTCTCTAAGTTATATGTCAGTGGGGTGGAATTTAGCAGTGTTGACACTAAGAATACTTACTCAAAATTTCTTAGATAAATAAATAGGCACATTCTGAAAGTGTCCCAAATACAGTTCTGTACTATCATAACAAAACTACATTACACTAAACTTGTCTATTTTAGCATATCTCCATTTATTGCAACAAAACTAAGAACACCCACCTCTTGACAATTCTGTAAAGCACTAGAATGTAGGTTACAGGTCCAATGGCTTTGGCTCAGGGACTACCCCTAGGCAAGGGCTATGTGGATGTTTAAGATTTTTAAAAAAATTTAAATTGATTTTTTAAAAGTAAATGACAGTGGAATTCATTACAATTCTTATTACACATATACAGCAAAATTTTGTAAATCTCTGATTGTATATAAAGTATGTTCACACCAATTTGTGTCTCCATACATGTACTTTGGATAATGATGTCCATCACATTCCACCATCCTTGCTAACTGGTTACCCTGCCCCCTCCCTTCCCCTCCCACCTCTGCCCTATCTAGAGTTCATCTATTCCTCCCATGCTCCCCCTTCCTATCCCACTATGAATCAGCCTCCTTATATCAGAGAAAACAGTCAGCATTTGTTTTTTGGGGATTGACTAACTTCACTTAGCATTATCTTCTCCAACACCATCCATTTACCTGCAAATGCCATGATTTTATTCTCTTTTATTGCTGAGTAATATTCCATTGTTAGTTTAAGATTTTTGATAAATCCCACTAATTAGTCTTGCTTATTTCCCTTTGAATGGGTACTAATGAACTTTTGATGAGGATTTTTCTCTCTCCTCTTTTCTACCAGAGAAAAAAATGATTTCATCTGTGTTTTAGTCTGTGAAGTAAATTTGAAGCTTATTAAGAGGTTTTCTGAGAGATTAGTAATGGTTGTATTACAAAGGGAAAAAAAAACAAAAATAGAAAGTAAAATGACTATGTGCCATTTTTTCCCTTTATTTTTATGAAGGTAAAGACAGATTTGAACATAAATCTTAAGGGTAGACCTTACTACTTTAAGAAAAATATTAATTTCTATTTTAGAGCAAAAACATAGAAATTTTACCATAGAAAAAGATTCAGGATACATAAATAAAAAGAAAGAGAAAAATACTGGAGGAGGAGGTGGGAAGATAAATGAGCAGCTGAAGACACTGTCAGACCAGCACTAAGGCTGGACTAAGGTAAGAAAGATCTACCTATAAATACTTAAGAACTGTCAGCCCTTATTCAAAGACAAGAAAAGGGAATAGGGAAGTGGATACAATACTACAATAAAAGGCACCAGTGAGTGGAATAGATAAGGAAAAAGGGAAACTATCTAGACCCTGTACTGAGAAGGAAGGAAAATGCTTATGGCAAATACTTACGATTAGGTGGTTGATATAATAAAGACTGAATACTAACCTGGGCAAATATAATATTAGGGCTGCTTGTTATCTATCCAATAGATAATATCTGATACATTCCAAACTTCTAGCTAGTATTTATACACAATTTTAATCATCTTTATACTATGAACATAATGTATATTTTTATAATGAAAATATTATTGAAAGTATGAGTATATATTTCTTTACTAAAGTTGAAGTATAGATTTTTCACTCTTTCCTCTAGAGTAGTACTTTGATAATGTAAAAGCATAAACATATAAAATAAGCAATATTTATTATTGATAAAATGCAGCATATAATATACTTACCACCAAAAACTCCTTTTTATCCACCATCTCATTGCCATCAGTGTCAAACATGTTGAAAGCTATTCTAAAACCTGCATGTGGCTCTGCCATAAAAAATTAGAAAAAATATTCATGAAATGGAAAAATGTATTTTTAAAGTACAAAATCTGTAAAGTTGTAAACAGTTTCTCAAATGTATTATGGAAATATTTTCCTCAACCAAGAAAATAAAAGCAACATGTTACTATTATTTAAATGTAACAAAAACTATAAAGACATAAACACAATAGCAGACTTAACACCCAAATTGGTAATATACTTTAAAAGTATCTTATAATACTGTATAGTACAAAAGGCAAAAATTGACTGCTTTTCTTCTAAAAATAAACATTCAAAGTCTGTTAGTTTGTTAAAAAAAACTATCAGCTCATCATATCTGAAATAATCTCAATGTTTAACAACTTAGGTTGATATAAAAAAATAAAAATATGACACAATGAAACAGTTCCAATTTGGAAAATTATAATTCAATGTCAAGAATGAGAGGTTTCAGATTTGGGTTTAAGTTTCTGAAGGCTTCAAAAAGAGAAATATAAAAAAAGAGGTTTGATTATGTAATTCCCAATTCCTCCAAAATACAAAGAAAAATTGCTTTTCTGAGAAAGACTTTCATAAGTTAAAATAATAAAAAATAAAAAGGAAACACTTATAGACAGACAATGAACTGCTTTAATTTTATGAACTTTATAACAAGGTTCACTCTTTTTTCTTTTCACTTCTAGAACAAAAAGAAGAAACCTGGGCTGAAGAAAACTTTAACATGTCCTTCAAATAGAAGCTCAGTACACACGCTTCTCAAAGTATTTGACTTTTCTTTTGACATGACTGGCATAAAGTTTAGAAAGGACCCCTGCAACTCCCCACTACACTGTTATAGTTTAGATGTGAGGTGTCCCCCCAAAAGCTCACATGTGAGACAATGCAAGAAAATTCAGAGGAAAAACGATTGGGTTATAAGATATTAACCAAATGAGTGAATTAATCCCCTGATAGGGATTAACTAATTGGTAACTGAAATGATGGTAGGGTGTAGCTGGAGGTGGTGGAAATTGGAGTGTGGCTTTGGGGTACATATTTGTATCTGGCAAGTGGAGAACTAACTCACTCACACACACTCTCACACTCTCTCTCTCTCTCTCTCTCTCTCTCTCTCTCTCTCTCTCTCTCCTTTCTGATTACCATGTGAGCTGCTTCGCTCCACCACACTCTTTCACCATGATGTTCTCAAGCCCCAAGGAATGGAGATGGCCTTCTATGAACTAAGACCTCTGAAACCGTGACCGTGTGCTCTTATATAAATTTTTCCTCTTTTAATATTGCTCTGGTCAAATCTTTTAGTCACAGCAGCAAAAAAGCGGACTAAAACATACATGTACAAAGGAAATCCTTACAAACATTGGAAGAGAAAATGAAGTTAAAAAATAAAAAGGAAAAGGGAACACTAATACATAGATACTATAGAATATGTAGTCCACATCCTGCCAGTCCTCTTTTCATATTTTTCTTAGTTGTAGTCCAAATGTCTCATACTTTTTCTCTTCAAACTCCTTAGAAGCTTTTACAGCTGTGTTCAATACTCAAAGAAAATTTCACAGCATATCCATCTCTTTCTTTAGTAGGTAAAAACCATGTTATTATTTGGATGTGAGGAAGAGAATAACAAAGCTGTTTTAGGGTAAGAATGATGCGTATTCTGATAGACTACTAGTGTGGAGACTTCAAGATTCACTTATATGTCCTGATCTTTGGGGCTTCATGAAGAATAAAACCAAAATTACTGATTTTAAATTTATAATTCATGAGCTAATTACTAGACCACAAGCCAAAATATTTTTGACTCTTAATAGTGTTGTGCTTGGCATATTTCTGCAGCATTTAGACATGAATTTTGCAGAACAGCAAAGATAAGCCTAAAGTCATTTTCAATATTGAAAAAAACTAAGGAAGATCTATTTTCCAAGATTCACATTGAAAAAGAGAACTCTATCTAGAAATAAATTTAATGAGCATACTTACTTGTTAAAATACATAAAAGAAAAAGATATTCTGTGTAAGAAATCACACCTAGAAGAAAAATAGTATCAATTATGCTATATACAATATTACTTATCCTCTTATGTATTAAATTAAAATATTCTACTAGCAAAAGACATTGTAAATAAGCAGATGCTAACTATTGTTTTAAAGGAGATTAAGCTATATAAAAAAACTGCAAAAGAAGCAGCAAAATTAATTTTAATTTAGTTGTTCCACAGACCACTTTGGAAACATATATAAAATTCCCATTAATGCTCTCAAATATATTGGCAAAAAAGGGGAAAATTATAATTTCACTTATAGTTGTAATTTTTAAACTTATGCTATTTTTCCATGTATGAATCTAACATGAAACTAAAAAAGGCAGAAATGGTTAATATTTCGAAAAGCTTTATTAATATTTAGTAACACTTGGATAAAACATTAAGACATCCTTCCTTAGAAACCCAATTTTTATACTGCATTCAAAAAATAAGACTTATAGTCACCAGTTTTCTGCTGTCTAATTATCATTCATTATTTTTGAAAAATAATATTTAAATGTACATTTAAGAAATTTTTAATTTAATTTAATGGATTACACTTTATGTACCCTGCACCCTGAGTTTTCTGTAGCCCCATAATTAACTTTAAAAGGAGTCTGTTTGAAGTAAATAAAAGTATACATTGTTACTTGAATTCTTACTTTTGGACTAGAACACCCGAAACTAGAGTTAATGGTTTAATTGATCATCTAAGTAAAATACTAAGAAAATCATAATCAGAAATAAGTCTGCATTATTTATCTAAATAGCAGATAGTTTTGATGTTTAGTTAAAGGGTATTAAAAAATCTTTAATCAGATTGTGAACTTTAAAGCTTCCATTTTATCTGATGTTCTTTGAGACTACTCTCTTTGTTACAGAACAAAGAGAAGAGACGCCTCTTAAGGCAGTTTGTCAGAGACATGAAGGGAACTAGCCAGGAAGCTCTGAAAGCATTCTCTTCTTTTGTTTATACTAGAACATGGTGACCTATGGACAGATAGTTCTGGTTGATTTCCATGAATGTTATGGGAGAAAGATTCTGAAATGGTCAATGTATATAAAGATACAATACTTAGATTCTGTAGAGAACACTCAAAAAAAAAAAAAAGAAAAAAGAAAAAGAAAAAACAAATGCCAAATGCAAGAGGAAAAAAGAGAAATGGGACTTGTTACCTCTATCATCCTATCTCATTGTTCTAATTCACCTGGTGGAGTACACAAGACTTGCTGGTTGGTAAAAAGAATTTTAATAACTACTATGCAATGTGTATTTGACAGTAAATTTAAGATTACCCTCAAAGTGAGAATTACTTAATAGTGTTGAAGTCTTGATTATGGTAAGCATCTGTCTGTAGGGCTACATGCTTACTAAGGTGGCTTAATCTATAGGGAAGAAAAACAAAATGAAACTAATGATGTAATTTAATAAAAATGGTCAAGAATAACTGAAAATATTGCTGAATAGGAATTATAGATTCTTAATGCCTTCCAATAATAAAAATGGAAAAGTTTATAGACAAACCTTTCACTTTATTCAAGGTTACTCAGGATAAATAAATAAACAAATAAATGTGTGTATGCGTGTGTGTGTGTGTGTGTATTTTAAACACTAAGCATATAGTAGTGATACAATCTTTAGAAACAGGATAAGATGTCAACTCGGTTTCTTCTGAGAATTCAATAAAAAAAGTTTAAAGAAAGTTCCTTGAGGGGCTGAGGCTATAGCTCTGTGGTAAAGTGCTTTCCTCACATGGGTGAGGTACTGGGTTCAAGCCTCAGCACCACATAAATAAATAAAGATACTGTGTGTTCATATACAACTAAATAAATGTTTTTTTTTTTTTTTAAAGAAAGCTCCTTAAAAAGCTGTTTAATTCCTGTATCACGATACATTATAGCTGGCTGTTATAACTAAGTCTATGTAACACGTTTTTATAAATACTGTATATTTCAGGGTTTTTTTCCTTATTGGGTAATATTTCAAGCAGATGAGCTTCTTCATTTTAAAATTAATCTTAAATAGCTCTAAAGATTTACGTTTATAATTGCCCTGCCATTTAATCTCTGGGAGAAAAGAAAAAAGGCAAGTATCTCTGAGTTTCTCTACTTCACCTAGTCTCATGGCTCTAAAGCTTATTGAATCATAAATTGTCTTGACAATCTGAAGCATATGACATAGATACAAACTATCCTAGAAGGCAGTCATTGAATAAGTGCAATTATTTAAATTTAAATTAATCAAAGTCAAATAAAACTGAAAATTCAGTTTTTCAGTTTTGATTTATGCTAGCCACATCTAAAGTGCCCAATGGCAACATCTGGCAGTGGATATCATAAGAAACAGCATAGAAGTAGAATGCTTTCTCCACTACAGATAGTTCTATTTAAGCAGTACTGCATAAATGCTCTCCCTGAAAAGAAGAGAAATAGAAATATGCATATAACATGAGGAATATTAGGACATGCCTAAATTTAGGGCTTTCAGATTAAAGCTTTTCCTTAGCTAAAAAGAATTTCCTTTTTCTCTGCATTTTTTTCTGATTATGTCTGACTAGAATTATCTGTTCTTTCTGAGTTTTGAACATTACTGATCCTATCATCTTACCCTGTAATCTGTATGATAGTTTTTGAGACAACTTCCAGAAAAAAAATTTTTAGACTGTTTAAAGACAATTTGGCCCACGTTTCTCAAATATTTAAAAACCATAGTTATGTAAACTCTTAGCTGTTGCTTCCTTTTTAATTTTTTTATGTTGAGACAGAGTCTCAATAACTTGTGGAAGGTCTTGCTAAATTACCCAGGCCATCCTTAAACTTGCAATCCTCCTGCCTCAGCCTTCCAAGACGCTGGGATGAAAAGTGTTTACCAACACACCCAGCAGAAATTTGAATTTCTAATTCTACTTCAAGTATATGAATTATAACTATATTCCTTCAAAGTATTTATCTTTAAGCTACTATAAGTATAATATTTTCAAACCAATATTGATTAGCAAAGATGAAAAAGGAAAAGATAACTGTTCATTTAATTTTTTTGCATATTCTTTTATTTAAAAATCTAAACAAGTATGTGTCATTTCTTTTTAAGGTTAAAGGTTATTTAAGGTTTAATATGCATGTATTTCATTAACTAATTTTTCCATAAATGTGTACAAAAAGTATGTTGTGAAAGAAAACTGCAATAAAAGCCATGTAATAGGATTCCAAGCAAATTAATTTAGATATAAGATAATAATAATAGAGTAAATTAAGCAGGTGGATTTTGTAAATTTGGCTGCCAAAAGACATGTCTGATAAGTTTTTAATAGTGATTAAATTCAGGAATATCCATAATTCCTTAGAAGCAAAATGAAAGGAAGAAAAATAGATACTTGAAGATCTATTATTTTTAGCTTTTTTTTAAAAAAAAATTTCTTTCTTTTGTAATACTGGGGATTAAATACAGGGCATCATGCAATTTAGGTGAGTGCTCTACAACTGAGCTACATCAATAGCTCAAGATCTAATTCTTTGAAGCATGCTTTATATTGTGGTAAATATAACTTGTGCTTTTCAACATGGTTTTTTAAAAAGTATTTTTTTAAATTATGAAAGTTCATTCTGTCATTAAAAAATATGGAAGATTAAGTAATATACGTAAAAAAGATAACATAAAAACAACCACCCGTACCACCCGTAATCATGCCACCAAAAATAACATTACTATCCAAAAGCATTCATGTTTTGGTGTTTTAGTTTTCAGATTTTTCTCTATATATTATATACATATATGCAATTTTAAAAATTACTACAGGTATGGGAGAAATATACACACATGAATAGTGTAATCAGCAGTGTCAATATTAAAATGTGTAAGTACTCAATTAACTTACCTCTTTCTTTAAGATTTCGAAATAGCTTTGATGATCCCTTCCAAACTGGTGGTGTTTCTGAAAGCATTTGATTTAATTCCTATGACAGAAGGTGTCATATATGTAAATACTTTCTTAAAAAATAGAGTTAAAAAGTTGAATGTTCAAGCAAAAAAAATCATTTAAAAGACCTGAAATGTGGTATATTTATCCTATTTTTGTCCTGCAGTTTATTCAACCACAAAATAATAATATTTGCCCACAGTGCAAATATAAAATAAATGATAAAGATCCTATAATGAATTAGAGCTACTCAAAATTTCAGATAAGTAACTGGAGTTATATATAGATAAGATAACCATATCAAGATAAAACAGTAAGTTTAAGTTCTGGAGTCAGTTATAAAGGAATAGTTTTATGAAAGCCATATGGATTTCTTCATCAAGGTCAATATGATAATCTGGCCTCATATTGTTCTTTTCAGCATTACTGGATTGAGGGGGTTTTGAGCAGAGGAGATTAATAAAGGAATATGCTAAAAAGGAATGAAGAGTATTTTTATGGTGACTCAAAGAATAAGGACAACTGATAAAGTGGAAAGACAGGGATATTGAGTTGTGACAGTTTCAAATTTTTTCAGATTTTAATTTAAATAGGAAAGAACACAGACTCAACTGCTACCTGGTCAGCTTTAAAAAACAAAAAACAAAAACATACTGCTGGTGGGATATTATTAAAGAATTTAAATGTTTGTATCATTGCTCATGTAACAATTTTGAATTATTGTGCATACTTCGTAAAAATTACTAAATAAAAACTGTAATTTGATTAATTGTAAAGAATACTGATTAAAGGATTTGGTAAGATAACAGACTTATCTGAAATTTAAAAACCACTCTGCTTAGTAACACATTAAAAAAAAAAAAAAGAAACAGAGACCACTTCTATTTCTATATCTGATCCCTCTTACTCAAACTGTGTGGTTCACCCACAATCCGGATGTTACCTGGGAACTTGTTAAGAATGAATTTCCATTCCTATATCCAGACCTACTGAATCAGACTGTTTTTTCACATATCTCCAGGAAATTTGGGGCATATGCAGGTTTCAGAAACACTTCAAATAAATACTTCCTGATGTGGCAGTATCCGAAAATACTCTGTGGTATTTATAAATGATCATTGTTTTCCGAAAACTTTGAGGAATTAAGATTTATTAAAATTTTTATATTTTGATTCATGATGAGAATCTCTCTCCTTATCCCCAGGGCCTACCTTGTTCTCTTGTATGTAGCAGTGCTATATAAAAAGTTAACTTGACTGACTTTTGACCCTGGCCCCTGGGAGGGAGACTATAAATCTTGGATCACACTTGACTTTATGCTAAGGAAATGATTCAGGATGGGATCTGATCACCAGAAAGAACACTATGATTTGAAGTGACCCAGGCATAATGTCTTGAGAGGAAAAGGAATAGAAATTGAGTTCAATTATACATATGGTCAATGATTCAAATAATCATACTAGGTCATAAAACCCCAAGAAAAGATCTGGATACCAAGCTCAGTGGAGCTTTCAGGTTGGTGAACACCCCCTGATTTCTCAGGAAGAGGGCAAAAAAAGCTCTTTGTCAGGTCCCTCCCAGACCTAACCCTTTGTCTCTTCATCTGACTGGTCTTAATTTGTATTTTTTGTAATAAAACTGTAATCATTAGCATAGCATTTTTCTGAGTTCCATTAAACCTAAGGGGAATTGTGGTAAGGAACTGTGGCAAACCCCTGGTTTTGTAGGTCAGAAATATGGTGCCTGGAGATCCCTGAACTTGCAGCAAGCATCTGAAATGAAGGCAGTCTCATTGGGTACTATGCCTTTATATAATCTCTTGGTGATTAGTGTCAGAATTAAACTGCAGTATTGCAAGAAGTATTGAATATATGTTTTCTAAGTTAAATTAAGTTTCCCAAAATTACAGATGCTTTTTAAGGTATTTATACAACCTTCTCAAATGAGTACAGTTTTTTTTAAATTATACAGTTAATACATATACATCATAGGAAAATTAGTAAGCATAGATAAGAAAAAATAATTACGATCCAAGATAAACACATGTAAGCTTTAATATTCTTTTTATCTGATTCTGTAGCTGGAAATCCTTACATAGCATTTGTTATTGCAAATATTAAATCTTCCTCCTTTTATTATTTTGGAATGTCCTCTTTTTAGTCCATATATTGTGGGCATATTTTCCTATCAAATATTCTTCATTTTCATATTAATGGCTTCATAGCAGTTGTCTATAATAGTAGTTCTAAAATTCATCTCTTTACATACTTAAAAAGACATATGGTTTATATGGGTAAATCTATTTTAAAGTAAAAACAAAAATTTTTTAAAGCACAAGAATACACAAGCATACATTCCATTAGCTGTCAGAGCAATGACATCATCACTCATCATGCAGCCTCTTAGAAAAATCTACACTCTGAAGGAGTAAGAGTAAATAAAACAAGTATCTTTTCAGCATTATAATGAAAATGACTTGGACCACATACATCCTTGAAAAGGTCATTGTATTTAAAGAACTACAGTCTATATTATTCTACAACTTGTCATTTTGCTTATCCTTGTATTTTCTAGGTCTATTCACTTCAATATATGTAGCTCTAACGTATTTATTTATCTTAATTCTATATTACTATATTTATCTTTGGTATGTCTGTTTTACAATTCTTTTTATCCATTCCTCTAATGACTGACATTTATATGGTTTCTAAATTATGTTGGAATTTTTGTTAGTGTTGCACTAAATTTATGGATAAATTTGGAGGAAACCAGTATCATTATGAGATAGCTTATTGTCATCCATGAATATGATGCTCCATTTATTCATGTCTTTTTTTCTTTCCTTTTTTTTTTTTTTTTTGATTTGGTACTAGGGATTGAATACACCCAGGGGCACTTAACCACTGAGTCACATCCCCAGCCCTTTTTGTTATTTTATTTTGAGATAGGTTCTCTCTCCCAAAGTTGCTGAAGCTATCTTTGAATTGGCAATCCTCCTGCTTCAACCTCCCAGACTGCTGGGATTACAGGTGTGTGTTATAACGCCCAGCTCATTTACTCTTGTCTTTTTAAAAATGTGACTTAATAACTTCTTCCACGCTTTCTATTATTACACTTTTAAGTATATAATAATTCTTGTGAAATTCATTTATTTGATAATAATTTCTAATTGCCACTGCTATGGCAGAAGCCCCAAACCAGCACGTTAATTAACTTTGGTTCACTCATCTTACATTCAATAATAACCTTGAATTTATCTGAATAAATCTCTGCATTTTTAAATTTTTCTCTCAGGCATATTATTTGCTACTATTCCAATCATGGGATCCTTTCTTTTTTTTCCCCCTTTGTCATTTTACATGTTATGGCCTGAATTGTGTCCTCCTTCCCCCCAAATTCATTTGTAAAGTCCTAATTCCCAATATTTCAGAATCTGGCTATATTGGAGAGGTATCCTTTAAAGGTAATTGTATGAGGTGGCCCTAATCTGATATGACCAGTGTCCTTATAAAAAGAGATCAGAACACAGACATGCACAGAGGAACGACTATGTGAAGATAGAGGGAGAATACAGCCATCTAGAGCCAAGGAAAGAGGCCTCAGAAGAAAATGACCTGTTGATGCCCAGATTTTAGACTTCTAGCTTCCAGAACTGTGAGAAAATAAATGCCTGATAAGTTACTCAGTCTGTGCTACTTTGTTATGGCAAACTAGAAATATAAGCTAATGAGATGTAATACTTTGCCAGGCCTCTAATAAAATGTAGTGAAATAGTTGTGATAGCAGGTATATTTTTATTATATCTGACTTTAAAGAAAATGTCTCTAATGTTTCACCAGAAAAATGTGTCAATTGCCATAGGCTTTTGAGGATTCCCTTTAGTTAAGGAAATTAGAAATGACTAAATCAAAAAAGAGAAAATTATAAGTACATTAGTAGTCTCTCTAAGCTCCTCACTGATGATGTTACCCTTTACCTCCCCTAGAAGTAAAGGACATCTTGAATTTTATGTTAATCATTTCTCAGTCTTCCCACCTATGAATGCAATCCTAAGTAATATGGATTTACTTTCCCAGTTTGGGACTTTATGTAAATAGGATTATATTTCTTATGTGAATTGCTTATTTTGTTTATCATTACATTTCACTGAGGTTCATTTAGTTATAGCATTACTACAATGCCTTTTTTCATTATTCTATACTACTTACCATATGATTATATCAAAATTTATATGTCTACTATTAATATTTATGTTATTTTATGCCATTATGAACAATCTACCAACATTTTTGTGAACCTCTCCTGCATATAAGCAATGGTTTCTCTAGTTATACACACAGGTGTGAAATTAATGGGTCATAAAGGACATTCAAGTTTAACTTTACTAGGTACATGTGTATGCATTGCTATAGAATTTAAACGCAGGCATGTAATTGCAAAGTTCAGGGTGTATATTATCTTTAATTTCATCAGATAATACCAAATTGTTTTCAGAATAGGAGTATACCAATTTACATTTACAAATGATATTTACCATTGAGCTATAGCTTTACTAGTCCTTGGAATTCCTACCTTTTTTATTTTCTGACAATATGGAGGATAAAAAAAAAAGAGTACCATGATGTGATTTTAATTTAAAAAATATATATAAATACATGTGTGTGTATGTGTGTGTTTGTATGCATGTGTATATGAATATGCATGCATATGGATACCAAGAGCTTTAACTTACCTGTTTGGATAGCGACTTCCATGTTTTAGCAACTAAAATAAATATAAAATAATTAGATAATAAATACTCCATGTAATGTATATCCATATTCAGTAGCCATCTACAAGCATAACTCAAAGCCAGGCTTCTATGTCCAAAAAGCAAGGGTTTTTAAATCTCAAGATCTGAATTTAAGGTATGATCTTATCTGTTTCATGTACTACAAACTGTTCATAATAAATTTTATCAGTAGAATAGGAAATATTTTTCCATAACGAGATTGTTTTAGTTTGGTGATTCCTAAATATATTATTTTTTATTGATTAAAAAAATAAATTACAGCAGAATGCATTACTATTCTTATTACACATATATAGCACAATTTTTCATGTCTCTGGTTGTATATAAAGTATGTTGACACCAATTCGTGTCTTCTTACACATCTCTAGCAATTAGAGAAATGCAAATCAAAACTACTCTAAGAAATCATCTCACTCCAGTCAGAATGGCAGCTATTATGAAGACAAACAACAACAAGTGTTGGGGAGGATGTGGCGAAAAAGGTACACTCATACATTGCTGGTGGGACTGCAAATTGGTGCAGCCAATATGGAAAGTATTATGGAGTTCCTTGGAAATCTAAGAATGCAACCACCATTTGACCCAGCTATCCCTCTCCTCGGGCTATACCCAAAGGACTTAAAATCAGCATACTACAGGGACACAGCCACATCAATGTTTATAGCAGCACAATTCACAATAACTAAACTGTGGAACCAACCTAGACGCCTTTCAGTAGATGAATGGATAAAAAAAAATATGGCATATATATACAATGGAATTTTATTCAGCAATAAAAGAGAATAAAATCATGGCATTTGCAGGCAAATGCATGGCGTTGGAGAAGATAATGCTAAGTGAAGTTAGCCAATCCCCAAAAACCAAATGCCAAATGTTTTCTCTGATATAAGGAGGCTGATTCATAGTAGGATAGAGAGGGGGAGCATGGGAGAAATAGATGAACTCTAGATAGGGCTGAGGGGTGGGAGGGAAAAGGAGGTGGCAGGGTGATGGATTCCTGGATTTATAAGAAAGTAAATTTATTCCATATTAAACATGTTATGAGATTAAAAGCACAAATAATAATATTCATAAAATATTCATATAGGAATAAGACATATTAATATTCCTGAAAATAATTCATAGATAAGATCTCTCTAGCACAAAGAAGGATATGGGGAAAGAGAAAAAGAGATGACAGAGCAGGTAAAGTAAGAGGGAAACTCTTATCGTGTTTTTTCATTCTTCTTTGCTACAGCTACTTAAGAAACATCTTGGAACACTAGTATTGTAGTTGAATAAAACATTTGGGATCACTTCCTTTTTCTATTTCCTCTTCACACCCCTGAAAATTGCAAGCATTATAAAACTTATGTTCAATCAGTATTGTTGTTTTTTTTGTTGTTTTTTGTTCATATTTGAACATTATAAATATGTAATGCCTGCCTAAGAATTATTTCCAAATTGAGTAAGTCTTATAACAGCTGCATTAAGAAAACTGGTATATATTATTTTAGCTTTATTACACTGATGACAACCAATCATTGTTTCTATATTGAATGGAGCAATGTATAATTAACAATACAGCAAATTAAAAATTACAAGAAAGGTACTTTTCTTTTGCTATGCAACTCTTTTTAAGGCAATATAACAACTCATTTTAAGACCAAAGAGAAGAAATAAGCTTCTAAACTTTGACAAAATAATTTTCATGGAGATAGATTTCTATGTCATAATAACATTCTTCCTTTACCAAAGATAGTATATAAAAACATGTAATCAAATGATTAAAATCACAGGCTGTAAATTAAAATTTAGCAATAACATTAACCATAAGACTATATATATTCATTTAACAATGCCACTTTGCTTTTTAACAATGAAAAAAGAACAGATATAATATTTATGATTCTGTTGCTCTTAAAATATAGCCATAAAACAAAGAAAGAAAAATGAATGGTGCAAAAGTACATGCACATGTTCATAAGCTATTTATCAAAAGAGGAAGTTAGACATACTCTTGAGTTTTGTAGGGTTTATGAGATTACCACAGTAAATTATTCACAAAAGATATATTCATTCTGCTGGAAATGTTCCATGTTCAATATTATTAGCTTTTGTAAAAATAAAAAGATTAAAGAGCCATTAAGGCTGTTCTTCAAAGGATTTTCTGACTTTCTAAATTCATTTATCTCATATGAAATTACTACATATGTAAATATAACTTAGGTGGAGAGAAAAGACTTAAATTCTATTGGAAATATTTTATTTCTTAAGGTATAGTTTATGTTCTTTACATTTAATATTATATGTATGAAATATTTTTAAAACAATACATTTTTAAAAATCTAAATTAAGGGCTGGGGTTGTAGCTCAGTGGTAGAGCACTTGCCTCGCACACGTGAGGCCCTGAGTTTGATCCTCAGCACCACCTAAAAATAAACAAATAAAAATGGGGATATTGTGTCCCTACAACTAAAAAAAAAAAAAAAAAATTGAAAAAAATCTAAATTAATAATTCTTGATGTATAAAAGTAATCAATTACTAGTTGTAGTTCTAAATATGAAATTCACCTGTTAAGGTCTAAATTTTAAAGAGGAATTTCTAAACAAGAAATTTTCTAGTTTTCAAATAAATTTTTTAAAAATTCTGGTTATGGACTCAAGTGATGATGATGATTATGATGACTGTATCAATATTCACTAAATTCTCACTGTGTCAAGCACTACACTAAGCAGTTTTTCAATCTCTAAAAATTCTTCTGAGGTTATTATTACTCGCAGTTAACAAAGTTAATACAGACTACTTAATAATAAACACTTAAAATCCATATTATACAAAATCAATTTAATAAGGGGGATATAATTATCATAGCCTTCAAATTATTTTTTAAAGGAGCCCTTTTTAATTTTCCAGCCTTTTCTATTATTACTGCCCTATATATTCCCAAAGGGGCTGCTATAAGTATACCAATACCCTCTTGATTTTATATTTTTGTTCACATAGTTTCCTCTCCTTTACATGCTACTCCCTCAGTCAATGGTCAAAATCTCATTTAAAAATGTATTTATTATAGGCTAAAATCTTCCAAGATCAAGCCTCTACCTTAAATTCCACTCCAGCCACATTTCCTTTTTTTTTTTTTTTTTTTTTTGTAAATATCTCCAAAGAGTTGTTTACATTCACTATCTTCACTTCTTCATCTGCTATGCAGCCCTACAATCTGGTCTCTGCCCTAATCAGTCCACTAAAACATCACTTTAAAAAAATCATCAATAATCTTCACTATAGTACATCCATTAGATGTACTATTTAACTTCTCAATAGTATTCTTCTTATTTGATCATTTTGGCCATTTTCTTTGGCTTCTATGATTCTAAACACTTTTGAGTTTTCTTTTAGTCAAATGAATTAAGAGACAGATCCACTTGTCTTATCTTTCATATGTTCAACATATCTTAAACACATTATGTCTAAACTGAAATCATAATTTTTCTCTTCAAACCTCATTTCTACTAACATTCATTCAGTGAAGCCAGTCATTACTCTTTCACCACTATCTTTGGAGACTTCTGAAGCTTGAGCTACCACTAGCCATGCTATGAGACAGTATCAAAGAATATTTACAATTATCAGTGAGGTGGATATCCTTCATATATTTACATGAATTAAGTAAATGAAAAAGTGTGAAAATATCTGGTCTTCTGGAGAAATTTAATATTGTTTTATAAATAAGTAATTTATATGAATAAAATATATATTCTAATAGGTTGAAAACAAAAACACATATGAGAATCCAGTTATCTATTATTAAATTAGGAATCAAGAAATTTGCAAGAATGTGATAATGCCAAAAGGTTTGAGAACCACTAACACGTGGAAATGTGAGAAAAAATTAACCTATATTTATATTGCAGGAGCAATGACAAGTGCTATTGACCATAGCTAATTTCAAAGCCACTCTTCTGAATTAATCTGTTCAGATTAGATAAAAGTATGAGTATGCAGAGCCTATTATAAAGAATATCAAAAGTAAGTTGGTGTTGAATTTTAATGTACAAGGAAGAGGAAACAATTGATAATTTCTGATAAAAGAAAATAGACAAGGGTTTATAAGAAATATTATGGTAACATTGTATAGTATATGTCCTGAAATACTATACTATTTTTCTAGTTATTCTAAAAAGCATATACTGCTGCATACTTTTACAAAATAGAGATAACAATATAATCTAACATGATTAAGATAATCTTAAAATATACTTACATTTGGGCTCATCTGTCGTAACAGCCAAAATAAAATCATATGGAGTCATGAATAACTGCCCTTCACATTCTATAGATGCAAACAAACGAAATCGCCTTTCCCTAGATGTAGCGTAGAGATCTAAGTCTTCAATATCTGTTCTGCCAACAGCAACCTAAAGTTAATAAAGCAAATAAATTTTGAATGTGTGAAACAACTTCTCCTTTTAGAAGATAAATATCTTTAATTATGTTAATAGTAAATTAATCAAGTAATGAAAAAGTGTGAAAATATTTGGTATTCTGGAGAACCTTCATCATTTTATAAATAAGTAATTTACATGAATAAAATGAATCAAAAGACTCTACTTTGAATGTCATTAAAGACTTGAAGATTTCTGAATAGGCACTTCAAAGATTTATTATTTTTTGAGTGGTTTATATCTTAAGTTTTGGTTGTAGAGAACATTAAATTACAGAGCCAGTGGTACCTTTAGTGAAAACACCAACACTTGCTGAATGCTTACCATGTACCCTCTATATACTTCTTTATTTGATTAGAAGTCAATTCACTTAAGTCCATTAATTTTCTAAAAGGAGAAAGTAAAGCCTGATATGCTGCTCATGACTATCACTAAGGTAATCATACAGAAGTAATGGTTCAATTAAAGTTGGAATTACTAAATCTAGATCATTATGGTATATTAACCACCAAGAGTCATTCTGAATTTTGCCTAGAGTCAAGATGAACAGAATTAGAAGTTTGGGGGGGGGGTCCTGTTTTTGTTCATTTCCTTATAGACAATTTTCCATTGTTATTTATTTTCTTTCTGAACTAAATATAGGAAATTAATTTTTAATAGAAGGATTTCCTGATTATAAAATTAATGTCTATACAATGTAGAAGCATTTTTAAATATTTATAGATATATTGTATCATTTTTGGCAAAAGAAATGGAATTAAACTATTTATGCTATTCAATAATCAGAACTTCATTAAATATATCAGGGCCACTTTCCTATGCCATTAGGATATTCTAGTAGCTACTGCATATAATTGGAAGATAGAATTTAAAAATCAATAGATATAATTATTTTGCTTTCTTTTTTGAAAAAAATGGGATTATACTACATACAGAGTTTAGTAATCTATAGTCTTTTTAACTATTAGGACCATTATCCTATGTCACTATTAAAGTAGAAGACTATTTTGAAAAACTACAATATTTCATGGTAAGATTTTATAAATAATAATAAACAATTCATCGTGGCTAAATATTCAGATGATTTTTAGCTTTTTACTATTATAAAACAATGGTATAATAATCAGCTTGCCAGGCGAGGTGGCATACACCTGTAATCCCAGCAGCACAGGAGGCTGAGGCAGGAGGATCACAAGTTCAAAGCCAGTTTCAGCAATATTGAGATGCTAATAAGCAACTCAGTGAGACCTGTCTCTAAATAAAATATAAAATAGGGGATGTGAGTCAAGTACCCTTTAGTTCAATTCCCAGAACTCCAAGCCCCGCCTCAAATCAGGCTTGAAAATATTTAGAAATATCCACAAGTAGTTCCTTGGGATTAATTCCTATGAGTAGAATTGGTTAGGCAAGACCTTTTTATACATCCTAAAGGAGTTTTTAGTTATTTATGGGCTCACCAACAATATGTAAATTTTCACATATTTCATAAAACTAATTTATATTAGAAAAACTTCTTATTTAGGATGGCAAGTTTATTATCTTTATTGTCTCTATTTTTTGCCTATTGAGTCTTAAAGCAAATTATGTACAAAATATTAAAGTTAATTAAGTATCTCATACTTTGGGAAATCAAAACAAGCTATCCAAAAGAATTGTCAACAAAGAGACTACTTTTTTATTTCTAAGTAACACTTTATTAAATGAAAAGTCAGACAAATGATGTTTTCCATCATTTTGAAGATGATGACATTTCAAAACATTACACAAATAATTAAATAAACACTAAAAGAAATAAAATTTCACTCCCTACTTTTTCTTTCCTTTTTTTTTTTTTTTTTTTTTTTTTGCAGTACTGGGGATAGAACCCAGGGCCTTGTACATGACATTGGTCAAGGATTCTGAGCTACATCCCTAGTCCCATTCCCCGTTTTCTGATGGTATGTACATGAAAAGGAATAAGGGGTGTCTGACTTTAACATGTTTACAATCTATGTAGAATAACACAATATTAGTTGGAAAAAGAAAAGATACAAACATGGAGAAAGTAATAAGTTGTCAAATGAAAGTAAATAGAAAAAAAAGTACTATAGGTTGATGTTAAAAAGAAGTTTTCCTTAAGGGCATCTGGGTTGGTTCCACAGTCTAGCTATTGTGAATTGTGCTGCTATGAACATCGATGTGGCAGCATCCCTGTAGCATGCTCTTTTAAGGTCTTCAGGGAATAGTCCGAGAAGGGCAATAGCAGGGTCAAATGGTGGTTCCATTCCCAGCTTTCCCAGGAATCTCCAAACTGCTTTCCAAATTGGCTGCACCAATTTGCAGTCCCACCAGCAATGTACAAGAGTACCCTTTTCTCCACATCCTCGCCAGCACTTGTTGTTGTTTGACTTCATAGTGGCTGCCAATCTTACTGGAGTGAGATGGTATCTTAGGGTGGTTTTGATTTGCATTTCTCTGACTGCTAGAGATGGTGAGCATTTTTTCATGTACTTGTTGATTGATTGTATATCCTCCTCTGAGAAGTGTCTGTTCAGGTCCTTGGCCCATTTGTTGATTGGGTTATTTGTTATCTTATTGTCTAATTTTTTGAGTTCTTTGTATACTCTGGATATTAGGGCTCTATCTGAAGTGTGAGGAGTAAAAATTTGTTCCCATGATGTAGGCTCCCTATTTACCTCTCTTATTGTTTCTCTTGCTGAGAAAAAACTTTTTAGTTTAAGTAAGTCCCATTTGTTTATTCTTGTTAACTCTTGTGCTATGGGTGTCCCCTTCAATAGATGAATGGATAAAAAAAAAATGTGGCATCTATACACAATGGAGTACTATGCAGCAATAAAAAATGACAAAATCATAGAATTTGCAGGGAAATGGATGGCACTAGAGCAGATTATGCTTAGTGAAGCTAGTCAATCCCTAAAAAACAAATACCAAATGTATTCTTTGATATAATGAGAGCAACTATGAACAGAGCAGGGAGGAAGGGCAGGAAGAAAAGATTAACATTAAACAGAGACATGAGATGGGAGGGAAAGGGAGAGAAAAGGGAAATTGCATGGAAATGAAGGGAGACCCTCATTGCTATACAAAATTACATATAAGAGGTTGTGAGGGGAATGGGAAAATAAACAAGGAGAGAAATGAATTATAGTAGATGGGGTAGAGAGAGAAGATGGGAGGGGAGGGGAGGGGGGATAGTAGGGGATAGGAAAGGTAGCAGAATACAACAATTACTAATTGGGCATTATGTAAAATTGTGGATGTGTAACTGACGTGATTCTGCAATCTGCATTTGGGGTAAAATTGGGAGTTCATAACCCACTTCAATCTAATGTATGAAATATGATATGTCAAGAGCTTTGTAATGTTGTGAACAACCAATAAAAAAGAAAAACTGAAAAATAAAAAAAGAAGTTTTCCTTAAGAAGAAAATACAAGTTTTATGTATTTTAAAGAGAGATGTACCCTGCAAGTTTATCCAGCACATCTGAAAGATGATGATGGTCTTCCCTGGAATAGAGGATTTACATTCATGAAGAAGTAAAGGGAAGATATGGCCAGTTAATAATGATTTCTGAACCCCAGGCTAAAGCACTGGATTTAATCTAACAGAAAACAAAAGGTTTTGAAAAATTCTTAAGAGGAGCAATAAGAAAAGAAAATGGTATCTCGAAGATAAAGCAACCCATACCAAAGACAAAAGGGCTCAGTATTGTATTAATAACAACTGCTCAAGCAATCCATAGATAATAGGAAATTGTTTTGGCTCTGCCGAGAGTAAAACATGACACACTAAACTACCTAATGATAATTATGAACAATAATCTCCCTTACTAGTGCTAAGTTACCAGCTTAGTAACCTTGTATACACATATTCCAGGGCTTTCTTCCTCTAAGAGCTGGGAAACAAATCTTGCCTGTGACCAGTCTGCTTTTTTTTTGGTGGTGCTGGGAATCGAACCCAGGGCCTTGTGCATGTGAGGCAAGCACTCTACCAACTGAGCTATATTTCCAGCCCCCTGCTTTTTTTTTTTTTTTTTTTTTTTTGCAGTAAAACAACCTCCTTTACTCCTGTCTTTTTTCCAGTTAATTTTTCTTCCTATGTGCAACTAATGGAACCAGTTTCGAGGCAAATTCACGTATTCCGTGCTCATACAAACAAATATTAATGCATATTTTTCCAATCCAGTTCTCAGTTCTTGACACTTTTAAAGCCTACTGTACATATTATTCTGCACCTATTTTGCTTTTTTCTTACTAGACTATTTCCCTGGGCTTATTAGTAACCCAAATCAATTATGATTTATCTCCAGTGAATTTCATGGTTGACCACTGACTGAACTCCCACTGTTTTTCTACTACAACTTGAAGCCTCAGATGAATGTAATGAATCACAATTTTGCTTATAAACTGTATATTTACTTCAACTTAATATAACTTGATCTGTGATTTCTGCCTCTACCTCGTGCTGCCATTAGTGTCTATGGTGCCTGTTTTCTCATCAAATTTTCCTTCCTTAAGCATAGTCTATTAATTGTCCCAGCATGCTAAACCTGCTTGACCACTGTAGCTGGGAACTTGATCCACATTTTATGAGCTAATGCTTACAACTCCTTCTCCTTTACCTCTGCCAACAATTAACAAAGCCTATAGCTCCCCTTTAATTTCTTACATCCACCCATTGTCACCACTTTTATTCTAGCGCTTATTACTATTTTCCTACAGTTTAACAGCCTGTAATATTTGCATTCTTTAACCACTGAAATAAGGGTATGAGAACAAATCTTACCAAGTAGAGTTAATGGTTTTCATTAATACTTCACTGCATGAATTGCACCCCTTGTTGCCTTAGCAACAGTACTCATAACTTTTGATACAGCATTAGGTGGTGCCCACAGGTCTCAAAAGAAGGGTTGGGGAGAAGTATGGGAACATTTTGTGTCCAAATGCCCCCAAATATATATGTTTGTGTGTGTACACACCCATGGGCTCGCACATGCACCCTAAAAGAGAAGAATATGATTTATGAATTAAAGAGAAAACTAGAGTATAGGTGCTTAAGAAGGCTTTGATACCACCAGCTTGTTGCTTCTTCCGTTGCCTTGTCTCAATTTAGTATAATCACACAATCTAATAAATATTGGTACTGCTCAAATGAAATATGGACTGGCAAAAAGTGAAGAACAATTATTGCAATCCCAGTAAACTGGCCTAATTTCAGAAAAGTCTAATTGCCAACAACTGAGGATAACTGGACTCATCAGGTTATCTGAGAATGAGATGGGAAGAATGCAGAAGAGGACATCAATCTTTGGATTGGGTTTAAAATTTTCTATTCTCTTCCACTGACTTATTTGTGTCTTTCTACTCTAATGGAATACTTTTTTAATTACTGTATTTTCTAAGTATGCTTTAAAAAATGTTAGTGAACTTCAAAATCACTTTGTCAAGTTACACTTTTAAATTCCTACTAGCATTGTTTGGGTTGACACCAAATTTTGGGTTAATTTAGGGAAACATGAAAGTCTCACAATATTATTTTTCCAACCTGGCAATAGAAACAGAATTTATTCAATTCTTCAATTATAACTTCCAGTAAAGTTTTGTAGTTTTGGGGTTCTAGCTCAGTGGTAGAGCGCTTGCCTAGCATGTGTGAGGCACTGGGTTCGAGTCTCAGCACCACATATAAATAAGTAAATAAAATAAAGGTCTGTCAACAACGAAAAAATTTTTTAAAGTTTTGCAGTTTTCTATAATTTCTGAGTAATCTAAATTGAGAATGAGAACTTTTATTTCTATTATATTTTCAACTGGTTATTTTTGATGTGTGGGAAAGCTGGGAACTTTAATGTATTTGCTTAGTGTCCAACTATCTTATTAAAGTGTCTCATTAATTTGAATAACTTTTCTTATTTTGTCTAAGTAGATGATAATAAATTCTTTCAAAATGTTGACAGTTGTAGCTTCTCCTTTCTGTAATTCCTTTTTTTTCATTGTTCTAGTTATCAGAAGTATAGGCATGTAAAATGATTTTGGAAAATATAATAATATTAACCATTCTTGACTTGTCCTGAGGAGAATGATTCTATAACAAAGTACTTTTTTTTTTTTTTTTGAGATAGGGTCTTATTTACTACACAGGCTGGCCTTGAACTTCTGATCTTCACAGGGCTGAGGAGGATGCTTCTAATGAACCACTAATAAAAGTAATGTTTGCTATTGATTTTGAGAATTATCAGGAATTGGTGTCTACCTGGTCTCCTTTTATTAACTAATAAATAAATTAGTATACTTTCCAAGTTGAATATTTAACATCAACTAATAAGCTAATATATAATCATTCTTTCAACAAATACTTGGTATGAGTTTATTATATACAGATGAATTAATTATAAAACAATTAATCAATTGGAAGATTACTTAATCTAAAACTGTTTTAGAAACAAATGTAAATAAATAAGCTTGTTCTGCCTACATATGCCTAACTATTTCAACCATTTTGAATTTACATGCTTACTTGTCTGTAGTTTATCTACAGACTATGATATAATGGCACAAGATGAAGAATTTAATAATTTTTTACTGTGATAAAGTTCTGACCAAGTAAAACTTCACAGTATATAGTAAATTATCATAGAGTAGCCCAGGAAGTTCTGCTGAGAATATCTGATATAATAGAATCTCTGAGGAAAGGGAAGCTGCAGGCCAGTACATTACCGAAATGTCAGAAGGAATCCAGACCTTTAAGAGATTTAGCTTTACTTTAGAACTTCTCAAAGTTTAAAAAAAAAAAATTTCAACCCTCTGAAGTTTTAACATCACTATTATGAACATTCGGAAACACTCATCAACAAATAAAGGAGGAAATGTCAAATCAGTTTACTAATTCTCTTGTCAGTTCTGCTTGCCTATAAATTACAATGACCTTATATCATGTTAATATTCTGAACTTTTTAAAAAACAAATACAGCCATTTCCCTGGATCACAATGGCATATTACAAGGAATAGGTTAATACAAATATACCTGTATTTGCTAGCTAATCCACTGTATTTTAAATTCCATTTTTTGCTTATTTAAATAATTTATCCTTTAAAATTAATTTCTAAAGCCTAAAATTAACCTAAATAATCTTTCATTAATATTTATTTTTCAGTAAATGATACTTTTTGTATCAAAATTTCCAAAATAGTAAAAATCCACCAATAAGCGTAAAGCATAAAAGCCAATCTGAAAACTCAAAAGCCTGATTTATATTTATTAGTTGTTAAAACATTAATTGCTAAAGGGAAAATCATTATTATCAGTTCAATATTATGCACTTAAAAATGAGTCTTTCAAAAGTGGTAACATATGGGCTATGTTATTTATGAACTGAAGGGATAAAGTGACTGAGAGGGTATATAGAAGTCACAGTAATTTGAGAAAAAAAATCTTAATTTCTGTAGATTAACAGTCAAATTGAAAAACACATATTTGAGAAGTTGAAGTGACAGCCTTTAAAATGTTAAGAAATATTAAAGAGAAAACCCTTAGTCTTGTACTGGCTAATAAGAAAAACTGAAGGGTAAGAGAATAGATAATTGAAAACTGAGCTAACTTAGCTTGAAAGAAATCATTTCTCTAAAGTAAACATTACACAAAGTTTTTGCATTCCATATTTTTTAGATATGCCTTTTCCAAAATGGTATTAAAAGGTGAAATATTTTCTCTGCATATAGTCCTAGCTTTGTTTGGATGGTTTTAGTATTATTACCAAACCTATTAACCAAGCTCTTCAATTCAGAAAAGACTAGTAACACAAGTTTTGTTAGGTAATAAGTAGCACATCATATCGTGGAGGTTATCTATAGCTTATTAAAATATCAATTTAAAAATCTGTTCTAGTTAAAATTTTTAAGAGATTGAATGTAATCCTTTATGTCTTGAATTCATGCTTTCCCATCGGTCTCTGGAACCAATCCTGTGCCAAGTTTGAGGTAACCAAATACTCTCAGGCCAGGGATTTGGGTGTTGCTTATCCTGTTCTGGGAACAGGAAAAGAGCATCTGGTTTCCCAATTTCACCTCTGAGTTCTCTATTTCCCAATTTCAGTATTTGGGTTTTTCCCTGCCAACCTGTGCCTGAGACCTTTTCAAGAGTTTCTCTGGAATTGTGATGCATGCTCTTCTAGCCACCCAGAGTTTGGTGTTGTTACTTCTCAGGTCTCTTTAATGCTTTTTTATTTTTATTCTTTCTGCTGTAGACCTCTAGTAATTATCAATACATTCAATGGTTATTTTCTGCTAAACTTTATGAAATGAAGAGATGCTAACCAAAGTCTAAGCCAAACATGTTGATTAAAAATAAGAATGAACCTAATTTTCATCTGTGCCTGGGATGAGCTCTAGAAGCTGGGATAGTCATTGAACTACAGTCATCTTGAGTAATATTTTAGTTCTACTTCAGTTCCCTGTTTAGTTTGCAATTTCTCTGAACATGAGCACTTATACCTTCCCAGGTATTGCCAAAGAAATGAATTTTTGCTCCATATCAAATGAAATATGTGATTCTTATACTCTTTTTACTCTGTTTTCATACCCTCTTTATTTTATAATCTATTGCCCCAGATCAACACTCAATGACCACCTTTCTTATGATTTATCTTAAATGCTGACAATGCATTTTCCTTGAGAGTCAATATTTTACCTTATAAATTCTACTTATTTCCTTTATAAATTCCTATTACATCATTTTTATTCCTTCTCTCCACTCACAATGGGGGAGTTTACTATATATCTCTGTTATTAAAGCTTTAATTCTTTGAGAAAAACAGGAAATTCTTACTTTTTTAGCTCCCTGACAGTGCCTGACATGTGTAAGAGGCTAGGTAAATATTTACTGCATGAATAAATGAGTTCTTGTGGATAAAACAATAATTGGTCACTGGGTAATAAGCACCCAAAGGATACTAAATCATAGTCAAATGGACAATCAGAAGAAATGTTTGGGCTGTTAAGGAAAACCAAAAGAAAGGTTTCTAATATCAAATTAAGCATTTAGACTGAGATAACAAAAGAGAATACAAAGATCTAATGAAAAAGGTAATACATTATAGCTTAAGGATATCTATCTTTTTAAAGATATATTATTATTTTTGAGACGTAGTAATTGTATATATTATTGGGTAGAGTGTGACATTTAAAGATGTATTCAATGTGCAATGATTGTATCAGAGTAACTGGCATATTTATCACCTCAGGCATTTATCAATTATTTGTGTTGAAAATATTCAAATACCTCTCGTTAGCTATTTTGAAATATTCCATTAATCACTGTCAACTATAGTTATCTTACTGTACTAAAGAACATGTTATTTCTCCTATCCAATTGTACCCCTTTACCCATAAACAAACAATCTTCTCTCCACCCCTACTTTCCCCCATATCTTTCCCAGGCTCTAGAAATTACTATTTGATTCTCCACTTCTATGATAGACTTTTTTGGGGGCTTTTTTAAATTAATTTTTTATTTGTTTTAATTAGTTATACACGACAGTAGAATATACTTATATACTTTGATATAACATACATAATGAGATATAATTTCTCATTTTTTTGAGTATACATATTGTAGAATCATATTGGTCATACAGTCACATACATACATAAAGTAATAATGTCTGTTTCATTCTACCTTTCTTATCCCTACATCCCCTGTCTTCCCCTTTCACTTCCTTCTACCTAATCTAAGGTAACGCTATTCTTTTTTTTTTGCATTATAATCCTTAATACACATATATACCACAATTTTTATATCTGTTTGTATATAAAGTATGTAGATATCCAATTCAAGTCTTCATACATGTACTTTGTATAATGATGTCCATCATATTCCACCATCCTTTCTAATCCCCTGCCCCCTCCATTTCCCTCCCACCCCTCTTCCCTATCTAGAATTCATCCATTCCTCCCATGCTCTCCCTCTCTACCCCACTATGAATCAATCACCTTATATCAGAGAAAACATTCGGCATTTATGAGATAGACTTTTTTAGATTAGACATGATGAGATCATGCACTATTTGTCTTTATGTGCATGACTTACTTTAAACTAAATGATCTCTAGTTCCATGTATGTTGCTATGAACAACAGAATTTCATTCTTTTTATGGTCAAATAGTATTCTATTTTGTATGTGTATCATTCTTCAGTTGCTGGCCCTTAGGTTGCTTGCATTTCTTGTCTATTCTGAATAGTGCAACAATAGCACAGCAGTATAGATATCTCTTTGACTTACTCCCATAATGGAATTGTTGGATCATATGGTACTTCAATTTGTAATTTTTTTGAGGCATCTCTATGCTGATTTTCATAATTTCTGTACTAATTTGCATTCCCACTCTGCACCCTCACTTGCATTCATTATTCATCTTTTTTATTATAGCCATTCTCATCTGTGTGAAATTTTATCTCACTGTAGTTTTGATTTGTATTTCCCTGATGATTAATGAGACTGAGCATCTTTTCATACACCTCTTAGCTATTTGTGCATCTTCTGAGAAATGTCTATATCAGTCTATGACCCATTTTTTAATTGGGTTACTTGATTAGTATTGAATTTTTGGAGTTCTTACACATTCTGGATACTAACCTCTAATCAGATGTATAGCTTACAAATATTTTCTTCCATTCTGTAGGTTGTCCTTTCACTCTGATAATTATTTCTTTTACTGAGTGAAGCTTTTTAGTGATATATAACCCATTTGTCTATTTTTGCTTTTGTTTCCTATGCTTTAGGGTCTTGTCTAAAAACTCCTTGCCCATCCCAATGTCCTGAAGCATTTCCCTTGTTTTTTCTAGTAGTTTCATGATTTCAGGTCTTACATTTAAGTCTTTAATCCATTGTGAGTTGTTTTTGTAACTGGAAAGAGATTAGGAGCCCAGTTTCACTCTTCTGCATGTGGAGGCCTAATTTTTCCACCACCATTTACTGGAAAAAATGAAAAACTGTCCTTTCTCCACTGTGTGTTCTTGGCACCTTTGTTAAAAATCAGTTGGCTATAAATGTATAGGTTGATTCTAGGCTTTCTGTTCTGTTCCACTGATATATGCATCTGCTTTTATGACAATAATTTGCTGTTTTGATTATTACAGCTTTGTAGTATATTTTGAAATCAAATAGTGTAATACCTCTTGTTTTGTTCTTTTTGCTCAAGAATGCTTTTGACTACTTGGAATCTTTTGTGGCACCATACAAATTTTATAATTATTATTATTGTTTTGTGAAGAGTAGTAGAGTTACTTTAGTAGGGATTGTACTGAATCTCTAGATGGCTTTGATAGAATGGACATTTTAATAGTATTGACTATTCCAATCCATGAACACAGAATGTCTTTCCTTTGTCTACGTATCTTCTTTAATTTCTTTCAGAGGTATTATAGTTTCCATTGTAAATACCTTTAACACTATAGTTAAATTTATTTCTATTTTCTTTTTTGGTAGTTATTGTAAATGAACTGCTTTCTTGATTTTATTTTGGATAATTCACTTCTGGCATACTGCAACAATACTAATTTTTATGTGTTAATTTTGTATTCACAATTTCACTAAACTTGTTTATTAATGCTAATAGTTTTTGGTGCAGCATTTAAGATTTTTCTACATATAAGACCACGTCATCTTCAAACAGTGACAATTTGACTCCCTCTTTTTGAATTGGGATACCCTTCCCCTTTATTTCCCTTTAATTATCTTAAGCATGGGGTGGGGGGGTGAAGTAGGGGGGGCTAGTCAGGTTGTGATAAATTCTCTAAGTTTTTGCTTGCCCTAGGAAAAGGTTATTTTTGAAGGACATTGCTGGATATAGTATTCTTGGTTTTCAGGTTTTTCCCCGTCACTAAATCCCAGGAGTTTGATCACATAATCCCATTTTCTCCTGGTCTATAAGGTTTCTGCTGAAACCTTGCTATTTATCTAACAGGGATCTCCTTATATGTTAGTTGATGCTTTTTTCTTGCTCTTTTTAGAATTCTCTCTTTGGCTTTGTGCTTCTAACAGTCTGACTACGATATAATTTGGAGAGGATCTATTTAAATTTAAAATCCTTGGAGCTTTCTAGACACGGTTGTCTGTCTGTCAAGATTTGGAAAGTCTGCAGCAATTATTTTGTTGAATAGGCTTTCTATGCCTTTCTCTTCTCTTTTCATCTCTTTCTGGAACACCCATAATGTGAAAGTTTGTTTGTTTAATGTTGTCCCATAGGTCTTAAAGGCTTTCTTCATACTTTAAACTTTTCTTTTTGTCTAACTGGGTTATTTTCAAAGAACTATCTTCAAGTTCAGAAATTCTTCCGTCTAACCTATTCTGTTGTTGAGGTTCTCAACTGTATTTTTAATTTCACTTACTGAAATCTTTTGCTCTAAGATTTGTTTGTTCTTTTTTTATGATCTCTCTTTACTAAATTTCTCATTCATATAATTCATTGTTTTCACAATTTTGTTGAATTGTCTGTCAGTCTTATCTCATAAGCTTCCTTAAAATAAGTACTTTGAATTCTTTTTCAGGCAATTGGTCAATTTCCTTTTCTCTGGGATCTGTTCCTAGAGAATTAATGTATTCTGTTGGAGGCAGCAGGTTATCTTGGTTTTTCATGCTTTTTGTACATTTGGTATATCAGTTGCCTTTACTAATTTTATAGGGTAGCTTTCATAGTAAAAGACTTTCTCCTGGTGATATGTCCTAAAGTACTGGTTGAATAGGCTATATTGGCTTTGGTTCCAAGTGGGAGCTTTAGTACAGTGTGTAGCTTCTTCAGCTATAATCAACAATGTCTATGGGCATCTCAGTGGCCTACACTGCAGGAATTGTGGGACTGGACCACAGGCTGGGTTGCAACTCTCTGAGGCAGAGAAGGTTCAACAGCTCTGGATGCTGTGTGTCCAGCTATAGATGTGGGAGGCTCATCAGTTTTTGTGATCACACAGGGGAAAGAATGCCTGGGTGGGTCCAAGTAGATGTGATGCATCGTGCTTGGTAGGGATCAGCACAAAGGACTGGGACACAGTAGTGGGTCCATATGAGGTCCCTGTC
The DNA here is from genome assembly GCF_045843805.1 of Urocitellus parryii. Taxonomy (NCBI): domain Eukaryota; kingdom Metazoa; phylum Chordata; class Mammalia; order Rodentia; family Sciuridae; genus Urocitellus; species Urocitellus parryii. The sequence continues at coordinate 23,267,874 of NC_135544.1, read as the reverse complement.
AGATCTGAGGACTGTTTGGGTAACTATGTGGGGTCTCTGGAGGACAATCTGCTCAGAGCAGGCTGAGGCTGCCCAAGTGCTTTCTGGGCCAAGAGTAGGTTGGCAAGAACACCTATATGCTTCTCAAAGCCTCAGTGAGCCAACCTTTTGGAAATAGGCTACTTACCTATGTCTCAGGGCTACCAGGAGGAGGGTAGAGTAACACAGCTACTTACTGGGGGCCTCAGCAGGCCAAACCACTCAGCAAAGTCTGCTTGGCTGCTTCCCAGGGCCTCTGTGGGTCAAGTTGCACAGGTATTTATCTTTTAAAAGTTGGCTGAATATGCCATCCTTAAATTAATGTTGATTACTGATTAAGTTTAGCTGTTACAATAAGAAGGCTTAAGGGTTATAAGATGTTTATTATTTAAATAGAATAAGAATTCTCGTAAAAAAAAATCTTAAAATAACTTTTGCTTAATTCTTGAAGCTTGAAAAACTCAATTCTAGGCACTTCTCCTAAGTCAATATAATATATAAAATTGCATATTTGGACTTTAAGAAGTTTTTTTTTTAATTACTATTTATTTATTTATTTATTTATTGGTTGTTCACAACATTACAAAGCTCTTGACATATTATATTTCTTACATTAGATTGAAGTGGGTTATGAACTCCCAATTTTACCCCAAATGCAGATTGCAGAAAAAAAAGAAGTTTTTTTGTACTTAAAATTTTAAAATAACTACAATGTTACTAACCGCATAATATTTGGGTTTCTTTCTTTCAGTTATACATTATCAATTCTTTCTACAACTTAAGAGTAATTTTTGTTTCCATAATACCTTTCTCAAAAGAATTACTGAAATTCACAAAACCTCCTAAGTTTTGACTAATTAAATGAAAAGAACAAATGGACGGCATCCAGTAAGAATTCTGTCAACTTATACATTAGGGAAGGTCTGAAGAACCTTGCATGAAGAAGAGTACAACCTTTCAAATTTGAATATAAGAAGTTTTAACATAGAAAAAAGCAGTATGTTGTTGGACAAAAACAAAAACAAAACCCTACAAACAAACAAAGCACGAATGTAACTAGAAAGAACCTCAAATTTGGTAGGATTACAGGAGAAGCTTTATCAAAGATGGTGACAGCAGTGGAAGAAATGAAAAGTTAGAATAGGAAAGGTAAGCAAGACACAGTGTATGATTTTCTTGGCGTAGTACTGAACAAGATCCAGACTCTGGATCTTAGCCAGGAATACCAGTGATGCACAGAGGTACCAGCAGCATGCAAAATGGCTGAACTCTACTATTCAAAGAATCAATGAGTGGATCACATCTAGAGAAGAAGCCTGGGTACAGAAGAAGAAATTTAGTCTCTGTAAAACTGGCATAAGGTCACTGAAGTATAAAGCAGAAATCTAAGAATAGAGGATTAGACATAAGACTAGAGCTAAATCACAGGGATTAGTTACTTCGATAATGACCAAGTGGCCAATTAAACCATTAAACCTGAAGTTTCTTATATTATCCTATTGGTCTTAGTGTCTGTGGTGAGGCTGGGCCTACAGATGGGCAGTTAGGTAAACTTTGATACCAGGACAATGTAGGAGACTAATCTCACTAACAAATTCACTTTTGTCAAAAAGCAATCATTTCCCTTCCCAATAATAAAGGCTTTCTCTAAATAACCTCTTCTCTGCTATATTAAACAGGGTGGTCTAAATTCCTCAAATAAAATGGCTCAAGTACAACAAAAGTGAGTTCATGTCTTTCTTACTTAAGGATCTAGAAAGAACATACTAGGACTGGGGATGGAGGTGGGATCAAGGAGTTGTTCTTCATGTGGCTGTTCAGAGACTCAGGGTAATGATGCCTCAGCCACCATCATTCAAAGGAGGTGGAGAATGTCAAGAAGTTTATGTGAGTAGCACTTATAGGCTAGGACTAGAAATGCTATAAACCACTTCTGCTCACGTTCAATTGAACCTAGTAACTTAGCCACACTTAAGTGCAAGGGATATTGGCAAACAGCTGAGAATCCAAATTCTAACTATCATAAAAAGATTATGGTCTATAGTTTGCAGTCTATCATACCACTTTGGGTGACATTAGGAGTAAAGGAATATAAAGGATTAGGGGGAAACTTTAAAACTGTGTGTGTTTGCGTGTGGGTGTGTTTAAGAGAGACTTAGACTAACATCTAAAACAATCAAAATCTATAGGATTAAAAGCCTCATCAAGGTTACCTTCATCAATTTTGCAGGAAACATTAAATTACTATGATTCACTCTGGCCAACAGTTCCAAACATTTTATTCCATGCAAACTGTATCTTTCAAAGTCTTAAAACACAACCCCCATTGGCTCAAAATTTAATGTTGTTTGCTCCTGCTTTGTTCTTCCAAATTTGGCAAAATGCTTCTATAACTCTGACCTTTTCACAAAACACTCCAATAAGACTAAGAAAACATTTGGGTCTGATCTTCCATTCTTGAATACTGAGAAAAATCAAGTATAAACAGATGTTTTTAGCTCTTCTTTTACAGACCTACCTACGTTATTTAGGGAATGTTGAGCAGTAATTACCCTAACTGTCCTATAGTTTAATTTATAAAAACTGAATTCAACCAATTACAGGGATCAAGATCATGGTCTTCAAAAATTTGCTCCATAATTACAAAACTGAGTTATTACTAAACTCAATTTGGTGACACGTTGATATACTCAAAACATTCAACAAAAATAATGACTCTAAAATCTAACCTAAGTAACAGAAACAAAATATAAAATTTCTTAAAAATACATACATGTGTATAGATATGGTCTAAATTCTAATAATTTCATTTTTCATTAGTATAAAATTCACTCTGAAAATAAAATATCAAACTTCAAAACACTGAAACTACCAATTATGATTTTGACAAATATTCCTATTAAATATAATACAGTTATAATTTCTTTTTTTTAAAGAGAGAGAGAGAGAGAGAGAGAGAGAGAGAGAGAGAGAGAGAGAATTTTTAATATTTATTTTATAGTTCTCGGCGGACACAACATCTTTGTTGGTGTGGTGCTGAGGATCGAACCCAGGCCGCACGCATGCCAGGCAAGCGCGCTACCGCTTGAGCCACATCCCCAGCCCAGTTATAATTTCTTGGCATCACATGGATATTATAATTAGACATTTTGATAATTTTATAGTGCTATCTTTTACAGAATAGGAAAATATAGATATCACAAATTTAAGGTAATGTAAAGTATTTTTAGGTTCAGGAAATTTTGTTGAAGAACTGGAGTTTTTCGTATTAAAAAAAGGTATTACAAAGCTCCTGTTGAAAACTACGCAACTATGAACCTCAGAGTTGAAACATGAATTATCTTAAGCATGAGGCCTTGCAGTAGAAAGATAAAAATCACAGAAATCTACAGCCAGAAGAGAATTCAAGTTTGCCTTTTTATATTACTCCTTTTAGGGAAAATACATCTTATACCGCCTAGGAAAATATTTTACAGTGACTACTTAATATTGTTTTTTGCTAAAAATATTTAAGAAATCTATCTCTAGAAAACTCCTGTCTGTTTGTTGAGAAATTGGGAGTTACATTCTAGGTCTTTAACCTCAGTTTTCCTACTTATACAAATGGATAATTTTATGTGGAAATAAAATTGCAAAAATACTCATAATGTACATAATTTATTCATAAAAATAAATTATAACTCTAAATTGTGAATCCTCTAAGTCATACTGATAGAGCAGAGAAGCTTAATAAGTGATATGATAAAAGTTCCATTTTTAAGTTATCTTTCTAAATGAAATAAAAATATAGTGTCGATGTAATTATCTTCTTGGAATTTCCAAACACAGAACTTTGCAACCAGTACTTAGATGTTACTTTTTAAGGTACAGAAACTAGGGCCTTCAGGCAATAGAGTACATCATTACCCTTCCTATGAATAACAGAAAGCACAATTCACTGCCAAGACAGTCTCAAGTTACTTCAGGTCAATGATTAGAAAATTCACTCTGTGGTAAGGTCTGGTTTTCCCAGGGAGAAAGATTAAATGCCAGATAAAGGATTTACTACTAGACAATTAGAGAAACTGATGACTACAAGCTGATAATACCATAAAGAAGTAACTTGAAACAATTATATTATCTAAACACTGTACAATGTATTACCTTTTAGCAACCAAGAAACAGGGAAATGATAATGAAGAATGGAAGAAGGAAAAGTAAAGATCATTTATATTAACCAAAATTATCAAGATTACTTATTCTTATTAGTTTCATTAAAACACATTTGCTTTATATTGAATCAAGTTAACATTAAATTTTAAAAATAAAAATTATTTTTAAAATGTGCTCAATTTCATATAAGAAGTTGAGCATTTGATAAAATCCTACCTGATGTTGACAATTGTAGCAACATTTTTATAAAACATTAACAAACAAGTAATTTTTTAAATTTATATTTAAGAATCTTATTGTCAAGAATTTTACAGGATATATATATGAGATTCTATGCAAGTAGCTAAAAAAAGTTGATCTTGGGAGCATTACATTAGGCTTTCTCACTTGGCTTCAGGCTTATTTAAAAGAGTCTTAAGAAGATAAAAGAGGTAACATTTTCTTAGCTTGCTGGGTGGTCGAAAGGTTAAACATCATGGGAAAATCCCAAAGTACTCTAAGGTGAAATGTTTTGATGCTTAGCAAATGTCTGTGTATGTAAATAGACACAGCAGAAAACAAGCCAGATAGTATAATACTGGATGAGATCAAATTTAAAAAAAAAAAAAGAAAGCTTCTAGATAAAACAACTGACTATTTATGACTTTAAAAGTTTTACTTGTATTGTTATAGTAGCTCTTATTTATAGGGTTCAAGCTTTTCTGCATATATCATTTCAATATTTGATAAGATGCTATAGGTGAAAGTATTTTTAAGGAGGCAGAATAGCACGATGGTTTATTATTTAGAGCTCATCTTTTCTTGCCTATTCAGTGACTTTGCTCCAGCAATACCTCCCTTGACCTGAAACTTCAATATTTTTTCCTCTTCTATAGAGTACTTGTCTTCAAACATACACAGTTGCTATTTCTACCATCTTAGAAAGTTTTGTGTCTCACTTCCCCCTTTAGCTATCCTTCCCCCCTCCTCCCTGCCCTTCCTTTCCTATCCCTCACAGCAAGGCTATCACAGAGAGCTGTCTACATTTCCTGTGTCCAATTTCCTTTCACTCCTTTGAACTTAATCAGCAGGTTCTACCCTACACCTCTGCTAAAACTGCTTGTCAAGGTCATCAATGACTTCCTTGTTGCTTAATTCAAAGGTCAATTCTCAGTTTTCATCTCATAGCACTTGACACAGTTGGAGACTTTCTTTTCCTTTAAATAATTTATCTTCTCACTTTCCCATTTCTTCCTGATTTTCTTCCTACCCCTCTAGCATTCCCTTTTGGGTACCTTAATTTTTTTTTAATTTTTATTATTATTATTGTTTTGTACTGGATATTGAAATCGGGGCACTTTACTACTGAGTTACAGTCCCAGCCTTTTATATATATATTTTTTAATTTGAGACAGTGTCTTGCTAAGTTCCTGACGCTATTCTCAAGCTTGTGATTCTCTTGCCTCAGCCTCCTAAATCTCTGGGATTACAGATGTGCACCACCTTGCCAGGTCTCATTTTGTTGTTTTGTTTTTTAAGCTACAAGTACTTTCTCTCCTAATGATTTTATCTAGCATTTATATATTATAAGTATATTGAAAAACCCAAAATTTGTATCTCCAACTTTTTACATAAATATGAATATCACAAAGACAGGGATTTGGGTTTACTTGGTATACTTCAGTTTCCTCAGCACCTAGAGGAATTTCTGGCTTTTAAGTTTCTCAAACATTTGCTGAACAAATGAATGAGTGAACATGGTTAAAATGCTTACTGTAATTATTTAATAATGTTTCCTTTAAAAATTAAAACAAAATAGTAAAAGTTGGTAATGGGGCTGAAGGTATAGTTCAGACATAGAACGCTCACCTAGCACACATGAAGTATTGGGTTCAACCTTCAGCATCACACACACAAAGTCAATAGCTGTCTGGTAAGAATACTGTAGTTGACTTCAGAAAAATTTGAGTGGGGAAAGCAATAAAGCCAAACATGTTCAATGATTTTTTTTTTGAAATGGGAAATTATCTGATACTCATTTATCTTCAAATTTCAGGTGTATATATTTAAAATGTTTAAATATTTGTGTAATTGATCAGCCAAAGACTAAAACCCAGGATGTACAACTTTTAAGAATGTCCATGGTGATAAATCTATTCCAACTACCTGGCATTTCATTGTTGTTCTCATCTGCCTTATGTTCTATCACCTGTTTCTCAGTCTTCCTGGCTCAGTCCCAAACATGTAGATTACACAATACGGTACTCTATTTCTTTAAAGTGATAGCTGACCATTAATGACAAAATCTCTAGTTATGAACTGAACCACTGTCCTCTAGGCCTGGGTATGCAATGACTCCAAGATGGTTTTCCTACACTGTTACTGAAAGAAAAGGAATAGCACATTATTAACAGTTCAGATTATTTTTCCCAAAATAAATCACCCTGAACTTAACCAACTGTTAGTCAGCTTGGGTTACCATAACAAAGCACCGTAGACTGGATAGCTTACACAACAGAAATTTATTTTCTCATAGTTCTAGAGGCTGAAAATCTAAGATCAAAGTGCTACCTGGTTGGTTTCTGGTAAGGACTTTCTTCTTGGTTAGTAGATGGCCAGCTTCTTGCTATGTTCTCCAAGACCTTTTCTTAGAGCACGTGGAAAGGGAGAAAGGAAATGAGGAAACAAGCTCTCTAGTAGCAATCCTATGTCCTCAGTTAACTCTTATTACTCCTTTAGAGACTCATTCTCCAAATATGTTTACACTGGGGGTTAGAGCTTCAATCTGGGGAGAAACAAATATTCAGTTCATAAGATCAACCATAGACCAAGTAATTTATCAATAAACTCAATCAAAGCCTTTCAAATGTTCCAGCAGGTAATCCTTATCAAGCTGGCATTTTATTCCCTGGAATAACTTGATTATTTAAGAGATTTCACTATGGACCTTCTTATTTGGATCATTTGTAAATAGACAAAAAATGAGTAATTGAGATAGGACCCCGAGTCCTTCACCCACCTGTTTCCCACTGGGAGAGTCTCCTGCTCATTGGTCCCAGATCAAGGTTGCCTACCCATGAATCAGCCTCGAAGCACCTACAATGAGGAGTCTCCTGCCTACCAGCCTTAGCCCAATGGCACCCCAGCAGGATTTCAGGTTGCCTATCCCAGCTTGTGTCTCTGTGCCTGCCAGCCTTGGCCCAGCAACCATGGAAAACGTCTAGCTGCTAATAAGCCCCAAATTACAACCTAGGCAGAATGCTTCTCTTCCAAGTTAGCTCCTTTCTAAGGTACTCTCCCTCAGCCTTACAGTATTGTTTCAATTTTTTATCCCTTCTTAAAGACTAATCCCCTGTAAACAGTTAATAATTATGTATAATACCATAATGGTGGATACAGTATCATTATACATATGTCAAAACCCACAGAATGTATAACACCAAGAGTAAAAGCTAATGCATATATATATAGACTCTGGGCAATAATGACTATGTTAATGTAGATCTATCAATTTTAACAAAAGTACCATTCTGGTGCAAGATGTTGATAGTGGGGGAAGAGTGTGTGTGTAGAAATGGGTACACTCGAACTCTATATTTTGTTTAGTTTAACTGTAAACCTAAAACTACTCTAAAAAATAAAGTCTACTTTTAAAAAGTAAAGATAAACTATTGAAAAGCTATGTCCTTCATTGAAAAATACAGCACATGGAGCTGAGGTTGTAGTTTAGAGGTAGAGTGCTTGTCTCACACGTGTGAGGCACTGGGTTCGATTCTCAGCACCGCATAAAAATAAATAAAGATATAAAAACAATACAGCAAACATGTATGATAAGTGTATCTCTGAAAAAAACTAGAAACATATATTAAGATGTTAACTTTTAATTCTGAATGGTGGAACATTAGCTCTTTATCTTTTAAATTTAGCAAAAATCACTTATGAAAGAGCAAGAAAATACAAGAGATTATATCTATTACATTTCTCATAGTAGAAATTACTGAAAAAAATGAAAAAGTTTTTAAAATCATGTTATTTAGTTTTGGCAATTTGTTCCCATCACATTGGCATTGTTATTCTCTGGAAAAACTTTAGTATCACTTGAATTTAACAGTAATAAAAGCCAAAAAGGCATTTTCTGGGACAAAGTTTACAGAACTAGTACTTAATTTATAAAATAGGTTTTAAAATTAGTTTTGGACAGGATTAGGGGACTGAATTAAGATTAAAACAACTACTAGTAAAAACCAAAAAAGATGTGATTTTAAGATGAAAGAACCGAATAACTGAAAAGGACCTTATAGATTCAACTACTATGACATTTCACAGAAAAAGATTAGTTTAAGTGAACTAATCACTGTCACAGAGGCAGAGAAGTAATGGCAAAGCACTCATATTGAACTTCTCTATATATCATATCTCATTTTTAAAAATAAGCATTTTTAAAGGCATAATTAGTATGCACATCTAACTTCATTCTTAAGAGTTTTATCTTGAAGAGCACTGTCTGGAGGTTCAGTTTCATTATCCAAAAAATGTCTGAATACTTTCAATTTGAAATATTCATAGTTATCTATAAAAGTAAAGGACTGATAATTCCCAAATATAGAGTCATGCAGTTTTTGCACAGAACCATAGCAAGCTCATAGATTTCCAGCAGATAAGCACCTGGAAAATGACTCTAGACCAGATTCAAATGGTGCCGGTTTTACAGAAGACTACGGCTAATGAATTTCTCCTGTTAGGAGGAAACTGTAAGGCTTGAAGTAGAACGCAGATTTTCCCTCAGGTTTTAACAAGGTAGTAGGATTTTTTTCCACAGACTGAGATGACTGAGCGCTACTTAATGACAATAGAAAACCTATACTTACAATGTTCTTATATGTGATACACATGCTTTTGTTGATAACAATTCTTATGTAAACTCAGCTTTTAAAAATGAGAATTTAAAAGTTAAGTACATGATGTTTGGTAGTAGAGAAAACTATATTAATTATATTATTAATAGATATTATTAATTATATTAATTAATAAAAAGTATTAGCTGAAAATGTATGAACAAGGTGCAAAGGGAAAAATGAATGTCAAAACTTGGTCTGGTAGGGAAAACATGTTCCTTTTTCTCGGTTCTGAACACAGGGGATTGAAGACAGGGGTATTTAACCACTGAGCCACATCCCCAGCCCTGGGTATGTTTTATCTTGAAACAGGGTCCCACTAAGTTGCTTGGAGCCTCTCTAAGTTTCTGAGGCTGGCTTTGAATTGGCAATCGTCCTGCCTCAGCATCCCAAACACTGGGATTACAGGTGATACAGGTGCTCTTGATGGTTAATACAAGATAGAAATTTGTCTTACAAGGTAAGTTTTAAGGGCTGTGGTTGTGGCTCAGTGTAGAGCGCTTGCCTAGCACGTGTGAAGCTCTAGGATCGATCCTCAGCACCACGTAAGAATAAATAAAATAAAGGCACACAAAATACAAAACTAAAAAAAAAATTTAAAAAAAAGATAAGTTTCAACATAGTAATATGGCAACTTAGAAGAAAGAAAATACATTTTTAAATGTGTTTAAAATGGAATAAATGTCCATGATAACTTCATGACTTTGGATTTATTCTACTTTTAAGAGTTATTACAACAAGGGAAATAGAAAATGATAACTGGAGAAATAAGAGAGTAAATACTATACCCTACCTACTGAAAAAGTTGAAAATTTGTTTTATTTTGCAGTGGCACATCATTACTGAGGAATCTGCTAATTGCCTACTTCTTCTTCTTCCTAGGCACACAGGTAGAATCCATTCCCCAGTATCTCTTGGCACTCAGATGTAGCCACATGAACAATTTAGAAAATGGAATATGAGTGGCAGGGATGATGCCATTTGTAGACATATCCCATAAAACATTCCCATCTATATTCTTTATGTTTCTCAACCTTCCCCTGTTGGCTTAATTGGAATGTTTCATGTTGGCTAACCTTGGAAGTCACTTGTTAAAGATGACAAAGTCTCTATCAGTCTAGGGAAGACAGCTACACAGAGGAGTCTTCCTGTAAACCTGGAACCCATCTACAACTGTTACATAAACAACAAGTAAGCTTCTTTTGCATTAATCCACTAAAATTTGAAGGTCTAGTTACTACAAACTAGCTGCCTACTGTAACAAACAATATATTTCAACATGAGTCTGTATATTATGTTTTTCATGGGTCTTGGTAACAATACGAATGTCTTGATAAGCAATCTGTACACGTGGAAAAATAAGAATTCATACCCCATTTGAATCAAATGTTTGATACGTCAAGATCATTATAATGTTTTGAGCAATTAATAAAAAATTTTAAAAAAGAATTAAGCAGAAAATAAGAACATGCAGTTAGATAACTTAATTTGATATTTCTGGAGAAGAGTAAGTCCCAAGGAAAAGAAAATGCTCCTGGAATATGATATATCCTATAAATTAAGGTGAAGTTATTGAAGGATTTTATGCATTTAAAAGTAGAATATTTACTTTTGCAAAAATCTTCTTTAACTTTTTAGGATTTCACCCTAAATATGTTGCCAAGAGTTCAACATACTTGTGGAACTGTGTCTTTTACCAACCACCTTTTGGTAAGTGTGATGATAAAAGCATTCTGCTCATCTCCACCACCAAAGTCCCCTGGATGCTAGTCACTGCTGATATTAATGAAGGCAGATATAAACTCACTATATCACTTAAATAAGTAAGTAGGAATGACTATAGTTGACAGGAGCAAGTATAGTCATTCCTACTTACTTATTTAAGAGAACTGTACTACATGACTCATGATATTCCTCAACATCCCAATAGTGTCGGAAAGAACTTCAACATTCAAGTAGCAGTGTTATCTAATAACTTAGCCTGAAAGCTCTCTAACATCCTACTTTCATAATTCAAGGACAAAATTCTATAATCACTCTACAGCTAGATTAACTCTCTCTCTTGGGCTCCTTAGCACTGTTAGGGAAAAATCACTATCATGCCAAATAATCAACCCAAACTCTCTTCTCTATTTTCATAGGAAGAGTCATTCTTTGCTATGAAACTAGAGGAAAGGAAGTGGGATGAAGACAATTCTAGTTTTGAGGAAGTAGTAAATTGTGCAAATTTACTCCCAATAGATCATTTCCTTTTACCTGAGACAAGATAAAGTAGCAGTATGCTAAATATATAGTGGAGCCCTTAATGTCCAGTAGCTGTTACAGGATGAGAAACGGGAGTTAGCAGAGGCATGTAATAAGACTGTTACAAACATGTCTCCTTGTGCACATTATGTCTAGACAGTATTTCTTTCTTTCCTTTTTTTTTTTTTTAATTCCTTCTCTCTCTTTTTTTTTCTTGGTAGAGCTGGGATGGAACCCAGGGCCTCATGTATACTAGGTAAGCATTCTACCACTGAGGTACACTCCTAACTCTAGACAAAATTGCTGAGTCACTTAACTACAAAACAACAATCTATTTTCTGAATAATATATATGTCTACTAGCAGAGTATGAGAATCCTTTGTTATATCACATCATTGCCAACAGCAGTTATTGTTGGTATTTGTATCAATCTAACTGGTGAGAAAATGTGCCTCGCTGTGTTGCCAAAAGCTTAGTCCTTGTCCTTGATGCCAACAAATAATGAGGACATGGTTTTGAGAAACAGGACAAAGAAGGTTTATTGCTTTGCTAGCAAAGGAGAAAAACAGGGGACTCCTGTTCCAAAGGTTGTGATGCTGACCATCAGCAGGAATAAGGGGCTTTAAAAGAGGTGATTCAATGGATACATTTCCCATGTTCTCTATTGGAGCTGTAATTCACTTGTTAATCTGGGAGACAGTAATTTCTGAGATCTTCTGGTACCAAAGTCTGGATTACTTTGTTCCTATGGTGGGTGTGTACTCAAGGACAGATAACTCTGCCTAGGATGGGGAAGAAAGGTAATTGTATTTCCCCTGAGATTAGGGAGGGGGAAAAATTAGGGAAGAGCAAGGAGAGACAAAGAGAAAAAAAAAATATGTTCATTTTAAAAATAAATTGCAATGGCAGAGCAGCAAGGGCCATATTCAAAGCACAAAGTGGACCACTTTTATATTTCCGCTCTGTCAATTTCTACATTCCATTTCTATGGAAAAATGGGCAACAACATCTCCAAACTGCTTCCTGCTGAGCAGGGGCAAATTTGGAGGATGTAACCCAAAGTCCCTGTTCTCTATCAGGTGGCGTGTGGAGAGTTATGGGTATTCAGCATCAGAGCAATTCAGAGGTACACAGAGGCTGATGGCAGGTGACTGGACATGGCATACATAGGGCAGGGATCATGCTCAGATAATAACAAGGCAGCAAAGCCTTACTTTTTTTGTGAACCATTAGCACAAAGACAATTAGTACTTCAAGTCAGTCTCTGAAAACCTTGAAGACATAACTCATAATCACATCAGTGAAAAACAGATCAATTTTATCAATGTAGGATGTTAGAAAGACTTTTAGGTCTGTGAAATCAGACCCAAATTAACTCAGGTCAAATTTGCACTTCTAGAGTCCTTTGTGATCACAATTATTAGGCACTCTCATGCAAGAACCCTTCCTTTATAGTCTCCAGCTTTACACACTTTTGGTAGGGCTGACTGAAGTGTATATCTTCAGTTACATTAAAAAAAAAGAGTTTTTTCTTTAAAATGTTCATGTAGGACTGTGCTCAGGCTATATTCTACTGCCAAGTGTTTGAGACCAAGTTGGTCAAAACTGACCTTGTTCCTATTTACCCCTAAGAGTCAGTTGAGGGAGGTTTTCAATATGGTGAAACAAGAGGTAGCATTCCTGGCTGCTCTGTGGAGTGAAACCAAGAAAGCAGACAGGCAGCTTCTCAGCAAGGTGGGTAAACAAAAAAAGGTGTGTGTGTTGGGGGTGGGGGGCTTTACTGGAATTTAAAACTAGACATTCAAAGCAGACTGGGGACTCAGGAAGCTGGATATAATAAAATAAGGAAGAAATCCCCAGCAGCACAGCCAAAGCCACAGCCAGGCCAGAAGCACCATACAGTGCAGTCCCTCCATGAGCATGGTGGAAGGATAAAGGAATTAGAGGAACCACATTTTTGGGAGGCCTGAGGTGTGTTTGGGTATGGAGCATTTAGAATCAAGAACATTGCCTGGGAAACCTGAGAAACACACTGCACAATATCTGTGTGTGAGGAAAGAAGCCATCTCTCCAAGCAGTGTGCCCGGAGGGCAAAGGAAAGAACCATTTTGCAGCTGCTGCATGGGGGATGGCACCTGAGGGAATCGATTCCTGGAAATCCTAGTTTGGCCCTAAATACAGGCCCAGTAAACACACGCTGCACACCACAGAGTGTGCTTAAGTGACCAGGAGAAAATCAAACATAGATAAATGTTTACACAGGGGACAGCTAGTCATGGAAACCCACCTGGTCCACCCCTGCCCCTCCAATCTAACTGCTTGCAGAACCAGCCAGGAGAGACACATCTGGCCAGAAACTCAGACGGGTGGGGGTGGGAGAGATGGTTTGGAGACTGAACCTGAGAAAGGAAACATGGGGTCCAATGGTGATGTAGGGGACTAAGAATAAGGTCCCCTAATGAGCGAGAGGTACCCGGGGGGAGACCCCTGGGATATAGTCTTCAAGCATGAACCAGTAAGCACTGGGCACTGGAGGTATGCTGACAAAAGCTCCAGACCAACTGACTTTCAGCAAAGAGCCTGAATCCCATGTAAACCTAAACTCTGCCTAAATTCCTCTTTTACTCCAGCAATCCAGAGAGTAGAGCATCATACTCCAGATGACTCAAACCTGAAGAATGCAATGGGAAGTCTAATACAAGAGGCTTATAGGACTCCAAATGTACAAAATTACAACAGACCCACACCAAGGTACATTATAATGAAAATGCCTAACACAGAGAATAAGAATTTTAAATGCTGTGAGAGAAAAATATCAGATTACTATAGGGGGAAACCAGTTCGGATCTTAGCTGATTTCTCAACCCAGACCTTCAAAGCTAGGAGGTCCTGGAATAACATATACTAAGCTCTGGAAGAAAATGGATGCCAACCAAGAATCCTATATCCAGCCAAGTTAAGCTTCAGATTTGATGATGAAATAAAAACTTTCCCTGATAAATAAAAGTTAAAAGAATTTGCAACTAGAAAGCCTGCACTACAAAAATATTTTCAGCAAAATATTCCATGAAGATGAAATTTAAAAAATAGTAATAACCAGCAAAGGAAGGAACTACACTAAAGGAAGTCAACCAAAGGAGAAACTAATTCAGATTAAAAAATAAAAATAAACCCAAATGAGCAGGAATACAAGTCATATCCTAAAAATGACTGGATCAAACAAAACCTAACAATATGCTGTCTACAAGAGACTCACCTCATAGGCAAAAATATCCACAGAATAAAGAGGAAAGGATGGGAAAAAACACATTACTCATATGGATTGCGTAAACAAGCAGGAGTTTCTACCCTCATATCAGAAAAAGTGAATTTCAAGCCAAAGTTAATCAGAAGAGACAAAGAAGGTCATTGCTTCAAGGAATTATACATCAACAAGACTATAACAATTGTAAAAATTTATGCCACCCCCAAAGTGGAGCACCTATGTACATCAAACAAACCCTTCTCAATTTCAAAAATCAAATAGACCATAACACAATACTACTGGGTAACTTGAACATGCCTCTCTCATTACTAGATATATCTTCTGAACAAAAACTAAAGAAGCTAAAGAAGTAAAAAATGCAATTGATAATTTAAACTGAATAGACATATATAGAATATTTCATCCATCAATGACTGAATACACTTTTTTCTCAAGCAGCACAAGGATCCTTATGTAATATAGACCATGTTATGTAAGCTATCACATAGGTTGGCATACAATTGTAATATTACCTTAAGATTTTTTTAATCATCTACAGTGTTATTTTGATAGCTCCCATTCCATTGATATTAATTTTTGTGTTCTTGCTTTTTTCTTGATTAGATTTGTTTGATTTTTGTCAAATTTTAACTGTATTATTTCTCTATTTCATATAATTCTACTTACTCATTTTTATCTTCCTATTGCAGAATTTGAAAATAATTTGTTATTCTATCTTCTTTCTGATACAAGTTCTTTAAGTTATAAATGTTCATCTTAGTACTGTTTCATCCCAGAGACCCTGATATTTTAAGTTTTTATTATCACTTAGTTCAAAGCACTTTTTATTTACCTTTCTTGTGCTTTCTTTCTCGACCTCTAATATATTTATAAGTATGCCATTTAATTTTGAAATAGTTTACATGTGGGGATGAGGTTCTATATATTTTAAGGTGATTCTTTTCTAATGTAATAAATCATGCAAGAAAAACAGTCTGCATGATTTCAAATTTTAAAAAAGTAATGGAAATGCTCTTTATATTGGTTGTTTTGATTACATACTTGTCAAAATGGATCAAAATGAATACTTCAAATATGTGCATTTTATTGCACTTCAATTTTACCTCAATAAAGGTATGGGGAAAAAAAAGTCAGCTGAGATTCCTCAGAGATCACTCTTCTTGGGGATGTGTGTGAAGTCTCTTGGCTCCTTTAGCTTTCCTCTACTATCGATGCCACCTGCCAAGATGGGTCAGAGTCCTGCTAACCATATGTAGCTTTTCTTGGAAGCACCAAAGACATATCCATCTTCAATGACCCTCCTCTTTACAGAATGTGCACTAGTTGTCTTCCTGTTCTCTACCCTCTTAATGTGGTGACCCACCAAATTTGCAGGGCCTGGAGAGGGGTCACATTGTTTTCTGGGCTCTAGCTGACCTTAGAGGGCAAGGGCCAAACTGTTGGCTGCTTTTTCCTTGGCCCTTTTACTTCTTTGACTTTGGTCTCCAAGTATTTGTTTTCAAATACCCAGTTTCACCAGTCTTAAAGAGGGAGTGACTGGTTATAACTTCAATATCTATAATTTTACAGTAGCCCATTTCATTCAATTGGAGTTATTATTAGTACTAGAAGTCAGCATTAAATACTATCTGTCCTATAGGTGATGGCTTATCTCAAACTAACCTAGGTTTTTTTGTTTTGTTTTGTTTTGTTTTTAGAAGCAGTGCCTCTGCAAAACACTAACAGGCAAGAGTTATACATTTTACAAGGAAATACAAAACAAAATGAACAGAGAAAAAAACATATTCAGTTTGTTAAATAGCTATGAAGCAAGAAAAATGACTCTTATTTACCTCGAATATCATTTAACTATACATTATATCCCCTGTTTGAGATCACAGTAATATTTATAACAAAAATCAACTTTTGAACACAACTTTAAATGAGCTAAGGTCTAGCCTATTTTGGAGCTATTCTAACATGAAGTAAGGTGGAAGGCAGAGCCTTATCTCAGGTAAGACAGAGTTCTTCACAAATAACACAATACAACATTACATCTAACACAATACAACATTACATCTGAAACATGAATCAAAGAAAGTCTCTCCAAATAAGATGTCTTGACTTTCATTTATTAGGTTCACATGATAAAAATACTTGAACCAAAATTGTTACCTGACTTTTATAACAATAAAGAAATCAATAGGGCTGGCAGGTTGAAGGGAACATGACAGATAAGTGATAGAGTATCTGCACAATACTAGACCAAGAGTTTGCTAAGAATGTGCTCTTTACTATGAGCACATAAAATTCATTTGTGATCTGTTTATTTGGATAGGAAGTAATATGGAGAGGGTCCCAATAAAGATTAAAAACAAAAGGGAGTAAAGTTCTGGTCACACTGATCTCTATTCACCACAAACCTAAAAGAAGAAAATAATAAATTTAGAAAATCTTGCTTAATACACAAATGACTAAGCAGTTTGTTAATGCTAAATAGACACAAATAGGGCCTGTTGGATCTGTTTATTTCATTTATTTTATTTTATTTTATTTTTTGTGGTATTTGGAAATGAACCCAGGGCTTCATTCTTGCTGGGCAAGTGCTCTGAGTTACACTTCCACCTGTTTGATTTTTTAAAAACACATTTTTATCTCTAATACATGAGGGTTTATAGTACACAAAATAAATTGACAACAATTCTCAATATTTGGCATAACAATTACAGGAGAGCGGTGAGACCTAATATTTTCCAGTTAAAACTTGCCCAATGAGTTTAAACAAAAATTATAATATCTATATTGTATTAAAAGTTTGGTGCATTTCCTGTCTAAGTTAAATATGACATAATGGGTTAAAACAAGTACTAATTAGATCAGATTACTATAGTTTATATGTGTCCAAAAAAAGGACAACATATACAACTTTTAAATTAGAACAGCAAAACTTATGACCATGTAAAAACACTGCATTTCAAGACCAAGTTAAAAATTCATTTTACCATTTAAAAGCTTGTATTTACTTTTATAAATATAAAATACAGCAAGTCAAAAGATTTCATGGTTTTCTAGTTTTTTATAGTGACTATTTCAATAAGCCACTCACTCCCAAATGTGTCATGGTTACTCCATACAGTTCTATATTTTGCTCTCAGAAGATGACTTTACCTCCTATTTCATAGAATGAACAGATGACATCAGACAAGAACTACTGTAACTACTTGTAACTAAGCCTGCAATTAAATCTATTTCCTTTTATCCCTTCACTATTACAATGAAATTGGCGTTCCTCCTATTATCCAAGTTTAAATTCCTGATTAGTGCTTTAACTTTTATCTTCCACTTCTACCTGAGACTTAAACAAATTAATTATCCTCTATTTCCCTTAAATTTAATCTTTCTTTCAGCATTTAAACATAGGGTCTTTCATCCTTAAAAAAAATAAATAAATCTACAATTGCTCAAGCTACAATTCTCTCTTCTCCCCTTCACAGCCAAATTCTTGAAAGCATTGTCAACACTTAACTCTCCCATCATACCTTTTCTTCACCTTCACTCGAAACTTATCTGATTTTCACCTCCAAGGTCTTATCAAAATCACTCATGAACCCTTCTTGTAAAACCCAAAGTATATTTTCTCTCATCTTAGTTGACCTCCTGGGTAGCATTCACTACAGCTGATTACTTCCTCTCTCAAATACTATCTTTCACTGGCTTCTATGACCCTCCTGGCTTTATTTTCACTTGTCTGGACTTTATTTCCCAGCTTTTGCTGAGCTCCCTTTCTCCTTCATTCCTTTAAGTCACTGATGCTCACCAGTACTTGCTCCTTACATGTGTATCTCTTCTCATATCTTGAACAATGTCATCCATTCTTAATATTTGATGATTTTCAAATCTATTTCTTTTTTAATGTTTTTCTTTTTTATTTGTTCTTTTTAGGTATACACGACAGTAGAATGTATTTTCACCCTATATATATATATATATATATATATATATATATATATATATAAAATATACATGGAATATAACTTCCCATTTTTGTGTTTGTACATGATATGGAGTTACACTAGTTGTGTATTCATATATGAATATAGGAAAGTTATGTCTGATTCATTCTACTGTCTTTACCATTCCCTTTTTTGATGGTTTTATTAGTGCCTTATAATTATACATAATATTGGAGTTCATTTTGGCATAATCATAAATGCATTTAACATAGTTTGCTCATCTTCAATCCCTAATACTTCCCCTCTCTCTCCCTTCCTCCTTTCCCTGATCCTCTTCCTCTTTTCTACTGGTCTTCTTCTTTTTGTTTATTGCTTTCTTTAACTGGTGTACTATAGCTATACATCAAAGTGGAATTCATTGTGATTTCTATAGTACAGATTTCTCTCATGAGCTCATGACCTATGTATCCAACTGGAAACTTTTCCTTTAGCTCACTGCTGTGTCCCTCTTTACCTAATAATTCTTATTCATCCATCAAATCCTAGCTTAGATGTTACTCCCTCCAGGAAGCTACATTTAAGGTTTCCAGTCTGGGTTACAGATCCTTCCCTAGTATACTCTTTTTCCTGTTTTATCATTTTACCATATTGTATAAGAGTTACTTTGTATTCTCCCTTGATCATAAACTAAAAAAGTATATAAATTTTATTCCATCTACCACAAAATTCATAGTACCTACTATACTTCAAGAAACTTTCTTTGAATAAAGTATTTGAATGAACAAATGGGTGATAGACAAATGGATGGAAACATTTATGAGGTTTCCAAATGGAATAGGAAATGGAAATCTTAATTATTATGGCTATGAAATGAAAAGAAACTGCTTGACAAAAAAAATTATTTAAAAATATTAATTATTTAGGGATGTGAATATAATTCAGTGTCAGAACACGTTTGGTATTTGTGAGGCCCTGGGTTCAATTCCCAGCATCAACATCACAAAAAAATAGTAATATTAGCTGGGTGCTCTGGGGCATACCTGTAATTCCAGCAGCTTGGGAGACTGAGGCAGGAGGACTGCTCAAAGCCAGCTTCAGCAACTTAGCAAGGCTATAAGCAACTTAGCGAGACCCTATCTCAAATAAAATATAAAAAAGGGCTAGGGATGTGGTTCAGAGATTAAGTGACCCTGGGTTTAATTCCCGGTACCAAATAACAACAATAATCATTTAGATAGAATCATAGCTTCTAATAAAAATTACCTTCCATAATACCATTCCAAGTCCAAAAAGTATATCCAGGACAACAACCTAATGTATATTATTTAAAAGAAAGTGGAGAGTAAGGAAATTAAAGGGACCATTTGCTGTCAGAACTGTTACATTGATAGCTACTAAGAACTTTGGAATAATAGCATGGAAATCAAGTAGCTAATACTTTAGATATACAATTGTACATGTACAATCATCTTATAATGAGAAAAGCATTAAGCATTTGACTAACCACTAATGCTGAAAAACTAAAGATATCTCCAAAGAAAATGAATCTTTTGTCTTATACACTTACAGTATAGAAAGAAAAAAATGGATGCACTTTGCATCTATAATTTCATCAGGCTAAAATTAGATATTTCATTCACATCTGCTAATGCTTGCTGCAAGCCAGCCATGCATGGGCTATGTGTGTGAGCTATGAGCCTTTGAGCACGAGGGGACTGGACTAACATTGCTGATGTGACTGGGCTGTGCAATGTATGTGTCCTTTTCGCTCGCTCTGCTTTTGATACCACACAACACCTGAGATGGGTGTGGCTTTCCAAGATGTCATTCAAACTGCAGACAGCAAGACATCACCAAGCAACCCCATGAAACCCAATCCCTTGCCTTATTTGGGTTGAACCTTCTAGAATGTTTTTCCCTCCAATAAATGGGATGGTTTCAAGCGTGGTCTCTCTCTTTTGCCTGCCTCTCTTGCGGGAGCTGGAGCAGAAGAGCCATCATTAAACCCCAAGAAAAAGGTACTTTCTGTGTCTGTGTGATTATTTAGTGCCAGCACAATTCACCTGGAGTGACCCTTGACTGATTTAGCTGCATGTCGCGGCAAATGCTACCAGGGCTGCTTCTAGTTTTTACTCCTAACAGGTAACACAGAGAGGTTATAGACATCTATTATTCTGCTTCCCTTTAAGGTGCTTAGATCATCTCCCAATCTCTATAAAAGTCACATGCAAATTTGCTTGGATGAGATGATTTTGTAAACATAGTATTTCTAAAAAACTACAAGAATTAGAAAAAATAGAATTTGTTTCTGGATTTTAGATTCATTAACTCATTAAATATTAATTTATTAAAATCTTACAATACACAAGGCTTATCTGTAAAATGAGAGTGATGAAAGAACTCTCCCTCAAAGAAGCTTCGAAAATTAAAGTTAAAACTGATATGTAAAACTATGCATAAGTTAATCAGCTTGATTTAATCATTCTGAATTTATGTAGATATCAAAAGAACATGTTGTATCCCAGAAATATTCAATAAAATTTAGAGTTAGTACAATTGCTTTGATGGTCCCAACTGTCCTCTTACATCTTCAGGTAGAAAATGCCATTTATTTCTCAAAAAATTACTAGAGATAAATTATATATTTGGTTTCTAAAAGAGTAGCCACGTTGTACTTAGTAGTCAAGCAGTCCATCTCAAAATTATATAAGCAGAATTACATGTTAAGAATTACATTAGAAAGCATGAATACACTTGAATTTCAATTCAAAATACAATTCAGGGGGCTGGGGATACAGTTCAGTTGGAAGAGTGCTTGCCTTGAATGCACAAGGCCATGGGTTTAATCCCCAGCAGCACCACCAAAAAAAAAATACAGTCCAGGCCAGCTGCAGTGGCATGTGCCTGTAATCCCAGTGGCTTGGGAGGCTGAGGTAGGAGATTGCAATTTCAAGCCCATCCTCAATAATTCAGGGAGGCCCTAAGCAATTCAGTGAAATCCTTTCTCAAAATAAAGTTTAAAAAGGGTAGGGGATGTGACTCAGTGGTTAAGTGCCCCTAGGTTCAATTCCTGGTACCAAAAAACAAAAACAAAACACACACACACACACACACACACACATACACACACACACACACACACACACACACACTCACATATTCAATTTCAAAATGTAGATTATAGTACAGAGACCAAAAAGAAAAAATGTTACATACCTTTTATGTAAACTGATTGCCAGGCATTATTTGAAAATTTCCAAGTCTTGGAAAATAATTACAGAAGTAAGTTTGGTTTAATTTAAGGTTTTATTCAAGGTACAAACTTTTTATGACATTAAAAAAAAAAAAGGCTTGTCTATGACTGCTTCATGTCCTGATTTCCAATGTGAATCTAATAAAATAAAATTCCAAAAAATGTCAAAACCATTCTTCATAAAAACCCAGAAAACTAAAAAATAAACATTAAAAAAAATTCTCTCTCTCTCTCACTCTGTCTTTAAAAAAAAAAAAAAACAGAAAAAAGCTGCATTCATTTTCACAACTCTAGGTTTGGTGTAATCAGAAACAAGAAGTGTTTTTCCCCAAAAAATGTATTTAAATTTCACTCTGTGATGTATGTAGAAAAAAAATAATCTACACTATTTTTGGAGGGGTGGATACCAGGGATTGAACTCAGGGGCATTCAACCACTGAGTCATATCCCCCAGACCTATTTTTTATTTTATTTTTATTTACACTCTTTTATATGTGTCCTACTACATAGGCCATTAGATGTAGTACAGGTGGAATGTGGTAGACTTGTTTGTGATGAGTTGATTCAGGAAACCAAAAAAGGGGATCATCCAATTTAGCTTTCTAAACAACCATGTATTTTTACACAGAATTAACTCATCTTCAATTTCATATCTATGTGACCTTCTTCACTCTTTTCCATTAACGCATATGGTAAATTCTTTAATATTATGGAAAAAATAAGCATAACCTCACATTTCAAGATATGCGGCTTTGAAAATAGATTAGAAAAGATACATAGTGAAAGAAACTTTAAAATGCATGATTATTGGACATTTTAATAGAAAAATGCAAAAGAGATACAAAACTGCTCTAACATTATCCTTTCCAGAATCAAACTAAATTGTTTGAAGCTTCTTAAAATGAACAAACCAAATGCAGGTTATGAGTTCTATATAGTAAGTAAAATGCTAAATAAAGTGTATGAAGTAATACAATAGATTTTTCTTATTCTGAGCCTGAAACAAAAAAGGTGGTTCTAGAACAAATATTTGAAAATAATGATAAAGCCAGATTCTAAAAAAATCTTGTCAGCATCTTTATAATCTTAATATAGTACAAGGCCAAGGTTTACTTAAAAATTTTGGCAAGTCAAACTTACACAATTAAAATAAATATAGTGTCACGTGATTTGGTCTCCCAAAGATTGGAATTTTGACCTTGACTGAAGTCTTTCTGATTCAAATGCTACAAATACTTTAGCTGAAAAAAATATTAAACATTAATTCTCCCAGAATGTGGCTGTGCTTCTTAATGTTCATGCCCCACACTAATATTTAACATAGGCTTATTTAATTCAACAAATATTTATTATATCCACCAGAGATAAGCTCTAGCCTGAGGCAACAAAGACATAAAGTTGACCAAAACCAACACAATGCTTCTTCTTACCGGACTAAGAGAAGCAGAGAAAACACAGAATTAACAGATAATTACAAAAGAGTAATTATCCAAGAGTATAGGATAAGCAAAAGTATTTTTAAAAAATCTATGGAGTCAGGGAAGGCCTTGTGGTAGAAGTTTTCAGCTAGCATCTTTAAAACAAAACTATTCAAGTTTATGGCAAGAGAACCATATTTCTGAAGGTTATTGCTGTTCAGTCCCATCAATTAAATTACCCTTATAACACATACAGGTTAATTTAAGGGCCAGGCTTACATATTCAGCATAATACACTGCTTTTAAAAAAGTTCTTAGCTATAGTCTTAAACATCAAAAAGAATCACTTCATTTCTACCACTTCAGGAAAATCCAATAAAGCATGGGTTTAAAATAATATTTCTGGAAAATGGCAGACTGATCCCCTAAGTTTCTTTCAGTCACTTCCCTCCTCAACTACACTAAAATCACAGTAAAAAAATTTTAAAAGGCACAAATACATAAGGACTAAAAAGAGAAAAGGAGAAGGGATTAAAACAATCAAGAGAATTCACCAACATTTCTGTAAAATTGAAGAGATGGAGGAGTGATAATTGACCTAGGGGAGCAGAGGCACTCTGTGGGTACCTTGGGAAAGACTAAATGGAAGTAAGATACTTCCTGTATAAATCTCAGAAATGTGAGGTATTGAAAACACAAGCAGCTATATAGACACTTTGTAAGTGATGGAACTAAAAATAGGATTAAAAATAATACATAAGTAGAGCATTAGGTATTTCCCTAATATATGTTCTTACACCTGTGTACATGGCCCTGCATCCAGAATATTACTGCTCCCCTACCTCTCTAATTCTTTGAAGAAACTCAATGATACCAAAAAAAAAAAAAAAGTGCTATGAAATGCTGACATTTGAGTGCTGCTCTAATAAAAAATATCACCCAATGAAAAGCCATGCTCATGTAAAGAACTTTTGTATGTAGCACAAAACTATACATACCAAAGCCCATTATTGTGAACATTTTAAAAATCAAGAATAAAAAATTTACAAAAGTTTTCAGAGAGGTTTCGAAAGGTCACATAAAAAAAGGGTATGACAATCAAAATGTAGGACCAGAGATTTGGGAAGGATAAGACACAGAATTTCATTTTTATATGACTTCTAAAACAATGTACAGGAACTTTCATACACACTAAGCAATATGTAAAAAAATAGATAAGTAAATAAATTAATTAAACAAATTTATTGAATGTTCACTACATTCCAGGTGTGTCATCCTGTTTTAAATATATCAACCCTTCTAATTCTCATAAGAGTGTGAGATTATTATCTTCTTTTATGGATAAGGAAACAGGTATTGAGAGATTAAGTAATTTGCACAAAATGACAGAGCTAGTAAGTGGTGGATCCTGAGTTCTAGTTTTCTGAGTGTTGGTTTTGAAAACTGCATGTTACTCTCTCTCCATTAAAAGTAAAATTAATTATAAAAAAAGAAGAAAATACTATTTACATGTTCCCTATCTTGTTAATCTATTCCCAGATCAACTGTGGTTGACTGAAAGTTCTAACCTGGTTCAACTTGGTAAAAAAAAAAAAAAAAAAAAAAAAAAAAAAAAAGTTTAATGATACCTTTCCTCTTAAGCCACAAAAATGTACTATTTGGGGGAGAAGGAGAGTATTGAATGTTGAGGGTATTTGCTAGTTATTTTAAGTATTCATTATATAAAAGTACTTTGGGTTGTGTGGTTATGATTTATTTCAAGAAGTTCCATGAAGCAGATTCCCTAACCTAAATGCATCAATGACCTGCATCAAAATAACCAATGCACTCAGATCACCACCGTGTATTTACACAAAGCATAAAAGCTATAAAATTTCATTAAAGTTAAAAACAGTACAGTTGTCTCTTTTGTAAATTATTTTTTATCTAACTTTTTCACACTTTTCTAGTGTAGCAAGGAAAATTTCCCTAGACAATTTTTCTGTTTATTTGCATTTCTTTATTAAATATGGTGATGTGATAAAAACATCAATCATGCCCTTTTTAGTCACTCTTACCTCACAGTCATCTTTACCTATATTATCAACTGTCTAATATATATTATCAACTATCTAATAATACTTATAGTTGGACATTTTCATGTGATTAAAGTCCTCTGTAGGAGCTTCATTTATAGTTTCCTACCACCCAGGGCTTCAAGTCAGACAAGCACTCTACCTCTGAGCTCTATCTCCAGCCTCTTAATTCTTGTTTTAATGGGGTAGGTGGGAGAGAAATATACTCTTTTTGAATAGTTTTTCCCCCTTTTACATTCTGATATCATCATATTTCCTCCTTCTCCTTTTTTTAAATTTTTATTTATTTACTTACTTATTATTATTTGGCATTGGTAATTGCATACAGGGCTTCACGCATAGCAGGCAAGTGTTCTACCACTAAGCTACATTCTCAGCCCACATCTTTCATTTTGACTTATAAGGAGGCTACAAAGGTTTAGCATTTCTACCCTGGTACTTCCATGCACTAATTTAGTGACTTCTGAGACCTCAGATCACTGCTTCAAAACTCATTCTACTGCGTTCGATTTCCTGAAGCATTTACTTTTGCCCTGCCTAGTCTGGTGGTTCCTTTCTTACACACGTAGCCCTCACCTTTTTACCTCTCCTCCCCTTTCTGAGTCGTGTTTTGTTTTATTTTTGAGGAGGAGGAGGAGTGTTTGATTGACAGGCGGTAGCTGTAGCAACCCAGAAGCTCCGGATGCATCAGTGACAGTATCATCTGTGTCTTCCCAACACTTAGTAAAACAAATCCTAGGCTGCTCGGCCTAGGTCTCAGTCTCGCTCACAGGAGATTCTCTACCCATGGCCACGGAGCTCACTGTATCTCTACAAGCTTCAACGTCCAGTGTTACCGTGACCTACGGTCTCAGTCGCACCGTGCATATAGTCCTCACCATCCCTCCCCGTGCACAGGTGGAATACCTGCCCAACCCTCGCGCGTCACCTGAGGGCCGCCTCCAGCGCGTGCGCGCGCTCGTGCACATACCGTCTCCTTGGCAGCCGCCACCGGGATGGGAAGCAGTCCCCGGCCTCGGGGCAGGTCCTCGAGCTCTGTGGCCGCGCTCTCGGAAGGGCGCCCGGGCGCCAGCACCCGCGCGGAGTCGCCTCTGAGGTCCCCATACAGCTGGTAGCACAGGAGGCCGACAAGACCCCCGCCCGCTGCCGCTGCGATGCTCAGTTCTCCCCAGCGCCGCCGCCGCCGCCAAGCTGCCTCAGCCACAGCCCCCTCCTCATCCTCCTGACAGGAGAAGGGCCGTCCAGAAAGGCCCGGGGCCGGCCCCGCAGGCCTTCCCCACGGCCCGAGAAAGGGCTGGTGAGGAGAAAGCGTCGGCGGCAGCCGGGGCGGCGGCCACAGGAGCCTCCGCAGTGCAGCCATAGCGGGAGCCGTGGGCACCGGCGCTGCGAGGGAGCGGGGAGGGGGAGGGGGGCACCGAAACCTCGCGAGAAGTCGATGCGGAGCCGTCCGCGGCTGTGGAGAGAGACCCTACGGACTCCAGGCCTGGGGTAACCTGCCGATGGCGGGGGCGGGGGCTCACCCTGGGAATAACCTGAGCGAGGCGGCGAATCCTGGCAGTTCTTTGGCCCTGCGACCTCAGTCCAACCACGCAGTCGTAAATAACTGTGCCGGCACCTGGCCACGCCAGAAGCCAACACCGCCGGGTACAGCGGGGTCAGCGGAACTCGGGAGCCCTCGGGTGCTGGCTGTCCCGGGTCAGGACTCAGGTGGCTCCTTGCCTCTGCCTTGCCGTGTGGGTGTCAGAGCCCTGGTTAGCACTCCTCTACGAAAGTCACACCGCCTAACGGTATCCTGATCTTATGACACGAGGTCGTGAATAATTTGCAATTGTATCTTAACAGGTACAACAAAGATGAGGTGAACAAATTTGGTTCAAGTCATAAAGATTGCAGATTTTATGTCAAATCATGTTTCAACTACACAATGGTACTTTTATTGAGGGAAGTCTAATGCTGTTCCCCCCCTTTTTTTTGGTTACAGTTAATTTTTTTTTATTATTTTTAGAATCATTAATATGCCCAGGATCACTCAGTTCAACAAATCAGAACTGTATTAAACAAATAAATGAAGGATTTTTAAAATTCTTGATAAAGACAAAATTTCAAAACACACCCTTACTTTTTGTGGGAGGCCGTTGGTATAAACACAAGAATTGATAAGCACATTTTGTGCTTTATTTTTGTCTGCTACATTGTCAGTAACTGTCTTATGAGAAAGTGTATATGACATTCTTCACATGTTATAATAGGGTTTCCCACCTCTAATCCCAGTATTGATACTGAGTTATGCTAGCTTAGGTTTTCATATTTTGGACTGGTGAGAAGCCCACAAAGCATATTAGGGCTATAAAGACGACTAACCAGTGGTTTCAGTTGTGCTACAGTGACAAGGGACTAAGATCAGTTCGTTTTGGCAATTCTTAAAATTGGGGCTTTCAGATGCAACCAAAATAAAGTTCTCGTGTCCAGGTCCTGATACTCCTATTCCTAACACCTTGTTTTTAATATAAGTCAGTGGAATTTTGCTTCCTTAAAGCTACCAAAAGTGGCAAAAAGAAACATCTTTTATAACATATTAACAAAACCGTAGTTTAGGATGTCATTTCTGCTTGTTTACTTATGCCTGTTGGTTTTATGTAATAAAAAGCTTCTTGTTTTATTAAGAAGTTTCCCTCAATTTCTCTGAATTTCATTTAATTTTTCCAAAAAGTATAACAGTTTCTCTAAAATTGTTTACTTTGAATTCAACACAATTTCCTGACTTCCTCATGAATTTCCAACATGTCCTAATGCTGGAATTCTTGAGCAGACTCATAAATTTTTATTAGTTGCTTTTAATTAAAGCTAAGTAGCTCTGAAGAGAATTAGGGAGATAAAAACAATAACATATTACACATGACCAATTTTTAAGATGATCTTAAACATGTATATATGTGCATATATTTATATTTATATATTTTTATTTATGTTAGCTGTCCATTGTTGCGATTAAATACCTAATAAAATAAACTTAGTGGAGAAAAGATTTATTTTGGCTCATATTTTTAGTCCATAATCATCTGGCATCATTGCTTTTAGGCCTGTGGCAAGGCAGAAACATCATGACAGAAGGACATGACAGAGGGAAGCTGTCATCTTATGGTATCTAGAAAACAGAAAGGGACCAGAGAGAGATACTTTCCTATGACCTACTTCCTCCAACTAGGCTCTACCTTTTACAGTTTCTACCACTTCCCAATAGACGTACCAATAGATTAATCTTTCAGTAAAATCAGAGCCCCCATGATCCAATTACTTCCTAAGCCCTACCTCTGAACATTACTGCATTGGGTACCAAGGTTTCAACACATGAGCCTTTGGAGGATATTCCACATCTAAAGGAAATACTAAACTCTCTCTAGTCTTAGTAAATGCGCATGATATAATTTCTGCAAGTAATTTATTCGAACAGAAGCTGAAGTTTGCTATAAGATGTTGTGGATTTCAGTTTATAAAATACTTTGGATAAAATGTCTGTGTGAAAATTATTTTAATTACAACTTTCCACTGTACCTTTCCTTTAAAAACCAATTTCCTTAAGAATAGTTACTGTTTTCTTTCCATGTCCAGGGCTCTATAGCTATAGCTACACAAAAATAACCAAATTCCTTTGTTAGGCAGATATTTTTCTGAATTTAATTTCTGTAGGAAAAATTATACGAAGACATAGTATTAGGAATTTGGAATCTGTTTTAGTCAGGTTTTTTTTTTTTTTCTACTATGACTTAACCCAACCAGCAAAACTGTAGAGGAGGAAAACTTTATTTAAGGCTCACAGTTTCAGAGTTATTAGTCCATAGAAGGCTGGCTCCATTCCTTGGAGCTTGAGGTGAGGCAGAATATTATGGCAGAAGAGTGTGGCAGAGGGAAGCAGCTCACGTGGTAATCAGAAAGCAAAGAGAGATCTTAACTTGCCAGATACAAATATATACCCCAAAGCCACACCCCCAATTCCCACCTTCTCCAGTTACATCCTACCATTTCAGTTATCACTCAGTTAATCCCTGTCAGGGATTAATTCACTGATTAGGTTAAGGATATAACCCAATAATTTCTCCTGCAAACCATCTTGCATTGTCTCAGAACATGAGCTTTGTGGGGACACCACACCTGAATCATAACAGAGTCATTTTTGAAATTTCAGATACTATTGTTGGGTCAATATACATTCAGCCCATTGTCTTTATTTTTATGTCAATTCTATTAAGAATAATATACAAAGTAATGCCCCTATGCCATAATGAGATCCCACACCTTCAAAGAAATATCACTTAATATTCACCACAGTCTAAGTAAAAAGAATGTTCTGAAACATATTTAAAATTTTTGAACAGCAAGGATTGAGTCAAAAAGTGTTTTCTAGGAAGGCACATATCTCAGTGGATAAATGATTAGTTAGAAGGCAAGAAATCTGGACTACATTCTTGGTTTTGCTACATTTTAATTATAGTGCCTTGGAGGCCACAATTTCCTAGAAAATAATGAAGTTGAAGAGGTGAATGCCTTCTAAACCCATGTTTCTAATTAACTAAAATGCTCCAAGCATGTTAATAAACCATATATTTGTAAATATATATGTCTGTGTGTATGTGTGTACACATGCATAGAAATAGCTTAACAAAACTTCTATTAAAACATGTTCTTTACTTTATATATTCTGAGCTCCTGAATTTTGACTAGTTAAAAGAGGAGGAGCACTTACAACCAAGACTCTGTGTCCAGGTACCCCAAACCATTGGCCTACCCAATTCTGACAGAACAAATGTACCAAAGAGTAAAGTGAACAGTCTCCTTTTCAGGAAAGTTGTCATAAACATTGTTTCCCACCTTCATGGCTGTCTTCCTTAGGGCACAGTGGGTAAAATAAAAGAAAGTGTGGGTCCTTCCTTGGTCTTTTGTCTTCGGAGTGCTAGCCACCAGGAATCTGGAGCTCAATTCCCTAGCCTCCAGGACTATAGGAATCAAGTTACCCAAGGCACTGAGGAAACTGTTTTCTAGTGTAACTAGCTCATATTCCAAGGACATTGACTTGCACCCTGCTCTTTCTCTTACCCATACCTAAGCTTCTCATGAAGCCAGACCATTTATCTACCCAGTTCCTGGCATGCAAGAGTATTTTAATAATGTTAATTACAATGAAGAAAATGTAGTATTCTTGTGGAGTGGGAGAGGGAGGGAAACACCATGGCTCATCAGACACTAAAGGAAATGATAAACTAAGCAGCACATCTGGAGATGTAATCAACCCAGATGGGAGGCCAAAAGGAGAAATAAAGTGGTTGACAAAGAAGGATAAGGGACCAAATGTGACCATGGAATGAAGTGACAGGAACAAGTTTGTGATTTTGAGATTCTAGTACAGAGGCTTTCCTCTTACATATGATTTTGGCAGAATCTTGCTGGATTAGACCTTGCAGCTCACTTCTTTTGGTCCTCTGAGGAAGTCTGGCATGATCTATGGCTAAAGGCCATTAACTTGACTGGTGAGACCTCCATTTTCTTTCTGTCACCTCACTGGTGACAACAACCAAGCTGTGAGTTACACACACATTTAACTATTTAACTTCAAGACTAGTAGTAGTTTCACATTGACCATTACAACTATCCAGTCTGTTTTACACAGTTTCCAAGGTCTTTGCTGATGGTGCTTCATTGTTTGATTCCTATTGTTTAGGTCTTTCAAACTTCTCTGTCTTTGTCTACTATTTAGTGGCAAGGACTGGTATATTTGGGAAACAAGGAATAGCAGCTCAGACTTGCAACCAGCAAAGCCACCCCTGAAAACAGGTCTTGCTCAATTGTCATATCCTGTTTTCATGTCTGATAGTGGTTAAAGCTTCCACACCTACCCAAGGTATATTCTGGTGGAGAACAGCCTCAGAGTAAGAAAATGATCATCCATTACACAAGCATAACACTAGGTACCAAAATAAATAATACAATATTTCTAAAACTGTTGGCAGTATCTACTGGAGGTAAATATATGCATGTCCTATGACACATCAGTTTCATTCCTAGGTAAAATACTCAAAAGAAATATGTACTTATGTCTACCAAAGACATATTGAGGAGGCTTTATAGCAGCACTATTTGTAATTGGGGAAAAAACACCCAGAAACTATTTATATGCCTATCAGTAATAGCCAGGATCAAAAAAATTGGGGTTACACAGATTACACATCTGTAATCTCAGCTATTCAGGAGACGAAGGCAGAAAGGATCACTTGAGCCCAGAAGTTCAAGACCAGCCTGGGAAACATATGAGGCCTCATCTTAAAAGTGTTACATTCATACAATTAAAAATTATGAGGCAATAAAACTTATTGAACTTCAACTACATGTAATTATATGGATGAGTTCATAGCATAAAGTTGAGTCAAAGAAGCCAGATATGAAAGAACCATCTATATTATTCCATTCATCACGTTCAAAAGAGCAATAATAATAGAAATTAAAATAGTGGTTTTTCTGGGTAGAAGATAGTGACTAGAAAGGAAAAGAGGAGGCTAGCCTAAAAAGTTTTAACCACGGAATATAATAAATGTCTTTCAATAACTGAAAACTCCCAGAAAGATGTTCATTAGCTATTTTTCTTATTTATTAAGCAAAGGCCAAAAGAAACAATATTTTAAGCAAATAACCTACTGCTTTATCTTCTTTGACTTGCAGCACTTTCTCCTGTGAAAGGTCCATATGGACAAACTCAGTAGGTATCTGGTCATAAGGCCTAGTACAACCAGTACATACTCTTGTATCTGGCTCTCACCCCAGACTGTCAGGTGTTGGATGGGAAATTGCTAAAGGGCAGATAACCAAACAGAAGGGCAGCCTTCAGAACAGATGGAAAGCTCAGCATAAAGAGGGAACCATTAGAGACATCAATAATAGCATAAGGTAAGTCAGTATACATACATGGAGAAACTCTGAGGGGTGGCAAACTGGTTTCATCTCTTGCCAACTCTAGTTGATTGGTATTAGTTATCCATAACACTGAGTTAAGCAAAATTGTCAGACCAGGCCCAGGATTCACAGGAAAAATGGGTGAGAATATTTGCCAAGGATGAGATACCAGACTGAGACTGAGTTGAATAGTAGGACCACCCTGGTTTCTTTGAAACTCTCTAATAAGAAAAGATGATGCAAATAACAGCAGAAAATTTTTTTTAAATTAAGTATTTTTGTAATATTCACATGAATATTATGTATTTATCTTATAAAGTTATAGAAGACTGAAAAAGAATTTAGAGAGAGCTTAGTCTGGAAATTTTTTTAAGCTTTAAATTTTTTTTTTTTTTTGAGGACATGGAGGTAGATAGTATTTAGTGGAAATTGTCAAAATAAATCTTACATGAAGACCCAAATTACAAAGTAGGAAACAGCAGAATATCCCTACTTGAAAAGGGGAGGCATATCCTGATCTACTTAAAGTAACTTTTTCAAATCCTATAGAGGACTTTAAGTACATCCATAGATTCTTGAGGCTTAAAAACCACTAAAGTATATACTTCTAATTTTAACCAATGAGGAAATGGAAAGGCTGTCAATTTAAATAATCTTCTCTGGGTTACACAGCCAAGACTTGTGCATTGGTTGTGCCCAACATTCAGATAGTTCCTATTTTGGAATCATCAGAAACTTCAAGCATGTAAAATAATTTTTCTTAAGGCACATTAATTTATAAGGAATAGAATAATAATCACATTTGCTCAAATAAAAGATATATTCAAAAGATAAAATCAGATGGAATCCAGAGGAAAGTGATACTATAAGGTCCTAAGAAGTGTGGTAATGAGGTCAGATCTAGGGACCTACCTTATTAGACTTCAAGGATATTTATTCTAACCACTGCTGTGAGCATGACTTGGCTATTCATCCACCAGTCTTAGGGAATCTTAGTTCAAATTCTGAAGAGAAAGCGTTAGCTTGATCTGCTGTTAGTTTTTATCTCTTAGACAAGTCAGCTGTATCCCAGACAAAAACTGCAGAGTCACATGGAGATGCAGCTTCTGGAAAACAGAAAGCCCTGTGGCAAGGTACCAGTGGTATGTTGGTAAAGATTTAATATGTCTAGTTTTGAGGTAGAAGGAGTGAAAAACCATGTTTTCTAGTCTTTGCAGATTTTCACAGGATAAATACACCCACTATAGTGATTTCAAGCTACCAATATCATTTAACTGATAGCAGTTGGGAAGAAATACATGCCAACATATCATTGTATAGAATTTCCACTATCCACATACAAAAGATAGATATAATATAAAACAGTAAAATAATTGGAAAGTGTTTATTTTTAGTACTTATTGCCTTTTACATTTGTATTTGTATATAAAT
Source organism: Urocitellus parryii (assembly GCF_045843805.1). NCBI lineage: Eukaryota > Metazoa > Chordata > Mammalia > Rodentia > Sciuridae > Urocitellus > Urocitellus parryii. The sequence goes on along the minus strand of NC_135544.1, from coordinate 23,234,273 downwards.
TATATTACTTGGTAATTTAATTTATTTAATGTTAAGTTTATATAATCTAATTTTTAATACTGCCTTGGTTTAACAACTGGTTGGATTTTTTTTCTGAAAGTTTAAGAACTGAAACAAGAGGGAGAGAGGATGAATAAGATATAAGGCTAAATCTAAAAAGATCAGAATTAAGAATTTGCCTTCAGCTACAAATGGCAAAAGAATTTACTCATTTTTTAATCAGGAAGAAGGTAATAATTCTTCTTACCTTCCCAAAGTGATTAAATAATTTCAGTCAACAAATATACTAAGGAATTATTTTTGTTCCTTCCATATAATTATATGTGTTGTTCCAAAGACTTGGAATTAAAGAATCATCTCAAGTCTATCAACATTAGATGGGTCAAACTTATTACCCAGACTCAGGAGCTACTACTCTTGAGCTGAGTTTATAAATTTCCAGTTAAAAAGTATGCATTTATTTGATATTTCCATGTAATTAGGGCTTTATGCCAACACTAATTTTTAGGATTTTTAAAAATATATTTCAAATTTATACTATAGTGAAATGATAAATTCAACCAAACAAATTTACTTAAAATTTATATAGGGTCCATCTGAAGGTATTCATTCCTAAACCAAAGCAATAAATCACTGTGCAATATTTTTTTCTGTTAAAATAAATTAGTTTGCCTCAAACACTAGGGATTGATCTAAAAATAAAGTTTTAAAATATGGGTGTTCATAAATTCCTTGGTAAGTGAAGCATATCAAAACTCTTACACTTCAAAAATGATTGCCATTTTTTTTTCAGGATGGTCTCAAATATTACGTTCAGGAACCTGCAGACCTCACATTACCACATCAAGGGATGAAGTGAACCTTTCACTTGATGATAAGACCTAATAGAAAAACCACTAAATGAGTTACTCTAGCATCATCATGCAGGTGTATGGGTCTCCTTGAACAAATTATTCCAGAATAAGGAGGTCTGTTCCCTAGTCCTTCCAGTGTTATAAAAGGAAATCAGATTCAATTAGAATTTTATTGTGAGTAGTATTTGTTTCAGGATATTCACTTTGATCAAAATCTATGGAATGGAGAACTACGTTCTATGAGACATAGAATTAATCATTGATGTCTTGGCTATGGCTGAATACAAATGTTACACTGAAGTACTTATTAAATGCCCATGAAGAATTTGTCCCTGAAGTGGATTTTAAACATAGAAGAACATCAACAATGATAAAACCAATATAAAAACTCAAGGTCATTACCCAAACCAGGTGCTCTTTGAAACTGGAAATGAACCAAATGTAGAAGGAAGAGCTCAAAGTTGTACTAATAGCACAATTCATCAATTTAAGTCTTATAAAAGAAGTAACATAAGAGAAGTGAATTTCAAAATGTAGTGTGAATGCTCCTTTCTTCTTGGTTCTAGTCTATATATTAAAATTAAAATTTTGTCTAATCTTTCTCTGATAATGATGCAGGACTGACATGGCATTCAACTAGATGTGAGGAGATAACTAGAGCTTTGGGAGAGAGGTCAGATGATAACTGACAACTACATGGCTTTGTATTGAAGTTTAGCTGAGTTTAAAAAGGATATTTGTTAAAAAATACTTTATACTTTAAAAGCTTACATATGGCATAAATGGAATATATAAGAATAAAATATTAGATGTTATATAACACTTAATAAAAAGGGGAACTTGCAGATACATGTACATAAGTAGTGCATATGTGTGTTTAAGAGAACTCCAGAAGTTGGAAGCACGTGTATATATAAAAATATTTAGATCCATATTTGTTTTGATAAAGCATTAATATTATCCAAGTCCTATCATTAGAAACTTCCTTATTTTCTTTAAAGCTCTGATTTTGAGGGAAGGGGAGTTTAAGTAATTTGAAGAGATGGGATGATAAAAATTAGTCTGTAAAGCCAAGATACTGACTTCTATTCTCTTATTAAATTTTATCTTGAAATTTGGATAGAAAAATCACAAAATGCTAAGTTGAAGGCACTACAGAGATAATCAAGTCTAGGGACTATGTTTTAAAGAGGAGTGGATCATGCCTTTCCAGGAGAAATTTCCTGATTTGTTTTCTTCCTCTTCTTTCTCTGGTACTTCCTATAGGACTTCATTGTATGTTACTTCTTCTCAAATGCCTCCCTCTTCCCAAGGCTGGTTAAGTTCACACTCCTACCTACTTCACTTTCAGTCAAACTCCTTGAACTCCCCCAGCATGGCACTACCATGCATGGAATATGCTCCTTTACTTCTTTGTGTCTGCCTCCTAGACTCTGAGCTTCAGGAAAGTAGAGATTATATTTTGCCTTTTAATAAACATTGACTATTATGTTGTCAGTCAGCACTGTCATAATTTTGAACAACACCTTTTTATGAAATTACTGAGAATCCCTGCAAATTATATATGAATAGGAGTTCTTTCTTTAGGATCATAAAGATATGAACTGGACTATTGTTCAGGCTTCTTATTATCATCTTTAGGTGAAAAAAATATTGCCTTGGAAAGTACATTTCTACTATAACAGCTCCTTAGAGACACTTGTAACTTATAAGGATAGCTTTGAGGAAATAACAGTGGGATCTGAATTTACTCAAGTCAATCATAAATGGCTGCCATCAGAACACTTTGTCTCTTATTAAAAAAAAAAAAAAATCTCCAGAGGTTATTGCTGTTTTGATTATGTTGTTTTGTTGTAGTTTGTGGTAAGCAGTTTTATGGGTGATACAATTCTCAAAAGAAGAATTTCCTTTTGTTTGTATTATGTGACAGCAAATTACTGAACCCAGATTCCTTGCCATTTCATTTGACTCAGCTCTTGTCCTTGAACTCACTTCACAGTTTCAGTGCCAGCTAAAACCTTATAGCCTTGTTCACAGGAATAGCTCAAATCAAATATGTTCAGCATCAACACTTTCACAGTGTCCTGTCAGCTGCGTGGTATCTGCTGAATTGCATTTTATTCCTCATCACGATTATTGACATTTTCACACATATTTTTGTAATTTTTGATCTTTGCCAATGACCTGCTCGGTATAATCGTGCTGGGATTTTTTTTCTTTCCATTTTTGGAAGTGAGAATTACATGAGAATTTTGCCAACAGTATGACTAGAAGCTGGAGAAGCGAAACTTGGCAGCTTTAATTCCTGTCTATCAAGGTCCCTGTTGGCCTTATCAAGGGTCTGGCAGCATATGTGACCACATCGTCCTCTAGTGGCTGACCCCAGAAAGAGGCCAGCAGCCACTCTCCCACTATGGCAAAGACTATCCCTTCTTCCAGTTGCCTGGCTTTAGGCCATGGAGTAACTACGTTTAAGATCAAGTCTATTTTTCTTAATATGCATCTGTTTTCTAATAATCAAATTTTACAGCTTTGAATATATGTTCTATGTCTTACAATCATTCTTAGTTGGGGAGAAATATTAGAATAAATTCAAGAAATAGAAGAAAATGCTTGACATATTTAATGAACAAAACAAAGATCCCTACCTGCATGCAGCTTACATTCTCCTATGAGAACTGTCCTAATAAATGTCTCTCCTTAGGTAGGATAATATTCAAACCAGACTATTTGTAAATGTCCAATTCTAAACTCCAATTCTGCATTAACAGGACTAGTTATCTCAGGTCTCTAATTAGAGGACCCAAATGGCTAAATAAAACTTTAGTTAATTCATCATTTTACTTGGCTTCAAGATATGAAATCTCATATCATTGGCTTAATAAGGCACCATTCAATTTTCTGGTTTTAAAAGGGGATGTAATTCATCTGTATCATTGAAGTTATTATAAAAATCTGTATCTCTATTTCTGTTATGCTGTTTTTAATTTCTAGCTTAAGAGGGACAATTAACAAATACACTAATTTTTAAAATCTACTGACTTTCTAAGTTTTATGAATAAATTATTCTTTTGGAAGGGCATCATTTTTAAAAAATGAGAATTTTTATGATGATTCTATGTGTTTGGAAAATGAAATTTATTTGAATATTGATTTAATTTTAAATTATTAATAATAAAACACTCCTTTAATGCTTATATGTCATTATCCTTCAGAAGGATAAAGTATTTTTAATTTAAAATATAATTCTTTTTTACTCTGAAAATAGAAAAAATAAAAATAAGGACATTTAGTGGCATCTCTGGATGTACTCATACTAAGTTAATAAAGGAGTGGAGCAAATTTCATCTCTAGTTATTTTTTCTTAATCTACTGTTCAAATGTTAATTCTGGGAACAACTCAATAAAGTGTGTATGAGCAATTATGTTAATTTGAACCTTGAAGCACTTTTTTGGGGGGTTGGTAGTGGCGATTGAACCCAGGGTTCAATTGAACTCAATAGTTAACTGAGCCACATCCCCCGCCCTTTGTATTTTTTATTTTGAGACAGAATCTTGCTAAGTTGCTTAGAACCTCAATAAATTGCTGAGGCTGGCTTTGAACTTGCAATCCTCCTGTCTCAGCCTCCCAAACCAGTAATATTGCAGGTGTGTGCCCCCATGCCTGGCACCACAGTTGTTTAAGTATACTTCAGTGGCTCTAGAAAATCCATTTTTATTATTTTTAGATATTTGCAGCATGATTTGGTGGGAACAACACTGAAATTAGGTTTAAAATACCTTATTTTATGTTTTTTCATTAACTAGTTTAGATTAATTTGTAAACCACCCTTCTCACCTATAAAATGGAGGTGTTTGAGGTGATTTGGCAAGTACCTTTCATGGATGAAAAACATAAAATACTTTCATAGTATAATTTTATATTATATTCATATCATCACAGAAGAATATTTGAATATTAATGAATGATATGTATTTAAGCAGTTGCTGTGAAATAGGCTACTTCCAAAGGCACTTGTTAATTCTTTCAGCTCCATCTTAACGTACTACTAATTAGTAGTCCCAAGATCACTTGAGCCCAGGAGTTTGAGGCCAGCCTGGACAACATCAGTGAGACCCTGTCTCGAAAGAAAAGAAAAATGCTATTAAGCAAACTTTTCACTGCAGGAAGTATAAAATGTATTTACTCTGTGCTCCAAATAAAGAGCATTGTTAATTTTGAGAATGTTACCAATTCCACAAATCATCTTTATCTTCCTGCAACCTAGAGCAGACCATAGATTTTTACATTAAGGGAAAAGTGATTATGGTTTTATGAAAACTATCACTTAGATGTTGTAGCACATTTGGATTTTCATACACATTTACCCATGTGATGCCTACAACACTTCTGCAAGTTGAAGAGACCACTCTTTATTATTTAAATTTTATAGAAAAAAATGACTTCCGAGGCGATTATGTAAATCTCCCAAGGTTTCATAACTATTGAGTGGCAATATCCTGCTTATTTATAGCAAGGTTATAAAAAAGAAAAGAAAAGAAAAATACAAGGGGGCTGGGGATGTGGCTCAAGCGGTAGCACGCTCGCCTGGCATGCGTGCGGCCTGGGTTCGATCCTCAGCACCACATACCAACAAAAAGATGTTGTGTCCGCTGAGAACTAAAAAAAATAATAATAAATATTAAAAATTCTCTCTCTCTCTCTCTCTCTAAAAAAAAAAAGAAAAGAAAAATACAAGGTACAAATCAAATTATGTACTGTTTATTATTCTTATTGCTCTTTGTGGTGGGTAAAATAAGGAGTGGAGCTGGAATAGAGTAGCTGACATTCCTGAAACAAGCAGGTAATAACTTTGGTGTTCAATTTGTGCCAGATTTTTATTCTGCACTAATATGTCCCCCCAAATTATGTAACTTCATGGTTAGTTAATATTTCTATTTTCAACTATATTCAATGCTGTCCACTGAAAATACCAAACTTGTTCTAGTTGAGGTATAGGATTTTTGTATAGACTGGCACTCTTCTATGCAAATAGTTCCTTTCAGAAAATTTAATTTCTTTCAACTACTTTACAAAATAGTTGATTTATTAAATATCCTCTGCTTTATTAAAATGCTTCTTATATTTCTAGTTATGACTTAAAATATAACAAATATATAAAAGTTGTGACTTCAAAAAATTACATTAAAATGTTTAATTTAATTCCATACTTATGACAAAGTTGTAAAAATAGTACAAAAGAAGCTACATACTTTTTATTCACATTCTTTAATTGCTAGCATTTCATAATGTCTGTTTATGTTTTATCCTCTCTCTGCAGATAGGTTTGTACAGTTTTCCTCAATTATTTGAGAATAATTTTGCAGACATCATGCTCCCATATTTAAAACTCATTTTGTATTTCCCTAGGCTCTCCTTATATAACCATAATTCAATTGTCAAAATTAGAAAATTCAATGAAGGTATATGATTATCATCTAATTTACAGTCTATATTCAAGTTTTGCCAATTGTTTCAATAATATTCCTGTAGTTTTATTTTTCTCTGGCTCAGGGGCCAGACCAGGCTAATACATCACACATAGTTTCCACATCTCTTTAGTCAGTTTTAATCTGGAACAGTTCCTCAATCTCTCTTTGTCTCTCATTTCCCTTTCTTTCCTTCCTTCTTTCTTTCCTTCCTTTCTTCCTTCCTTCCTTCCTTCCTTCCTTCCTTCCTTCCTTCCTTCCTTCCTTCCTTCCTTCCTCCCTCCCTCCCTCCCTCCATCCCTCCCTACTTCCTTCCTTCCTTCCTTCCTTCCTTTCTTTGTGGGTGCCAGGGATTGAACTCAGGGGCACTCAATCACTGAGCCAAAATAGCCCCATCCCTATTTTGTAGTTTTATTTTAGAAATAGGGTCTCACTGAGTTGCTTAGTGCCTCACCATTGCTGAAGCTGGCTTTGAACACACCATCTTCTTGTCTTAGCTTCCCCAACTGCTGTTATTATTTTGTGAAAGTGCAGTCTCATTTTGTACAATGCTGCTCATTTGGGGTTTATCTGCTGTGTCATTATGATTAGATTCACATTATGTATTTTGCCAGGAACAACACAAAAGTAATATGATATTTTTGCCTAGGATATCAAGAGGCACTTGGTGTTGGTTTGTCACATAGTTGTTTATCTTTATTAAGCTGCTAAGGTAGTATTCATTAGTAACAGTAACTGCAGAGTTACTGTTTTCTTTGTGTAATCAAGACTCTTTTTCATCAGACTTTATATATTTTTTTCTCCTCTCTTTCTTATTGTTGTTTTCAACAAACTTTTGACCATGTATTGTATTGGTAATTTTTTATCTGGACAAGCAAAAATCCTATGATGGATGCAAAATGGTCTTTTTTTTTTTACTTCCATCATTCTTTCCATATTTATTAGCTGTATTCTACCATAAGAAAAAAGTTTTTCCTTTTTTTCCTTATTTGATTGGTTAGTTGTTTATTTAAACAATTGCACTCAAATATTCTTATTTTATTCCATAAGTATCTTGTTCCTATCATTATTAATTTGAATGCTCAAATGGTCACAAAGTTGGTTTATGTCCCTTTCTTATGTCCTAATCATTTTTTGAGTACTTTGCTTTCTGGCACAAAGAGATGCTCTAATTATTGGACTAGCATATTTCCTAAAATTCCCTGGATCATTTTGGTAGGAAACTGAGTTGAGAGAACAAAATCTAGTCCCCTGCTGTGCTCATTGCCCTGGCATGTTTTCTTTTAGGCTCTTTGGGTGGACAGAACTGAGATGCAAGCACATTCATACATGCCATGTGCTAGTAATGCAACTGCAATTCTAATTCTAATGCAATTCTAATTCAACACCACAGGGTTCACTTTAGTCTTCCCCCTTTGCATATTTGAACTCCATTCTCTAACAATGAAGTTCTTAGCTCTCATTAGCCTCTGTGTATTTATTCACTTGCTCAATCCTACAATGCTCTAACCTTAACCCCTCCCACTGAGAAAAACAATGTTTCTCACTGAAGTTCAATATCTGTTTGTTTATTTTGCTATGCAGACCTTGATTATATAATCAAAGAACTGTATTTGAAAGCTACTTATTTTTTTAAGAAATAATATTGTTCCCTTCTGTGTGGTTATGTTATTTATTTAATACAGCTAGGTTCATATGTTTCTGGTTTTATTCCATTTCTCCACCTTATCCTAGTTTATTTTATTTTACTTTTAAAAGTACGTAAAACATGAACATTTCTCCAAAATTCAAAACTCTATAAAAAGTTTTCAGAAAAGTGTTACTCCTCTCTTTTACTTCATTCACTGCATAACCAATTGTATTCGTTTTTAGTTTATCCATCCTGTGTTTAGTTTTGTTAAATAAGCATACATACCTAGAAGTTTCTTATTTTCCTTCTTTATTACAGAAAAGTCAGCATACTACTGACTTCTGTGTACTTTTTTGTACTCTTTTTCATCAGACTTTTAACAATGTGTCCTGAAAATTCTCCATATTAGTTCATAGAGATCTTTATAATTTTTTGCCAGCTATATAATTCACTATTATATGCATTATAATTACAAGTAATTAATAAAATTGTACAAATGGACTTTATTTTATTGGGGGCATAAATCATGACTTTAAAATCAGTTCTTTTTCTAGAGTTAAACACGTAGAAGCATAAAAGGTATTCTATCCTTTCTCATAAGATCTTTGTAAGAACAAAGATCCATGACAATATACTAACTGGAAAGCTATATAGGATTATATGGTCTGGAAAACTGTAACTACATTTTGTGGAAGTAGAAATTGTATCACATATTTGTATAACAGCACGGCAAGTGTGGTCTCTAGGAAGTATAGGTAAAGTTGATTAGATTGCAGTGTATACTTAAAAGTTGAATAATGTACTCTTGTAAAACACTCTTCAAAATTATTTAACTTCCCATGATATCATCACAGTATGTGCAAAAAAATTCTTTAGTGTTATCTTTTCCTGTCACATGACTACAGCAAACAAAAGAAATCCTTATCTTTCTGTTTCTATTCTGGTCCTTTATAAAATGGCATTAAGCACCATTCAAAACTTACACATTAAAGGTTTAGGTTGGGAAAAAAGGACTTATTTTGCATTTCAAACAAATCACATTTGCTAAATTATGAAGTTAAAAATTTCCCAGCAATAGAAGTTGTCTAGCACATTATATGCTCAGAAAATTTCATAGTTTTAAGAACTCTTTTCTATATATTGTCATATGTAAGTCTCATAGCAACCTTAGACAAAGTAAACTAGGCAAAAATTATATTTTTTTCATTTTACAAAAGAAGAAATAGAGGCATTTTAAGAGTTTAAGTAAAATGCACTGGGATGTTGGACAGAAATGAGACAGAATCCAGGACAATTTTTTTTTTCTCAAAAAAGTGGACGTGCCTATTTCCTATGGTTATTGTGGTGATCAAAATAATCGAATTTATATAAAAATGCTAAGGTGTACAAAGAGAAGGTAGTCCTATTATTAAAATAGATGGGCCTTGTTGAGTGAAGAATTTCGTGTGTGTGTGTGTGTGTGTGTGTGTGTATAGTACAAGAGATTTAAAAAGTCTAAGAGCTATAAATTGCACAATAACAGCAGGTTTTAAAGTGTTCATGTGAGGAAATATTTTATAGACTAAACTAGTAGCTCTAAGACAAGTGACAATAACATACATTCATTACAGAATAATTAACAGCATTATATGTTGCACAGAACTTAGACCTTGAAATAAACCTCATTAAAAGGCACTTGATCTAAGTTTAAAACCTTTAAGTATCTCCTCTTTAAAAGTGATCAATGTATGTTCTGGCTACTTCAGTTATCCTGCTATGAGATTCACACAACTTTGATCTAACTTTCTTTGATTTAACACTGCAATTAAGAAGATTTGGTTCAAAGTAAAAGCTCATTGGTTGATGTTTTACACTGATGTGATAATGTTTACACAGATGTGCTTTGAAATCTTGATTATGGTGGATTTGGGGGTCCTACCACAGGACAGACTGCTATTATTTGAAAGGTGAAATGATATGACATTTACCTGGTACAACCTTTAAAACAGACTTAGCAGCATACTGTTTCTAAAGTGATTTATTTGTTTATTGTTTTAGCCAGTGTTTTTGTTTTATTTCATATCTATCAATAGTAAATCACTTACTTTAAGGACTCTTTTATAACTTGGTTGCACAAGGGTCAGTACTTAGGCCTGCAGTGATGAAAAGGTGTAACTTTACCTACTCTAAAACACCTGCCAAATAATTAGAAAAAAAAAAAAAACCTTCAGAGAAAATAAAATAAACCAGTCAAATCCAACTGAGCTCCCAGCTGAACAGACCATGAAACATGCCTAAAAAACTAATCTTGAGTGATTCTCTAAAACTTTTTGCTCAGGGGAAGCATAAATCTGTTGAATGATTCTCAACTCCTCAGCCACTGAAAAATGTTAACAGAAGGATCTCAAATTTAACTATTGGTACAAAACCAAAGTTTTAATGTTTAAATGGACATCAATCTTTTTTATGTAAATTTTAATTTATGTATGACAGCAGAATGAATTATAATTCTTATTCGTGTCTTCATACATGTACTTTGGATAGTAATGATCATCACACTCCACCATCATTAATTACCCCATGCCCCCTTCCTTCCCCAAATGGACATGAATCTTTAACTTCCTCACTTCAGTGGCTTTTGTTTTACAAATGTGTACAGGCATGCTCAGATTTTACCAGTAACTTTTGAAGTCTCAAAATGCATCAAGATTCAACACTGTTTCTATTTAGTTGTTGATTTTTAAAAAGATTTTGTAATTGAAATTGGAACAACAACAACAACAACAAAAGCTAGCCTTTAGGAAAATGCATCTAAGAAGAACAGAGAAGTGCTCTTACATTGGATAAGAGCCCCAAAGACTGCTCATCACTGGTGTCACTATTCCATAAACTCATTTTTCTCTTCATGGCAAAATATAAGAATATAGACCATCTCTTTCAGTGTATATATTTTTGTCCCTTGATTCATGAGTATATTTTGCTATTTTATTATGCTAATTAAATGACCAAAAACTTAGCATACAATTTCAAACTTCCATTTAGATATAAGTCAGTCTTAGTTATATCATATGCTATCTGAGTAAAGATAAACATTAAAGAGAACTTGGAAAGGGAGGGAGGGTGTTCCTAACCTAACCTTGATTATGTAAAGAAAATCCCCCATCTAAATGATAAAAGAAAAGAGTAATGCTTGTACATTTTATTAGTGTTTTAAAATTAGTGAGTTAAACTGTCAAAGCTTTGATTTTCCTTTCATGTGTGTCTGGGCAGGTCTAAGCCTCAGGTAACGCCCTTTTTCCTTCTCCCTCTTTTACCTTTCTTTGCACCTGTCCACTGCAGGCTCCCAGCAGTTCCCAAGAAGCACAATTCTCCTCCTCTCCTTTTTTCCCTCACCCATCTCCTCCTATTCTGCCCCCCCTTTTCTGTATACTGCCAAACTGGGCTCCTTTTCGCAGCCATCTATCACTGAAAAGGGGCTCACATCAAAGTAGGTTGCACAGCAGCAGCCAAACAGCATCATCCATGTCCCAAAGACAACCTCAAAGAGAGACCTCGACTGAGCCTCCCCGAATTTGCTGTTTGACTTTGGCAAGTGCAGGAATGATTTTTGAAGAGTGCATGGGTATAGAATCATCAAGGGTCCCCTTTGGTCACTTCCGAAGAGCAGAAACGTGTTGAGAAGAGGTCGGTTTAAGATTTCAAACAGAACCAACCTCCCCAGCTCGCATGAAAGGACTTGATTAGCATATGTCAAGAGGACCGGCATATATACTCGGTGTGTATGTACACAGGACTCTGATCTGATCAGTTTGCGGAGTTGGAGCCCCAGCCCCCAGGCCCCAGCCCCCAGCCTCAGCACCAGCCCCAGTCGCAGCCCAGTACTGGCAGCGGCACCTACAGATGTTTCTGCAAAGCCAGCAGCCAGCTCTCACCTACCCAAGGAGAGAAGACCGCTCCAAGACCGTGAGAGCTTCCCTGCATTCTCAGTGCACAGTCCCTGCATCGACCTCACAGGAGTAACCTGGCCTTAACTTTTTGCGCTTGTTTTACTATAATTTCTCTCCATCCCCCTCGACACTCCGCTACATATTTTTTGGGGGGGTCTTTTGTTTTCCGGATCTTCACCCTTTCCCTCAGGCCTCTCCATGGCTCCCTTAGCTGAAGTTGGGGGCTTCCTGGGCGGCCTGGAGGGCTTGGGCCAGCAGGTGGGCTCGCACTTCCTATTGCCTCCTGCCGGGGAACGGCCGCCGCTGCTGGGCGAGCGCCGGGGAGCGGCGGAGCGGGGCCCCCGCGGAGGGCCAGGGTCTGCGGAGCTGGCGCACCTGCATGGCATCCTGCGCCGCCGGCAGCTCTACTGTCGCACCGGTTTCCACCTGCAGATCTTGCCCGATGGCAGTGTTCAGGGCACTCGGCAGGACCACAGCCTCTTCGGTAGGTACTGGCATCCCGCCTGTGTCCCCCAAACTTGGCTCCTCTTCCCCTCCCCTTGTACCTCCCTCCTCGTTTGTCAAGGGTGTCAGAACTGCGAGCAACCCAGTGTTCCCCTAGACCCATCCAGCGCAAGATGCAGGCTGAGGCTGAAGGGCGACCTAGCTCAGGGGCAGGAAGGACTTTTCCTATCTGCTTGCATCTGTAGCCTCTAGCTACAGGCTACATCTGTAGCCTCTTTTCTCCAGGAGGAGAAAGGATGAGTGGTCTGGGTGAATCTTTCTATTCTGCCTTTTTGAATGCCTGGAACACCAAGACCTGGACTCAGAATCTTAATTTTTTTCTTGTACTTCTTTCCTCCCATGCAGTTTATTATTATTTTTAAATTCCTGTTATTTTTCTCCTGTGTCCTTTCACACTCGCCCTAGTACCATACACTTTTTGAACATTAATAACAGGAAGTATTCCTCTTCTTTAAGCGTGTTCTGCAGTTATGGAGTTGATTATCCACCCGTGGCTACTGCTCTGCAGGTTGCCCTTGCACAGGATGCAAGCATTTGAGTATCTACCTCTAGAAAACTGTAAATGTTCACCTGAAGAAGTAACAGATTAACTTTCCATGGGCGCCATTGCTACTGTCTAGCTCACCTGGCTGCAGTTCTCTGAGCTGGAGTTCTATTTGAGTGAACCACCCCCCCCCCCGCCAAAAAAAAAAAAAAAAAAAAAAAGCTACTGAGCATGCCTAGTACTTCAGCCCAGTACCTCTTTAGAAATTGCGAAATTGAAAAGCAGTGATCTTGGTATTGACCTTAAGTAAGAGGAAATGGGGAAGCGAAAGAAGATATGGGTGGGAACACATAGGTTTCAGAATACCCCTGGCAGTGCCTCAGAGAAGAAGGGGTTAAACGAAACAAGCAAAGATCAAGACAGCCTGTGATAGATTTGCAAAGTCTATAATGTTAATTACTCTCTAACTATTGAATAACTAGTAAGTGCCCTCCTCAGTATGAATATTATTTTTCTTGTCTGTACAACCATGAATTAAATTAGGTGCTTTCTGGTTATAACATCCCAGGATTTTTTCCTCATAGCTAAAGTTCTCATTATATCAGTTAACTTGCTATCACTCTCAAGGAATTTTGATTATCTGATTTGTGGCATCATTGGAGAGATTCATCAAATTGAAAAAAAAAGATAACATTTACAGTTCTGTATAAGCACAACACATTCTCCTTTCCCTTCCTTTGCACCATGAAACTCTTTAAGAATCTCATTTCTAGATGGCCCTCTCTTCTATCTTGTCCTTATTCCCTTGTTCTTACGATCTTGTTTCTCTTTTGACTTGTAGTACTCATTTAAACTTGAAGAAGTGTAAATCTCCATTTAAGGGACATTGGTGACTTTAGATGTAGAAATAAGCATGTGGTGGTCATTTGGTAGCACTTAAAGGCTTAGAAAATTAACTTTTTAAAAACCATATGTTTGCAGCTTCCACTGATCTCTTCCAAATTCCCATTGACCATGAGTCAAGAGTGTCATGACCTAGTGGCCAACCTGGGGTCACTTTTGGAAAGTATTTATTTATTTATTTATTTTTAATTGAGGAAGCTGAGATTCTGATTCTAAAGAACTTTGCTGACACCAGGTGGCTCAGCTCTTTTACCTTTTACCTCTGCTTATTACAGAAAAATCTTCCATCTATCAGAAAGGTTGAAAAATGGACACAAAAGGTGATAACTCTTATAGGTAGAGCAGGTAGAAGTTAAGCTTTGGTAATATTCAGATTTCCCCCCTGTGATACACAATGTAACCTTGGAAATTCTCCCTTAAAGGGGTTTTTAATTCAAATGTATTCACCTCAGTGACAAGAGTTGTCCCTTCTGCTTTGTGTCTCTTTATAAGATTGACTCAATTTGAGGAGATTAATACATATTTGTAGACTTGATAATATTCATTCAACTCGTGTTTAAATCCATTCCTTTATGAGTGGATATTGCATTATTAGAATTATCATCTTGCTAGCATGTTTTTAAACTAAAATTGTATATAATTACTTAGTAATTGCAAAAATATTATTTAGACTGATTTCAGTCAGTTTGTGATGGTTTAAGTCATGCTATGGTGGGAGACTATATGTAGGAACAAAATATTCACTGTTACATAAAAGAAAGATAACCCAGATTAGTTTGGTAGTCTAAAGTAATGAACAGCCTCTTTAGATACATTATACTGCATCCTAGTGGCCTTCAATAGCTTAGACATCACAATTTACTAGAGGGTGTATAGGTGAGAAGAAAATTCATATCCAACATGCATAACATTATATGCTTCTCTCTGTGTTTGTCTTCTTTTGCTAGTGCCTCAATTACTAGTTAGTATTTTTCTCTTTTTATTTTATACTCGTTTCTGTGTCATCAAAGTAAGAATTTTAACAAAACTCAAGTATGGCTATTTGAGATATTAAAAACCATTTCTGATAATTCTATACTAATTTGGCTATGATCAACTACAAACTCAGAATTCTATATTTTTAAATTTCAAAACCACATCAATAGAACATAGAGAGGTCTCAGTGAGGTTAAATAATTTCCTATCTGAGTTAGCTCTTTATTTATAGCAGAGTTGTTCTGTACAGAAGTACAGTAGGAAGACTTTACCTAATATGTAAACATGGAATCATTTCTTTAAGAAAAAAAGTTCAGCTTAAGATCAAACATATTCTTTTAAAGCCTTTTCCTTTATTCTCCCCTATTCTCCATAGATTTGTCTGATGTGGTTGCATTGTGGGTTGACTCACCTGTTTATTATGATTTAAAAAAAGGCTGGCTTTGAAAATGATACCAGAAAGACAAAGTACCTCCAAGTCTTTTTATGGGACACTGGGCATTAGAAAATCTATCTAAAATCTGTGATTACCTCTTAAGGAAAGTTTTTCATGTCCACCCTTTGTAAAGGAATTAGCTTAGTTGCCACCTCATATTATAAATAAGAAAGACTTGTCAAATCTCATTTAGGAATCAAACGATTACAAATTACTCTGTGGTATACTATTTCCTTGAGGAGAAAAAGGATCAGAATTATAAAGTGTGGCTAAAATCTTTAAGAGGGACATGAAAACACATAACCTTTTTCCCATCAGTTCTATGAGCCATTATTTATGCATGGTTATGTAAACTGTTTTGAATGCTGTTTAATAAAGTTGAAACTATTGAGTATAATTATTCTAAGAACACATGTAATCTTTTTTTTTCTTTTTACAATTACATGTTTTTTTGGAAAGGTTACAGCATTATATTGAGGGGAGGATTGAAATGTAGGTGGTTTACCATTTCGTTTTTCAGGAAAGGCATACTATGTGAGATGTAATATAATTAACATATCTGGAAATTAAACTTACAATCTATCATACTTGAAAATTGGTTCTATTCTACATTCTAATTAGTTAAGCAGTTCCTGTACTTTAAAAGACAAGAGTATCTTAATATAAATCAGATACTTAGAGGGAATTAAGTTGCATGTATATCAACTATAGTATACTTTTAATTAACAAATATTCAATATGATTTGAAGTAATTACACATTTGTAACTAAAACCTGGATAAAATGGCATTGATTATATTTTCATATCAATTATGTTTTAGGCCTGTATTTTGTTACTAACAGAGTCTTTCATTGATGAGCTTGGCAGGGGTTTGATTCTCTTTTACTCCCCCACTATACAATTGTCAATATGAGGGCTATCTTATGGAGTCTAGATCTTTCTGCTACATCTTATCTTCTCCTCTGCTTTTGGCTTTCAATTAAGGACACCGGCTCTTTCAAGCCACCTATAGACTATTTAGTAGTGTATTGTTGCTCTAAGATTCTTGATAGCTCTAGTGTTCTACATGATCTCCTAACAGTTTGAAAGAGCTAGTTTGTCTTGCTAAGAATCTATGTTTCTGCCAGAGTGAATTAAGCTTTGGATAGAATAGAGACCACCATATCAGTAAATAGTCAGATTCTGTACTTTCTTTTGGCCTTGGGAGTATCACGTGTCCAAACAGGAACCCGTACAATAAATCAAGAAATTACTTAAAAGCAAGAGTCAGGCTAAATGGTACACATTTATACTGTTTGTAGAGCTTAAGATGGGTGAAGGGGTGAAAGTAGAAAGTTATTGAGGAAGGCAGATCCAAGCATAGAAACTGTGGTGAAAACTGTTTTCAGCTAAGGGGAAGAACTAGACAAAGGCATTAGTCCAAAGGTTAGTTAAAAAAAAAGAATAAGGCAGAGTGAGGCATTACATTTTTTTTTGACCTGTGGTATATTAGTGTACTAAGTAGAAAGTTTTCAAAACTAATTTCTTATTGATAAATTAAAATGACTCTAGAAAATTAATGATAGCAAAATCTACCTGAATTCTATGCTCTTGATATTTGGCTATAACATGTAATGAATTGTAAAGTCTTTGTACTTCTGTGAACTATACAGTTTATTTTTTTAAAACCATGTCATAGAAAAAAATAACATATTTTGTAATTTCAATTTTTGAAACTACTGTGTGATCCTCAAGAAACAGCCTTCTGGAGTAGAAACATTGAATTAGGGTTCAGAAGATGTAACTTCAAGTATCAGTTCTATCAATTGCAAACATTAAATACCTTAAGCAAGTCAACAAACACTTCTGAGCTCAATTTCTTCATTTGTAAAGTAGGGATAATAATGTCTTTCCTGTATCTTTTTTTTTTGCGGGGGAGTGTACTGGGGATTAAACTCAGGGGCACTGGACCACTGAACCACATCCCCAGCCCTATTTTGTATTTTATTTAGAGATAGAGTCTCACTGAGTTGCTTAGTGCCTCACTATTTTGCTGAGGCTGTCTTTGAACTCGAGATCCTCCTGCCTCAGCCTCCTGAGCCGCTGGGATTACAGGCATGCACTACTGTGCCTGGCTTCCCTACATATCTTAAGCAATTGTTTTTAAGACCAGATGAAAAAATATAAGTTCAAGCCTTTTATAAACTATAAAACTCTTTTATACCCATATGAAGTACGCTCCTGTTAGAAAAAGGTGAACTTGATTCATTGTAAGCAAAAGCAAAACTACTAATAGAAAAAGGTTATAATTATCTAGTGGAACAAACATATTATATTTATTTTATGATATTAATAGCTTCTATTTGTTGAATGCATACATGCATTAATCCTCACCCCTTTCCTTTTGGGGAGGCATTTCATTTGTTGTGCACATAAGGAAATTGGAATTCAAAGAAGACAAATGACTTGCCTGGGGCCTCGCTAGTAAATCACTGAACTGGAATTCAAACCCAGGTTCGTCTGGTTTAGGGTTTCATTCCCTTAAGGTTATACTACAATGAACACTTTTTTCCTTTTTAGTCCTTTTTTTTCCATCTGAGAAGTGGGATTCCGTAATAGTTGAATAGTACTTTTCAGTTGATTAAGGACTTCTGTATACATAAATATATTTATCAACATTGGCCTACTACAACAACCACTACTATGATTTATAAGCTTTTTTATTAGTTATATGTGCATTCATAAGTACAAATCACTATTTTATTTATAAATTTAGGTATCCTGGAATTCATCAGTGTGGCGGTGGGACTTGTCAGTATTAGAGGTGTGGACAGTGGTCTTTACCTTGGAATGAATGACAAAGGAGAACTTTATGGATCAGTACGTATTTTTATTATTATTATAATTCTTGAAATTATGACTACCTTGTTTTGTGATTAAAATATCTATCAATAACGTTTGTGAGAAGTATATGAAATATTCTTATATAGAAATTAAAATCTACAGCATTGTAAATTTTCATATATCTAGGCAAACTGAATTTGTAGTTGCAAATTCAATTGAATTTGTAATTTGGAAAAAATTAGTAAGATGTGCCACTTTCCCACCTTTTTTCTAACATGAAATCCCTTCTAAAAGTCAAATTCTCTGTAACTATTTCCATAGAGAACTTACTTTTTATGACTAAGCTGGTGGCACTGTTACTTCTTCTGTTTAAAATTTCAATTGAGACCAATATCCAGCTAGAAGCTTAATATACACTGAAGAAAATTGGTTGCAATATTTCAATTAATAGATGAATATCTATCTTATGTATAGGTAAAATTTGTATTTTCCAGTTTTTTTAACCAACTCTTCACAAAGAGAAAAATAATTCCATGTTCAGTGATCATAAAAGTAGGATTACAATAGAGAAAATACATATACATAATTTTCATGTATGTGCGGGGGACAAATAAGCAACTCCGGTGTGTCCTTTAGGACAACATATGGTCCATCTTGAAAAGATGAGAAATCATTGGGGTTTTACTATAATTAAATTAATAGTAATATATCAGATAGAAGTTAATCATGGGGAATGTCTTATCAAACAATTAATAAATTCCATAAGAAAATTTATTATTTGGAATGATGATTTTGAATTCAGAACTTGGATCTTAGCGAAATCTTAAATATTCCATGTTGAGAACAGAGACTTAATATATATAACTTTGGCATCAAATGATGAAATAAGATAAATTACAGGTTTTTTTTTGGTGGTGATGATGGCAAGAAGTGAGAATATGGAGCATGGAACAATTCAGAATATTTATTATTTGAAAATAAAATTGGGAAATGACATTTGACTTAAAATTTCTTTGAATTAAACTGCTGGATGAAGTCACCTTGTAGGAATAATTCTAGGTAATATATGAATACAACCAAAATTTAAAAAATAATTTTTTCTTTCTTTTTAGGCAAACAAATAAAAAGATAAAATTGAGACTTTTGTAAGAAAATTATTTCAAAGATTTTTTAAAAAATAGTAGTTATCATTTCTTCCTTTCTTTTTAGGAGAAACTAACTTCTGAATGCATCTTTAGGGAGCAATTTGAAGAGAACTGGTATAATACCTACTCATCTAACATATATAAACATGGAGACACTGGCCGAAGGTATTTTGTGGCACTCAACAAAGATGGAACTCCAAGAGATGGTGCCAGGTCCAAAAGACATCAAAAATTCACACATTTCTTGCCTAGACCAGTTGACCCAGAAAGAGTTCCAGAATTATACAAGGACCTACTGATGTACACTTGAAGCATGGTAGTGTCTTTATTGAAGAATGAAACCACAACTCTCCTTTTATTCTCATAGTTCCCATCATTAAATAATAATAAGCAAGGAAGATATTCAGAATATTATTGTCTGATTTTTACTGGGAGATTAAATTTGGAAAGAAGACTGAAAAAAATTGACTTGAAGTAGATCAAGATCACTCTTTGTAAGTGGATTAAGTTTACTTCATTTGGTTCACTGGCTCAATCCTTAACCAGTACATGGAAGCTGAAAAATCAGTTCAATTCTGGATAAAGGGAAATCCACCTAGTTTGCTGCTGGTGCCTCACCTCTTTGGATTATGTTTACTTTGAATGTTACATTAAAAATAGATACTTCATGTTGAAGACATGGACTGACATAGTTGGCCATGATTATTGCCTCGAAAATTCTGAAGACCTTGTAGGATTTTGCCAGTTATGGCATCGCATGTAAAACAACAACAGCAAAACAACAACAAACATACAACATCCTGATGACCATGGACTATAAAATATGTCACATCAAGTTTGAACATTTTTAAAAAGAATGGACCTATTTATACATTTTCAATTTGCAAATATTTATTATATATTTATTTATTAAAGAGTTTATTTTTTACTGGTGTATGAAGATGATACAAAGAGTAAAAAAACCACAAAACTTCATTGATTGTGCCATTGCTTTGTTGTGGTATCTTGGGCTATAAAGAAGACATCATTATTACAAAACATTGACTATAGAATAAGATCTTAAAGTTGTTTTTAAAAATAAAGCTTAGTGTAGAGTATATTTTTTTGCAATCAGTTGCCTTCAAAATGTAACACTGGTTCCTTTCAGCCTAGAAAAATGCTTTATTGATTTGTATTGAATTTGACACACACTCAAAAGGGAATTAAATGTTTCTATTTAATGTTTTGGTATCATTGCTTTTTAGGCCAAAATTCTATTTATATAACATTTTTAAAAATGACAAAATTCTAAGCACTCTAAATTTAAGCTTTAATTCTTAGAGAATTTTAATGTTGAAATTATCAACTATTATAGCCACTATGTCCATCATTTTATTGATTCAGTGTGGCAAAGACCATTTCTTTCACCTTGTGTCACCATAGGAAGAAAAAAAATTTCTTGCTCACCTCTCTTATAATAGTAAGGCCCATCTTCTTGAGTCTGGTATCCTTTCCATTTATTCAGCAGATAGTCTTTAAAGGTTGCAATACACCAGACACCGTGTTAGAAATTATGGAAAATGTGGTAATCAAGATGAGGTGGGCCCTGCATCGTGGAGCTTAAGGTCTGGTAGGGGAAACACTGGGTAAACAGGTAAGCTAACAAATATCACAGTTGTGAATTGTGATGAGTTCTATCAAGAAAACAAGTTTTAGACACACAAAAAAGAGAACAAGTTTGGATAGGATGGTTCAGGCTTCTCTAAGAAGGTGACATTTTCTAATGGGCTTAAAAGATAAGAAGGAGCAAATCAGGCTAAAAGGATAGATAATAGATATACAATGAATGTTTAAAATCCCTTCAAGAAACCCACATTTCATACTTTTTAGTATTTTCCACTAATACCTTCAAAGACATCATAGGCAACTGTTGTTTGGGTTTTCATCCACAAGTTTTTTTTTTTTTTTTCATTCCCCAGAGCTGTTCATGCCTATGTGAAATATGTAACACATTTGCTCTCAAAGAAAGATTGTTCAGCTAGCTTTCTATAAGGGAAGCAACTAGTTTTTATTGTGCTGGCAGCAGAATCTTTACTGTAAAACCAAAGTGAGATTTACTAAACAAGTCACCCAGGACAACTATAAAAAAAAAAAAAAGAAAAGAAAAAAAAACTTGAGAATAATTAATTAAAACTTTTGGTAGGAGAAGTATTTGCATTTTTACTTGGAGATAGATCCATTTAATAAAAAATGTGCATACTAATCAATTGGTGATTTTCTGATAGTAGCTTAACATCTAATCAGTGTAGCTGAGTGGATAGTCTCTGTTTGGATCGTGACCTGTATGTTTCCACTACTCCACATCTGCTGGTCCACTGTATCCTATGGTGTTGTTGTGGGATGTTGTTTTCTAATCTCAGGGTCCGATTGTAAAAGTCCTGTCTTGGTGTCCATGAATATTAAAAGTTCACTTCAAACATTGCTGGGGGTGGGGGTTGTTTCCTTCAAATTAATTCCCTGCATTGAATAATCCTTCTCTAATGGAGATACTGTGTAGAGGTTGTCTCTCTTTGTTCTTTCTCAATGATAATGATGACTGGGGAATAAGGAGGGATTATGTCAACACATTGCAGATGTGTGAAGGTGAAATGAGAGTACTAATTATTTACAAGTGAAAGGGCTGAAAGGGAGGGACTGGAGCAGAAATTAGAATATTAGTTACACACACATGAAATTTTGGTTGCTTGGAGCCAAATCTGAAAATCTTTCCCTCATAATGCAGTACTATAATATTTTCTGTGTTATACCAGTAAACATTTTTAAGTGGACAGATAGTGGACTTTAGAATTTTACCAAGTTCTAGTAAGACTAATCCTAAATTCTAGAGATAAATATCTGGTCAATGGTGGCCAATCGTATATATCATGTAAGCCACAGTATTTAATGTAAGGATTGGCATGGGATCCAAGTTGGCCAAACGAACCCTCCCGGATAGATTCTTGCTGGAACTCTAAAGAAAGATGGGTTCTTTTCTGAGATGGAAGGGATTAATAACCATGTAAATTTATAACTTTAGGCCCATCTGTGCTAACATAAAAGGAAATCCTGCCCAAAATTGGAGCTAAAAGTAAGGAAAATAAAGTGGACAGATAGAGTCACGGAGAATTAATCCCAGATCTTAAACCTTATTAAGGAACTCCTAGTATTAGTCTGGCTAGATTTCAGAATTTCTATGGACAAATAACTCCTTTTTATCCCTTCCATTCCCTTCTTTTTGCATAGGAATATTGACAACTTTTATCCTGTTCTATCCTACTGCTGAATGTTGAGAGTGTTGGGGGTGTAAAACTTGTCTTCTGATTCATAGATCCATAGATCAAGAGAAATGTTACTCTAGGAGTTAGACTTACCCCCACTCATCCATACCTATACCTGATTTAGATAATGAAATTTTGGATTTTCAGATGTTGCTAATGAGTTAATACTCTTGAAGACCTTGGCAGAGAGTGAATAGATTTTTCACATGAAAGGTCAGCAGTCAACCATAGCCTACAGATTCTAAATTGGTCCCTGAGCACAACCCCTGCCTACAGGTGCTCATGTTTTTGTACAATCCTTTTGAGGTACATGTGACTTCCTTCTAGAAACAGAATACAGCAAAGAGATGATGTGTCTGTGATTATGCTAAGAGTCTATTTTACGAGCATACTGGAGAGTCTTGTTGCTGAATTAACGAAGTAATAGCTACATTATGAAACCCCAAGTGGCCCCTAGGAGTACAGAACAGCCTCCAACAGATACAGAGCCAAAAGATGGGGCCCTCAGTTTGTTTTATAACTGCAATAAATTAATTCCTCGCTCGGTCTAAGTGAGCTTAGAAGAGGATCCTTACCATCAAGTCTCAAGGATGCAGCCTGCTGGTTGCAGTTCTGTGAAGGCCCAGAACCAAGGGCCCAACTAAAATCTGCCTGAACTTTTGACCCACAGGAAAAGTGAAATAATTAATGAAAATAATTTTATAGTAAGTATTTTACAAGAGTAGGTATCTAATACATTTGTGAATTTGAGGGAACATTTATTATTAATAGATGTGACCTCACATTCTGTTATTTACTGGTGTTTTTATTATTTTTTTTTCAAAATTTCTAAACTATAAGCAATGAAGGCAATATGTCTTCATCTCTGACCCCAGTCTTGGAACTGTTAAATGGAATGCCTTTTTAGAACTGGCCTATAGTTGTGGCCTGGACACATCTTTACTTCAATAAAGTAACCACTTTCCCTTGTATCTGAAACAACTGATAGTGAAGACATCAAATCAAATTTATTGCCTTTTTCATGTAAGGAACTGAGATATGAACTTCTTCTGTTCTCTAATATAAATATCAGAAAGGATCCTGTATGAATGTAGAGGAATCTCATGTGTTTATTTCCATCCCATATTGTACCTTATTCTAGTTATCTTTTATTAGTTGAATGATCCAGGGCTTGTTGGTACAAGTTTCTTGGAACATTGGCCCATTTTTTTCCAGGTGAAGGCAGGTTTGTCATGCATTGAAAACAGCCAAAATACCCTCAAGGCTGCAAGTGTAGGATTTGCCAAAGTTCCCCCACACATTCCACTTTCAGTTTTTCTATTGATTCTTTGAAGCATAACTGTATTTTATTTTTATTTATTATCCAAAGTAAAACTGAATGAATAGGATCTATGTCTAACTTAACAATAGGCTAAGATACTCAAAATTGTGACACATAACTCATCAATAATGAGGTCTCAAACCTCCCAAAGGTGGCCACTTCTATTGAAGCAGCTAAGAGGACCATTCTTTGCAAGTTGTAAACTGATTATTTATTTGGGCAATATATTTTTCCTTAATGTCAAGTTCATTTGACTTCTAATGTCCTTTCCATTTAATATTAACTTTTTATAATATGGTTCTATTTCAATTCCTTCCTGACAAAAATCTACAGGTTGGGATTAGCAAGGATGATACCTTAGCCCTTAAGATATATGATATGTGAGACTAAGGAACTTCACTTTCCTCTAGATAACAATATGGTGATACTAGTTATGGAACGTTGGTGAACATTACATTTTTTTGGTATAATTAAATGGGTAAAACATATTTTGTCCCAGTGATCCGAGGAATTCAGTATATCACCTCTGTTTCTTTAAAACAAACTTAGATATGTATTTTTATAGAACCTATAACCAATAACATTATAATATTTCCATTTAATTGTATTAACCAAACCTATTGTGGATGAGTAATGTACACAGGGTTAAGGCAGAAGAAGTTGAAGGGAAGAAAGGCAGATGCATACTTAATTCAATAGTTTTAACGGTTCACTTATGATTGAATAGAATACTTTTGCAGATCATATCTAGACAGTATTAGTTCCTTAACAGTTTTCTGTATTTTACATGGTTGGGAACATGTAAATAATATCACAAAATAGTACTGAATGAAGAAACAGTTTCAACTGGTTGTGTTTATCCATGATACCAATTCATCTTCTAGTATGAAATTACAAAATTTCCCACAATTTATTCTCAAACACAGCTTTACTTTTTTTTCCCCTAGAGCATGCTGGAGCATTGTTCTTGTGACTATTTTTTGCCCAACATAACTTTAGTTTGAAGAAACAGACAAATTTTGCATAGTGTGATTCATTAGAGTGAACAAATATTGACTGGTTAGCTTTTCTCAATGGAGGTTCTGCAAGAGAACCAAGCTTCACAAAAAATGATATGCGTGACTATATTTTTAATCTTTAGATACATAGGATATAATTTATTGTGTTCACATAATGCATTTCTTATGGTGAATACTTTTAGGAATCCTGTAGGGAAGCCATGTTATTGTCAAAGCACCCTCGTCTCTCAGACAGAATTAACTATTTCCACATAGATCAGGCATATTAGTATAATTCTATTCAAGCTTAACCAAAATTCTATCTGCCACTAATTTTTAAAAGTTTGAGAGCAAGTAGGTAGTCTGGTATGACTCCAATGCCAGTTAAATCTGTTGAGCTTCAAAATAATGTATTCTTTGTATCCTTCATATTGCTTCCCCTTAGGCATTATGTAACGATTCATGAAAGATGTGCATTGCCTTGTACATGTAGCAACACACTTATTGACTATTCTACTCAATAAATAGAACTATTTAATTTGCATTACTATATTGATAAAAGTATTATAGTGTTTTTTGATCATATTGATACATTAATAACCCAGAGACTGTCCTAGAATGTGTTCAAATCAATTTTCATTACCATCAATTAGCTTTTATAGTCTCTAAAATAGAACAGATTGATGTCTTTTATGGTTGAGCATTCTCTTGTGTCCTGGCCATTACCTGGGACACTTCACTCATCAGTAATAAAGACTCAAACCTCCCTTACCTGTAGATGCTCTTTAATGTAGGATACTCTGAGACCATGGCTCTTCTCCATGGTCCTTATTTCATCAATAAATCGACCTTCAATATGGTTAAAATATAAGAATATGAAATTTTATGGCTTCAGAGTAGCTTGCATGTAGTTTCCCAACCATTTGATCAAAGCGAGTTTGGATATTTATTTTAACATTTCTGATACCCAGAAATGAACATCTGTTCTTATTTATCTTCTTTTTCTTTTTTGGTACTGGGAATTAACGCAGGGGCACTTAACCATTGAGTTATATCACCAGCCATTATTATTTTATTTTTTATATTGAGACAGGGTCTCATTAAGTTGCTTAAGGTCTCACTAAGTTACTAAGGCTGGCTTTGAACTTGCAATCCTTCTGCCTCAGCCTCCTGAGTCTCCCGGATTACAGGCATATGCTACTATACCAGGAATCTGTCCTTATTTCATCAATGAATTGACCTTCGATATGGTTAAAATATAAAAATATGAAATTTTATAAGCATTTATTTACCTTTTTCTTAACCAATCATTCTCCCTCCTCCCCCCAACCCCAAAAAACTATGGTACTTTTTGTCTAAATTCAGTTAATAAGCCAGCTTTACTACTTTCCCTGCAGTGCTTTAATAAATAAACATTCAGGGTTATTTTGCATTGCATCAGATCTCTTCATGGTGGTAGTTATGGCCAAATATGTGAGATTCTAGAATATCTATTGGTCAAATTGTTACCTCATCTCCTTGGGATGTGAGTTACAGGAGGTGGTACTGTGAAGGGAGAATTACTAAGGAGATAAATTGTTTGCTGAGTAGGACTCTACCACCAATCATTTTGTTTGTCCTGAAACTGAGATTTGGGTCACACCCCATGCCTTGTACTTACAGATGTTTGAGTATCAGTAAGTGTGCTCTTGCCAAGGGTTGGCTCTTGTAGTGCTGCACAATTCTGTGAAGTCGCTGCACTTCTTTGGAAATGAGCATCTCTCTCTCTCTCTCTCTCTACTGGTTACATTATTTCCATCTAACATCTCATTCCACCTTGATTATCTCATCAGAGATAATCCAATTCATGTTGGTAGCAAAAGGGCTTAGTGTTCTATCCGTGAATTATTGTTTTACTATGGCATAATGAGTTGCTGGCAATTCCCATTTGACATGAGTACACCATTTAGCAAACTTGACAGTTTTGTCACCTGCCTAGGGACATGCCAATCAACCTATGTCAAGGGTAGACCTCTGGGGACTCATGTTTTCGTTTTATATGCTAATGAATCAGAAAAGTGGTTGTGTAAACTTTAAGACATCACATTAATCAGAATGCTATATAATTTAGTGATAAGATTACAGCATAATACCCAGATACGTCAATATCCTTATATGAAAATTTCTTTTTTTTTTTTTTTTTTTTTTTTCTTTTTTTTTTTCTTTTCTTTTTTTTTTTATATGAAAATTTCTTTGCCTTCTATTTAGTGATGTGGCTTTCAAGATAGTTTTTTTTTTTTTTTGCATGTGTGTGTGTCTCATTCAGTGCATAAGTTATTTATTTCAAGTAATAGCACTCCCAGGAAAGTTATTTTTTGGTGAATTTTTCCCTGTCAAATTGACCTATGATTTATAGCCATCAAACTAATAAGAGAAGACACAGCCTTGGTTACAGTTATTTCTGTTAATCACTATGGCATCTATAAAATGAATGTATTTTCTATTTGAAGTAGGTCAAGAACATATGTTTAAGTTTTCCCTTACTAGATTATCCTGAAGAGTTTATCCCTGTAGTGGGACAATAAAAGTATAAATCTGGCCAAAGGAAGGCAAACTACACTGATGACCAAAACTAACAGAGATCTGTGTTTGCTACATTAGTATTATGGATTAGTAGAAAGCTGATATAATGTCCACCTACATTTTGGACTAGACAAACCAGTTTGTTAAAGGGACTAGTGGTGTATGTGGGTTCTTCTCAGTTTCTTCAACACCGCTATTATGTAATTTGCTGTACTTCTTCTGTAACTTGGCATCATTTCATATTTGCAATTGTGGTATAGGATTATTCTAGAAGTTCCTCTTTGGCATACCCAGTTGTTGTTATTCCTACCTTCACTAGAATTGTAATATGTCCCTTGTGATTACATACTCCTGTATAGGAGATACCACTTCTAAGAAAAAGCTTCTTTGGCCCTCTGTGTCTAGGCAATATGTGTTTAGCAATTACCACAACCTGGCAACCTGGCTAGTTTCCCCTCCATTTCCTTCAATAGTCTAGACAATTTCTCTCTCTTTTTTTTTTTTTTTTTTTAAATCTAAGTTTCCCAGAAATAATGTTATCCTTGATCCTGCATCTAAAAGATCCTGAGATTCTTGAATATTGTCCTTTGTTCAAAACAGGTCACAGGGTTTAGGGTCTGTCTGGGAGGAACTGATGCTTAATGGACCCCCCAGTGAAGGACTTTGGGACACTGTGTCCTTTCCTTTGAGAGACTCGGCCTGATCCCCAGACTTTGGGGGTAGGTTTCTTAAATTTAGAAAGATCAGAAGAAATCAAAGAAAATGCTTTAGAACTTGTCTTTTGTTTTTCACATGCAGGGAGAAGTTTATCCTTAAGATTTACGGAGTCCTTGTCTCAGTGTTCCCTCTCTTGGCTCAGCTCCCAGTGATTTTGAAGTGGCTTATTACTATCTGTGTGGAGCCAAGGTAGTTGCCATGGCTTCAGGGCCTGTAACTGTAGCTGATTCTTGTGTCCTATGGATTTCCTCTGAATCTTAGCAACTTATCCGTGTTCTTCTTATGAATATGGTTTTATGTTAGCCCAAATTTAAAGACCCTTTGGTCTTATCCCCCAAATTGTTGTGTGGATAGTTTATAAAATTCAAATCCAAAAGATTTTTCCAATAGCCAAATTTTCAGCAATTTCTCATGAAATTCACCCTTCCATTAAGAGCTTTTCAGGGGATGGAAACATAAACCTTTGAAAGCAGACTTAACACATTGATTTCTAAAGATAATCATCTGGGTGGTTGGGTTCATCTATCCTGTTGATCAGAACAGTAGCTATTTGAAGTTTCCTCCTTTTTAACCTCCCTGATCCTTTGCTTATCGGTTTTCATGGCCAGAGTTGCTCCACTGTTCCTTGCAAATCAGCTTATCATGGTCTCCACACTTTCCCCATTCATAAAACAAAGCATTAATTTCCATGAGTTGCCCACATTTATCCTCCCACATTGTATTCACTACCTTCCTTTTTATAACATAAAATTTACCAATTTTTAAGCTCACAGTTCTGTGGCATTAAATCCACTCACATTGTTGGATAACCACCACCATCATTTCCAGTACTTTTTCATCTTCACCAGCTGAATGAAACTTTGTCCTCTTTAGTTACTAACTACCCACTCCTTTTCCCCCAGAATCTGGTAAACACCATTCTATTAATTTTACTAGTCTAGAAATATCATATAAGAGGAATCAGACAGTACTTGTCCTTTTGTATTTATTTCACTTAGCATAATGCTTTCAAGGTTTATCATGCTGTAACACGTATTATAATTTGCTTCTTTTTTAAGGCTAAATAATAACCTTACAGAACATTTTATCTGTTTACCCACTGATGGACATGCGGGCTGTTTCCATCTTTCAGCTATTGTGCAAAGCTCCTATGAACATAGGTATACAAATAATCTTCTTTAGTTTCTCTTTCTACTTCATTTGGTTAAAAGAAATATAAAATAAAATATAAAAGTTCTTTTAAAAACTTTATTAATGCATAATGAACATAGAGTAACTCATAGATTTTTCAATGAAGTGTTTTATGACTTTTGAAAAAAATACATACCCCTGTGTGACCAGTATCTCACTCGTGATATAGAGTATTTCCATCAGTCTTGTCTATTTGTCATCATTTCCCACTTCACCCATAGCTCTAGGGAATCATTGATCCCTACTTACTGTCATTTAAGATTAGCTTTTATTTTCTCAAATTTAATACAGATGTTCCTTGATTTATGATGGGATTATGCCCCAATAAAGCCATCATAATTTGAAAATATCATAAATAAAAATATGCTAATCCACCTAATCTACCAAGCATCATTGTATAGCAACACAGCACCCTGTAGAGTACCCATTGTTTACCTTCATGATTGCATGGCTTATTGGGAACTCTGCCTTGCTGCCATTACCCAGTATTAAAACAAAACACCATATTGCATATTGCTATCTCAGGAAAAGATCAACATTCAACATTAAATATATAATTTGTTTGAAATGTATTTCATTTTCACCCCATTATAAAGTTGAAAACTTATAAGTTGAATTATCCTAAATTTGGGAACTTTTGTGTACATGGACTGATTTACCATAAACTCAATGTTTTTTGAGATTCATCCATAATATTACATATATCAGAGGTATCTTCTTTATTGCTGAATAGTGTTCCATTGTAAGGATATAATAATTTGTTAATCTGGTCAACAACTGATGGACAGTTGGCTGTTTCCAATTTAGGGATATTATGAAAAGAACTCTTAGAAACATATGTTTTAAGTTCTTCTGGATAAGTAGCTAGGAGTGGGATTGCTAAAGTGTATTTATAATAAACTGCCTGTTTTCCAAAGTGGTTGTGCCATTTGGCATTTAAAAGAATATTGTATAAGGGTTTAGTTGCCCCACATTTTTGTCAATACTTAATATGAAAAGTCTTTTTTACTTTTAGACATTCTAGTGATAGTATTGTGGCCTATAGTTTTAATTTATACTTAATTTACATTTAAAAATCACTTATTTAATAAATTAAATTCCTTCATGAATAATGATACTGAACATATTTTCATGAGCTTACTTGTCATCTGTACATCTCTGGTAAAGCATCATTTTAGATGCTTTGTCAATATTTATTGAGTTATTTGTTTTATTGATTTGTCAGAGTTCTTGACATATTCTAGGTATAATTTTTTTGGAACATATATTTTGCAAATATTGTCTCCCAGTTTGTGGTTTATATTTTTCCCCCCATTAACTGTCTTTTGATGAACAGAAGTTTTAAGTTTTGATGAAGTCCAATTTATTGATTTTTGTTGTTGTTCATGCTTTTTGTTTTGTGATTTAGAAATCTTTGGTTTTTGGGGATATAGCTCAGTGGTAGTGCACTTGCCTAGCATGTAGATGGATATGAGTTCAATTCTCAAACACACACACACACACACACACACACACACACAGAGTAATCTTTATCAAACTCTAAGTCATCAAAAATTTCTTCTACGCTTTCTTTTTGAAGTGTTTTACAGTTTTAAATCTTTTTGGCCAGTGATCCACTTTCAGATATTTTTTGCCTATGAAATTTTTAGGATTTTAAAATATCCATGATACACATTTTACATAAATGTCAGCCAAATATATTTGAGAATTCATATACACGCTATTTCAATTATTATAATGCTAAAAGTACAAACCTAAGTTAATTTTAAGGTACATACTTAGAAATGAATTGTATCATTGTGAAATTATCCTGACTTCTTACTGTAGTTTGGGGTCCTCCCAGTCTTATTCTTTGCCCTGAGCTTTATTCAGAAAAAATAATCCAGGTTGGGCTCTTTTATGCTCTTTGATGGAGTTTAAAGAGGAGGATGCTTGGCAATGAAATCAACTGTAGAATAAAAGGCATGGAAATAAAATGGGGCAGGAGAAGTTGAGCTGTGATGCAGAACTTATAGGGGGTTTGCCTATTCTGACAGTGAGCTCCGGATCTAAAACAGCTCTAAGGTACTGGGCTTTATTGACTGAATGCTTTTATCCACGCTTTGATCAGATGTTGGGTTTGGGCCACTCCAGGACACCCAGCTCTCTGTAGGTCAGGCAGTTCCTGAAGGGACAGCACTTGGGCCATTGGAAGAGTATACCCTTCCTTGTAGAGCGATGTAGACAGAGGAATACAGGCAGTGCATTTCCATGTTATAATATTCTACCCTTTATTGTTTATGTCTACGGTTTTATAAACACCTGGATAGAAATAGCTGTCCTCCATAATTCCATAGTCTTATTCCAGGAGGAACTTAGAGAGGTAATGATTCCCACTTTACTCTTGTTGCTGAAGCTGGTCTCAGAGTCCTAACTGATACCTTCCCAAAACATTATCTAATCTAGATTCCCCTTACCATTTGCTGCTTAGCCCTTTGTTGCTCTTGGTGACTTGGCGTGGTGAGAATCAAACCCTAACACTGAGGACTTTATGACCCTCGTCATTGTGACTTTCTCAGGCTGGGGCTGTTTAACTTGTTCATTTACATTTATAATTTTCACAGTGTACCAAGGGATGCCCACTCATGGGTTCTATACATGTTTCTCTGTGTTCTAATTACATAATAGTGTGTCTCTTCCTGATGATAAGGGCCAATTACCCTGCTAAGTTGATGACTCCTCTTCTTTCTTACTGGTTTCTGGACACATGGAGAATGAAGTGCCAAGGGAAGCCATAGTATGGCTTAATGGGACATTTGCTGTGTTCCCTGGAAGAAGTACTCCTCTTTGGAGACCAGAACTTTTAAACTGCTGAGCCAAGTGTTTGGGGGATGGGAGATTAAAAATTTCCAAGCGATATTGAAGGTGATGGTGAGCAGGGTTATTCCTCTCTGTCTCAATGCCTTCTTGCTGGGCACACAATACAATGTGGGAATCTTTGAATCATGGTATATTGCATTCTGGAGGATATGGCCCCATTTTCATAAAAAACACCTCTAAAATGGAGCTTCACTAATGCCTTCATGAGGTTGTTGCAACATTCTGTCAGGATGGCTGCTTACAGAACATATTTTGACTAATGCATCTTTTTGTCCTGTGCCCACTCCCATACTTACTCAGCTCTTACTCAGTGCAAATAAAATGAACTCTTGGATAATAATATTGACTGAGATTGTGGGCAGGAAAGACAAATCCAAACCCAGGTCTATTCCTACCAGAGACAATCACATGTTGTTATGGTTTAGATATGATGTGTTCCCCAAAACCCATGTTTGAGACAATGCAAGAAAGTTTAGAGGTTACATGATTGGTTCATGAGAGTCTTAACCTAATCAGAGTATAAATCTACTGTAGGTAGGTAAGTGTAGGCAGGTAGGGTGTGGTTAGAGGAGGTAGGTCACAGAGCTTTCTTTCTCTGCTTCCTGGTGCCATATCCTGAACTGCTTTTCTCTGCCACACCTTTTTTGCCTTAATGTGCTGCCTCGTCTTGGACCCAGAGCAATGGAGTTGGTCATCTATACACTGAGACCTCTAAAACTATGAGCCCCAGTTAAATTTTTCCTCCTCTATGTTGTTCATGTCAGGTCTTTTGGTCGCAGTGGTGAAAAAGCTGACTAGCACACACGTCTTTTCTGTGTACAAGTGACATGAGTGGCCAAACAGCCTTCTTGTGGAATGGTGCCATATCATGGATTTGGTGTCAGTTTTTGTTGCTGACAAGTTGGACTTTAAGAGACAGAAGTAGCTACATTCATCATGAAAAGTGGGAGCCCATGCTATTGAGCTGATGCCTAAATTCTATCTCTTCTTCATGTGTCCATTGTTTCGGCATTGGAGTGGCCAAAGAGAGAGATTGGCTGACATCGGCTGAGTCCTTTTGGCTGCCTGGTTACTTAGTGCTTCTT
Organism: Urocitellus parryii; assembly: GCF_045843805.1. Classification (NCBI taxonomy): domain Eukaryota; kingdom Metazoa; phylum Chordata; class Mammalia; order Rodentia; family Sciuridae; genus Urocitellus; species Urocitellus parryii. The sequence continues at coordinate 23,201,095 of NC_135544.1, read as the reverse complement.
CTATGGTGCGAGCTCTTGGATTGGTGGAAAATTTTAATACAAAGACTTCACACTTATGTCCACAATACGTTTATCCATATATATTATTTTCCACCAGACTTCTATGTCTCTGATCTTTCTAATCTTTGTTATTCTAAAACTTTGATCAGCTAGCTGATTATTTGTCATTGTCCTTGTCTCCTTATATATCATAATCTCAGACCACTTTTTTTTTTAATCTGAAGCAGATAACTAGGTGTGTTGTAAAAAACTTCTACTAATTGCTAATTTATGAGTGAGGCCCTGATAGTCTGACCCATCTCTAAGCCACAGTTGGATATTTGCATACTCATAAACTACTCCTCAGGGATCCCCATCTGGGCATGAAAGTGTGCTGCAGTAGTGATGACATGGGTTCTCAGCCATCGGAGTTAGCAGATATGACAGGATTCAGCTCATGATGGGAAATTCTAGCTGTGTAGTCATTTGTTCTCCCATAGTCTGCCTGCCAATTTGTACCGTAGCTCAGTAACATACCAAGAGTTGCATTTCACAAGACATATATTCTCCATTGCAAATTGGGTGACTTTGCTCAGGTACCCCAGGGCTTGTTACAAGATTTACACATAGTGCTTCCCATAAATACCTCATGGCACTATTTCCTACCATTGATACTTATAAGAGGATCTAATGACTGAAGTGACTTGGACCTGACCATATACAGTTCTAGAATTTTTGCTGGATTAGCAGCATCCTAAATTTTATTTTGTTTTTGACTCTGTTAACTATTAGCACCTTTCAAAGGTTATGAATAAAGATCTGAGCAAAGTGACTTCATGGGCATAAGCTTTAGCTGAGCTATAAGAGGAGATATTTCAGAGATCATGAAATGGATTCTAGCAGGAGTTGTGTTTACTTTGTGGTTTCTGGAGGCTGCTCTCTGTTGTCCTCAATAGGAGTAGAATAATTGTATCCATTATGGACTTCCTGGTGGTGGTGGTGGAGGGTATATGTATGTTTAAAAAAATTGGAGTGGAGACTGACTTCAACTTGGCTACTTGTTTATGCTAAAAATGGTTAGTAAGTTACTTTTTTCTTATTTCCACTTTTAAGAGAAGCAAAAATAAGCCAGTTCAATATACTACATATTTAACATATAAATAAGAATGTTTTTTTTTCTGGTGAGAAGAGGAAATATATATTATTTATTTATTCTAAGGTCATAAACATTAGAATTTTCAGAGCTTGAAGATATCTTCACTATCATCTTGTTTAATCTTTTCATCTTACAAACAAGGAAAATCTTTTATCTTATTGACTCTTTTCAGTAAAGCCATGAAACATTTTGTTGTTTATAAATTTGTAAATGTATCCATATGCTTTTTTAAATGCTCTTTTATGATTTTGGCCAGCAATGTTGAAATTAGCATGTTTTGATCTTTGTGTAAGTTGTTCAGAAAGAACTTAAAAGAAGTATTTAGGAAAATCCAAGTGCTGAAACATTTAAGATATGCTTTGTGGTCTCAATTTTGTGTGATTGTCAGCCAGGAAGTTTTCTGATTAAGATGGCTTGCCAATTCCCTGCCAAAAAAATTATTTATTACAATAATGGGGATTTCCTATTTGAGAAGTTAAAGATAAAATGTTACTAATATCATTTCCCCTGAAATAATTGACATAGATTTTCCACGTGTGAGTACACAGAAATATATGTATATTTATATGCCCTGCTTATATATATAGTTATAATTCACTAATTAAAATAATAACAATAATGGAACGGAGATTGGTAAAGTAGAGCAAGCAGATCAGAGGGAGGAAGAAGAAAAGAAAAAAGAAAAGTACTGGAAATAAGATTGATGAAATTGTGTTGCATGTGAGTACAAATATGGCATAATGAATCTCACAATTATGTGTAATTATAATAAGCCAATAAAAATAAATTATAATTTAAAATAATTGACAGAGATCAATTGATGTATTCTAATAAGATTAAAATCAAGAATAAGACCGAAAAGGCCTTTCTGAAGCAAGAGTAGGAGTTTGGCAAAGAGAGTGGTTTGTTTGTGGAAGGCAGGATGTGTATAGATAGCTTTCCAGGGAATGGCATGACAAAGTCCTTGCAGTTGGGAGAGTGTGATACAATAAAGAAACTAAAATTAAAAAAAAAAGAAAGTAATAAAAATGTGCCAAGATGACATAAGTAATTAGTGAGGGCAAATGTAGCATGAGAGGAGATGGAAGAGGTTGAAGTGGACACATCCCGCAGGCCCTAGCATCACAGAGATGTTTGATGCAAGGGAAGGTCACAGGATGATTTTTGCTGGGTATCCACACTATTTCGTCTGTATCTTTAAAGAGGGCTGGGGTTGTGGCTCAGTGTTAGAGCGCTTGCCTAGCCTGAGTGAGGCACTGGATTTGACCCCTGGCACCACATAAAAATAAAAACAAATATATCTTTAAAAGACCACATTGGCTGCTGCTCTATAGACATTGCATTGGATTGAACTAAGAGTAAAAGAAAATAGACATTACCAGAGACCATTGCATTTGTTCTAGGTGAAAGAACTGCAACAGCGGGGATATTAGCAGTGAAATGGAGAGTAACATGGTATTTTGAAGGTAAGATCAAGGGGCCTTGGGTTGGGGATATGGCTCAAGCGGTAGCTTGCTGGCCTGGCATGCATGCGGCCTGGGTTCGATCCTCAGCACCACATACCAAAAAAGGTGTTGTATCCACCGAAAACTAAAAAATAAATATTTAAAAATTCTCTCTCTGTGTCTATCTTTATTTAAAAATCAGTGGGCTTTGGTCATTAAAAGTGGGAATAAGAGAGCGATGTGAAGATGTGTCCAGATTTTTGGCTTAAGAAGTGTGTATGTGTGTGTGTGTGTGATTTATTGAAGTAATTTGATGCTAGAGAGGAAAAAGGTTTGAAAGAAACTGAAAAGTTCAGTTTTAGAAATGTTAATTTTGTGATGTTAGTGAGATGATCACGCAAACCTGTCAAGTAAGGCACATACAGGTCTGGAAATTTGAGTTAGAGATATAATTTCGGCGTTTTGGGCATATAGGTGGCAGGAAAGAAAACATGAAAGTTCTGAGTTATATTAGGTCAGATGAAAGAGGACAGGTCAGATGAAAGAGGACAAGTCATGTAACAAGAGGGAGGGAGACACCAGTGAAGAAGAAAACCAGTAAAGTTTTGCATCCCATGGTACAAAGAGTATTTCTAGAATCAGTGAGTAATCACGTCATTTGGGAGGTACAACACGAGGACTAAAAATTGTAGATTAGAATTTGGCAAATTGAAATCAACGGTGAGGCTGCTGCCATGTCTATGCAATGACGCTAGGAGCACCCGCTGCGTGCGACTCTCCAGGATCTGGCTCCGCCCTCTTCTCAAGGTCAACCCTTCTAGGCCGCAGCCCTAGATCCCTTTCCCAGCATGCTCTGCGACGTGAAGAAGCGGCTTCCGGGCCTGAGGGCGTTTTGTGTTGGCTGGCGCTGGAGAAACAAGATGGCGGCGTCGGAGGAGTGACAGGGGTCTACCCTGGCCGGACCCAGCGGCAGTGGTGGCAACTGTATAGCTGCCCTAACTCACCACGCCCCCTTTTCAGCCCGGGACACGCCATGAAAGCGAAGCTGGGGTGGCCACCGAGAAACAAGTGGCCTAAGTAACCGCGAGAACCACTCACAGACTGCGGCCTGCCTAAAAGAAACCTAACTGCGTGGCGGTGATTGGGGTTCCCTGGGCTGATTCTAGGCCCCGTCACGCCTGAAAAGGCCTTAGTTTCCCACTGTCTGCTGTCCTCCTCCGCAGCCTTGCCTGGTGGAAGACCCCCCGCCACCTTTGTCCTCCCCTCAGGACTTGGATCCAGTCTCCATGTTCGTCTGTCCGGAAGGCGAGCAGCACTGGCTCCAAGGCCGAAGTTGTTGTTGGAGAGAAATATAAACTGGTACGGAAGATAGGGTATGGCACCTTCGGGGACATTTATCTGGCGTTTAACATCAACACCAGACAGGAAGTGGCAGTGAAGGTAGAATCTCAGAAGGCCCAGTTTTCCAAGTTGGTAATCGAAAGCCAAATCTATAGGATTCTTGAAGGTGGGGTTGGCGTCCCCCACATCTGGTGGTACGGTGAGGAAAAAGGCTATAATGTGTTAGTCATGGATCTTCTGGGACCCAGCCTTGAAGATCTCTTCAATTTCTGCTCAAGAAGGTTCACAATGAAAACTGTACTTATGTTAGCTGACCAGATGATTAGTAGAATTGAATATGTGCACGCAAAGAATTTTATACACAGAGACATTAAGCCAGATAACTTACTAGTGGGTATCGGGAATGACTGTAATAAGTTATTCCTTATTGATTTTGGTTTGGCCAAAAGGTACAGAAACGACAAGACAAAGCAACACATACCATATGTGGAAGGTAAACCCCTCACTGGCACTGCCCGATATGCTAGCATCAATGCACATCTTGGTATTGAGCAGAGTCGCCGAGATGACATGGAATCGTTAGGATATGTTTTGATGTATTTTAATAGAACCCATCTGCCATGGCAAGGACTAAATGCTGTAACAAAGAAACAAATATATGAAAAGATCAGTGAAAAGAAGAGGTCCACTTCTGTTGAAGTTTTATGTAAGGGGTTTCCTGCAGAATTTGCTATATACTTAAACTATTGTCGTAGGCTGCCCTTTGAGGAAGTCCCAGATTACAAGTATCTGAAGGAGCTATTCCGCATCCTTTTCAGGACTCTGAACTACCATTATGACTACATATTTGATTGGACGAAGAAGTTAAAGCAGAAAGCTTAGCAGGCAGGGTCAGCCGGCACAATCCCCCACAGGCAAGCAAACCAACAAAACCAAGAGTAACATGAAAGGTTTCTAAGCATTAATTGAAGAACAGAAGAAGCAGAGCAGATGATTGAAGCAGCATTTGTTTCTCCCCAAATCTAGAAATTTTAGTTCATATGTAAACTAGCCAGTGGTTGTGGACCACCATTTACTTGGTGTAAGTAAAGAACTTAATTTCAGTATAAACTGGCTCTGGGAAGCATTGTTGATGTTGTATCATGAGTTTAGCCTCTGTAATTGTGAATATTAACAGTGAAATGGTGTCTGGTTTGCTATTGCATTTTTTTAAGTGGAAAAGTTAACTAAATGGTTGACACTCAAATTGGTGGAGAAATTGTGCATGTACTTTTTTTGTTTGTTTGTTAAAACCTTTCATATTGTGCTGTACTGCTTTGAGATCTCATTTCAGAAGAACAGCATGAACAGTCTTCAGCCACAGTTGTGATGGTTAAAAATGCCCACGATTGTGTATTCTTAGGGTTTTTCCACCCCTGGGATTTGCGAATTGTTCACTTAACACATTCTTTATATGTAGCAACCAGAGATTCCAGTGTTTGATTATGCCAGCTTACTGTGCTAGAAATAACAGCATCTAAAGTAAAGACTTAGTGACTACTAGATTATCCTTAGGTCTCTGCATTAACTCTATAATGCTCTCGCTATTTTTAAAAAAGCATATTTGTCACAGAAATTTAGTTCACATCTTACAACTGAACATGTATGTATGTTGCTTAGATAAATAATCATTGTAAATGTCTATATGATCTTGAGTTTTTAAAAATTTTGAAATGGGAGCTTTTTTGTTTATAAGTTCATTAAAAACTAAAATTGGAAGGAAAAGAAAAAATCCATGGTGACTTCAAGAACAAAGGGGAACGATGTCATATTGAAGTGGGTTGAAGAATCAGAGATGAGAAAGTGCAGAAAAGATGTAGAGACAACTGTGGTGGACACCATTAGCCAACAACCCAACAGCTCTTTCCCTAATGTAAATCAAATCTCTGTTTTTCCATAACCAAGTGCTCAAGTTCCTTACGGAAGTGCTTCTTCCTAATTGTAGGAAGGGAACTGACCCTGTTCAAATCAGTTTTCATTTATTTTGCCATGTGATTTTGTTTTTTTTTAGCCATGAGTATTTTACACAATCTTGCCAATGTCTTCCCCACATTCTTAACTTAGGACAACACTAACATACTAATACCATAGTTGACAAACCAGCTTTGCGATTAAGTGATATCATTTCAACATTCCAGTACTGATTATTAGCATTTGCTCTATTTAGCCTGAAAACCTTACTTAACAACAACTACAATTATTTCAATTTATTGCTTTCTTGCTATATATGAGACATTGTACAACATACTCTATGTACATAATATTTAAGCTAAATCACCATCAACCTTGTGAAGCATAATGGCTCTTTATTTTTCAGGAAAGTTAATCAGAACTTAGAGATATTAAGTAAAATACCCATGACATGATAAGGTAAATGGGAGAACCAATGAGGGACTTCCTTAGTCCATTAGAATTGTTCATTCTGTACAAAATAGAAACTGCCATATATTACACCTATTTAGGAGCATTTTACTCCTGAGCTGGTCTACACTTGCCTGTTTTCTTCCTTGCTCAGACTTGCCCTTTTGATTCTATTGGCTCTTAGCCAACTCTTACACGTGAAGATTAACTATGTTGATTTTACCACGCCGACCCTACAGGAATGATAAGCTCTCTCTGAAGATAGTTGGGGAGAGGATTGGGCTATTTAAGGTTTGATCTCAATAAGAAGCATTATTTGTCAATTTGATGACCATACAATTTTACATTAGACTAAAAAAAAAGAATTCATTGTATATTTAAAAATTGAATCAAAGATATTATTTAGGGGCTGGGTTGTAGCTCAGTGGTAGAGTGCTTATCTCACATGCTTGGGGCCCTGGGTTCAATCCTCAGCACCACATAAAAGTAAATAAATAAAAATAAAGATATTTTTAAAAAAGATATTATTTAGAACTATATAGCACTGATAGAGCCTGATTTTGTTTGACACAAATTTAAATTTTCTTTAGGAAAAGACAAATTTAGAATGTTTTGAAAGTGGAGACTAAAGGGTGCAAAGTTTACTTTTCCAGGAATCAGCTATGTACACATTAATTTAAGGGCTCCACTGTTTTTAGACTTGAGAAGGGTTCAATGTTTTTGAACCTGTTTATTCATCTGTATATTGGTCAGAAAAGTATCTTGTTTTCAAGACTGATACTCAAAACAATGTAAAACTCAGTTCCTGGTCATTGTAAAATATTCATACAACAGTCATTTAATGTCTATAGTGTTTTAGGTATGGTGTTCATTAAAATAGTCTAGGTGGTGGAATAAATTCATAAATAACATGTAAATAGATGATAAGTTGTGATAAAACCATGTCAAAATCTTACAGAAATATAGGATAGTAGATGTGGAGAGAATGAGACTGGAATAATAAGTTGAGTAGAGAGCATTACTTGGGCTGTTGTTCTTAGTAATGAGCTTACTGAAAGTTTCTAAGTGTGAGGATGATACGATTATAGATAATGTAATAAAATGGTAGTTTTTGGATGAATTGGAAGGGAACATATAGGATTTACAGAAGAGAGTGGTGAGCCTCCAGTAGGACAGGCAAAGAAAGAAAAAAGATCATGTTTCTTTCTGTTTAACTATTGTTGCCTGATAAACCACTTCAGAACAAGTGGCTGCAGCAAAGAATCATTTGTTTTTTCTCATTGACCTATGGATTGGCTGGATATAGTTCTACTGGTGGTCTTGCTTGAACACATTCCTGTGATTGAAATCACATCATGGCTGGAATATGCCAGCCACATTCCAAGTAGATTCCCTCACATATCTGGCTATTGGTGCCCACTGTGGGCAAAGGCCTCTCTTCTCTCTTCCATGTGGCCTCTCATCCCTGAGGCTAGACGAGCTTCTTTAGATCATGGTGGTATCATAGAATAGTTCCAAGAGAACTAGCCCAAGGTACATGTGCTTAGCAAGCCTCTAGTGGGGTCACATTTGTTGATCCCATTGGCCAAATCAAGTCACATGTCCAAATGCAGTCAAAGTAAAAGGAGAGGTTGACTACTTCATGGCAGGAGTAGTGGAAAATAATTTGTGGCTGTTTTAAATGTATCACAAATGCCTTGAGACATTTTAGAGGATACATTGATCATATTTGAGAAAAATGAGATGTAAATAAGAATAGGGAAGATTAAGGATAACTCAAGTGAGAAATAGATCTTGGTGTAGTAATGGAAGCAATGAATACAACAGGAAGATTTGTTGATGAGGGACCAGGGGGATTGTATTTGAGTATTTCAGGAATATGTTGAAATTGATGCCTGTGAAATATGCCAATGAATTGACTAAGAATGTGGAAATAGAGATTGGAATGTAGAATAGCTTTCTAATAAGAGTATAGAGATTTGGGGATCATTGGCTTATAGGCCTTTAATACCACAAAGGAGAATTAAATTTCCTAGGAATGAAAGAAAAACAAAAAGTGGGCCTATTGTGGAATTTAGAGAAGTATTAGTAAATGGCAGAAACAGTTAGTAAAGGAAACTGAAAAATTAAGGTCAGATAATGAGAAAGTTAAAAAGTGGCAAAGAATCATGACAAAGGAAAACTATGAAAACATGGTAAATTACTAAAAAAACCCCAATGAACTGTGCTGCACAATGTATAAAACTATGAAGATCAAGATTCAGAGATACAACTGAATCTGTCTTCATAATTTCCTTTGCATGAAGAGTTTGTACTAGTCTGAAGATTTTTGTTAATTCAAAGAAAATTTGTAAAGCAATAGATACAATTTTCAAGGGTAAATTAATAGCTGAATATTTCATACTGAAATAGACTACTGAAAATAGTTGAAAAACCAGAAATGGCCATTTGTAAACTAACAGTGACCAGCTTGGGAGGATACAGTATAGGAAACATAGTCACTCTCTGAAACTGTATACAATCATAGGATAAAACATCTCTTGAATCTGATTGAGCAATGTTAATAGAATATCCAAAGGAGCAGTGAATATCACTGAGTAACTACTGAGTGGGAGGTTATAGGTACTTTAGTTTTTTTTTTTTTCCTAATCCCAGAGATTGAACCCAGGAGTGCTTAACCACTCAGCTACATCCCCAGCCATTTTTATTTTTCGTTTTGAAGCAGGGTCTTGCTAAATGGCTTAGGGCCTTGCTAAATTGCTGGGGCGGAACTCTGTAATCTAGAATTTTCCTGCCTCAGCTTCCTGAGTCACTGGGATTACAGTAATATGTACCATGCCTGAAAACTTTTTAAAGATGCAGTTGTGTTTAAATGCGTATCATTTAAATCTTTAATCTTTAAAATATGCCCTTTAGAAAAGCACAAATGGTAATGATATGGATGATGTGATGCAACCCACCATATGATATCCAGGGATACACCTGCACTTAAGCATGGACACAGCTGTGGCACAAAAGTCTCAGGAAGCTGAGTCAGACCCCACTGTGGTTTCTTGAGTTATATTATGTTGGCTACATGAGGAAGAGATTGTGGGGTTTGAAGGATTGATTTAAATTTCCATCTACTGTTGAACTTTTAATTCTTCCTTCAATTTTGTCAGTTTCTGCTTCATATATTTTCAGCCTCTGATGCCTGTATGTTTATAATATGATGTCTTCCTCATGATTGGATCTTTTTATCATTGCAAGAAGTCCATATTTTGTCTGGTATTAGTACAGACATTGCACCTATCTTTATCGTTGCGTACATGGTATATCTGTTTCTATCCTTTTATTTTTCAACTTGTTTGTGTCTTTAAATCTAAAATATCTATTGTCAACACGTGGTTGGATCATTTTTCTAAAAAGTCTATTCTGACAATATATGCCTTTTGATTGGAGTATTTATATTTATTAAGTTGGATGTGGTTACTGATCAGGCACTATATATGCCTGCCATGTTGCTTTTTTTTAATGTCATATACTTTTTTCCTATGTACCTCCACATTGCCTTCCCTTCTAACTAGATCTTTTCCAGTGTAAATCATGTTAATTATTTGCTGATTCTTTCACTATATTTTCCAAGTTATCATATCTTAAGATAACATTTAAAAAGTATGCCATGTCATTGGAATTATTTAAATTGCTTGGTATAAGTGAAAAAATTTGGGACTCATACTAGATTTACTCTACCAATTTTTTTTTTCTGAAATTTTCCTTTTGACAAATTCTACAGTTACCATGCACCTTAGTTTTGGAATAAATATTTACAGGTAAAACTTTTTTTCTCTACTCTCAAACATTAGGAGAAGAGGAAGAAACTAAAGTTAATTGAAGTTTCAACACAATATTTAAAATGTATCATTTCATTTTCTGCTCCTAACATTTAAAATGTATCATTTCATTTTCTCCTCACAATAATCCTATACAATACATGTAACTATCCGCATCTCTGGTTAACTAACTTCTCTAAGGACATATAAATAATAAGTAGCAGAGTCTAAATTTAATTTCAAGTGAATTTCTAGTGAATAAAGAGGAAAAAGAACTTAGTACAATGTAAAATTTACAGGGAAAAATACTTAGAAAGATATTAAAGGAAGGGGAATACATATGCTTTGTTTTTCTGGTAAGAGATTGTTTTAGGCAAAAAGGTTTAGATGTGCGGTTTTGAATTCTGGTTCTAATTCACATGAGAAAAATCAGAGGAGCCTCAGATTTAAACATTGTCTTTGCTCATAAGTTTTAATATACTTGCAGTTTTATGTACACATCTTTTTAAAAAGGTGTTTACAAGTGTTAATAGGTTTTATCATCAAATATTTGCTTATTGTGGTTAACATACGTGATAACATGTGAAAATGTAAGTAGTTACATATATGAGCATTTACTACATGCCAGGCATTATGTAAGTGTATACTTTGTGATACATAAAAATGCTGTCAATGAGGTATCAGCATTTTGCAATGAGAAAACTTAGACCCAGAGATTTTAATCGGCTTCAGAGCCTATATTGTGAGGTAGTAAACTTCCTATAGCTTACTCTAATCATGTAGTGCTAATGGTAAATAGACTTTGAGTTATAAAATCATCTTTGAAACCTTTGTGTTTGATTCCTACAATTTTTAAATTGGAGCTCAGCTTAAAGCCTCTTTTAGAATCTAGTCCAACTGCCTTTCCAAAGTTACAGAAACAAGTGATTAATGTGATCAAAATTCTTCCTGAGTTTTAGAGGTTTGTTTCCCCAGAAGTTTATAATGCCCAAATGATCTAATTAAAAATGAGCTCATAGAACTAATGTGATCCAGCGTTCCAAACATTTTGCATATATCACAAAGAATCGTATAGCATGTTAAGATCTTTTGCTCTTAACCACAGAATCTGTTCTAAAGAATCCAAAGGGAGAATAGTCTATTGTACCAACCCAGATACCATTTTCACCATATGATCCAGCATTCCCAGCATTTAGGTATATAGCCAAAGGAAACTAAATCAATATATCAAAGAGATATCAGTACTTCCACATTTATTGGCTGGAATACCATTCACAATAGCTAATATACAGAACTCAACTGAGTTATCCATTGATTGATTATTGGATAAAGAAAATGTGGCACTATATGTGATGGAATACTATTCAGTCATAAAGAATGATATTCTGTAATTTTCAGCAACATGGATGGAACTGGAGAATGTTATAATAAATGAAATAAATTAGGCACAGGAAAACAAATACCCCAGAGTTTTTAACTATAGTTAAAACTCAATTATAGTTCAGGTTTTCTTACTGTAGCACTGAGAACCAGAGAGGGTTCTGCTCTGCTAAGTTACAATTCTCTGTATCTCTTTATCTCTTCATTTTGGGGGTCAACAGTTTCCCTGTGAACTCACTTCTCTGACTGATTAATTAGTTTGTTGTATTTCACTTGGTTTAGCTGCTTTCCAGTTGTTAGGATGTGCTGGCCACTTCTAAGTACTTTACATGCTGTTCTGGAAACAACAAGAAGCTCATTTTAAAAGCATATAAAAACCTGATCTGTTTCTTGTGCACTAACTCCTGCCCCATGCTCTGTGTGAGCAAATCAATAGAATGTATGCAATATGATTATTCCTGGCAATCAGCTACACATGGATTTAAAAGAGATAAACAGTTTCACAGAGAAGGCAATTAACTTACATAATGATGAAATGGTGAGCTCGGATGGATTTATTGTAGGATGAAAGGGTTCATGTCACTTAGCAGTGATGCTATTGTAATGCCACAACCTTCCACCATTCTCCTTAATCAAGGCTGTATGTCCTTCATTACCTCGATGACAAGGAAATTGGTGTTAATGGTCACAATTGTGGTGATGATGAATACAGTAAACACACGAACAAGTGCTTACTCTGTGTCAGGTACGTGGTGATTTCCATATTTTTGTCGCTTGTAATCCTCACCATAGTCCTGTAAAGTGATGGTTAGTTTCTATCTTATTGATGAGGAATCAAGGCTAGAACTTGACCAAGATAGTTAAGTAAATTGTCCAAACCTCACAGAGCTGGAGAATGGTAGGCTTATGTCTTCAGTCCATCACAGTCCAGAACCTGAAATGTCAACCACTATGTTAGAATTAGAGATTAAAAATAAGAGGTGATTAAGTCCCATTTAAAAAAGAGGCCATAAATGTATTTAGACACATGAATTCCATAGCTATTGGTGAAATTTCATAAAATAATAGGAAATGTTAGTAAGTTCCCATCTCCTAAAAAGGATTCTCTCTTTTACCTGATCCATTAAAATGACATATTAATTAATAACAACAATCTAGGAGAATGTTATGGTTTAGATATTAGGTGACCCCCAAAGCTCATGTGTGAGACAATGCAAATAGGTTTAGAGGTGATTGGGTTATGAGTTTTAACCCAATTAATGCATTAAGCCCCTTATTAACTGGATGGTAACTGTAGGCACGCAGAGTGTGACTGAGGATGTAGGTCGCTCTGGGCATGTCTTTGGGATATATATTTTGTCTTTATTGAGCAAAGCTCTTTCTTTGCTTTCTGGTGCCATGTTACCAGATCCTTTCTTCCTCCATTTCCTTCTGTCATGATGTTGTGCCCTATCTTGAGTCCTGAGGAATGGAGCCAGCCATTTATGGACTGAGGCCTCTGAAATTGGGAGCTTCAAAATAAACCGTTTCTTCTCTATTTGTTCTTTTCAGGTCTTTTGATCACAGTGGTGAGAAAGCTGACTATAACACAGAACAAACTAAAAGTCTGCTATTGAATATTTAACAATAAATTCCCCCCAATATGTCTTGGCACTTTACAACCAAGTCATTGAAATTAAAGTAAAAAAAAGAATAAATCTTGAAAAAAGTGAAATTATCCCTTAGGAATACAGGTAAAATAAAACCATTCTTTGATTGGGGGGGGGGCATTGAATACATTTACTCTGAGTTGCTAAAGAAGTTTTAAACAAATGAAATCATAACAGAAAAAAGCTAGGAATACAAGGAATGAATGAAGAAAGTTGAAAAATTGTAAACATCTGACTAGATAGAATGAAATACTCTACTCTTGTATTATTTTAAATAGATTAAGTGGTCAAGAGCAAGAAACCACAACATTATCTATAAGATTTTTGAGAAAAAGGTAGCCATAATGAAAAAGGAGATAGGCTAAGGGGACCCATTTTGTGGTTAAGATTTCTATATTCCACTTCGTGTGTAAACTATTGAATCCAAGTAGGCTGTGAAAAGTTAAGTGTGTATATTTGTAATCCCTGAGAGCAGACATTGACAAAAAAAATCAACACAAATTGATCTCTGTGAAAATATAATGAATTACAATGAAATACCAAAAAATGTTTGTAATCCTAAAGGAGGCAGGAAAAGGGAATGAGAGGAACAACAACAAAACAAGAAAATAAACAGAACAATAAAATCAGTTCTATCTCAATAGGTATTAATAATAGTATATGCAAATACTATAAATACACCAATTAAAAGGTAGAGATTGTCAGAAGGATTAAAAGAATACGAACTGCCCAGCACAGTGGCCCACATCTGTAATCCCAGCTGTTCAGGAGGCTGAGGAAGGGAAGATCCTAGTTCAAAGACAGCCTGAGCAATTTATTGAGTCCCTAAGCAACTCAGTGAGAGCCTGTCTTAAAATAAAAGATTAAAAAAAAAAAAGATGCTTCAGTGATTAAATGCTTTTGGTTCAGTCTCTGGTACCAAAAAACAAACAACCACAACAAAAAGATATGAACCAAGTACAAGCCATCTTCAAAAAATGTACTTCAAACATAGTAATGTAGGTAGGCTAAAAGTAAAGTGAAAGAAAAAGTTTGTCATATAAACTAATGTTTAATGTTTAAAATATGTTATATAAACAGAAGCTGGGGTGGCTAAATTAATATCTCAAAAGGTAGACTTTAGAGTATACAAATTACTAGGGATGAAGGACATTACATAATGAGAAAAGGTTAACTCATCAAGAAGATAGAGAAACCTAAAACTTGTTTTAATTATGCAAGAATGTGGTAATATGCCTTGTAACAGTAAAAGAAATTGGATTTATATACAATGAATAAGTTAATGTAAAATAACCAACTCATAGCACCAGAGTTTAGAAGAAAGTACACTAAAATTTTTATAGGGGTAGTATTTGTTTATTAGAACTAATTGATTATATAGTTCTCTTATTCTTCACTTTGTTTTTGTTCTATATTCCACATATTCTTAAGGACTAAGATTTCTATTACTGCTTAAATGTTAAATCACAAAAGAAAAGAAAGAGTTAAAGCCAGGGCTATTAAAAAGTCTTAAATCTTAGAAGAGCTGGTAGACCATTGTTTAGTTATATTTTTAGGCATATATCTTAACTCATCTTAACTTATACATTATTTCTTTCCCAAAGATATAAATGACATTTTACTTGCATTCTGAATCTTGATTCTCAAATTAATTTGGCCTGGCATAAGAATATCAGTGTTTTTAAATTCCAAAAGTTGTTGAAATATCATTATATATATATAAAATTCTGACTTCATTTATTTTTAATCAGAAAACATGAACAAATTCATTTTGAGAAGTTATGAAACTCAAAATAAGGACATTTTATTTGTATACTGCCAGAACTCACAATCTGTTTTACTTTTCTACTCATTTGGAAAAAAAAATCCACCTCAGTACCTCAGTTTTCAAAGAATGTTTTTGGGTACTGATGAAATCGGGTTATTACAGGTTGAATTACTGCGGTAAATTAGGAGATCATCAAAGCCCGGGATTGCATTGACCACCTTTTCCAATCACCACATTCTTGCAGAGCTCTAAGGCTAACAAATACTTGGGTCAAACACCTTTACTTTGTTCAAATACACACCTCTCAGAGAAAACTTCTTGCAGGGAGGCCAGGAGAGGACAGAGAAAACACAACTGAAAGATGAGAAACCAAAAATAAAGTAGGAGAAGTTAAAGAAGGGGAGGAGTGCTAGTCTTCCAAAGATGCCCTATTGTTCTAACCCCAGAAGATCATAAATTCAAGGCTCAGCTTGTCATAGACTCATAGGGTCATGGAAATCCAAGTCTTCTGTGGGATACCAGATCCTGTGGGGCAACCTAAAAGTACCAAGTGACACATAGTAACTAAAAAATTGGACCAGCCATCCTTCAACATTAATAGGTTTCTTAATGTCTCTTGTTGCATTAATGCAATTCAAAATGATGGCTTACTCCCTGGAGGTAATATGAAGAAGAGGAGGAGGAATCCGTTAGTTACAAATAGCATCATTCCCATCAAAGGTAGATTCTCACTCACATGCATGTTACAAAGGCAGATTTTTTTTCTCACTCACATGCATGTTACAAATAATTCATGGCCTGATCAATCTTATACTAAAACATGGATGAAAACTTTTAGCAAATAATTCACAATCTTGGGATTATTTCCTTTCAAAAGTTCTTTGAAGTTTTGAAATACACTGACCATAAGAAATTATGTAGTATTAGTTACCTTGTGCTATTAACCAGAAGATTTAAGCCAAAACGTCTAAGAAAAAGGAATAAAGGAACAAAAATTCTTCTTTCTAGGTCTAAATTTTAACAAAAAGGTTGTGGGTCACCAGTCAAAAAAAACATATAAAATAACAGATATAAATATGGTTCCGTTATAATATACATCTAGAAAATTTTACTAAAAATCAGGAAAGCCTTGAATTGGTAGGAAAACACTTTTGGTCAATAGCAGATACCATATTTATTTAATAAGCTTTCCAACATTATAATAATATCATTCATCTAAGAGGTTGCTTTTCAGGATTTTCTCTAATGTTAATGATAAAGGATGCTAAGATAAATAAATTGCTACTTCAATTATTTCCTCTTTTAGTATATAGATGGTATCAATATGATATCAAGGTACTTAGCTATATGATTATTAATGAAAGCCTGCCTAACTGCATATTATTAGCATATCCTATATTATTATTAGCATATCCTATCAGTCATGGATGTGAACATTATCCTATGTTGGGAAGAGAGACTATTACTTTTGACATCTTGACCTGACTTTGTAGGTCACCCTGCAAGAAGGCAGGTGCAAAGGCCACATGGAGAAATTGGGAATAGCTCTAATAGATGAAGTTTATGTACTATAATCAAGCCCCCTTGCCTCATTTCCACTCCTGCTCTTGTTTTGACAATCTCAGCTTTTTGGTTTTGTCTTTCAAGGCTAGAAAATGAGGCAATTAGAAGGAGCATGATGATAGGATAAGGGTTTGGTGATCTGTGTGGGCAGGGTGTCACTTCACCCTGGAAGTGACCCTGGATTCCCCTGTGATTGTTTAGGCAAAAAGGTTTAGATGCAGTTTTGAATTCTGGGACTAATCCACATGAAAAAATCAAAGGAACCTAAGATTTAAACATTGTCTATGCTAATTGAGCACAATTATGACACATAACAGTGATAATACGTGCCAGATACAGTGAGTGGTAAGCACTTAACGTGGGGCATCTCATTTAATCTGTCTGACAACTCTTTGAGGTGAACATTACGTCGCCCGTTTTGCAGATCAGAGAGCTGAGACTCAGAAAGGATACACCACCTAACTAAGATCACAAAATTAGTAATCAGCTGCAGTGGGGTTCAAATATAGGTAGCCTTACTTCAGTCACCCAGTTTACTTAATTAACTCTCCTGTTGATGGTAATTAAACAACTGACAGCTATTGTTATTGTTACTCTCATTTCTCTCTCAGCTCTATTACCTAACACACTGCATGTACAACTGAACCCTGAAAAATGGACATTACATGCACATTCAATCTCTGCTTTTTAAAAAACGCCTCCTTCTTTTCATACACCTGAGATTCCAGGTATATAAAAATGACTCTGGTTTCCTGAAAAAAAAAGTTTTCTCTTAAAAATTCTCTGTCTTTGTGTATGTGTGTTTTATTTTTATTTTACTTTTACCTGTGCCTTAAGAGTCACATTTTTTTCTTCATAGACAAATAAACTCAATTTTTGATTTCCTGTTGAATTACCATTTTGTCTGCAAAACATTGGCTGGCTCCTTATGCACCAACATTTTAAAGAAACCTCAGTTTCAGCACATGCCAATGTGAGTGTTTTTCTGCATCACCAAACACTGAGCTCCTTAAGAGAATGGTCAATGTTTTATTCTAGCTGTTTCTCCTGTGCCAAATATAGTGGGTGCCTAATGGACAATGAGAACTAGTTGAGTTACTAGAGGAGGCTTCCAAGGTGCTAAATACATCTCCCAGAAGTGCTGTGAATTTCTCTGAATTTTTTTTAAGTTAATGAGCTACTATTTTTCGTCTGATAAAGTTTTTTTTTTTACAATACTTCTACTTTTAATTCTACTGTTCCATTATACATAGGCACTTAAATATGTAATGCTACATATATGTATGTATATAGAAAGACATGCCATATACAGATTTTTTTGAAATGAAATAACAAAGTTTATTTTCCCATATAAGTGTCATAAAATAGCAAGAAAGAAAATTATATTGGTAAAATGAACGGTTTTCCATTTGAAAAAAACATTTCTTTCCATGGATAATATCCTATTATTGCCCACATCCCGTGCGGAGTATGGATTCAGGGTCACTCAGCATGAAATGGGCTGGCAACGAAAAGACCACAGGAACACAGAAATACCTTTTGCCGGGTCAGGGATGGCTCTATGACCTCAGGGGTCAGTTCCCACGCTAGAGGGCAAGAGGAGTAAGGGAGGCAAGAGAGAGCGTGCCCGGAATCCCTTTTATTTATTAGGGAAAAGACATTGGATAGAATATTACACCCAAATAAGGCAAAGGATTGTGTTACAAGAAACAGGAGGATGTAGCCCAGTCCCTTTGGGTGACACCCAAGCCCAGAGCTGCACTTCTTGCAGAGCGAAGGTAAGGCCCATTTGCTGTGCACTGTTCATGCCAGTTCAATATCTCCATTACTCAAGGCCAAGGGGATGTGCTTAGCTTGTGCACAGGGCAGCCCCAACACCCCATCCCATCCAAATTAATTTATAGTAATATATGTAGAAGGAACTACTATGACATATATTTAATTATATTCCAGAAAAAATTCATGTTTCTGAAAGCTACTAAAATCAGGAAAAGAAAATAATATTTTCTTGACTGGAGAAGAAAAACTTAACATGTTCTTGAGGAGAAGAGGAACCATCCCTCAAAGCTTCAATAAATTTATGTGCATGGAAATCAAGTTGCAGCCATATAAAGATGTCAAAATAATAGATAAAACTGCTTTGAAAATAAGTAATTTTAAAATGAGCTACAAAATCAGAGGGTTATTAGTGTTTTGGAGAAGCAAATAATATTTAAAGATCCCCTGTGTTCTGAAATCTTTAAATAAGAGGCTGCACAGAGAACAGACAGACAATAAAATTGTATGTGACTTCCTGGAGCTTCAGTAACTCTAAATAACAATAAACATGAAGGAATTCCAAGAATGAGTAATAGATAATTTTTGTAGCATGTAGAAATGTAACACTGTGCATTCATTAATAATGTCTGAATACACATTGGTGAGTGGCATTGACAACTGTGATTAAAGACGGCCAGTCACCTAATTCTACATGGATCAAAGATCATGATGCAAAGCCATAATTTAACTAAGAAAGATTAGAAAGAAGGAGGAAATGTAGTTAAGATGGCACAACTGAAATTTTCTCTTTTGTCATAGTTAATTTATTACTGAGAATAAGTCCACTGGGATGAGATTGAAAAAGATGAAGAATGAATAAAATATAGAAGTTGGTTCTACTTGTTATGCATAAATAGAGGAATTTCAAACAGTAAGGATTTTTTTTTCAGAATGATGAAGACCATAGTCACAACATATATAATTATCCAACCCTGTTTCAATCACTGCTCCCTTATCAATCCATTACAACAACTATAACCCTCTGTAATCTCAATTCCATGTATCCCACTTGGTGACCTATATTCCCTATCTTTCTAGTTTATACTGTCACTGTTCTATCCACAGTGATCCTCTAGTCCATTCATATTACCATCCTTTTAATATTCTTCAAATCCTCATGTTCTCACTCTTCCTACTTGCCTTAAATTTTATGGTCAATCATGCTGGCTTCATTGCTCCCTGTTGCTTTTTTAGAACCTGTATTCCCTTGCCAAAATGAAAATCTTGGTTAAGTCCAGCTTACCTACTTACTATGGTTTGGATGTGGTTAGAGTGTGTCTCCCAAAAGTTCATATGCTGGAAGCTTGGTCCACAATGTGATGGCATGAAGGTGGTGGATTCTTTAAGAGTTGTTCCTAATGCAAGGTAACCAGGTCATGGAGCTGCCACCCTCGGGATTATTGGTAGTCTTCCAGAGTGAGTTAGTTTTTGAAAGAGTGGCTTGCTATGAAGATTCTTCACTTAGCCATTTCTATTTTGGCTTTTCCACCATGTTGTGATTCAGACAGGGCCCTCACAAGAGGCAAAATTTTGGAGACTGCTCAATTTTGGTTCCACCTCCAAAACTATAAACTGCGTAAAGAACTCAGGGTCAGATATTTTGTTAAAGCAACAGAAAATGGACTAAAGCATCTGCCTATTCCCTCTCCGTATCTGCAAAGGTGAATGAGGCTGGAGAAAGACAAGTGGTCACATTGACCATTTACTTTTAGAATCATTACCATAAACTCCAGCAGTCTCTTTATACCAGACAATTCTACTGTATGTCCCTGGTGCATTTACTTCTTCACTCTCTAGATACCCTTTTCATCTATTAACATCTTTATCTCTATACTCCGCTTTCTTACCTTTTGAACTTTTTGGATTCCTACCTGAGGCTGATCCCTTTCCTCCTGCATTAGATCCTATTCTCTCTCACCTATCTCAAGGGCTTTGCTCCAGCAATTCTCCTCTCTTTTCACTGCATCATCAGTTTTTCTGTCTGCTGGATCATTCTAACTGACAATCGAGTATGCTGTCATTTCCCTATCTTAGTAATAACAATAATAAACTTTGTCTTGATCCCACTTCCACCACCTATTACCAGGACGTTTTAATTTTTGCACTGATACCAGACATATCTACGTGGGTTTCTCCAAACTCACTTTGGAGAGTTCCCCAATGAACAGATCTTGATAACTTTTCTTTTTCCACACTCCTATCTTTGACGCTCTCATTCAGTTTTGTGGCTTTAAATATTGCATACTTAGTGACAGCAGTTATTGACTGTACAGTCTTTCTCCAGTTATTGACTGCACAGATTCCCTCACCTACTTTCAGTCTTGTTGAATGTAATTTTCTCATTGGAATCTACACTGATTTCCCTAGGTAGTATTAACATTCTGACCCTAATCCACCCAATTCCCTCTTTACCTGCATCTATATAATTTTTCCCATAGTCGTCACAGACAACTTATTGATATGTTATTTCCATTGTTTTTAAAATCCCTTCCTCTCTTGAAAAATAAAGTCTCAGCAGACATAGATCTTTGTTTTGTTTACATAGAGAACTGAAACATCTAGAATAGCCCCTGTCACAGAGCAGGTATTCAGAACATTTTTTTTTTTCCACGAAGGAGCATGAATGTAATTTTGCATGATGTTTAATTTATTTTCAAAAATTATATCTGAGTTCAGATGGATACATTAACGATATAATAGAGGGGCTGGGGTTGTGACCCAGTGGTAGAGCGCCCTCCTAGCACATGTAGGGCTCTGGTTTCAATCCTCAGCACCACATAAAAATAAAAAAAAATAAAGATATTATGTCCAACTACAACTAAAACAAAATATTAAAAAAATATAATAGACTCATTTTATGTAAATTTTTATTTCTAGCACATTTAATTTTTAAACAACTCCCTAAAAGATTTCTTTCAACAAAATCTTAGACTCTTGTTTTGGATACTGCACTGCCATCTAATGAGATAAATGTAAATTGCATAATTTTCCTTTATTTTAATTGTTAGTTTTTTCCTCAATAACACATCTAACCGTCATAGAGTTGCAAAGACTTGAGGGGAATGTTAACTAGTAAGTTTTGATCCAGGCCTTTGAATGCAAGCAAGCAGAAGCATGCACACAGTTCTATTGAAGTCTGAAGCACCCAGTGTACCAAGCTGACACACAGTAAAACATTACATCAATTACAAATGTATTATCTCTACTTCAAATAAGATTGGCACAGGAAAATAAAACAAATCATTTAGAGGTTCACAGTTTTATTTACAAAATAAACCTCTGCTTTGACCTTGTACTGACCTAAAGAATGGGGGATTTCTTTACTATAAAGTGAAACCCAAAGGAAAATTTGCAAGCAACTCAGGAGAGTGAAGGATAGTATTTTTGTTTTCTACACCTGGTATTCAAACACAGCTTACCTGAGAATGGACTTTTAGAATGTTAGATCAAAATAGGTTTTAGTAAGAATCCAACTTACTAAATATCTCATAAGAATATAAGCATGATTGAGCTTTACAGAACTGATGACAAATGAGTTATAAATATCTACAAGAAACTAAAAAAAAAAAAAAAAGATATTGAAGCACCGACCTATCTGATGACCTTGAGTAACTATGCAACAGCATTCTGGAACAACTGAATGAAGACTAACAACTTAAAATGCATAAAAATATATTGCTGTGGATTCAGTATCTGTCACATCCGCTCTGCAGATTTAAGAATTTCCTGTAGGCTAGAAAGTTATTTGCAGTATGTTGACCATTTCACAGTCTGCCTTTCGTTCTTCTAGTCATTCTCTCCCAGGCAATTGTTTTTCTACCTTGTCCTACGTGATTTCTAAGAAAAAAATTTATATATACATATGTGTATATATATGTTTTTTATATATAACTTAAACTGTGTATGTGTGGAACATACATAATCTTGAATTCTTCCCCTTTTAAGAAGTGAGATTGTAAAATGTCACTTATTTATAGAGCACAAACCATGTTTTAAAGTATGATAATAAAAAATATTAATACTAAAGCTTTTGGCTTGTTTATACTTAAAAATTAACAGAAAAATTTCTAGCCCTTTGTTATTGGCAATTTAAATGGCATTAGAAAAAAATACAAAATCAAATAAAATTCCATACAAAACTCAGCTATTTAATTGCACTTTAATAAATTTACTATCTTTGAGCTTTTTTTTTTTTTAAAAAATAACACAATTTATTTGGACTGTTTTAGGTTAACATATGAATTGAACAGATAGTACATTTGGATAGTTTTAGGTTAACATACAAATTGAATAGATAGTATAGAAGATTCTCGCCACCCCTCCCCCAGTCTCCTTTTTCAAACAACTTAAAATAGTCGTAACTACACTCCAGAGTTTGGATTAAGACTCACTCAGAATTACACAGTTCTATGGGTTTTGACAAATGCATAATGTCATCCATGGCCCTTACAAAATAGTTTCCCTGCCCTAAACATTCCCTCAGCTTTATTTATAAATCCCTGTCCCCTCTTCCCATAACTCCTGGAAACACCACATTTTTGCTGTCTATA
Organism: Urocitellus parryii; assembly: GCF_045843805.1. Classification (NCBI taxonomy): domain Eukaryota; kingdom Metazoa; phylum Chordata; class Mammalia; order Rodentia; family Sciuridae; genus Urocitellus; species Urocitellus parryii. Next base: position 23,178,234 of record NC_135544.1, on the reverse strand, counting down.
ATTTTTCTTTGCCCAAATTTCATATTGCTGGAGTCATAAAGTATTCAGCCTTTTCAGACTGACTTATTTCATTTGGCAAAATACATTTTAGATTTTTAAAAATCTTTATGTAGCTTCATAACTGAAGGGTTTCATTACTGAATAATATTGCACTGTATAGATGTGCTATACTAGAGTTTGTTAGTACATTCACCTATCACAGGACATCTCATTTGCTTGCATTTTGGGGACTATGATTAAAGTTGCCATTAAACATTACTGTGCATATATTTGTGTGGACATAATTTAAACATCTTTATTAGTGAATGTTAGATATATAGAATAATGGTTCTCATTGTGGTGTGTTTGCACATGAATATAACATACTTTGACCATATCCCTCGCCCACCCAATCCACCCTTAAGCTCCCCTCTTACTTCCTGTGATCCCCTTCTGGTCTCTAATAATCTCCTTTTCAGTTTCTGGACATAAGTCTTTAATTGAATTGGGTAAATTGCTGGAATTATGATCACTTGCTTGAATGGTAAATTTAGATTTTCTTTTTTTTTTGTCAATTATCTGTACATGAAAAAAAAAAAGAGCGATCATTTGAGATTTTGATTGGTAACTCTTGAATGATGTGACAAACTCTGAAAGAGCCCCTGGCCCTCTTGTTCCTTCTTTTCTATAATTCATTTTGCCTACTTGGAGGGCTGAAGCTCTATTCTATATAGATATTTTTTCCAGTCCTAGGGTTTGAACCTGGACCTTGCACATGCTAGGCAAGTGCTCTACCACTGAGCTCTCTCTCTCCAGCTGGAGCTTTGTCCTATTCTTTCTCCTAACAATCTTCTTCTGTCTCATGCTGGGACTCTTGACCTAGAAAACCGTAATAATCTGCAATGTGAAAGAAATGTCCAGAGTTTGATTTTAGGTTTGGGAAGGAAGTTGCATTTTCAGTGACGTAATAAAGAGATATGGGCATAAAAAATCTACCACTCATAGGAGTGGCAGAGTAACTAAGTCATTCAAAAGGTTTGACTCTACTTGTGGAAATCAACTTGTGTTTTAGAATGTTGTTAGTTCTGCCTTTGTTTCTGGAATGAAGTATTAATTTATTTAAGCCATTTTATATTTTAAAAAATCCAAACCACGTTGCCTTCTCAGAAGAACTAGAAAATCTGATAGCTTTCCAGACTTTCTTAGGTTGTTCTTTATGTTTGGAAAAGTGTGAGTTGTGTATTGTTCCATTGGTATAATTAAAATGCAAATCAAAGTGAAAACTGTTAGATTATAAATAATTATCATCTTTTGTGACCTTTTTCTTTTACACACTTTTTAAACAAATTACATGAAATTCACACTCAGGTAATCTGTTTTCCTATTATGTTTTCACACCAGCATGCATTTTGGAGTATATGATAGCTTTAAACAAGTCAAAGCCAATCATAGATATCAGATATTCCTTCTGTACAAATACTCCAGTTATTCCTCCACAAATTGTTCATTTTTTTTCCAAAGTGTTTAATCTTCCCAAAGAGATGAGAACCATTTCCTGTCAAGAGCATGACTGACTACTATAAGCCTTTGCCAAAAATTCAAAACAAGGGCTGGGTAAGAACATAATTGATTTTTTCTGTCATTCCAACAAATAATTAAAGAAGGTTGAGTATATGCAAATCATTTCTGAAGCAGAGAAGGGAAGAAAAAGAAAAGAACTGTGATACTGGAGTATCTGCTCATCCTTGTTGGGGTTGGTCAAATTCTCATCTATGAAATGTGGTTAAAAGTCTGGATTTCATAAGATAGTCAAAAGTGAATGAATAACCCACCACATTTAACAAGGAAAAGGAGCACTATTTAATTGGTCACCAAGAACTAGAATTAGCTTTGGGCCTTCCTCATTTACCAATATAGAATAATGGCATTGGCCAGTGACCAAGAAGCAGGGAAAGCTTTAGGCCAAACAGAAAAATTCCTCTATAAACCTTCATATCTTGTAGCAAAATGCCCATATCTCTTTATTACTTCACTTAAAATGCAACTTGCTTCCCAAACCTAAAATCAAACACTGGGCATTTCTTTCACAACACTTCACCTACTATGGATTTTTGCATATTCTTCTCTGTGTGTCCTTTATTAAAATTTACAGACTTGGAACAAGGTCTCTGGCTCATTATTGCATCCTCATTTTTAATCACAATGCCCACCACACAATGGATGTTCAGTAAAATTATTGTTGACTAAATAAAATCGACAACTTATATTTTTTATTTGTGCCAGAAAAAGCTTTAGTATAAACAGACATGTCTGGATTTCAGTGATGAGCACAACTGACTTTCAAATATGCTCTTCCTCATTCTATAAGCCAGTGACACAGAATAATACATGTGTGAAATAACAAGGGTTGAAGACAGAGTAGACTAACTGGGAGATACTTTTATTGTCATAATTTAGAATGTCACTAATCTTCACCATAAGATATTTCTACTTTGGTAGGGGCAGCACAATTGGCAAGGTGGTATGAAAAGTGTGATCTGTAGGTTAAGACTAAGGCTGCATCTGTTCCATTTAATGAATATAATGACTTTGGGCAAGTAGCAGGGTCTGGCCTAGATGACGTGTAGTTTCTTTCTGTTTGTGGATCCTTGCTGTACCACATACTCTTCAATAACCACAGACACAGAGATTTGATACATTATTAGCAAGAATAGAAGACAAGTAGAGATGATGATTATCCTCAAGATCTTGATACCCAATAGATACTTAAAAGTTAGGAAATAAGAGAGGAGATTTGTAAAACAATCTCGAAAGCTCCTGAGGATCCAGCCACAGGGCAGTTCGATTCAGACTCCATAATCAGCAATACTTCTAGACTTGATGCTCTGATTTCCACGTTCTCAGTTGACTAGTTCTACTTTTTTTTTTTTCACCAGTCCATAAAGGTGCAAAGTCTTAGAAGTAACAAACCAGCCAGACTCAAGTCCTTTGCCCATGTCTTGGCTACCTGAAATATCTTTTTTTTTTTTCCCACAGAGAAATCCACACATGTTTTCCTCCTAGTGTAGCTGATTAGTTTCTGGCCATGGGGGACAAAAAAAAAAAAAAAAAATGACGAGACTCTATTATATTCAATTTGTGACAAAATAATAGTCTGGGAGTTGTTTTAATCTTACAATTCTTAGGCTGGTTGATGTGTCTCCATGGCATAGATCCACTTGTAGAAAATGCCTTTTAGACAGAAATGGGGTAAATGGTTTATGTGCCAACCTTAGTTCCTGTGCATCCCTGTCCTCCCGCTGTTCTGAAAGCTGGTGCTCTGGCTTTCCAGAGGGTTGGAGGAGGATGTGGTTTTCTGACATTGCCAGCAGTAGACCAGAAATCACACAAATGGAAGAACCATTTGTCTTCTACTCTTGAACTGACTCCAGTGTCTTCCTGCCCTGACTTCTGAAATTTGGCTATTGCTCTGATGTTAAAATGTACTCCATGGAAATGTGTGTCCATGGCTGCTCTTGTATTATCTCAATGAATTCTTGGCTAGTAAGGAGGCTATCTATTGTTTTCAAGTTGACTTGATCTTACTTAAAGAAATAACCTGACATCATTTCAAACCTCCTTTTGTATGTGACTGACTCACCCTGATCTGCTAAAACTTTCCAGATCCTGATCTCTAAAGTCAAATTATAGCCTCAAGTGTTTTTTTTAAACTTTGTAATTACATGTATGTCCACATAAAGTTGCTATAAGTGCTTTATGGACAAGAAACATATAACAATTTGCTCAGTTGGCAAATAATTAGGTGAATATCACATTTTAGGTTTTGAGAATAAAATTGATAAACAAGACTCAGTTCCTATTCTCAAATAACATTCAACCCCATGAGACAAATGCATATGTAAAAATTTATAGTTCAGTATTATGACACGAGTTATGTATGTCTACACAGAGTGTCCTGGAGGCAAAGCTGATGGGACTCTATAGTGGGAAAGGGGAGAAAGTGTTGTCATGGAAAATTTATCAGAGTGGCTAACATTTGTTCTGCAGTCATAAGGAAAGTATATTTTTGTAAAAAAGGCTGAGAATGACATTTTAGAAAGGGCAAAAATATTTGAAAATGAGTAGCGAGATAAGTGAGCATTGCATAGTTGATGACTGGAAAGTCGTTTGGTTATGAGAGGTGTACACTTAGTTTAGATTTCATTATTGGTGATGCAGAATTTCTTTTTTTAGAAGGTATCAGGAATTGAACTCAGGGGCACTCAACCCCTGAGCAATATCCCAGCCCTATTTTGTATTTTATTTAAAGACAGGTTCTCACTGAGTTGCTTAGTGCCTTCCTTTGGCTGAGGCTAGCTTTGAACTTGCAATCCTCTGGTCTCAGCCTCCCAAGCTGCTAGGATTATAGGTCTGCTCCACCGTGCCTGGCAGGTGATGCAGAATTTTTGGTATGAAAGTGACATGATCAGACTTGAGCATTAGGCAGGTAACTTTGGTGGCAATCATTGTGAAAGATCACTGAAAGTGGCACTCAGTGCATAGATACATGCATGGTTTTGCATGTGTGTGTGCACACTAGTGCATGTTCTGTTCATATCTCTGTGTGTCCTCAGAGAAGAACAGGAAGTCAACCACAGTAGAAAGGGGCACTCTTCCCTTTCTGGCTTTAAACTCCAGGGTAGAGAGATGTGCAGTGTGTGTGTGTGTGTGTGTGTGTGTGTGTGTGTGTAAGTAGAAATGCCTTGTAAAAAGCTATATCCAGAAAGGAAGCTGACTAAGACTGGTGAAAAGTAAAAAGGGCCTACATCTAAAAATTGGCCATTTTACATGAGTACTAATTTTGAATTAAGTAAAAGGCTAAGGAGTTAAGATAAACTCACAAGATGTGTATATTTCTTCAGCTAGGACTGTTTGCAAGCTTGAAGTACCTAGCATTGATCATATGTGGATGCATATGCCACAGAATAGAACATTTGTAGGTTTACACACAGAGACAGTGTGGCTCTCAAAGCCATCTGTTGTATACTTGGCTAAATGGTGTTAGAAAATTAGCAGATCTTTGAGGCAGCTAAAGTGGAAGATGCTAAAATAGTAAAAGAGTCATCTTCTCAATATTGGCAATCCCCAACCTGTTGACATGTAAGATTTTAACACTTCTAAGTGTTTGTAAACAGTAAGTGAGCTACATGTTGAAAGGATCTCAGTAAAGAGAGGCAGAGATGGGCTGAGAATTGGCAAAGGTATATGCTGTCCTATGGATATTTTATACCAAAAGAAAAGAGCACAGCTAAAGCTAGGATTAGTTCTTTAAATGTCCATCCATATAAATCCCCCAATTTATTTTTTTTTGATTCTTTTTTTTTTATTGTTGGTCATTCAAAACATTACATAGTTCTTAATATATCATATTTCACAGTTTGATTCAAGTGGGTTATGAACTCCCAATTTTACCCCGTATACAGATTACTGTATCACATCAGTTACACTTCCATTGATTTACATATTGCCCCCAATTTATTTTTAAATAAAGCAATTATTTTAAAATGTATTATATATTATATTGATTTCCACAGTAGAAACGGACATCCTTCCTTTCTGGATCTATTGGATTCTTCTAGTCAATGACCATTATTTATTTATTTGTAAAATCATACTCATTTCTGAGTATGTGATCAAAGACAAGATGTGAGAGAGGTAGGCAAATGTTACTTCTGACTTCCTTTCCTTCCTCCTTCTGTTTTGTTGGGTCTTTGATATCCTCCCAGCTCTGAGTTACATGCTGGAGTGTAAGGAAGACTAAGACATGGATCCTGCTTCATGGAACTCAACTTCTCTAAGAGGAAGCAGACAGGACAAGAAATAATCGTGATGCTATTTAATAAGTACTAGGACAATAGCTTGAACTAAGATTTGGGAGAACAGTTACTTACTGATGTTTGAGGAGGACTGTGGGAATCTTCACAGAGGAGATGACATCTGACCTGGGTGTTGAAGGATAGACATGATTTTTGCCCAGTTAAATGATATGTCAACAGGGAATTGCAGATTTACTTGCTATGAAAAAAGCATTTACTGAATCTGTGTCCATTGATTCAAGAGCATGAAGATAAATTTAATGCTGAAGCAGGAGACTAAGTGAATTCTTAAATTGAATATAAATTTGGATCTATGTTTGGACATGATGCTGATGGGGGAAGGAAAAGGTATATAGTATTTGTTGATTGTTACTATTTGCTAAGTGTTCATATGACTGGTGCCAATCTGAAAAGTCAGTGAAGCTGCTTTTTGTACCTATTCATATCTAAAGATAAGAAAAATGTTCAAGGTTACTATATAGCCAATATTTGGACTTGGATTTTCCTGACTGCAAAAATCAATGCAATTTTCCCTGCACACTGTCACACCTCTCCTGAGTACACTCTGTACATGCATGCACACAAATTCCTTAGTATTGCAAATCAACATACACACATAGAAATAAATGCACACATCAATTTACACACACATAATATCTTATAAAGTTCTTCATTATGGTATGCATCTATGTTGGAATATTTTTTGCCCACCAACATGGTGATTTGGAAATCAAATATATGAAACATTTTAAAATAAATGCTTTATTTAAAAATAAATTGGGGGATTTATATGGATGAATGTTTAAAGAACTAATCCTAGCTTTAGCTGTGCTCTTTTCTTTTGGTATAAAATATCCATAGTACAGCTTATACCTGTGCCAATACTCAGCCCATCTCTGCCCCTCTTTACTGAGATCCTTTCAACATGTAGCTCACTTACTGTTTACAAACACTTAGAAGTGTTAAAATCTTACATGTCAACAGGTTGGGGATCTGGCTGTTGAGTTAAATGGGGGCATTTTGTTGACTTCATAGGGTCTTTACAAAGGAGATCAAAGGGATGCATTATGTTTCCATACATAACTTTATAGGACAGATGGAATCCACCTTGAAAGACCCATGACACTTAAAGCCAGATTATCAAAAGTTTCAGACACTAAAACCTATTAGCTTATGCAGACCTTAGCTTCACACTATCAGCACTTTTTAGCTTCGTTTATAGGTAGTGGACAAACCAATTTGAATTTTAACTACTGCCAAAGTTCAATCATGGGTGAGAAGGGTGACCACTGAAATATGGGTTGTTATAATGATGCTTTGTCTTGGAATGTGAACTTGCTCCCTTGAATTATGCTATCACACAAATGACTAAATCACAATTTGAATTAAAAAAATTAACCACTCAATTTTGGGAAGAGTTCCAAAGCTTAGAATGGTATTTGGCTAGATGGTAGCTTCACAAATCTCTTCTGTTTGATGGAAAAAAGATCATGAAAGAAAGTTGCTCATTCTTTCATCTTCCAGAAACTCCAAAGGATTCTGCTCCTTCCCACATCTAAAACTTGAAATACCCACAACCTTTGAGTTTTCCCCCTCAAGCCTTGAAACAAATTGCTGTTACAAATCAGTGTTGTATTTGAATATCCCACTTTTATTAGTGAAATGACTCCTATGTGCCCAAAATATTAGCAATTAAAGAATAACAAAAATCTTGTCTTGTAAAAGCCATTTAGATATACTATATGTAGTAATTAAAAATGAGAGGGAGGATGGAATGGTAATGGAAAGGGGGGGGAAATGGGGAATGAAATACAATTCTTTGCATGTATAATTTTGTTAAAATGAAACCAAATACTATGTTTAATTATAATGGTCTAAAAATTTAAATTTTGTTTTATCAATTAAGAGGTTTTAAAGGCATGTTTTTGATGATGTAGGAACTTTGTCCAGTGTTTGGAAATATTTTTAAATGTAATTAGGTCCCAATTGCTTTAATATGCAGAGTTCCAATGATGTAATGCCTTTTATATAACTATTTATTTGACATGGTGGCATTAAGGGAAATATTTTGGTTTATCTATATTATGATACTTCAGGTTGAAATATTATTAGGGTTTTTATTTTCTCGTATTTTAAATAGTTTGCTTGATTAAATATTTCCCAAATAGATGCTCTATCTGTTCATTTCTTAATGACTTGCCTATTTATCAATTCAGCACTTAAAAAAGATGATTAAAACAATTGAATATTATTTTTAAAAGAGCATGAATGAACAGGCACTAAATTAGGTATGCAAATGTTTAATCTCTGTATACATTATGCTTATCTTTCAAAAATGTTCTTTTCAAAAATACATATATGCTGTATTTATACTTACTACATTTTCTAGTAATAAAAGTTAGATACCAGACATACTCTGAAGTGTCATAAGTTTAGTTTGCTCAAAAAAGAATTCAATTTCTTTTGGTGTTTTTAGTAATCTGACTCTTTTTTATTTTTATTATTTTTTGGTCTATTTGTTTAGGAGCAATTGCAAGTTCTTTGTTTCTATTAATGTAAATCTCCTTCCCAGCCTAATGCCAGTTATACTCTATGATGAGGATTTAAACTTTGTAGAACAGAACGGTTTTACCTGCCTGTTCTTTGAGCCACCCTTTGAAGAGCGCTCTTTTCCATTTCTGTCTTGTGGAGACCCATCAAGAGAAGAAGGTTACAGGCGTCCACCCATCTGACAGGTGTGTAGGTAGCAGAAGTTTCTGTCTTCCTTTGTTGGTGGCTATGAAACCACAGGTGTTGAACATCAGCAGCAGCACCTGTTTGATAGTGAGGCTTTGTCTATGTCAGGTGGAGACATTTACACTAAATTTGAAGGGAAAAAACTCTCATAACTTTGTTGTCTAGGCTGAGAAGCATAAAACAGGTTTTTTTTTTTTTTTTTTTTTTTTTTTTTTTACTGGTTTTAAAGCTGTAAAGATTGTTGTGGCTTTACCCTTCTCATTTATCGGTAAGAGTCTTGTTTTAACTTGACTACAAAAACAGATACAGTTTATTCCTTATTAAAAAATATTAAACAGTTTTTAAGTAGAATACTATACAGGTTCAGCATTTAGTCAAGAGCTCTTGGGCAGAGTAGATGCCTTGCTCTGGTTGGAAAATATACCACCTTTAAGACATTTGTATTTGTTCAGATCCTTTTGGTTTAAACTATAATTGTACTTTTGTTTTTTATCACATTACCTGTCGCCTTAATTAAGATGTATGTAGCACAAGGTCAGAGGCACTGAAAAAAGTCTCACTTAAAAACACAGAAATTATCTTTGGTATCTCTTGGCCACTCTGGCTCTGATCCAGCTGTCACTTGTCTTCCATGATTCATTCTGATAATGTTAACCAGCTGTCGATTTAAAAATCTATCGATGCTGGAGTTCACTGAAGCCTTCTTGGTTCTTTCTGAAATAGCCAAAACAATATACTAGTGATTTTATATTCTTTGTGGTCAAATAAGTCATTGTTATTCTGCAGTCCAGGTGAAAAGTGCATCTACCATGCTTTCAGATATGCTCATGTCTGAGTGGGACTCAAAAGGAAAAATGATTCTTTTATTTGCATCATTAAAAAGTATCAGAAAGGTTTCTCTCTCCATGTGTCAATGTGTGACAACAAGCATTTTCCTAAATACTTTTAACATCATGATTCTTTTTGTTATCATTAGGTAACACTTATAACAGTATTACTCAAGAGAAAAGGCCACATGGCTCACCAAATAACAATAATTTGGCAAATAAAAAATAATTTGTCTCTCCAATTTATTAAATGTATTTATCTAAATCATAGAGATTGTTATTAAAGTAATAACATTCCATGAAAAGACTTAAAAATAATCCTTTATGTATTTTAATCTTCCTTATGATACAAATTCAATCTTGAGTATCCTAATAGGAATTTTTGGGTGAAAATTGAATAATGACACACTGAATAATAATGGCAAAAGCTATTTTATTTTGGTCTACTCTGTCACAAAGCTCCTTTAATCTTGAAAAGAAGGAACTTGGAAAGTATGAGAAAAATGAGACTAGGAGAGTTTAAGCCACTTGCAGTCATCCAATTAATAAGTTAGGATGGGGTTAGAATTAGTTTTTTTTCAGATAAAAGTGTACTTATTAATATGCATTGGATTGAGTTTATTCCCCAAGATTTCTAGCACGCGCACACGCTTGCGTGCATGTGCTTAGTGGTGATTTCTTTAAATCATTTAAAATGGGAAAACCAAACTGGTAACATTATAATGTATTCTTCCCATGTTCTTGACACAGATCATTTCATTTAATTTTATCACATCACCCTATGGAATAGTGCTATTGTTCTCATTTACAGAGGTAAACCTTTTGATAAGCAGAAAAGCTAGACTTGAATACCAGCCTCTCCTGCTACAGAACTAGTCTATACTGCATGCTAGCCTTACTCTGTAGTGAGTCTTTACTCTGTAGAGTTGACTGTTCAGGAGTCACAGGGCTTAAGGCTAAATTTACACTGAACCTGGGATCTATTGTAAAAGTTGCACAATTTGTTTAATCAAACCTAACACGAAAATTTTTTTCTGTGTCTCCCAAAATTGTAAGAAAAAATAGAGCAGTTACATGTCATCGAATAGAGCAGTTAATTAAGGATCTTAGTTTTGTTATTAAGGCTTTAGTAAATGTCTTAAGTCTTATCCCAGAAAAATGATAATATTGGTAGAGAAAAGGCAGGAAGTATGTTTTTTCTTGCTCCAAATGTTGCCTCTGCTGCCTGAGCAACCTCCCACCCCCCACCAAGTCTAGAGTTGGTCAACAATGGTGAGAACTATTTGTACAAGTTAGAAATTGGCTGAATAAGAAACTGATACCCTTCATGTTCTCTGTGGTAGTGTTGCTGTGTGCCAAGCTTCCTTATGAATTTTATGGTTATTTTCTTTCTGTCATTCAAAACATTTCAGTTGCCCTTTTGGGTGTGTCTCAAGGTTATAAGAGAAAATAAATCGAATCCACAGATGGACCGAGGAGCTCAAATGAGTTAACAGATATAAAATGACAAGTCCTGCCTCTTGTCTATAAGGACTAAATAAATATTCAATTCAAATTTACTAATTTTAAGTAAATACATTTCCTTCTAATGGGAGCTTACTTTATACCCTGACTTATTTTTCTACTTTTGTTGCTTTATCCTTCATAGTATGTCTGTTGCCTTTAGTATAATAATAGAACAATTGATTGACATAAGTGTTACAAAGACCTTAACTTCTATCAAGATGACATGTAAATTTATATCAAGGTCACTGTTATTGTTTATATGTGAAGTATACCCAAAAGCTCATGTGGGAGACAATACAAGAAGGTTTAGAAGTGAAATGATTGGGTTATGAGAGCCTTAACCTAATCAGTGCATTAATCCCCTGATGGAGATTACTAGATGGTTACTGTAGGCAGGGAGGACTGGTGGACATGGCTGGAAGATGGGGTTCCAGGGGGTGTGCCTTTGGGGTGTGTATTTTGTCCTTGTTGAATGGAGCTCTCCCTCTGATTCTTGGGTACCATGTTCCCAGATGTTTTCCTCTGCCACATTCTTCCACCATGACATCCTGCCTCACCTCAGACCCTGAGGAATGCAGTTGGTTATCTATGAACTGAGACCTCTAGAACTGTGAGTTCCCAAATAAACTTTGGCTTCTGTAATTGTTTTGGTCAGGTCCTTTGGTCACAGCAACAAAAAAGCTGGTGATAACAGTCACTCTGTTATGCACTGCTTTCTAACCTAAAAACTGTCTTCTGTTGACCCGGTTTAATTGTAACTATTTAGCCAAGTTTCAGTCTTTGTTATAGAATTCATATACAAACTCATATTATCAAATTTAATTATATCATTAAAATAATACATCCCTAATCCTCTTGTTCACTCCACTACTGTAATTGCTAAAAGGCTATGAAGCCCAATATGAGTGTTTTTAAACACATATGCACATGTCCCATTTGAATCTAATATTTGTATGTGATTAAAAAACTATAATTTTTTTTTTTGCATTCAGGTGAATTTTAAAGAATATTATGTGCCCATAATTTTTTGAAATCTAGTTGAATTTTCAGATTTTTGGAGAGTTTCTTATTCTCTCCCAGCTTATCCTTCAATACTGCTTTAGGGAGAACTATTTGTTCTTTTCTTGGTTGTTCCAGGACACATGAAGTAAAGGACAGGTGTTAATCCAAAGTATAGTGTTTTGTATTATGTGAGTTATCACATAAAGATATATGTAGAATGGAAGAGTTTTCAAGCTTGCCATCTTGCATCCCCAGGAGTGTGTGCCTAATCTCAGCTGGTCTGCCTGAGACCCCATGAGCACCAACCCTAGTCCCCCAAGCGGTCCTATTTCTGCCCTTAAAAGATGAAAGAAACTATCATGAACCAGGAAAAACTCGCCAAACTGCAGGCACAATTGAGCATTGGTGGGAAAAGAACTGCTTGCAAAAAGAAGATGGTTTATATAACAGCTACCACAGATGATTAAAAAAAAAAGACAAAAAACAAAAACAAAACTTCAATTCTCCTTAAAGAAGTTAGGGATAAACAATATCTCTGGTATTGAAGAGGTGAATATGTTTACAAACTAAGGAACAGGGATCCACTTTAACAACTCTAAAGTTCAGGTGTCTCTGGCAGCAAACACTTTCACCATTACAGGCCGTGCAGAGACAAAGCAACCACAGAAATGCTACCCAGCATCTTAAACTATTTTGGTGCAGACTGTCTTACTAGTTTAAGGAGACTGGCTAAAGCTCTGCCCAAACAATCTGTGGATGGAAAAGCACCACTTGCTACTGAAGAAGATGATGATGATGAAGTTCTAGATCTTGTGGAGAATTTTTGTGAAGCTTCTAAGAATGAGACAAAGTGAACTGATCAACTTCTGAAGAAGATAAACTTGAAGAAGTTAGTGGGAGCTGCTATTTTATATTATGACTCCTTTTTAAAATTGTTTTGTATATGAATCTGATAAAATTTAGATCTCTAATAATTTTAAGCCCAAGTCCATTGGACACTGCAACTCTTTCCAGGTTTTGCTTATATACAATTTGTTATTTGTAGCTAATTAAGCTTAAGAAACCTGGGAATAAAGATTGAAAAAAAGGTTATTTTAAAAAAAAGAAAGAAAAGAAAGAAATGCTATCAGATACTATGGAACCAGAGTTAAGAGTAGACCTGATATTCTGTACAGGCCCTGTTTCCTAAACATGTTTAAATATGTGGACATCTTTAACTTTCACCAAGAAAGTCTCTAATTTTTCTTGAGTCAAACTGCTGTTTTCATTCATCTGTCATCTTCCCACTTTTGAAAGGGAGATAGGATAAGAAAAATTATGATATTTGTTCTCCTAAATTGATAATATGAAGAAGTATAGCACAGGCACAATGACATAGCCTCTTCTCAATGTCACATGTCCAGGTCAGAAGAGGCACTGGACATGCAGCTTCAGTGGACCATTGCCAGCTGAGAAACCAGAAATGTACATTTTTTATGTGAATAAATATTTAAAGAGAATTAATGAATTTAAAACATTTTAAACGCACCATGATTGCTAGAATACATTGAATAAGGCTTCCTTGATTTCAGGTCTCCAGGTTGTGATAATTTGGCCTTTATTTCTTTTCATGTGGTTCATCCAGAGAAATTGATAGACTACCAATCAACTCAAGATATGGTATTTTCTTCCTTTCTTGATGTTTTCCCTTTACGGTTAGCATTATTGACATTGTTATTTTTTCCTTTCATAGAAATATTATTGCTCAAGAATTTAGGTTAGCCACCTTGAGTCAATAATTTTAGAACCACTTTCTTCATTAGATAAATCAGAAATGTGAGACATAGGAACACTTCTCCTTTTATGCTTCTTTATTTTATGATTTGCCCAGTAAAATTTCTTCCAGGTTATTTTTTTTTGCAAAGTATATTATATTTTAGTTTATTAGACTTGTATTGCAGCATTTTCAGAATATAGTTTCTATAAACACTTACCATCCTTATTTACTGAGATAGATATGGTCTGTCCATTTTATCTTTTAACACTTCTTATGAGAAAACTCACTTGAGACACTTCTATCAGATCTCTGCATGAGGAAAAACAATACTTCTCTGACACAAGCAGGATACTCAGTGTTACCATCAATTTGGGTTCTGTCTGAACATGTTTCCTCTCTGCTCTGATCCCTGTTGCCTACTAGAAAAGTCAGAGAAAAATGAGTGATTAAATTTAGTAATTGACTTCAAGGACCAAAAGATCTACTTTTATTTGCTAAAACTTTCTCAAGATCTTTTCTACTTATAAAGTCTCTTTTTCTCCTTCTTTCTGATTATAAATATTTTTATTATTTTTTGTACTATATTATACATAATTCTCTAAGTCTCAAAATATTTTGCAAAAATACTTGCAAAATAAATAAATATATGATTGTGTATATGAAAGAGTGTTGTTCGTTTTTTTCATTAGGAATGTAAGTAAATAAAAAACATTGTTGAGAATTGTAATGCTTTAAGTATTCTGTCCATGTATCTTCTTACTAATCTTTCAACATCCTCACAATTTTCTAATTGATTAGAAAATGAAGACTCCAATCAACAGAAATCCTGTAAGCAGTGATTTCCCCAGCTGGCAATCAAACGCTGTCCATCTGTGTACCCCCTTTGTATGGGACCACTTTTCAGGAAGTCTAATTTTGGGGATTTATCTGAATCAAATTTATGCTCACTGCTAATGAGCACACTTCTGTAATAAAGTCTTTTACAAAGTTTATTTTTTCATAAAGTAAAGATTTGATAGATTTGTAGAAGTCAATGTTCATTTAGGTCTGATAATAGTGTGATTAAGCACATGTACATATTTATCTCAACCAAACCCATAAAACCAATTTATTTACTTTAGAACAATTAGAGTAATTTAGAATGCCATCTTTTTTTTATAAAAGAGCTTTATTAAACCCCAAGGCACTGGGGGGTTTGACTAAATAATTTTGAGTATGAAACTTTAAAATTCCTTGTTGGTTAAACATAAAAATTAAAGCAGTTACCTTTGCCTTCGTCATAACCTGAAATCATCCTCCTGCATACAGACCCTAATTATCTTGAAATATTATTTATGCTGTGTGGAGTGAAAGAATCTGTGATGTGATAATCACCATTTGAGATTTTATAAATTTGGTTAGAAAATGCAATAATAACTGAGAACGGTGGAACAGATCCTGAATTTAACTCTGATAGGTGTATTTTTAACTTAAAGATGCACTATGAAGTAATTGTGTCAGGCTGGAATGAGAAAAATTTAGGCTCAGACCATTGGGCCTCATCTGGAATAAAAAGGACCCTCAGTCTTTATTATCAACAAGTTTTAAAAATGCATTTTGATAACTCGCTATTCACCTTCAAAATAGATACAAACGAATCTGTCGAAGAGAATCCCCACTAAAACAAGTAGGGGCACACAAGGATTTAAGATGATATCCCTAATGAAATACAGAGCTCTCACACTGTGAGAAAATTAAGACTTGGGCCAAGAATCAAAGAGGAGCTCAACAGCCTTCAGAAGGCGTTTTTATAGTCTGGGATCAAGGAGGTTTCATCCGCCGAAGTACTGAGGACCAGTAATGGTCTGCTAATCTACGAGGTGCTTTTATATTGTTTTCTTTGCAATTTCTGAGACTGTTAAAGCTTAAGAGTAAGAGGTTGCAGGCTGGAAATCAATGTCTCGAGATGCAAGGTGTCCCACCTTTTGTTAGTGTCATGAGATGTTCAGGAGGGCGTGGAATGCTTTTAGGGCTGCCTTAAAGGTTAAAGATGTTAAATGTCACTTCATTCACATGCTATGGGCAAAAGAAGAAAATGGGAGAGCAGGATCCAAGGTCATAGTCAGTGATTCTGTTTTTTGAATGGAGAGTAACACTATACCTATAATGATTTGGAGACAAGTCACTTGATTCTTCTTACCAACGTGATCTGGTGGCCAGTATAAATTGTGTGTTTATTTATGTATCACTCAATTTGAATGTTTATTGGAGAAACTTGTGCAATTCAGGATAAATATCAAGGTTTAAAAATTGGAATTTAATCTTAATTTTAAAAGATTAAAAAAAAAACCCTGCTTGTTTCCATTTTGAATGCCATTATGCCATACTTGACAGAGGGCTAGTTTCTTAAACAGGAGTCTGAAAAATTCACATGGAATCAACATGATGTTAGAAAATTTCTTACCTCTTCTGCAAAGTATAGTTCTAAGTTTATAGAAACAGCCTTGTGCAATGATTATGTATATATTAAAGAGCATGCAAAATATAATTTTATAGTGTCTAAAATTTTTCAATTGCATTTGTTTTATTTATTTTTGAGAAGCATGTATTTGTGCAAGTTAAGTATGCTGCTGATAAAACTGTATTCTGAAGGAAAAACAAATATATGAAAAAGTCAAAGAAAAAGCTCTTTGATTTTCAAATATCTGTGTAGCAGGAATAATCAGATGATAACTATTGCTTTGGCATATTTAATATAAATTAAGATTCTGTTGATTGATTAAATCATCACCATTGGTCTCAACAATCCTCAGGGCAGTGCTGAGTGCTCTAAAAAACTATTCCAAATGACTTTGAAAAGATTATTTTAGCAGTTAGTTCCATAAAGTAAGCTTATGGATGTCCCTGATGTTATCATCTCCTTTCTGTTAAAAATTCAGAACACTGGCAAAGTAACATCTATCAATAAATGACATACTGAAAATGTTTAAAATTCTAGTGCAATGCAAAACTTGAAAAATTGCTGCTCTATTTTTACTTTGACTTTATTATCATGGATGTGTCTATAAAAATTTTCTGCCTTGAAATTAATCACCACTACCAGAAGAGTTATGAGATTTATTTGCTAATGTTTTTCCCATTTTACCTTTAAAATATCTCACAGTAGGAAGATAAAGTATCTATCTTTTCAAAAATTTAGACTTTTTTTCTGTGTTTTATATATATTCAAGTATGTGTTGCATTTTAGGACAGTGACCTTTTTTCCTTCCATGGCTACTGTTAAAAATGTAAATAATTTTATCTGTCAGTTATGGTAACAATGTTTAGATTTGACAAGTTTTCTATTTTAAATTAGACTGAAATAAAGGCAGCTAGCCACAGCCCTGGGTTTTTGTCTGGACTCCATGATACAATCAATACAAAATGTGCACACTGCTCAGACAGGTCATTGTGAGAACTAAGTACAATATTTTGTGAAAACTCCTTGTTCACCTAAGACACTCTGCATTTATGTTTTGAGGCAATGTTGCACAGTGTAGAGTAAGAGCTTTACTGTTAAACATTTAAACCTTAAAACTCCAGCTCTCCAACAAACTGTTAGCTTCACCAATTTCCCTAACCTCTTTAAACCCCAGGTTAATAATAAATAAAATGGACTTAGTAGCTACCAAATAAAGACGTGTGTATTACATAAAATGCTGCACATAAAATGTACAGTCCAGTGCCTACAAATATTAAGTATTCAATAACTGTTAGGTTTTAAAACTGCCATTATTTAGTATTCTTAGGGATGAAGATTTCATAGCAAATGCACAGGCACATATACATGGTTTCTCATGTCAGTCTGCAAGATACAATAATTTTTGAGTAGCTTTACCTATAAAATCAACCATAATTAAAACAATAACCAAATGATACATTGTTCATCTATTGTACTTGGTTCTCTTGCATCTTTTACTCCCTTCAAGTTCATCACTTTCCCAAGGACTCAGCAGTGGCTGAAAGGTTCTTTCAGAGTCATCCAATCAGCCCAGCTCATTAAGACAAGAGGATCTTTTTCTGAGATAAAATAGAACAGACTTTCTCACTTCAACGTGGGTGTGCGGGCACACGTGTGCATGCGTGAGTACTAGTAGTGGTAGTGGAGAGCTGTGAAAAAGAACTTACCCATCTTACTAGTAAAATCTAATTGAAGCCTTTTTCTTGAATTAAATAGTTGATGGTTAACAGAATTCTGAACATGGAGCACAGTCTCCTACAATTAATCGAAAAATTCACAGATGCATCCCATTTGTCTATATTTTAGGAAAAAATAAGACATTTAAAGTATAAGTTTGTATAAAGACATGAAGATCACATGGACTCTGAACATATCAATGCAATTCAAATATACCATAACTTGTTGATCAGCCCCATGGTTTCAATGTGGATTAAAATTGGGCTTGAATTAACCAAAGTAAAAATCTAAAGAGGAACATTTCTATTACCTCCACTTAGATTTTAACAGTTTTTCTTTGGTTAACATATCCACACTACACATTTTTAAACCCAAGAACATGTTGGTACATACTGTAATAAACCTATTTACAAATGTGTAAGGCTTTCATGCTGCAGGAAAAATGGCCCAACAGCACAGATACCCTACCTGCTGGCCTTTAGCACTGGACCAAATTGGTTATCATGGAGACTTGTGGTAGGCCAGTTCCTTTCCTGTAAGGATGGCCAGCAAAGGATCCGTCTGGGAGAAATTAACCATTGCCTGTCTATAACAATGTCAGAATCTCGCAACTTCTCCCAATTAAATTGGCATTCCAGTGACTTACACTTTACATAAGTAGAGAACTTCTCTTAACATCAATGGTACTGTTCATGATGGAAAACTTCTTCTTAGCTTTTGTTGAACTCAGATCCATCAAAATTTTTTACTTCTTTTAATTATTTCATAGCTTTTGACTTTTAAATACCTCTATTATGTACCGAGTCACAAAAAATATATTGGAAAGTTATATTTGATTAAGTCAAGCCTAATTCTTTAGAAAAGAAGCAAGATGGTATAGTATAGTTGAGCATGGTTGTGTTGTCAGGATGCTTGGGTGTTTATATTAATGAACCTTTTACTGCCTTTGTTTCCTCACCTGTAATATAAAATTGATGGTATTAAACATAATTATGGAGTGTGTGAATATAAGTTTAGAATGGTGCCTGGAACATACAAAGTACTTTCTCAAGGTGATTTTATTTATGAATAAAATCAAAGTGGAAATGCACACAAGCGATAGGCATTTAATGAATTTTTAACAAACTAATTTCATTTGCCCACAGTGAATTTCAATAAGGATTCAAAAGGGGTACCCTGAATCCATTCACTGCCTCAAATCTCTCCCAGAGGCTCTATTTGCCATGGGGCCATCATCTGATTGTGATAGTACCCAATGTGTTTGTGACACTTGCAATACATGGCCATCATCTATGCTGGTCCTCTGTGTTGGCCACTTGCCTACTCTCCTTATTTCTTCTTTTGCTTAGATGTAAACTCTTCTGTTGGCTGTAGCTCCCTCAGTGGCTTTGGAGGGTAATTCTAGGAGTGTTTCAACCTGTGATAACTTTGGGGGTGTTGATGACATGGGGCATTTGCTCACTGAGGTGCCAGCACTACCAGCAGGTTCACCACCTCCTCTAGTCAAGTACAGGCTTGCTTTAGCTGGGAGAACATGCAGGGATAGGACCTGCCTGGGCTGCTAGAGGTCCCTGGCAGTGTTGGTTCTGGGTATGGTGCATGGATGTGGTGGAGGTGGTGCTGGTTGGTTCAGACAGGGATGTCTGGAGGCTTGGGCTTAGGGTAAGCACTATTTTTTGGGGGGGGGGCAAGTACAGCATTGGTGTTGGAGCTACCCATAGAATAAAGGACAGTGGTTATTTACCTAATAACGTGGAAAGAGTTTCAATATTATAACAATCTGTATATCAGTGTTTATTGAATGAACATACTGATAAAATGCTATGGTTCAGTGGCTCTGTTTTCCTGCATTTTGGATAATATGGATGACTTCTGAGCAACTTCTCTAGTGGTTATTTAAGCTGAAGTAGAGGACTTGACTATTACTACCAGCATTTACTTGTTAATTTAATGACTTTATTAAGGGTCCACTGTTCATGAGGTCTTCTGGCAACTGCTGTGATGAATACAAAGAATACCAATGTATGACTTTTTGGATCTGTAGTCCCTCAGGTCATCTGTCACTTGATATATAGAAATTTAAATGGGTCAACAGCCTGTTTTTGGAACTTAAAGAAATTATATTATCTTCCTCACCTAAATTATTTAATCAGATACACATATACACTTTCACATGAACACATACAAGTGATTATTACTTATTGTAGCAGGAGCATGTAAGATGTTGCCATTTGGTTTGTTCTCTAACCTGTTTCTAGGGACTGATGCCAAAATTCTAGGATGAGAGGACAAAAATATCATAATTAAAGTTAAAAACAATACAATTCTACATAAATGACATACAATTAATATGTCAAAGAGATATTTACACTTTCATGTAAATATTGTTTTCTTATTTATTCTCTGGAAAAAAGTTGTTAAACACTGGCTTATATTCTATAAAATGTTGAGAAAAATTTTCTCAACAACGTGAATCAACTTGGATTTTTTAAAAATGAATACATGTGAGATATCTAAAAGAATTTCTAGATACTACTAAGGGAGAATTTTTTTCCAGGAGTAGAATTTGGTAAGAAAATAGCCAATAAAATACTAATGGATAACTTTAAAAAAATGTACACAGAGCTACATGAAGAAGTGAAACAGAAGGCAGTTCAGTGGAAAATACTCAGATTCAAGCATATTTATTAGAAGAATTTGAATGCGTAATATCATAATTAAAGTTAAAAATAATACATATCTTGGGGCTGGGGATGTGGCTCAAGCGGTAGCGTGCTCGCCTGGCATGCATGCGGCCCAGGCTTCATCCTCAGCACCACATACAAAGAAAGATGTTGTGCCCGCCGAGAACTAAAAAATAAATATTAAAAAAAATTCTCTCTCTCTCTCTCTCTCTCTCTCTCTCTCCCCTCTCTCACTTATGTATTTTAAAAAAATACATATCTATATAAATTACATACAATTAATATGTCAAAGAGATATTTACACTTTCATGTTTGCCCCAGCATTATTCACAGTAGTCTATATCTCGAATCAAACTGTGTCCATCAGTAGATAAAAGGAATAAAGAAAATGTGAGACACACACACACACACACACACACACACACACACACACATACACACACGAATACTAGTTGGCCTTAAAAGGGGGAAGTCCTATGATTTACAACAACTTGAATCAACTTGGAGGACTTTTTGCTAAGTGTAATCTTAGCATATTAAGACAAATACCACTCAATCTCATTTGTATGTGGACACTGAAAATGTTGAACTCTTAAAAACAGTAAAATTATGGTCATCAGAGACTGGGTTTGAGGGAATCAGGAAGATGTTGATGAAAGAACATAAAATTTTATCTGGTCAGGAAGAACAAGTTCAAAAAGTGTGTTGTACATCACGATGACTACTGTTAACAATATGGTTAATAACAATATATGGTATACTCGAAAATCGTTAAAAAGTAGATTTTAAGTGTTCTTATTACAAAAATGATACAGGATAAAAAAATTTGATTTAGTCATTTCACAATGCTTACATATATCAAAACCTCATGTTATACACCATGAATATATATGCTTGTCAATTTAAGAAATTGAAAAATTAAGGAGTAAGTTTACTGAAATATAAATAAGACTTTGAAAACATAACTCAGTACCGTCAAATTCAAAGGCTTGATGCCAGGGGCTTTGGCAACAATAGGACAGAAGCTTTACCACCTGCCATAATATAGCACCCAGTTCTTTTCACTGGGCATGTCTTCTCTGGCATGGCCTTAATAGCATAGGAAACAGACAACTTTATATGGGGCTAGTGTAAAGGAGAAAAGATGGCAGATTTTACATGGGAATGGAGATTTTTTTTTTAAATGAACACATGTGAGATATCTAAAAGAATTTCTAGATACTACTAAGGGAAAATTTTTTTCCAGGAGAAGAATTTGGTAAGGAAAGAGCCAATAAAATATTAATAGATGACTTTTAAAAAATTTACACAGAGCTACATGAAGAAGTGAAACAGAAGGCAGTTCAGTGGAAAATACTCAGATTCAAGCACATTTATTAGAAGAAATTTGAATGTGTAAAGTCACACCTCACAAACAACAACAACAAAACACTTCAGGCCCAGAATACTTACTTAGAAAATTCTTCTCAACATTTTATAAAATATAAGCCAATGTTTAACAACTTTTTTCCAGAGAATAAATAAGAAAAAATATTTCCCCAAACATTCTGTGGAGCTAGCATAATCTGGATACTAATATATAATAAGAACATTAAGTTAGGAAAGGCTTAGGTAAGAAACTGTGAAGGATCTGAGATTTTACCCTACTTTGACCCACAAATTTATACACACGCACTGACAGAAGAACACAAGATCCACAGGTCAGAGAAACAGATAATTATTGCTCACAATCCCGCCCCCCCCAAAAAAAAGCAATCTGGCCAGACAAAACACCTGGTATCATCTGGTATTGATTAACCATACCTCAATCCCCACAGGAAAAGGTGTGAAGTCTAGATGTTACCAGTGCCAAAGTTAGAGGTCTCTGAGATTTTATGGGACACATCTGCCTGTTCTTTCTTCTGGAGAGAGAATTATCATTCTCTGGATTATAAGCAAATCTCCTCAAGGGAGAGAAAGAAGAGAGTTTATTTCTACCCTGGAACTTCTTTAAAGAGTTGCATTTCTAAATCTTTTGAAGGGATGAACTACAGATTGAGAGGATGTTTGCCAGGAAAATATACATTTTTCTCTGAAGGCCAGGAACTCAAGATATCAACAGAGGATTGTCTTTCAACAGAAAGGAAAATTACAGGTAAATTATCTTATGAAAATATATGCAACGATACCAAATGAAATACTAGAAATACAATTCATTGATAAGTGACAACAACAAAAATAATACATAATGACCAAGTTGAATATTCAGAACTTAAGGTTGGCTTAATAATTAAAAAAAAAATCCATTGATTGCTGAGCGTGTTGCCTTACTCCTATAATTCTAGCATCTCAGGTGGCTGAGGCAGGAGGATTGCAACTTTGTGAGGCCCTAAGCAATTTGGTGAGACTCTGTCTCAAAATAAAAAACGGGCTGAGGCTGTAGCTTAGTGGTAAAGCACTCCTGGGTTCAATCCCTGGTACCAAAAAAAAAAAAAGTTGATTGAGGAATTTCTGCTTCTAATTAAAATTCTACAAACACAAATAAACTGTTTTCAGATGCTGCAAAATGAGCAACATGGTGACAACAGACAGAAGGGAAACATTTGGGCTGAGTCCTGCAATTACTCAAGCTCTCTTCCTGGAAACACAGGAAGTGAATCAGGGAGATAGATCTTAAGGAAAGGAAGGTGGTCTAGCTCAGTTGAAGAGACAGAGATCACAGTTTGGAGAGGCTGAGATAGCTGGAAGTTGTGGAAAATATCTCTAGAGAGCTGAAAAAGAGCTCCAAAAATCTGTAGAGGGTTTTTCATTAGGCTTTACTGAGTAATAACACATGTGTGCATAGGATATTAACCCAGGAGATCAGGTAAAAAAATGAATATATAGCTGTAAGATGAGTTTACACAGAGCTTATGAGATATTTGAGTTCTGATCAGCCAGAATATAGAGTCTTCATTTTTCATCTGAGGCATTTAGTACACATATCCAAAAGTTCATGCTTTATGATAGAGATAAATTAGCTATAGGTTAAAAGATAACCTACATGACCTACTACAGCTTAAAAATGAATCTGAAAACAAACTTATCAACATGTAATTTAAATATCTCTGAGAACAAAGTCAAACACACTTTAAAGGAAGATGACGAAGTACATAGACTAACAACAAAAAATGCCTGGCATCCAATAAGAAATTATCAGACACACAAGAAAGCAGGAAATGTGACACATATAACTAGAAGAAAAGTTAGTCAATAGAAATAGAACAGGAAATGTTAATGTGACAAATTAGCAAAAAAATATTAACAGTACTAATACTATTGTACCCCATAAGCTCAAGGATTTAAGTAAGAATATAATGAGATATATGGATGTTGCAAAGAGAAAATTCCAGAGACCAAAAATACAACATATGAAACATTCACTAGGTGGAATTTACAGCAGATTAGACATTGAGGGAGAAAATATCAGAGAACTTGAAGATATAGAAACAGAAACTACCGAAAATGGATATGAGAAAAAACAGACTAACAAAACCAAACCAAACAAATCGAACCCCGATGCTTCAGTAATCTGTGAATCCATGTAACTGAAATTTCAGATATGGGGAGGGAAAGAAGGACAAGTTGAAAATTATTGGGGAAACTTTTAAATTTTGATGAAACATATGAACTCACAGATCCAAAAAAGCTGAGTGAAATCCAAGCAGGCAAGCATCATAAACAAAAAGAACACCACAACACATATCATTCTCAAATTGCTGAGAAGAGGTCAACAGAACAGAATAGAAAAGCCAGAATTAGACCTGCATGTGTGTAGTCAATTGATTTTTTACCAAAGTGTCAAGTTAATTCAATAAGAAAGGATATTTTTTTTTCAGTGGTGGTACTGGAATAACTGAATATCCATAAAGAAAAATACTGAGAACTTTGACCCTTACCTACCATCAGACCCAAAATTAGATAATAGACATAAATGTAAGAGCTAAACCTACAAATCATTAGAAGAAGTCATAGGACAATATGTTTATGGAGTTGGGGTAGGCAAAGGTTTCTTAGGTCCTGAAATGCACAAACAGTAAAAAAATGGATAAATAAATTTGACTTCATCACAATTAAAAGCTGCTGCTTTTCTAATCTGAAAAAAGCAAATCACAAACTGGAAAATATATTTGCACTCTCATATCAGATAAAACACCTTTATGTAAATAGATAGAATTCTTTATAACATGATAATAGCACAAACAACTCAGAAAATATGAGCAAAAATTTAAAACAAGTGTATTACTAAGGAAAATCTATGAATGGTCAATAAGCACATGGAAAAAAAACATAATCCTTATAATCATTAGGCAATAAATAAATGTCAATAAAAGCCACAGTGGAATAGTAAAACACAACTTTTAGAAGGGCAACAGATAAAGAGTGGCAGACAATAACAACTGCTGATACGGATATCCACCAACTGAATTCTTAGATCTTGCTGGTGGGAACTTAAAACACAACCACCTTGGGAAACTGGGAACTATGTGTGTGAACATATACTTAACATGTGTTCTAATTAGCTTTCTCATTGCTGTGCCCGAAAGACCTGACAAGAAAAATCAGAGGAGGAAAAGTTTATTTTGAGGCTCAAGGTTTCAGAGGTCTCAGTCCATAAATAGCCAGTTTCATTGCTATGAACCCTAGATGAGGCATGACATCATGGCAGAAGAATGGGTTGGAGGAAAGCAGGTCAGGACATGGCACCCGAAAGGACAGAGAGAGCAACTCCTTTTTCCATGGACAAAATATATACCCCAAAGGATGTTCCCAATAACCCACCTTCTCCATCCATATACTACCTACATGAAGTTACCATCTAGTTAATCCTTATTAGAGGATTAATGCATTCATTAGGTTCAGACTCTCTGAATCCAATCCTTTTACATATAAAGTTTCTTGCATTATCTCACACATGAGCTTTTGGGGGACATCTCATTTTAAACATAACACCATATAAGTCATCAATTTTACTTCCAGATATTTAGTCAAGACTGATTAAAGCATATCTGTACACAAAGAATTGTCCATGATTATTGGAAGCATATTTATCCACATAACCCCCATATTGGAAATAATTTAAGTGTCTAGCAGATGATATTTGCAATATACTGAATATAAATGACAGTGTATTTGTATTGAAAATATACAACAAATTACTACACATCAAGAAAAAGTTTGAATAAAAATGTGGGCCAATAAAAATTGAATAAAATTAGCCAATAGACAGATAAAGAGATAATTAATCCTCAGACATTAATTCATTAATTCATCCTCAGACATTTATTCCAGACATTAATTATCTGGGAAATGTGAATTAAAAACAAGGAGATAAACCTGGGAACCTACCAGAATGAGTAACATTAAAGAATATCTGACAAGAGTTGCTGAGATTGTAGAGCAACAGCAGCTCTCACACACTGTTGATGAGAACATAAATTGGTACACCTATTTAGGAAAACTGGAAATACCTACTATAGCAGAATTCATGTGCATCTTATACCCTAGCAGTTCTGTTCCTAAAAGAAATGCAAGTGTGTACACCAGAAGATGTGTACAAGAACATTCATAGAAACTATAGTGATCAAAATGGGGAAATTCCAAATGTCTGTCAACCTTAGAAAGGATAAACAATTGTGACCTATATGCTTAATACATTATATCGAGTCATAAAATGAACTATTGATCAATGGACATGATAGAATGGTTAAATCTTACATATCAGATGGAAGGAACGAAGCCATACAGGATACAGTGCATAGTGCAGTTTCAGTTATATAAATAAAAGTGAAGAATAATCTGTGGTTTTACAACTCAGGATAAAGATGAACTCTGGGAGACATGTCATATAATAACAGAAGTTCATTCTCCGCAATAGTCATTTTCAATCTTAAGAAAAAACAAAGTCAAAGCTTTTAAAATCAACCTAATTCTCGTGTGAATCCAAAATCAAACTCAATTCATCTAATGGTTAAAAGGAGAGCCTCTGATGTAGTGGAAGGGGAGGCTCTGAGCCTGTCCTCTCCTTGCCTTCTGCTGAGGGCTGTCTGACACTTGGTAGAACTCTTTGAAAAGAACTCCTTAGTAGGAGCTGCTTGAAAGAGACCTGAAAACCACTTTAAGTTCCATTTCTAAAGCCCGGATTTGATCAACCTCTTCCGTTTGAAAGTCTTTGACCTTTCTCTTTGCCAGCGATTACACAAATAACTTCTTAAACTTTTTAAGGTCAAGTTCTGTCTCTTATCAAACTTTATAGCTTCATCCTGTATTCCTGCTTTCCTCTGCTAACTCCCCGAAGGCTCACACCACACCAAGTCACTTTCCTGTGTCAGAAAATACTGTTCACACTCCACTCTGAGCTTTCACCCAAGCTGATGTCTTTGTTTGGAATCCTCTTTCCTCTCCTTGCCTACAATTAATTCCTGGTAATCATTTCTTCAAGGCTCTCCACCCCTCTCTGTAACACTTTCTCAGACACTGTCTGATACAATAAGAGTTTTCCTATTCTCCCCAATTAAGTGTCCATCTTCTCCACTGGTCTGTGCTCACAGACCAGTGACAAGCATTTTATCTGTTCTTCCATTTTCTTCTATCAGCTACAACCATGTTTTGCTGGGCTAGGATTATTCTCTTACCTTTATTCTACACTTAGCAATAGAAAATTCTGACACACAGGATTAATCCATTCAATATTTGCTGAATGAATAAGAAATGAATCAAATATTCACACATCATAGAAAAGAAAGAAAATAGGTAAACAGACTTGCTTGTAGAAAGTGAATTTGATTTCTAGGCTCCCCAAGATGGCATAAACATTTTTGAGAAATACACTTGAATGCACATCATCCAATTCTTCCTACAATATTAGAATTTATAAAATACTATTTCTTTCTTTTTTTCTTTTCATGGTACTGGGGATTGAATCCAGGCTCTCTACCACTGAACTATACATCCTCTATTTATTTATCTCTAGTCTATTTACTTATCTATCTATCTATTTACTTCAAGCTAACCATCTCTTGAAAAAGCATTTTGCATCTTGGTGATTATGTTTATTGGAAGAGTTGGAGAAAAATAAAATGGCATCTAGCTGATTAAGTTACTTGCAAATCAAATCATTTCAGAGGTAGAAAAATCCCTGGGTCACTTCTGAATATCAAGACATAGGCAGCCTTCTCTTTTGAATGCCTTGTACATATTAAGAGGCAATTGTACAAAATCTCCTATTTTTTTTTTTTACACAGAATAAATTTTTTGTTTTATACGGCTCTCAATGAAGTGTGCCACCATCTCCCCAGACAAAAAACATTGATTTATTCTGTTGGGTTGATTTATGTATCTCTTCACGAATTTCTACAGTAGTCAGTTTCTTCTATATCTCCTGATAGCATATTTAAATGTTGATCATAATAGCATTTAATATGCTTGGAAGCTCTTGGTTCTTTTCTCTTCTTCATATAAATTCCCTCGTCCAGCCTGAATCTTGTGAAACCCAAGGTCCTCTATGGTGTTGATAGTTCGTTTCTTGTCCTTGTCCTCCACTGCGTTTCAAATCCCATTCCCTTTCCCCTTATTTTTAATCTTTGAGATAGAGTTTTGCTAAAATCTCCCAAGCTGGCCTTAAATTTGTGATCCTCCTGCCTCAGCCTCCTGAATAGTTGGGATTATAGTTGTGTGCCACCATACCCAGGTAATATTCTTTAATGTTACAATTTTTTAATGTAATGTTGACTTGCCACCACAATTTTCCTAACCAAAGTAATGTACTTTTCTATTGCCAAGTGTAGAACAAAGTTAAGAGAATAATCGTAGCTCAGCAAAACATCTGCCCACTAAGAGATGCTGATACATGTTCACTTCAAAAAGAAATTGTGCCTCTTAAAGGGAGCTCCAATTCTGAACCTCTGCCCTGTACATAAAACTCAAAGAAAACTCTTCTATGATCTTAGATTTTAGTCTTATTTTAAATTTTTTTTAGTATTTATTTTTTAGTTGTGGTTGAACACAATACCTTTATTTTACTTATTTATTTTTATGCATTGCTGGGGATCCAGCCCAGGGCCTTGCACGTGCTAGGTGAGCATTCTACCGCTGAGCCCCAGCCCCAGCCCCAATTTTAGTCTTATTTTTTAAGCTTTAGATTCCATTATAGTCTCTCTTCTGAAATATTAATCTTTACCACTTAGAGGGACACTTTTCATTATTATTATTATTTGACTGTAGAGGTTAATCCTTAACAGCAAGTTTGTGGTTGTTGACCTTTTTAGAAGCTGCATTTTGGAAGGAGCTTCAGCCACAAATATTTGTGTTTGTTTTTTGTTGTTGTTGCTGTTCAATGACCTTTTAGCAACCAAGCACAGTAGATGATATCAAATATTCCTTTATTGTTTAAAAGGCAAACTCTTAGTGGACAGGGTCCTGGAATCCTTAAGGTCTTCTGAAATATGTTATGATTATTAATGTACTATCATAAAAATAATTTAAATTTTTATGTTTCAAAAAATTTTATACTGTAAAAATCTGGAAACCAGCTGAAGTGCCTTTCATTTTTTAGCCTATAATTAAAAAATATGCTGACATATTATTAATATTCCACTTATTTTATAAATACAATACACAAGAAGATGTTCTGGAGCCTAATCAATACTTGATGGTAGCTGGTGCTAATGGTAACAGCAACTTTTGTTGCTCTGATCTGAGTACAAACACCATCATTTTCTTTCTCTTTAATATTTCTCAATTTTATACATTTTCATAGGTCATAGAAAAACAAAGATAGAAAAGAAAAAAAATAGGACTAATTCTTGAATTAGGGCTCTATAAAATGAGTCCAACATTTTATTTGTAGATAAGGAGAGCAATATCCCAAGACATTAAGTGTTATGCCTCCGGTTACAGCTAGCTGACCCAGGAAACATTTCTAGAAAACCTAATCAGGTCACAAGGCTCTCAATTTCTCTTTCTGTTATATCTACCTTTGAATGTTTATATTGGGTCAAGTCATGACTTACAAGCATTTTTACTTTAGTTTTGGTTATAGAAAAATTTTATAGCATTCAATGATAGGGCCACACAGGGACCCTTGGGATGAAGTCTTAAATGACTTTATACAAATTCCATCTCAGTTTCCATGAAGATGGTCTCAGCATAGGCCAGCTTTTTGGGACCACAGTGTAGAAAATTTAGTGTTTATTTTAATGGCTTTAGTATAGGGAGGCATCATTGAAATTAAATAAACTGCAAATATGTAAAGCACACATTTTGATGAATTTTGACATATTCATATACCCTGAAACCATCATCATGATCAAGATAAAGAACATATGCATCGTGACCAGCAGTCTCTTCCTGCCTCTTGGTAATCCCTTCCCTTTGCCTCATCATCCACTCTCTCTCCTGCCTCTGTTCCCAGGTACACACTATATTGCCTCCTGTCATATATATCAATTTGAATTTTCTAGTATTTCAAATAATTTTTTTTATTTAATGTCATATTTATATCTAATATGATGACAAACATAGTATATAAAGAATAGGTATGAAAAGTGTGCATGAACACAGAAGTCCCTCGAATGCTTCCTATATTGGCTTAAAAACAATTGTGGATTAATATATTATAAACTATTAGAATGCTATTGGTGAATAAAGTTAAAAATTGACTAAAGCTGTTGAATTTGAAGCATAGGGGCTGGGGATGTGGCTCAAGCGGTAGGGCGCTTGCCTGATGTTTGCACGGCCTTGGGTTTGATCCTCAGTACCACATACAAAAAAAGATGTTGTGTCCACTGAAAACTAAAAATAATATTAAAAAATTCTCTCTCTCTCTCTCTCTTCTCTCTCTCTCTCTCTCTCTCTCAAAAAAAAAAATTTGAAGCATAAAGGCTCTAAATAGAAATTGAAATTTGTGATTAAGATGCTTTCCTTTAAACTTCAGAGTTTTGCCTGATGTAAATAAATAAGTAATGAAGTTTTATTTCCTGTCCCTTTGTTCCTTTCTCCTATTCCCTTCATCCCTGTCCTCATGCTCTCTTTGTATTTAAATTTAGGCTGAGTTTGAAGGCTCAGATGTAGAGCCTGTGAGCATATGTAGAAACTGGCTGTTGGTGTGAAAGAGCCATGGTGTCAATTCTGCTTATTGAGTGTCACCTATGAATAATGCTTAATATCTCATATTTACAGATAGGAGCATATGTGAGCATGTGGACGCATGGGCACACACACACACACACACAGAGTCTTTAGAGGAATGTGTTTTTGGTCACTCATTTTTAAAGATTAATAATAATTGGAGAGATTCATTTTCAAATAGTCTTATATTTTTTCTATGGAATTCAATAGAAAGCCTATTTGGAAACAATGCCATCGATTTTTAAAAGAGAATATAAATTCTATGTCATGCTTCTTTATTAATATAAAAATGATAGGGAAATATATCTTGCTACACTTTTTCTATCTTTATCATTTTTCTCTGTGTCTGAACTTTAAAACTATAATTACAAAACTCAGTTTAGATGTTAAAATACTCTGAAAGTAGGTATGTAAAAGCTGTGTAGCTTGACCACTGCTCTTTTGTACACCCTGGGTGGTTAAAGCTTTAAACACCTCAGTTGTCTTGAGGAGGCATCAATGGACCATTAAACAGCTATATTATGCCATAAAGCTGTATTTCTGGCACGATTTGACCCATGTCATCATGTTCTTCCTTGTACGTCTTCTAAAATAACAGTCCGACAGCTTTATGGACCCATGTGTAGCACGGTAATGTGATATCAGGCAAGTTGTAGGGATCATGTTCACCTCAGATATGTTGACCTGTGGTCAAACAATGGGTAATACGTCAGTCACAGAATTCGTTTCCAATTTAAGAACTTTGTTCTGAACTCTGATGTACTCTGACATATGTCTCTTTTGTGTAAATCTTCAGCTGAAATCATAAATTTTTGAGCAAATGACATGGGTAGAAGTAGTTTTGAATCCTGTCTGTTTTTCTTTTCTTAATGTGTATACCCCAATCAACTGCCAGTCAAACTCATGGAATTTACTTCATGCATATCTTTGGTAATGCTTTGGGGTCATTAGAGTCAAACAAAATAGGTGAGAGATAGCATAGGAAATTGACTACTAAGGAAAGCACAGTAGGTAAATTGGGTGATGCACCTTGAAGGAAGGGTAGGAATGGAGAGGCCAAGCAGTTAGATTGTGTTAGGCTTAAGAGTTTAGGTTTGATATGGAAGACCAGATTTTAGAGAAGAGTAGAAACCTGACAAAAAGCAATATTCTAGAAAGATGAATAAAGCAGTGGGCCACAGGAGAGCCTGAAGTAGGGGATGAACTATAACTGTGTTAGCCTCTCATGGGATGAGCACCATTGAGTTCGGAGAAAAGTCTGCACCGGGTAAAAGACAAGAGGCAAGCTCAAGGGGAATGTTAGTTAAGGAATCGTTAGTGTTTGGTTATGATGTTAAGTGAAAGAAGCCAGTCACAAAACAACAAATATTGTATTATTTTACTTATAAGAAATGTCTGGGACAAGCAAATTCATAGAGACAGAGGACTAATGGTTGCCTTGTGAAAAACTGGTTTAGGACAATCAGGAATGACTGCTCGTAGGGCTGAGGACTCTATTTGGGATAAGGACAATATTCTAATATTAGATTATAGAGATGGGTGCACAGCTCTGTGAACTTAGTAGAAAACATTGAGCTGCATATTTCAAAAGAGTGAACTGTGTATTTAAATAGATAAAGTGTTTGGTGTACGAATGATATAGCAATAAAAACTGTTTCAAAATCTTAAAAAAGAATTTGAATTTGACATGTAATGGAGTAAAAGAAGGGACAGTGGGAGGAGTCCTCAATTAGGTGGGCCAGAATGCATATTTACAAATCTTTTCTCTTAAATTATATTTTAACTAGAGAGTAAATAATATTAATTCATATTTACAAACAGAATATGCTAACATCCAGAAAGTTTTAAAAAGATGTTGATAATTAAGGACAAAGAGAGGTTATTGGGATTGGACATAGTGATAAGAGATAATGGCTGAAAAGCAGGAATAAGGTTCCCTTCTCCTCATCATACAGTTTGGGATATATTTAAAAAGTAGGTGTCAAGTATGTTTATGCTGAGGCATTGGGCATCCTTAGCCTCTTATGGCGGGAGTTCTTATCTCACAAACCTCTAGACTGCATTCCTGGATTTCTGGTAGTCCTAATTTCTGGGTAGACTAAATTCTTGACATGCTAAGTGCAGTCATGGGCTGCCAGCACAGGAGTTATCTCAGGTCCTACAATGGGACGATTGAATCAGAATGTGCACTTCAGTAAGATTCCTAGGTAACATGTGTGCACATTCAAGTTTGAGAAGCACTGTTATAAATGTTTTTTACCTTTTATCTGCTGACAGTTCTGTGTGGTTCCTGATTGCAAATGTAGTTTCTAGTGTACTGTGTAAGCATTGTTTCTGGCACCTGGGATCTATTAATTTATGGGTAGATATATAATGGGTTTTCAAATATATTTTTGTCCAGACTTCTAACATTTGCATATTTCTCATTTTTTCCTTTCCTACTTTCTTGTTCTGTCTCCTCCATGATCTGTCCCTACTCATGCCCTCAGAACTAAAGGAATGATAATAATTATACAATTTATTTTTCCTAATAAAAATATCACAGAATAAAGATATGTCACCAAAGGAACAAAATTGACCTATGCAGAAATTCATATGAATTATTCAGACTTAAGATTTTTAGATGTTTTTCATTATTTTAATAGAGTATGCCACCAGAGCCCTCCTCCATACCCTCTGTTCCTGCCAAATTTGCAATATGTGGGTTATTCATGGAAAGAGAACTTGATAATAATTATGATTTTATCATTACATTTGGCAAAAAGACAATCATTCACCACTGTTCAGTGTGTAATGTCTAATGAATGCCTTTGTTTGATTTTTCTCAAAATGTAAAAGGGGTCACTTGACTGTTTTCCTATTTTGTTCCTTCTAGGATTCCTATGGTGTGTGGGATATTTATTCAACTTAAGTATTAGTCATCCAGGGGAATTTCCTGTGTAATAACTTGTACATGTATAATTTCAAAGAAGAGCAGAGAGAAGTGTTTTTAGACATCCACCCACACCCCTTTCCCTACAGAGTGTGCTTTGCAAGTGTTACCGAATCTTCTTTGAAGATCTAACAGGTAGCGTCTAAAAAAAGAAAGCTTTCTTTCTTTCTGTTTTTTTTTTTTTTTTTCTGGATAGGTTCACAAAAAAAGTTTTACTTACTAAAATTAGAAAATTGCACAAGACTTGGTATTGAGAAAAATCATGATGCACGGTATTTTTTAAATTGTGAATTAAGAATTAGAAAATTAAGTGATAGAGTTATGAAAAACAAGGCATGATTTATTTATGCTCTAATTATCATATTGGTATAATTTTTGCTATTCTATTCCTTTAGTTATTTTTTACGGGCCTGAACTGAAGAGTGTACACAAAGCTTTTGACAAATGATATCTCCGTGTCTCAATATTGGGCATTGGGAAAGACTCTGCTCTCCCAGGGAAAGCCTGTACCTGGGGAGCAGTAACATACAGAAATCAACTTCCAAGAAAATCAGTGGTCCTTTTTCTAACATTTTGAAAGCAGCTTTATTAGAAATTGATCTCCAAAGGCAAGTAAGGACAATGAGAAACACATGCTTCTCTTTCCAGGTGACTGACTTTAAGCTATGTTTTTTTAAGCTATCTTTTTGTTTGTTTGTTTTCATGATATTCTAAGACTCTAAGACTTGTTGTCACAACGTAACCAAAGAGCTCTGGTTCTTTGATTTAATTTCCAGTTCCTGATTTGATTATGGCTTTCTTCACAGTCTCCAGTGATTTGTAGAGTGAAATTGATTGTCTGGAAAACCATATTGAATTTTGCAAACTGCTAGGCTATTTATTGATGCGAAGAGACATAACTTCTGATTATACTGTGTGGATTTGCCATGGAGGCAAAGATTAATTTTAAGCTCCTTTTAGGGACAGTATGAGGAATGGAGTGATTTTTTAAAAAGCATAATAGAAGAGGTTTCACATTTACAATCTTAGAAATATAGAAGTAGTCAGGGGAAAGGGCAATTTGAGATTGAATCATTTCAAAATCTCATAAAAATTAAGAACATACTAGAACAAAAGGACCGATGAGGTTTTGCTTTTGTTATTAACAGGTGTCAAGAATCTACAACATGGAGCTGTTGTAGAAAGAGCTCAGTGGTAGAGCACTTGTTTGGCACATGTGAAGCACTGGGTTTGATCCTCAGCACCGCATAAAAATAAATAAATAAAATAAAGGTTAAAAAAAGAATTTATAATAGGAATGCTTTCCTTGATACAGTTCCTTTTTCTGTTGGTGCAGACCTTGTTTGATTTATGCTCTGATCATTATTCACATATATTTTTGTAGTTTGTACACCAACCTATGCAAATCTAATCCACTTTCTTGAGCCCTAGTGTTATATTACTGGGTGATTATGTTTTTCTTTTTTCATGAGGTTAACCCTAAGTCATTCCTCTGAGTAAGCTGAACATCTCATAATTTTTTTTTTTTTGAGCTGGAAGTTCACACAGGACTAACCTAGTCCAAAACACTCATTCCACACTTGAAAGAACAGAAGCTCCAGAAGGTTATATACTCTGCAGCCCATCTAGGACCAAGATCTGTATCACTGTTAATGCTGTTTACATCTTGTACTGCTCTCTTACTTAGCATCCAGATACATAATACTTTGCATTATTTATTGATTTTAAACTGTGCCGTTTTCTTTTCTCCCAAACTAAATCTTCGTGAAGATAGAAAGAAATATGGTCTCCCTAAAAAAAAAATTAGCATAGTGGTTACCACATAGTATCTACTTCTGTGAGACATAACAAACTCTACAAGAACAGCATTATTCCTTTCAGGAGGGTGGTTCTGACCTAATCACCTTCCACCAGGTTCTACCTGTTGAAGGTCCTACTGACTTTCAATACAATTACACTAGGGACCAAGCTTCAAGAAGATGAACCCTTGGGGGACAAATCATATCCAAACGATAGCAGCTAGTTCTAGTGAAAACAATAGATTTACTGGGGCTTGACGTCTCTCTGTGGTTTGGGCTCAGGTTCATTCCAGGTTTATTCTGTGGTCCAGGTTAAAGGCTACCTGAGGAAAGCTAATCATTTGTGATGACAGAAGTGGAAGAAGGCTTGTTCAACTGCTTTTACACATTTCCAGTCTGTTAAGAATCTCTCTTGGTCAGTTTACCATTACTGCAAAAAATAGATGAGAAAAATAACTTAGAGGAGGAAAGATTTGTTTAGGTTCACAGTGTCAGATGTTTTAATCCATGGTTAGTTGGCTCCATCACTTTGGGCCTGAAGTGAGGTAGAACCTCATGTCAGGAGGGTGTGGTTGTGGATAGATAAATAATAGCTCAAGATAGCCAGGAGACAGAGAGAGAGAGAGAGAGAGAGAGAGAGAGAGAGAGAGAGAGAGAGAGAGAAAGAAGAAGAAGAAGAAGAAGGAGGAGGAGGAGGAGGAGGAGGAGGAGGAGGAGGAGGAGGAGGAGAGAGGAGAAAAAGGGAGAATAGGACCAGAGACAAGAAATACCCTTCCAGAGCACACTCCAGTGATCTACTCCCTCCAACCATGCCCCACTACTGGCAGTTTCTACCACCTTTCAGGAGTCCATGTTCATTCAGCTATTAATAGATTAATCCACTGATGGGGGTCATAGCACGTATGATCCAATCATTTGTCCCTAAAGCCCTACTTCTGAACATAGCTATCTTGGACACCAAGCCTTCAACACATGAGTTTTTGAAGGACACTTTATATCCAAAGCTTAACAGATCTCACTAACTAAAGCATGTCTTAGGCCAAAGTGAAACAATGGGATGTTCTTTTGGTCTACCATGAAGCTTTAACAAGTCTCATGGGAAGACAAATGGAATACATGCTGAATAATAATTCATCACCACGAAGGCATTTCTGTTGTTGCTAAGACTCTCTCCACTCCCGGTAGATTCTTGAGAAAGAAAAGAAAGAATTGAAACATCATACCCTTGCCAGCTGTTACCCTTCTTTTTTTGGGTGAACCTAAACCTTTTCTATTGCCTAAAATTTGCTGTCCTAAATAGTCTGGGCAATACCTTTTTTCTTTGTTCATATTGGTTTTCTGAACTCTTGAAGGCAATGATCTTTTGGTTGCAAGTATTCAAAATCCACACAGAATGATCAAGTAAAATAGATTAATTAGTAGTGTGACTGTGTTAGCTTGTTTGGGCTGTTGTAATAAAGTACCATAAACCAAGTCTCTTAAATAGAATAAACTTACTGACCTATATAGTTCTAGAGGATAGAAGTCCCCAGTCAAGGTGTTGACAGGGTTAGTTCCTTCTGGGGGCTATGAGGGAAAGATCTGTTCTGGGTCTTTCTACATGACTTCTAGATGGCCATTTTCACATACACAGGGTGGACTCTCTGGATCCCTGTACTTCTGGATTCTGCCTTTTTTACAGGGACCTAAATCCTGTTGGGTTAGGGCCCACTCTAATGACCTCATTTTAATACGGTTACCTCTGTGAAGACTCTACCTACAAATAAAGTCACATTACAAGACATACAGAATTATATTTCAACAGAAGAATTTAGGCAGGTGACAAAAGTCAACTGATGGTGTTGAATTTAGGGCCACTGGTAGTTTGCTTGGGACAACCCAGTTTATGCTTATTTCTCTGAAGTAATTATTAGTAGTGTCCCTTTTTAACATCAGTAATATACTTGCTTGAGTGAGAAATTATGTGATCCTTCTCATTAGGAGGATATCAGGGTATCTTACTAAACACAGAGGCCTCCAGGTGAGATTGTGACCCTGGAAGCAATGTGGCAACAGAGCATATACTCTCTACTTTACAGTCATAACATTTCTTTGCTCATATAAATGCTTTTATTAACATGAGCACATATTTTCATAAAAATATGTGATTTATACCAATATGTAGTGGGTAATTTGTTCTTCAGAGTTTAAGAATAATAGGTTTCAGTGCCTGAGTATGATGGTGCATGCCTGTAATCTCAGCGGCTTGGGAGGCTTAGGCAGGAGGATGACGAGTTCAAAGTCAGCCTCAGCAAAAGCAAGGAGCTAAGCAACTTAATGAGACCCTGTTTCTAAATAAAATACAAAATAGGGCTGGGGATGTGGCTCAGTGGTCGAGTGTCCCTGAGTTCAATCCTTGGTATCAAAACAAAACAAAAAGAATAATAGGTTTCAAATTATTTTTAAAAAGATCATATGTATATATACATATATATTATTATGTATACATACAATATACAAAATATATACATTATATATAAGCATTTAATATGTATGGTATATATTTTATATACTATATATAAATATACCAGGTACACATTCACACACAAATATATACATTAGTATATCTTTAAATTTATTTGCATTTCCCTTAAACAATTATTCTCTTGTATTCATCCATGCCCATAACTATTGTAGGATTTTATTTAATTATTTATTTGTTTATTTACTTATTTATTGATTTAGGTACCTAGGGATTGAACCCAGGGGTGCTTTACCACTGAGCTCTATCCCCAGTGCTTTTTATTTTATATTCTGAGATGAGGTCTTGGTAAGTTGGTGAGGCTAATCTTGAATTTATGATCCTCTTGCCTCAGCCTCCTGAGTCTCTGGGATTACAGGTGTGTGCTGCTCCATTTGGCTTATGGTAGGCCTTTGTAGATGATGAAAATGTAAGGAAATTAATGTGCAAGACAACATAATAGAAGTGGAGGACACAAATATCCTCTTTAGCCAAATGTTCTTAGTCCTTCAGATTTCCTGGGATAGCAAAGTCATCATCTGTTTAAGCAAAGCAAGATGTTTTTAGTCTTTAATTGTCAAAAGGAAATTATATAAACTGGGCGTTGTGGCACATGCCTATAATCCCAGTGGCTCAGGAGGCAAAGGCAGGAGGATTTTGAGGTCAAAGTCAGTTTCAGCAATGGAGAAGTGTTACTAAGCCACTCAGTGAGACCCTGTCTCTAAATAAAATGCAAAATAGGACTGAGATGTGGTTCAGTGGTTGAGTGTCCCTGAGTTCAATCCTTGGTACCAGAAAAAAAAAAAAAAGGAATTTCAACAACAACAACAACAAAAAGCTGATAAGGAGGTTTTTGTTAGTTTAAAAAACAAATAAGACAGAAAATATAGGAGGCTTTTAGGAGAGATAACCTGCTGTTGGGTGAGTGGGACCTACAAAACAATAACAGGGAGGGAGGTGAGGCCCCAAACCAAGTACAAAAAATGTGAACATATAGATAATTTGAGGAGCCCAGAAGACAGACTTTAAGTTAGTTTCTTCTGGCATCTGCCTTTGGAGGCATCTGTGATGGTGAATGATGAAATTGAATGATTCCAGAGCTCCTGCCTCCTGGTTTAGTAGACATCACTTTTTCAGCACTTGAGGAAAACAAATAATCATTAGTAGAAATAAAGGCACATTTTTATCTTTTTCAACATATTTCCTGCTTTCCCACCAAGATAGCATATGGATTTAAGTGTGTGATTTAAAAATATCAGATTAAATTAAATTGCAATAAAGACCACCATCTGTGTGCACACCTGAAATCCTACTGACTTGGCAGGCTGAGGCAGGAAGATGGCCAGTTCAAGGCCAGCCTGGGAAACTTAACTAGACTATTTCAAAATAAAACGTGTTAGCTCAGCGGTAGAGTGCTTGCCTAGCATGCTCCAGGCGCTGTGTTCAATCCTTAGTTTCAAAAATACAAAAACAAAATCACTACCACAAAAATATGAGTATAACAAGATTCTCCAAGCTCTCAGACTGACCTGGCCCCCTTTCCTTCCTCCCCTAACTCAGTGTCTACAGATAGCTCTTTAGATATGAAATACATGCAAATACTGGTACACTTCCTAAAACTATGTGCCACTGACCCCTATTTTATATTCCCATACTTTCCTTTCTACCTGTCTGTGGAAGTGTGCCCCTATTAGGCTCACTTTATGGCACTATTGCTAAAATAATTATAATCGTCATCCCCTTCCATAAACCAAATTCCTTGGCGAAGTTTCAAATTCTCTCAGTACCGCTACCATTTCCTACAGCAGAAGCACCCTACCTGCCTTCCTGCTTATCTTTTAATCGCACTGATCTTAGTTGTCAATCAAACCTGTTGCTTTGTCTTTGTCTGTGACACTGCTGAGGATCTCATCTGCCTTTCCATCCATACTCTTTCCACCTCTGTTCAAGTGTCAGTCACTGCTCAGCTGCACCATGGTGACAGCCTCTTAGCTGGACCCTTTGTCTACACCCACTTTTTTTCTTTCCCAATCTATTCTAAAAATCTTTTAAAAAAAACTTGGACATGTCTCGTCTGTTCAGGCACCCTCTATATTACTACTAGAATGAATTTCAGGTTCTTAAGCCGACAACCAGAAATTTCTAGAATATTAGTTTTCTACTACTTTCTGTTCTTCCAATCAACTTTGGGCAAGTGGGAAGGAGTGGAATAGGAGCAGGAAAGATGGTGGAATGAGATGGACATCATTACTCTAGGTCCCCATATGACTGCACCTATGGTGTGATGCTACATTGTGTACAATCACAGAAATGAAAAGTTGGGATGCAATTGTGTACAATGAATCAAAATGCATTCAGCTGTCATATATACTTAATATAAATAAATAAATAAATTTTTAAAAATTACGATCATCATACTTTTCCACTAACCAGATTCCCTTTTAAAGTTCCAGTTTCTTGTTATATCACTGTGATTTTTCAACATCCCAGCAGCGTCCTGTCTTGCTTCCTACTTACCTTTTAATCACCTGACCTCAGAAGCTAATCCGATCACTTTGCTTTTCTGTGTGACACTATTGAATATCTTATCTCTTTTCCTTCACATGTTTTATTGCAATTTTAAAATAATGCATTTTTGATTTTTAAAAAACTAATATATACATTTTAGAGCTAAAACCTTCAATATTTTCAACTTGAAAAAATGTGTAAATTTATACTCCAGGTTGATTTGGGTAAGGAGCCACACTGTACTGGCTTACTGTATTGCTGTTATTGTGAAGGAAAAGTGATGCTATATGTTCTTCATTGGCTGGTCAGATACTAATCTTCAAGATGACAAGACACACTTGAGAATGTAACAATGTAAGTTCCTTTTTTTTTAAAAAAGTTTTAATAGAAATGAAGACTTTTTAGAATAGATGAGCTTTGAGCAGAAACTTGAAAGATTTATAATTTTGAAGAAATTGGGGGGGGGAAGAAAAATAAATGTGTTATTAAAGTAGTAGCATATGAATTTTAAGAAGGTAGAAACAATCATTGTGTAAGTGGACAATGAGGCTTTTCTGAAGGAAAGAATGTAGGCTGTCGATTAATAGAAATAAATTACACAAATTGTGGAATGCATTGAATTATAAATGAGGACCTTGAGCCTGATTGGGCTGCTCTTAGACAAGAGACTAATGAAGATAAAGAAAGTGATGTTTAACTGGTACAGTGGCATGCACCTGTGTACTTGGGAGGCTGAGGTGGGGAGAATCACTTGAATTCTGGGCAATACAGCAAAAGCACACTTCAAAACAAAAAACAAAAAGCAAATTCAAAACACACAGAAACAACAACAGCAAAAAACCCCAAACAATCTGCAATCTGGTAAGGTCATCTGCTGACATTGATTACTTTATGTCTGATTTCAAAGATAATAAAGTGCTAACAAAATTCTCTAACATATGAGTTGTAGAGTGTTAATTCCTGATAAGCACATTTACAAGGTAGGGATTTTCTTGAGCCCACAGTCTCTTTTTCCACTTGGTTTTGATAATGATATTATCGAGGAAATTTGCACCAAGGGCCGACATCTGATCAAGGGTTGAGGAGGAGACTGGTGGTTCTGCTATTACTTTATCTGCCCTGTGCTGTCCTGATCATTTCCTATTGTACCATCACGATTATTGACAACAGATGGGACCCATGGACTTGGGGGACTTTTTGCCTGAGAGATCAACATTAGCCTTTAGCTTGGTTTCATTACGTATGACATTGAGATTTAAAGTATCTTTTGGCCAAACACCCAAAGTATCCTTTTAATCTCGGGTAGTTTGTTCCTTTTGGAAAAAGAGCCTCTGAAACTTATTTTTTAAATAATGCAAAGAACTATAGAGTGATTCATGCTTTTGTGTGTGAGCGAAAGCTTTTAAAGATGCACACTAAATGAACTACAGGCCCCTCCCCTCAGTAATAAGTAAAACAAGAAAAAACATAGCCTGAATCATTGCAAAAATGACTCAGAAAAAATAAATCAATAGGACTGCCAAACCTTGTTACAACATGCTACAAAATGAGATGACTATAATATTTCAAAGAATAAAGGTAAGGCAACCTAGTAACTTCTAGAGAAGCTTGACACACCATTAGAATGGGCTGTTCCAAATGAGAGAGCTTAATTAATTAATTTACAAAGGTATCTCAGCAAGTAGACTGATATTAGTAGCTAAAGCTATTGCCTTTTCTTGAAGATCTCTTACCTCTCTGTCTCTCTCTCTCTCCCTATCTCTTTCCTTCCTTCCTATCTGCCTTTTTAAAAAAAATTTTCTCCCTTTGTAGGTATCCTGGTCTCTGTTCTGCTTCTTTCTTCTATCCCTATTGAAATCTGTATTTTATAGTTGCTGGGTTTAGGTTTTATCCTCTTTTATAATTTAAAAGATGAATGAAGAATTTAATATTTTTCTTTCTGAATAATTTGAAATTTATGTTGAATTTAATTATTACTTTTTCCAATAGAAGGAATAAACAGAGCAACAATGAATGAAATATAAAGAGAGATTTTATAAAAAAAGAACAATGCAGAGGAAAATGAAGGGGAATGGGTGAAAGAAAAGAAATGAAAAGTCTATAAAATGGGCAGGGAGAAGTAGGATGGGAAGGAAAGTTTAGCTGGTGATGCGATGATAGGAAATCTGGGTTAATATAGGTTAAAGTGGGTAAAATATATAAATAAGTTTGGAGGAGATTCTAGTTAAAAACATTGGAGTGTTTGACTCAACCTGTGCATCCAACTTTTAGTTCTTTCTGATTTACCACCTTTTACATGATCTGAAGTTAATTAAAATGCAGTGTTACTGAAAAAGAAACACCTTTAAGTGAAGTCTCTTAATTATTTACACCTTTGGTTATTTAGACATTAATGCTGAGAAGCTTTAGAACACAGAATGAAAATTTTCTCCCCATATAATTTGCCTGTGCTGATTTTAGTCAGTATGTTGAAAACTTTTGAAGTTTGATGGCTCAGTGAAGTCTCAATAACACAAGTGTCATTTTAATTATCTTTTATACTTAAGTAGCTTCTTTTAAGAAGCAGTGTAATTTTAATAGAATGCCTACTTTTTTTCAAAATCTTTGTAAGTTTCCTGAAATAATCTCAAAATCTTTTCTAGATTATTGAAATAATCTAAAAAATTACACACGTATTTAATGTGTACTGTGTGATGCTTTAATGTTTTCATATTACATATGTAAATATGTGTGTCTCTGTACATATTTCATATCAAACAGAGAATGTGAATAATCCTCACATGCATGTTAATCAACATATCCATCACTGCTAAAAGTTTCCTGGGCCCATTTGTTGTTCCTCC
Source organism: Urocitellus parryii (assembly GCF_045843805.1). Classification (NCBI taxonomy): domain Eukaryota; kingdom Metazoa; phylum Chordata; class Mammalia; order Rodentia; family Sciuridae; genus Urocitellus; species Urocitellus parryii. The sequence goes on along the minus strand of NC_135544.1, from coordinate 23,135,005 downwards.
CTCTGACATATCTCCAGGTCTTTCACGCCTCCACCATCTCTTAGGTATCCCTAATCATTATATGTTAGTTTGTCTTCCTACCATTTTACATATATTGAAGCAAACAGTATGTATGTTTTAAAATGTCTGACTTCTTTCCCTCAGCTTCATTATTTTGGTATACATCTGTGTTGTAGTGAATTTAATAGTTCATTCATTTTTATTGCTGAATAGTATTCCATTCTAGGGATCTATATCTCTTATCTATCTATCTATCTATCTATCTATCTATCTATCTATCTATTTTATTCATTCTAGGGAGATTTTATAAGCAAAGTATGATATATATGATATATATACACATATATATATATATATAAATCATATATATCCATTTTTTATCCATTGAACTGTTGGTGGGCATTTGGATTACTTCCAGGTTTTAGCTATTACGAATACAGCTTCTATGAACTTTTGTGTACAAGATTTTGTTTAATCATATGTTTTTATTTCTCTTGGGTAAATATCTAGGAGTAGAATGACTAGATCATATGGGAGGTTTATTTCTAAAGAAATCTTTCAATACTCCTGCAAAGTGATTAATCATTTATATCTCCATCAGCAGTATGTTAGAGTTACAATTTCTTCGAATTCTAACCAACACTTGGTATGATTAGTGTCTTTGATTTTAATTTGCTAACAGGTGTTTAGTTGTATATCGATTTGTATTTACTTGGTTGGTAATGACATTGAGTAGATTTTATGTGTTTATTTATAATCTTTATATCATTTGAACTGTTTAAATATATTGCCCACTTAATTTTTTTTTCTTTTGAATTCTTGGAGTTCTTTATATATTATTTATATAAATCCTTTTTTAGATAAATGATTTGCAAGTATTTTTATTTATTCTGTGACTGGTCTTATCATCCTTTTAACATTGTTTTTCAAAGATGAAATATTAATTTTAGGGAAGTCTAATTTATCTCTTTCGTAGAATTTTCTTTTGTGTTGACTGTCTATGAAATCTTATATGGTATTTAATTTTCATGGTAAGAGTGGACTTCCTTTCTTGTTCCTGATCTCAAGGGGAAAATCATTTAGTCTTTAACTATAAAGATGATATTAATTGTAGTAAATTTTATAAATATCTTTTATCAGAATTTATTTGTGTCTTTATATTTGAAGGTATTTTTATGAATACATACAGTTGGGTTTTGAATTGTTACTCAATCTGTCAGTCTCTGTCTTTTCTAAGGATTATTTAGACCATTTATATCTAATGTTTTTATTGGTATGTAAGGTTTAAGTCTATCTTTTTGCTATTTGTTTCTACTTGGGTCTGTGTGTTCTTTGTTCATTTTTTTCTTTCTTATTTTAGATTAAGTATTTTTTCATCATTTTATGTCATCTCCTTTTTTTTGTTTTATCCTCCATAATTCATTGTTCTGTTATTCTAGAGGTTGACCTAGGGTTTATTTTGTATCTTTAACTCAACACAGTTTATCTCCAAGTGTTATACCATTTCATGTGTAGTTTACAATAGTAAATAACCTTTTCTCCCCTTCTGATCTTTACATTACTGTTTATATTTTCATGTTATAAACCTCACACATTTTTTATTTTTGGAAACAGTAAATTATCTTTTAAAGATATTTAAATAATAAGATTAAAATGTTTAATATTTTTCCTTATAGCTTCCATTTCCAGTGCTCTTCATTACTTTGCATAGATACAGTGCTTCTCTTATTTCTTCAGTAGGACTGGATTGATATATGGAGTACTGCACAGGGATTAGGTCTAATGATTCCCTGCTGCTGAGCCAGGACCATCTGTGTATTCTAGCCAGTGCCATGTCATCATTGAAGTTTTCCTGTCTGACTGTAGGGAGTCACCACAATTCTTGGGCTTTGTTTAGCTCTTTCACTAGCCTCATGTGCTTCTTTTCTTGCATTTTGCTGATTAACCCTCAGCTCAATTCAAAGGGGACCCTCACAAGATCTCTGGATTTTTTTTTCTTTTCTGTGCCTCTGTCTTTTCTATGGCACTCTGTTCTGAGACCTCTTGGAGTTTTGTTTTTGATATACACTTGTCTCCAACTCCCTAACTCAAAGAGTTTACTGGATTCCACTTGGGGTTTTCCTTTTTGCATACAACCTAAAAAACTATTTCATGACAGTACATTGAAATAATCATACAAATCCTACAAGATATATTATATATATTTAAGTAGTCAGATAAATTGTCTTTCATTTCATCTTCATTAAAACATTTTTATCATCAATAAAATGTACAGTTACATTCTAGGAAAACTGAATAATATTTTGTGCTTACTAAGGCATTCATATTCCCATATAATCCAGTTGGTGCACAATATTTTAAATAGCTAGTTTTAAGACCTCATAAATAACAAATATATACACTTTCAAAATGAATATGATCTATTACTAGCTTTTTGTGATCCTAAATAAATAATTCCCTAAATTATCAATTGAAGATAAGGAAGAAAGAAAACCAAGGTATGTGTAACTCTTATGCATCCCCCCCAATTTTATACAGTTTCTTTTGATGAATTTCATACTGACAAACCACTGGACCATTTTGGGGGAACTTTCAATGCTTCAGGGATCTGAGACCAATAACCAAATTATATGGTTGTTGTTTGGAGGAACAGACAGACGGCTTTATCCTAAATGACTTGCTGGGTGTGTCAAGATTGTAAATATCTGCATATTCTTTTACCGGAGTCATTTCATAGGGGACAGATGGGTTTTATAGTTTAGATCTGTAATGTCCCCCCAAAACTCAGGTGTTGAAGGCTTGGAATCCAGTGCATGCAATAATGTTCAGAGGGTAGGGCTTTTGAGAAGTGATGGGATCATGATAACTATGATTTCCAATGTATCAATCCACTGATGGCTTCATAACTGAATGAACTATTTCTACATGGTGCAAACTGTAGCAGGGAGTTGGAGGAAGTAGATGGATGGTGGCAGAGTTGGGACAGGCTCTGGAAGGGCATGTCTTATCTCTGGCCCCTTCCTCTCTCTGTCTTTATGTTCCTCTCTCTTTGTCTCTCTCTCTTTACTTCCCAGGGGCCATGAGATGAGAAGCTCTGCCATGCCCTTCTACCGTGATGTTCTTCCTCACCATAGGCCCAGAAAAAATGGAGTCAGCTGGCCATGGACTGAAACTCTGAGCCAAAATAAGCCTTTCCTCTGTTAAATAGGTTTTATCAAGTATTTTGTCACAGTGACAAAAAGCTGACTGACATAAGGAGTGACTTTGAGAGCTGATATAGCTTTTCCTTCAAGCAAAGAACATAATTGTTTACTGCTTGCTCTAATAGTAGTGGATACCTAAGCTGCAATGTAAATTTACCATGTATATAGCATCCATCTGGGACATGCGGTATCACCTCCATGTAACATGTGGGTAAGGAAAACTGACAAGAATGTTATATTGCTTAGCTTCTTGCTGGTCATGAATAATTAAATCTTTGGTTTCTAATACAGGGGTCTGTACCTTCTGTTGGTATCCATGAAGCAGTTATATGTTACTTATTAGTTTATTGGCTTTATAGTAGGATAAAGTCCAATTCCAGACCAAACAAGAGTTTTTCAAAGTCACTGGCTTTAATCTGGTATTTGTCCTCTTTACTTACATAATAATTATATCCGTAGCAAAGACTTTGTAATAAAAGATTCAAAGACATTTTCAAAGATATTTTTTCCATGTGATTGTGGCAAAATTGAATCAGAATTAAAAATCTGGATTGCTTTTTTCACCAAATAATACTGAAACTTTTATGTAGTGTTACTGGTCAATTTTTGCAAAAGAGATTAATTAAATTGTATTTATTTAACCAAATGTCTTATACCTGAATATTCATGTTTGTATATAGAGTATCTTCATGGTATATGATCTATATTCTTACAAGGAAAAGGTCTACTAAAAAAGAAAACTAAATTCACTGAATAGAAATGTGATACAAATTTCAAAACTTCTTCTTTCATTTTGGTTCTTGGTCTTTTTTCTTATTGGTTTTCGTAAGATTTCATCGTCTCCACTCTTATTATTTCAGAAGTTACTAATTCTTTAATTGTATATGTATTGACTTTGTTAAGTGCTAAGTGCTTTTATCTTTATACTTATGTATAAAGAATTAGAATATGTTATTATACATTCTTAAATGCATTTAAAAACTGGTAAAATTTTCCATTTACTTGGACCTTTTGATCTTCTATTTCAAACTACAACTTGTTCTATATGGCCTTTGGTCTACCAAGATTTCAAACCACTTTGCAACATTAATCAACCATTGGTCATTTCCTCAGTCTCTAGAATTTGAGAAGCCCAGAAAAATTTATACCAAATCAGAGTGTCATTACAATTTAGGCAGTAAATCATATACTTATAAAATTTTAAGGAAGCATTAAAAACTAGAAATAAGGGATTGGGGATATAGCTCACTTGATAGAGTGCTTGCCTTACATGCACATGGCCCTGGGTTCGATCCCCAGCACCAAAAACACTAGAAATAAGAGAGATTAGAGAAGTAGCCAACAATGTCTGAGAAATAGGAAAGATGATAACTGTTTAGGTTTGGTTCACACATTTTATCAGATACTGCTTGGAAGCAAGAGCTATGCTACCTTAAGAGCCTAGAATTGCAGTCTTTCTATTTGCTTTCATTTTGTGTCATTTGGTCTGATTTATTTTTTTTTTCATATAATAATAATTAGGATTGGCTGTTTTCAAAGGGATCTTCCTCTGGTCTGCCTATGACCTTGTGAAAGTATGCAGAAATGAAAGCGTCATCTCTATTTTAGCCATAAGATACACGTGAGTCCCTTGACTCTGTGGTCATCTCAAATATATTTGGGAGCATTTATTTATGATTCTGAATTAAAGAGGATTAAATTTGGACAGGTGTAGAGAGTACATAGTCAACATTCTTAGCATGAAGAACAACATTGTTTTGCTTCATTTATCACAAAAATCCATACATGATGACTGCTACCTCAGAATTTAAGCATTTTGGTTGTCCTCTCGTCTATGCTCTCTTATTTAATAATTAGTAGTAGGCAAAAATTGCATTAATTCTATCCCAAACCTATAACAATTTATTGCTTCACTAAGAATTTTTAGGTATTTCTTGAATTTGCCTTCTCCTTAGGAAGGTAGAAAGTCTTCTCTAAGAAACAATGCCTCCAGCATCTTTGAATGGGAGGACATTATAGAGACTGACATGTTTTAAAAAAGTGTTCTAGGGGCTGGGGATATAGCTCAGTTAGTAGAATGATTGCCTCACATGCACGAGGCCGTGGGTTCAATCCAGCACCTAAAATTAAAAAAAAAATAGTGTTTTGAAAGAATTACGAAAGGATAATATTAGCCATCCACTAGCTACAGCCCTTCTTAGAAGAACTACCAAAGTGGAATAAGGAAACTTCATAAAGAAGTTTTTATTAAATTAAGGATTCCAATGGCCTCAGTTTATTGTCTTACAATAACAGGGCTTCATAAAAGGAAGTGGATTCTAAGGTGACCTGGTGACTAGAGACTATGACAGAAATGCAGATGCTTCTATGGAAGGTGTAGGGATAAATAGCCGAAGTTGGTGATATTTGACAACTCTGTCAAGGCAAATTTTATCTGGGGTAAAACATTAACAGGAGACGGCTACTGAGCAGGCAGGAAAAACAGAAGAGCCCCTCCTACAGCCCTCTAACCAAGTTAGAATATGCCCTAGAAAGGGGAGGGTAAGGGGAGAATCAGTTAAATCTTTGAAACTAACTGAATCATCACTCTAAAAAGACTTAGAAATCCCAAATAACCAACCACCTGATAACTTACCAGATATATTTCTGACTTTCCAATGGAAAGTTAGGCTAAAGATAAATTTCAGCCACAGCATACACAAAATTCCTTTTTGTTTTGGTACATTCTAGTTTTGTTGGCTGTAGTGAGGATAAAATGCATTCCAGTTACAACCAGAAGTCTCAAATTCATTGAGGTATTAGTGCAAAACAAAGTGAACTTATGTGGAAATTCATGGTATGATGAATTTTATTAAAATATGTCTTTCTCAACGAGTTCTGATTTTCTGATGTATTCATAGGTGTGTTGGCTTTTAGCTCATGAGACCCCAAAGGCAACAGTGGGGCTCTGAAAGAAGTTTCCTCTTTAATTTTCTAAATCTTACTCTCAATATGTCTTATCTCCACTCTAAAGCTTCCTTTTACCTCTTTCTCAACATTTCTTCAATGACCCGCTCTTTGTCTATGCTTACTTCACTTTTTGTTTTGTTTTGTTTCAGTACAAGGGATTGAACTCAGGGTTTCTCAACCACTGAACCACATCCCCAGCCCTATTTTGTATTTTATTTAGAGACAGGGTCTCACTGAGTTGCTTAGTGACTCGCTTTTGCTGAGGCTGGCTTTGAACATGCAATCCTCCTGCCTCAGCCTCCCCAGTTGCTGGGATTACAGGCATGCACCACTGCTCTGGGCTTGAGCAATGTCTTAATCTGCCTGTGAGGTAAAACAGAATCACAGACACTGAGATGTGTGATAACCTCCCACGGGGCCAGTTGTGTGTAAGAACATATTAGAGGTCTCATTTCTAACATTGCTAATGATTTACTCCTAAAGGACTTGATATCCTCCCTAGACACTATCTTAAACTTGCAGATGGCAAAGAACTCTAAGACCTTATACTCCAAGGTAAAAAATGATGACACTTTTAATATGTTTAATGTCATTTGAATTAATTATTCTTTTGTTATTTGTTCTTTTTAGATACAGTAGAATGTATTTTGACATATAATAAACACATAGACTATAATTTCCCATTCTTGTGGTTGTACATGATGTGGAATTAACTGGTTGTGTATTCATAATGAACATGGGAAAGTTATGTGCCATTCATTCTACTGTCTTTCCCATTCCCATCTCCTCTCCATTCTCCCACACTCCCCCTGTCCAATCCAGCCAACCTCCACTCCTTCCTCACCACTGCCTATTGTGAGTCAGCATCCACATATCAGAGGGAACACTGGGCCTTTGGTTTTTTGGGATTGTCTTATTTCACTTAGCATGATAGCCTCCAGTTCCATCCATTTACCACCAAATGCCATAATTTCATTCTTCTTTATGGCTGAGTAATATTCCGTTGTGAATATGTACCATGAATTAATTATTCTTAATTATAATATATAGCAATATTATATAATATATAGTACTGTTGTTATATATTATAATTAAGAATAATTAATTCATGGTACATACTCACAATTAATATTCTATTCTGTTCAATAACACATGAAATGTAGGTTCTTCATACAATTGGCCTACGTATTTTAGTCTCTATTTATTAAAGGATCTAATAACACATTTTTTACATCTCTGTAGTTCTGATTAAATCCCAAAGCTTAATATTTATTATGCCTTCAACTTTGCCCATGATTTAAATTATTGAATTTTTTTCTATTGCTATAGTTTTCTTTTACTTTACTAGTAGCCATTTTCCAAATGTAAAATTAGTATAACTAATATGAATTATATATATACACATATAAATTTAATAATCACATATAATTTATATATGTAAAAGTTTTATGTGTTCCATACAATTATATATTGAAAATAATAACAATCACAACTGGATTACATTATTGAGAACAAGTTTTGAGGTCTCCTTATTTGGGGAAAATTTAAGAATTAGTCATAGGTAGAACTTGAAATATTAAGAAAATGATCCTCTTAACTCCTTTTGAGCCCTTGTGAGGTGAGATGATATTGAAAGTTATTAGCCAATATGTTTTGTTGCCACTGTAATACTTTTGTTTACTCCCATCCTCTTTGTCTTCTAAAGCTTTGTTTTCTACTATACCAATTACAGGGAAGAGAAGTTACAGAAGAAATTCAGAGATAAACAAAATTTGAGCTTCCTAAAGGGAGGTCCTGGCAATAATGATAAAAATAAAATAGTATTATTATACTATTTGAATATAATAAAATTTGGGGCAAAAATCAGCTGAGGAAGAAAGCAAAGAAAAATCAGAGAAGAGAGAAGGTTGCTGCTGCTATGGGTTTCTGAGATAAAGCATTGTGCTCTGTCTTCCCAGGGAGAAATATGGGTGGGGGGAAGTAAGAGAATCTAGATGGGTGTGGGGGCTCTAGGGTGGAGGTGACACTGGTCTTGTTTTCCAGCCTAAACCTATGAAGGTGATAATGTCCCAGGGTTATTTCCTATCTTGTTGAAGAGCAGTGGTAACAGTAGAAATGGCAGGAATACTTGTCTAGCAGTGTGCATCGGAACAGGCAGTAAATTCCCTGGGGAATTTACCTGTAGGGGAATTACCTGTACCTATTACCTGTAGGGTGTGATATTTACCTAAACCATACTTTTACCAAAGGTATGGAGGTTAACGGTGGAGGGAGAATTGTGGAACTAAAAGGGCTGGGGTCATGGTAACAAAAGTTTGTAGCCCAAAGTGGATGGGATGAATGTCTCACAACACATAAGGCATCTGATGCAGGCCAGCATAGAAGATGGAAAGCTGTCAGTACAATCCCAGCTGACTGATGGCCAAATGACTTCCCAGTGTGGGAAAAATCCCCTAAATAACAATCACAAAAATTGGACAGAAAAATTGCTGAACTAACTCTGCTTAACCTTGAAATGACAATTTACCCAGAACTGGTAAATATTATGTTTTCTAATGTTTGGAAAAAATGGAAATTTGAAAGAGAAATTGTGAATCTAAAAAATAAATTGCTTTTCTACAAGTAAAGGCATGACATTAAAAGGTGTATTCAAGGGGCTGGGGTTGTAGCTCAGTGATAGAGCGCTTGCCTTGCATGTGTGAGGTACTGGGTTTGATCCTCAGGACCAAATAAAAATAAATAAAATAAAAGCATTGTGTCCATCCTCAACTAAAATATTTTTAAAAAACATTAAAAATTAAAAATATTTTTCAAAAAGGTGAATGCAATATATATGCTAACAACAGGTGAAGATCATGGTTACAATAACTTACCTTCAGGGACATGCCCAGTAGCACAATCTTCATCAACTCAATCCATTCATGCCTAGGGTTTGAGTCATGAAAAGCAATTATCCAGAAGGAGATCAAGGGATGACTTTACTTTCAAAGGCAGAGCAGGTCATCAAAATTCGTGGCGCACTCTTATGTTGTATCAGACCTCAAATGGAGAGAGGGGCCTTCAGTTGATTTCCTGCCTTTATTCTATTGATAGGCTACATGGCAGAGGTGGGTGGTTGTAACATGTATATGATTGAATAGAAAGAAATCTGACTAGAGATGGAAGGAAATTAAAAGGGATGTGGGTCAACTTTAGGTTTGGTTTTTAGGCGGCAGACCCTGTTCACATTACTAAGTCACAAACATGGGAAGACTCTGTCTCAATTTCCTCACTTAAAAAATTAAAGGAGTTGATCCATGAGATTTTTTTTTTTCGATTTGGTGATTAGGAGTGGTAAGTAGGAGGGACAGACAGAAATATAAGCTTTACTTTTTTGTCAAATAAAAATTACAAATGGGACTGCTCTTGTTTCTAGGATCTCTGCAGGGCTCCAAGTAAATTAAAACAATAGAAACTTGGTATTGGATATGCCTATCTCCTTGACCTCTGGTCCCACAAACCCCAAAACTTTAGAATAATTGAAGAATCCCTTTGAGTTGGAAATATCCTTCATTTATTTCGATGCTTCTTCCATGTGTTTTCTCTGAGATGAGAAAACAGTTATAGCATAGTGAGGATTGTTGGTTTTCTAGTTTTAAAAAATCTGGAGGAAAGGAATTCAGCATATATTGTTCACTAAGCATCTTTATGACAAAAGGATTGCCATTAGGATCATCACTGTTCTCTCTGCACCTCCCTTGCGTGATGTGCTGATGGGCTTATTCTACATGGACTATTTCTGAACGTAGAGGGAAAACTACAGTCAACTCTGGAACTTATTGTCTTTGATATCAAAATGAAAAAGGTAACCCTATTTGGTGCTGGCAGGTATCTGTCTTTGTAAACACACCCCACTCAGGTATACTGTACCCCCATAGAAGGGCCACAAAGATGTACTCAATACCTCTTGGTTGGAAAAAAAAGAGATGTAAATAAGTTCCTGTGGGACAAAATCTTGGTACTTAAAGAAAAAAAGCATTTAGAATGATAATTCATTTAGAATTTTACTTCTGGTATATTTTTCTACCAACATATTTTGATTGCCAGTGTGTAGGGGGTTAAGAACTTTTGAAATTTATCTTGGTATTGTCATTAAAAAAATCATCTGCTATTGTGATAGATTATAAAAAGAAAACAAAGTGCTAAATGCTTCAAGTGAATCCACTCTTAAGAATACTGGATGTACTCTTTCCTTTTCTCCCTACCCCACAGGCTAGGCTAAGAGTATTTATAATAAGCAAATGCCACGGCCTTAAAATTCTACAAATAACTCAACTGAGTTTTAAAATGGATTATTTTAAAGGTCACTGGATACAAATGGTTCACAGTATGACAAATCCTTAAACTATAAAATCTTGTGCTATTTTCTTCTGAGAATTAGTAACAGTTTGAAATGAAACGGAAATAAAGAAAAGCCCAAGCTTTTGGCAAAGGTCAAAAGATGAGGTCCTCAAACTCAATTCTCATCCATTAAGAAACAGTGTACAGGAGCTTTACATTAGTCCTGAGAAAGTCTCAATTGGTTTGGAGAAGATTCAGAGGTGAAGAACCTTCAGCTCCTGCTCTGCATGTGATTTGCTGTTCAGGGTTTGTTCAGTGAGACTCTCCTGTTGGAACTCTTGTCTAATGTGCTCAGTGGTTAGAAAGCTCTTTGTTTTACTTTTCTTTCCTTCTTTAGGTGCTGGGGATCAAACTCAGGGCCTGACACATGCTAGGCAAGGGTTAAACCCCAACCCAAAAAACTTTGTCCTTTAATGGCATGATCTATCCTGAGAGAGGCAGGGTGTCCAGTTGGGTATTATTTAGCACTACTAGACTCCAGATGGAGTCTCATTTCCTTGTCACATTGCTTCACAGTGAACATTCAATATGAAGTGAAATCCTCTGGGATTTCTCAGTGGTGACTTATGGTGATCTTGTTAGTTGTTCAGAAAAGCTGTCGGAATCAATGTGGTTTTGCTTGGTGTGACCTCACTGAACAAGCCTGACTCATCTGAGGTACAAAGCATGCTAAGTTTGTTTTGCTGTTATTTCTTAGGGTTTCTACTTCTATGCCTGGCATCAATTTTTTTTAAAAAAGACTTTTTGTCACTGATAAGTGACAATGGTGGTACCAATTTTCAAGGCTTATTCCCCCCCCCACCAAAATGTAAAAATTTTCCTTTGCAATTTCAATGTAAATTGTGCTAGATATCATTTATACCCTAAAGTTAAATCGGGCCACATTTTTGCTCCTAATTACTGCAGCAACCTGCAGTGTGCAGAGGTGGCCTGAGGCCACCTGCTTCAGCTGCATTGCTCATTATGTCTTGCTTTCTGCACCTGTGGGCCACCCCTTTCCTCTCCTGCAAGCTTTGACCAACAGGGTAGAAACCAGGGAATTTGGACTCTTCACTTTCACAACCTTGAGCAGATAATCTGAAGTATGTTTCTCAGAGTTCCTTTAGTTTCTCAGCTAGGGTTGCCAGATAAAACAACATGGGATGCCAGGTGGATTTGAAGTTCAGATAAACAACAAATTACTGCAGGAGACGTACTTTTTCATTAAAGCAAAGTATTATTTGACAATAAGATTTGGGGGGGGGTGTAGTGTACCTTTACTTGCTAAATATGTTAACCCAATGTCCAAAGGAACCAAGACCTAGTTGTCACAGTAGTAACCATTTCAGAATATACTTTTTTTTACTGGATTTAACTCTTCATTTGTTTTACTCTTTCTGCACATACTTCCAACTACTGTTCCTGGCTTTAGATCCTGGGAATGTCTCAGGTTCTGCTTTTTGAGGAAAGACAAGCTAAAATGTAAGGTTAAATTGGAAGCACTGTAGACTATAATCCATTGGGATTATGTTTTGAATATTATTTTTTTTCTAAGTAATCTACATGTCTTCCTTTGAAATCTAGATAAAACTGATTGGAATTGCTGAGTTCGTGACCTGTGGAAGTCCAAAGCTGGCCACATATCCATAGTCATCTGTAATTTCTGAAATGCTTAATGTTCTTACAGCTATTTGTTATAAACCCTTGATTTTATGAATTAGTGCAATTTAGGGGTCATTCCACTGTCCTGCATATCCTGCTATTGGTCTGCCCACTGATAACCCAGATGTGAAAATCAGCTCTTTACTCAATTTCATATGATAGAATATTTCTTATTATATAATTTATATATAATAGAATAGAAAACACATATACACCATATGGATGTAATTTACATACACAAACATGTAAATGTAATTGATATAATGGTACATCTATAGTCAAAACACATACATACATAAATATATCACTATAATTAACAATTAACAGTTTACATTGAAAATTATATTTAGTAAAAGGTGAATGTCAGGAGTATCTGATATGAATGGCTTATGCTTCTATTTTTAACCAAAAAAAAAAAAAAACAACAACACTAAAACCAAAAAATTCTCCTTCAATTATGAGTGGTTCCCCTTTCCCAGGTATATTATCAAAGATTTAACCAGTAATTTAAAAGCATGTTTTTATTTGACATTGATGCTGTCCAACAGCTGTGATATTACATTGCTCTTCCTGTCCCAATTAAAAACAGTGTGTCTATGACACTCAGGTCTTTCTGTGGTTATGATTCCTGTGGACTTCAGGCCTGTTTCTATGAGAAAGATGTATGTATAAATCAAGGCCAAGAGTGATCAGTTCTAAGGTTCTGAGTAGAAAGGTAAAAAGAGACAAAACTTTGCACAAACCTTAAAAACACATAAAACATTCTACAAGAGAGGAATTCTCAGGTACGAAGACTGTAGGGAGGAAGGAATTCCAATTATTTGGTTTGCAAGATAATGTTTATTTTTATAGAGCAAGTTCTTGAAAGTGACAGTAGAGTGTATTTTGACATATTATATATACATGGAGTATAATATGTAATTGTACATGATGTAGAGTTACACTGGTCGTGTATTCATATATGAACATAGAAAAGTTATGTCTGATTCATTCTACTGTCTTTCCTATTGCCATTTCCCCTCCCTTCCCTTCACTCTCCTTTGTCTAATCCAATGAACTTCCATTCTAAATAATTACCAGCATTATAAAAATATATGGCAAGCATTATTCTAAGTGACTTGCCTGCCCTCTCTCACAGTACTGTGTAGAGGGTAATACCATTGCTTAGGTTTTATCAATAAGGTAAGGATTTGGCCCATGGAACTACACGTAGTAAATGGAAGAACTAGGATTCACATATAGGTATATTTGAATTCAAAGTTAAAATACTAAGGTATCTGGGGAATAGATACATTATTGAACTAACTGGTTGTGTAGCCGGGTAGACTGGCCAGGGGTAGATGTTTTAGTGGCAGAATAAAGAATTTTTGGAATTACTTAGAAGTGAATAAAAAAAATTATTTCAGTTCCTTTCTTTTCGGACTATGTGTTTATGAAGTTCTTGTTGAAGGGATCAGAACAAAGTGGTCATAAATCTTGTTTTGTCATGAATCATATTCTGTCACTGATATGTACCCATGAAGGAAAACCTGGAACTTTACACCCTATGGATGTCCCGACTCTGGTTTGAAGGTTAACTTCCCAATTCAATTCAACCATTTGGAATTTCTGTGGTTAGTTTGGTGACTAAGCTTCTGAACAACAGTTGCTGCTTTGATAATGATTCAATCTTACTTTAGTTATATTAAAAAAAATTCCCACCCCAAAGCAAACCCAGCAGAACAAAGGAAAGTCAGGTGAAACATTATACATTAGAAAATTTTTTTTTCATGTTATTGCTGAGATAAAGATAAAGTAATTCTTTGGCATTGTTGTAATATAGAATTCATTTTATTTTTGGTCTTTGAACTCTAAACTTCTTAAATATATTTAATGTTGGCAGGCAAGAGATATTGTTTGTTAGGTAAGAGACACTGAACAGCATTCTATTTTTGACTGCTGTTATTGTTTTTTTTTTTTTTTAAGTACAAGAGAGAAAAATAAAAGCAGAATGACTCTCTGACACCTGTTCATCCACTGTGGTGATGACCAACTTTGTGTTCAATATAAATGAAATAATTTTTATTCCTTTTACCTCTCAGAGTGATTATTTTCTTTAGTAAATTTCCCCTTTGCTCAGCTTATTTCATTTAGTTTGTATGAACTAACACTAACATTTAGTTTGTATGAACTCATTTTTTCATTATTTTGAAAAGACACCTTACTAAGGGGGGAATGCATTTCTTTTTAAAATTTATAGTTTTATTTCCTTTAGCAAAATTGATTTCCAATTATGTGCAATTTGTGGACAGAGCAATTCACCCTGCTTCTCTGTTGATTGTCTGGCAGTATGTATATCTGACTTGTTCTTTGTTCATAGCATTTTACAAAAGAGTGTACCAAACAAGTAGAATGGAGAATCAATACTACCACCAGAATTGAAAAAGTCCTCTCAGTGGCTGTGAATTAAGTTTGGAGTGACACCAATCTTATTTGTAGAGCTTATGTGTGGTGCTGAAGAATTAGTCTTAGGTTATAAAACTTCTTCTCTTTCCTTAATCAGATAAACTGTCTGGCCTGAAACACAGGTCTTTTTATTTTCACAGACAGCTCCATTTTCTTCCCATAAAAGATTTGTGTATAGCATAAGGACCTGTTTCAGTCTAAGCAGAAAGCATATTCAATTCATATGATTTCATTCGCTTTATACAACGTTTGTGGGAAAGAGAGAAAATCTTTATAAAGTGGTCAGATAGGTTTTTAAAATTTATTTTGGGGAAAATCTGAGGGGAGAAGATGATTTGCTGCTTGGATCAACTGTAACTAGACTATTTTATATTTAAAAAGAGTATTTGTTTCAGTTTTCAATGGGGACTGTAGCCATAAACTGTTTACAAAGTCACAAAATATTCACTTACTACATCACTATTTATGAATGAAATGTGATTATAATGACATAGACATATAATGACAGAGCTCTTACTTTACATATGGTAAATTTTACATTATCATTATTTATTTACTTTTTTGGTAGAAGGGATTGAACCTGCAGTGCTTTACTGCTGAGCTACATCCCAGCCATTTTTATTTATTATTTTGAGACAGGGTCTTATGAAGTCATCCTCCTGCCTCAGTCTCCTGAGTTGCCACAATTACAGGCATGCACCCCCACGCCCAGCTATATTTAACATTATTAATTTGGCATTTACAGTATTTTTTGTCTTTTTATTTTCTCTATTCTCTGAATGGAAGAATAACTAGAAGATATTTTAATGGAATAACATAGCTTTTCCTTTTTTATTGGCAACTAAATTACTTTTTTCTTTCCCTTTTTCTTACTCCTTTTTCTCTTGCTCCCTTTTCCTTTCTTCTTTAATTCTTTAAAACTTCCTTAATAGCTAGTTATATAAATAAGCATATTTTCTCTAATATTATCACATTATAAAATGTTATATATTTTATAAATGCTGTCTTAAAAGATTAGCCAACATATTATCTACTTTCAAGCATTTTTTTCTTTTTTATGAAATGCATTTAAAATAATATTTTTTTAAAGAGAAAGAGAGAGAATTTTTAAATATTCTTTAGTTTTCGATGGACACAACATCTTTATTTTAAAATAATATTTTTAAGGAAGTAAATGAGGCATGACTGATGTCTAGGAAGCTTCTGACATGATCTGCAAGGATCTCAAGCCTGTCATTCACTGTTGTGGACAGTCATGTCCTGAACAACAATGGACCACATACGATGACACTGATTCTGAAAGATTTTGTCACCTAGTGACACCATTGCCCTCAGTTTGTGTAAGTACAATCTGCAATGTTCACACACAGTGAAATTACCTAATGACATTCCTCAAAGCATATCCTGTCTCTAAGTGACTCGTGACTGTGTAACCTGCTACCCTTGATTAACTTGCTTTTAACTAATAGTTAGCCCAAAAGGATTAGGTTGGACACAAATGTCACAGATCAGCACAGGTTTTATTCAGGAGTGAAGTGACAACTCTGATGGACCCATTTTCCTGGTGGAAAGTGAGCCACTGGCCAAAGGGGGAGTGTAGGCTTATATAGGTTACACTGAGAGGTGACTTAGTTAATGAGCATGTCAGTTTGGGCTATCTTAATTGGGCCAAATGGGGGGGGGGTCAGTGTTCAGTATCTGGGATTGATCTTTACTGGGCCAGATGGAGGATGTGGATTCAGTGGTTAGTAACTGGGAAAGAATGTGTTTAGGGTGGGATCAACACTTTGGCCTCTTCCCAGAAACTGTCATTTCAGACTTGATGGATATCTCCTCCCTGGGGCCTGGCTGGTCACTAGGAAAGAATGTATTGGGAAAGGATCAATATATTGCCTTCTCCCTCATTCCTTGTCCCTGGGCCACATTATTTTGGGGTTTGTCATTTTCCATATCCAACACAATAGAATACAGTAATGTGGAGGGGATGACACCTCTGAGATTAACACAAGGTTGTGACTTCTCTCTTGCTAGAGACACTCTCTCTTGTTGGCTTTGGTGGAGCAAACTGCTATGTTGGAGAGGTCCATGTAGCAAGGGAACAAGAGTGGCTTCTGCCAACAAAGAACCCTCAATTCAACAACCTTCAAGGAAACCTGTTTTGACAACAACCACGTGAGTGAGGCTGAAAGCAGCACCCTCTTCAGCTGGCCCTTGGGAGGCAGTAGGACTGGTCAACAGCTTGATTATTCCTTGTGAGAGTCTCTGAAGCAGAGGTCCCAGCTAAACTGTGCCTGGACTCCTGACTCACAGAAACAACAAGATAACAGATGCATGTTATTTTGAATTGTTAAGTTTTAAAGCGTAAATTTTTTTTTACAGCAATAGATAATCGATACAGTTGATGATATTTCATTGTTTCCTCTGTTTTTTTTGTCTAAGAAATAAATACACATATACATTAAAAAGTGGTTAATATAAATGTAGTTTCTTTTCCTCATTTCTCCATACATTTCTATAATACTAAATAAGCCATTGAAACTAAATTTTTAATGGTAATGTATTATACAACTGTATAAATGCATCATAATTAATAAAACTTTCCATAGTTGAACTTTTATTTTATTACAGTTTTCTTCTGATGGCAAATAATTCTGCCAAAAGTTCTTCTATAGAAATATATTATCTATGTATGTTTTTTTTATTTAGCATATGAATCTAAATTTGAGTTTCTTGAATTAAAAAAAAAAAAGCTCTAAACGTTCCTGGATTGTATTTCCAAATTATTTTCTGGGAAGATTGCCCAAGTTTCCTATTCCCACAAGAAATGCATGACTCATCCACTTGCCACATCCGGGCAATACTGGGATCAGAATTGTTTTTCTTACTTTTTTTAACTTGCATTTTTTTTTTTTAATTTCTAACAGATTTGGTCAAATTTTCTTAGTTTGAGTATCCATTTGTATATTCTGTTTTTAGTGAAATTCAGGCTGATATTTTGGTCATTTAAAAATTGTATTTACTTTTATCTTTATTGATTTTAAGAATTATTCTATTTTTTTGGTTGGGGAGGGGTACTGGGGATTGAACCCAGGGGTACTTGAGCACTGAGCCATATCCCCAGCCCTTTTTTGTATTTACTTACAGAAAGGGCCTCACTCTGTAGCTTAGGGCCCTGCTAAGTTGCTGAGGATGGCTTTGAATTTGTGATTCTCCTGCCTCAGCCTCCTGAGCGGTTTGAATAACAGGCATGCACCATTGCATCTTACTAAGAGTCATTCTAGTTTACTATCACTTTATTAGATAGTGTACAGACAGCTCTTTTCAATAATGTATTATCCTTTGAATTTATTTGTGTTTTAAAATTATATTTATTACAATCTTGATTTTAGAACAAAAGGGAGGGAATACATTCAGCAACCTCTGTCTGTCTCTTTCTTTCTTTCTCTCTCTTTCACACACATACACACATATTCATTACTGACTTTATACATAATAAAAATGTTAATGATAGGCAGTCTTTATTAAGTCTGTATCTTATGTATGGTGCTTTTTATTTATATTAAAATTGCTGGGAATTGAACCCAGAACTTTGTATATGCTAGGCAAGTGCTCTATAACCTAAGCCCTGGTACTTTTTATTTATTTAAGCCTTATAATATATATTATCCCATTTAATATTCACAATTACCCTGTCTAGGAAGATATAGACACCATTTTATCAATGACTTAAGTGCAGCTCAGAAGTTATTTATTTGACCCAAAGAGCTACAGTAATAGCTGGAGTTGAACATCAAATCAGATTCTGTTTTCTCTCCTTCTCTTGCCCTTGACGCCCCTCTTTTTCTCTTCCTTCTCTTCCCTTCCCTTCTGTGTTGGTAACTGAACCCAGTGCCTCACACATGCTAGGCCTGACTCAGGATTTCTGACTTTATATCCAATCCTTTTTTTTTTTTCATTATTTTTTTCCCCAAAAGCTCTGTTCAACATCATTCTAGGTATTGGTATAAACAAAAGAGGGTAGGAAATTAATATTTATAATGTCCTACATGTATTAACTCATTGAATTATTTTGAGAGAGAGAGAGAGAGAGAGAGGAGAGAGAGAGAGAGAGAGAGAGAATTTTTTAATATTTATTTTTCAGTTTTCGGTGGACACAACATCTTTATTTTATTTTGTGTGGTGCTGAGGATCGAACCCAGCACATGCCAGGCGAGTGCATTACCGCTTGAGCCACATCCCTAGCCCATGAATTCTTTAATTTCCTAATTTTTACAAAGAAGGAATAAAAGTCTCAAAGTGTTACTTGCCCAAATTTTATAAAACAGATGATGCAGCTCTTTGATATAAGTCCTATGATTTGCACTTTTGTCATTTGGAAATGGTTTAGTCTACAGAGCAAGGGGAATAAGTAAAATTTATCGTGGAGTTATTTTCTATTTATATTTCTCTTTCTTCCTGTTTTGTGCAACTTTCTTCTCAGAACTATAAGTGAAGGCAATTTGGGGACTGAATATGCCTGGTAACACCTACTCTCTGTTCCAGGCTTGCTTCCCCCAGGAAGCCTTTTCTGAATGCTTTGGACTTCTGACACCTACTTATCTCTATCATAGCACTAATTTCATTATTTTTAAAAATTTTGTTTAAGTATCTGCCTAGAAGTCTTGGAGTATAGTGCCTGGCTCACAGTAGGTGCTCAATAAATGTTAAATAAGTGGGAAAGTCAGGGGATGGATGGAGGAGATGCTTAGGACTCCAGGGGCCCAGCTGGCTCATAGCTGTTCTTAAAGCCCAGGAGTCTTGGGTACTTGAAGTGCACATATTCTCCACATCTGCTTGTAGGGGAATTCCATCAGAAAGGATCAGAAGAAACTCGTTTCCCTGGCTCCTTCTTTCCACTGTAGGGTATTTATTTGAAGCATTTAAAATGAAGTCAAGAAGATTAAAATAAAACAACTGAAGCGTGACATTTTAGATTAAACAACTGTTCTAGTTACTTACAATATTTATAGAATAGAGAGCTAAAGGATGTGTATCTTTAAATTCTGCATTTCAAGCACAGAGGAAAGGCCTTAGTAGTAAGAATAAGGAAAAATCTATTGCTTGGTCACTCTCTGCAAGACATTTTTAGGGATCCAAAAGGATTCTAAGATTGGAAAGTCTGAGTTACAAATGATACATATTTTTATTTTACTCTTTTTCATGGAAGAGTTTGAAATCGTCAAGTACTGTGCATAAGTATGAATAAGTGTGAATATAGTATACTTGTTATGTAGATTAGTATAGGGCAGAATTATTCAAACACTGAACATAAATTATAATTTTGTCATTCTGAGTTTATGTGAGAAAAAATTGGAGGCAGTGATAATTATGTCTATATTATGGTCTGTAAGAAAGAACTTAAAAACTTTTAAAAACTAATTACACACAAAATAACATACACAAATACACACACTCACACACACCTCAATCAATCTATTTCTTTTGGTGAGTAGTTTGCCTTTGACTCATTTTTTTAAACTAATATACATTAGATGAGAGTAGCATAGAGTAATCTCCTTGTTAGGGGACTTGCTGATGAATGTGGGCAATCTTCAAACTTCAAAGTACCTAAAAAGATGTAAACATCTAAATGAAATCAACCATTATAACTAAATAATGATTTTTTAAAAAGCCACACAGTAGCAAAATGTGTGGCTAAATGCTTGACATGTAAAGGAGTTGAACCACGGGTGCCCATATTGACCTAAACAGAAATTGGAGAATTTGGAGGGAGAGACACCATTCTTGAGAAATCAGCTGGTAAATGCCAGTTTTGGACAAAAAAAAAACAAAAAACAAAAACAAAACAACAACAACAAAAAAAAACAAAGCTTTCGGCAGAACGCTAATAAGCCCTAAGGATCTTTGGGATTTTTGAGACAGTTCTCTATGCTGAAGAAAATATATTTCACAAATACACAGAATATAGCAGTACCACTGATAAATGAACAAGACTTAAAAAAAATTCCCAAAAGATGAAACTTCTGAATATGAATATCAATGGTTCTATTACAGGGCCAAAAATCTATGTAGTAAATATTGGTGTCACCCTTCCTCTGAAGATATAGTATCACTCAGAAGTGTTGTATTTAAAAATTTTTGAATTTCAAATGGATCCCTGTATTCTAAAAAATATATGAACATCTGTTTGCCTAATAATTTCCATTCAGCAACCGGCCTGCTCCCACTGTCCACACACATGCTCTAGCGCCATCTAGCTAAATTCCGAGGTAATTCATTACAACTCAGCTCTGTTTCTGGTTATTCCTTTTCATCTTTTATACTATGTTATTTAGGTGTTTTTGTTTTACCTTCTACTTAAACATGGTCCTCCTCAAATATATTTTAAACCCAAGTCAAATAGTATAATATGTAGAATGAAGTTCCAATTCTACAAATGGATAAATTCCTGACCCATTATAAAAACATTTGTTTATACAATTACACATGAGGCTCTGATTAGGTTTGCATGTTTGGGAAGCTGTTTCCTGAAGTTACTAAAACTCCAAGGTCCGTAGCTTTTACTCAGGCTTGAATTATTACTTTGAAAGTCAAGACTAAGTCAGGGTGTCTTCCAGGAGTACACATTTGTCCAACAGGTCCCCTTTGGCAGTCTTGCGTGTCAGCGTGAGGAGGTAAAACCAGAATGTGGAGAGAGAATAGAAGGTCGGTCAGGGAGTGCTGGTGACAAAGGCAGGATCTGAGAGGCAGAGATGGTTTTAAAGAGGATACTCAGACAACAAACCAGGAAACTTGAAAGAGAGAATGTAGAAAGAGGAGCTGGGAGACACTAAATAGAGAAATCAGACGAAGGGACAGACAGAGGTCAACCTGGGGTAAAGAAAGAAAAAGAATAAAAGAAGACCAACAAAGAATAAAAATAAAGAATAAAAGAAGAAAGCTGAGAATAGAGATTTGTTTTCACCTTCAGAGTTAACATTCTTATGTGATACCACCTATTTGAAAACCAGGTCCATAAACTGGAACCAAATCAACACTGTGGAGAGTCAACCAACCCCACTACATTCACTTTCTTGATCTGAACTCGATAGGTAGAAATTTAAACCAGTTGACAGTACATTTTGAAATAAAAGATTTTTGTTATTGTTGTTCATCTTCTGGGTCAGTTTACATCTATGAAAGGAAAAATTACTTAAAGTAAGGTCAGGTTGATAAAGACTTTCCATATTATTAAACTTTTCTCATATTCATAGATGCTGAGATGTTCATGGGTGACTAAAAGATGGTGATAGATATGCATGGCTTCTTCTGTGAGAACAGATTTGTTTTATTGTATAAAATTCTCATTTCAAATGGCTGTCCTTACAGACCTTAACACAATGGAGCAACTCATCATAGCACACATACATACAATAATTATTTGACAGTTTCATAATGTAAGCGAATATAAACAGGGGAGGACTTTCACAAGTGTATTTTAAAAGAAAACATTTTAAAGTCATCATGTAACTTACATTTTAGTATTGTTAGATTTAGGTTATAATGATTTTGTAAAAATATTTACCATTTCTCCTTTAGTGATGTATCACAAAAATTCTGTGTGATTTTCTCTTTAAGTCTTAGTGTCCTCTCTTGTTCTGCAAGTCCAGATCATTAGCGCACTTCATACCTAATCATCTTTGTTTTATCCCATTTGCTAACTGTGGAAAGGACAGCTTTTCAATGACACTCTTCAGTGCTTCTCAATACTTCTTTTGTATCTGTGGTTCTTAATGTTCCATTATTATTATTATTATTATTATTATTAGTAGTAGTAGTAGTAGTAGTAGTAGTATGAGAATGTTTTATCTTGAATACTGTTTGAACTTCCAGATGGCTTTTTACTAATCTCTGTTCAGTTATGAACTGATAATTAAGATATGGCAAATAGTGAGGATTTAATTCCTTCCAGAGATCCTTTACAAAGATATTTTGATAGGGATTGTCAAAGAAATCTAAAAGGAATAAAGAAGACATAATAGGCAATAGATGATGTTTTAGATGAGAATTCCTCCATCAGTACAGATGTCTATAGTAACCCTATTCACCTTTTGTAGAGTCACTGTGGAAATTCTAGCATCACCACCCTGAAAGCTACAGAGATTTCTCAATAGAGCTTGTGCCATGTGGCCCAGAGGGTTGTTTAAAGATGAAATTCTGGTCCCTTTGAAGCTTTGGCACAATACTCTCTAACCCCCAGTTGCCTTATAAGAAGCACATCTCCAAAGTGGCCTTGTACAGGTTGATCCAGTGACTGTGGGCTGAAATCCAGCTGTTCCATGCTTGCAAAGTCCTTCACTCTGGTGCACGGCCTTATGCCTTTGAGGTGCTCTAGGGCTTTGTGGGGAGTGACAGATGCAAACCTTTTACTTCTACTATCTGTCTAGAATAATGTTGGCTTATTTATAAAGGCTAAAAGAAGAAATTAAAAATAAAATCTTGCACTCTATAAAGTCTTGTTTAGATTATGTTTTATGATACCAATATGTATACTATTTAATCTAAAACATGGAAATTTTTTCTAATTTTTTTATTTGAAAGATTCTTAATAATGCAGTAAGGGATATCTCAGTGTTTCCATACTAAAGAAATAGTAGCTCAGGAGTCCGTAATCAAAATCTTTAGCTCTCACTAGTTGTATGTATGATGTATTTTCTGAAGATTTAATGAGCCCTGATTTTAGAACAAAATGTGTAAATTGTTGCCCTCTTACCAATTTTGAAGTGCTTAATTATTGAATTGTTGTTCAGCGAATATATTGGCACTATGAAAGGAAATAATTATTGCCAGATCGTAACAACAACAAAAATGATACTAAAATTAATTGTGTACTGAAAATGGGCAAAGGATCCTGTAAAGTACTTAACCTAATATAACGATGATAGTAAAATTGAAGAGCAAGTAGCAACAAAATACCACATTCCAGTTACTCCTCCAGGTGCTTCACATGGTCCATCTTTAATATTCATGGCAATGTAGGAGGTTGGTTTCATTATTATCCTTACTTTGCAGATTAGGAAATGAATGCATATAGAAGTCAAGACCTTTTCTTAAGGTCACCCAGTTAGGAGTAGCAAAGCTGAAATTTGAACTCAGTCTATTTGATTCCAAAGTCATGGTTTTGACTACCATATTATATGCACAATTAATCCATTTAAGTAAAACTATAATGTTTCTTTAAAATCATCTATGACCTCTTTCAGTGAATTTGATTTAAGGATAGACATTCTTATGGTACTGACTCCACGCTTGATATTGTAAAGCTAATATAATATAAAGTTAAAGAGACTGATTGCTTAAGGTGTCTTCTAAATGGATTACATTGCTTTCAGTGTTCTTTCAGTGTACAGGTTTACATGAAGCAATTTGGTAGATACTGCTTTTTGACTTTTGATAAATCTACTTTCAGTTTTAAGGAAGTTTTGAAATGACAATAAACTTCCTAGACCAGAACACAAAAACCAGTCTTCTTCATAACCTATTGACAAAGTCTAAGACAATATACATTACTATTATGTGAGATTGAAGCTCTTAAATTTTTAAATTAGAATGTTTTATTAGGTGAAATTCAGGTGTCAAATGGATTTATTAATTTTCAGTGTTTCTGGAATTTAGAAATGTATGTGTTGAATTTTGTGCCTACCACCACCCAACACTGTGAAAATGGATACTTATGTTTACGATTTGTTGCCAAAGATGATTCACTTAATTCACTGCTGAGTCTTTGTGTTTATAGAAAAAGACAGGACTTATATCCTGCTCTGAGTGATTCAATTTCCTGATAGGCTGGAAACATATATAACCCACTCCAAAATATTCCACGCATATCTACGGCCAGGAAAACCAGACTGTTATGGAGATACATGGATGGAAAGTTCAGTTATGAATGAGAAGGATTATGGGAGATGTTTTAGGAGATGGGTTTTAAAGGATAAGCAAGAACTTAAGAGAAATGCAGGGGAAGAAGCTTTCTAGCTTGAATTCATCCCATTTATTGATTCTTGATTTTACTTCTTGCTCCTTTGGAGTCTTGTTAAGGAAGTCAGAGCCTAATCCAACATGATGAAGATTTGGGCCTACTTTTTCTTCTATTAGGCATAGGAACTCTTGGTCTAATTCCTAAGTCCTTGATCCACTTTGAGTTGAGTTTTGTGCATGGTGAGAGATAGGGGTTTAGTTTCATTTTTCTGCATGTGCAATTCCAGTTTTCCCAGCACCGTTTGTTGAAGAGACTATCTTTTCTCCAATGTATGTTTTTGGCACCTTTGTCTAGTATGAGATAACTGTATTTATGCAGATTTGTCTCTGTGTTTTCTATTCTGTACCATTGGTCTACATGTCTATTTTGATGCCAATACCATGCCCTTTTTGTTACTATAGCTTTATAGTATAATTTGAGGTCTGGTATTGGGATGCCTCCTGCTTCATTCTTCTTGCCAAAGATTGCTTTGACTATTTTGGGTCTCTTATTTTTCCAAATAAATTTCATGATTGTTTTTTCTCTTTCTATAAGGAATGATGTTGGGATTTTAATTGGAATCTCATTGAATCTGTATAGCACTTTGGGTAATATGGCCATTTTGACAATATTGATTCTGCTTATCCAAGAGCATGGGAGATCTTCCCATCTTCTAAGATCTTCTTCAATTTCTTTCTTTACTGTTCTGTAGTTTTCATTGTAGAGGTCTTTCACTTCTTTTGTTAAATTAATGAGGTGAAGAGAGAGCCTACATTTTGGGAGCAAAGTTTTGCCACATGCACATCAGAAAGATTATTAATCTCCTGGAAATATAAAGAACTCAAAAAACTCAACACACACACACACACACACACACACAAAATCAACAACAACAAATAACCTAATCAATAAATGGGCTAAGGAGCTAACAGACATTTCTCAGAAGAAGATATACAATCAATAAACAAATATATGAAAAAAGGTTCAACATCTCAAGAAATTAGAGAAATGCAAATCAAAACTAGTCTAAGATTTCATCTCACTCCAGTCAGAATAGCAGTTATCAAGAATACAAGCAACAATAAGTGTTAGTGAGAATGTGGGTGAAAAGTCATATTCATACATTGCTGGTGGGACTGCAAGTTGGTGCAAGGAATCTGGAAAGCAGTATGGAAATTCCTTAGAAAACTTATAATGGAACCACCTTTTGACCTAGCTATCCCCCTCCTTGGTCTATATCCTAAATATTTAAAAACAGTATATGACAGTAACACAGTCACTTCAATGTTTATAGCAGCACAATTCACGATTGCTGAACTGTGGAAGCAACATAGATACCCTTCAATAGGTGAATGGACAAAGAAACTGTGGTACATATACACAATGGAATATTACTCAGCATTAAAAGAGAATGAAATTGTGGTATTTGCAGGTAAATAGATGGGATTGGAATATACCATGCTAAACAAAATAAGCCAGTCCCTAAAAACCAGGGGTCAAATATTTTTCTCTGATGAGTGATGCTAATCCATAATAGAGAGGGGAGGGACAGGGGATAAGTGAAGGAATTTTGGATGAGGCAAGGGGGAGGGGAGGAGGAAAAGGGGTAGTAAAGATGTTGGAATGAGACAGATGTCATTACCCTAAGTGCATGTATCATTGCATGAATGGTGTGACTCTACTTCATGCACAACCAGAGAAGTGAAAAATTCTGCTTCATTTGTGTACAACAAATCGAAGAGCTTTCTAATATCATGTACCTCTGATTAGAACTACTAAATATATTTTTTAAAAAAGAGTGATGGGCTGGGGATGTGGCTCAAGCGGTAGCGCGCTCGCCTGGCATGCATACGACCCGAGTTCGATCCTCCGCACCACATACAAAAACAAAGATGTTGTGTCCACCGAAAACTGAAAAATAAATATTAAAAAAAGAGTGAGATGCAGAGGAGGAAGAATCATTGTGTAGCTGGAGGAAGATGAGGTGGGAAATCATGGGAGCAGACTATGGATAGTGGCCTAAGATTTTTATTCTCTCTGAAATATGGTGTAGGTTATTTCACCTTTCCTCACCTAAGTTTTCTCTGAGGAAGAGTGTAATAATATTTGTTTCATAGAACTTTTGGGAGGATTAAATGAGATCCTGAAAGAAGAGCCTGAGATAGTACTTGGAATGTTAGTAGGCACTTGACAAACTGCACAAATAAAGACACACACACACACACACACACACTTATTCAAGAAGTAGTGTACCCACATAAGTAGTGTCACATATAAGTTGTCACTTCTTCAGTATTTTACTGTAAAATTGCTGATAATCAGAATAGAATGATTTTTGTTCAACTATGAGTTCTCATTACCCTTGAGTGATTCTTATGGGGTATTCCAATCCTTGTGTTGCTGTACAGAAAAGGAGTCTAGGTTTTATTTATGGTTTTGGTAATTAAAGTTTTCAATGAAAAGAGGAGTTCTGAGGTGAAAAGCAGAAAGGTTAATAGCAGGTGCAGTTTTTTTTAACATTTTTTTGGTCCATTTCCTATGCAATGAAAAGCAGAAGGCAGAATCTGCTTTGCTGAATGACTACTTTTATGTGGGAGATGAATACTTATATCCCTAAGGGAAGAGAACAACTATCACATGTGAATAATGATGGTTACATAATAGTACACAGAGTGGACAACGGGTCCACTGGGGAAGAGTCCAGGTGGAGTAAAATGATGAAATGGAAGGAGAATGCTGTCTTCTTAGTTCTCATCAGCAGGTTGAAGGAGCCTTGCCTTTTACATAAAATGACGGCATCATTAAAAATGTCTGCCAGGAGATGAAGAGGTTTTGGCCTCTAGGCAGATCTAGCCAGAGTAAGGAACAGGAAGCACTGATTCATCTATTTGAATGACTAGAATTTGGGCAATGTGCCCAGAAATTAGGTCAGAGCCTTTGGATATGGAGTGAGTCTGTGTGTGTGTGTGTGTGTGTGTGTGTGTGTGTGTACACACTTCTAGCATCATGGCCTCACCTATAAATGGATTTTATAGGAATTTGTAACTGGATTTAGATTTTTCAATTGAGGAATCACTACAGGTACAAACAACAACAAAAATGGTGTTCATTTGCTTTGTCTTAATAGGCAATTCACTCTGAGTAATACTGAGTGATATCTACGTTACTAGCATTGCATTCAATTACCTCTGCTTAAAAGCACTACTAATTTATTACTTGGAACACACACACACACACACACATATATATATATATATATATATATATATATATATATATATATATAACTTGAGTACCTCTTCTGTAGAATTGTTTTTGATAAGATGGTAAGTGGGAATAATGATATAAAACATAATGTATCCTGGAAATGTTTTATTAAGAGTACTTTAATCATAACTATATTAAGGCTCTCTCTTATTAGAGAGTAATAGAGTAGTTCAAGTGGCCTACATTTTAAAATACTTCCTTTGTAGAAGATGCTTAGATACCAACTATGATGTTTAATGGAGAAATTTTCAAATATGTGATTTTTAAATTACAAAGTGGCTGTATTGTTTTGAAAGTAATTGCATTGAATATGAAGTTCTCTCCAATAGTTGACATTGAGGAATTTTAAGTTTGTTATTGAGGCTGGCTTTGAACTCTTGATCCTCCTGCCTCATCCTTCTAAGCCACTGGGATTACAGGTGTGCACCACCGCACCTGACCAATATTTTTTATTGGTTATACAATGATTACTTTTTAAATGATGCTATGAACATTTGTAAATTGTGGTCTTTAAGATAAATTCGTTTTTAAAATATTTGCCAGTTTTCCCAAAAGAGTTAAGCTGTTGCTTAGTTTCTCCTATGTCACACATGGAGATTTAAGTAAATTCTGATACATAACTAATTATTTCTTATGAGGCAAGCCAAGATTTAAAAAAAATAATATTAATTTAACAATAAATGTAGACTCAGGCAATTCCTGTGCAGCCGGACTGCGGCAACCTGAAACATGAATTATCATGTTTGGCATTTCTTTTAAGAAGGAAAAGGAGCTGCTTCTATCTAGATATAATATTCAAGGAAAAAAATTAAACTGTTCATATTTTACTAATTGCTAAAGAATGATTCTTAGAAGGCAGCTATTCTATAATTCCATGAATAGGTTTTCTTTTAGTTCTCATGAATTGTCAAGTATATATTCTATCTGAAATATATTTTATAGAATATAATAACTTATTTTATTTGAAAATGCCCTTAACTATTTTTTACCATAGAAGTAAGCTGAAAGAAAAGCAAGATAAGAAATTTAAAGCAAGATATCCAATTCTAATTTGTAGATCTCATATAATATTTTGAGGGTTGTATTTAGAATTTAAACCTTTTATAAATATACCTGGAAATTTGTTTTGAAGATTTCATCAGTACAATGCATGTTTATTGACATCTTTGGGATATACATTGTGAAGAAAAGAGGTTTAAGAAAATACCATCTCCTGGTATTTATTCTGAAGGATAAGCAGCATAATAGATATGAAATTTGTAGTGTCAGAGAAAGTGCTGAGTCTTGTGTAAGAAGGGGGAAAAATGGAAAAAAAAAAAAAAGACCAGTACAGAAGAGACGGAGCAGGAGTAAATTTTGAAGGAGGGCATTTGTTCCCTTTATTTTCTTAGGTTGGGAGCTTGTTTGACACATAAATGCAACAGCTAAAATTTTAGTGATGGGGCTGAAGTATAAGGCAAAAGTGATTGTGCCTCTTATCTCATTTCTGCACTCTGGACATAATAAACTCATTTCTTGTTTATAGTTCATTAGGCTGATTCATGTTCTTATTTTCCCCCTTTAGAACATGTGTTTTGTTCTTGACTTTCAATTTTGTTCTCATATTATTATATCATAAAGATCTTGTCATTTCAGTAGTTATACACCTGTGCATCCTTTTTTTCTTATAATTGTGTAATGCTTCATGGTGTGGAAATACTTAGTTCATTCAACCAGTCCAATATTGCTGAATATTTGGATTATTATTATTACTTCTAGATTTTTTCCTACTACAAAGAATTCTCACAATGAATAATCTTGTGCATATCATTCCATAAGTGTATAATCATCTGGAAATAAAGTTTTATCTTTTCCTTTCCACTTTTTTTTTTTTTTTTGCATCATCTCTTTCCTCTCGTCTAGTTGCGTAGTTGGATACCTTCAGTAAAAGTCAAATAGTTGTGCTGATGACGACCATCTTTGTCTTGCTCTTCTGGTTTTCTTCACTAGGAAAGATGGTAGGGTTTGGACAACCATGCACCAGTTAGGATCTTTGCAGGGAACAGTACAATTGAACTTAGTAATTAATGAGAGTTTAATGAAGAAACCCCTTTTATAAAACCACAAGTAGAATTAAGGAAATAAAAGAGGAATGGTGAACTTTTTGTTTCCTTAATCCTGCTCTAGGACTAAAGGGGAAGTAGGAAATAAAGGTTCTCATAACAGAGAGAACTGTAGGCAGGCAACTCCTGATGGAAACCTTAGCTTTCAGTAAGGAAACACTTTGAACCCATAGTTCAAAACTGGCTAAACCCATACAGAAATTGGAGGTCTGTAATGAGGCAAATGAAAAATCAGACTTCTAGGACACAAAGTATGATGGAGAGGGTGGAAAATGGATCTAATTGGACTAAACAGAGACTCTCCAGTGGACATACTAAAGAAGTGTCTACGGAACCATTTTGATGGATGTTTTTAAAATTAACTGTGGAGTTTGATCATAGAATTTCTTTTTTAGACATGGATATGGAAAGTTTCATTACCATGATGTATTAAACCCATTAATATTGAGCCATCCTTATCTGAATAAATTTAATTTTTATGACTAAAGTTTTGCCTCTTTTTAAAATTTATATAAATAGAATAATAAATTGAATACGCTAATAAGATGAATATGTTACTATCTCTTCTTTTGCTTAGTGCCACGAGATTTCATTTATCTGTGTATAGGTACGTGTGGGTGTGTGTATACTTTGGTATTTGATTTTGTAAATGTTTTATCTATTCCACAGTTGCTGAATATTTTGATTACTCTAGTTTTGGCTATTAAAGTATTGCTGCTGTGGACATTCTTGTGCATGAATTTTGATGCCTATAATGTACACATATTTAATTACTTAGAAATAGAATTGCTGAGTTTTGGGGTATGCTTATTTTAACCTTTACCAGATACTGCCATACAGTTTTCCAAAGAAATACAAATTCCATTTGTATTCCCCTTAGCAATGTATGTTATTTCTAATTGCTGCTATCCTCACCAACTCTTTCATTTCAGCTATTTAAATAGTTGTTTAATGGCTTCTCAATATGGTTTCATCTTAATTTCCCTTCTGACTAATAAGGGCAGATATCTTCTCATGTTTATTGGACACTTGGATATTATCTTTTGTGAAGTAATCAGGTTGTTAACTTATTTTTCCATTGGTTATCTTTTTCTAATTTATTTTTAGAAGTTCCTTGTATATTCTGCATAAGAGTCCTTTGTCATAAATATATTTTAATTTTATTATCATGTATTTTTTTCTTCATACTCTAATGTTCTCTTTTGAAAAAAAAAATTTCTAAGGACGCTAGTTAATTACTGTTGGCCAGTATGGTTGTAGTGCTTTCTTTTATTTTTATAATTTGTTTATTCAAAGTTCCTTAAGATAAGTTCCTATATTTTTTTCTAGCTTTGAATTGTCCATTAAGATAGGCACTAGCTGCAGTTAACTATTTAAACTCAAATTAAGGATAATTAGATTACATTAAAAATTCAGTTCTTTGTAGTAGCCACATTTCAAGTGCTCAGTAGTTACATGTGGTTTATCGGCTAATATTGAACAGTGAAAATATTGTATAGACTACTTACTTTATCTCAGAAATGTTATTAGTAGTGCTGTTGTGGAAATTTTAGTGATTTTCCATTTACTTTTAGATATGCAATTCATCCACTATTAATATAGCACAGTATAATTATAATGACAAACTTTTATTGTAGAACAAATCTCTCCAAAACATAGCAGCTTAAGACAGCAGCCATTTCATTCTGCTCAGTGACCTGGGCTCAGAGATGATTGGTTTAGCCAAAACTTCTCTTTGCATGGTCTCTCATCTTCCATCCTTAGGCTAGTGCAGAACATCATGTGATGATCTGGAGTTTCAGAAATAAGAAATGACAAGTGCTTTTCAAGTCTTTGCTTACATTGCATTTGTTAATGTTCCTTTGCCTAATCAAGTAGCATATCCATACTCAAATTCAGGAAGATGAATATAGTTAGATGTTACTTCTGATGTGAAGAGAGGTGAAATTGGGCTATGAAGGGAGGTTTGTAAAAGAATGAGAGTAATTTGCGGCCATTTTTGCAACTTAACTTACTGACATTTAGGTGAAGTTTATTATTTTTTTATATGATTATCCAATTGACCTTGTCATATTTATTGAAAAGATCATGCATTTCCCAATTACAACTCAAGTATGTAAAGAAAATTAATTGTTTAGGACTGTTTGTAGAACTCTTTTTGTTTTCTACCAGGTTATTTGTCCATCCTTGAGTTAATGATAACTATTTTAATACTTGGGGTTTCGTAATGTTTTGGTAACTAAAAGTGTAAATCTTTTAACTTTGTTCCTGGTTTTTAGGAGGGATTTAGCTATTCATGGCTCTTTGCATTTTCATGTGAGTTTTAGAATGAAATTTCCACAAAAAATTCATTGGAATTTTGATCGTGGTCTTTTGAATCTATAAATCCATTTGGGAAGAACTGGTCTCTCTGACATTGAGTTTTTTCCATCTATGAGTAAGACATTGATCTTTTTATTTAATATTTCTTTTATTCATGCCAATAATTTCTTTTTCTTTTGCTTAATATAACTCTTTTTAAAAAATATTTATCTTTTAGTTGTATTGTCAATACCTTTATTTTTTAGTTTGATGCTGAGAATTGAACCTACGGCCTGGCCCCGCATGCACTAGGAGAGCGCTCTGCTGCTGAGCCACAACCCCAGCCCTTAATATAATTCTTGTATCTCTTTCATTGTCTTTACTCTCTGGCAATTGATATGTTTTAATGCTGTTAAAAGTGGTATTTTAAAGCTATAATATTATTTTCTACTTTTTGTTGCTGCAGTAGAGATACAATTGATTTTTTCATATTGACCTTGCTAAATTCACTATTTATTTCTGATGACTTCAGCTTTTATAGGTCAGGTAAGAATTTAATAAACTGCTAATTCTGCATCCTGTACAATCAGAAAAATGAGAAATTATACCCCATTTGATTCAAATGTAAAAAAAAAATCCCGATATAATAAAGACTTCTAGAGTTAAAAATATACCAATTAATGTTAACTAATTTAATTTTATATGACCACATATGGTTATTGGTTATTGCAACATAGTTCTAAAACTTTTATATATTTGGCTTATACATTTATATATATAATCTATCTCAAATTGTTGTTATTAATTTAATTATTTGCATTACTTGAGAGAATAGTAGAGATTTATTTTTCTTCTCATTAGTTTGTCCAGTTCTTTAAGTATCATTGAATTGTGTTGTCATAATGATCAATCATTTATGTTAGTTTATTTTGGGACCCTATTTCATTTCATTGATTTATTTGTCTGCCTTTATATTCAAATACAATATTGACTTGATAAAAAAAAAGAATTTAATAAACTGCTAATCTACGTCTTTGCTAGGGATGCCATAATCAAATAATCAATACATAGGTTCCCACAATTCAGATTGTTCCCATCACTGCTTAGATTTTGCTGTCCACTAAAGGTAAACATACTCAGGGATTAATTTAAGGATTCCAGTTTGATGGTGGCTGTTCTCATTGTTTCTGACCTAGAGAGAGGAGTGAGCATAGAGCTCTTCAGGAACACTGGGGCTCTGCTCACAAATTTGCCTCACAGTTATGGGGAAAAGTATGTTTTGTGAGTTAGGCAGATTTTAAATGGTAAATGAATTCTAACATTTAAATCTCCCTAATCCTTGGGGTACCTTCCTGTATAGTACCTAGACAGTTCTAGCATTTAAGTCATTTAGGGTAGGTCCATGTGTCAACCAGACATCCAAATACATTGTTAGAACATTCTCTAACCCCTCTGCCTACAACATAGATTCTATAAAAACAAATTTATATCCAACATTATATTTCTTCCCCCATGGTTTTATATCCTAAGGATCCATTCCACAGATATTCCCCAGATTTCTGTCTGTGTAAGTTGAGAAAAATTATATGAATCTTTTTGCAGGTATGAAAAGGCATAGAAAGAAGACTTGGAAAAATTTAGGGGTTCAATATTCTCAGCTTCAATAGAATCTGTCCATATATTTCCATTTAATTTTTCAGGATGTGATTCCTTGCTAATCAATATGTTTGCTTTAAAATAAGTCATTATGGGATGTTGGAGTTCAATTTTTTTTTGTTATTCAGCAACTCAGGATGAAATTCTGGGTTCCATCTTCAGAATTCTCATCCCTGTGGCTATAGGAGATAAAAGTTACTTTCAAGGCAGATAGAGTAAGTCTTAGATTATATTTGCAGAATTTGAGCTATGAATTTGAAGTCCTGACTTCATTCTTTTCTTATTTTCTCCAGTAGAGTTAGAGACTATTCAATGCCATTATAATTTCTTAATTTGACTACAGTCTAACAAATGCTAGATAACTTAGAACCAGCTCAGAAAACTCCTTAAAACCCACTTATGGTAGCAAAGTCTGTATCAATCTAGGTTCAGATAATCTTCTTTTATCCCAAACAAGTTTTCTCATTCTCATTTGAAATAGATATGCTATTCTATTATCTTGCTGATTTATTTATATTGCCAATAAGGGTGCCAATTATACATATACTAAATCTTTTTCTTTATTTTTTTAAAAAAACCTATCATGAGTCCTCCACATCTTTTAATGTCTTTGTCTCATTTTTCCCCTGTACCTTTTACTGTTACCTGTAGTATTTATTTTCACTTGTACTCTTGTAATGTAATATTCATTTCTGAGTGAGATTCTTTTTCTTTAATTTTCTCCTCCATTTTCTCAATTTCCATTTAATTATCCTTTTGTTGTCTGGACATTTTCTTATTTTTCTGTCTGTTTCCTCCATGAGTTTTTATATTTTGGCTTGATGGTTTTCCTGAACAGCTATAATTTTCTTCATTAATATATTCTCTTTCATCATTTCATTTTTCTTTATGTATGTTCAGGATATTAAGTTACAATTTTTCACTAGCTGTTTGGAAGTGTGTGTGTGTGTGTGTGTGTGTGTGTGTGTGTGTGTGTGTTCTGGCACATTTTCAATCACTTGTTGGAAAGTTATACTGCTTTGTTTCATCATTTTCTTATAGGATCTTACAAATTTTTTGCAAGAGATAATAAAACAGACAAAAAAATCAGTAAGGATATAGGAGATCTGAACAACATAGAGCAAAATGGAACTAATAAGTACTGACCTAGATCTTTGTATGGAGGCATAGTGTTTTCCTCTAATTTGACCCACATTTGAAATTCTTATGGATAGTCCTGATCCAGCAAGAAGTTGCAGCAGTGATATTTTTGGAATAAAGTGGTAAATGTGTCAGAGTCAATGCCCTTGGGTCTTCCTTCATTGTCATTTGAGCAAAAGTCTTAAGATATGGCTCTTCTCTGTAGTCAAGTTTTTCTGTGACTCCCAGAGCTTATACCAGTACAGAGGAGTTTTTAATCTCTTCCCTGAACATGCCAGATCTCGTTACAAGTTTTGTCTTCCAAAATATTAAATTCAAGATTAAAAGTGATTTTAATTCAGCTTTCAATTTCAGAACTTTTTCAATTCCAGCCACATCTGCCATTTTTTACACTTTCTGAACTTAACTCTCTGCTTACTTTTGGGCACTCTCTGAATCTACTGTCTCTGCCCTTTCATACTGCTCATGCTATATTCAATTGTAAAGCAGATATCTTATAGGTAGGGCTTTCTTTGGAAAGGAACATATGACTAAGTCCTTTGAGGTATTCCTGTTCCTAGGCTCTTTTGTACTTTTGTTCTTCCTCAAAGCTTACCCTCCTTACAGGCTCTTTGGTCTGGCATTGTGTTTGGTAGAACAGGTATACTATTTGGAATTTGTGATTTGTCTCTATCTTTTCACTTATGAAAACATAGTTTTTAGATATTTAAATAGGTTTTTATGCAAACATATTTGATACTCAAGAAGAAAAGTAAGAAGCTGAAGAATTGATCTGCCATCAATCATCGAAACCATGTGAATTACTTAGTATATTCTCTATTTTACAAAATAAGAAAACTGAAATGAAAGAGGCACTAAGTGGTAACTTACAACCTAACAGACTATACCTGTACCGATATTACAGCCCTATTTCTTGAGGAAAGTTAGGATTATACTTTTCATGTCTGCATAGTCACCTTTCCTACATGAACTTGGCTTGGATAGTTCAGTTCTCTACATATGAGGATATAGTTGCTAAGTGCCATAAAGCTGTCTGTGGTCCCAAGATGGTGGAAGCAAAAAGCAGTAAAAAAAAAAAAAATGGAACCAAAACTGGTCAAGCCAGTGATTAAGTTCTCAAGGGTTCTAAAAATTCTTCTTTCAACTTCTTCTTTTTTCTTTTTCTTTTTAAAATAATGTGACTGCTTAGACATGGAATTATGAAGTTTTAATGGTGTATATAATTGCAGGAGTGAGAAGTATACCTGCCTTTGTAAAAAATCAACTGAAAAGTCCACTGTTTTCTCTTGAATCAAATTCTCTCTCTCTCATATGTATGTGTGTGTGTGTGTGTGTGTGTGTGTATGATATATCTGCATATATATATATATATATATATATACACACACATAGTGTGTATGTACTTCAAATGAATTGTATGACATAACTGTATAATTCATCATTTTCCTTCCTATTTACCTATTTCTCAGATTTTAATCTTGAGTCCCTCAACTCACTTTTGAATTTTCTGGGACATTCAGGAAA
Source organism: Urocitellus parryii (assembly GCF_045843805.1). Taxonomy (NCBI): domain Eukaryota; kingdom Metazoa; phylum Chordata; class Mammalia; order Rodentia; family Sciuridae; genus Urocitellus; species Urocitellus parryii. Next base: position 23,098,400 of record NC_135544.1, on the reverse strand, counting down.
GACTGATTTTACTGCCAAAGATTGATTACAAGTAAAGCTATCTTAATATAGTCTTCGGATTTTATTTTGGTTGTAGAATAATTTTATCATGCAATATGCTTTCGTTTACCAAGCAATCCTGGAAAAAAGGATTTGAAAATTATTGTTCATTCATGGTCACTTAAGAGCTTCAAATTGGCCCTACAAGGCAGCTGTGGCATTTGTAATACTAGAAGAAATAAACTTGGCTGAGAAAAATCCCAACTTGTCAATGTCTAATGTTAAGACATTGATAAGCATTTGACCTTGATGGTCCCAGTAAAACATGATAGAAAACATGAAGAATTATTGTTTTTCTTTGTTTGTGTTATTTTTCTATTGACCAAACTTAAAGCAATATTGAACAATACTTTTTGATTATAATATTCTCACTGCATCAAAACTGATTAAGGGCAGTATTTTATTTGATGGACTTATGTACTAATGTATTCATTATTTACATTTGTATTCATAAACTATAAATGGAAATGTTGGCCATTTTAGAATGGAAAGTTCTTTCATTTTGTGGGTCTCTTGAAAATAACACCAGATCAGTTACCTAGCTGTGATATTCCGATTTCATTGTAGAACTTGGAATTCCATGCAAAAGAAATGAGGAATATTTAATTTATTTTGAGAATTAAGAATAATTAGATAATAAACAGAATAATAAGTAGAATCAGTGTAGTCATTCAGGATTGGGCTAAATGTGTTGTAGTTAGCTTTTGTTGTTGTGAGCAAAAACACCTGGCAACAACAACTTGGAGGAGGAAAAGTTTATTTGGGGTTCAGGGTTTCAGAAATCTCAGTCCATGGATGACTGGTCAGTTGCTCTGGTTGTAAAATGAGGCAGCACATCATGGCATATGGCCCAACAGAGGAAATCAACTTCACTTGTTGTGGGGTTAGGGAAAAGAGTGGCGGGGGAGAGGGAGAGAAAACAATAAAAGAAGGGGCTGCAGGAAAACCTTCAAGGCACATTGCCAATGACCCACCTTCTCCAGACTTGCCCCACCTGCCTACAGTTAGCACCTAGTCATTCCATTCAAGTTAAGATGGACTGATTAGGTTATAGTCCTCACAATCCAATCATTTCACCTCAGAACATTCTTGCATTAACACAGAAACTTTTGGGGTTACTGCATCTCCAAAGCATAAAAAAGAAGCAGTTATAGATTTTTTTTTACATAACTTGAAGATTTTTGTTCATCATACCATTGCAAATAAAGTAGTTAATAAGCAAATATTGAAATACTGATTGTCAGGCTGTATTCTAGGCTCTTGAGATTTTTAGGTTAATAAAACAGACACATAACCTGCTTCCAGGCACTTGTAAATAAAGTGTGTAAACATTTCATACACATGTATGTTGTTTTAAAAATGTGTGTATACACGTAATAGATTTTGTTCAACAATGCCAATGGTGCATCTCAAATGCTAAGGAACCATCGGGAACACAGTGCATTAAGTCATAGTATTGTAGAGCCTTTCATTTATTATACAACAACTATTCTGCCAACCCAAAAAACATGGAAATGCTCTATGTAAAACTTTACTGATTTTAAGGATCCTAGTAATCAAGTGGTAGTAAGTTGTAAAATTGTAATAACCTGATACTGAGAAAAGATGAGATGAGAAAAACTCAATAGCAGCCCTAATCCCTGAAATTGTGAGATAATTTTCAATAATGTCATGGGGTTTTTATTTCCTTTTGAAGTGAACTTGAGCCATAGAGAATCAGGGTGGCTTTTGTGATTGGGGTCTGCATACTCCATTTTGGTTGAGCAGAATGAGCCGATGGGGCATCATGATCTATTGGTCAAAGGAGTTTGGAAAAGGAAATTATTCTTTTTCCTTTAAGGAATGCTTTTTACATTGCAGTTTGAGGGTATTTCTAAAAAAATACAAGGGGGAAGTACTGGGAAGTAAAAATTAATTACATTGTGTGCAAATACAAATCTGCGATGATAAAACTCACTGTTCTGTATAATCAACATGTACCCATGAAGATAAGGACAAGAGAAAAATGTAAGTATTTCTTTAAATATAATACATGATTTTGCTACATAAGTTCTATATTCTACACTGGTTTTAAGAACATTCTTACAGGCTTTCTTTATAAATCACACGTATTTTACATTCATATTTATTAAATGGAATTTATATGCTAATAATATATTTTTTATAGTTAGAAATTGGTTGAATAAAGGTAAAACCTATTAGGGGAATGTAAGAACGTGTAGAAAAGATGAAAAAACTTCTTTTCACCTGGATAACTAAACAGAATCAATGGTCATTAAAATTAGTCTGTGGATTGTTTAGACACATTGAGGCAGGTTATCTCAGATAAAGTCATTCCAGTAACCCCCTTCAAAATGCCAGCAATTCACCCAACTTAACCATTTTAATGAAGAAAAAAAAAAAAAAAAGAAACTTCTCTTCCTGTTGCTTTTGTTCCACAATTGGGTCTAGGGGGTGGTGAGGGGCAAACTCTAGAGTAAGCTTTTATAAACAGACAAAATGATATTTTCTGTTAGAAGGGGCTGGGGAAGTTTCTTTGAAAGGAACACATCTCAGGTAAAGCTAGTTTTACTTTTATTCTTAAAGCTGACTGGAGTGAAGCTCATTGTGTTGCCCTATACTTTTTGTCCAGGGCACCTGAGAGCACAATGTATCACTTATCAGTAGAACAAAAGGCTCCTTCATGGGTCAAACTCTGAGGAAGATGACAGCTGCCCACTCCGAACCTCTCCAGGCAGATGCTTTGCTGGAGCAGGAACAGGAAATAGACCATTCATGTGGACTTTCATGTCTAATTCGATTTAATTTGACTCAAGCAAGATTAGCCTTTTTTTCAAAACATATCTGTGTTTCATGGTAATCTTAGATGTTCGTTTCTTACGAGAGACTTGGTTCAGAAATTGTGTTTTGTGGACTTCATAGTAGGAAAAACCACTATTTTATATTCAGCTGAAGAATACTGCAAAATATTTTAAACACCTCACATTTTCAAATAACATTTTTTATAAAAAAGGTGGATTATTTAGACACATTGAAGTAAGTCATCACAGATAAAGTCATTCCAACAATCTCCTTGAAAAAAATTATAACTTTATGTTATAAAGTTGTATTTTTTTCCTAAATGAAACACCAAAAAAAATCAGGAAGGTTGTTTATAGTATAATTGAATATTGAAAGGAAATTTCACTATCATATAAAGACAATTAAAATTATAGTTTAATTCCAAATGTTGACCTTGCCATTGAATATTCTTTTCTTTTTAATGTAAATATATTTGTCCTTTAAAGTTTCTAAGGTCATACTGATTTTTTCATTAGATTAATAAAATCCATTTGGAAGATCATTAAAATGTAGAGGCCCCAATTCTTGAGCAATTATGAAAGAAATAACTGTTTTTTAATAGTTCAAAGATTTCTTAGCTGCTAAGTAGCTTGTCCCATGTGAGAATAATTTAATTCAGAATATATCATGCATAACAAGTCAGAACTGGCCACATTTTTCTTTCATTTTGCTTTGCTAGTCCCTGAACATAAATGTTTGAGTACTGTAAAATTAGTGTAATAAGATACAATGCTATTTATGCTACCAGTTAAGTTGGGTGAATTGGGTTTTGGAGTTCTTTTTCCTCATTGTGCAAGAAGGGAAAGTGAGAGCGAGAGCAATGTGATGACTCTAAGATGAATTTCCTTTCCCCATCCTCTTGAACCAGTTCTGACAGTGGGCATCTGGGGCTTTCTATTGCCTCTCTGTAGTTGATGTTTTGGAGTCCTCCTCAGGACACACAGTACCCTTTGTGGTCCCTCTATTCGAAGTGCTCTCCTTTCCTGGTTTTTGGACCACTGCATAATTCTGCAACTCCTCTTTTCTGTGCAGCTTGTTTTAAACCTCTCTTATTGACTCCTTTTCACTGACCTTACCTGGAATTGTTGGTCTGATACAGGATTCTACCTTTATTCTTCTTATTTTCTTGTTTTCATGTCAGAAGTGGAATCTGTATGTAATCTGTGGATTTTCCAGTGCAGCAGTAATCTATGTCTGCTTGTCTCCTTAGCCAACATCTTGTCAAACGTTTAAATTTGTGTTAAGGGTAATAAATATGCTTTAACAAATATACTACTGATGAAAATCATTGTCTCCAGCTTTCTGGCCTTCATTGCAGGTTTTAGACCTGCTATCTCTCACAATTACGTGAGCTAATATCTTAAAATCTCTGTCTCTGTGTCTGTCTCTCTCTCTTTCTCCCTCCATATTGTTCTTGTTCTGTTTTTCTGGTTCTTTGCAGAATGCTGATTAATATGTCCCCTGTGTCCTTAAGCACCTTAAGCTGCCATAGAATTGGGAATCCCCTGGAATCTACTTTGTCTTTTGTCAGGCCTGTGTAAAGCGGGTTGATACATTAAGAACTATGAATCTTTCAGTCCTTCAGATGCGACATGATATAAGTAATATTCAAATATAAATTGATATTATTTATATGATGTCATGTATGAGTTTTAAAATTTATGATCTGTTTAGATGAGTCATTCTGATTTTTTCCTTTTATTTAGTTTTTTGGAAGAAAAACTAAGCAAATAAATAAAATATAATATAAAAGGTGTTACACTTTTTTTTTAACTTCCAAAGATATATATTTAAATGAAAGTCTTAGCCGTACTGGTGTCTTTGTGTTGGTTATGAAGATATTATTTCAAGGGGAAATTGAATCCTGGTGAAGTAAAATGGAAAAGTAATGAAAACATTTCAAGCTTCCTGTTCATTGCAAGAAAATTATTTTCTCATTATTTCTTAGCTGTATGTACCATAGTGGCCTTACACTAGAGCAGAAAAAAGGGATCAGCCATGGGATGGCATTTTGTCCAAGTTCACACTAAGGAACATGATGCTTGAATAATCATCTTTTTCTTTTCTCTAGTTTATACCAACAGGAATGTAAGGATTACACAAAATAATTGCATAAATGGTTACTTCCTGCGAAAATATAAAATGTCACTGAACACAATGGCTGAGTCTTTTTCCAAATGACTGCTGACTTTTTGGTCTGACCTATGAAGATAAATCACTAAGCTACTTAAAGTTGGAATAATAATCTTCTGAGATTAAAACGATGAAAGCTTGAAGCAGCGACTGACACCAAATTTTGATTTCCTGCTGTGCCTTTGGGGTGTAGTGTGGCAAATTCTAGAAAACTGTTCTCTTGGTTGTTTTTTCAGATACTTCTGTACCATTCACTCCCTGTTACTCACTCTTACGTTTTAATAGTCAATTTTCATTTAGATAATATGTACTAATAAACATGACACTTTGATCTTGTTTACTTATTTATTAGGAATGAAGCAGTGTAGAGTGAGGCCAAGACTTTACACAGATTTTGGACAAAAAGAAGGGTTTATTCAGCTTTCCATTTTCTTAGTTCAATGGTCTTAGGTAAGTTCATTAGCATTCAAGTAAAACTTATTTTTAGAACTCTTATAAGAATCATCTCAAATGGGATGATGTATGGAGGTTCCTACTGTGGTACTGGCCACTATTTTATCACTTAGAGAATAAACACGTTTTTACTTCAGGGTCTACTGGGTAGCCTCAATTTAACATGCTTAATGCCGGACCCCTGATTTCCAATTTCAGTGTGCTTCGCTTACAACTTTCCCCCTCTATTGATGACAATCACATCTTTCCCATTGTTTAGGCCTTGTTATTTTTCATACCCCACATAAATTTTTGAAAATTTTTGGATCTTTTTTTAGCGATATCTCAAGAATATGTCCACTTTTTTTTTGGTGGTACTGAGGATTGAACCCTGAGGCAATTCACCACTGAACTGTTTTCCCAGCCCTTTTTATTTTATTTTATTATTATTATTATTTTATTTTTTTATTTTGAGACAGTATCTTACTAAGTTGCTGAGTCTGGCCTTGAACTTATGATCCTTCTGTCTCAGCCTCCCAAGTAGTTGGGATTACAGGCATGAGCTACCATGTCTGTTAAATATAAGGACTTCTTCCTGCTTCTTCTACTGCCACTATGTTCCAACCACCATCTTCTTTCACCCAGGTGTTTGTAAAAACTCCAAATCTGTCTCTCTGCTTCCACTCTTGACCCACTAATATATTTTCAATAGAATCATTATAGCGATATTTTAAAAAGTATACAGCATTTTATGTCACAACAGCTCAGAAATCTCCAATGATACTGATTTCTCTTGGGTAAATACTTAAGTCCTTAAGTGGCTCATATAGTTCTCTGTTCATCACATGCATTAGCATCTCTGTGACATCATTTCCATCTCCTTTCCTCTCACACTTTCAATGTAGGCCACTCCTTCACTTGTGATCACATGTCACCTTCTCAGGGTGGCCTGTCTTGACCATGGCACTTTGAATTTTTCTTACCTTGATATACTTTTCAAGAGCCTATGGGAAAAAGGAGGTAGTCCTTTTGGATAAGAAAATGTGTTCAATCAGAAATTAAAACTGTGGTAGATAAATATATATTTTATCTTCTGATGGGTGATATTGTCTTGGGAATTGTTTTATTAAACATTTTTCTACATTGATTTATATTGAGTCTTTATCTTTTGGTTTGTATTTTTCCTGATAACTGATAGTTTAAGACATGCAAATTGGTTAATTAATGTGCTATAGCTATAACTTAAAAACATTTTTTAATTAGAGGAAGTAGAGTTATGGCACATTAAATCCCAAACACTCCCAATTTGACTTCAACAACAATCAGCTCTTTTCCATTCCTACTTCATCCATTTTCTAGCTGTTCCCTTGTCTGTCCTCAACTGGGTAGTTATTCTATATAGCATATCATTTTCACATATTTCTTAAAGACTTGATTTTTCTTAAATAATGACATTCACTTAAACACATCAAAAATTAATAATTTCTCGATATTATTAAATACCTAGTGTTATCATTATTAATAAGCATTTATTTATTCAAATATTATTGAGTGCCTACATATAGGACTAATGATCTTTTATTCCATGTTTTATTTTGGTAATATAGGTCTAGTGACTATCCTGTGTTTTTGGTACTGGGGGTTGAACCCAAGGATGCTTTGTGGCTGAGCCACATCCCCAGTTTTTTTTTTAATATTTTATTTTGAGACAGGGTCTCCCTAAGTTGCTAAGGCTGGCCTTAAACTTGTGATCTTTCTGCATTGGCCTCCCCAGTCCTTGGGATTACAGGCGTGCACCACCATGCCTGGCCTGTCAGGTGATTTTTCTAAATAAATTGCTTTTCTAAACCAAATATTTTTCTCAAATAGGAAGTAATATATTAAGTTCAATAAAAAAGAATTTTTGTGTATTCATTCACTCCTGTATAACCAGCATTTACTAATACATAGCTCAAACTCAATAAGTAATTATTGAGTGTCAGAATGAATAATTTTTCATCATTGGTGTATTTTATCTCAGGCAATCATTTTCTTCCATTGTTTTGATTTTATTGTTTCTTTAATTCCTTTGACTTCATTGTCTGTTTTAGACATTCTTATTTTTAGATTGCTTAAATTTTGGTTAACTTCTCTACTTATTTCTGTTCTTATAAAATGCATTTTAAATGTACATATTCTTTGGTACAAGCTTCATTGATATTCTGTATTATGAAAAATTGGTATTTATCACTGAGATTATGATGAGTTTAGTCTTCTCAAATTAGTTTCTCAATTTATGTAAACTTTTTTCTATGTCCATCAATATTACCATATTGATGTCTATCAGGATCTTCATCCAATTTAAGATTTTACAAAAACATATACACTCAAATACATATTTATACAAATATACACATACAAATCTATGTCAATGTACATACATATATGTACATATCTATCTATATCTCTATCTATCTCTATATGTATATCTGTACACATATATAAAATAAACAGGGACACTTTTTCCATTGCATACTATCTAGATTTTAAAAATAAAAGTAGTTTATCTTTGTATCCTTTTAATGGAAATTAGGAGAACATTTGACTAGAATGTGTTATTGCAAAAGTAAAATTATTCTGACACTTGTTATCATGGTAAAGGGCTAATATTATAGGGGAAAGACTAAATTCCATTCTGAAAACAAGGATTTATAGTTAAAAAGCAGTGAACTGACATCAAGAGCAGGGTGATTCTTGCTAACCTGGTACAATAGGATTCTTGCTAAAGTCAGGTCAAGTTCTTATATATCAAGGGTGAGGAATGAGGAATTTGATCCAATATTAAGGGTGGAAGAATTCTTGCTGAAGGGTCTTAGCAGGATAAAGGCAGGCTAAGGTTGAGGCCTTCCTGAAAACAGGGCTCAGAGGTGCCTGACTATAGTTTGGTCAAGGAAGAAGTCTTTATCATTATCTATTTATTCCCCCCTTCCTCCTTTCTTTCTCTTTCTTTTTCTAAACTTTTTGGAACTTCACATTTCTTTATAATTTTCATAATATCTTTAATCTCGAGCAATGTACCTTTTTCTTTTGTTGAGATCACACTTTTTTTTTCTGTGTGCGTAGTAGATTATTCACATAAAGACTTACAATGGTTACGTCTTCCCTTATACATAACCTTTGGAATCTCTCTCATGGCAGCTATGACTTTGCCACATGACTTGTTCTGTCCAATGGGACATCAACATATTCTATAAACAAAGGTTTAATGGAAATTATGAACTGGGGTGGTCCCTTTTGGAGTTCTGCCGCCATCCAGTGAGGAACCTTGGTCCAGTCCTTGAGGATGAAAAAACAGAAAGAAAGGCCCAGGGACTCAACTTACCTTCATCCTGAATGAGACTCCATAAATGAGCTCAGGTGAAAACAGCAGAACTTCCAGCAGACAGAACCATAAAGAAAAGTTAATCAATGTTGCTTTAACTTACTAAGTTTTGAGGTGTTTTGTTATGTGTTATATTGATAATTACTTGGAATTCATTTGTAGTGTTGCACCATTTATTAGAAACTTATTAAAATGTCTTAAAGTCAAGAATATGTTCAGATTATTTAGAGTCCTATCAGCTTAACTTGTCTAATAATCTATTTGTGTGATGATTCTTTCAATCTATATTTGTATTTTTATTGCCTTTCTTCCTTATGCTACCTTTAAAAAAATCAATCTTTTTAATGTCATATTTGTATAAATTAGATAATCTTATGGATTATCCTAGTTTAAGCTAGTTCTTCCCAAAGAAACATTCTACAATGATGGAAATATTCTATAATCTGTGCTCTGAAGTACTTGAACTGTGAGAACTACATGTTGAGAAATGCAGCTCTAGACTCAAGTCACTCAATGTGGTCAACACTATTAGTATTGGCATAGTTTTATATTGAAGAGCTCTATACCTTCTTGAACTATTTTTATTTCAAAAAACACAAAAATACTTATTCTTTTATTCTCTATAGAATAGTTTAAATATTGAAAGGGATTTATTATATATTTTTTTTCTGTTTTATCAGTTCTCGACCTTGATGATTTTTACATATCAGTAAGAGGTTCTACTGAACCCATCCATACCCTGCTTTCTAGAAAGAATGTCTTGTAGAATAGTTTTTATCAAAGGAACATGCACCAGAGGTAATTGGGTTTTTACTTGAGCATTTGTTAGAAATGAGTATTCATAGACTCTGAATCAGACCTGCTCAACCAGAATCTCTGATACTAATCTTGGTTGTCTATATTTTAAATAAAGTCTTAAGTTAATATAAACTAAAAAGCGGAGAATCACACTGTTGGGAAGGAACAAGAAATGCATTGTTTAGAGACTGCTAAATCCTCTCCTGAGAGTATGTCAATAGCTGATGAAACTGTCCATGCATTTGATTCACCCTCTGTTCTTTGTAGGACTTGATTTCTGGATCTCCATCACCCTCAAATCTTTCTCTTGATACACTCTAATTTTTTGTACCTTCTCCATGTTTATGCAGCACAGAATAAAATTTCCTATAAAATAAACAACATAGAGACAACAACAAAAATTTCTTCTCCAGTGACAGGTCACAACTACATAACTTTTTTCTTATTGGCTTAGTAAGAATTATGCTCTCTTATTCATCCTGAAATTAATACTTTTAGAGCTACTTGATTTTGGCCTATTTGCCATCAAAGGCCGCTTCAACATCAAAGTTCTTTTATCTTCTCACACCAGTTGTCTGTGATCTACCCTGAAATCTATTTATAAAGTAATTTTCCATCAACTTAAACCTTTCCTTCTTTTACCTGTAAAAGATAATGAATTAGATAGAAACAATACTTGGAATCCAAATGTGTGAAAGCTTCATAACAAACTTCTACTAGGAAAAGATAACTTTTCTTTTTCCTTGAAAGGAGAAAAGACTAATTAATTTCTGCTGCAGTCCGGCTGGGCACAAATCACGAGCCACTCAAGCAGGAACAAACTTTATTTCCGAACTCCCCCAACTTCCCCAACTAACTCGAACTCCCCAGGAATCCCCCGAGAGAACTCCAAAGTAGCGGGTGCCCAAGGAGGCAGACAGCAGGGGTCTATATACAATTGAATACACAGCCTGTTTCAATCCAGCATCATCCAGTCACAGCAATTATACACAAGTTAACTTAATTATCATCATCTTAATGGCTCACCTCTCAACCATTACTTCTGGCAAAATGCCAGGGGCCATTCCCACTCAGCTGTGGCTCTCAGCAAATTTCCTTTGATAGGTTTTTGCTAGGTGGCCATTAATAAATCTTTAAGTTTTATTTATTGACTTGCCCATTTGTTTATTAAAATTATTTTCATTTTTACATTGTAAATATTTTTCCTTTTCAATTATATGTCTTCATTTATTTCATATAATTATTTTCTTCTTAGATAAGATTAACCCAAGATTAACCCAATCTGCATTGCATACAAACTGCTTTAGCAAAAGAGACTTTCAGAATTAATTGTCCATAGACACTACATCAAGTACGCATCAATTAAAATGAATCAGTTGAATGCACCACAAAACTTAAATCAAGCAAATTAACACCTTAATGAAAATAATTGACTCACTAAATAGGAAGTTCAGAATCAGGGCAGGCTTTGCAGTTGGCTGATCCTCTTCCCTTCCATAGTTTCCATTGCATTGTAAGGCTGCTTTCACTTAAAGTTGTAGACTGCCATTCATCTAAATGCCTTCTAGTACTGACTCAATAGATGAGACTGTGGATCTTTCTAGGGCTATCATAAGAGGTAGCTGAGGTGGCCCCCAAAACCTCACATGTGAAACAATTCAAGAAGGTTCAGAGAAGAAATGACTGGGTTACAAAAGCCTTAACCCAATCAGTAAATTAATCACCTGGTGGGATTAATTGAGTGGTAATTGAAGGCAGGTGGGACATCGAGGGCATGGCTCTGGGGTATATATTTATCTGGGGTATATATGTATCTGGCAAGTGGAGATTTCTCTCTTTCTTCTTCCTGATCATCATGTGAGTTGCTTCCTTGGGCCATGCTCTTCTCCTATGATGTCCTGCCTCACCTCAAACCCTGAGGAACGGAGCCTACTTTCTATGGACTGAGACTTGTGAAACCATGAGCCCCCAAATAAATATTCCCCCTCTACAGTTGTTTTGGTTGGGTCCTTTAGTCACAAAAGTGAAAACGCTGACTAAAACAGTGATTTTTCAAAATTGTCCAGCAAAATTTTCTTTATATGTCATAGGCCTTACATGAGTTATTTACCTATTTCTGAACCAATCTTTGGTTGCAGAGAAATCCTTGGTGCTGATTATTTAAGGCCAATATTTCTAACCACCAACCAAACATAAAAGAATCTTTATGCTGATTATTTAAGGTCAATATTTCTAACCAACCAACCAACAAAACATAATGATTGGTTTAAATAAATGCAAGACTAACTCTGTGAAATTGTGGTGTCATTGCATCTTGTTATGTCATTGTGATGGGGAAATGATGAAAGAGGTCAGAGGAGAATGAAATCTGTATGAAAATTTACAACATCTTTAATAAAGTATCTTAGTTTTAGTTATATTTTAGTTTACTTATAACATAACTTTAATACAGTTCCTAATATATGGATACATATCATATATATGCATATATTCATATTCTGGCAGGAAATAAGTCTCTGAAAAAGGACCAGGCCATATATTACTCTTAGGGTATCTTAGAGCTCCAATCTCTATGGAGGAAAACAGTAAGACCTGATATTATTCTGCACCTGCAGCAATATGGCACCTCAGGAGAGGAGCCCTGAGAGTAGAGGCTCAGAGCTCAATTGAGGGGCTGATCTTTTCCACTGAGTGGGGAGGGCAAGGAGAGAGGGAGAAAGCAGTGCTTGACTATCAATATAAACAAGTCTTTTCCAGTCAGGGCAAGGGAAAGCTTCCAAGTTTCCTCAGCCTGGCACAGAAGCAAACAGCAATGGGGAAGATTTCTCTACAAATGCCATCTCTAGCTTACGAGGCATTTTTTTGTTCTTAGTCATCTTTAATTAGTACCCTTTGTTCTGAAAGCTCAGATTCTCCAGAGATGGGAAAACCATTCATGGAGTATCATCCCAATGTCTGATAGCAAAACAAGTTTTCTAATTATAGAAATTGTAAGGCTGTGTAAAAATTTCAGTCTGGTAGGCACTTAAACCCCTTTGGTCTTGATGAAATCAAGTTGACTTGCCATGTGTTTCCTGACACTTACCACTTTTAAAACTTAAGTGAAAAAAAATTAAAATATTTTTTAGTGATAGATGGACACAATATCTTTATTTTGTTTATTTTTTTAATGTGGCATTGAGGATTGAACCCAGTACCTCACACATGTTAGAGGAGCATTCTACCACTGAGCCACAACCCCAGCCCCGTGAAGTGAAAAAAAATTTATGTTTTCTTTTAATTTTATTTTTATGTCATGAACTCAAAACCAATTTATTCAGCACAAACTAAGTGAAAGTGAATACAGAGAAATTATTAGGACATTGTCTTTTCTTATAGGATCATACAAGTTGATAGTATTTATAATATTGTAATAAAATACCACCATCCATATATTGTAATAAAATACCACCATCCATATATTGAGTGCTAATGTGTGAGACACTGTGTATAAGTTTGAGGAATGATCAGTTGGGCTGCAATGAGGGTGCTGACCACACATTCAATGCAAGAGTGGAAACTGGAAGTGTGTGGGAAGGCACCCCAGGCAGAATGAGCAGTGTAAACCTATGTGACTGGAAATCCAACCATGATTGCTATTGTGCTCATCATCATTGTATATAAGGGAGCTGGGAAAGATGGATGGTTATAGTTATTACCTTACAACTGATTGGATATTAGTTTACATACATTGTTTAAACAGCTGTTGTCTTTTTCCTGTCAGTTGCTCTCCCCATGTGAAAGGGAAATTTGCTCTATCAAAGATCTTCACTAATCAAGAGATCAGATGCAGAGACTGATAAGCCAGGGAGGTGATATGTCTAATTTATCTTGGCTAGCCACTGTTAATATGATAATTGGAGGATGGAAGCATTTTTAATTGGAGATGTTGAATCTACAAAGGGAGACAGCCAATAACATCTATCTGATGACATGTCATATGCTAGAGTTCTGACTCCTACAAGCAGATCCAGATGCCTTGACTAGAGAGGAGGCAGAGTGGGGATGGAGGTGGGGAGCACAGAGCAGTGCTTTCCTACTGTGACAGTACATTAGAATCTTCTGGAGAGCTTTCAAAAATTACTGATAACCAGGATCCATCTTAGACCAATTAGGTCCAGAAACTGAGGGGTGGGACCAAGGCACTCATGTTTAAAAGTACTACTTATTTTAATAGGAAGTAAAAATTGAGATATTCTGGTTTAGAGATTATTTTCAGATCAGCAGCCTTTACTGAGAGCAGCATTTATCTAGAAGTTCATATTCCTACTAATTCTAAGGTAAGCCTATCTGAATTCTCTCCATTCCACCTTATACTCACTCAACACATTCAGCTCAATGTGCTATCACCGTCCCTGGATAACCAGGCATGAGCTTGTGTTGTAGTGCTACTCTCTGTGGATAAACCTAGGAATACAGTCAATTACCACGGATATTCATTTCCCTTGTTAGAATTACTCCAGTCCTCTAGTTTGGGTTCTCACATGCAACCTTGTGGCTCTCTTGTTCCTTACCTGTTTAAACCCTTAAGACATGTTCCTGTCACCAATGACAGGAATGGGGACATAGTCCTGTCATTGCCATGTTTTTATTTCTATGCAGCTGGCTACATTGTGACCTCCTTGAAAGGGGAATATGGCTGTATATTTTATTCACTTTTGTGCTAAGACCCAAGTCTGGGAAAATAAATAAACATTTTTTAAAATATTATTTTTAATTAAGATAATGAATGCAAAAATTTCCATCTATTTTTTAGGAATGTGGCTTAACAGATCCTGGTAATTGTCTATAGTTACATGGCCAGACCTATAATAAAGATATAGCATAATTCTGCTATCCTAAAATATTTTATTGTTGTATTCTTGAAGTTGATCCCCATTCCTATACTCTGGCTCAGTGCAACTATTCAACTGCTCTAGAAAAGAAAGAAATCTTGCCTTTTTAAGGACAGCAGAATAAAATAGACACTACTATTGCTGTATATATATACGTGACTGTACGACCAATGTGATTTAGCAACCTGTACACTCAGAAAAAGGAGTAATTATACCCCATTTGATTCAAGTGTATGATATGTCATGATCATTGTACTGTCATGTGTAACTAATTAAAACAAATGAAAAATGAATTTCATATAAATGAAATCTTTGGACCACTAGGAAACCTTATTCATTTTTCTCCAGTAAACCATATTTAATTTTTGAAGGTTTCCTGGAGAATTGTATTGCTCTATTTACTCTAAAGGTCTGTGCATTTCCATTATATCAATTTCTAATTATATAGAGATATATAAATGTCTGTATAATTTTGTGTTTTGGTCATTTGTTCTACCAGAATTTTTCTGAAATAGGTCTTGCTATTTTGCCGAGGCTGGTTTAGAATTCATGAACTAAAGTGATCCTCCTGTCTCAGCCTCCCAAATAGCTGGGACTACACATGCATACCCCCATACCCAGCCTCTCTTTCCTTTAGAATTTTAAAAGCTAACATATTTCTGTCTAAATCCTTTGGCTTTTACTTTTTTTTTTTATTGGTAGTCTCTCACTTAATCCTCACAATGACATCAAAAGATAGCAAGTAGAGATTAGAAAATTTAACAAAGATCATACAATTAGCCAGAATCAGAGCTTCCATTTACCAAATAAGATGGACCCGGAGTGACTTCTCCATGCTGTGCACATCCATACAAGTTACTGTGGTGAGAATTGTTTCTTTTCCATTTCGTCTGTTAGATTCCAAATGATATTAATGTGGGACTCTGTCTTTTCAAACTTTATAATCTTCTTGTTTTTGCTTCTCTGTGCCCAGTGTGAGTCATACTTCCTTTTGAGTGACTAGACAATGATCTTGGATTATAAAAGAAACAGTTTCTTGAGTTCATGGACAATGGTAGCTAATAGCAGAGCCATGCCAGCCTCACTGGGTTGTTCGTGAAGGACTAGCTGAGCCTGGTAAAGGAGGCACATGCTACTCTTGAGGCCACTTGTGCCTTCCTCTTTAAGGAAGATCACTTATCAGAAGTAAATCTATCTTACAACGGTCATCTTTCAAATGGCTTTAAGAAAGACTCAAGGCATCAATTATTCAACTTTATTGCTTTCCCCACTAAAGCATTTTTCGCTTTAATGAGCTGCCAAGCTGTATAGAGAGAAAGTGCTCATAGCAAGCCCAGAAAGAGGAGAACACATAGGGAGTTAGAAAAGCAAACTCCTCTCCCTGGGGCTTCGGCTTAAGAGCTGGCTTTTAGATTTTCCGTGTTTCAAGGAACCCTCACGTTGGCAGCTGGATGGGCTATTTGACCCTCTTTATCATCTGTTCATGTTAACATAGGGCTTCCCAGCACTGCTTCTTGTCAAAAGAACTCTGCTAAGATAGAGGAGCCTAATTGCGTATTTTGTCATGCTGATATTAACAACCCAGAGGGAGGCAGGGCACCAAAAGCCAATATTTTACAAAGGTGGCAACCCATGGCTTAGAGGGCCCTGAAAAGATGAGATTTGGGCACAACAAGCCAGATCTCAGATTTATTTGTTACCCCATGTTTATGCTTTCTGTGGGCAACAGGTGCCGCAGGTAATGTTTGAATAGAGACAAATCACTTAAAAAAAAAATGATTCAGGGTTGATGTTACAGATTGAGGTGTACTAAGTGCATCTTAAAAAAACACTCCCAATGGGTAAGGTAAGAGTTATTTGATCCTTCCTGAAGGCTCTTATCTCACTTTCTGTTACTCTGACAGTGTATTATATTGCATTAGGTCAATTTGACTAACAATATTGTTGAATACAGCCCAGTCTAAAATAGCTCCAGGAAATTTGGTATGCCTTACATGATTCTGTACTTAGCTGAGGAGGATATAGTGTAAGATTTAAGGCAGTTGAAAACAAAGAACCCAGCAGGTGACTTCAAAGCCATACATTCTATTTAGGTTGAGGATGAAATTAAAGAAATATTTTCCCGAGAGGTATCCGTATGAGATTCAGTGATAATTATAACCTCAACACAAGAGGTCACAAGCTAGAATTAAAGGGAGGATTAATATTGCAGCTCTACGTTTTCCTTCACCATAATAACAGTGGTTCAAAATAGCTTGCCAAATGTAGCCATGTTCAAGTGAAGGCTGGCATGGTTGAACCAACCTAATAAAAGAAAAATGAATATTATTTACTGTATAAAATTTTATTGTATGAAAATGTATAAGAAGAAGAAAGATTTATTATCAAGATTTTTGAAGGCTCTATCTATTCTTTACCTTTCTTGGGTAATCTTAAAATTAGATTATTATACAATATTTTCTGAGTTTGTACTTGTAGTATAATATAATTTATTCTAAGAATTCTTACAAAGTTATTAAATGGATCTTAGAATTTACTTTCATATATTTTAATAAACTTTCATGGGACTTATATTTGAGATATAAACTAATATTTGACTAAGAAATAAGTTAAATTTATATTGAAGTACAGTATATGATTTTATTTTTATTTTTGTATAGAGTAAGATTTGTAGCCAGATATGTTCTATGGTAGTTTTTAATGGTCTAGTTTTAAGGCATAAGCAACACATGTTTTTCCTCCCCAAACTTTTTAAATCTCACAGATAAGATTAACATGTAATCTATGTAAGATCAGGTATGGTAATATTATAAAAGAAGGGGATTGTAGTAGTCTAAATAATAAGAGATGACATATAGAAAGGTTTGAATAGCATTCTTTGTTGAGAAAAATTGTGAAGTTGTTTGTAGGCTGGATGGGAGAAGAGTTCCATGATAGATTGGTGTTATTTTTCATGGGCCATAGAGTAGGGAAACATGGGATATTTGTCTTTTATTTGCTGACGTTGTAAGTAGAAGGGTATCTTGATTCCAATCTAAAGAATAGAGAATAGCAATTCATCAGGCTGACCAAAATAGATAGATGGAAATATTCTATGTAACTGCACCATCTTATACTCCCACCAGTATAATTGAAATATTCCTTCCAATTTCTCCCTAACCTCGTTAACATTTGGCATTGTCTGACTTTTGGCTTATCGCTATCGTACTGGATATAATATGGGGTTCTCATTGAAGCTTTAATTTGCATCTCCTTGATTAATTATAATGCTGAGCATGTTTTCATGTACTTATTAGCCATGCCAGTGTCTCCTTTGGCGAAATATGGATTCAAATCTATTGTCTACTGTTTAATTGAGTTGTTTACCACTCTAATTACTGGGTTGAAAATTCTTTATATATTTTAGATACAAGTCTTTTATTGGAGATATGATTTTAAAACACTTTTTTTCCTAGTCTGTGGCTGATCCTTGTACTTCATAGAGGGGGTATTTTGAAATGCAAAGATTTTTAATTTTGATGATGCCTATTTATTCATTTTGTTTATTACTTTTTGTTTGCTGTTGTAAAATGTTTATATAATCCAAGACAGGGACATTTAACTCCTATGTTTTCTTCTGAGAGTTTTATGGTTTTAGTTCTTTGATTTAGGTCTACCATATATTTCAAGTTTACTTTTTGTGTATGGTGTGAAGTAAGAGTTCAAATTCATCTTTCTGTAGGCAGATATCCAATTTCCCCTGAACAATTTGTTGAAAGACTATTCTTTCTCCATTTAATAGTCTTGGCACTTTTTTCTATTTTCTCTCATTCTTTTTTTTTTTTTTTGCCTGACTTAAGTCTCATTGCAAATTTACACCTATGTATTTCCATCTAAAGGTATACATATAGTAGTTGTTCTTGGAAGAAATACCTCAAGGCAAATGTTAAACTTGCACATTTTTTTTGATATGCAAGACACTCTATTATTGTGCTAAGATCTTGCTATTATGGAAGACACACATTGCATTACAGGGTAATTGCTGAAGAGAGCCAGTAATCAATAATATATGTGTGGTAATGAACTGAGGTAAGTGCCAAAATGATTTTTTACCAAAACCAGTAATAAATCACTAATAAAACTACAATTAATAAATCAATAATAAACTACAATTAATTGCACTTTTCTTGTCATATTGGAATATGAATTTTTCTAATGAGTTTATAATTTTAAATTTGAAAGATACAAAGCCATAGCCACATTCATAATTTTAGTTTTGTTGGTGGCAAAAGATGCTGTGTAACAAAAGTCCCTTAACCATTCACCTGGGATAAATTTATTTGCCAGAGTATGTTGAGTGCTGAACCACATCCTGGACAGCTGTCGTAGTTTTTCACAAATTTTTGCATTTTAGTTTCCCTTTGAGGGTTAAAGCCAAGATGGACTTTGCTCTTTGACTCTGAGTAAGTCACTTAACCCTACACCTCATTTTTTTTCTCTTACATGGGGATATCAATCTCATAAGGTTCTTATATGTATTCATTCGGCTAATATATGTAAGATTTTTTAAACCAGTGGTTGGCCAGGTACAGTGGCATACACCTGCAGTCCCAGTGACTGGGAGACTGAGGCAGGAGGATGGCAAGTTCAAGACAACCTTGGCAACTTAGTGAGTCTCCATCTCAAGAAATAAAATAAAATTTAAAAAACCAGTGCTGATCCATAGCAAGAGTTAACTACTATTAGTCACTTGAATGTAAGTTCTTTGAAGGCCGAGATTTTTTTTTTTTTACTTTAATTCACTAACATATTAGAATCTCCTAGAAATGTACTTTTGAGACATACTTGGTGTTTAAAAATTGTAGAATCCGTTGTATAAGACAAAATGCAGATTTCTAATGGGGCTTCTTGTGGGAATTCTGTTATACTTATGGGAATGGGCTTGTATAATTGAGAATATTTCCCACATCCTTCACCTGTCATGATTTACAAGAGTGTATGATGTTTCAGTCCAATGTACAGCATCAGATATGCCTTTGCAAACCCTAGATTTGGAAGAATGCTGCATATGTAAATCATGTAGTTTTAGGGAGATGTGTGGGCTAAATTGAGGTGTGTAGAGCAAACCATAAATTAAATCAGAGCCCGAACCCCATTCTCCCAGCACACTTCTTTAAAGAACTTAAAGATTTGGAGAAAAACCCTGGTAGAATTTCCAGATGGTAGTGGGGACTGTGAAATGAGAGTGTGTTAGAAGTAAGATAAGTTGGAATGAAAATCCCCTTGGCTTTAGCAAAGTTTTCTATGAACGTATTGAATTTCCAATAACATTTAATATGTTTTGAGAGATAAAGAATCTGCTTCTAGAAATCAATTTAAATTTGAATGCCACAATAAAAGACCCCTTGGAAACTCTCAGGGCTTGCTACTCAGAGTTAAATATTCAGTCAAGTCTAGATTCTATCAAATGAAGATCCTTACTTTAAAAAGAAAGAGAAATTTGATCACTGCGGGGAGTAGGTAAAGTCAATTGCTGAAATGAATAGAAAAAGGACACAGTTTCAAAAAACAAAAAGTGAGAGTATCAAAGTTGGTTCTTTCAATGCTCTTCTTGACAGATGTAGCATCTCGGAGCTTCTTTTCTTGAGCTAGTGAAGGAAGTGAATCTAAGGGGAGGGCTCTCATGCCCCTTCCTTTATGGTCAGCCACATCTCTAATTGCATTTGTTTAGTTTGAAAAGCCATAATTCTTGTGGTTTGAATTTGTATGGTTTTCAGGAAGAAGTTTGAGGAAAACTCAACTTACTGAGGAAATTAAAGATGCCGATTTTATTAAAAGGTGTCCAGTACATCTTTTATTTAAATTAAAATCTAATGCTAAGCATCTCTGGAGCAAGTCATTTAATAAAGGAGGTATTTCATTGCAATCTAGATTAAGTTTCCTAATTAGTTTCCTCCCATTATCTCAATAGGTTTTGTTTTGATTTAAATATGTGTCTATTGATTTAAGCTTTGACTTGTTTCAGAACAATTATTTTCAGATCAATTCTGTGAACATATCTTCTCTATGGCTGGAAGTGAATAAAAAGTATGGCCAAAGGTTTCCTGGGGAATTGGGTACTTGCCATATGGTGTATTGAATGGAGATGAGGATCTTGAGTCTAGTACTCATAAAACAAAGAAGAATAAAACAAAGGAATAAGGTAAAGCAGAGAAGTTGCCAAGCAACCAAAAATTGGAATTGTTGGAGGAATGACAGCTCATGGATTGTGCACAATGATGATAAGATAAAGTCATAGCTATGCAAAGGCTTTGAGCTGTGGAATCATGTTTATGTGCATTATTGCATGTCACCTTCACAGTACTGACAATGGCAGAGTAAGGGGAGCTTTTAGTAAAACCAGTTTGTAAAAGGTCAATCAAATGTATTAATTTCTTAGGATTGTCATTGCAAATTACTACAATTGGATATTTTAACTAGAGAAATTTATTCTTTCTCAGTCCTTGAAGCTAGAAGCCAGAAACCTCATTGTCAGTAAGACTGGGTTCCTTCTAGGGGGAGAGCAGTTCTTGCCTCTTCAGCATCTGGTGGCTGCCAGGGTTCCTTGGCCTGTGGCCACATCTCACCTCTTTCCGCCTCTGGGGTCACATTGTCTTTTTCTCTTCTGTGTCTCACGTCTCCCTTTACCTTTCTTTGATAAAGACAGCTGTTTTGGGATTTAGGGTCACTCAGATCCTGGATGTTCATAATGCTAAATAAAATTAAACAGTCTCCTTGCTTACAGATCTGTCAAAGCCCTTAGTACGTTTCAGTGCATTATGAATTCCCAAGGCAAATGCCAATTGTTTTTTGAAATTAACAAAGCCAGATTCAGGGACCACTGGCTTTCAAAACACAGTTTGAGAAATAATATTTCTCTTAAAAAAAAAAAGAGAAATTTAGTTCAATTACTATGACTATTCTGGGAGGATAGCAGTATGGGTAGTTATTATTCCTTGAATACTTAGATACATTAACCCATTTAATCTTTACAATATGCTTTTCTGATAGGCTCTGTTATAATTATTGTACAGCTAAAGAAACTGAGGTAAAGAGAGTTAAACCACTTCTCCAGGTTTACATAGCTAATTAGCGGTAGAGCCAGTCTCCTAATCAAGACAACCTGTATAATCAAGCCTGCTAACACCACTACTGCGTTATTCTAATGCAATATTCTAACAGAGCATTTTCAGTGTAACCAAGTAGCTAAAAATATGTATGCAAATCTAGCATCAGGTCTCTGGAAAGCAGCAGCCTCAGCTTTTTTGGTCTCTCTTCAGCATCAGGGGAGCTGTCCCATCAGTCCATCACCATTTCTGTCAATCAGGGTTCTGACAGAGGAAAAAAAAAATCATATGTTGTTCTATTCTCAAGACTTATGTCAAAGATGTTTCAGCTCTCAGGTAATTTGCTAGATCTTGTTCTATTGCGATGTACTTCAAAGCTTCAGTAAGAATGAAAGAGATGCAAAATGGTACTTAGTTTTGCAGAGAGACATCTGAAATTTTCTGGATCTGGCCTTGTTGACAGGAAACTTCCTCTGACAGTCACAGGACTGGGCTCAGGTAGAAGATATTTCTTATCTTTTCTCTTAAGACAACATTCCAAATAATTTTCTTGAATAGTCCCCACCAGATTTTCTGCGGCACACTTAAGGCCTGACCCCATGGTTAACAACTACTGTCATCGCTCAGCCTTTTATTTAAGAATGAAAGCTGAATTATTTAACCATGAAGAAGAGATTATTTAGTAGAATAAGAGCTCACAGAGCTGTATTTCAGGGGGTTACACTAAGCTCATAGGATTGTTATTAAAGGGCTTTGAATGGTGTCCACCAACTGCAAGTGCTTGTTAATTAACTACATAGGAATCAAACTGGTGCAGTCTTGGGGGCTCCTGAGGAAATCTGAAAGGAGCCAACTATTGCACTGAGAGCCAGCATTGTGAGTTCAGCTCAGCATGGAGCATGTAATGATTTCTAGCATTTTCAACCTGGGAAGTTTGGCAGAGGGATAAGTGCTTCTCACATGGTGGCTGATTCCACATGGACAGAAGATGGGAGGACTCCTGTGTTTCTAAGGAGCCTCAGAAAGTGTGAAGAAGTGTTATTATCGTTGTTTCCAGACAAAAAAGCCGAGTCTACAGAAGTTAAGTTTCTTGCTGAAGTTCACACAGTGAAGATTCAGAACCACATCTCGGTCACTCTACAAGGAGCTGCTTCTCTGACACTGTTCAGGGCCAGCCAGCTTGGTCTGTAAATAGTCTTACCAGAACAAGTATTTGTTCCTTTATTTCCTTTTCCTTTTCTTTTTGATTTTATAGAGTTCAGTTCTTCAGGAGACAGTATTTACATGGACAATGCTTTCCCCTTGCTTGAATTAAGGCTTTCCCTAGTGGACTCAGAGAGGTTGCAAAATACTTAATTAGGTAGTATGAAAGTCAGGACACATTGTGATGGGTTTTTGGGAGATGAGGATTTTTATACCTTCTTTTTAAAGATGGTCAACCACGGAAAAATAATTTAAAAGTTTGGTTGTATCTTGCTAGGTTCATTCATTTAGCAAGCACTTTTTGAAAGGAGATTTTTATGTAAGGGGCTTAACTGAGTTTGGGAAGTATAAAGAACAGAAAGAATCAGTGAGCTCATGGCCTAGTGCACCCATCATCTGATCCTGTAACTCTTTAGTTCTTTGGTACTACATATTGTAAAAGAAAGCAAAAACGATTATTTATCCACTAGGTTGACGGATTTACCAATAATTAATCTTTTATGGTAAAATTACATATATATGTACAAATGCATAAAGGTGTGTGTATATGTGCATGTTTTTATAATCACTTTCTCTTATGTTAAAGTTTAGCCACAAGGAGGAAAAGACTGAGACAACGTTTATTAGGCCTAACAACAAAATGTAAATAAAAAGGTTGACAAAATAAGTTTAATCAAACCGAACTGTAATTATAGCATGACGATGATTACTACCTACTATTTGATCGGATGCAGTCCATTTTTATCCATTTCACTTACTGACTTATTGTGGGGTATTTTTCTACTGTATTAACAATACAATTATATCATCGACTTCCTGTAGAATATAAGTTCAGGTTCTATTAAATATTAGTCCTCATTAGACAGTGTTCATCAACTACTTCACCAGCGTAGGCATTTGACCCTCACCCCTGACAATACATGGCAGATATCTGACATTAACAAGAGCCTGTATGTCTGAAATTTCTCCTAAGACTTAAATTTCAGGGAATTAGAGTTTAAATACCTACATTTTGATTCCTATCTAAAAAATCCCTAAAATTTCAGGGCATGTTATATGTGTCCTAATGCTATAGTTGATATAATTTTGGAATTAAGTTTTAAATTGTTTATATCATGAAAAAAATTATTCCTAAGCTTTAAAACTAATGTGCTCTGGAACAACCTATTAAGTAACAGGATTTGCAATAATGAAGTAAAACCATTACTTGCTTTTTATCTTTCCACATGCATTCTTTACTTTCTCGATTCCTTCCTAAAATCTTTTCTTCCCCTATTCAATTCTTTGAATCTATTTTTTTTCCCTTTAGCATAATGGATAACTTTTATTTTCAGCAGCTGCCAGCACCTACACCTTATTCTTCAAGATAAGTGGCTGACCGATGAGTGCCTTTCGGCTCCTTTTTAAGAAAAAAAAAATTCAGTATGAATTTGTACAATGACCTGTGTCTTTTGTGTCTGTTATTTTTCACGGAGGGCAAATGGATCTACCTCACCCTGAGACCCCGTCAGGCAAGTTTGCCTTCCCTTTTCCCATCCCCAAGACAAATTAAGAATGCTGAAACCTTTCACTCATAACAAAACAGTGATAAAGCAGGTAACAGGACCTCACATTAATCAGGTCTTTCAAAGAAGAGGCCCCAACCTGCGCCCTTTGTCTAGCCTGCTGGTAGGTGGGTTTTTTTTTCCAGGCTCCTTTTAGGGCCCAGCATTCTTTAGCCCAGCAGCACATTCTCCTTGGAAATGTTTCACTTTTCAGACAGCCTCTGTGTTGATCAAAAAAACTCTGAGAGCCGCTACAGAAATCTGAACTTCTAATGATCTTCTTTTATATTTCCTCACAATGGACAATAGCTCTCTCCATACTAATGGCATCAGTACACAGAGGGAGGGAACAATGCAAAGGGAAGAAGGATGGAGAAAGAGTAGCCACTATCACAAGACGGGCTGTATCGTCTTGGTGGAAAACAACCCTGTTTTCAGCAGCCAAATTGTGTCTCTTGCTGAAAATATTCAAGGTCTCTGCAAACAATGCTGAGATGAAGGGAAACGAAGTGGATGGACAATTTTCTTCTCAAGCAGAATCACTGTCACTTAAAGGGTAGCAGACCAGTTTTTTTTGTGCTAGTCAAAGGCTTTTCACTAAGAACACAACAATAGGAAACTCACTAAGAATGCCTCCCTTAAGTTTCCTGCAAACAGCCCTTGAACTTTTTCCAGGCTGCCAGTGTGTGTACAATTATGTTGGATCATGAGCGCCCTCTGCTGATCAATTAAAAAAACACACCATCGAGGATTCACCAGATTACTGAAGTTTTGTATTTTCAGAACATTCTGAACATTAGAAATTATAAGAAACAACAACTTGTGTATTGCATTTCATAGAATCTGGATTATATTTAAATAAAAATATTAATTCAGATATTATTAGTAGTAATAATTTATAAAGAGCCAAAGGTCATTCAGAAAAATTTAAATCACTTCATCTCTACTTTCAAGGACTCTTTTTGTTCTCTGGAAAAAAAACCCTAACATTTTATAATACATGGAAATAAGGGTTTTTTTTGCTGTTTATTGAAGCAAGGCTTAGCAAACTTTCTGTAGTGAGTGAGGTGGTAAATATTTTGCTCCCGGCTGGTCTTTAAGGTCTTTTGCAATTATTCACTTCTGCCATTATAGTAAAAAATTACTCAAGGAAAATATGTGAATGAATGGGCATTGCTGTGCTCTAACAAAACTTTATTTATAAAAGCAAACTTCAGCCTTGAGAAATTCTGTAAAGCAGTGAACCTGCAGTTTTATTGAACCGTACATGAATGTAAACATCCCTAAAGTGGTACCTAATTTTTTTTTTAAGTTACTCTGCGGGGAGGTGACAGCAATTTTTGTTCCATGGCTGCCCTCACTTCCAAACATTTTGAGATGCTAGATTAGCCTCTGAACTCAACTATACAAACACCTTTAAAAATAATGAAAGGTCAGAACTGGAGGGACTCTCCCAGGTCATTTGTGCAATTCTGTCATTTGCAGATGGGAAGACTGGCGTGTTTCTTGAAAACTTCTCTAGCCACCTACATTCTTCATTGGATCAGCTCTCAATGACTTTGGCCTGTGTTGGTAAGATAATGTATAGAACAATGCTTTGGAACTTGAAGGAACTAAAGAAGTATTAGTATTAATATGTTATGAAAAGAAAATGGCAGACATTTGCATTTTCTTTCTCTGTGAGGATCAAGTCTATACAAATGGTAAAATCACATTTCTCTGAATGGAAACTCCATGACATTCAAAGACATTAATGCAGAAAGATATTTTATGTAAATATCATAATTCTATATTTTAGAAGTTGTATTAGCAGCCGGGTGTGAAAATGACTTGTCATTTTTGCACTTGAGCAAAATTATGTATTATATGTTTTGAAGCATGATGATCAAAAATAGGTAGCTTCACTCTTGGATTATTTTTTTGATGCAAAATAACCAAAGAATGATGTGTTTTGACTCTTGGAATTTGCTCTCAAGGACTTTATAGAAGGAATAGAGAGCGTATAAAGGAGACAAATGAGATGAGAATAAAGATATAATATAAATAGAATGAGAATAATAGTTAGCTCGCACTAATACATAATAAAGGGAAAAATTCTTTCTTTATGAAATCTCAGAGAATGCTTTGTAGCAGTATATTTGACTTAGACCTTGCAGAAGTCTGAATAGGACTTAGCAAGTAGAAATGAGCAGGAGAGGGAAAAATGGATGGATGTTCTTGTCAAATGAAACAGCTTCACTGAAGACACAAGTGGTGTGTATGTAGGGGAAGAGTGAATAAACTGTGGTAGTGAAATTGCATATATATACTTTCATGGGAAGAGCATGTCATCGAGGTTGTTTGGAGTCAGGTCATGGAGCTATTGGAAACAACAGGAATAAGTTGAATAGGTACAGGTTGAATATCCCTTATTTGAAATGCTTGGAACCAGAAGTCTTACAAATTTTGAAGTTATCTTTTTTGATCTTGGAATATGTGCATATGCATATGACATATCTTGGGATTGGGTTTAAACATAAAATTTATTACATTTGATAAGAATCTTTTTGGTGTTTAAATTGGAAGGAAATCCTTTAGCATGTTAGGACTATGGGCTCAGCATCTTTTTTTTACCTAAATGGGTTAGGAGTAGCGGTTAGCTACTAGTTTGGAAGAAATGCTTAAACCACGGCATATTGGAGACATGATTTATTTGTCAGTAGGATGGAGCACAAATAAAGAAGAAAAGAGGAAAGGGGTTTCAAAACCTTCTTGGCAGTCATTAATAGTAAGGAATGACACTATCAACATCATTTTCAGAAAGTTAGGCTTATGAGCATGCTGGAGTTTAGAGAGTGTGGACAGCAACTTCTAGTTCTCCAGCTTGCATCTTCATTCTGAGATCACTTCTAACTAGACCTAGTAACTTAATCTCTCACAATGTTTTGTTTTAGCATTTGCAAAGCAGGCAGAGATTAATGATTGGTATAAAAAAAACCTCTCCTTTGAAAGTTTCTATTGAAAGGGTTCTACCTGATATTCAAATATAAGAGGAAAAAAAAAGGCTAATGAGAGTGGGTGATATTGTGGAATGAAGAGTTAATATTGTTTTACTCTGAATTAAGGAAATAAGTCAATATTTAACTGAATAAAACATGGAACAAGACTTTAGAAAATTAATAAGGAAACTAGAAGAGACCAATCTCATCCATCCTAACTGCCCACCAGGAACATTTTCACTCCTTAAAAGAACAGAGTGAATACAACATTTCAATATGCAGTCTCTTCCCTGGGCTCTGAAGGTCAGATGTACTTAGGTCTCATGTAATGGGAAGGGACTTCAGGGGAGTCGACATGTGGACAGACAAGAGCTGCCCATATCCAATGTGAGTGAAAAAGAGAATAGGATGATAACTGTGAGACATTGCTATTGTTGTTCAGAAAATGAAATGCCTGTCCCATGAAGAGCACTCCGCAGGAGTGTGTACCCTAAGAAACAGAAGAAAAATATTCGCAACTAGTGTTTTCAATTTCAAGGAAATCAAAAGGAATATAGGATACCTAAAGCTATAAATAAGAGATGAAGAGAAATGACAAGAAAAGAATATGAAAGAGATGGAAAAAGAATTGAATAAAAAAGACATATTGGAACCACCTGGAAATAGTGAAGTAAATACTGTGGAAAATTGAACCAGTGGTCAAGAAGCTAGAAAAAGAAATCAGGTATTGCAAATAAGATTGGTAAGGCAGGAAAGAATTTAGAAAGAATGTAGTTGATATGAAAGACAATGGTCTCATAGAAAAATAGTCTATAATAGAGTTGAAACATAGGAAAATATTCCAAGATAATAATAATAATAATAATAATAATAATAATACATATTTCTAAAATAGAAAAATTGTAAGTTTCAACATCTAAAAGTGGAAAAGCAATCAAGGTGAAGCTACTAATCCTCAAGGACAAGTAAATAATTACTCAGGGTTCAAAAAAAAAGTATTACCTAAAAATCATTCAGGTTTCAGAACTTTTCCACATTAACTTTTGGTTCTGGAAGATAGTAAAGAAATATCTAAAATATTAGGAGTGGAAAATTTTTTGAACAAAAAAAAAATGCCTGTCTTTTTTTAAGTCATGAAGATTAAGTCATCAACAATGAAAGTACCCATCCATTAATTGGATGGCATCCATGAATTCTTGAACAGAGTACATAATGTAAGACTCCAAAGAAGAGTTTAATGAGCACATAGAACTCAGGGGTGAATTTAGAACTGGATTTAACCAGTGTTGTAAGTATAATGGAAGGAAAGAAGTTGGAGCAGCTGGAGGTATGTGAGTTATTGATATGGGCTAGAAATAAAATGGTGGCCAGGTCAGTGGGTTGGAAGATGAGTGAGTAACGGAGTTGGAGACTTTAAGAGTGATGGTCCTAAATGGGTAGGCACTAATGTTCAGGGTGGTGAAAGGATGTAATGATCAGAGAATTGGATACTTGTAACCCTGATGTTGGAAATGACATAGTTATTACTGGAATAGGTGAGTGACCTTGGTGTTAAATCTACAGGTAGAACGAGTCTTCCAAATTGGTAGTAGGAATAGTGGTTGAAAGAAAATCACATGCTGGTGCTAAATTTCTCAGTGAATGAAGGGTATCATGTTTTCATGGCACATGTTATGAATTATCAACAGTTTTAGGAAGTTTTTTGAGTTCTTTATATATCCTGGAGATTAATGCTATCTCTGAGGTGCAGGTGTCAAAGATTCTCTCCCATTCTGTAGGCTCTTTCTTTGCAGTCTTGATAGATTCTTTTGCTGTGAAGAAGCTTTTTAGTTTGATTCCATCCCATTTGTGAATGGTCAACAAGTACATGAAATAATGTTCAATATCTCCAGCAATTAGAGAAATAGATTAAAACTACACTGAGATTCCATCTCACTCCAGTAAGAATGTCAACAATCAAGAATGCAAGTAACAATAAATGTTGATGAGGATGTGGGGAGAAGGGTACACGTATCCATTGCTGGTGGGACTGCAAATTGGTGCAGCTACTATGGAAAGCAGTATGGGGATTCCTCAGAAAACTTAGAATGGAAACATCATTTGACCCAGTTATATCACTCCTTGGTACATACTCAAAGGACTTAAAAATAGCATACTACAGTGATGCAGCCACATCAATGTTTATATCAGCTCAATTCATAATAGCTAAGATGTGGAACCAACCTAAGTATACTACAACAGATGAATGGATAAAGAAAATGTGGTATATGTACACAATGGAATATTACTCAGCCATAAAGAAGAATGACTTTATGACATTTGCTGGAAAATGGATGGCTCTAGAGATTATTATGATAAATGAAATAAGCCAATCCCCAAAAAACCAAAGGTCAAATGTTCTCTCTGATAGGTGGATGCTAACACACAACAAGGGGGATGGGAGGAGAAGAATAGAAGTTCAATATATTAGACAAAGGGAAAGGAAAGGAAGGGAGGGAGATAGGAATAGAAATGACAGTGGAATGAATTTGACATAACTTTCCAATGTACATATATGAATACACCATAGTGAATCTCTACACCATGCACAACTACAAGACTGGGATCCTAATTAGGATAATATGTGTTCCATGTTTGTATAAATAAGTCAAGTTATACCCTACTGTCATGTATAACTAAAAAGAACAAAAATTAAAAGATGAAAAACATATTTCTAGATAAAAATAAAACTAATATTCATAAAAAGAGTTTTAGGAAGTAGAGGTAAAGGGTTTGGGATGAGACAAGGAAAAGCAATTCTGACACCCATTCTAGCTCTGGATTTGGTGGTATGTGTGGTATGGGAGAAAAATCACCTCCACTTGAGAGATCTGCACAAAATCTGTGTCCTAAGGAGGTAGTCTGCATTCCTGAGCAAGAAGGAGGAATCATTTTCAGAAAGGAGGCTGAAGATATAATATGTTATGCTTATGATTATGATTTTTAGAGAAGGAATATGGTGGGTTGTGTGGAGGTAGGTTATTGGTTTTAGGTTGTGGATGTACAAAGTCATGTGAGATTAAAAGCCTGATCAGGGAGGGATGCCTGACAATTCCCAACATTCTCAGGTGAACAGGAATGAAGGGATAATGTTGGTCTCTTAGGGGAAAGAGGAGATAGTGGATTACATATTCTCAGACACTTTTTTTTTTTAAAGAACTGGGATGTCAGTTTCTTTATTGTGGCCAGTGGCAATGCTCCAGGGGTTTGTGGGTGAGAGTTGGTAGAAGTGGTTTCACCAGGAATATTGGTTATTCTATGAGCCCCTTTAGTTCACACCTAAGGTGCTGAGACTAGAAGCAGCAGTATTTTACTTGAGCCACGAGGGAAAACTCTTTGTACGAAACTAACATAAAATTTACCCAAACCTAACAAAGATCACACCTATACTCCCTATGACCAATCATAAGTATGGATAATAATTCAAAATACTTAAATGACACAAAACTAATAGATATGGCATTAATAATTTTTATCTGGTAGATGTTCAAAATAGGCTTCATTTCCTGAGGGGCACATTCATGGGTTCTTTGGGTGTCTGGCGTTGTAGTTGTGGGGCACAGGTGAGGTGGGGCACAGGTGAGGTTCGTTCCAGCTAACATCTTGTGGTTTATCCCCAGGCCTTCTCTGGGTGGCATAGCCTATTGCCTCTGATTGCTGAGGCTCCTTTACTCTGCCTGGCTGCCCTTGTGGGAGTGGACTGTTCAAGATGCTTCAGCCTGCTGACCTTCTGGAACATCAGTTTACTCTCAGACAAGTCATGCATCATTGCCACTCTGAATCATGGGAGGAAAAGCTGCTCCAATTTGCTGCTGCCTTTCCTTGTCCTGACATCACGGGAAGTCACAAGGTGGATCTTTGCACTTGCTTTTCTAACAAGTGGGTCCAACACCAGTCTCTCTGCTTCTCACACAACAGGGGGCTAACATCTAGCTCTACCAAGGGTCTTTCAAATCTCCTTTTTTTTCTTGACTTATGTTTAGGTGCCTGGATTAAAAAAATGACCACAGTTCTTCAACCTTCATATCTTTCAGCCTCTCCAACTGAAGATTCTTGATTGTTCGCAAGTTAAGACTAATACAAAGTTTCTGATCATCCCTTTCACAAATTCTGTACCTTTTATTTAATTTCTTGGCCCTTTTCCTTGTTGATTATTGATTTAAAAAAATAATAAATTTTTAAAATTTATTATTTAAAAAATATAATTTTAATTATATTTAAATACAACACCAGTTATATACAACACCAGGATACATCCTAACATTATAAAAAAAAATACAAGGAATACAGCACACTCCAGTGAATCCCCAGCACATCCCCTTTTCAATCCTTTTACAGTTTACTTTTTTAAAATTAGTGTCCTGTGTATACACCTGATGCTGGGACCCAGTGGGCCACAGTCATGCATATACATATGAAAGTTTGGTCAGATTCATTCCACTGTTCTTGCCTTTTCCTGTCCCTTCTTCCTTCTCCTCAATTCTTTTTCCTCTATGACCTTTTGTGGTCTTATCAAATTACAACAAAAATGACAATAAAAAACCCCGAAACCTTCCCATTTTAACATGCTGTCATACTCTTCCCCCATAGACTAGAACAAAGGTGTTCCTCTCTGTCTGTCATGGTTTTAGTCTGTGGACAATCAGGCCTAAATGCGATTTTAAGTTATAAATCACTTATTTATCAAACACATCAATTCTCTTTTGACTCTAACAGAAATCAGTATGTGAAATAGTTGTGATTGGCCTTTGATATTGGATAGCCAACGTTCTAATTCTGGCTCCATGACTTATATACACCGTGGCCCAACAACACATGAATTAATGACCTGTAAAGTGATGATAATTGTGTTCTGCCATATGCTAACACCATATGTTAATATATATGTCAATTGTATCAAAGCAAGAATGCCAACTTTACCCAACCTCTTTCAGAAAATTCTTCTTTCTTTTGTGACGTCAAGATGCCCACAGCAAAGAAATCACAAGAAAATTACAGATCCATAGCCTAGATGAATAGAGACACAAAAATTCGACAAAAACTTTAGTAAGTTGAATCCAATAATATTTTACAAGAATGTATATTGTGATCAAGTGAGATTTTTCAAGGAGCGTGGAGCTTGGTTTAAAGTTTGAAAATCAATCTACAAAATTCACCATATTAACAGCTTCCAAGATAACAACTCTATGATTTTCTCAATAGATGTAGAGAAACAAATTTTGAGAAAATCAAACATCTATTCCTGACAAAACCTCCCAGTAGAGAAGGGAATTTTCTCAATCTGATAAAGGGCGTCTATGAGAAATCTAGAGTTAATATCCAACATTGGCGAGAGACTGATTGCTGTCCTTCGAAGAACAGGAAAGAAACAAAAGCAAAAAACAAAACAAATTGAAACACAACCCAACTGCTTTCACTGTTTCTGCTCAGTATTGTACTAGATGTTCTAAGCAGTGAAATTGGCAAGAGAAGCAAAAAAAAAAAAAAAAAAAAAAAGCCATACAGATAAAAAAAAATGAAATAAGACTAACCGTATTTATAGATGAGAAGATCCCAAATCTAATTATCTTTATATACATATACAGGTATACAGGTCAACAATCAATCAGAAAATTTGAAAGTACATTAAAAATAACATTGAAATAAGTAGGATGCACTAATAAAAATATGTAAGGACTACTATACCTGGGAAACTTCTAAAGATTACTAAAAAAATTTCAAAGAGGCCTAAATAAGAGGAGGAATATACAGTATTTAAATCAGAAGATTTAATATTATTATTGACTTACCCCAAGTTGATCTATCCATTTGATACAATCATAATTGGAATCACTGGAAGTAATTTATTTTAGAAATGGACAATACTATTCTCAAATTTGTTTAGAAACACAAAGGATCTAGAAATTTTCAAACATTATGGAATATTAAACTGTCACATAAAAGAAACTGAACTTCATCTCTTGACCTCACAAGAAAAACAAAAATTACTCTGAAATAGTTCATAGAGTTAAAAATGGAAGTTAAAACTATTGGATTTCTAGAGGAGAACATAAGAGAAAACTTTAGTGATCTTGGTCTTGGAAAATATTAGTTAAAAACAACACCAAAAATACAATCCATAAAAGGAAAAATATCAATAAATTGAACATTATCAAAATTAAAAATCTTTACTTTGTTATGTAAATAAAACTGGAGGAAAAAATAGTGAAATGTATACCTGATAAAGAACTTGTATTTAGAACATAGAAAATGTTTCAGAACTTTATAGAAAGAAAACAGACTAATGGAATATGGATAAGATACTTGAAATGATATTTTATTAAGGTCATTATCCAGATGATAAATAAGTACACTACAAGGTGTTCAAGATTCGAATTCATTAGGGAAATCTTATTAAAACCCAGTGAGGCACTACTACTCATTCACTGAAATGACTAAAATTTAAAAAGTCTGACTACATCAAATGTTGATGATCTGAGCTCTCCCTTATACACTTACTGGTAGGAATGTAAAAGGGTAAAACCACTTTAGAAGACAAATATTATTGTTCAGACATGAGGTGTCTCCCAAAAGCTCACGTGTGCAGCAATTCAAGAAAGTTTAGAGGTGAAATGATTGGGTTATGAGAGTCTTAACCTAATCAGTACATTAAGCCAATGATAGGAATTAACTGGGCAGTAACTACAGGCAGGTAGGATGTGACTGAAGTAAGTAGGTCACTGGGGTTGTGCCTTTGTGGTTTATATTTTGTCCCTGGTGAGTGAAGCCTCTCTCTCTGCTTCCTGGTGTGATGACCTGAGATGCTTTCCCCTACCACACCCTCCATGATCATCTTCCTTATCCCAGACCCACAGTGATGGAGTCACTGTCTATAGACTGAGACCTCTGAAACCATGAGCCCTCAATAAACTTTTTTTTCCTGTAATTGTTCCTGTCAGGTGTTGTGGTCATAGTGATGAAAAAGCTGACTAAAACAACAAAAGTGTAGCATTTTCTTGAAAAGTTGTTGTGTGAGCACTGAATTTATGCGTCCACTATTCCACTCTGAAGAATAGAAGAGCAAGGAAAGCCTAGGTCCACCAAAGAGCTTAGACATGACTATTCACAGGACTCCATTTGTGATGGCTAAAGACTGGAAACCAACACAACGCTTAACTGTCGGCTAGAAAGTGAAGTATATTTATCTAATAGAAAGGAATAAATTACTGATGTATTCCACAGCATGGATGAACCTCAAAAAGATGAAGTAAATGAAACCAAGCTACAAAAAGTAGAGATAGTGTCATCCCACTTATATGAAATTCTTTTTTCTTCTCATCATGATAGATAGTAGATAATTTGAGGATGGAAAGGCGGAAAGTGGTGGAGGAGGGATCGCACCATAAGTACCCCCCAAATGTCAGCCATTGTTATTATAATCCTCATCATTAGTGTCTTACCCCACACATGAAGTAGGAAGAAAGGAGTGAGGATACTGGGATTAAAGAAAAAAAATGACTGAGAAAAGGAGTTTGTTTTGGATGATTAGATCACATTACTGTTACTTTCATGGGGAATAATAGTGTATTGAAGTTGAGATCCAGTTACCAGAAAATTTAAAAGTTATTTTATTTGTTTGTAACTCACTCTGTTAGAAATATTCTTTCCTTGCTTCAACTTTCTGGCCCACTCCCCTCACACCATGGCTCTAAAGCCTGTTTTGTGTGTTTCTGTGTCTAGTCATTCGTTGACTTCATGTTGGGGAGCATAAATCATTGTTAATATTTTGAATGCTAGTATTTCAATTTGCAAGGTTTCGACAGTGACCTGCCACCACACACTTCATGTGGGGTTCTGGAGTTTGGATGCTCTCTTCCTCACTGGGTGTGGTGGACCTCATAAGTAATCAGCATGTGCTTATTGCTTGTTGACTGGTTGACTCAGGGTACATGCCTTTTTTTTTTTGATATCTTAGCAATCCTTGGGGGCAAAGTGAAAGGTAAAGATTCCTTTCAAGACCTGCAGGAAATTTATGATGGTTCTCTCTTGCCAACAACCCGCACTGACAAGATGAGCTGAGTTCAAAAGACCTGGCCACAACATTAAGCTAAGAGAATGGTGAGAAAGCATGGGACACAGAAGTAATTTTCATGTGAGTGTCAAAGGTAGGACAGTTCTGCGACCTTAAGGGTCAGCTTCCATTGCTGGAAGGTGCTGGAAAGAGAACGTGCACCTGGAATTTCTTTATTTATATAGAGGGGCCACACAAAGGAGTTTCTATAGAATGTTCTTCACCAAATAAGGCAGGGGATCAGGTTACAAAGGGGGGTTTTCCCATCCCAATGGGTAATGCCCAAGTCCAGGGCTAGAGCATACTTCTTTGGAGAGGGAAGGTGGAGGCCACTGGCATTGCACAGCCTAAGGCATGCGATACCAACACCCCCTTACTCCAGGCTGAGAGAGGGGTGCTTAGCTCATGGGCAGGGCGGCCTCCACAGTTTTCAATAGAAGTTTGTACTATTTCCACTAGGGATATGTTTGGAAGTGTGCAGGGCTCATTTTCTTTTTTCCCATAGGGATTGAACCCAAGGGCACTTAACCACTAAGCCACATGCCCAGACTTTTCTTTTTAATTATATATTTTATTTAGAGACACAGTCTCTCTAAGTTGCTTAGGATCTTGCTAAATTGCTGAGGCTGGCTTTGAACTTATGATCCTTCTGCCTCAAGCTCCCAAGCTTCTGGGATTACAGGTGTTCTCATTTTTATGGTGGAGCTAAAGATGTTAATTATCTTTCAATCATGTAATTATCCTGCACAATCAAGAATTGTCTAGCCAAAGGCTAATAGGACTACTGTGCCCACAAATTTAGTATATGATATAGTAAAAATAGTATATAATATAGAGGTACAAGGGAAGTTGTACCAAACAATCCTCCTTCTGTCTTAAGTAGATTCCTAGTACATGGAGATTTGTATTTTAGTGGGCATAAGAAACCTATTCACTTGAGGATATATTGCCTACTGTATCATCGCTGATATGAATTTACCATCCTGTGGCAGGAACACTAGGAAAAGAGGCAGGCCACTTCATTAGAAGGTTCAATGAATATTCAAAGGTCAAAAGGGGAATTGAAGGCAGACATAAAGAGAGCTCAGGACTTCATATTTTCACTTCCGTCTTTGTTCTACCACTAAATTGGGAAGTTCAAAATTGGGAAGTTAGCAAATACATAATATAAATTAGAACAGGATGCACATTTCTCCTTGAAAACATTAAAAAAAATGTGCTTTTACCTCATATTGTGTCAACCTCCTCTCTTCACTCACAGGTTAAGAACATGTTCTCTGCAGTCTAACTTGTCAGTTTCCAGTTTTGCTGATTCTGTGCCAAAGGTCTTGTTTTTCTTCTTTTTTGCTTTCCTTTTCTGGTTCTGGGGATTGAAACCAGGGGAGCTCCACCACTGTGCTACATCCCCAGCCCTCTTTCAAAATATTGTTTTACTCTGAGGCAGGTCTTGATAAATTGCCTAGGGTTTGGGGCCTCTAACTTGGGATCCTCCTGCCTTAGCCTCTTAAGTGGCTGGAATTACAGGCAAGGGCCACCATGCCTGGCCACACTATTTCATGTATAAAAATAGGAATGACATAGAATCGTTTTGTGGCTTACGTAAGACAATTTGTATCAAACTCCTACCAGCACCTAAAACATAGCCAATCCTCAAGCAGTGTAATTTTTGTTTAATCTCTGTACAGTGCTGAGATCCTAATAAAGCATACAATGTAACACAATTATAAGCTTCAAATCTACCATTCTCTAGGATTTTAATCAACTAATAATGAATAACATACAACTTGAAAACTATTACATATGGTTATAAGAATCTTATAATTGCCTTTGAAAAATGATACAATTTAAAAAGTGTAGTCCCTTTAGGTCTTTTGACTGATCAGAAAATTCAGGCTATCCACAGGACTGCGGATGGAAATTATCCTAGACTTTGACTGCCTGTGGCTGAGCAAAAGTCTCCGTAGTAATTCATATGGTGTTGAGGATTAATGATACGTACATGTTTTTAATTATCCAGCTAAATGTTCTCCATACTTTTTCAAGTTTGCCCCCATTCACTTTCTTTTCAGCATTTATTTTTAAGTATATTATTAGTGACTGTACATTTCCCTATCTCTTTGCAACATTAGAGAGTTCTTTTCAAATTTTAATTGGCTTCATTAGTAAACGAGAACTAATTATCAACATTTCTATCGTGTATCTCTCACTCTCTACATCTATTATGTTTTGCAGTGTAAATTCCAAATTAGACTATAAAAAATTCTCAAACTGTCCACTAGGGGGTGGTCTTGTTCTTCCATGAAATCATTAAATGTGGATTTTCTTTCTTTCTTTCTTTCTTTCTTTCTTTCTTTCTTTCTTTCTTTCTTTCTTTCTTTCTTTCTTTTTTAATGAAATTTAGATTTTATTTTTTTTCTCCTCCTGGAGAAAAGCTGAATGTTTCAGTCCTGGTATTATGAACTCTGTTTAACGTCATGGTTATATCTTGGCTCTTCTGAGGTTGACAATGCAGAATTCACTCAAGGAGGAGAGACATCTGTTGATCTGTGAACCATGTTTAGTTTCCTTTTTCCTTTATCCTTCATGGACTACTCAAACAACGGTCTCACAAAAATATTCTTTTTCACAGAAATGTCACGCTGCTCTAAAAACTAAATCAGAGCACTCAACTTCTTGTCTCTTTACAGAGATGACTTCTGGAAAGATCTCTCTGTAGCATACAATCATACTTTTTTTCTTGTTAGTCTTCATCTATTACCACTGTGATGGAACTCTTCACAATCAATACATGAGTGATATGAATGCTTCTGATGTTTTTTTTTTTTTTTTTTTTTTAGAGTATTTCCAAGAAGGTTGGTCAGTTTTAATGGCCCATTTGTATATGAATTTCCTAATGATTCAAAGTAAACTAGCATCTATTGTTTTAGCATCTATATACTTCAACTTTGTCAAATCATATTGGTTTAGCAATGCTTAGGATGATATGAAATGGTGGAATGATGGAAGTACATTAACTGGCCGGAGTTGGTGGAGGTTTAGAGAGCACGTAGGCTAGGATATCTAGGTTTGTTCAAAACAAAGTAATAGTTATTTTACTGGTACTCAGGAAATTTAAAGTTAGCTAGTTTCCAAAGTGCATGACGCTTTGGAAAATGTTTGACAATTTCTTAAAATATTAAACATAAATATAGCATATGACCTAGAAAATTTAATACCATTTACCTGAGAGAGAAAACATTTATATATTCACACAAAGATCTGTGCATGGTAAATGTTTATTAGCAGCATTATTCACATTTGCCAGAAAATGGAAAAAACCTCCACAAACCTCAAATGTCCATAAACTGGTGAATAAACAGAAAGTAGTATATCCATATATGAAAATGCAATGGGGCAATAAAATAAAAATGTACTAATACATACTATAACACGGGGGAAGCTTCAAAAACGCTACACAGAGTGGAAGAAACCAGACACAAAAGATCACATGTTGTATAATTCCATTTAAAGGAAAAGTTCAGAGAAGGTAAATTTATAGTGACAGAAAGTAGATTAATGGTGACCCGGGAGTCGAATTGGTAATGAGGAATGCCTGCAAATGAGTGCAAAGTCTATTTTGGGTGGAATGAAAGTGTTTGGAAATTGGATTGTGGTGATGGTTGCACAACTTGCTCCATTTACTAGTGGTCATTGAATTGTATGATTAAAGTTGTTAAAGATCAGAAGAAAAAAAATCTGAATTTATGTAGAATAAACTTGAATTTTCATGAAATGTTTCATGAAAATTTAAAATATTCTTCAAGAGAGAGGAAATCAAACTTATTAATTATTTCAGCTACCCAGGTCTGGCCCTCTTTTTGTCTTAAAGAATCAGAAAAGAGCAGGAATGCATGACTTTCATTTCTCTCTCTCAGAAGAAAACCAGTGAAATGCTTCTAAATCAAAGCATCAGAAGTCAGGCCATGGGGCTTGTGTTTGCCTGTGACCTAGGAAACGTTCTTGAACCTACACAATCTCCCTGAAGCAGACCAGACCCAGTAAGTTATGTTCCTTTTTCTCAAGAAACATGGATATCATGTTGTTTGTATATTTGAGCAATTTAATATTATTATTTTGAAGTAGGGTGGATAAAAAAATGATCTTTTTTCCTAGGCAACTTCTGACAGACTGTAAACTTTGCTCACCATTCTCGGCGTGCCTTTGAGACCTTCCTTTGCTGTTATATCTGGCCTGAATAATAAACAATAGTTATATTTTCTGATATCAGCAGTGCTGGATTTATAGCATGACTTAGGTCTAAAAACCACTTAAGACATAAATCTGAAGGAAAACCTATGCAGTGGAGGAATATTTAGAAACATACTGATTAACTGAACTTAGAGAAATACATCTCTTCTTATTTCACTCCCCCAAACCTAATTGATAATTGCTATTATGTTGTGAGTGATTGGAAATGTTTAGAATTTGTTTTAAGAAACCCATCAGAACATCTGCTTAAATTTAAAAGGAAATGATGGTGTGTTTGCTGAAGTACTGAATTTGGCTTTTCCATCTTGGAGGACAAACACCTCTTCTTATGTATCCTTGAGAAATTTTTCTTAGAGGAGTTACCTTGTGAATGTTCCTGAATCCAACTGGGGATAAAGTACCTCCCACAATTTATTCCTTTGCTCAGACTTTCTTTCATTTACCCAATGACTATTGAATGTTTCCTATGGGCCAGGCTCTGTGCCAGGCCCAGCCCTGGGGTTGTTACAGCAGCCAACCTACTAGAGTTCCTGTCTTCACGATCCACTTTTAAAAATTATCTTCAGACAGGAATCAGTAGATGGTTAACTGATGCATAGAAGACCTTAGGACCTCTATTTACCTTTAAAAAATTCTTTTAAATTTTGGTTTCGAGAATATTTAGCAGCCATATTATTCATTACTACAGTAGAACATGTGAATAATTTATAAATTATAACATCCACATATATTTTACAATATATCATAATAATATGTGTATGCACATATTATTCACTGATAGAGATTTCAATCAAAAATATCTTCTGATTACTGG
Organism: Urocitellus parryii; assembly: GCF_045843805.1. Taxonomy (NCBI): domain Eukaryota; kingdom Metazoa; phylum Chordata; class Mammalia; order Rodentia; family Sciuridae; genus Urocitellus; species Urocitellus parryii. The sequence continues at coordinate 23,057,961 of NC_135544.1, read as the reverse complement.
TTTGGTGCAGATGTAATACTAAAAGCCGGCTTTCGAGAAATTTTAAATCCTCTATCCTCAAAATTATTAACCCTTCCAAATTTATATCAAATGAATAGTATATATAAGTAAAAACATTAAATGATAAATCCTTTGTCCACCACATCCTCAAATCACTTCTCTGCTCTTAAGTATCTTATATACAGAAAATTTTTGGCATTACCATGATCTCATGGTCAATATACAATTGTTGTGCCACATGCTAGAGCCTTAGAGATTTTGGCAGCATCCATTAAGTGGCATGCTATCAGTCTTGGGGTTAGAAGAAATCTTCCTATGGATGTAGCATTTAACCTGAAACTGAAGGCTATATAGAAATTTGGTAGCAAAAAACATAGTGGAAAAGCCTCTGGGAAGACAGTAGTACAGGCACAGTTAGGACCGACAGGAAGCATGAAAATTTGGAGGAATTTAAAGTGTGGTGGAAGTGTGGGATACAAGATAGACGGAATGAGAAATGAGGCGTGAGAGACCAGCAGAGCCACACCAAGAAGTGCCTTCTTAAGAAGTGTGTCCTTCCCTCCTGGAGGCCACTGGAGCCCAGGATGCATCTGAAGCAGATCCCTGGCACTGTGAGGGGGTGTCTGATACACAACTGTGTGTCCTGCTTCTGCTTATTGTCCTGCTGTAAAACCTTAGCAGTGCCTCTTTCAGTCATAAACTTTGGTTTTGGAAGATCAATTATACGGTTTTCCTAATAATAGACTGCAGGGGACCAAGAAGCACAAAAACCATCGCTGAGGTTGGTTGTCGTAGTTTAAAGGAGAGATGACCTTGGACATGGCTAATGATAGTGAGGGTAAGAGAGTAGTGACAGATTTAAGAGGTAGGATCATAGGTGATGGTGGTTCCTTGGACACAGAAAATGAAGAGGAATGAGGAGAAGTTTGATTCCCAGGTGACTGGGACACAGAGTCCCAGAAGATGGACAGAATTTGGGAATGGAGAAAGATAACTGAATTTTGGAATCTGTAGGTGTCTGAGAGATCTGGTGGGCGTTTTGATATATGGATATGAGTATCTGTTTGATCTGAAGATAGTGATTTCAGGGTTGTGTGCGTAAATACAGTAAGTGAAACTGCATCCATGAGTGACATGGCCTGGATTGAAGATGGAGAGTGAGAGGTGTGGGACAAAGCCTGAGCCAAAATCCAGTGTCAATGGAGGGTTACAAGAACAGTGGCTCCCAGAAGAAACCAAGAGGGAGACAGAAATACAGGGAGTGTGATGTCCTGGAACCCAAAGAAGGAGACTATTTCCAAGGGAAGATGGTGTCCGTGGTGTTGAATGCTGTAGAGAATAAGTCAAGAGCTGAAAATAATTGTTGGGTTTAACAACAGATTAGAGAGTTTTAGTGAGAACATGGGGACAGATAGAGGACCTGAACAAGTGGCACAGAAAAAAAAAACCCCTCTTTTCAGAAATCTTCGTTAATTGAAAAGAAACAGTAGTGGTTTACAGTGGACAAATTAATTCCTTCACTTCACTTCAATGTGTTTCATTTTCTAGAAAACTTAGCAGTCAGTCTAGGTAACATCCCATGTTCTTAAAAAAGCCCCCAGCGTGGTTAAGGGTAAGAATGCTTTAAAGAAGATTGGTGACAAAGACCTTTAATATCTGAATAGAGGAAGTTTTAAGGTCTCTTGAAAGATCACTGGTCTTCTTTTTCAGTAAGGAAGGCTGCAACTTGCTGTGAGTTTTGCTTTTCCTTTTTAAGATAGCTTGAATGCAATCCTTTTCTTGTTCTCATTTACCCTGAGCTATGATTAGCACCTGTTTTTAATGATTATTAGTCCCTGTTTTTTATTTTAATTATCCTATCTGCCCTGATTGTCAACTAATAGGAAGCCAGAAGAATGAAGCACCAACTACTGGGGTGCAGTCCGAGCAGGCTAAGTAAGAGCTCTGATCCATTCACTATCCAATAGTTCTCAGCTCATTAAGCCTCAGTTTCCTCATGTGTAAAATGTGGCTGTTGATAGTAGCCCCATCGTATTGTCATGATGATTAAATCACACAAGTTTTATACAGAGCACATGGTTGTCTGGCCCACAGTAAACTCACAAATGAAAGTTTATCACTAGAAAAGACATTATTTTACCTTTTAAAGAACACCATTTCAAAAGGTGTATGTAGAGCAAAGCATTCCAAATTCAGAGTTAAAGTCAACATCCATGTTGTAAGAATAAAGTTGATAACTGTGTTTCTCTGAAATATTCATTTGCTTGCTGTATCAAAAGCAAAAACAAACAACAAAAACCAGGGATGACCTTTTTAGTGTTGGTCAACCCTCTTCTGCTTCTGCCTTCCATTAGCAAAAACTCAGCTGTCCTTTTCTGCTTTATGTTGTTGATTTATGGTCATTGGAATCTTCAGTTCTTACAGAGGAATTGTGGCCCTTTTGGGAGCCACTTATATACAAGGTTTAGCTGAATTTGCCAAAGCAATTCCAAGTCACTGAGCATGAGTGCTCTTAATTGTATGGCAATATTTGGAACATCCTTAGTGCCGTCAGAGGCTGGGGGTACATGGCTTATAGAACCATGTTGGAAAGTTAGCTCATGGCTTTTGAAGATAAAAAGATACAGGTAGTCTTTAAATTATGATGTGATTACATTTGAATAAGTCTATCATAAGTAGAAAATATCATAAGTTAAAAATGTATTTAATCCATTTAACTTATTGAACATCATAGCTTAGCAATATAGCTCTCTGCAGAGTACTAGCTGTTTACTGTCATGATCACATGGGTGACTGGGAGCTGGAGCTGGCATACTTTATTTTGGTAGCCTGGGAAAATATCAAAATTCTAATGAATGTATATTGCTTTTGCACAATAAAAAAGTTGAAAAATTGTCAGATGAGCCATCGTTAAATAGGAGACTACTGGTACTTAGGTATGCAGTATTAGTTTTAAGATTGTTAGCAATGATGAATCTATTAGTCACCAACATCAAATGCACAAAGTTATTAGAGCTCAGAAAAAGGAGAAAATGTACTTTTCTTAGCTGCTGACCAAAGAGAAAATTTGGAGAAAGTAAAAATGCAAATAGTATATTCTCAGTGTGCGGAAGATTTACAAATTTATGAATTGCTTAAGATGTACTTTACCAAGGGACTCTGGAAGGATTTAATAAAATGAAACATACATGCTTTACATTGTCACCAGCCTGATTTTAGTACCTCTCATTAATTTATTAATGACTAGAAACTTGGTCAGGTGAGAGGGGAGATCACTAGCTCAAGAGAGCTGGGGAAATTGACCAAGTGTGAACAAAGTGACGGATGATGGATGACAGAACATAGATAATTAGCATAGAAAATGAAGCAGAATGGTTTTGAAAAGGTTCCAAGAATGTAGAAGGAAGGGTGACTTAGGAATTCCTAGATGTGGTATATATCAAAGTTAGACCAGTTCTAGGTAATGGGAGACAAGACTTGAGCCCCTGGTCTTGTCCAACAGTCCTATTCTTGTTCCTCTATGGCATTTCTATCAGATTGGTACTTCAGAAACAGAAACCAGAAGTGAGTTAGTTTCATAACATTTCAAAAATGTATCAGGACGCTAGCTTACCCATGGGGAATGAGTCACTCGCCCTATTAAAGTGTGGAGATACCAATCTGTTTTCCTACATAAATTTTCATACTTCTTTGACTCTTTTTACAGTGTGCTTTGGGATCATTTGGATTCTCAGCACACTTGACGTCAGCCAGTATTTTGTGATAATATTTTATAATTTGGATTTTTTTTTTTTTTTTACCTTTTGAATGTAGTTTTCAGGTTTTCCTAAAGAGTAGCTCCGAACCGCTCTCTACAAAACTGTATATTAAAACAACAGCCACAACAACGAAAACCAAAAAACAGAAAACATTGTATGCTCAACGACACAGTCATTCTTAGAATTTTTAATGGCTGGAGTTTGTGAGCAATGGACCAAAAAATGATCAAAGGGCCATGGGCACTAACCTTACTTCTATGAATGGCTCCCAGCCCTGACTGCTTCTTTGTTCAATTTCAGTCATCCTGAACCCATGGCCAAGGTTGCTGTGGACTGACTTTTCTAAAAGTTTCACTGATGAATGTCTTTCCCTGTTTGATGTCTGCCTTAAGAAATATAGCTGCAAGCAAGGAATGCTCGACTCTGTTGTACATGGGGATGCGCTGAAGAAAGGCAAACTCCCCTTCCTGATGTCAAGTCATTTCTGGAGCTATGAAACCTCTAGAGGAGAAAATGATTTCTCCGTGCATATTCCATGCCTTGTAGAGTCTGTCACAAATACAGTCACTGGTTTTTAAAGATACGATTTAAAAAACCACAGCTCCACAGCTCATAGGCATAACATTTAAATATTGTTCCAACATAATGCCCAGCAGCTGCTGGCGGAATAACACTTGAAGTGCACGGTAGTCACTGAGTTTTCTCTGGGGTGGTGCTGAGAGAGTGGGAACTCAGACTCATTTTCTAGTGCGTTCTCCCTGATGCACAGGGAAGGTGGGCGGAGGAAGGAAGAGATGTGCAGAGGTAGATTCTTCCTGCGTAGGTGAGTGGATGAGATAATGAAACAAGTTAATTTGGGCCCAGCTGACTTATTTATCTGTTCCTGGAGCTTTCCCCTGTACAAACACAGGAAGCCACCTCCTTTGTGAGATTTTTTAATGAAACAATTTACTTGAAATAATAATAAAAAGGAGAGCTTTTTATGGTGCTTGCATTTAAATGAGTGTCTTTCATTTATGGTGTAGGCTATGTAATTGATTAACAACACTGGGATGAAAATATTCCAGCAATCTCTGGGAGAGCTGGATTGATTCACCTGTGGCATACCAAGTGATTTGGCTGGTTTTCATCCTCTTCTTAAAATGTGACCAGGACAGGCTTTGAGAAGGTTATGGATCGTACATACAAAAGAAGAAGCTAAAAAATGAAAAAAAAAAAGTGAAAAATAATATTAAGGTTGCATAAAGCGATGACAGTGTACCTCCCCAAATGTTTTATAGTTCCAACTTTAAAACTTTTATAATTATAATGCACCAATAAAAAAAGCCTACTTATAATTCAAACTTTAAAATGGATATAGGCAGATTCTTTGTAATATTCAAATTGGACCATTCTGTATAGAATGTGGACATAAAGGGCAAGCACTTTATTTTGGGAATGTTTTATTTAGTGCCAGAAATTCTGTGAGTAGTGTTAATTGATGCTGTTGACTCTAGAGAGACATGTTTGGGATTGTAATTTTGAATGTTGAGTTTATTTTTAAAATAATTTTGGATTGAAGCATACATCTTGTGTTGGGTTTAAACCTCTAGAATGGTATTCTTCATTTTTCTAATGACTCGTACCACCCTTTGAATATCTCCAGTGTTTATTATAATTTTAAAATCACAGGGTTTTTCTCTCTGGTGCTGATTCTTTGTTCCTGGATAGACCTTGAAGAATCCACTACATTTAAAAATCTAAAATCCTATGGATGCCACATAGTGATTTTTCTTTTATATCACGTTCCAGTGTCAAATAACTTTTATAGTTGGGAACTTTTTCTTGCCAAAACTGAATTTCTCCCCTTAAATTTTAAGCCTATACATCAGAACCATAAAACAAGTCCTGTCTACCCACCTTATATGAAGCTATCATTCTCTTTTTCTCTTGGGATAATGAGATTAAAAAAACAACAACAACAACAACAGGTTTTACAATTTCACTTGACAAATTCATGAGATTACTTTATTTGTTGATACAGTTACATGACTGATATTTGAGTCATCTGTTCAGAGATTTTACCACCTTTAACTGAAAGGGAAGAGAAAGTTCTGTGGTGCTGTGGCTCTGGGAACAACTAGTACTTGTTGAAAAATGCTGTGGAATGATAAAAAAAAAAAAAAAAGCCCAGCAGGTTTTTGAGTACAATTGACAACTTTCTAGGTGATTAAAATTTCAAAGGACACAGATACCCATTTAGATATAATGGACTGAACATGAAATTGCTCAGAGTGTTTGCTTAATTCCTTAGGATCTAGTCTAGACATGTTTCTACTAATGTCCAATAATGGAACATTGTCCATTGTTTTTGGCCTAAAGGCTTTTCTAAATTTCCATTTTCAATGTAAATCTAATTATCAAGAGGATATTAGACTATCGGGGATGGGTTGAACAAACAGGAGGATATAATTGTTGCATATTAACCCTGGCTTTCATTTATATAGACAACGGAGTGTTGGAGATCAAAAACTATGTAAGAGATTGTTCGGTGCCCTACAAGGGACAGAAGGCAAGAACAAAAGCATGGTTTTCACAATGTGAGGAAAGAAACACAGAAATAGAAGAAAAACAGGAATTGTTTGGGAACGATCACTAAATCTAGTCACAAATATTGAACAAAGTCCTGGGCCATGTGGCTAGGGAGGAATTATGTGGAACTGAAGAAAAGAGATCACTCGTTTTTGAGTTCTAACTATTTTGAAAGGCAGCAAGAGCTATACAGATAACTCTTTATGTGACACCAATGCAAAGACACAGCCAGATTTTTATGAAAAATATTCCAAGTCTTTCCTTGAATTTGTAATGACTAGTATTATGGCTTCAAGATTTAGGATTACTGTCATAATGAATAAAATGAGAACAAAATCTTTTTTCGATAGTTCCAGAAAATTGCCTGGAAGGAGAAAAAGAAGCTGTTAGGTAAGAAGACAAATCAATGAGTCAAGGTGGTAATAGGATTTTCTTATGATGTTAAAGTTAAGGCTGGTTTACCTCTTTTGTATTGTTTAGCTGTTTTAAAGACAAACCATTTAATATTCCTTCCAGCTAAAATAATAAAAGACAATCAAAAGTATATTTTCATACTGTGCTTCTTTAAAACACCAATTTTCATTTTCATATTTTCAGTGAACTGAAAGCAAGGGAAGCAAGGCGGCAGAGGGAGGAGCAACCTTGGAGACCAGTGTCTTCTCCGGTCTCATTCCTACTGGAAGGCTCGGTTTCCTCATCTGCAGTGTTCATGCTGTTGGCTTTCACACAGGACTAAAGAACACAAGGATCTGGATAATTTACCTGCTGTTCATTGTCACCTGGGTTACCAAGGACTAAGGGTACAACAGGCAATAATGGCAGATGTGCATGTTATTTCTTGCTGGGGACATGGCAGTCAGATCGCCTACATTATATCTGTATGGAGTGGATGTGAACCATGAAGGATCAGTTTCCTGTCTAATTTAAGACCTGGATTAGAAGGCTAGAGGAGGACCAGTAGCCTCCTTATTCCTTAATGTTGGCTCCTGGGGTCTTACCTTTCTGATAGGAAGAGGGGAAGTCTAAAATAAATACAAGGTAAAAAGAACATTTCTCTCTTAAGTGTTATGGTTTAGATATGAGATGCTTTCCCCCCCAGCTCATGTGTGAGACAATAAAGCATTTGCAGAAGTGAAATAATTAGATTATGAGAGGTGTAATCTAATCGTTGGATGGATAAATTGAATAGTAACTGTAGACAGGGAGGTTGTGGCTGGAGAAAGTAGGTCACTGGGAGTGTGCCTTTTATTTTGTCCCTCATGAATACAGCCCTCCCCCCCACTCTCTCTCTTTCCCCTCCTCCTTCCTGGTTGCCCTGTCCTGGGCTGCTTTCCTCCACCACACCCTTGCCATGATACTCTGCCTCATCTTGGGCACAGAGCTGTGGAGTCAGCCTACCATGGGCTGAACTTTGGGGTCAAAATAAACATCATAAAACCATGAGTAAAAATAAATCATGAGTCCAAACAAACATTTCCTTCTCTAAGTTGTTCTTTTCAGGTCTTTTGGTCACAGCCACAAAATGCTGACTAAAACACTGAGATAGTAAAGAAAGGCTAGATTCAGTCATCCAAATTATGATGATGATTTTTTTCTTGTGCTCTACCACAATGCTGCTACATCTCCCCAGGGCTTCTCATCCACTCGAGAAGGACACATTCCAAATCATGGGGGTGGGAAACAGAGAATAAGAAAAGCAGCAGACACAAAGGCATACAAACAAAATCAGATAAACAATGGTACCAACCGAGTGAAGTATGCTACAAAGAGAAAAATAATTGAAAAAAATAATTAATCTGGAGTCATTTGATTCATTTATTCACCCAAATCTCAGAGGGTATCTATCATGTATCAGACAGTTCACTAGGGACTAAGACAAGGACCGTTCATTCACGGAGCTGACATTTTAGTTTGATGGGAGAAACCATACATAAATGCATAACTGGTCAGTATAGTTTTTAATTGTGGCAAGAATTATGAAGAGAATAAGATATGGTGCTGCAATAGTAAAGGGAGAAGGGCTGAGTTAAGTTAGACTGAAGAGGGAAGGCTTCACCATTCACTGAATACTGATTTGGTGTGTGCAGAATGCTGGGGATTGGCACCCACTGGTTACTACCTCTTTGACCAAAGGGCTTCCCAGCCATCTTTTGTCTCTGTGTCTTCACTTGGGGTGACATCTTCCTTAGTCTCCACCTCCAGACAAAGCTAATCTGATTATTTTCTACTCTTCAAGACTGCTAGGTCAAGTGAGATTACATGAGATCATATACTGTTCAGCAGATATTTATGGCACATCTATATGTTAGGCAGTTATCAATGAATCTCTCCCCCCCCAACACACACACCTTGTGAAGTTTATTGATATTTTTGAAAATATGTTGATTATTACTATTACTTTTTTATTTACAGAAAAGAACAAATTTAAGGCTAGAATTTCTGAGTCCATTTTTTCTTTGTGCTCTGTTAAGCTGGGATTTCAAATATTTGCAAAGCAAATCGTGCATCATATTTATTTAGAGGCATTTTCCAATCCACGTTTCTATGTCTCACATCATTGCTTTACTCTTTATCAGGTGAAGTCACTGAGTGAGGTAAGCTCTCTATTTCAACTTGGTCATTCAGTGTTTTGTATTTCTAGCCTTCTGGTTTATTTCAAGACTTTATCTTGCAAAAAAAAAAATGTCTATGTTCAAAGTTATTTATTATACTATAAGCAGGCCTGAAGCTGTAACTTCTACATGCCTTATGGTTCAATCCACTACCTCAAAACAGCTAGGTGAGTCTATTCATCTTTCCTACTCTTTAATGTATTTCAGCAGACTAAGGAATATTGGTTGAAGATGCAGAAACATACATCTTGTGAGAAAATGGGTCGGCTCACCTTCTTCTACTTTGAGATGGGCAGGCCGCCAAAAACATTCACAGCAATAAAATTATTCCTTAACTTACAATGATTAATGAGGAAAAGGAGCCTCTTTACCTCAGCTAAATTCTACAGATGACAGAACAAATAGGAATGAAGAAATGAAAGTTGCTCCTGGTTTTTTCATGTAGAGGTAAGAATAACAAGAAACGAATGGGCCATAGAATGTCCACTTTACACTAGGTGGGGGAAAAAAAATCCAAATAACTTTGTGCTACTACCAACCTGCAAACTGCCCAAAGGTAATTGAATGACACTTGAGCTGCCTAGGCAAATGACATTTGGGGAGGAAATAGAATCCATTTTTAAACATTTATCCTGTAATCTGTACTCATAATTTTTACAGTGGCAATGACTTTAGGAATACAAAATTAACTCTGCACTTCAAGACTCTTTTTGCTTCCTTAATCATAAGAGAACGTACAGTTTCAAATAAAAAAAAAAACAGAGAACAAGAACTAAAAAATGTCAAGTACAGTATTTAAAACAGAAAGAGGAAAAAAAGAAAAAAGAAAGAAATGACCAGAAAGTATCACTCAAATACCCTTTGTCTCCCCCAATTTAAACAAAGTAAGCTAGGAATTATTGTGAAACTCTATTTTTTTTAAAGTGGGTGCCATTCGTGATTATATAATAGATAAAACACTTTGAGATTGGGTAAAAAGATCCCTTTTGGAAGTCAGAGTGTGACTAGACATTTTTCAGATGAGGGCTGCTAGGTTGCATGACCAGTAGCTAAGGACAAATGGGTGCCAGATAAGAAAAGAGAGTGGATAAGGACTGTGTGGAAGTGACCTAATATAGGAAAAAGATGAACCAAGAAAATATTTCAGGCAGGGATCTTTCATTTCAGCCAATGGTAACTTCTTTGCAGTATATATTTTGGAAAATGTCATTCTCTAATCTATGCATTCAAGATAGGTCACTATGTGTCATTTTTCTGCTTACCTTATCTAAAATAATCAGGCAGGTGTATGCATTTTTTTTACCTTGTCTCTTTTTTTCTTTCTTGCCATATAATTTACTTGCTATCATTAACAAATTGTTTGACCAGACAAGGAACCTCTGACAGGCAGATATATAATTACAAAACATTATTTTCTGTCTCCGTAGCATTGGTTTTCCTGGTATTTCTACTACAGTGATAACCACTATATTGAAAGGGTGCTGATCATGCCCAAGGACAGAGTTGTTGTTGAACAAGTTGGAAATTAATCAATCTGAGGGTCTGTAAAATTTAATTCAGAAACTGCTGGCTTTAAGTTTGAATTTTGATTGTTTTTCTGGGAGCATGGAGGGAATCTTTCATACTCAAGGACAATAATTAGCCCTTGCCTGTCAAAGAAGCAAAATTCTGCTTCATTAATAGACTCAAGAGAGGAGCCTCTCTGAACTTGCTTTACCATCCAGCTGGATAGAGGCAGGATTCAGTAGAGAACCATCTGGGCTGCTAAGGGATTCCGGAGCACTTGGGGAGTTTCCTCCCAAGGACTAAAACATTGCTAGTTATAATTTCTACTATACCAGGGGCAATGGGAACTTCAAAATAAGGGGAAGAAATCAATTCTGAGCAGACAGAATCTTAATTCTCCTTCCTAGCAATTGCTTTCTTCAGAGTGACTTGTTTTCTCCATTTCTCCCCATTAAAATTATATATGAAAGAAAAATATTGCATATTTACTCAAGGATATTGGATTTCAGATAAAGATGCTTCTAATATTTGACTATTCAAACAATGCTGCTGGGCCAAAATTATTTCTATGAGAGTGTTATGGTTTGGATATGTGGTGTCCCCAATAACCTCATATGATAGATAATAGAGGAATGTTAAGAGGTGAAATGATTAGATTATGAGAACTATAACCTAATTAGTGGATTAATCCTTTTGATGGATTAATAATTTGAATGGATTCCTGGATGGTAACTATAGGTAGATGGGGTGTGGCTTAAGGAAGTGTCACTGGGGGGCATGCCCTTGGGGAATTATATTTTGTCTCTGGCTCTTCTTTCTCTTTCTCTGCTTCCTGGATACCATGAACTGAGCATCTTTCCTTCACCATGCCTTTCTGCCATGATGTTCTGCCTCACCTCAGGCTCAGAGCAATGGAGCAGGCTAACCATGTACTGAACCTCTGAAACCATGAGCCCCAAAGAAATTTCTCCTCTAAGTTGTTCTTGCCAGACATTTGGTCACAGTGATAAAAAACAAAACTAACACAAACAGCATAGCAATGAAATATGCAAATGACAATTTCCATTTTTTCCTCCTGCCTTTATTTTCTGGTTTGCTAGTGTGATAGGAATGAGGTAGCTTAGTCTATGCTTTCCAATAAAACTTTCTGCAATGGTGGAAATGATCTACACTTGCATTCTCCAATATGGTAGCCACTACTGGTGAGTAACTGAAATGTGGCTGCTGTGAGTGGGAAATGAATTCTTAATTTTATCTAATTTTAGCTGGTTTAAATTTGAATAGTCACATGTAGCCACCTGCTATGGCATTGACAGAAAGATCTGAAGGCTGGAATAAAACTAGAGGTGATGTATTTATCCACATTTAGAATTCTAGATGCTAGAATTAGAATTATTCAAATGTCCTGTGTTGTCGCTTCACAGAAATGAATTTACTTTGCTTTTTACTTTTTAAACCAAGAGGAACACACATTTGCAGGTAAGGCAAGCAGTTCAGGGAATATGCTTTCATGAACAATTTTACTTCCTCAATTTTATGTAGGAAATTGATCTCTGAGTCATATAAAAGGAAGTATCTGCTACTGAAGAAGATACATCATGACACTCAGTAGTAATTGAACATGAATTTGTCTGAAAGTTGCAATATCTCAGCTTTATTCAGGATTAGGCTTGCTTTTTTTCAACAGGCCAGGAGAACTGTCAAGGTATTAGGTGAAGGGTGTTAGATGAAATGTTCAGCTATGGTGAACTTTCTGCTTTACAGTTGTATCTGCATAAGAAATCAAATAGCAAACATTCAATGTTTTTTTCATTAGTAATTATTACAACAAATTCTGTTATAAGCTTATTTGCCTTTGGGTTAACTTATTATGAACAGCTGAAATATCAGCTCATGGCAAGTACCAGAATCTACTCTTTCAGGATGACAGAGTAGCCTATCTCAGCTGATAAACATGCCAATGTTGTTTATATACTAAATAATTTATATGGTACACAAAATGCTCATATTTATATTTGAAATGAGTTTTTTTGTGTTAACTTCTTCAATTATGTACCAAATATGTCTTTGATAGCCATTCACAAAATGCCTACATTATCTAGGGTTTAATAATGGCTTCAATGCATAAGGCACAAAGCAGCATTTATCTATGGATTGTGGTAAAATGCTGGTAAGCAAGCTTTGTGATGGCTGACAATTTGGGTTTCTTATCCTCATATTTCCTGTCCTCATTCTTCCTGTTGCCTGTGAAGAGGGCACTATTGGTGTGCTGGTTCTCAGAGTGGTTTTCCAGAGCTGGTCATGTACATGCGCACCTCCTTCCAACTTTGTGTTCAGTCACATGCTGTTAAGAGCTTGAAATTGACAGTGCTGGGAATATTCACACCAAGAAATTGTTGAATGCTACCAATCAAGGATGTATAATTATGGGACAATTTCTTGTTAAACATTTACTAGCACAGCACTCGATATGGAGGTGGTCAGTTCAATGCTGATTATAATGTTGGGAATAGAAGGAGTGAGGACAAGATATCAGAGATTTTCATTGTCTTTCTAATCCTGTCCTCATTTCCACTGGCCATTTTCTATATTCCAAACAGGGAGAAAATAATGTATAGGTCAAAATATGCCACACTTTTCTATAAAGCCTTTATCACAAGCTTTGGATAATAATAATTATTATTACAATATTTTTTAAAAAATTATTATTTTGGTCCCAGGGATCGAACCCCAGGGCATCTAATCACTGAACAACATCCCCAGCACTTTTCAAAAAAAATTTTTTTAGCTAAGTTGCTAAGGCTGGCTTTGAACTTGCAATCCTTCTGCCTCGGCCTCCAGAGCCACTGGGATTACAGGTGTGCGCCACTGTGAGTGACTCTGAATAATTGTTGTAAGGCTCATTTAAATAGATCCCCATCATAAAGAGTTGAAATGCTTCATAACTCAAGTTGGGGCATCTCAAAGCTGCAGCTAGACCTTGTCAGTGACAGTCTTATTTAGGATCCTCTAGCTACAGTGATTGCTAAATCCTTTCATATTCATGAAGATGTTTCAGATGAATATCTTACACGTGGCTTTGTGTAAGAATCACAAAGTAAATTCCCAGAAGTTTATGGTAGGAATTGACAACATGGAGAGGCAAATACCTCACCCTTCCAATACTAAAAGTTAGCTGAAGTTCACTAAATTGTGTGCCAAGCTAAGTGATTCTTTTTGACTACTAGGTATGTGTCACTTCTCCTTGTCATTTTAGTATCAATTCTTGCCTTCCTTTTTTTTTTCCCCAAGGACTGCAGTTTCCTCCAGAATCAGGAAATGAAAAGTGGATGAAACTGGGAAAATTGAGACTCCAGGAAAATGGATGAATAGATTGTGAATATCTATTAAATTTTTCACATTCTATCTTCCATTTCCTCCTTGTCAACTTCCTTCTACAAATGTTTTATAAAGTAGGAAAGCCAATTTGGATATGTAGAATATGTAATGTGTTCTTAGCCTAAAGAATTGCCCTCTAATAATATTATTTTAAAAGATATTTTTAGAAAAGCGAAGTGAAATTGCTCTCCAGATTCTAATAAGAGTGATTTGTTATGGCAATACTTTCATTAAAGGGAACTTACTCATTTTTCTTTTCCTCTCCTGTCCTCATTTTGAACTTTGTACTGAACTCTCCTATCTTGTTGTACCATTGCTCTCCTAATTAAGTAAAAAGTAAAAAGTCTCAAAGCTCATGTTCTTCAGAGTATCTGGAGAGAAGATATCAGTCAAGTTACTATCTTACATGAATTATTTCAGAAAAAAACTCTCCCTGTGACTCCCTAGAGAATCTTCCTAACGTACTTCTGTTCTTTCCACAAAAATCTCCTACAACTAGGGCAGTCACATAGGTTGAGATTTTTGCAGTGAGAGTGTGTTCAGGGAGGTGAGGTGCCAAATTCTGAAAATGTTGGCAGCCCTAAAACAAAATTCTGTTTTGGAAGATTTCCCCCTTACAACCAAAATCTTGCTTCAAGTGTAGATCAGCACATGGTTAAACTAAAGAATCCTATAATAGTGATTTTTTTTTTTCATGTGAGTAAGCAGGGTTAGAAATGAGTAAGCATTCAACTTCCCTTTCCCAAGTGGAAGTTCACACATTTCAGAAAACAGTCTACTTTTGGAGAACATGGCAAAACAAACTGTCTTGCTTCAAGGGAAAAGTCCAAACAGGAACACATTCCCTGACAGGGCTTCCTTTCAGAGCTTGTCTTGAGATTAATGGAAAGGCAAGACACACGTACACATGCACACACACACACACACACACACGACAAAAACCAAAACTTTGACAATTTACAAGACTTAAATAAAACAAATCTGGAGATGCTCCTCATAGCAAACAGACAACAGATGCACGTAGGCAGAATATATCCTGGTATTCAGTTTGCTTCCAGACAGGCTGATTTAGGAAGCTTTAAAGTGAATGCTATTTGTTCACACAACTACACCTCTTATCCTAATGTCTACATGGCAGTCAGAAATCCCACGGCTTGAACCCTGGCTTCTCTTTGGCTAAGTTTCAAAATTCTGTTATCTTTATTTTTTTTTAACCTATAAAATTAAGATAAGCATGACACCCACTTTACAGGTTTATTATTGCCATTCTTACTTATTTTTATTTTTACTTCTAAGTCATATTGTGATTCTGTTCATCTGTTTCCATCTCTTGTCCAAACCCAGCTGCCGATCATCTCCATCTTCTGCCTAGAATATTAAAATGACTTCTTACTGGTCTTCTTCTTTCCCTTCTTGAATCACCATGTTTATTTTCTTTATCATAATATAAAGTTATGCTTTAAAATTTATTGTTTTCTTATTTGTGACCCCCTCACACCCCCAACAAAAGCATATAAGCTTTTCAGTGAGGTAAGGAAATGTGAACAACTTTTTCACCATTATATTCCCAGGGCCGTGTGGGGAACACAATGTTAGGCACAATAACAGCTAGACTTACTGAGAACTTACTCTATGAGAGTCTCTATTCCAATGGCATTATGTGTACCAACACATTTATTTCATAGCTTGAAAAGTAGGGATATTTTTGTCCCATTTTACAGGTAGGAATTTATGAGGGCCAAGGTTATAGACTGAGGGAAACTAGCGGTGGAATCCAACTCTATGCTCATTTTTTCAAATCTTGATTAATAATTGTTAAATAAAGGAATGTTTAGTTAGTATATGCTTAGTATAGATCAAGTGTTAAGAAAAGAATGGTATTATTAATAACATTATTATCAATATTGGAATATTTCATTCTCATATGGACTTGCTTCCTCAGAGTTGTAGTGGTCAGGGTATTAGTTAAAGCTGTTGAAAGATGAGTGGGTTGCTGTATAGACTGTGGGAAAGTTCTCCCGAGTTTGCTCTCTGTCTATAAATCCCTGTCAGATGAGCCTTGAGTTGAATCAGCTGATTTGGCTTACGGCTATCTCAAACAGCCTCATTGGACTGTGAATCTTCATTTTCAATTTGAGAATCTAATGCTACCAGATGTTTCGCAAATCTTACTTATAATCAGTGTTACACTTCTATGGAAGCTATAAAATATATTTCAGTGACTGGAAGCCATTCAAAAGATTATCTAGAGATTTACTACTTTTAAATTGGAAGCAGAATAAGTGCCCTGGCTGAGCAACAGAGGAGAAACACCTGGGCTGAATCTTCACCTAATCCCCACGGTTCTCTTGTGTTGGTCTTTCCTCATTTCAATCAAATTTGACCTTGGACAAAAGATTCACATTAATGAAAGGAGGTGAACACACTTTTAAATTTTTAGTTGTTCAATTGATTTGGACTGACACCACATCCAAAAAAAAAAAAAAAGACTAGTTAAGGGGCTGGGAGGCATAAAGAATATTGAGACAGGATTTTACTCATAATAGCCAATATCTCGTTTTAACTCTAAAAGTGAAACAGGGAATCCTGATTGTCTCAGCAGGGTAAAAATGAAGATTTGCAATAACTATAAAAAAAGACATACCTGCAGTACCAAACAGAGTGTATATGCAGGCTGAGTAATCATCTTCTGCAATACTTGAGACCAAAAATATTTTCAATTTTGTATTTTTTTTTCAGAATTTGGAATATTTGCATATGCATAATGAGATATCTTGAAAATGAGAGCCAAGTCTAAGTAGTAAATTCATTTGTGTTTCATAAACACCTTATATGTGAAAGTAATTGGGTAAAATGTTTTTAGTATGTCTGTGTTTTGAGTTGACATATCATATAACTATCTTGAGGGCCTATTTATTTTTTTCTTAATTTGAGACTTCCTGGAGATCTGAAGAAATGTGTTGAGAATGACTGAATCTTTTACTTCTTCTTTTTTTTTTTTTTTTTTAGGTTATAACAGTTATTTATTTATTTATTTATTTATTTATTTTTTTATTGGTCGTTCATAACATTACATAGTTCTTAATACATCATATTACACGGTTGATTCACGTGGATTATGAACTCCCGCATTTACCCCGTATACAAATTGCTGTATCACATCAGTTTCCCTTCCATTGATTGACATATTGCCTTTCTAGTGTCTGATGTATTCTGCTGTCTGTCCTATTCTCTATTATCCCCCCTCCCCTCCCCTCCCCTCCCCTGCCCTTTTCTCTCTCTACCCCTTCTACTGTAAATCATTACTTCCATTTGTATTATCTTGTCTTGCCCCTCCTTTCCTTTTATATGACATTTTGTATAACCCTGAGGATCGCCTTCCATTTCCATGCAATTTCCCTTCTCACTCCCTTTCCCTCCCACCTCTCATCCCTGTTTAATGTAAATCTTCTTCTCAAGCTCTTCGTCCCTACCCTGTCCTTGTTTACTTCCCTTATATCAAAGGAGTCATTTGGTATTTGTTTTTTAAAGATTGACTAGCTTCACTTAGCATAATCTGCTCTAATGCCATCCATTTCCCTCCAAATTCTATGATTTTGTCATTTTTTAATGCAGAGTAATACTCCATAGTGTATAAATGCCACATTTTTTTTATCCATTCATCTATTGAAGGGCATCTAGGCTGGTTCCACAGTCTTGCTATCGTGAATTGAGCTGCTATGAACATCGATGTAGCAGTGTCCCTGTAGCATACTCTTGTTAGGGCTTTAGGGAATAGACCGAGAAGGGGAATAGCTGGGTCAAATGGTGGTTCCATTCCCAGCTTTCCAAGAAATCTCCATACTGCTTTCCAAATTGGCTGCACCAATTTGCAGTCCCACCAGCAATGAACAAGAGTGCCCTTTTCCCCGCATCCTCTCCAGCACTTATTGTTGTTTGACTTCCTAATGGCTGCCAGTCTTACTGGAGTGAGATGGTATCTTAGGGTAGTTTTGATTTGCATTTCTCTGACTGCTAGCGATGGTGAGCATTGTTTCATGTACTTGTTGATTGATTGTATGTCCTCCTCTGAGAAGTGTCTGTTCAGGTCCTTGGCCCATTTATTGATTGGGTTATTTGTTATCTTATTGTCTAATTTTTTGAGTTCTTTGTATATTCTGGTTATTAGGGCTCTATCTGAAGTGTGTGGAGTAAAGATTTGTTCCCAGGATGTAGGCTCCCTGTTTATCTCTCTTATTGTTTCTTTTGCTGAGAAAAAACTTTTTAGTTTGAGTAAGTCCCATTTGTTGATTCTATTTGTTAACTCTAGCGCTATGGGTGTCCTATTGAGGAATTTGGAGCCCGATCCCACAGCGTGTAGATCATAACCAACTTTTTCTTCTATCAGATGCCATGTCTCTGATTTAATATCAAGCTCCTTGATCCATTTTGAGTTAACTTTTGTGCACGGCGAGAGATAGGGATTCAGATTCATTTTGGTGCAAATGGATTTCCAATTTTCCCAGCACCATTTGTTGAAGATGCTATCCTTCCTCCATTGCATGCTTTTAGCCCCTTTATCAAATATAAGATAGTTGTAGTTTTGTGGA
The DNA here is from genome assembly GCF_045843805.1 of Urocitellus parryii. NCBI lineage: Eukaryota > Metazoa > Chordata > Mammalia > Rodentia > Sciuridae > Urocitellus > Urocitellus parryii. The sequence continues at coordinate 23,039,547 of NC_135544.1, read as the reverse complement.
TTGGTTACTGTGTCCTCTATTCTGTACCATTGGTCCACCCGCCTGTTTTGGTACCAGTACCATGCTGTTTTTGTTACTATTGCTCTGTAGTATAGTTTGAAGTCTGGTATCGCTATACCGCCTGATTCACACTTCCTGCTTAGTATTGTTTTTGCTATTCTGGGTCTTTTATTATTCCATATGAATTTCATGATTCTTTTATCGATTTCTACAAGATATGCTGTTGGGATTTTGATTGGCATTGCATTGAACTTATATAGGACTTTTGGTAATATCGCCATTTTGATGATGTTAGTTCTGCCTATCCATGAGCAGGGTATATTTTTCCATCTTCTAAGGTCTTCTTCTATGTCTTTCTTCAGGGTTCTGTAATTTTCATTGTATAAATCTTTCACCTCTTTTGTTAGGTTGATTCCCAAGTATTTTATTTTTTGGGGGGATATTGTGAATGGAGTAGTTGTCCTCATTTCCGTTTCAGAGGATTTGTCGCTGATATACAGGAATGCCTTTGATTTATGCGTGTTGATCTTATATCCTGCCACTTTGCTGAATTCATTTATTAGCTCTAATAGCTTCTTTGTAGACCCTTTTGGGTCTGCTAGGTATAGAATCATATCATCTGCAAATAGTGATAATTTAAGTTCTTCTTTTCCTATTTTTATGCCTTTAATTTCTTTCGTCTGCCTAATTGCTCTGGCCAGTGTTTCGAGGACTATGTTGAACAGAAGTGGTGAGAGAGGGCATCCCTGTCTTGTACCAGATCTTAGAGGGAATGCCTTCAATTTTTCTCCATTCAGAATGATGCTGGCCTGTGGCTTATCATAGATTGCTTTTACAATGTTGAGGTATGATCCAGTTATCCCTAATTTTTCTAGAGTTTTGAACATAAAGGGATGCTGTACTTTGTCGAAAGCTTTTTCTGCATCTATCGAGATGATCATATGGTTCTTATTTTTAAGTCTATTGATGTGGTGGATAACATTTATTGATTTCCGTATATTGAACCAACCTTGCATACCAGGGATGAATCCTACTTGATCATGGTGTATAATTTTTTTGATATGTATTTGAATCCGATTTGCCAGAATTTTATTGAGGATTTTTGCATCAAGGTTCATTAGCGATATTGGTCTGTAGTTTTCTTTCTTTGAGGTGTCTTTGTCTGGTTTCGGAATCAGGGTGATGTTGGCCTCGTAGAACGAATTTGGAAGTTCTCCCTCTTTTTCTATTTCCTGAAACAGCTTGAAAAGTATTGGTGTTAGTTCCTCTTTAAAGGTTTTGTAAAACTCTGCTGTATACCCATCCGGTCCTGGGCTTTTCTTAGTTGGTAGTCTTTTGATGGTTTCTTCTATTTCCTCTATTGTTATTGGTCTGTTTAGGTTGTCTATATCCTCCTGGCTCAATCTGGGCAGATCATAAGACTCAAGGAATTTATCTATGCCTTCACTATCTTCTATTTTATTGGAGTATAAGGATTCAAAGTACTTTCTTATTATCTTCTGTATTTCTGAAGTGTCTGTTGTGATATTGCCTTTTTCATCCCGTATGCTAGTAATTTGGGTTCTCTCTCTTCTTCTCTTCGTTAGCATGGCTAAGGGTCTGTCAGTTTTATTTATTTTTTCAAAGAACCAGCTTTTAGTTTTGTCAATTTTTTCAATTGTTTCTTTTGTTTCAATTTCATTAATTTCAGCTCTGATTTTAATTATTTCTTGCCTTCTACTTCTTTTGCTGTTGTTTTGCTCTTCTTTTTCTAGGATTTTGAGCTGAAGTATGAGATCATTTATTTGTTGGTTTTTTCTTTTTTTGAGGAATGAACTCCAAGCAATGAATTTTCCTCTTAGAACTGCTTTCAATGTGTCCCATAGATTCCGATATGTTGTGTCTGTGTTTTCATTTAACTCTAGGAATTTTTTAATTTCCTCCTTGATGTCTTCTAAAACCCATTGATCACTCAGCAACCTATTGTTCATTCTCCAGGTGATGTTTGATTTTTCCTTTCTTCTTTTATCATTGATTTTCAGTTTCATTCCATTATGATCAGACAAGATGCATGGTATTATCTCTACCTCTTTGTATTGTCTAAGAGTTGCCCTGTGACATAGTATATGGTCTATTTTTGAGAAGGTTCCATGTGCTGCTGAGAAAAAAGTGTAGCTACTTGATGTTGGGTGGTATAGTCTATATATGTTAATTAAGTCTAGGTTGTTAATTGTGTTATTGAGTTCTATAGTTTCCTTATTTAACTTTTGTTTGGAAGATCTGTCCAGTGGTGAGAGAGGTGTGTTGAAGTCTCCCATGATTATTGTATGTTGGTCTATTAGACTCTTGAACTTGAGAAGAGTTTGCTTGATGAACACAGCTGCACCATTATTTGGGGCATATATATTTATGATTGTTATGTCTTGTTGGTGTATGGTTCCCTTGAGCAGTATGAAGTGTCCTTCTTTGTCCCTTTTGATTAGCTTTGGCTTGAAATCTATTTTATTAGATATGAGTATGGACACGCCTGCTTGTTTCCGCGGTCCATATGAGTGATATGATTTTTCCCAACCTTTCACCTTCAGTCTATGTATATCTTTTCCTATCAAATGCGTCTCCTGTAGACAGCATATTGTTGGGTCTTGTTTTTTGATCCATTCTACTAGCCTGTGTCTCTTAATTGGTGAGTTTAAGCCATTAACATTTAGGGTTATTATTGAGATATGGTTTGTTCTTCTATCCATAATTGTTTATTGATGTTACTAAACCTGATTTGTTATCCTCTTTGATTACTTTCCCCCCTTTACTGTCCTACCTCCCATTGTTGGTTTTCAATGTTATTTTCCATTTCCTCTTCCTGTAATGTTTTGCCAAGGATTTTTTGAAGAGATGGTTTTCTAGCTGCGAATTCTTTTAACTTTTGTTTATCATGGAAGGTTTTAATTTCATCTTCTAACCTGAAGCTTAATTTCGCCGGATACAGGATTCTTGGTTGGAATCCATTTTCTTTAAGCGTTTGAAATATGTTATTCCAGGATCTTCTAGCTTTTAGAGTCTGTGTTGAGAGATCAGCTGTTATTCTGATTGGTTTACCCCTAAATGTAATCTGCTTCCTTTCTCTTGTAGCTTTTAAAATTCTCTCCTTATTCTGTATGTTGGACATCTTCATTATAATGTGTCTAGGTGTGGATCTCTTATGATTTTGCACATTCAGCATCCTGTAGGCTTCTAGGATTTGGGATTCTGTCTCATTCTTCAAGTCTGGGAAGTTTTCTTGTATTATTTCACTGAATAGATTGCTTAATCCTTTGGTTTGGAGCTCTGTGCCTTCTTGTATCCCAATGACTCTTAAGTTTGGTCTTTTGATATTATCCCATAGCTCTTGAATGTTCTGCTCATGGTTTCTTAGTAGACTTGCTGAGCTATCTATGTTCTTTTCAAGTTGAAATACTCTGTCTTCATTGTCTGATGTTCTATCTTCTAAGTGATCCACTCTGCTGGTAGTATTCTCAATTGAGTTTTTAAGTTGGTTTATTGTTTCCTGCATTTCTAGTATTTCTATTTGTTTGTTTTTTATTACCTCTATCTCCCTGTGAAATTGATCTTTTACTTCCTGGATTTGTTTGTCAATGTGATCTTTCATTGTCTGATTTTGCTGTCTCATGTATTCCTTGAGACTCCAGATCATCTGAAGCATGTATGTCCTGAACTCTCTATCTGACATTCCATCTGTTGCAGCTATTACCTCTTCTAAAGTTGAGTTGACCTGCATTGCCTGTGGTCCTTTCTTTCCTTGTCGTTTCATACTGCTGGCGTTTCTTTCTGCTTGGTGAAATTGTTGTGTCTTTGATATTTTCCCCCTCTATTTATTTATATTGCTCTTGTATAGTTGAAAAATCACCCTTGCAGGGCAGGTAGTGGCTGTGATCCTCCTCCAATTAGTGTGATCCCTCTACCATGCTGGCAGGCCCTAGGTCTGCTTTGCTGGTTGGTCAAAGGTCCACCTACCCAGCAGGCGCCAGGGGCACCTGTGTCACTCCATAGGTTGCTGGGCCTAACCTCCCGATGGGTTGCAGGTTGGCCTCGCTTGCAGGCACTGGGGGAGGGGCCGGTTCCGCCCCTCAGCAGGCTTTGGGCCCGCTCTGCTGGTGTTCACAGTCCCCTGCCTTCCTGCAGACACTGGGGGAGGGGACGGGCCTAGGCTTTGGGCCGCTCTGCTGGTGTTCACAGTCCCCCTCCTACCTGCAGACTGGGGGAGGGGACGGGCCTAGCCCTCAGCCATCCGCCGGACCTGTCCTTGTGGGTCCGGTCTGGGTTCCCCACTGGCGCGTGTAGCTGCTGTCACTTGGCTGGTTGCTGGTCCTGACCCGCCCGCCCGTGGCTTGCAGGTTCGCCTTGCTGCAGGCACTGGGGGAGGGGCCGGTTCCGCCCCTCAGCAGGCTTTGGGCCTGCTCTGCTGGTGTTCACAGTCCCCCTCCTACCTGCAGACACTGGGGGAGGGGACGGGCCTAGCCCCCAGCCGTCCGCCGGACCTGTCCTTGTGGGTCCGAATCTTTTACTTCTTTAAAAAAAATACATAACTTACAATGTATATGTGAAGGCTGTGTGTAGGAAGGAATAAGATGTTATTTTTGTGTTACAAATCTCTAAGGAGCTGGTGACATTTTTTTAACCTTCCGGCTAAAGAAAAAACCTAAAAGAAAAAAAAATACAAAAACCAAAAATAGAGAGTGACTTGGATTCTCTCTTTTGCTTACCATGTAGTATGGTATTGACCCAAAGTCCTACATATGAGGTCCTTTATGGTTCTAATATTTAATCTTTCAGTGGTGTCTGGCTAACTTGAATACGCAATGCCTGTTTACTTTCCTTTCTTTTTCATGTTATGGAATTGTCAGTTCCAAGTGGGTATTTTGTTGAGATAAAGCTTTTCTTCTTTTCTTGGAGTTTGCTTTTTTCCCCCCCAGTACTATGTCACTTCTCTTTAAGTGTTAAACAACATAATGACACTAGCAATAAATAGTGGGAAGTTCAGTCTTCAGAGGGAAATGTTTTTGTTACTACTTACAAACTTTCTTTGTCCATAGTATCTTGTTTTCCTTCCCCCAATTCAAGCAGGTAGTCTGCTCGTTGTTTATTGACTCAGAAGAGATATGGTATGGAGAAAAACCAGGTGAAAAGAGCCTGTCTGGACTTAGTTCCCAAAGGCTAAATCTTTTAAAGAGTTTAGACTGGAAAGATCTGAGGGAAATATCAAAAAAGAAAACATCTCTGAGAGAATCATCAGGTACGAGAGAGCCCTTTGAGAGGTAGATTAATCAAGAGAGAAGGAAGGCATATAAAAATTCCCTTGGTTTGGGGGGAAGACAGATGATCAGAGAACAAGTTTTGGTATCTCTAGGGGGAAAGGGGCCCTGGCTCTACTTCTCGGCCAGAGAGGTGACATGACCCAAGGAAACAGGAAATATTGATGTTAAAGAAATATAAGAAAACGACAAAGCAGTTAAACAGACTGAGAAAAGTCTTAGCCTGAGACTTCAGAGGTTGTGAGATAAAAGGGTACAGCGCAGCCCACTGTGGAGCACAGTGGGGTAGGTGCTGCTTTAACACTGTGAAAACAGATCTCAGAGGAATCAGCTCAGCTCCGCCAGGCACAGAGTCGTGCTTCAGGCTCTCTGTTCAGCTTTGTAGTGCTGCATTCCATAAAGATCCCTGGGTGATCCTCTCTCAAGGATCCAACAGTTCAGATTTTCCTACCCTTGAACACGCCATCAAATGGACTTATTTGACAAGCCTGCATAAAGAGATGTAAATGTACAATTCCTGTGCTTGGAATGAACATCTATTTCAATTACCCTAAGTTGGGGGCCCTGGGTAATCGTAGCCCTGTAGGAATTGTTAGTCTGTCCTGTTGCTCCTTATGTTAAGGACCTCTGAGGCAGGATGGAACTTGTGATAAAGAAGAAATCTAAGTCATATTAAGTCACGGACTCCAGGGGGTATCTGAAGACCTGAAAACAGTACTCCTCCTACTGTTGTAGGCTTAAGTATGGCCTCCAAATGTATCATGTCTTCATTTCTGAAGCCTGCAAATGATCAGAGGGTCTTTACAGATACAATTAAGTTAAGGATTTTGAAATGTGGAGATTATTCTGGATTATACAGGTGGCTACTAAGTGTTCTTATAAGAGAGAGAGAGAGAGGGAAATAAGAGACACGCAGAAAAGAAAATGTTTGGGGCTGGGAGGAGAGGGTTCATTTTCTGAGAAAAGTATATTTCTTTTAAGGTGATAACAGGTGACAATGGTTTTAACTTTGAAGCTTTTGCTTTTAGCTGTTCCCCTGACATGCGATGTCTTCTCAACTATAGCCGAATCTGGAAGGCAGATGGCAGGCTTCCCATTCAGGGCTTCCTATTTCATGTATGTATGTTTACAGCTGCACAAATGTATTTTAAAAGTATACATCATTGTGGATGATCCAATAATAACTCAATATTATATTATCAGTATCGGTCTGTTTTAAGCAACTCTTTGGTAACCTACTTTTTCAGTGATTATAAAATATCCCTTCATAGACTGCAAAAGCATTAAGCTATTCTTGTTTGATAAAATGTTGTTTTTTTAGATGTTTAATAACATAACGAATGCTTTGAGGAATGGCCCAGTTTGGGCCATTCCTCAATGGTTTGTAGAGTTCTTTACAAATCTACTTGAAAGGATATTCATAAAAGAAGAATTTCTGAGTAAAGTGGCATAAACTTTTGAAAGTCTTTTAAGACATCAATATGCTTTCAGAAGCATTGTAATTGTTTATATATCTGCCTGTAGTGTGTTGATAGCAGTGAGATGGAAAGGATAGGCCGTGGAGAATAGGGAAGGGATGGTGAATGTCAACAGGGGGGTAAGCATGAGGTCAACCATTTTAATAGGCCCTGACATGTTATGAGAGAGTTTCTGTTTCTTAGAAAGGGTGTAAATCTCCATCTGGCCAAAAGCGACCACATAATCCATAATCGGGCCCATGCTCTCTGAGGGACAATTGAAATATCAAAACCCAATCCATAAGAACTTACAACTTTTCCTCATGTGCCTTTAAAAGAAGGAGACCTGTAAGATTACAAGGCACTCTTACCCCTACCCAGTGCACTGCACAGGGAATTCTGAGTCTTTCCTTCACTTTCCTTTTTAATAAAATTCCTGCTTGCTTGCTGACTTTGGCAGAGTTCATGGTGTTCTTTCTTTGTCTCTGTAGAACACAAATCCAATCCTAACTCCTGATGGTAACAGCACCATCATAGTAACTTTTGCCATTCAAACAGCCAACCCACCCATGCATCCTTGTCTACCACACAGGGTCGACTTGCAATGCAGGTAATGTCAGTCTTACCCAATATTACACTGACTAATGATACGAAGGGCACACAGGCAGAGGAGATATGGACTTGGCATTCCTCTCTGGATGGGTCAGCATCCATCAGAGGCTAGCTACTTCCTAACTGTCCATTTGTCCACACTAGGATGCAATTTGGTTTCTGAGAATCACTAACAAATGCACGAAGAACATAATAGCTCAGAAGCCTTTTACATTTGGGCTTTGTGTTACCTATTATGGCCATTAACAAACGACCTTATGTAAAACATGGCTGAAAACAACTAAAGGTACTATTTCACTGTCTCTGGGTGAGAAATCCAGTGGGCTCAGCTGATTTCTCTGCTATGGTTGCTACAACGCTGAAAGTTTGAGGTTCTGCTCCCAGACTCAGTCAGGCTTTTGCGAGTTCAAGCTGGTTATAGGAATGCAGTCTGTTTTCCTGCTGGTGACCTATTATTAGCTTAAATCTTCAAAGTCATTTGAAGGACAGTGGGTTGAATCCTGCTTGTGCCTTATTTTGTTTTAACTTTTATTTTTTCCACATAATTTTTATTGGTGCGTTATAGTTGTGATGGGATTTGTTTTTACATATTTGTACATGCACAAAATATAGCAATATAATCTGGCCATTAAAAATATGGAATGCTTCATGAATTTGCATGTCATTCTTGCCTAGGGGCCATTGCTAATCCTCTCTGTATTGTTCCAGTGCTACAGAAGCAAGCACTGTGCTTCATTTTTCCTGCCTCTCTCTTGCTGTTTCTTTCTTTCTTTCTTTCTTTCTTTCTTTCTTTCTTTCTTTCTTTCTTTCTTTCTTTCTTTCTTCTTTCTTTCTTTTTAAGTTGTTGATGGACCTTTATTTTATTTATTTTATTTTTGTATGTGGTGCTGAGAATGGAACCCAGTATCTTTCTTTCCCTTGTTCTGCAACCAGTAAATTTTCTCTTCTAAGATTCCATGTGATTAGATTGGGTCTGCCAGGCCATTTCAGGGTGATCTCCTTATCTTAGATATCACATTTGCAAAGTCCTTTTTGTCATCAAAGATAACATATCCCCTGGTGATAAGTCTGGTGGTTAGGGTGTGAACAATTTGGTAGGGGATGGGATGTGTGGGTGTGTATTATATGCTGTATTTTCAGGTATATTTATGTTTCTAACATATTACAATGATTAATATATTAGGTCAGAATATGAATATCTAACTTATAGAGTAGAAGTTTTCTGAAAGAAGACACCAGAAAGAAAAAAAGAATATAAGTAACAATAGAAAAGAAAAAGAATTATGAGCTAATCTCAGTTCCCTTATAGAAATGAGGATTCATTTATTTGAATTACTAGTTGAGTGCCTCCTCTGCCCTTGAGCACTATTCTAGGAACTTTGGAAATTACAAGAAAACTTTCAGATAATGCTTTCTGCCTTTAAGGAGCTTACTTTTTTAGTGAGTGTAGACATATAGCAAACAAGTAAAAGTACTCAGTAATTAAATTAAATGGCGCTATGGAAGATGAAAAGTACTACAGAAAAATAATAGGACAGAATAGAGTAAGGAAGACCATCAGAAATTCGGGGGTTGTGATGGAGGCGTTGCAGTTTATCTAACCACATAGGGTGGTAAGGAAACATGAGAAGGTGGGAAAGAAAAAAAGACTGGAAGAAGGTGTGGAAATTAGCCATGTGGGTATCTTGGAAAACACACTGAAGTGTGAAGGCAGAGGAACCCCATGAAGGTCACTGTTTTAGTGATATATATATATTTTTTTTGCTATGACCAAAAGACCTGACAAGAACAATTTTAAGGAGAAAGAGTTTATTTTGGGGCTGACAGTTTCAGAGATCTCTGTTCACAGAAGGCCAACTCTATTCCTCAGGGTCTACCATGGAGGAAGCATGTGGCTGGGGACATGGCACCAGGAAACAAAGAGTTCAGTTCAACAAAGACAAATATATACCCCAAGGGTAGCCCCTCCCTGCCAGGCTTGGTTCATTGTCATGAGTATAAAATTTAAGGAAGGCCAGTGAACCTGATTTTCTTTACTTTGATTTCACCCAATAAAGTGCAAATGAGTGAGTAGGCAGAGAGATGGATTGTATGTATATAGGTTTCACCAGAAAGAGAGAAGGGGGTGAGTGGGTAAGATCATGGAAGATATATACAACATAGTGATTATGACAATTGATGGTGGAATTTCAACATGATAAAGAAGGCAAGTAGGATTTAGGGAGTATTCGAGTCAATGGATAATAGATTGGAGGTTTTTGTGATGTCTAGGGATTATTTGGGTTGGAGTGTCAGAGAAAGCAAGCTAGAAAGTGCCAAGGTGGTGATCAAACAGGGGAAATCTGGGTGTTGAGAATATAAAGAACATGCTGTTATTGTTAGTGACAAAGTCTAGGTATGACTACAGGACTTATTAACTCCTAAATTGTGTGCGTATGTGTGTGTGTTTTAACATACTCTACGGAAAAAGAGATTACCATATTATTATATCAGGGGGTACTTGAGCTATATATAGAATTTACAGAAAGTAGGTAATAAAAATAATGCATTATTTCACTCCATCTCTATTAAAACATTTTTGATGAATTGTAAAGTTTTTTTTATTAGTTCAATATCATAAAGCCATGCATTGCTGATCAGAGTCTTTGTTCTGAAACTATAAAGATGCAGACTTTGAAAAGTGTCTTAGTCTCATCAGATACATACACACACACATACACACACACACACGCACATTTTCAAAGTTTTGAAATGTGTGGTCACTGTGCAGATCACTGCCCATCTGGAACCTACTCAATTCAGACATTTTCAATCTGGTTTCTAGGAAGTGCTCTTGGCTGAAGAAGTACCTTCATGAATGCAAAATGATTTATGGATAAACTGGAACTGTAGTTCTCTTGCTATTCCTCTGACCTTTTGGAGTCAAATGCAAAATCCAATATCACAGACAACAAATATTTTTAAGATCAAGACATGACCTGGAATTACTTTCACTGCCCTTAAACAGTTGTGCTCTGATCTAGAAAATCTTTACTCTGTTCAGATCAATGGCTTTCCATTATTTCTTGCTTGATATTACTACTTTAAGTTCAACTTTAAATATACCTCATTTGCTAGAAAGGTGTTGGTTTTTAATGTGCACTGATGACATTTAGTATTCTTCAAAATCGTTTCATTGCCCTGAAATATGTTTGCAGTAATCATATTGTTCAGATCATAAAATTATGTGTAAGGCAAAATTTGATTCAGTTACCTCTAACTTCTGGCTGATGATATTTGATTTATAAAAAATTAATGAAATAATCTATTTATATTTCTACTGGATTACAGAAAAGAATTAAGGCAACATATACAAGTCTGTACTTGTTATGGAAACCTCCTTGACTTCTTTTTTGGCTAAATCCTCTTAGTGCTTATTTTCCTCATAGGTTTAGACAAACTTCTTTGCTCCTTAATTGTACTTGAAAATGGAATTCTTTGCTTCCTGAGGCTTTTATGACAAGTTCTGGACTCATGATTTTAACTCTTTTGAGTCTCTAGCTCCAGTACCAGCCAGGCTAACCTTGGTGAGTGTGGCACAGTTAAGTGTGGCACAGAATTTATATTAATTTATGACATTAAGTAACCTGTGACACAGACTGAGAAAATCAAATATTCGGGTATGTCAAACAATGCAGGATTTTTTTTTTTTTAACCAGGGATTGAAGTCAGGAACACTTGACCACTGAGCCATATCCCCAGCCCTATTTTGTACTATATTTAGAGACAGGGTCTCACTGAGTTGCTTAGCTCCTCACTTTTGCTGAGGCTGGCTTTGAACTCACGATCCTCCTATCTTAGCCTCCTGAGCTGCTGGGATTACAGGCCTCTGCCACCGTGCCCAGTACGATGCAGAAATTTAATAGACAATTAGTACCAGCGACGGGTATTTCTTCATTTTTATTTGTTTTAAGAAGATATTTAATTTTCAGGGTCTTGTCAAACCTTAAGAATCAGGGATAAAAAGTCTATCTTCGCCTTTGCAACTTTTAGATAAGGACTCAAAAACTGTTATAGTTAAAGCTTCGTCCTAGGGTTTCATAAACTGACTTCCAGACCACTCATGTATAATTGAATTAAGCCTTTATTGAAGCACACCGGTGGTGGCTGACCAGAACATAAAGCTGTTCCCCTAGTCAGCCCCAAACAATTGCAAGGGCTCTCCTTATAAGCCTGAAACCTGCAAAAGGGATGTTCGGGGGTCTAGCCAATGCAAGCAAGCCAGGTTACAGAAGCGGGAGAGTGCAGTCAAGGGAAGGGAAGCCTAAGCAATCACAGTTAGCCCAGTCACCCCAGTTACAGAAACAGAGCCCTAGTTACAGAAACAATGCCCCATTAGGTAGTTCCATGTTCTTAAAGGTTTCTATAGCAAAAGAAAAAGAACATCTTGCCCCAGTCATGACTCTTCTTCTTGGCATGGTTGTTTTACAGGATGAAGTCATAAAACAAAATGGAGTCACATTTGCTCCTACTTTCACAAAACCAGAAGAATAAGAAAGGACAGAGGACATTAAAGAAAAAGTTTTATCATTTTTTTTTTTTTCCTTTGGAGAAGGATTACTCTGAGCTCTCTGCTTGGTATGATTTCAGACTTCCCAGACCCTTTGCTTACTCCATTAACTTTCTGTTTTCTGGTTTTTCTTCCATTAGATTACTCCTTCTGTAATATAAAGCTTTATTCGCAGTTAAAATACAAATGCCTAACTAATATTTCTGGAAAGTATCATAAGTTTTGTAACTCCGTGTTCTTGAAGCAGTTTTGGAAAGCTATCTCAAAGGAAGGGTTAACAATGGTGGAAACCACTCACGTTCACCTTCTGATTGTCAGACTTCCTCCTTCACTGTACTAGCCCTATCCTAGTTTTGCTCTCTCCTTCCTCCTTCCTTGATCCTACTTTTCCTCCTTCCTTCCTTCTTTCCCCTCCCCCCTCTCTCCTTTCTTTTTTTGCTGCTTATCCTGACTCTATTTCTGTTGAATGGATAATTCATTTGGAAATTTAGAAAATTTCCAGAATATGTTTCGATTTTGACAATTTTGCTTAATAATGATTTGTACCTTCTCAAACACAATAAGCTCATTTAATGGGCAGGTCCATTTTTTTTCTGAAAATTTTCTTGTATTATAGAAAAATGAACTATTTTTCACTATCCCATTAAAGGACAGAATATACGATTTCCCTGGAAAGAAGAATGATTGATTTTCTTTCACCAGATCATGATTATCTGCCTGATATATCTATTAACTCTCTTCTAAGAGATTAATAACCTCTTTGTCTTAATTTTCTGCATCCTTTGGGTCTCCAATTCAATTTTGGCCCAATATATTTCCCTACATTGTTTTGTGCTATTTCAACTTTATTATTATTTCTGCGGTATTTTTAATCCGTAGTTTGTCTTTTTAACTTTGCTCTCCTTTCTCCCTTGAATCTGTTGTCTTATCTTTTCATCTCTGATGTCTTCTTTTATTGATTTCATGTTGTCCATCAGTTCTTTTGAAGTGAAAATGACTCATTGTGAAAAACTGTTCTGTGTGTGCTGTTCTTTGAGTAGTGTTTAATTCCATGATTAATAATTGGTTTTTTTGCTTCCTAAAAAAATCTCACCAATTTCCCTCCTTATTTTGCTTGATTGGCTAAAATTAGAAACCACAAAAGAATTGTTTCTCCAGTAGTGAGAAAACACCATGGATGTATATATAGAACTTTTTTCCTTCTTTTCCCAAAGTGACTATTGCTGATTGCTTTGTATTTATTTCCATGTTTTCCTATTTAATAGTTAATATATGTGCACACACAGAGGCACACACATCTATATATGTATATATACTTGCACATATGCTTTTCTATTTCTTTTCAAACATAGGATCCTACTCTGTATGCTTCATTTTAAATTTGCATTTTAGAAACTTGTTTTTTTTTTAATTTTTTTTTTAGAGAGAGTGAGAGAGGAGACAGAGAGAGAGAGAGAGAGAGAGAGAGAATTTTTAATATTTATTTTTTAGTTCTCGGCAGACTCAACATCTTTGTTGGTATGTGGTGCTGAGGATCGGCTTGAGCCACATCCCCAGCCCAGAAACTTGTTTTTTTTTTAAATAATGTTTTAGTGGTAAATGGACACAATACCTTTATTTTATTTGTTCATTTTTATGTGGTGCTGAGAATTGAACCCAGTGCCTCACATGTGCCAAGTGAGCGCTCTACCACTGAGCCACAACCACAGCCCAGAAATTTGTGTTTTAAAAAACCTTGGCAATCTAGAATAAATCCCCTTTCAATAGCTGATCTTTTTTTTTTTAAAGCAACTGTTTAATAGTTGGTTTAAAATACTTTATATACTTTATTCAAATATATCACTAATAAGGACATTTGGGTAATGGTCTTTTTTATTACTTTAAATGATGTTTCAGTACATACCGATGTGTATAGATTCTTATATACAGACGCTTTTTTATCCAAAAAGGGGAATTATTGGGTTAGAGGGTATGTGCATTCAGTTACTGATAGAACTTGTTGGATAACTTTTCAGGAAATTCATAACAGTATGTACTTGACTCAACATTGCATGTGAGTTCCTATTTCCTCATACACTAGCCAATTTTAGATGTTACCAAAATTTCATTTTTGTCAATATTATGGATGAAAAATGAGATTTCAGAGCTTTCACATTTCTTGAGCTATAAGTCTGAGCAACTTTTCAAATATTTATTTGCATTTCCTCTCTCATAAATGGACTCACTATAGCCTTTACTCATTTTTCTATTGAGTTGCTTGTCATCTGCATAGCAATTTATATTTGTTCCTCTTGTATAAATTTTTCATTCCACATGTTTCACATATTTCTCTTCCTGTCTCTGTGTGTCTTTGGACTTTATGAAATATTTTTATCTTAACTTTATTTTTGTTTGTCATAATATGACATCATTAATAATGTTCTCTGTAGAATCAAATGCTATGCATTAGTCATATACTATTTATTATATGGATTTTTATATTGATTTTTACCTTGGAGTTTCTAATTATCTGGTTTTAAAAATTTCATTGTTTCTCTTTTCTAATCTTTAATCGCTTGCCACTCCTCCTAAGTTCTGTGACCTCCTTTCTGGAGTCCTCTTTTCTTGTGTTGCTGTGTGAAATGATTTCCTTCAGCCTGTGGCACTACCATCTCTGTTCTTTCCCTTATTCTTTCTTGCTTTGCCTGCCTGTTCTTTATCCTACTGTTGGGTTTGCTCCTCATCTTGCTAGAGATGACATTGTGAGTCAACTTCCTAAGAAATGTGTGTGAAATATACAATTTAGGTGCTCTTGAAAACAAAACCTTATTTTGCCTAAACACTTAATTAGTAATTTAAAAACACTTAATTAGTAATTTAAGTTGGCTAGAGAGTTTTGAGTTGACAACAATTTTCTTCTCCATTGTCTTATGACACCCAGTGATACTCACTAAAAGTTGAACAGAAATATATAATTCCTATTCCTTTGTAGATAACTTTTTTTTCCCTCTCAATGTCTTTTGGAAGATTAATCTTTATCCTGTCTTAAATTTCAGGGTAAGCTGTAGATCTTAAAAAAAATCTATCTGACATTCACTGAATTCCTTCAAATTTTAAGGTTTATGTCTCCTTTTAGTTTTTGCAAAATTTCTTGCATGCACTGAAAAATTATTTACTTCCTATAATGGAGTGAATGATGTTTCTCTTTAAATTCACAAGTAGAAGTTATAAGCTCCAATGTGACTATATTTAGAGATAGGGGCTGTAAAGAAGTAATTAAAGTTAAATGAAGTCATAGAAAGGAGCACTAATCTGACAACACTAGTGTCTTTACATAAAGTAGAAGAGATGCCAGAGAGCTCTCCCTCCCTGTACACCTAAAAAATAAAAATCAGTGAGGACAGAGCAGGATGAAAAGTCTTTCCAGAAACCAAGCCTGCTAATGTCTAGACTTGGACTTCAAGCCTCTTGAACCGTGAAAAAATAAATTTCTGTTATTTAAGCCCCCATATGTGGCATTCTGTTATGGAAGCCTGAGCTATGTTCTCTTTTTTGGAAATTTCATTAGTTGGATGATATACCTCTTAGAGAAATTGTCTATGTCCTCTTTCTTTCTTTCTTTCTTTCTTTCTTTCTTTCTTTCTTTCTTTCTTTCTTTCCTTCTTTTCTTTCTTTCTTTCTTTCTTTCTTTCTTTCTTTCTTTCTTTCTTTCTTTCTCTCTCTCTCTCTCTCCTCTCTCTCTCTCTTTCTCTTTCTTTTTTTTCTTTTTCTACTCTTTCTTCTTCCCTCCCTCCCTCCCTCCCTCCCCTCTTTCTTTCTTTCTCTCTTATTCTTTCTTTCTTTCCTGGTAGGGATTTAACCCAGGGGTGCTTTGCCACTGAGCGACATCCCGTCCCCTTTTTAATTTTTTATTTTGAGACAAGGTCTCTCTAAGTTGCTTAGGGCTTGCCAAGATGCTGAGGCTGATTTTGACTTGTGATCCTTTTTCCTCAGCCTCCTGAGTCACTGGGATTACAGAAGTGCGCCACTGAGCCCAGCTCTTTTTAAATTTTCTATCTCTTATTTTTTTAATTGTACATTTAGGAAATTTATTAACTTATCCTCATATCCTACTAAATATTTTTTAAAATCATTCTTTCTCTTTTCTATGAATTCTTATTTTCTGATGGTTCCATTTTATTTTATCCTGAGCTGATAATTAAAATAAGAGTTATTATTTTGCTACCGAGTAAACTGTGTGTGTTTTTTTTCTGGACTTGGATTTGTCTTCGCTTTCTTTGGCTTTTTCTTTCATTTTAAAGTATTTCCAAACAATAATTCAGCCCCAAATTTTGAGTACTTACTCTGCTCAAATGGATGTTATAGGCACTACAAATACTGCAATAAGCAAAAAAAGATTATTATACTCTGTGGCGGTTTCATCCTAGAGTGGGAGAATCATAATACATGAGTACCCAAGAAATAAACGTACTAAGCATACATAGCTGTAATACAAAGAAAGTCCCGGGTATAAACTGAGTTGTTTCAGAGAATGACTTGGTGATCAGGGAAGATCTTTCTATGGAAGCTGAGATCGTAAACATAGAACAACAGTTACACATATATTGAGATTGAAGTAATTTTTAGAAATCTCAAGTGAATCAAAATCCATGTGTTTACAGCACAGTGAGAAAGGTGAAGTAAGGTCATCTGGTAAGGACTAGATGGCCCAGGAGTCTCTAGCCTTGGTAAGGAATTTGGATTTCATTCTGAGAATGAAGTCCTTTGGATGGATTGTAGCAGGAACATAACCACTTTTTTTGTGTGTGTTTTTAAATGCTCACTTTGGTTTCTCCATAGAGAATGCATTGTAGGAAATCCGAATAAATGCCAGGGGTGTAGATAGGTGGTTAAAAGCCTATAGTGGGAGTCCAGGTGAAAGAAGGCATTGGCTTAAATTTGGGTGATTTCAATGAAAGAAGTTTAGGTGGATTAGTTTGGGATAGACTTTTGACTCAAACTTGACAGAACTTGCATATGGACTGAAGGAAACAAATGCAGCAAAGACTCCTGGGTTTTCACCTGAATAATAGAGTGGTTGGCTTTGCAGTTTATAATAGAGAGGGAGAGTTTGGAAGGTGGTAGATTAGGAGTTATTTGCTTTTTTAGATTTTAAAAGCAGATAAAACAGGCGTTGTGATAGTTTGGTGGTTCCAGCATCACTGGGATTTATTTTGTCCACATCACAGGATGACTCAATAGATAGTCAGACAGTGTTCTGGGTAAGTGGGCATGGCTCATGGGCTGTCAGGCTTTGTCCTGTTGTGAAAAGTCTAGGGGGTCATGGTTTCAGAGTTTCAGAGGTCCTAGTCAATAGAAGGTCAACTTTATTCCTCAGGGCTTGAGGGGAGGCAGAGCATCTTGGTGGGAGATTGCGGCAGAGGGACGCAGCTCACAGCATGATCAGAAAGCAGAGAGAGAGAGAGACTCCACTCTCCAGATACAAAATATATACCCCATAGCCACGCCCTCAATGAACCACTTCCTCTAGCCACAGCCCACCTGCCTCCAGTCACTACCTAGTTAATCCCATCGGGGATCAGTTCACTGATTAGGTTAAGGCTATAACCCAATAATTTCTCCTCCAAATCTTGTATCATTTCACAAGTGAGCTTTTGGGGAACGTCTCACATCCAAACCATAACAACAAGATTTCAAAAGAGAGATAAATGCAGGTATGCAGTCTACCATCTTGAAATGGAAATTTAAATTTTTATGTGAACACAAAAATTTGTCCTTTACAGAGTTGATGATTTTTTTTTTACTTATTTTTAAAAAATCTTTTCTTTTTCTGTTGGATCTTTACATATTTTCCATAACATTTCTTTTTAGTGTATTGATGTTTCATGTGGGCAGCCTTTTATGAAACTTTTGTGTAATTAATATGTTTTGATTCTATTATGAGTCTTCTTACTTCAGCCATGCTCATCAAACCCTCAGAGCTCCAGAGACAATGGTTTCTGAAAATCTGGTGTCTGGAAAGGCTCACGTAGAACTCTGGGCAGTCTTAAATGATATACTTATTATTTTTTTGTTGTTGTTCTTTTTTTTTTAATAAAAGAAGTATTTTTTATCTTATAAGTTTTTAAAATTTTTTTTGAGATTATGATGACCAAATGAAGTTTTGAATGTAGCTTTTAATTTCTTTTCTTTCTTTCTTTCTTTCTTTTTTTTTTTTTAAAAAATCTCTGCATCCTTAAAAGATCTGCCTCCAAACTGTAAACAGGGATTCAAGAAAGTCTTGATGAGAAGAACAGCTGAAAAGGGCATCTCTTTCTCTTATTTCTAACTCTACGCATTTACTCATTCATCCAAATTACATTTTTTGAATGACTACTGTGTTCCAAACTCTTGAGAGTTTCCATCACTGAAAAAGGCTGCCATGCCTTCTAGAAATTCAGGGATGTGGCATCTTTTGTTATTTTGTACAATGTTAAACTTATGAAATCTTTTCTCCCCAGTGGAAAGGTGGTTGAGGGTGAAAGCTAATTCATGTATTTCTTTGAAGTGCATTCATTTTCCACACTCAAAAATACATGGGGTCTATATGGCAGGGCCACCGTCCCTCTATATCTGTATTCCTTTGCCATTGGTGACTTTAAGAAGCTTACTCTAAAAGTTCTTTCCTTCTTAAAATCACATGTGTAGTTTTATACTTCTTCAACACTTATTAAAAGCAAATGTTAAAAAATACTATGCAATTAGATAACCTGGTAGGGATGGTATCAGTTGTATTAGGGTATGGCCTGGAATTGGACAGTTTATTTTCACTTGTTCAGTGTTGAGGTGTAACAAGGCAGGCTCTGATGTTAAGGAAATGATCTCCAGAGGTGGCATAAATAAAGGTTTGGTATTGAAAGTGATCTTTCAGCATTTTTGAAAAACTTTTTTTCAATTCTTGAGTAAAGCACAGAAGACCATGATAAGGGAACACAGGTTGAGTGAAAAAAAGTATCTAGGTTCTGTAGCTCAGTGGTACAGAGCACTGCTTAGTTCCATACCTAGTACTGAAAAAAAAGTATGTAAAGTCATTGCATCTTCATTATATCATGGTATATGCATAAAAATGATATTGAAGAAAATAATTAAAATTTAGTTGATTGTGCAGGTAACTAAGTTTTCTGTATTCAACTTAAATCAGAAATTTAAAAAAATATTATTCTATCATTTCTTCTGTAAAATTCTTGAAAATACAAGTAATATTGGATTGACTTATTGGATATTCATAACTTTGACATGACTAGGATGATGTATATAGTTATACTAGAATGAGAGCAATTGGTAACATTTATTGATTGCACGATACTGTTATAATAATTTTTGAGGATTGAATCTTTTAATCTTTATAATAATTCTATGCACTAGGTATCTTTATTACCCCCAATTTAAAAAAAAAAAGAAATTGGAATCCCTCATAATATGCTGCCTGCCAATAAAAATAAATTTTTATTTTATATTTATATGCTTTAACTTTTAGTCAGTTTATGGCATTTGCTGTTTCATTTCAATAACATAATGTATAACAGCATATTTTTATGAGAAACTAAAGGAAAATATGGAAGAATATATATTGTTAATAGATAGACTTCTTAACAAAGACGATCATTGATTGAAAAACTACTAGTATGACCACTGATAAGGTGACATCTTTGGAATAAAAGGAGCACATATCAGGGTAAAGTTTATAGAAAACTATGAATTGATTTATTGCCTCATTGAAGTTTAAGTGGCTGCAGCAAAAAAAAATGTTGATGCCAGAAAAGTCACAAAGTAATGCAAATGTTAGTGAGTTACATTTTATAAAAGTAAAATGATTGTTATAGCTGATCAAAGAACGAAGGAAAGCTTACCCATAGATGATGTAAAATAACCTTTTTACATTAAGGTTCAGTGGGCATTTTTTGATCTAGAATATTCACATGTGATTCAGCGTATTGAAAACTCCTTTCCTCCTTAAATTCTTATGTTGGGTAGTTGGGTACGAGAAAGTTCTGATACCTACAATTTTAAATGGTTTATCTGAATATACTGATAACTCCGAGCTTATCTGTGTCTTTTCCTAGCTTCAAAATAAATTATTAGTTAACCATCCTAGCATCCTAGAGAGTGGGGATCAAAATATTATTCTTACTTTGTAGATTGCTTTAGGCACAGACCAGATAAGTGTTTTATCCAAGATCTCTGGTAAGCCAGGGGCAGAGTGGGAATTAGAATGTCAAACTCTGGATGCTTTATCGTGGGTGTAGTCAAGGGATTCTTAGCAACTCCTGGGCAGACCCGCTGGCAAATCAGGAAGCGAAGGTGGAGCAGAGAGTCACTGATACCTGGATCTGCCTGAGGCTCTCACTGTGAATTTCTGTGTCTGGGGGTTGTTAAGAACCCAGGAACCTATAAACTAACCTCTGGTTAATAACATAAACAATCCATTTTTTTTTCACATACACATATTTCTTTGAGCTGACAGCCTCATCTCCCTAGTTCACTGCCGAAGGCTAATACTGTGCTGAGCTCTACCGGGAAAATCTTCATCACTCCAGAAAACGACCAACTGAAAATAAAAAAAAAAAAAACATTTTAGTTTTCAGTTAAACATATAGTCTTGCTTACTCTAGAAAAGTATAATGCTTACTCAAAAACCTATGATTTCTACTATGTATTTGTTGAAAACCCACCTACCTGAGGCCTATGAAAGATATCATTAATCAGTTAAGTAAAATTCAACAAAACTAGAAAGAGTGAGACCATAAACACAATAAGTGGAGGCAAAATTGTAGTTTTAAAATATTTATAGCCATAACCTAAAAACAAATAGTACTTCCAAACAGGGTTGCATATTGAAAACATACACTCAGATTACAGAGTTTTATGGTTTTAAGAGAAAAATTATAAAAACCTAAATTGCTAAGTATTTTCTTGTTACAGGTAAAATGGCAAATTTGACTGATGTTGCAATGAAACAGATCAGAACATAATCATCTCACCAATAGGATGCTCTAAATTCTTATTTCAACCCCAAATATTACTAAAATCATAGAGAAAGTAGTTTCTACAGCCACAAAGAAGTCTCCACAGCTGACCAACTATAAATTCACCCCCAAAGGAAGAAATGGAGAAGTGATTGAAAATGCAATTTGTTCTTGATTTATTGGAGAAACTACAGAAAGTTTTGATGAAAATAAAAATCAGCACATCTTAAGTCAGAGAAGCATTTTGTTGTTATATTATTCAATACTTTTCTATATAAATTTATGTACTGCTATAAGAAAAGCATCCTGCACATATATTTTGCAATTGCTATTTATTGAGGTGCCAGTTCCCCTTTTTCTGGGTGGGTATATTCCAAGACTTATCGTAGATGTCCGAAACCACAGAGAGTATCAAACTTTGTAAATAGAGCTGGGATACCACCCAGAGGATATGATAACTGAGATAGACTTCTAATGGGTTGGATATTCCGCACAATGGTATGACATACTTCCTGGGTGGGACTGTAGAATGGCACGAGATTTCTCGTGCTACTTAGAATGGCAAGAATATTAAAACTTGCAAATTGTTTATTTCTAGAATTTTCTATTTAATATTTTCTAACTGTGGCTGACTATGGGTAACTGAAACCACAGAGAAAGTAATTGCAGACAAAGAGAAATACTGTTATTGTGATAATTTCCTGTATTTTCCACTATGCTTTGAATATATGGTTTATAAAGTCACCTTAGTCCATCATTAATGGTACTATAATCCATTTAGTTATTTTTGTGTATCAGGTCATTTGAATGTTTGTAATTTTTACCTGATAAACATGTATGCTGAACTTTTTGTTCATATAGCTGGTTATTTTATGTGTGTGTGTGTGTGTATGTGTGTGTGTGTGTGTGTGTGTGTGTGTGTGTGTGTGTCTTCATTATTGAATTCTTCAGTTTTGATGAATTCTTTGGGTATTAGAATTTGTTTTTTACATTTGCATATTCAAAAACATAACTGATAATTATTTAAATTATTGTATGTCTTTTTCTGACCCTCTCAAATAAGAAATATTTTTTTGGTATGGATTTCTTGGTTATAATTTTATGACCTAAAACTGTATGGATGCTGGCCCATTGGTTCTAGGTATTTATTGTTATGGAGCAATCTCATGTTAGTCTGATTTTTCTTTTTCATTGTAAATAAGATTTTCTGCCTAGTTGGGAACTAAAGTTGTGTTTTTTTTCCCCTTACCCTAGAGTTAATGAATTTTAACAATATCAGTTCAAGCTTTTGTCTTCATTAATGTTGACTATTCGTAAGATCTATAGATTCAAGTCTTTCGTTTAGGAGTACATTATCCTGTTGTATCTCAAATTTATTAAGCTTCTTTAAAAACATTCATTTTTGAGAATGCAAATTATGTTGCATATCATTTATCTGTGAACTACATCTACTTTTTCTTCTTTCATCATTTTGCATCTTTTCTCATTTTTTATATATTGAAGGCAGTTTTTCAAATCTGTTGTATTACTATTCAATTTTCAGCAGTTTTGGCTTTGTACTTTAATGAATCTAATCTTGCGTGATTCTAATTTCCTAAAGATATAAATTCTAATCATTTTCTGTTAAATATATTTGCTTTATATGTCAATTTACCTCCTAGCCAAATTATTTTTCTATCTGTGTGTTATCTGACCTCATTCTTCAGCTCTTATTTCACAGGTCTATACTTTGAAATTTTATCTTGAGTACAAGACAATATTCTAAAAATTGCATTTCTTGTAATATCTTTAAAAATATCTATTCCTAAAGCTATGTCTTCTGTGTTAAAGAAAAATTTTCCAACCACCATCCCTTCTTTGCATTTTTATTCATTCTCTGAACAGGAAGTGAATTCATCTTAGTTATGGCTCATAACCAGGGGTGTTGGGTTGGAATTGTTTTCAGCTTAGGTAAGGAAAGTCAGCATAGAAGTTTAAGGAGATGAAGTTTTTAATTCTTAAAAGACCAGAAGTCAAGTGCCAGGCTGTCCAGAGCTGACCCAGTTGGTCAAGGACCAAAGCTGATGCTTCTAGTTTTTGAACCAATGACCCTAATGTGACTTTCATTCATATAGTTGAAAAGTGACTTCACCAACTCCATGAATCATTTAATATCTCTTGTGAGACTCTTGAATAGGAGAAGGACAAGGAGAAAAAGTGGGGTCCATTTTTTTAAAATTAGAAAAATAATATATTTTTTTGTAACATTTTGAAAGCTTGATTCAGGACAGTTCTCTCTTCATTTCATTGGTTAGAACTATGTAATGTGACCATCCATAGCTGCAGTGTGCATAAGTATTTTTAACTAGCATTATCACTGGAGGAGATCTGAGGAGTTTCCAGAGAAGGGGACTTAAACTCAGGGTGAATGAAATTCTTGACACATTGCAGAACTGAATTTAAGAATATGTCAGAGACAGATTTATTTAGGAGACCAGAGACATATTTGAGGGAGAATGCAGGACATCTCAAGAGTAAGAAAGGCTTTTGAGCCTCTTCTTTTAAGGAAAACTTAGCGAGGGGTGGGCATGGGAAGTGTATGTGGATGAAATCAATCTGATGAGTATAAGAAGGCTTAGGACCTTCTTAGTATAAGATGGCTTAGTCTGGTTGTTCCCAGGATCCTTAGACTGACATGGTCTCCATCATCTCATTAGTAGATCATGTTGTAAGTGGGCTATCATTTCTCTCTTTGCTTAATCTATTTATTACTTAGGCTAATTAACAATGTACAAGGTAATTTTCATAAGTGAGTGACTTTCTGGTAACTCTAAGATTTGCAGATTTCCCAGAAATTTGGGAGCGATAGGCATAGAAAGACATGTGGAACTTTAGATTAAAATTATATTTCATTGTCCTTCCCTTGTCTCCTTTTTACCTTTTTTTTCTTCTATCCTACCTCAGTACTTTTTCTCATGTGCTCACAAAATTGCCGTTTGCTAATAAAGAAGATAGAGAAAATCAATACGGTGGGTGATTAGGGATTGATATAATTCCTCTCTTGGGCCATTAGCATTCTCTTCTTAATATTGAATTATAAGAGCTAGGAATTGTGATCATCCCTAGGAAAGGGATGTGTTTCCATTTGCCATTTATCTAGACTGAAGCATTAGACTGAAGAGACATATTTTGTTCTCACAATTAGAGGTTACTTATTTCTTGGTAATTTCATGTCATCTGTATTTCTACTCTTGCCATTAATAATCAATAAAAAACTGGAACATATAGCCATAGTGTAATTTGTTGCAATCTTTTTTAAAAAAATATATACATCAAGTACAAAGACTCAATATTCACAGGTGCAAAAGATCTGTGCCATTTCGAATTATTGTTGATACATTTAAAAATGTCAAATGAGGGAATGACTTTGGCCATGCCACGTTCTGATTTCAGAAGTCCAAACTGCTAAGGCTATGGTATATGGGACCTATGGGAGGTGCTTAAATCACAAGAGCGAATTCATGCATGGGATTGGTACCCTTAGGAAAGGCCCAAGGGAATACTCACTACTTCCACCAGTTGAGGGCGCAGTCACAACACGCATGTGAGAAAGGGTGCCCTTACCAGGACCTGAGAATGCTGACACCTTGGCTTCGCACTTCTCAGCTTCTAGAACTCTAAGAAATAAATTTTTAAAATATCTATAAGCTACCCAGTTGATGGTATTTTGTCAGAGCAGCCTGTAACACTAAGATGGACTACCCCAGAAATTGGCCCTAGTTCTTCTTTGAGGTGGAGGTGACTCAGTGCATCATTTTAAGTCTTATGAGCAGAAATCTTTTCCAGATTTTATAAGTATGATGTCAGTTTTTGGTTGGTGTGAATTTTTTCCTCATAGCAGTTTGAGAAGGTAGAAGAGACTTAGGAATGGAAATATTTATTCAGGCCCAATTATAGGCAAGATACAAATGGTAGTATGACATTGGAGTCTCTATTATGTTAGTGGACTCCAAAGTTAAAGAAATAGTGTGGATCTGAAAGTAGTATTTGTTAATTACCTTTTATGTAGTAAGTACTACAAAATATACAAAGGTGAAAACTGTTGATACGACCTCTTTTATATTACACACAACAATTGAGATAGGAATATGCATAATTTTAGGCTGTAAACTCTTTGAAAGCATTGTGTATGTTTTGGTCACATTCCCCCCCCCCCCCCGCCAAGCTTTTTTATTGTGTGTTAGTATAAGTCAATTTGTTTCTCCCAATTAGCAATATGAAGTGGGATACTGTAGATATATTCGATTAATAAAGTACTTATAGTATGCTCTGGTATATAAAGTGGAAACAGATTTCAGACTAGGTAATAGTGGATGTGGTGGCCCTTGTGCTAGTGCTTACAGATAAGAAGGAAGGGAGAGATGTAGAACCTCAGAGAAGCACAGCAGAACCAGGTGCTAGCATGAGCTGGAGTGTCTGGTTCAATGAGAGGAGAGGGAAGGAAGATCCCGTTTGTATAATGGGGCCTCCTCATCTGGTCTTTGTATCATGAACTATGTGCCAGTTTTGAAGTTTTGAGAGAATGCATTAGACATAGGTGGGTAAAATGGGGAAGTCAACTGGAGATAAGAAGATTAAGTTGATCTTCTGATTGGTGTTCTGGTTCTGTCACGATAATTTAAATAGGGTGACAAACTCATCTATTATTTTAAAAACCTGGAGTGTGTAGCATTGGAAAAATTTGTAATCAATATTACATGAGTATCATTTCTACAGAAAAGGGAGACAGTAAAACACCAAGTCCATGAATGACCCTTTTTTATTCCCAAAAATCTAGCTAAGTTAAGGGAATAATGAGAACAGGTTGGGGAGAGAAAGTGCCTATATATATATATATATATATATATATATATATATATATATATATATATATATTCCTGAAGGACATTGGGGCTTTTTCTTATGCACAGTGGGAACTAGGGCAAGGTAGTTTTATCTGTAGAAAGCTACTTTCTTGCATTTAGGCCAGGACAGTTGCTCTTTGGGATGCTGGTCATATAAGCAAGCTAAGAAGCTAATGCTGATAGTGTCACTGCTTCTATAACCTAAGATATAATGCCCCTCTGCAACCCAACATATAAAACTCTTCTATGAATAGGGACAGGCACAGGATTGAGAGCACTGTGGGAAGGAGATATGTCACTTGTCCAGCCAGACACCATGGAACAAAGTGTTGTGAGGGATGGAGACACTTCTTGGCAAAGCATCTTGAGGGACAGAAGGGCTGTCTGTTTGGCTTGTTGACACTGAACTTGTAAGTTTTTTCTAACATATCATGTCTCACATGTCATCTCTGGGCACTTTTTGGCTTTTCTGAAACCTCCTCCACTACCCTGCCACGACTGGGCTGTGGACGTGACAACATGACATACTCTCTTCATTATTTTTGCACATGAATTGCTTTATTAATTTGTAGATTCTTTTATTTTTGTTTCTTGTGTAATTTATTAAAAAGATTGTGTTTTTAAATTTTTTGGTGCATATTAATTATACAGAATGGTTGGTTACTTTGTGACATATTTATTCATACATAAAAACATAATTTTTTATCATGCAATGAACACTATGAATTGGGGACTAGCACATCAATAAATGAAATAAGAATCGCAAAATATCTGTGCAGAATGCTTTTCTTAGAGCAGTGCATGAATTTGTATAGAAAATTATTGAAGAAAATAACAAAATACTTTTCTGGCTTAAGATGTGCTGATTTTTATTTTCATCAAAACTTTCTGTACTTTCTTCCATAAATCAAGAACAAATTGCATTTTCAATCACTTCTCTGTTTCTTCCTTTTGGGCAAATTTATAGTTGGTCAGCTGTGGTGCATTCTTTGTGGCTGTAGAAACTACTTTCTCTATGATTTCAGTAATATTTGGAGTTGTGATAATGATTTAGAGCATCCTATTATCTATTGGAGAGATGATTATGTTCTGATCTGTTTTATTGCAACTGATAATTCCCATAAATCAAATTTGTCATTTTACCTGTGACAAGAAAATACTTAGCAACTTATGTTTTTATATGTCTCCTATTTAATATTATATTGCTAAGATTCATCATGTAGTTTAGAATGAACTTGTGTCTTGAACTTTTACTTGTTATCTTTTAGTTATGATGAACTTGATAGTGACCTATTAGTAATTCAGTTAAGTTAATTAATTTGCTTAGATTAGTTTGTTGTCATTGGAACAAATTTGTGAGAAGGTTGGTCCAAATTTAGTTTTATTTGTCATGACCGTGAAATAGTACAATCTGTTAAATTCAACCTTACCTTAATTTTAATGTCTTACTACTATCTAGTAAATATCAGTAATAAAATGTAAAATAACCCTTTAGATATGCACAGTAAGACATTTTCTTAGATGCACCATAGTGAGATAATTTTAGCAAGATATCCTAAATTTCATGAATTAGTAGTTATCATCCACCTAACTGGAATAAACATTAAGTATGTGTTAAAGTCGTTAAGTATTAGATGTGCCAGTTACACAAGAAAATAAAGAGGATAACTTTTTAAAAATTATTTTTTTGGTTGTAGTTGACACAATACCTTTAGTTTATTTATTTATTTTTATGTGGTGCTGAGGATTGAACCCAGGGCCTCACATGTGCTAGGTGAGTGCTCTACCGTTGAGCTACAACCCCAGCCCCCAAGAGGATAAATTTGGTGATGTTTTAATATCTAAGAGATCAAGCAGAGCTGAGCTGAGTTTTGTAATATTTGTATACTCAAATACTGATATAAAAAAAATGATATGTAAGGCTGGGGTTGTGGCTAGCAGTAGAGGACTCACCTAGCACATGCGAGGCCCTGGGTTCAATCCTCAGCACCACATAAAAATAAATAAAATAAATATGTTGTGTCCAACTACAATTAAAAAATAAATATTAAAAAAAATGATATATAGAGGACTGGGGATATAGCTCAGTTGGTAGGAGTGCTTGCCTCACATGCATAAGGCCCTGGGTTCAAACCCCAGCATCATACAAACACACACACACACACACACACACACACACACACATACACACACAATGATATATAGAGAGGTTCTGAACAAAATGGATATGTTTTAGTTATCCTCCAGCTCTAGTAAAAATTTGGGAACTGAGTTGAAGCCATGATAATTACCTGCTTTTCTTAATTATATAATTTCACATGCATTTTTTTTCTCAGAACAAAATCAGATCATCAAAGTGTTTCCCCAGGTATTAATGTGTCTCCTGAATAGTGACTTCATAGCTCCAGCATGATTGGGATCAACTTATCCCAGGTAGCATGGAACAGCCCCATATTTAGCACATATAGCCTTGTGTCCTAGTTGGGGACATGCCTGAAAGTTTAGGCAAACCCTCAGACTATTTCATAGTTAGATAATCAATAATACATACCATTTTGGTGATGAATTCCAGGTATATTATGTTCTCATTTACGTTTTAATATAACATTTGTACTATTTCAAATTCATATTTTAGAGTACAATACGAAAAGACTGAAATATAAATATTTAAAATACATCCTTTTAAGCTAATGTGAATTATAGAATATTTATAAAGCTGTTTTATTTTTTTAAGTATATGTAATAATTTGGACTAGACAGACTTCCTCATTTTGTTTTAATGAAGAAACAGGAATAATTTGTGATTAATTTTTCAGTTGTTTATGTGAAATAATTTTTCTAGCCATAGTGAGATTTAAAGTTTTCTGTCTTAGTTTTATGTTCTCTAAAAAATGTTAGAAAAAAAAATTATTCCCTCTTAAAGAGGAAATAGAGGGTAGTAATTTCAAACATTTCTTTTGGTATGAAAAATCATGATCCAAAGACCAGTTCTTAGTCTTCCACATACTAGCTGTGTGATCTGGGGCAAGTTGTTGAGCCTGAGGAAGGCAGAGTTTCTTGATCTGTAAAATGATATCATAATAGTACTTACCTAATAGGTTATTAGGAAGCATAAATGAAATAATGAAAGGTAATCACATGGCATAATATCTGATAAACAGGAGGTTTTTAATATTTTTGGTCACAAGATAAGCTAAGCTCAGACTTGCACTGGAGTAATAACTAGACTGATTCATCATTTCTTCTTCTGTACAGGGATCAAGATTTTAAAATTGTTGTGTGTGTGTCCGTGTGCACTTGTGTGTGTATGTTTGTGTATTTGTGTGAGAGATGCAAATTTTATCATTGGAAAATTCCGATTGCTATTTGAGAAAAGAATTCTAATCTTGGGTCAATTGCTCTTTTAATTGAGAGCTTGGGTCCAAGGACAGTTGAAGTGCTATAAATGATTTCTTCTGTTAACCTGTATTCTATGTCAGTTTTTTTTTCCCTCAAGAGGACAGAGAGCAATAAATTGATGAGGTTTGCTCATGTTCATTGTCTTATTGTAGATATGTCTTACTGAAGTTAAGTGTTGAGTGTTTAATTTGTTTCAAAATGATTTTATCAGGAAGCATTTATGTGCTGGTCATAAAGACTGTGCTTCGATGGGCCTGCCATCTGTTCAAGATAAAAATGAAATCCCCTTTGAAGAAGTGGGCCGTTGATAGAGAAGTTTTAATGAATGTTTAATGTTTTTGTATCTATGAGGTACTTATCGTGATAGTAACATAAATGTTGCATGAGCCTAAGGGCTCAATCTTAGTGTTTCAGTTCTTATGAAGTCTCTGTTGGGGTATTGTGTTTGGATTTCTGAAGTTGTATGCCAAAGTGAGAGGGTAGATTTAGTAATAGTGAAGCATTTTCTCCAGCCAAATTCTCTTCTGAATCTGTGCTCTCCCCTTCCTAGTTATTTCTTTGCAGCACAATGAATGTTTTGGCCACAAAAGGGTCTTTAGAAACCATGCTTTTATTAGGTATTGTTTTTTTTTTTTTGCAAATAGAGATTTATATATTTGAAATAACACTTTCATCTATTTGAAATCCAAACCATGCTATCTATTCTAATATGCAGTATTTTCCTTGCTGATAGGCATTCCAACAATATATGTATCTCATGTTGGAATGACCTTGCACTCTCCTTCTGCTATGTACTTTCCGAACTGTGGACCCTTTATAGTATCCTGCACATCTTTCTGACCATCGTTGTCTTTTTAAATTGAAGCACACAGTTCTGGAAAACTCAGTTAGAGGTCTAACCAGGGAGCAATTTTCTAATTTAATACTGTCATTGCATATCGTTTAGTTTCCCCTTGGATTTCTGACTGTGGTTGTTACAAGGGTATTATAAAAGAGGAAGAAGAAAGCTTTTCCTCAAATTTCATATCATGAAGTACATAAACTTGACCTGCAATGTGAAAATGTAGTGTATTTTCTTCAATATAAAATGATATTTGGCACAGTATATGTTTCCCAGTGTCATTTTGCTATAGAATAGTTGCTTATTTGTCAGAAGTGATTTGTCAGTTTTCTCAGTATCTGCAGGTGGTAAGTATGCTTCAGCATTCAGAGAAGGAAAATTGTATACTTACAGGGATTCATGCAAGTGCTTGACAAAAAATATGACCTTATTTCTGAATATTTCTGCAATCTGAATGTGCATAATCAGGATATTTGCCGCATTTCTTGCCATTAGGGAAAGTCTGATCCATCTTAATTGATGATGGTAGTCACTGTTAACAATTTGGACATCAAAAATTT
The DNA here is from genome assembly GCF_045843805.1 of Urocitellus parryii. Classification (NCBI taxonomy): domain Eukaryota; kingdom Metazoa; phylum Chordata; class Mammalia; order Rodentia; family Sciuridae; genus Urocitellus; species Urocitellus parryii. The sequence goes on along the minus strand of NC_135544.1, from coordinate 23,008,977 downwards.
TCCAACATTTATTTTATGTTCTAATTATCATATTTCATTTATGTCAATACAATATACAGGCAAAATATCACAAAAGAGAATGAGATATTTATGAAGAGAAACTCTGCTAATGTAGATGTAAGGATACAGTAACATGCACATACTTAGGGCAATGGCCTTGGGGATTGGAGAGCAAGTCAAGTCAGGTATATAAATTAGAGTACTTTTGGCTGCAAGTAATAGAATATCATAGTAATGCATCTTTGATAATAGAGGCTTATAATTTCACAGAGAGTTCAGAGACAGGCAGTTTCAAAGTTGATTTAAAGCTCTGTCTTTTTTTTTTTTTTTTTTCCAGGAAAGAAATTCCGTTCCAAAAGTTCCCAGCAAATGTCCCCTTACACCTCAGTGCTTGGAGTTGAATATAATATCTACTACCAAATCACTTTCTGACCAGGATCTAGGGGAAACAAGGGTGGAATTGTGATAACTGAGACAAAACTTGATTAACTCCCCAGAGCTGGTACATTTGCTGACCTTGTTGCCACCTCAGCAAAGTTGGAGTTCCATTAACAAGGAAGATTGGGATGGGTGGAGGCAGCTGCTGGGTATAGTGTTTGCTGCCCAAGCCAAGGAAAATGCCAAATGGCCATTCTTGGCTATTTTAAATATTCTGTGCTAGTCCAAAGACATGTTTAATTAGCAAACATAATGCATTTGTCAGTATTATATAGGTGACTTTAAATTATTATTCTCTACTATATTTATGATAAACACATTGCACTTCCTCTTGTTTAAAGTACTAACCTCCCTTAGGATATCTCTATTTGGTACCATAGGTGAAATGTATTTTCTTAGGTAAAATTATTTTTCAGATGCTCATTATACATAATTGTTGTATGATTGAATGCAAACAGGGCTCAGAGGTAGTTTTGGAAGCATGTTTCTTAGTGATGCAAGTTAACAAGGTTTTATTTTTGATGCATTAATCATTGCACATTGAGGAAAATTAAGAGAATTCTTATCCTGAAAGAAGGGAAGCCTTCTAAATATGATCTCAAAACCTCTTTGCACATGTGTAGGACAGAAAAATTTCCTATTTGAGTTATAAACTTAAAAAAATGACATAGTCAGAAATACCTACTTATCACATATTGTGAAGAGGTCATGTTGTATTGAGTGGCATTGCATTTTATATTTTAAAAATAAAATCTGAGGCACAATGCCAACATCTTGTAGTTACTTAGAGCAGTCTTTGGAGACAGACTGTCTGGGTTCTTGATAGCAACTGAGACAAGGAAGGGTATAGGTGGATTATGTTTGGGAGAGAAATAATGAGTTTGGTTTATAAGTGTTCAGTTTGACAGGGCTTTAGACATCCAGATGGCAACTCTGAGCAGTCAGTTGGATATAGAATCTCAAATTCACAAGAGTGGTCTAAGCAGGCAATTCAGATTTGAGAATTGCCAAGATATAGATGGTACTTAAAGCTATAAGTTTGGATGTAAGCCCAAGGAAGTGAGAAAAGATGGAGGGAAGCATGGAACACCCCGAAATTATGAATTCATAAGAAAGAGGGCAAGACTGGGAATGTGTAATTAGTGTGGAAGAAAGAAATTCAAATTAGTGTAATATCCCAAAGTTAGCAAGGTAAAGATTGAAACCAAAAATAATTACATAAAAGTGACTTCTCATTATTTACAGTATTGTCTTGGAAGAAATACTTCTTTTGTATGATTTAATAAATTTTGCTTATGAAATCATGAGACATATGAGTGAGAGTAGGACAAGGGAAAACTTTTGTATCTTTAAAAGGATCACATAGACTTTCAAAAATATAATAATAACGTATTATTTATTTATTTATTTAGTCAAACATATTTGTTCTGCTTAAAAAGGAGAATGAGAGAATTAAAGTTGACTTATAGATATACATGAGAATTAGGGAAAGAAACAATAACAGAATAATGTAAAGCTGAATGAAAGATTAGGGGATGAAAGCATGACAGAAAGCCCTTTTCATTTACAAGAAAATGATTAAAACTACATGGGCCTCCTAGTAGCCAGGATAAACAAAGAAACAAGAGCAGGCAAAAGAGTCACTTTGTCTATAAAATAAAAATAAGGACTGTTTTTGGTATGAAAATAATTTTTTTCCTCATGGCAACTCATGAAAGGACTCTGTATGTTTTAATGGATGGTATAACCAATAATGCTGTTATAATATTTAGCAGCAAGTTTCATTGACCCATTTATCATTATTTCTCTCCTTTGGAGATCATAATGTTATAGAGAAATTTCTTTAAATCTTTCTGAAAGGAGCCAGGTCATTTTTTTTTATTATCTGGATAGATCATAGTTAACATTAAATGTCTAAACTTTAGTCTCAGTCTCTCAGGTCTATTGTTTTTTTTTTTTCTTTCTGGTACTGGGGATTGAACCCAGGGATACACTACTACCAAGCTACAGCTGCCGTCTCTTTTTCTTATTTTTGATGTGGTGTCTCACCAGTTTGCCCAGGCTGGCTTCAAACTTGAGATCCTCCTGCTTCAGCCTCCTGAGTTGCTTGGATTATAGGTGTGTGCCATCATGCCAGGTTCTATTCCTTTTTGATTCAGTTTATTGTGTCTGTGTACCTGTGTACTCATGGTACTAAGGGATGATGTGAGTGCTCAATAGAGACAGCTCTTTGAATTATTTTTGTCTTTCCATTTTGGGGAAAAGAAAAGATGGAAAAGTTAGAAGGGAGATTTTCCATGAAGGGAAATGGTGGTTTTATGCATGTGTAACACATTGAAGTCAAACTGCTTCTTCCAGACTCAACTAATCCAGTTACATTGTTCAAATGATACTTCTCCCCATCCAGTGGTCCTCTATGCTGAGAATAGCAGCAATTCTTCCATGTTGAAGGAAGAAGATTTAATTCTTTTAGCTACTCAGACATTAAGTTGCATTCTAACGTTCAGCGATGCTTCAAAAGTGAGCCTTATATCATGATATGAGTGCACCTGAATTTGGAATTGCAATCCATCTTTGAACTACTACTCGAGAAAGTGAAAATCCCAGAAGGAATCATCTATAGCTTGTTCTTTTTTATTTCATTTTTTAAAGGGAAATCCTGTTGTTGATTGTTAAAAAAGCATTTTTGCTAAAATATCTGCTATAGTTTTACACCTCTTCTTTACTAGAGAATGACTTGAAGAAGTAGGAGGAACATAAAGGAAGGCATTAAATTTAATCATTACAATTTTATGATGTTTATTGTGATTACAGGACTTATAAAATGCTAAATAGGAGATTACAGACAACTAAAGTTGGATTTTTATTTATTGGGTTAATAAATCAACTTAAGTTTAGTCCCAATGTAATTATATCCCAATGTAAAATACACATTTGAGTCTTACTAGTGTTTCAAAGTGATATACAGAAGTGTAAGATACACATTTTCTCCTTGTCTCGGGTATGTACCGCCTATACACAGGATATGCCTAATGTACCCTTCAGAGAGGGTACTTGTTTTGAAATGGTATGTGAAGCTTGGAAATTGGGAAATAATTATCTAAAAATTTAAAAGTCATTAATAAGAGTTTGATAGAAATATATACTTAGAGAAGCCAAACTTTCTAAAAAAAGGAAAATAAACATGATATTGTTTTACTGACAGCCATGATATAATGTTGATATACTTTGTTACAATCTATCCATATACTAACCACTTAGCATCTCTCCTATGAGAAGCACTTATGCAAACAACAACAATTCATATGCCTGTAAGTGATAACTCTAACACATACAGTGAATGAGAAGATCCAGGTAATTATCAGTTTCATTATTTATGAATTATAGTATCAGCTTGATCTTGTCATTAAGTTGCTGGCATGTGGATAATGGGGAGCATTTCATCAGTATACAAGTGAACGGCATTTTACTGCCTTTTGTTCAGATCTTCCTTTTTACCTCACTGAGTTCTCATTTCTATTTGCTCTTCTACTCTTATGCTTGACTTTTCACTTTGGATTTCCTCAGCAGGACAGTTTATCTCACTTTTAAGTAGCTCCAGTATTTCTAGCACGTACTTCAGCAAGTCAAGTTGATCAAGTATTTAACTTGTGAAACATTGCGGGTGATTTTTTTAAAAGTAGTATTTACATGGGAAATGTTCCGGAATAAACCCTGAGAACACTGAATACAGCAGAATTGTAATTTCATGAGACTACTGAGTGCGGATAAGACTGGAGTTGGTTTCTAAGTTGCTCAATCCAATTGCTGATACCAATGAATTCATGAGATCCCTCATTTATTTTTTTCTAGTAAATTTTAGTTATGTCTCATCTCTTCCCATCTTGTACTTATGCAATTACTTTTTTTGAACATAATAAAGGGCTTTGAATTATTCTTTTGATTTAGAATCCCAATCTTTCATAGTGATGTTTAATTTTGGTTGGTTTTATTATTATTTTAATTTTTTTAATATATATTTTTTTTAATTGTAGTTGGACACAGTACCTTTACTTTATTTATTTATTTGTATGTGGTGCTGAGGATGGAACTCAGGGCCTCACACGTGCTAGGCGAGTGCTCTACTGCTGAGCCACAACCTCAGCCCATGGTTTTATTATTTTACTATTTTTTAAGTTCTGTGAAATCTGCACATTTTTAAAAATTTTAATCTATTAACTCTATCTATTTATTTATCTACTTATTTTTTAAACTGGGGATTTAATCCAGAAATGGTTTACCACTGAACAATATCCCCATCCCTTTTTATTTTTTATTTTGAGACAGTGTTTACTAAGTTGCTGAAGACCTTGCTAAGATGCTGAGGCTGGCCTTGAACTTCTAAGCCTCCTGCCTCAGCCCCCTGTAATCTAGTTTTGCTGAATTACAGTTGTGTGCTACCATGATTGATCAGAATCTGCACATTTGATGAAAATATATTTTACATTTTAATCATAGTTGACTAAAATTAGGTTAATTATTAAGTATAAGTCTAGTAAGTATAGAAAACATGTCATTTAATTTTCATAATATGGCTATCAGGCAGGGTGAAATTAGCTTCGAGAAAAAGATCCATTGAAACGTAAGTATTGGTTTATGTGAAGACAACTGAAGTGTATACAGTTTTTGAAAGGTCAGGGGAAAAATGGTTGGACTGATGGAGAATTTAAGTTATAGCTTACAAAGTGCTCAAAAGTAAACTGTAGGAGATCCTTAAATAGTCAAGAAAAGAGGCAAGCTCCAGAATCAATGAGTCAGCTTTGCATTCAGCAAAGAAAGGAGATAGACAATTTTTTTGGTCTGTGTTTTATTGAAAGATGGGAAGGCAACATTTGTACTAAAATGTCCCTAAAACGTTTGTGTTAGACACCTTCCTTCATAATTTAGACCTTGGCTATTTCACATGATAGTATTTTTTTATAGCTAGAGTACATGGCCTATTAATCTGAAACTTCACTCAGTGATCATTAGTGTATACAATAAAGTTACAAAATGATTTTGAATATGTCTTTTAGTTTAAAGTACTTTGCTTTATCAGGTAGGAAATGATATTCTAAGAATACACGAGGAAATACTTTTGAGTCAATCGGGAGCAATCAGGAGCATAAAATGATAGCTTTCACAGTATGAGTATGTTTTTATTTATTCACTAATTCTATGGATGTTTATTTAGTATGTTTTCTGCTAGGGATTGTGATAATTTCACCAAGTATTTAATTGTCAGGTGGTGTTTGTAATCTCACTTGCAGCTGGAGCAGTGTGGGGACTCCTTGTTCTGATCCAGTTTCATCTCCCAATAAATGTGCCCCCTGCTCCAGTGGTCTAATTGGAAGCAATATTTTAATGCATATTGTGAAAAGAAAAGGGCTGTGTTGGGTGCTGTAGAGTTCACAAAGCCCTATCCTATGTAGATAGTTGGGCAATGAAAATATTTGGCAAACCTAACATCTACTTTTAAAGAATAGTTCCTTAAAATTCAACAATGTGGAGAAATTACATCATACTCTGTGCCTTTTAGTTATTGATGTATAATTTTATTAGTGAAATTGATGCATAACAATAGGTAATGATCAGAAATGCTGATTCAATTATTACAATTTAAATCTGTGTTTTATAGAGAAATACTTTCTTTTTGTCAAATATTTGCTATATTCACTATTTCACATAATGCTACTGCTAAATGATGAAGGTATTTAACTTATCCTACTGGATAAACCAATATTTTCTTTATATGAATATACTCTTTCATTCTTTCAAGGGCAATTAAAATAAGGCCATATTAAAGTACTTGGTCAATTTCTATTTTATTAAAACATTTCAGTGTTTATTAAGCTCCTTGGCCTAGAATGCAATGTATATTAAAGTTTGAAGATGAAGTTAAATAAATAATTTTTGGAAATTGTATATTGTAATGTATAATTTATATGTAGTTTTTTTTCGGGGGGGGGGGCAGGTACTGGAAATTGAACTCAGGGGCATTGGGCCACTAAGTCACATCCCCAGCCCTATTTTGCATTTTCTTTAGAGACAGGGTCTCATTGCGTTGCTTAGCAACTCACCATTACTGAAGCTGGCTTTGAATTCATAATCCTCCTGCCTCAGCCTCTCCAGCCACTGGGATTACAAGCATGCAACACCACACCTGGCTGTAGTTTTTGTCTTTTTTAATAGCGGTTATTCCTTAGAATAGTTTTAGCTTTTCAACTAAACTGAACAGAAGGTACAGCAATTTTCCATGTATCTTTTTCCCCCACGTGGACAGCTCCCCCTGCCATTTTTAACATCGCCTATGAAAGTAGTACATTGGTTCCATGGTGGTACATGCTTGTAATCACAGGCCACACATTATCACCAAAGTCTATAGTTTCCATTCGGGTTCCCTCTTGGTGCTGCATATTCTATGGATTTGGACAAATATATGACATATACCTACCATTCCTGTATCATGCAGACAGGCTTCATTTCCCTAAAATTCCCTCTGTTCCTCCTACTCCTCCTTCCTCCCCACTAAACTTTGGAAAACACAGAACTGTCTCAATAGTTTTTTCTTTTCCAAAATGTCATACTGTTGGAAACATACAGTGTATAGCCTTTTTTCAGACTGGTTTCTTTTACTTAGTAATATACATTTAGGTTTCCTCCATGTCTTTTCATGGCTTGATAGCTCATTTCTTTTTACTGCAAGATCATATTACATTGTCTGGATGTAACCCAGTTTATTTTCTAATTTTTTTCTTTAGTTTTCTGCAATTAAAATTTAAGCATCATAAAATATAAAAAGGATTTTGTCTGTTTGTTCATAATTCTGTACCCAGGCCCTGGTAGAGAGCAGGTGCTTCCCCCAAATTTTCCCCCAGTGATTGAAATGGAAATTAAAGTTCTCATTAGCAGGAATTAAAGCAAATTGAAACAACTTTTCCCATAGATGTTAATTGATTTAGGAGCTGCAGAAAGGCATGGAAGTGCAGTGTAATGCTGCTAACACTTGGACATCAAAAGCATGCTACATTTCTGTTTTGTGAAGGGTGGAAATATTTGAGGGGCAGAGAGAATGTTTTATTTTTAGTTACTAATTTCAGGGTTGTAATAGAGAACATGCAATCTAGGTATACATTAGGAGTTAAATCTTATCCCAAACATGGAGGCACTGCTTCTCAGTGGACTTACTCATCATCACATAACTAGGGGACAGGAATGTGTTTTTGTGGAACTGCTACCAGTCTCTTAAAGGCACTAGGGAAACATGATATGCTGGGAGAAATTCTCATCAGAGGAGGTCTAAAGAAGGTCAGACACAATGTTGATAATACCAGCAGATTTATACAAACTGTCTTAAAATGTAATTTGCTTTTAAATTATGCTTATTGTTATTCTTGTTCTGTTTTAGGTTGGTTCCCTATAGAAAGAAGCAAAGCCTAAACCAGGGATTCTGATGCTTGTGATTTATGGAGCAAGTAGTGTGCTGAAAAAATCTTTAATGGAAGGAACAAATCAGGAAAGAGAATACAAGAAAGGAGGGAAGGAGGGAAAGAGGGAAGGAGAAAGCCCAGCAGAGGATGGGCATGGTCTCTGAAGGAGTCTGACCTTAGTTTGATCCGTGGAGGTGGGGTACTTGTGTAGGGGACTGGGGAGTGGGGACTGAACTCTGCATAAGATAAGGTGGTTGCCCTTTTGTACCTTGGAATCCTTGTCATTAACTGGGCTGTAGCTGGAGAGGATGCAGGGAGGACAAGGTAGCTTCTGCCAGCTGACAGCAATTTATGGAGGAGGGGGCATCCGTGAGCCCTTAACACAAAGGAATTTTACCCTTGTGTCAAGGATACACTCAAATTGAGGTACTTTGAGTTAGTTATGGTCTTTTCAATTGCTCGGACCAAAAGAGTTTGCTGAAGCACGGTTAAGAAAATAGAAATTATAGCTGCAGATTCTGGTTTTGTCTTTCTTTTGACACAGGTTGTATTTCTTGGAAGACAATAAAGTTATAAATGATTTAACAGGATAGAGATGGAATTTCTCTATTGATTTATATAGAAACTTATGGCACCTCATACTTTATCATCAGTTGCTTTACTTCTGATTATAGCTTTCGTCAGGCCACAGTTCATCGTGTGCCTGAGGTTGGAATGCCTGGAAGCGACAGTTCTGTGATAAGAATTTGTTCTAAATCAAAAGCAGGATCAAGTTCAATTTCTTTGACAATGGGTTCTTGAAATACTTGGAAGAGCAAGAGTTTCAGGAATTAAGGCTCTCTGGCCTTGCAGATTTTCCTCATACGAAGGGAAGCTGATTTTTCATAAGTGAAGAGAGGGTAATAGGGAGAGTGGATATGCTCGAAGAATATTATGTTCATGGATGAAAATGTCACACAGAAACCCATTGTTTTGTATAATTAATGTGTACTGATCATTATAATAAAAATGGAAAAAATGCTTTTTTTAACCACAATGAAAGTAACCTGTATTTGATTGCTTTAGTTGCAATACAGCCAGTCTCTCAGTGATTGTCTGGAAAATTTGTCACATATCAAATTCTGAGGATGCCAATAGTTAATGAATGCAACTATTACTTTCTAAAAGGGTAGGTTAAAAAAATGTTCCTTTGGAAATCACTTCCACTTAAAATCTCTAATTTTTTTCTATGATCTAAATTTTAAGAAGTTTTTACATATGTATTAAGATGTGGCCTGGCATGGTGGTGCATGCCTATAATCACAGTGGCTGTGGAAGCTGAGGCAGGAGGATTGCAAGTTCAAAGCCAACCTCAGGAGCTTAGTGAGGCCCTAAGCAACTTAGTGAAATCTTGTCTCTAAATAAAATACACACACACACACAAAGAAAGAAATAAAATAAAAGAAAAAGGGCTGGGGATGTGGCTCAGTGGTTAAGGCCACCCCTACCCACCGCCTGCCCCCGGGTTCAATCCCTGGTACAGAAAAAATGATTCACTGGTCATCCTGTAATCTGTTTAAAGCCTGAAAAGTGTTATGCTATTACAATACATAAGTAATTAATTTTATGTATATATTGCACAATGATTGGATACCAATTATGTTTAAAATATTTAAAATAATTTAAAAAGATAACCATTATGTATTAGGGGAAAAAACCCAATCATTATAATGTTACTGTCCATATCATTTGTTGTTGCTTCTTCCCTTCCAAGCTCACTTTATTCCTTGTGGTTTTAAATAGAATTTGCACAATTTTATAGCCTGCTTTAAAACTTGTATTACAAAACACGGTCCATGTTTTAAATGTATCTATAACCACCATTTAAAAATATTCTTTTAAAAAACAGAAATGTTATATGTGCTCACTGGAGACAACAGGAAAGAATAAAAAGTCAATCCTAGTACCACTAAACACTCATTCCCCTTTTCTCCTACCCACGATCCCAGTGATCACAGCCTAGACCTTGTCTTTGAGTGGGACTGGTGAAGGCTGAGGTCCCCAGGACCTCTCTTGGGCCCAGCTGAAGCTGGGGTTGAATTGCAGGCACTTATGGGAAAATCCTTAGGTTGGTTCTCTCTCCTGTCTGAAGATATGAAATTTAGGAGCTCTGCCACCAGCCTCATCATGTTGAATTTCCCAAGTCCCCTGTCACAACAGGCTGTTCTTGACAGGTCTATTTTGCCATGTCATCACCTCAGATATTAGGTCTTCTCATTGGTTCATTTCATTAGAATTTTTGGATAGAGGAATAGAGTGTCTAATTGAATACTCTTTTAGCCATAACTTACTGAGAAGATAACATAATAAATAATTTATTTCATATTTTAAAGTAAGACATCCTCAATATGTAACCTTAGCATAATCATTCTTTTACCTTTCTCAAAGAGAAAATACCACAAATCAGTGAGAAATTCCTGATACACAGGCTGATACTTGATCCTTCTTTTGTCATACTTCAAACTGAAAAGATTAAAATTAGAATTTTAGAAAACTTAAACAAATGGTCATCTGGTATTTTTTTCTTCCAGGATTTTCCTGCCTGTTTAAACGTATTGTTTTTTTTTTAATTTTTGTGGTTTTGTTTTAATTATAGTGTCCTTACTTAAATATTTGTAAGACATATTTCCAAATAAAATATTATCATTCATTGGACACATTGTAAAAATATTCCCAGTTATTGAATAATAGTTTTACAGCACAAATTTTACAGTCCAATAATTAGCTATAAAATTTGCATTATATATGCATTATATATTTTTTGTAATAGTATTTACAGCAACAATTTAGGGCAGTTGAATATATAGGTGAGGAGATGTCATCATCAGGCAACATATACAGTGATGCTTCTTTGACAGGGATCAGGTTCCCTATCTAATTTTTTAACTGAGCCTTCATTCTCCATGAAATGAGAAGGGTTGGTCCTGATATCCACTTCCTTCCTCAGGAAAGGCTCCAGCCTTGGTCTTCTTATTTCCTTTGGCTATATGTGCCTCTGAGTATAACGGCTGTCAGAAAGGCTTTGAAATGTTTCTGTTTCATATTCTTTCTGTCCTCTCAGAATTCATCCCTTTAAATTCACAGTGTTCAAAGAATTTGCTGAATCTTTGGACTTCAGGTGGCACTTCTTCACAGTTTGTGGCATGTAAGTGACACCTTGCCTCTGTGTTGATGTTGCTGTGATTTCTCCTTTATTATTTTATTTTTATTTATTTTTTCGTTTGGTCATTCCAACAGTGGTTAGATGCTTGTGCAATGTCATTTGCCTAAGAAGTACCCTATAATTTTAAATATCTATATATCATAACATCTCATCATTTGGATGATCCTAATGGCAAACTTTTCCAGGAATGAGATTCTCATTTTCTTAGTACAACCTCAGACACCCCAAAAGAAACAACATATATTAAAACTAGGGATCGGTTGTCTGGAATTGCTACTTGGATGTGAATCAGGCCAAGAGAGCTCTGGAAGGAGTTACTTTTTGTCACATTGTGTGATTTCCAAATGTAGTGCCCGGGTTTATCCTGCCCTCTCTTGGCTTCCCCATCTGGGAGCCCCTTCTCATTTTTATTCTCGGTCATCACTTGTGGAGAAAAAAAGCACATGCATTGTTTTGAAAAACTCATCAGAACCGTGATCATTGACCTGACCCTTCACCTGCAATGCTTGTTATCAAACATGAAACAGACATTCCTATTCTCCATCTGGCATTTAAAAATGTGTGATTTCCATAGTTTGACAAAAATAAAATGTTGCAAAAACTCCAACTTCCTGTGTTAACCAGCTTCAAGAGGCACATAAAAAGTACATTCCTAAATCCCTTAGTGTTGTAAACTGTAGAAAATAATAAATTGCCTTTCAATGTCCTCTTAATTCTCCAAAGGTTTGCAGAAACTCAGAATGCCCCTATTTTTAAACTTTTCAGGGACTTGCACTATCATTTCATGCATCTCCCAAGGCTTGGGGTGTCATGTGATGTACACCACTCTTTCATTTGATGTATTACCTTCTGCAGACTGCAGCATATGTTTTCTGTGCCTATTATATAAAAATGAAAAGATCAGAGAAGAGGAAGATTTTCCCTGATGGTTTGCTTATGTTCACATATTGTTTGTTGTTCATATCTAACACTAACTATGTACGTTTTTTTTTTTTATTCCTGATGTTATTTTGCTGCTTTCTATAGGATTAGTTATTAAACTGTTTGTATCAAATAATATTAGAAATCTCAGGGATGGAAACTGTAGAATCAGAAACTATTTAGAGGAAAACTAATTAATTTGGCTACGCTATATTTACAAAAGTAACTAGGAATGGATGCACTGTGTAAAATCTTTGCTTAACTGACTTTTCTATCTTTTCTCTTAGTTTGGGGCAAGTTAGGGTTGACAGAGATACAAGGAAACCAATGATGTTCTGCCTTGCATATTCCAATGGTGTATTTTGCTCTCACAATAAAGAAAGAATTGTAAGCCTAGGTCATAGAATTATGTTTTTTGTAAGAGTCTGTAGAGCTCAAGTCTCTCTTTTCATTATAGTACCTTCTGTTCTTCTCCCTTGGGCTTGTACCACTGTGAGAACGGTTTATCACAATACACGATGCAGCTTGAGGCCATTACCCTGGGGGAAATTTTTACAGTTGTTCCTTATCCTTTTCAAGCAGCACTCTCCTCTTGAATAATGTTTCTCCCTGGATAACTTCTTTTTGTTAGAATTTAGGGCCACTGATGTGGTCAAAAGTGCCTGGAGCTGTCTCTACTTAGAAAGGCTCCTTCAACTTTAGAAGTTCAACTAAAGGGAAAGAGTAGGACACCAAAGATGTGCCTAAGTGAGCAAAGTGTTCTATGGGTTTATATTTTTATGTTTCTTACCACCTTGGAATATTAAGAGTTTTACAGACAGGATTAGAGGATGAGCATGGAAACATAAACATGATAGCTAACAAATTGCATGCTTCTTATCAGCCAGTAATTTTCCATTTAGTAAAATATTTTATTCTCACGAGAAGTTGGTTTATTCTCTTTATGTGATTTAGGTGCAAATATCCAGGAATCATGACCCACCTGACTCTATTCTTTCTCAAAGGTAAAATAGAAGATAAAAATTTGGAACCCATTTATTATTAGCATTGAGACATATTTCTCTGCCGGCTCCTGTCCTCTGTGCCTTTTTTGGTCTCTAGTAGGGAGGCAATGTGTAAGCTCAGGATTTGAGGATTTGAAATCTTGGCCAATATTGGTCTCTTAGAGTTGTTCCTACTATGGAGATCTACAAGTCTGAGGACATTAAGTCCTTTATATAAAAGGGCTTCTCTTTCACATATCGTAAAAGAAAACTCTTAGCTTGATTGCAAATCTTAGTTTGGTTGCAAATCTTTAGTCTCTAGTACAAATAGATAAAAGACCTTACAATTGATATTACTATAATTCAGAAGTTGGGATCCTGATTAGTTTCTTTCCCTTTAGTCAACACTAGAGAAAATTGTTGAAAATAACTTTTCCTTTTTCTTTTCGAAGGGTTTTCTGAATTTATGTGACAGTGCAGGTCATTGAATGGCCATTTTTGGAGCCTCAGAATCTATAATTCATTTCTCTTAAAATTCCTCCTAAAATACTAGTATGATTAATAGAGGCTGCAAATGAGTATACATGTTGGAATATTTTTCTGGGAGACTCTTGCCAGGACTTAGTGAATAAACTTGACATGGAGAGTTTCAAATGATGTTTATAGACACATTTGAGATTCAGAAGAATATTTTCTGTGTCATTAAATCAACTAGTCTAAGTAGTAACTAACAAGATTATACTTCAGGTGTAAGGATCAGAATGAATGCAACATATACCTGCCACCTACAGTTCTTAGTGCCTGGAATGACAGAAATCTTGCCCTTGCTCTTGAAAATGGCCTTTGTAATCAAAGAAACGTGCTTGGTTATTAGTTAAAATATATTGTGTGACAATAGATTGATCTGTCAAAGAATAGGAATTTATTTTTGCTCAGGAGTCTTGCTTTCTTGGATTATGCTTGAACATTCAAAAGCCATTTGCTACATGGACACAGTCAGTGTTTTATTGCTGTCAGCTAACTCTGAGCTTTCCCTGTCACCTAAGTCTAATCTACTTCTATTTTCATTACCTTCTTCTTTGCTTGCTCATAGTTAGAAGTAGTCCCATCAATTATTATATGGATCAAGAAAAATGTGGTCTTTGCCCTTTTTTAATGACATCATTGCAGGTCTGTAGAATTTTAAAAACGATTTAATGTAAAATCATGGGTTTTCTGCTTTCAGGAAGTATTCGGTTGGCTTCTTCCTGGAGATGCTAGCCCATGAAGGTACAGTAAGTTCAAGGAGCAGGTAACAGACAATTATAAGCAACTCTATTCCTAACAGTTCTAAGCAGGAAACAGCCCAAATGCCCAACAAAATCAACAAATTGTTACATATTCATGCAATGGAATACAATTCAACAACGGGAAAAAATTTAAAAGTAGCATGGGTAAATTTGATAAGCATTATGTTGGGTAAAAGGATCCACAAGTAGGAAAATACATTGAAAAACTTACTACAAGGAAATGATAACTGTTTGAGAAAATAGGTGTGCTTACTCTGATTTGAATATTATACAAAGTATTTATGTATTAAAATATCACAGCATACCTATAAGTATGTGTGATTTTTATGTGTGAATTACAAATAAATAAAAATTAAAAAAATTTAACTAAGAAAGGAAGAAGGAAAGAAGGAAGGAGGGCTACAGGGAAGGGAGAAAGAAAAAAAAAGTTGGTGATGAGGAAGAGCCAAGGGAACATCTTAATACCATCTTTGCTGACGTGCACAACATTACTTTCTTTGTACGTGTGTGTGTGCACATGCATGCTCATACCTGGAGAACCCCAGGGCCTTGTACATGCTAAGCAAGTACTCTGCCCCTAAGCTACACCCCAGTCTAGTATTACTATTTTATTTTATTTTTTTAAAATTTATTTTTACTTTTTATTGGTTCATTTTAACTATATATGACAGTAGAATCCATATAAGCATGGATTATATCTTATTCTAATTAAGACCTCATTCTTGTGTATATACACAATGGTGGGATTCACTTAGGTATTTTCATATATGCACATTGGAAAATTATATCAGATTCATTCCACTCTCTTTCCTATTCCTATCCTCACTCCCTTCCCTTCATTCACTTTTGTCTAATCTACTGCACTTCTCTTCTTCCCCTGCCTGCTATATTGTAGTATTACTATTTTAACAAGTGCCTTTTTATTTAAATGAAATCACTATCTATTCTCATTTAAGTATCATGTGATTGGCTGTTGCTTTTGTTTTTAGCAACATTTTAAGACTGAATTTGGGTTGAGCTCAATTACCCCAAACAAAAAAACAGGCATAATTCTTTAAAAGACTATGTGGGTTATATATAAGTTAATAGAAAGAAACTACTAATTCTATATGAATAATGATACTAGCCTATCAGACTTTGTTTCCTGGATGATTCCTGATTTTTATCTTCCTCTAATTAAACTGTTTTTTTTTCTGAATATAATTGCACATGTATTCATTGTTAGTTTGTTTGAAATAAAGATAGAGAATTTCTGCATGATATCAGTATATTTTCTTTGCAAATGATCAAGCGGGGCTCACTTATTCACAGCTAATGTCTTAGTGACCATTTGTGAATGAGTTTTATGTGTTTGCTTGCTTTTTTTTTTTGTTCCCAGATGGACTACTGTGAGCTCTTTTCTAATGGACTATACTTTTTTAGAATAGATTTAAGAGCACAGAAAAATTCAGATGCTAGACCAGAGACTCCCCCTATACTCCACATTTACTTTCTATCATTCACATCTTACATTAATATGCTACCTGTTTTAAAATTAATGAACTAATATCTGAACATTATTATTAAGTAACTTAGATAGTCTATTTGAATTTCTTTAATTTTTATCTAATTTTTTTTCCTGTTCCAAAATCCCATCCAGGACACCACCTTGTATTTTGTTGATGCCTCTGCAGGCTTCTCTTGGCTGTGACAGTTTCTCAGACATTCCTTGTTTTTGAGGACCTTGCCGGTTTTGAGGAATATTAGTCAGATACAGTATTGGAATTTTTCTGATGTTTATCTCATGATAATACTTGTGGCTATTGGAAGGAAGGCCATAGAGGTAAAGTGTCATTCTTACTTATCACATCTAATCAATGGTACATCCTATAACATGACTGAGGACTCCTGATATTGACCTTGATCAACTGGCTAAGGTAGTGTTTGTCAGTTTTCTCTAGCATTATCTTTTTTACTCATCTGTATTTGCTTTTAATAGGCAGTAAACCACCAATTAAATTGCCCTCCCCTCTATAGCTGTGAACTTTTGCTACCTGAAGTACAAGACTGTCATGTTTTTAAGAAGATAAAAATGAAAGGGGCAGAAGTGCCATGACCATGGACGTCTCTCTAATATAATGTTCATTTTTCTGATGTTATTTCCATGTGATGCTATTGCTCTTTTAATGATTTTGTGGGATGATTAGAGAAGCAGATACCAGCTTTAAGTCTGTCTAATGATTTGAGAATGTTTGGGTGGTTGACTTCTGCTTCACTTAATTTATTTGGATATAATTTGGAATCATCCACAAAACCTGACTAATGTATCGATTTTAAAAAATAATTGATGGTTCTAATGGTTTATGTCAGATTATTATCTTTTTTTTGTGCAACAGTATGAAAATGTATTAACTTTGCAACAATACTTGTAACTTTTTTGTAATAGTTACTTTGTGGGATGATTTAACAGAAAAGGGGAGGGCAGTCCCACTAAGACAGAGAAAGCCCACCTTTTAGTATGTGGGAGGGAAACGTCTCTCAGTGTTACATATTCTTGGATAAATGAGAGTCACTTCTTAGTGCCTGCTGATGTCAAAAATAGAAGTGATCATAGATTCACTCAGGAAAAAAACTGATTCTAAGGTATCTAAAGTTGAGCCAGCAGAATTTGAGTAAAGCTTTTAAATCATAGCATTTAGACAATAGTGTTTATCACTTTTTTCTACTAAGTTTACAGTGATTTCCAATTTTATTTTAGTTTATGACACAGCAGAATTTTTGACAATAAATCTTTTAATTCCTTTGGAACAAATAACTCCTGTTGCATTTAGAAACATTATGTGACTGCATAATAAAATAATTCTTTTGAAAAAAGTCTTTTGGGTGATATTTTTTGAATATATATTCAAAAAAGCCTATAAATGAAATTTATTCAGACAAGACAATTGATAGATTCATACAAAAATGCAGAATAAAGCCAAGTAATAAAGGCTAAAATAATCTAAAATATCTTGAATTGATTGGTAAATGATATGATTAACAAAAAGTCTTCTTTATTTCATTTTATATTAATAACATATGCCGCAGTCTGGCTGGGCACAAAATCACGAGCCACTCAAGCAGGAACGAACTTTATTTTTGAAACTGCCGCCAATGCCCCGTTCGCTCCTGGGATGATTGCCGACGGACCCACGCGGTGTTCTCCTGGACCCCAACAGGAAGTCCCTCCTCCAGAATTCCCTCCTACTGCACTTCCCCAACCAATGGGAACTCTCCAGTAGCAGGCCAAGGTGGACAGCAGGAGTCCAATATCCATAAGAATGCAGATCTTAACATAATCATATCATCTCAATGGCTTGCTGGCATCACCTTTCAACCAAAAATGCCATGCATCATATTACTTGGCTGTGGCTTTTAGCATCTCCCCCCTTCTGTTTAATTAAGCAACAAGCAATGTGGCTAGGGACCCTGCCTGTTAGGTTTGTCCAATTCAACATATGGTTCTTACCCGTCATCGGATGAACTGACCTCTAGGCATCAGCCTCCTGTCTTAGGTTGATACCACTGCAATTGGATCATACCATCACTGACTACCGGTCCAGCATATAGCCATACTTGTGGATAGGCCTATGCACCAGTGGGGGGGTGAGGTTCTTTGCCTCACCTCTGTTGGCCCCCAATTCTATTGTTTTGATAATGAATAAGTTGACACTGTCTGAGCAAACTCTCCAAGTATTCTTTTTTTTTAAATTTTTTTTCCTGTTTTAGTTGTTTTCTGATACAGTTACCAATGAAGTTGGGTTCACTTTATTCCATGGTGTAGTAGGCATACTTGCATAACTAAAGCTGGCAGAGTCATGCATGTCCTACTTGCAGTTACCAAATTTAAAAACCTTCCAGGTGAAAGAGAGTTGCTTAAATGAGCCCCTGTCAAACTTTTTATTCTGGCTGCCCCCATCGAAGCTGACTAAATTTGTGGCAGGTGATGCCCCAGGCTTTTTTGTGGCTGAAGAAAATTCAATATTGGAAGAAAACATTCAGAAATGAGGATACTACATTGTAAGTAGAGGAGAAGAAAGTTGGAAAGGCAGAAACCAGTAGAAAGGAGGACAGAAGACTGAAGGACACATATAGTATATCCATCTGCTTCTTGCTTTCCAAAGGTAAATTCCAAAACAAGTCATTCCTTTGACTGTGGTATTATAACATTGAAACCTAAAAGGAGAAAATCCAGAATTTCTTAGCTCACAAAGTACAAAGTATTACGGTGGAAAGAATTACAGACTTAGGAAAACTGATGCTTATTTAGAATTTTTCACCCCTAGCTCTGGGGCCATTACTAAGCCATTCAAATCATTAATGTGTCAACCTGTTCATTTTTGTTTCCCACTTAAATCATTTTTTTAAGAAATTAGTTTTAGACCTGATAATAAGTCCTTAATAAGTGGGTAGTATTATATGTTTACCATACATAAAAGTTATATACATTATTGTATTTAATCCTTATCAGAATTCTATGAGATGGTCTTCTTCCCATGTGTAAACTGAGGCTGAGCAAACCTAGTAGTTCACTTGATGTGGTTGAATTCGGGAAAATAAACAGAGTGTTGTTTAACCCAAATGCAAAGTTATGTATATAACTAATGAAAGAATGTGTGGTGGGTTGGATTTTGTCCCCTCAATAGATAAGTAGAAAGCCTAACCTCTAGTTCTAGGAATCTGACTTTATGTGGAGATGGGGTCTTTGTAGACGTGATGAAGTTAACCTGCAGTCATGCTGGATTAAAGTGCATCCTAAATTCAACAATTAGTGTCCCTAAAGGAGGCAATATGAGGACACCAACACACAGAGGGACAACTCCATGTGAAGATGGGGTCGGTTTGGAGTGAGGTGTTTGTAAGCTGAAGCAATGTCAAAGATTGCCAGCAGCCACCAGAAGCTGGACAAGAGGCATTTTCTTTTAGAATCTCCAGGAGGAACTGACCTTGCTGACATTTTCATTTTGGACTTGTGGCTTCTAGAAATCTGAGAGATTAAATTTCTTTTACTTTAAGCCACCAGTTTGTGGTACTTGGTTATAGCAATCCTAGGACACTAATAACATTTATTAACATTTAAACCTTTTAACTTAGTTGAGATGAATTTAGAAAGGACCAGGTAGCTTACTCATTTCTCTATCATCTAATATATCATTATTTGATGCTGAAATCTGGGAAAAGTTTAGTTTTGTTTGTTGTTAGCATTCATTCAAAGGGTGAAGATTGAGGAAAAAATGTTTTTTCTTAAAGTTGTAGAACATGGGAGCAAAAACTCCAATCATTTTGGTCAAATTGTTCTGTGTACATCTTAATAGATAATAATTTTTACTCTTTTATCTTGAAGTTCTCACATTAACGGTGCCATTGTTTTAGAAGTTAGATGAATTAATTTGTTTTTGTTTATTTGCTTTTGATGGTACAGTAAGGAGACAACCTATTTGTCTGCCCTAACCTGAACTATCAGGAAAGATAAATGGTCTCTTTCTACACGCCTTGTCAGCATTAAGGAAATAAAATTGTGGCTTCTAACTCTGTTAGGTGGTGGTATAGTCTCTGCAGGAAATTGATATTTCTCATGTACTCACAGAAAATATTGTTTTCAGCTGAAGGTATTGGAAAAACAGTCCATTTAAAACAAGGCAGCAACATAACCAGAAATGGCACTTTAAAACATGACTGAATTTGACACATTGCACAGTTAACAACCATCAGCCATATTGAAGTCCATTTTGATGATAAGGTATCAGGGAAATGTGACCATTTTATCTTTTTAGATGATTTTTTTTTCTCTGTAGTGGCAGCATATCCGAATGACCTGAGATTTTAAAAAATGATATAAATAAATGCCTGGGCCTACTTCTGAGATTCTGTTCAAGCGTTGGGTGAGGTCTGGATATATGTAATTAAAAAAACCTCCATATGTGATTCTTATTTTCAAACAAGGTTGGGAATCATGGACATAACAGAAAGCCACTATTGTTGATAAAAATAGCTATCCATTTTGGCAATGCCTGTAGCATAATGTTCAATATCTAAAAAAAAAAGAGTTCTAGTTTTGTAAAGGAATTTCTGTAACTATTTAAGTCTACTTGCTCTTGTTTCACTGTGGGTAGAGGCCAGGTTTACAAGTTAATTCTTAACCCAAATGAGTCAACTATTCAATGGGACATAATGAGTTCTGTCATTTATGTTAAATGGTTAACTCATAAATTTTAACATTTAGAAATGATGGTAAAGTATTTGAAAAGCCGGTGGCTCAGGAGGATGAGGCAGGAGAATTGCAAGTTCAAGGCCAGCCTCAGCAACTAGGGAGGCCTTAAGCCACTTAGTGAGACCCTATCTCAAAATAAAAAACATAAAAAGGAACTGGGCATGTCGCTCAGTGGTTGAATGCCCCTGGGTTCAATCCCCAATACCCTTCCCTAAAAAAAATTGTAAAAAGCTTACCATTCATTTGAATAACAATCAGTTTCTTTTCATGTTTGAAGTTAACGGAACATTATATATCATTTCTTATAATATATCCACATCACAAATTAAACAAGTTCATACATAAAATTGAGTTGGGTTAATGTGATCCTATAGAAATCAAATAATTTAGAAATTAAGTTTTTCCATGTTTCATTTTAATTTTGTTATTGTTTTAGTACTAAGAATTAAACAAGGGTTGCTTAACCACTGAACTGAGCCACATCCCCAACTCCCAGCCATGTTTTGTTTTTTCTTTTATTTTCTTTCTTTCTTTTTTTTTCTTTTTTGAGACAAGGTTACCCTAAGTCCTTAGGGCCTTAGTAAATTGATGAGGTTAGTCTTGAACTTGCATCCTCGTGCCTTAGCCTCCTGAGTCACTGGGATTACAGGCATGTAACATTGTACTGGTTTCCACATTTTATTTTTGAGTTACTATTTTTTTCCAGTTCTCAAATATGGTTTTAGTCACTGGGCAGCAAAATTTTTTTTAAATTCTAGGCCAATAGGGTATAATGGTAAAACAATCCTGGAACATTAAAATCACCTCTGGAATTTGGTCTAAGATATTTATTTGCTGGTATCTTTCAAAGCCACTTTATTGCTCCTCAGTCAATATCATGTGAAATATAATTAGATTTCACTAAATGGAGTATAAAGAGAATGTGAAAGGCTTCTGAGAGCTTGATACTGTGGCACTTGAAGACACAAAAAGCTTGAGAAATAGCTTTATTTTCAGCTCCTTGCAATTAAAGGCAAATCATCAGGCATATGCAAGGATGACTAGTTAGTGTTACCTGAAATAGCTGGATGCAAAAATGAGATCAGAGCATTACATAGCACCATAGCTGGGCTCAAATGATTCGTCCAGCCAGTAGCTGGTATGTGCACACAACATTCTCTCCCTCCCCTTCCCCCACCTCCTCTATGCTGACTGCTGCTTAGGATATGCAGCTCTATGAATCTGAAGGAGCATTTATCTCACATCATTGAATGTCAGCTATACAAGTGCAGTTGCTTTAGTGCTCCAATGAACCAAATGTTGTGTTTTTGAGAATCATAAAAGTTGCTTGTGGTGAAGCTGAATTATTTTATGAACATTTCACTGAATATTGTATCATTTTTGTGCTATGCTTTTAATTCTAAAATATTGGGCTAAGCATGGAAAATAGGCTGTAACTATAATAACAAACTGATCAATGGAAAGGACACTTTTTGCCTAGAGCATCATTGCAGGTCTGAATGTGAAACTGGATGATGAATTGAAGAAGATACTTCAAAGACAAATACTCAGAATCTCGACTCACACACACACACACACAAATGCATATCTTGATGTTATGTAGTGCTTATTACTCAAGGTGATAAAATATTTTATTATCGTTCTTTCCACCAACCAACAGTGTCAATTCTGAATCTGATATTCCCTCTGTCATTCCCTTTATTGGATTCTGCAAAGTTATCAAATGCACCACAGCAAATCTGCTAAAGTGTAAACTGGAACTTCTCTCTGATGGTATCAACATATGAGCAATTTATTTTCTTTAGCTATAATAAAGGAAGATGTAACTTTCTTTTTCTTCCTGAAGGCTGAATTGTTGAAAACTTTTGGGTGAATCCAGCACTGTTATTGATGGCTTAGATAGCATTATCTGGCTAGAGCCAACTTGCCTAGGTTTGAATCCATTTCTACCACTTATAGCTAAGTACTTCTGAGCAAATATTTGTCTCTCTGCTTCAGATTCCTCACCTATAAGATGGGACTTGTCTCAGAGGACTTATGCAAGGACACAATAGGCTAATCAGTGTAGTAGCTGACACAATCATGGTATATTAACCAATGCTATTCTGTTTCCTTAAAATAAACATTTCATATTCATTTAAACAACACTTTTATCTTTAATTTGCTTCCCCATGATTTTTGTTTGGTAAAAATAAAATTTGAGGGCAGTTATTTCACTTATTATGAAAAAGCAGCATAAATGTAGAAATATTAATTTCTAAAGCTGAGCATGGTGACACAAACCTGTAATCCCAGTAGCTCTGAAGGCTGAGGCAGGAGGATTATAAATTCAAAGCCAGCCTCAGCAACTTAGCAGGACCATGTCTCAAAATAAAAAATAAAAAAGGCTGGGGATGTGACTTAGTGGTTAAGTGCCCCTGGGTTCAATCTCTGGTGCAAAAAAATTTTTTTCCCCTGGCTATTTGAGCTCAAAGAGAATATGATGATTATGCTGTTATATATGTGGCAGGGTTTTGGACTGAATAACAAAAATGCATCAATCAAAGAAAACTTAGGAGGAATAGGGTATAGGGCATTTTTAAAAATATAAACTCAATTTAAAATATCAAGAAGTGTTTGGTAAAAAAGAAAAATTAGACAAAATAGTAACAAAAAAATAGAATTTGGGGTCAGCCCAGCTATTCTACTCCTCAGTCTTTACCCAAAGGATTTAAAATTAGCATACTATAGTGGTGCAGCCACATCAATGTTTATAGTGGTTCAATTCACATTAGCTAAACCATGGAACCAACCTAGATGTCCTTCAATAGATGAATTGATAAAGAAACCATGGTATATATACACAATGAAATGTTATTCAGTGTTAAAAGAGAATCAAATTATGGCATTTGCAGGTAAATGGATGGAGTTGGAGAATATCATGCTAAGCGAAGTAAGCCAATCTCAAAAAACCAAAGGTCAAATGTTCTCTCTGATAAGTGGATTCTGATCCATAATGTGTGTGTGTGGGAGGATTGAGGAACTTTGGGCAAAGGGGAGTGTCTGGAGCAGAGGGGACACGGGGCAATAATAATGGTGGAGTGAGATAGACATCATTACTCCAGGTACATGAATGACTGCACATTTGGTGCAACTCAACATCGTGAACAACCAGAGAAATGAAAAGTTGTGCTCCATTTGTGTACAATGAATTAAATGCATCCTGCTGTCATATATACCTAATTAGAACAATAAATAAATAAATAAAGAAAGAAATTGGGGTCAGCAATAAACAGAAAATGAAGACTCCTCACCATGTCCTGACCAACTATTGAATATTATATTTTTGGGTTTTGAAGAAAATTATGATCTTAGTCTAAAAAATTTCAGTGACAAATTTATTAAAGTAAAACATGCACCCTATAGACAATATAAAGTATAAAAAATTAAAGAAAATGTAATTTGTTTTATAATTTTGTTATTCTGAGATAAATACATTTTATACATTTTCATGTAAAATTTAATACCCCATCACAATTTGAACCCCATTGTAAAAAAAGAGTGTTATATTCTAGTTTTATTTTAGGTTCTGCCCCATTTATTTCACAAATAAATGCCTTGGCACAGAGAAGGATTATATTTCCCAGACTCCTTTGTAGTTAGGCATGGTCAGGTGTCTGGATGACAGCCAATGAGATCAGAGTGAAAATGAACTAGGAAATTTTGAGTTATGATTTAAAAGGGAGTAATAGGGCCTTGTCTTCCTAGGATGGGACTGGAGCAGCTGTCTTAGATCATGAGATAAAAGCTGCTTTTGAAGATTAAAGGGTCACAATAGAGAAGTTATTTGTGTTTCTGTAGGCTTAGTGGAAGAAGTCCACATGTCTTCTCAGGCTTGTTGTGACAGATTAGAAAGCTCTATTTTGTTTGAGAGTTCTCTTAGAAGAACCAAAGCAATATTTGAAGTAGCATTAGCCTTAGTATAAAATTTGGAGATGGAATAGAATCTTAAACTTGATGTATGCATTCAGTGGTCAGCTGGTAGTAGCATGGGTACAGATACTGCAGGCTTGAAAGCTGGTACCCTGGTTTGGTAATATTTTAGTTATTTGTATCTATATTTTTCAGTGAAATTGGCAAGTAGTTTTTCAACCTTATGCCCTTTTTTTAAAAAAAAATTAAGAATAATAAAAAGGGAATTGATATGATTTTCTTATATTTCTAAGTTTGCTAAAAGTTAGTTGTATCCCAAACTATCCAAGCCTGGTACATTTCTTGAAATTAGTAATTTTTATGTCAACCCGAATCATTTTTTAATACTTATTGATTAATTATTGTACCATTTTGCTGAGAAACTCAATCATCTTCTATGTATACTTAATATTTTATGTTAGAGCATCATGAAATACTTAAAAAATTTTCTAACATAACCTATATATCTCATTCATGTGGTTTCTTATTCATTTGTTTTCTTAGTTTACTTGGTAAGTGATTTCTTTTTGGTCTGACATACTTTGCTGTAGCCACTCAAGAAAGGAGGAAGCCTGAAATAACAGGGTATTTTCATTTTGCTTATTATAAATCATTTTCCATTGCATGCTCCCACATTTCTGAGATAGAAGTCTTGGGATTTCTCATGAGGTTTTTCTGGTATGTGGGGATGACTTGGGGGCATCAGCAGACCAGCCATCTTGGACTTTGTTGTGTGTTTTACTCTGGTATCCCTTGTGTTCTGCATAGTAACACTTCTTCAAAATTAACTGGATGGTCACATAGGCAGGTAGGGTGTGGCTGGTGCACAACTCTGCTGGTTTTCAGTGATAGCACAGAGTGTTACTTATTTCTTCATTTTCTCATTTTTTCCCATCATCTGTGATCAGTGATGATTTGGTGTTACAGTGAGGTCTGGTCAAGAGTGTTAGATGCTTTGCCTAAATAACCCTTTTAGAATTTCCACATCAAACTTTTCAAAACTATTCAAATCAATTTGTGGATATAAAGTCAAATTTTTCCAAGTACACAATTTTTCCAGCTCCATTTCTTTAAAAATGTATGCTTTATGGACTGATTGCTGTTGCTTCTTTACTAACTTAGTAAACAGCAATCCTTTCTTACTTGTAGGCAAATTCCAAGACTCCTAATGAATGTCTGAAACTGTGGATAGTAATAAATTCTAATACTATGTTTTTGCCTACACATATATAACTATGATAAATTTTAACTTATAAATTAAGTACAGTAATAGATTAATAGCAATAACATAATAAAATAGAATAATGATTGCAATATACTGTAATAAAAACTATGTGGTATCTCTCAAAATACCTTACTGATTGTATTCACGCTTGTGATGATGTGAGATGATAGAGTACCTATATGATTGATGAAGTGCGGTGAATGACATGAACACTGTGACATAGATATTAGGCTACTGAAGACAGGTTATTTGAATACAAGCACTGAGATACTGGAATAATCTGAAAACTGAGGTAGCTTCTTTAATAGGCAGGTACATATATATATATCATATATATATTTTGGACAAAGGGAAAATTCAAAGGGTGGGATGGAGCAGGATGCCACATGTTATGGTTTAGGAATTAGGTGTCCCCCAGAAGCTCAAGTGTGAGACAATGCAAGAAAATGTAGAGGGGAAATGATTGGTTTATGACATTTTTAACCTAACCAGTGCATTACGCCCCTGACAGGGATTAACTGGATGGTCACATAGGCAGGTAGGGTGTGGCTGGTGAAGGTGTGTTCCTGTAAGTATGCCTTTTGGATTTATATTTTTATCCTGGTGAGAAACACTTTCTCTCTCTGCTTCCTGGTGAGATGTCTTGAGCCACTTTCACCACACTCTTCCACCATGATGTCCAGCCTTTCCTCGAACACCAAGGAATGGAGCCAGCCTTCTACGAGCTGAGACCCCTGAAACACAGAGCCCCCAAATAAACTTTCCCCCTCCTAAAATTGTTATTGTCAGTCCTTTTGGTCATGGTAGCAAAAAATCTGACTTAAAACAACACACAATTTCATCATGCCACTCAGAAGAGTGAGCAATTTTAAACTTACAAATTGTTTTATTTGGGAATTTTTATTTAATATTTTGAACTACATCTGGCCATGAGTAACTGAAAACAGGGAAAGTGAAACTGTGGATAAGCTGGGATGGGGGACTACTGTTCTAGGTTCCATTTTTTTTTCTACTTGTATTTTTGTACTAGGCATATGATAGCTTTATATTATGGATTACATTTCCATTTGATATTGAATGATAGACCACTCTCAGTTTTTATAACACATTTTCTCCTGTTCCTTTCTAAACATTGTTCTCTCAATTACATTATAAATCTTTGGAGGACTTAATCTAGGTCTCTCTACACTAGCCCAGGGCCTTACAAGTGGTGGATGTTATGATGTTTGGGTTTTTGTTTTTCATCTTTGTTTTTGGTACTGGGAAATTAATCTAGGAGCACTTAACCACTGAGCTACAACCCTAGCCTTTTTATTTTGAGATAGAGTCTCACTAAATTGCTTAGGGCCTTGATAAGTTGCTGAGACTGGCCTTAAACTTGTGATCCTCCTGCCTCAGCCTCTCCAGATGCTGGAATTAGAGGTGTGTGCCACTTCACCGAGCTATGATGGTTAGTGCTTTTTATTTTTATAGTTGTAGATGAATATATACCTTTATTTTGTTTATTTATTTTTATGTGGTGCTGAGGATTCGACCCAGTGCCTCCACATGCAAGGCAAGCACTCAACCACTGAGCCACAACCCCAGCCCTGATGGTGAGTTTTAAGCATCAACTGGCCAGATTTGAATAACTAGTTATTCCACTAACAGTAATCTAAGTGTTGCCCTGATGGTATTTTGTAGATGTGATAGACATCTATAATCAGGTGACTTTTGGAAAAGGAGATCATCCTTGATAACTTGGGTAGGGTTCATCCAATCGGTTCAAAGGCCTTAAAAGCAAAACTCAGGTTTTCCTGAGAGAAAGGAACCCCTGAGTGTGGAATATGATGCCAGCTTCTGCTGAACAATATCCACTTTGACAGCCTGTCCTTCAGTGTTTGAACTTGTAAGGGCCCCAAATCCTGTAAGCAAATACCTTGAAACCACACCCCCTCCTCTCTTCTTTCTCCTCTCCCTCCTTTGCCTCATGCCTCCTCTGCCTCTTTCCATCCATCATTTCTCTGTCTCTGTCTTGTTAGAACCCTGACTGAGTGACTGAAACAAGTGAATTCGATGTGTTTCTTGAGTAGTGGAAAATAATAGTTTTTCTCTAAACCTTTTAAATGTCATTAATGTAATCTACTGCATAAAAAGCCAGATGCTATTCTTATATCATCTTACATATTGTTAAATAATAATACTAGTCTTAGGAGTTAAGCAGGAAAAAGAAAGTATGTTTCCATCTGCTATAATGGAAACCAATGCATCCTTTCTGTATTAGCCATCAGCAACATGAGACATGCCTTACATCCTCCCAAGGTGAGATGACAATCATTCAGAAAATAAATGAAGGGAAAGACTTTATTTTGTATAACCTCTATTCAAATGCATTTATTGCTCTACTAGTACAGACTTCCTCTGATAATAGTGGATTGTTGACTAAGACAAGGGGGATGTTCACTTGAGCATAAATACCTCTCCGCTGGTGTCTTCTTGCAATAGCCTGGAAATCCTACAGGAGAGCATTGTTTACATCATTTATGATGAGAAGATAGAGCATGTACATTACTGATTCACAGGAATAGATTCACCAAAATGGCTTTCATTATTTTCAAGGGAACACAATTTGATGTGAGAAACAGTTCTCAGAATTGAGATACCATTTGCTTCTCTTTTTAGATTAAACATCAGACTCCTGTGGATACACTGTGTTTGCTCTTCCAGTGTAGATTCACATTAACGCACATCCATTCTAAAACTCATTGGTATGGCCTTTTTGTAACTAAAAAAACTATTCCGGCAATGCCGAGAACTCAAATGACTGCTCTATAAATGTGGGCACATTATCAGAAATTGTTACCACTAGTGCTACACAAATGGGTATACAGAGCATTAAACTTGTTCTTGCTCTCTTATCCTGGGGTTGTAATGACATTCTGAAATACTGTTTAAGGGATGATTATTAGAGGATAAAATCAATATCTCTACACTTTTACCAACCTTCAAAAGAAATCACCTAAGGAATAGTGCAAGAGTTATTAGTTCTACTGTGCATTATTTTCCAAACTTGAAAGTAAACTATTATTATGTTAAGGAAAAGAAATGAATTAGCATCCACCTAGTTAGTAACTACCAAATGACACATTTTTTTTTTTAACCACACCAATGCAGTTTATTATTGGTCTTTGTGTAATGAATCTTTTTTGACTTGGGTTTGTGTATGTGTGTTAAAAGCATGAATGCTACATATTCTATTAATTGAATATAGCATATAAAATATGACACTATCTTTTTAATTTGATAGCTTTTTTATACTTCTTTGAGTTATTTTTCTGAGATATCTTTACGGTATAATTAGAGATGATAAAGATGAAAGAATTTGTACTTGTGTGTGTGGGGGGGAGGAGAATCTGTAAAATACAAACTATTAACTATATTGAAAATGTTGCTTTTGTGTAAATTTAACAGTCAGATAGATGCCTCACTTTATTTTGTGTTATATTGGAAACGATGCAAGAGGAAGCTCTTAATTATTAATAATTTAGACAGGATCAGGGGAGATGATCCTTTGGCAGACAAGCAAGCAGCCCAAAGTACTGGATTTATATTTGGTCATAAATTCCACATTCCAGAGGAATGAATGTGCCTGTTTGTGTAGATAGACACACAGCATGCCATTTGGTCTACACTGGAAAAAAATAATTTTATTCATTTATCAACTTGAGTAACTCTTCCCACTTTTGTCTCCCATGATTTCACCCTTATACTTCTTCTGCAACTCTCTTCATGAATTATACTTTAATCCTACAATTTTTCTTTTTTAGTTAATCCAATAACCAATATGCAGGTCTTACTGTATTACATTTGTCAATAATATATGACTGTCAGTTATTCCTGCTCCCCGCGCCTTGGTACTGGGGATTGTATCTAGGTCACTTCATCACTGAGCTACATTCTCAACCCATTTTATTTTTTATTTTGAGACAGGTCCTTGATAAATTGCTGAGGCTGGCCTTGAACTTGCAGACCTCCCGCCTTAGCCTCCTAAATTGCTACTGCACCTGGTTATTCTCTCTCTAGTCCTTTGGTTTCTAGAACAATCTTTGCTTTAACTTTTCCCTGATGGCTTTTTCTATTATCTAATCCCTTTGCTGTTTAACAAGGTACTGTGAACAACATGGCTTAAAATAACACTCATTTATTATCGTCCCATTTCTGTAGACCAGAAATCTAGCTCAGGGTCTCCAAAGGCTGAAATGAAAGTGTTGGCTGGGCTAATTCTCATCTGGAGTCTTGACTGGGGAAGAATTCACTTTCAAGATCATTCATAGTGTCAGAACTCATTCCTTACAGGGTTTTTTTTTTTTTTTGTATGTGTATGTGTGTGTGTGCCAGGGATTGAACCCAGCGGTGCTTAACCACTGAGCCACATCCTCAGACCCTTTTTATTTTTATTTTTTATTTTGAAACAGGGTTTTGCTAAGTTGCTGAGGCTGGCTTTGAACTTGCGATCCTCCTGCCTCAGCCTTCTTAGCTGCTAGGATCATAAGTGTATGCCACCATGCCTGGCCTTACAGTTTTATGACTGAGTTTCTTTTGCTGGCTGTCTTTTTTTTTTTTAGGTTCTTGCTATGTGCCCTTTCTAAACCCTCTCAAAACGTGACTATTGATTCTTCAAGGCTACAGGAGAGTATTTCATATGCTGTATCCTTCCTTGAGTATCTCCCATCAGAAATGACTTGGATTCCTTTTTAAAGGACTTGATTGATTAGGTCAAGTCCACACAGGATCATCTATTTTTTTGATTAGCTGTAAGTCTACGACTTATCTCTTCTAAATCCCTTTGTCTCATCATTGGAGTAAAACAATCATTTTCACAAATTCTCCCTCCCCCAGTCAAGGGATTATTCAGGTATGTACACAGGAGGCCGGATTTTGGGCTCCTTTTAGAATTCCATGCAACCATACTTCTTCCAAATTTCCTTCTTCCATCTCTCCAACATCTTGAGTCTTTGTTCTCTATTATTCTCTATTTGTGTTCACTCCCTAGATGATCACATAATTCTCCTTCCACTTAAATGCTATTAATGCTAATGAATCTCAAATTTATATAGGGAGTCTCTATTTTTTTCCTTTTTGTCAGGCTTATGTATCCAACTATCTAGTTGGCTTGGGTGTATAATAGATCTCTTAATATTAGCAAACATAAAACTGGCCTTTATCCTCTTCTCAAATCTGTTTATTTCATGGTCTTTAATTCTTCATTTTGACAAGTCCTATCAAATTCCAGTTAGCCCTCTTTTCGTTTTCATGTACACAGCATCCTTTAATTCTTATACCTCAAATTATTCTTCTGCCGCTGCTTTACAGACTTGCAACCCAATATTAATCCTTTCATCTCTTGAGCTCCCTTTACTCAGGGAGCTGAGCGCTGATGGAGAACACCATACAGGTATGTGATTTTGTGCCATTTTGTGCTATTACAAGTAAATGATCTCCAGTAGCGTGGTGCTTTTGAGGAATGAGTTTACTTGTTTACTCAAGTATTTTTTTTCTCATTATGATATAAATTCTTTTAAACCTTTATCACTCTTTTAGTGATAAAGGAGATGTCTTTGTCATGACCTAAAGTCTAATGTCCCCTATACATATGCATATATTCATGGCTCCTCATTCAACTCTTTTCTTGGGGTCTCAAATCTTTCAATTATCCCCCACTTCCTTTACATTTTCAATGCTTTCCTCTCTAGTGACTCTTTCTCTTAGCTGATAAAAGTATACAAATCTACTGCTGCTAAAAACAAACTAAGGAGAAAACCACATTCTTTGTCCTTGGGTACTTTTCTGCTTGCTACTTTGATTTTCTCATTCACTATATAATCCATCATCTTGAAAGAAAGGTTTTATTTACCTTTTTATTTCCTGACCTGTTTATTTCACAAGACTCTAAAACTCAGGCTTTTGCTCCCACAATGCCATTAAACTACTCTTTCTCAAGTCACTAACAACTGCTAAATTATGAAATCCAGTGGACATTTTTTAGATCTCTCCTGCTCCCATCTGACTACTTCTTTTACTTCTTTCTTCTTGAAACAGTTTAATTCTTTGGCTGTAATTCTACTTCTACCTCTCTATTTTAATTTCCTCAGGAATTTATATCCCCATCCTGAATCCCTTAGTTTCTTATTTCTTTGTCGAATTGGTTGGTGACTCTGAGCTACAAATTTACTTTTGAGATTAGCCTTCTAAAGTCTAAGCTTTATAACCAATCTAGATGTTAGAGAGAACTCCCCCAAGCTTAATCAGACCCCTGCCTGGCTCCCCCTGCCCCACAGCATACTTGTCCTTCTGTAATTCTAGTTTTGACTTACATCAGTCACAAAGCCAAAAACTCCTTGGTAATCGTTTTATTTTTAATTTGATCATTCATCCAACAAGTGTTTCTTTGAGTGTCTATCATGTGTTATGCATGACAGTTGCTACATACTGACAGTACATTAATGAACAAAAGAAATGCAGTTTTCCTGCCATTTTGGAGCTTATAATCTACTGGGAAAGACAAATGTAGTTTAATGTTCAAAGCAGTGGTTACATCTTTGGTAACTATTCTGGAGAAATTTAAAAACTAGGCTGAAGTAGAGGATAATGGTGAGAAAACTGCTGTAATAGAATGATGAGGAATGGCCTTTTCCAGAATGGTGTGCTAATGTCTTATTGTATAGGAAAAGATTATGAAAATGTCTGAGACCTACAACCTTGTGGCCTGATAAGTTCCAAGAAGGACATTATAAGGAAAATGGACTATTTATGTCTACCCAAAATATCACCCAGATTAATTCTAACTGGATTTGGCTTTTATGCTTATTTACATTAAATCTTAAAATAAGCTCAAGACTCCCCTCTTTCCTGCCACCTCCTCTCCCTGAGAACTTCATGCCTATGTAGTTCTTATCAAATCTCCCACAGTGCTCTGATCTCAATTTCTTCCCCATGCTGGCTGGAGCTCATGGTTAGTAATTAGCCAAATGCTGTATATTGCAAACCTCTTCTCCAAATGTTTTTGTATCTTCTTACTCTAATTGAAACCAGGTTGTCTTCTGATAACCACTGTTTTCCCTGTAATCCAAAAAGTAAAATGTTTTCCCTCTCTTAAGTACAGCTGAAAATGTAGGATTTGGGGTACTCTGCATGCTCTGCATTGCTACCCTAACCAGTATTTCTCTCTATTTCTAATCACTTCTTCACTAGTTCATATTATGACCCTTCTGTTATTTCCAATCTATGAAGACAAGAGTTTTTCTAGTTATGTTTCATTATGGTTTCGATATTAGGTGTCCCCCAAAATCTCAATGGTGAGACAATGTAGGAAAGTGTAGAGGTGAAATTATTGAATTATGAGAGCCTTGATCTAATTAGCACCTTAATCCATTGATGAGGATGAACTGGGTGTAATTCTAGGCAGGTAGGGTATGGCCAGAGGAGGTGAGTAATTGGTGGCATGCCTTTGGGGCACAGATTTTATCTCTGCTGAGCTGAGCTGGGTTTCTCTGCTTCCTGATGCCATGTTCTGAATTGCTCTCCTCTGCCACACACTTCTGCCATGATGTTCTGCCTCACCTCAGGCCCAGAGTAATAGGTTTGTCTGTCTTTGAATTGTGACCTCTGAAACCATGAGCCCCAAATTACTTTCTCCTCCTCTAATTGTTCTTGTCAGGGCTTTTGGTCACAGTGGTGAAAAAGATGACTGAAACATGTTTCTTAACCATCTCATCTCCAATTTGCATCCTCCGCAATATCTGAGTGGCCCACTCTAAGTCATATCCTGGCCATGTTTGTGGAATGGCAGAGCTAGCTTGCAAGTGTTGGTTGTTAAATTTTCTAGAACTTTTCAAGCTGATTACCATGAGTTATTATTCAAATTTTAATTAGACAAATTTATTAAATGTCTACTAAAAACAAGGATAATAGATATGCAAAAGTAATAAAAAGTCCAAATATAACAGTGGGTTCTTCTATTTCTCTTACAATTTTATCTATTTTTGCCTCATGTATTTCTCATAGCCTGTTAGGTGCATACACTTAAGGTTTGTTATCTTTCTTAGAATATCGATCTCTTTATCATTATATAATACTATCTGCTATCATCTGAATGTTTCACTCCCCCCAAACTCATATTGAAATTTAATCGCAATTGTGACAGTAATGCGAGGCAGGACTTTGAAAGGTCTTTAAGAGGGTTCTGCCTTCATTAGTGGATTAATGCCAGTTATCATGAGACTTGCTTTCTCTCTTCCTCTCTTTGCTTTCTGCAATGTGATAATGCAGCAAAAAGGCTCTTGCCAGATGATGGCACCTTTATATTGATTGATATTCCCAGAATCCACAACTTGGAGCCAATACATTTTGTTCATTACATATTACCCAGGCTGTAGCATTCTGTTACAGCAGCACAAAATGAACCAAGACATCCTCTTTATCCCTAAATAATTTCTTTGTCTGAAGTCTTCTCCATCTGAAATTAGTATAGTACTCCTGATTTCTTTTGATTAGTATTAGCATGATATATTTTCTTGGTCAACTTACTTTTAATATGTATGCATTTTTACAGTTAATGTGTGTTTCTTTATACACAGCATATAGTTGGTTCTTGGTTTTTGATCCACTCTAACAACCTGAGTCTTTTAATGGGTATACTTAAACCATTAATAATTAAAGTGATTGTGGATATATTTGTATTCATATCTGCTGTATTTTTTCACTGTTTCTATTTGTTACCTTTGTCTTTTTTTCCTTTAAATTTAAAAAAAAACATTATTTTTTAGTTGTAGGTGGATACAATATCTTTATTTTATTTTGATGTGATGCTGAGGATTGAACCCATGGCTTCACACATGCTAGGTGAGCACTCTACCGCTGAGCCGCACTCCCAGCCCCACCTTTGTCTTTTATTCCTACTTTTGACTTTCACTTTTTTACTTGTCTTTTGTGCTTTTTTAATGGTTTCATTTTATATGATACCGTTTTTTTCTCTTAGCATGTCAGTTGTTCTTTTTTTTTGAAAAAACATTTTTAGTGTAGTAGGGTTTACAATATACATTTACAATTTATCAAAGTCTACTTTCAAATAACACTACACTGCTCCATAGGTAGTATGAGTACATGATAATAACAAAATGACCCTACATTCTTATATCATCGTTGTCACTTATTTCATTTACATAAACAAGGCATGTCTCCTGGTAACCTATTTCCTCAAAGTTTGTCTAAGGAGAACTATTTGTCTTTCACTTTGAAGAATAATTTGTAGGGCACATAATTCTAGGTTGGTGGTTTTATTCCACTCTTTTGCCTGCATGGTTTCTCAGAAGATGTCAGCTGTGATCTTATATTTGCTTCTGTAGGAATACGACATTTTGTTTCCTCTGGTTTCTTTTAAAAAAATCTTTATCTTTATTTCTGCTGTTTGAATATGATATGCCTAGATTTTTTTTTCCCTTACTATTTATCTTGTTTGGTGTTCTTTGAACTTTCTGGACTTGTGGCTTGTTTTCTGTTCCTAATTTGGGGAAAATTTTCAGTCATTATTTCTTTAAGTATTTCTTCTCTGCCTTTCAGTTTCTCTTCTCTTTCTTTCCATTATGCATATGTTACACTCAACAGTTCTTGAAGTCTGATTTGAATTATTTTTCAGTCTTTTATCTTTGCTATTCAGTTTTGACATTTCTACTGAGTATCCTTAAGCTGAAAGAGTCCTACCTCAGCTGCATCCAGTCTACTAATGAACCTATCAAAGGCATCCCTCCTTTCTGTTACAGTGTTTTGGATCTTGAGCATTTCTTTTAGGTCCTCTTTTATCATATATCTCTCTGCTTACATAGCTCAGCTGTTATGACATGGTGTCTACTTTTTGCCCCTGGCATAATAATTATGGTTGTTTTAAGTTCCTGGTCTGGTTGTTCTCCTGAGCTTGGTTCTTTGTATTTGCTCTGTCTCTTCAAACTGTACTTTTGTCTTTCAGTATTCCTTGTAATTTTTCTTTTTCTGGAAAGCTGGACATGATATACCATGTAAAAGTAACTGGACTAAATGGGGCTTTTGGATTATGTTGGTAAGGTGTAGGGAGAGGGAATGTGTTCTATTATTATAACTTTTAGTGTTTAGCAAACTTATGATGCATTTGGACTGTGAATTTCATGAGTGCTGTTCAGCCTCCCCAACAACTCCTTAGGGAGGGCAGGATGGTTAGATTGGGCAGGAGTTGGGTATTTCCTTTCTTCCAAGAGAATGCTAAAGTTGGGTATTTCCCTTTCCTGGGGTTGGTGAGACTCTGAACAAAACCCAGCAGTTTAGGCTCTGGGAAAAGAGTTTCTCTTGAGAGAAAGGCCTTGTCAGGAACAGACTTCTCTGGTGTATTTCAAAATGGTAATTTTTCTTCTCCTTTTGCCTGAGATAGGAGGGGAATTTTCTTTGATATTCACTGTGAGAACTTGATTTAGCTCCAGGAAGTAAAATTCACAAAAATGTATTCACAAAAGGGCAAAGCTTAAACTGGGTCACCCTGGAGTTTTTAACTCCCATAATTATCCACACGGAGCCTCCAGTAATTCATCAATTGCAGTTCAGATTTTCCTTCCCCAGCCCTGGTCCCTGTGGAGGTTGCAGCCTGTAAGTTTCTGCTCTGGTGAGCTGATTCTCTGTGTTCACTTATATGTTTCTCCAGTTTGGGGCCAATAATCTGCTCTGTGAAAGTAAGCTTCTCCGACAAATTTAAAAAAAAAATATTTATTTATTTAATTTGCCTAGCTTGTTACTTATTTCTAGGATTGAGTGACAACTTTCAAGTTCCTTACATGCCAGATCTTGAAGTCTGATGTGGAAACAGGAGGTCCATCCTTTACATGTTAATTCTGGTTTTGTTCCTATCATCATTATTATACCTCTCTTCTTTAAAATTATGTACTGGGCTGGGGATGTGGCTCAAGCGGTAACATGATCGCCTCTCATGTGTGGGGCGCTGGGTTCTATCCTCAGCACCACATAAAAATAAAAAAATAAAGATGTTGTGTCGGAGGAAGATGGCGGCTGGGAATGAGTGAGCCGCTCTGTGCTCCGCGCCACCGCCGCCGCAGCGTATGTTGCTGCTTCTTAAAAGAAGAAGTAAAGATCATCAAAGGACATCTGTCGACAAGGATTCAGCACCGTGTCAAGAAAAGGGCCTAGATGGAGTGAATCCGCCACGACTTCAGCTCGAGCAGTAAGGCTGCAGCCCCCGAGCTGCCGGGCTCCCTGGGCCCCTTCTCACTCCCCTCTCCGCCTCTCCGCTTCGCTTCTCCCCCGCCATCTCTCCTCCCACGCTCACTCCCTAAATCTAGATCTCAATCTCTTTCCCCCACCCCACCCGCTCTCTCGCGTGCCCAGTACCCGGCCCGCTCGGGCCCCGAGGCGCTGCCTCCCCTCCCCCAGCCCGCACCCCCTCCACGGGGGTCCCGAAGGCCACAGCTTTGCCGCCACCACTGCCGCCGCTGTAGCCACCGCCGCTGCCGCCACCGCTTTCCGCGGAGCACCTTAGAACAGACTCTTAACCGAGTAAAATGGAACAGCTGATAAGATGAGTGACAATTTAAAATCTAAATGATCCAACATGGCGGCGGACGCGGAGAGATCAAGTCTCTAACCCCTTCAGCTGCACAGGCATAGGGAGAAGTAAACTGTCAAAATACTGTTCGCTCAGGACCACTAGGCACGGTTGAGCTGAAGTGGACCCCGGGCGAACGGTCTAGCCTTCTCAGAACACACCGAGCCCGAATTGGCTGCATTCTAGCTAAGGTTCGCCTGCTTCATGGACTCAACACTAATGATCCCACTGAAATAACTAGTCGGCCCGCCTGAACTCAAAGAGGTAAAAGCCAACTAAGCACCACAGCCAGACCCAGGGAATCAGGAGTGACGCAGGACTAGCTGCGCAGGACTCCCAGCTATTGCTATCACCAGTGCTGACAACAGGTCCCTTGCACCAGCTATCAGGGGAGTTGCTGCTACCTGAGGGCAAACAAATTCGCTGGGGGCCCTCAGCCCCAAGCCCTACAAACTTAGGGTCTGAGGGAGGCAAACAGAAAGGGTGTGCCCAGGCACCCATGAAAACAGGGCTCCCAGGAGCAGCAGACCTGGCGTGTAGTCAGTATTGTGGTGAGTGTCACAGGTGAGCGGGGCCTGGCTTGAGGAACCACAAGAGAAGGCCCTAGGCACTCAGGATTAGAGACCCACACAGTCTGGGAAGAAGAGCTGAGGCACAGTGATTGGTTCCCACCTATCAAGAAGAGAAGCCTGGCCCAGTGGGCATAGCTCCACCAACTGGATGAGAAGTTAATCGAGCTATATGACTGCATTTATTATTATTATTATTATTTTTTTTTTAATGATTATTATTAGTATTTTTTTTATTTTCACTTTTTGTTGTTGATGTAGTTGTTGTTCTTTAACGTTCCTATTAATGGTTTCAATTTTTTTAAATTCTTTTTATTTTATTAGTATTACTATTATTTTTTAAACTTTAATTTCCATTTTTTTACTATCATTATAAAATTTTTTCTTTTTTTCTTTTTTTTTTTGTTGGTTTTAAATTTTTATTTTTTTTCGTTTCTTCTTTCTTTCTTTTCACTTTTTTTTTCTTTTGTCTTCTCACTTCTTTCAATTTTCCTATTCCACCTTCCTTGAATTCTACCTGCCTACACTCATTCTCGTTAGTGACTTCTTCCCTCCCCTTCTAATATCTCTCCTCCCCAGTATCACACTAATTGGAGGAG
Organism: Urocitellus parryii; assembly: GCF_045843805.1. Taxonomy (NCBI): domain Eukaryota; kingdom Metazoa; phylum Chordata; class Mammalia; order Rodentia; family Sciuridae; genus Urocitellus; species Urocitellus parryii. The sequence goes on along the minus strand of NC_135544.1, from coordinate 22,970,506 downwards.
GATCACAGCCACTACCTGCCCTGAAAGGGTGATTTTTCAACTATACAAGAGCAATATAATTAAATAGAGGGGGAAAATATCAAAGACACAACAATTTCACCAAGCAGAAAGAAACGCCAGCAGTATGAAACGACAAGGAAAGAAAGGACCACAGGCAAGGCAGGTCAACTCAACTTTAGAAGAGGTAATAGCTGCAACAGATGGAATGTCAGATAGAGAGCACAGGACATACATGCTTCAGATGATCTGGAGTCTCAAGGAAGACATGAGACAGCAAAATCAGACAATGAAAGATCATATTGACAAGCAAATCCAGGAAATAAAAGATCAATTTCACAGGGAGATAGAGGTAATAAAAAACAAACAAATAGAAATACTAGAGATGCAGGAATCAATAAACCAACTTAAAAACTCAATTGAGAATACTACCAGCAGAGTTGATCACTTAGAAGATAGAACATCAGACAATGAAGACAGAATATTTCAACTTGAAAAGAACATAGATAGCTCAGCAAGTCTACTAAGAAACCATGAGCAGAACATTCAAGAGCTATGGGATAATATCAAAAGACCAAACTTAAGAGTCATTGGGATACAGGAAGGCACAGAGCTCCAATCCAAAGGATTAAGCAATCTATTCAGTGAAATAATACAAGAAAACTTCCCAGACTTGAAGAATGAGACAGAATCCCAAATCCTAGAAGCCTACAGGACGCCGAATGTGCAAAATCATAAGAGATCCACACCTAGACACATTATAATGAAGATGTCCAACATACAGAATAAGGAGAGAATTTTAAAAGCTACAAGGGAAAGGAAGCAGATTACATTTAGGGGTAAACCAATCAGGATAACAGCTGATCTCTCAACACAGACTCTAAAAGCTAGAAGATCCTGGAATAACATATTTCAAACGCTTAAAGAAAATGGATTCCAACCAAGAATCGTGTATCCGGCGAAATTAAGCTTCAGATTAGAAGATGAAATGAAAACCTTCCACGATAAACAAAAGTTAAAAGAATTCGCAGCTAGAAAACCATCTCTTCAAAAAATCCTTGGCAAAACATTACAGGAAGAGGAAATGGAAAATAACATTGATAACCAACAATGGGAGGTAGGACAGTAAAGGGGGGAAAGTAGTCAAAGAGGATAACAAATCAGGTATAGTAACATCAATAAACAAATATGGATAGAAGAACAAACCATATCTCAATAATAACCCTAAATGTTAATGGCTTAAACTCACCAATTAAGAGACACAGGCTAGTAGAATGGATCACAAAACAAGACCCAACAATATGCTGTCTACAGGAGACGCATTTGATAGGAAAAGATGTACATAGACTGAAGGTGAAAGGTTGGGAAAAATCATATCACTCATATGGACCACGGAAACAAGCAGGAGTGTCCATACTCATATCTAATAAAATAGATTTCAAGCCAAAGCTAATCAAAAGGGATAAAGAAGGACACTTCATACTGTTCAAGGGAACCATACACCAACAAGACATAACAATCATAAATATATATGCCCCAAATAATGGTGCAGCCGTGTTTATCAAGCAAACTCTTCTCAAGTTCAAGAGTCTAATAGACCACCATACAATAATCATGGGAGACTTCAACACACCTCTCTCACCACTGGACAGATCTTCCAAACAAAAGTTAAATAAGGAAACTATAGAACTCAATAACACAATTAACAACCTAGACTTAATTGACATATATAGACTATACCACCCAACATCAAGTTGCTACACTTTTTTCTCAGCAGCACATGGAACCTTCTCAAAAATAGACCATATACTATGTCACAGGGCAACTCTTAGACAATACAAAGAGGTAGAGATAATACCATGCATCTTGTCTGATCATAATGGAATGAAACTGAAAATCAATGATAAAAGAAGAAAGGAAAAATCAAGCATCACCTGGAGAATGAACAATAGGTTGCTGAGTGATCAATGGGTTTTAGAAGACATCAAGGAGGAAATTAAAAAATTCCTAGAGTTAAATGAAAACACAGACACAACATATCGGAATCTATGGGACACATTGAAAGCAGTTCTAAGAGGAAAATTCATTGCTTGGAGTTCATTCCTCAAAAAAAGAAAAAACCAACAAATAAATGATCTCATACTTCATCTCAAAATCCTAGAAAAAGAAGAGCAAAACAACAGCAAAAGAAGTAGAAGGCAAGAAATAATTAAAATCAGAGCTGAAATTAATGAAATTGAAACAAAAGAAACAATTGAAAAAATTGACAAAACTAAAAGCTGGTTCTTTGAAAAAATAAATAAAACTGACAGACCCTTAGCCATGCTAACGAAGAGAAGAAGAGAGAGAACCCAAATTACTAGCATACGGGATGAAAAAGGCAATATCACAACAGACACTTCAGAAATACAGAAGATAATAAGAAAGTACTTTGAATCCTTATACTCCAATAAAATAGAAGATAGTGAAGGCATAGATAAATTCCTTGAGTCTTATGATCTGCCCAGATTGAGCCAGGAGGATATAGACAACCTAAACAGACCAATAACAATAGAGGAAATAGAAGAAACCATCAAAAGACTACCAACTAAGAAAAGCCCAGGACCGGATGGGTATACAGCAGAGTTTTACAAAACCTTTAAAGAGGAACTAACACCAATACTTTTCAAGCTATTTCAGGAAATAGAAAAAGAGGGAGAACTTCCAAATTCATTCTACGAGGCCAACATCACCCTGATTCCGAAACCAGACAAAGACACTTCAAAGAAAGAAAACTACAGACCAATATCTCTAATGAACCTTGATGCAAACATCCTCAATAAAATTCTGGCGAATCGGATTCAAATACATATCAAAAAAATTATACACCATGATCAAGTAGGATTCATCCCTGGTATGCAAGGTTGGTTCAATATACGGAAATCAATAAATGTTATCCACCACATCAATAGACTTAAAAACAAGATCCATATGATCATCTCAATAGATGCAGAAAAAGCTTTCGACAAAGTACAGCATCCCTTTATGTTCAAAACGCTAGAAAAATTAGGGATAACTGGATCATACCTCAACATTGTAAAAGCAATCTATGATAAGCCACAGGCCAGCATCATTCTGAATGGAGAAAAATTGAAGGCATTCCGTCTAAGATCTGGTACAAGACAGGGATGCCCTCTCTCACCACTTCTGTTCAACATAGTCCTCGAAACACTGGCCAGAGCAATTAGGCAGACGAAAGAAATTAAAGGCATAAAAATAGGAAAAGAAGAACTTAAATTATCACTATTTGCAGATGATATGATTCTATACCTAGCAGACCCAAAAGGGTCCACAAAGAAGCTATTAGAGCTAATAAATGAATTCAGCAAAGTGGCAGGATATAAGATCAACACGCATAAATCAAAGGCATTCCTGTATATGAGCGACAAATCCTCTGAAATGGAAATGAGGACAACTACTCCATTCACAATATCCCCCCAAAAAATAAAATACTTGGGAATCAACCTAACAAAAGAGGTGAAAGATTTATACAATGAAAATTACAGAACCCTAAAGAAAGACATAGAAGAAGACCTTAGAAGATGGAAAAATATACCCTGCTCATGGATAGGCAGAACTAACATCATCAAAATGGCGATATTACCAAAAGTCCTATATAAGTTCAATGCAATGCCAATCAAAATCCCAACAGCATATCTTATAGAAATCGATAAAAGAATCATGAAATTCATATGGAATAATAAAAGACCCAGAATAGCAAAAACAATACTAAGCAGGAAGTGTGAATCAGGCGGTATAGCGATACCAGACTTCAAACTATACTACAGAGCAATAGTAACAAAAACAGCATGGTACTGGTACCAAAACAGGCGGGTGGACCAATGGTACAGAATAGAGGACACAGTAACCAATCCACAAAACTACAACTATCTTATTTTTGATAAAGGGGCTAAAAGCATGCAATGGAGGAAGGATAGCATCTTCAACAAATGGTGCTGGGAAAACTGGAAATCCATTTGCACCAAAATGAATCTGAATCCCTATCTCTCGCCGTGCACAAAAGTTAACTCAAAATGGATCAAGGAGCTTGATATTAAATCAGAGACATGGCATCTGATAGAAGAAAAAGTTGGTTATGATCTACACGCTGTGGGATCGGGCTCCAAATTCCTCAATAGGACACCCATAGTGCTAGAGTTAACAACTAGAATCAACAAATGGGACTTACTCAAACTAAAAAGTTTTTTCTCAGCAAAAGAAACAATAAGAGAGATAAACAGGGAGCCTACATCCTGGGAACAAATCTTTACTCCACACACTTCAGATAGAGCCCTAATAACCAGAATATACAAAGAACTCAAAAAATTAGACAATAAGATAACAAATAACCCAATCAATAAATGGGCCAAGGACCTGAACAGACACTTCTCAGAGGAGGACATACAATCAATCAACACGTACATGAAAAAATGCTCACCATCGCTAGCAGTCAGAGAAATGCAAATCAAAACTACCCTAAGATACCATCTCACTCCAGTAAGACTGGCAGCCATTAGGAAGTCAAACAACAATAAGTGCTGGAGAGGATGCGGGGAAAAGGGCACTCTTGTTCATTGCTGGTGGGACTGCAAATTGGTGCAGCCAATTTGGAAAGCAGTATGGAGATTTCTTGGAAAGCTGGGAATGGAACCACCATTTGACCCAGCTATTCCCCTTCTCGGTCTATTCCCTAAAGCCCTAACAAGAGCATGCTACAGGGACACTGCTACATCGATGTTCATAGCAGCTCAATTCACGATAGCAAGACTGTGGAACCAGCCTAGATGCCCTTCAATAGATGAATGGATAAAAAAAATGTGGCATTTATATACTATGGAGTATTATTCTGCATTAAAAAATGACAAAATCATAGAATTTGGAGGGAAATGGATGGCATTAGAGCAGATTATGCTAAGTGAAGCTAGTCAATCTTTAAAAAACAAATACCAAATGACTCCTTTGATATAAGGGGAGTAAACAAGGACAGGGTAGGTACGAAGAGCTTGAGAAGAAGATTTACATTAAACAGGGATGAGAGGTGGGAAGGAAAGGGAGTGAGAAGGGAAATTGCATGGAAATGGAAGGCGATCCTCAGGGATATACAAAATGTCATACAAGAGGAAAGGAGGGGTAAGACAAGATAATACAAATGGAAGAAATGATTTACAGTAGAAGGGGTAGAGAGAGAAAAGGGGAGGGAAGGGGAGGGGAGGGGAGGGGAGGGGGGATAGTAGAGAATAGGACAGACATCAGAATACATCAGACACTAGAAAGGCAATATGTCAATCAATGGAAGGGAAACTGATGTGATACAGCAATTTGTATACGGGGTAAAAGGGGGAGTTCATAATCCACGTGAATCAAACCGTGTAATATGATGTATTAAGAACTATGTAATGTTATGAACGACCAATAAAAAAAAAAAAAAGATGTTGTGTCCACTGAAAACTGAAAAATAAATATAAAAACATTCTCTCTCTCTTAAAAAAAAAAAACAAAACAAAAAACTATGCACTAAGCTGGGCATGATAGCACATGCCATAATTTCAGCTACTTGGGAGGCTAAGGCAGGAGGATCACAAGTTTGAAGTCAGCCTGGGCAAGTTAGTAAGATCCTGTTTCAAAATAAAAAGGCCTAGGGATATCACTATCTCAGTGATAGAGCCACCTGGGTTCAATCCCCAGTACTACAAAACAAATGAACAAATAATCAAAAACAAACTGTCAATAAGTTCACTAACTAAGCTTTATTTCATTTTTGCTTAATCTATATTTTAAATATTAAATTTCAAATAATATCCTTTAGTTATAGAAATGCGGTTATTCTTTCCCAAATTTGTTTAGCTGTTTTCTATAGCCTTTGTTCCCAGTTCTCTTTTGTTTCTCTAAATGTATGACATGTTCTGATAATTCTGGTATTTACATTCTTTATGGACTCTGTCATTATTTTTTCCTGGTTTTCATTTGGGGTGCTTTGTTCTATTTATAGATTCTCACTCTAAACTTCTTGTGTCCCTTGGAAGTTTCTGTGTGGGAAGCTTTTGGTTCTTGGGTTGGTGTTGCACTTTTTTGCAAATGATTATACTTTATTCTGTTTATCATCAGGAAATAAAACAAATCTAAGCATATTTAACACTGCTTTTCTTTTGCTTGAAGGTTATTTATGAATGCATGGGTGGCAAAAATTCAAACAAATGAGTGAAATCTGGTTTGTGGCAGCACATTCTCATGGAAAATTTTCTTTTCCTTCATTACTAAGTTTAAGATGGGTCATTTGCTGTCCCTTCTATATAATACATTTATTTGTCATTCATTCTCTCATTAACACTGTGGTTCTTTGGGTTACCACATTTACCAGGCATATAATATTAGACTATGTATGACACACTAAAAACTGTACTTTCTATCCCATATGGTACCAAGGGGAGGGGAAACTTCGGTCTTCCCAAATTTGACAGAACATTTAAAAACAAAATTTGGATTTGACATACTTGTTTACTTTCTCAGTTCCTGTTTTCATTTTATTTTAGCCTTCTGAAATTTCTTCACTATCTTTCCAGCTTAGTGATAGATTTAAATATATTTAAATGTTTTAGTATATATATATATATATATATATATATATATATATTTATAAAATTTTTAGTCATTGATGGACCTTTAATTTATTCATTTATTTATATGTGATGCTGTGAATTGGACCCAGTGCCACTCACACACTAGGCAACACTGCAGCACTGAGCCCCAGCCCCAGCCCCTTAACTTATGTATTTTTTCATCAGGAAGATTATTCCATAAAATAATTATTTTGTCCTTTGTTTTAGCTAATAAAATTTGTATTAAGTATTTATTTTTCCTAATTATCTTTACTTATAGAGAGTTAAATGATTGTTGATTTTCATTCCGTTAGGTCTATGCATTCAATCATGTAAATCAGAATATTTTATCACCTTAATAAAATTGTTCTACAAATAAATTTAATTAATGATTTAATTCATCACCCATTAACAAATTCCATTATATTTATTATTACATGCTTATTCTGTACAATGCATTTTAATTCAATATATTTGCATTCATAGTAGAACAGAATAACAATGTTCCCCCAAAGCAACAATTTTTGAGGATTGCAACAGATTTTCATGATATCAAGATGGTTTTATGCTCATGGAATATAGTTTGGCTGTAACTCCCTATCAGGTTTCTACAAAGTCATTTTTATATATTGCTGTAAAAATGTCATGTAATGTGCTGTGTTGTGATGATGTTTGTGTAGTTTGCCCTGTTATTTTCTTCTTTCTTACCTGCTAAATAGGGCTTATTGCTGGAGTTATTTCTTTATGAAAATTTATGGTGCACTTTCCAGTGTTTTGTTCTGTTAGGACACTGGAGTGCAATTCAGTAAGTAATGTAACTAAGAGAGCTCTCCAAACCTCATCATAGAGCTACGCTATATCTGTGGGAATCTGATTTACAACTGAAGAAGCAGCCAGGCAGAGTTTTGCTGGATGAAAAGTTTAAAACTGTAAATAGTACATAAAAAGAAAAATAAAACAGAATATATCTCATTGCATTTATTTATTAGAAGGACATTTTTTTAAGTTAAAACTTTAAGAGTAAGACTACTTGAATTCTTAAAGAAAAGACACTAAATAAAACTAAGAGGTTGTAAAAACTTAGAAATATACAGTATTTTTTCTCAGGGAAAAAATGTACTCAGGAAGATAAGTAAAAATAAGTTTGCACAGAAATCTGATTAGATATTTGGAAAAAAAACTTTTTTAAGACCTCTGGTTTTAATAATGTTTTCTACCTTTAAATATACTGTCAGGTTTGAAATAATCTTGCAACTAAGGTATGATCTTAAAATAAACATTTAGGTTTTTATGGATATAAAAGAAATGTCAAAATGCCATCATATCTATGGAAGACAAATTCATGAAAACTTTGTATAGTCTATACTGTGTAAAATAAACATTTCTATTACCAATATGATGACATTTCCTTTAATGACATCCATAAGTATTAAAAGTATCAATGTATTCCAGATTACAATAAATTTTTCATTTAGAAATAAGAATTCTTTTAAGTTATTGAAAATCTGTTAGAAAATTAGAAAAAACAAGTGTGCAAGAATTGGTACCAATGCAATAGTTCAAATGGGTAGCTGGGGTTGATTATTGTTTGCAGGCAGTGAGGATTTTTCTTAATCAAATTGTTAGATGTGAATATGTTTGTATCATTAAAATCAGTTTGCCAGACTGGATTTATGACATGATGGAAGAATTAGCTTGTATTACTACCTCTCTTCCCTGAAACCAACCTTATAAGTGTTTCAAAGTGAGAAATAGGAAGGCAACTGTGTCTGTTAAACTAAGACTAAAATAACAAAACACCACACACACACACACACACACACACACACACACACACACACCCCTAGAGCTAAGAAGAGTTTAACAGTTGTTTTTTGGGCAAAGAAAAAGAAATTGATAAAGAGGACTAGAGATCATGGATATGTAGAATGGAGGGAGTTTTTCTGTTTCTCAATTTTAAAATGGATGGTCCATTGCTACACTGAGGTCACTATGTGATGGGAAAGAATGTCTCAAATACTAGCCAAAGCAGGAGCTACTCACATAGAAAACCTGAGATTTCTGTGGAGAGTTCAATTCCAGTATCACCTGAGCATTATCTGTGTGTGCATTAAAGGAAAAAGCCTCATCCTTGGCAAATAGATCATCTGAAATAATTAGCAGGATCAGTTCCCAGCGCTCATGAAGGGCCAGGAATAGTGCCTATTCTCAACAGGCTAAAAAGCCCATAATTCACAGGGCACTGGGGAGACTTCTGAGAAAATTTTGTTTCACTAGTGAAGAATAGGTAACCCTACACTGAGCCTTGCTCCAGACTAAGAAGAAAACCATAAAAGCAACACCAAAAAGCATCAAATGGTTTCCAAGAATCTTACATTGCCTTTCGGAAGATAAACCAAGAATATTTATAAGAAAAAACAATCCAGCAACCAACAAGATGAAATTCACAATGTCTTATATGCATTCAAAGATTATGAGGCATGGAAAAACCAAAAGCCCAAACCAAAAACAAACAAAAAAGCCAAGAAAAATAAAAGTTATATAATGAAATTACTTGACTCAGAACTTATAGGGGGCTGGGATTGTAGCTCAGTGGTGGAGTGCTTGTCTCGCAAGAATGAGGCACTGGGTTCAATCCTTAGCACCACATTAAAAATAAATAAATAAAATAAAGATATTGTGTCTGTCTACAACTAAAAACAATTTAAAAAACACTTATAGGGTTTCTTGAATTAGCTGAAAATACATTAAAACTTATTATGTATGTATATATGTATTTGGCACCAAGAATTGAACCCAGGGGTACGTAATCACAAAGCCACGTTCCCAAGCCTTAATTATTTTTTATTTTGAGATGCTTCCTCACTGAGTTGCATAGGACCTCGCTAAGTTTGCTGAGTCTGATTTGAACTTGTGATTCCCTATCTCATCCTCCCCAGCCACTGGGATTACAGGTGTGAGCCACCATACTCTCAAGTCCTCATCAGAGCTATGCTATATCTGTGGGGATATGATTTACAAGCAGAGAAGCAGCCAGGCAGAGTTTTAATGGATGAAAGTTTAAAACTTTATATTTTACATTAAACAGTATATAAAAAGAAAAATAAAGCAGAATATATCTCATTTGTTTATTTATTAGTACATTTTTTGGGTTAAAACCTTAAGAAAAACATTGCCCAGCAATGTTTTTGTATGTTCTAAAGTTCAAATGAGACAATGAGATACCACTTCAAACTAGTCTAGAGTATCTAAAGTTAAAAGTCCTTATAATGCTTAATGTTATCAAGAATGTGGAGTCAAGCTAATTCTCATGTTTTCTGGTTAGAATCAAAATGTCACGAAATCCAAATATTCTATGATTATATATAGCATGAAATAATCAGCTGTTCTATAAACCCTCAATTCTCATTTTTTTTTTTTTTTTGCTACTGATTATTGAACCCAAGGGCACTCAGACACCGAGTCTCACCCCTAGCCCTTTAAAAAAATATTTTATGTAAACTTAGCCTCACTAAGTTGTTGAGGCTGGCTTTGAACTCCTGATCCTCCTGTCTTGGTCTCCCAAACTGCTGGGATTACAGGCATATAACACTGTGCCCAGCAGCAATTCTCACTTCCAAGTAATCTAAGATATACGAAATCACATTGCCACAAACAGCCCTGTACAAAAATTTTCATAGTTAATGTGCTCATAATCTCCCAAGCCTGAAAAGAGCCAAGTACATTAGCAAGAAAAAGTGTAAACAAACAGGATCTGATGAAGATTATGATACAATGGAATTCTATGTTAAAGTGGAATTTAATTCATAGAAAAAAAGGAAGAACTAGTAATATAATCAGCACAGATATATATTGCAGGCATTATACTGACAGAAAAAAGCAAGAAACTAAAAAAATATAAATGCATTATTTGATGTATATGAAGGTCTAGTTTAGGTAAATGATGAAAATCATTAATTGTTTTGGGGGTGGGTGAGATTGACTTGAAGTGGGCATGATTTCATTTTTTAGATTGTTTAAAATGTTCTATCTTTTGATAAGAGTTATTGATTACATGTCTACAAAAACAACCAAAGTTTAGAAGAACACACACAAACAAAAACTACTTGTTAAACACTTTACAATGAATATTATATGGGATGGAATACGGGAATAAAAAGTACTAAATTTTTATGCAAGAATTATAGTGGCTTTGCTCAGATAGTGATCACAATGTACCCTGCAAGGATGGCTATGAGCGACTCAATTCTTCACTTAAATCAATAAAGGAAAAAATTAAAGTGATTTGAATTATAGGGCATTATAATTTCTCCAGAGCTCTTTGCTTTCACAGTGTTAATTGCTACAAGTGATTAGATACACCAAATCGATGGCATATGAAACATGCTCATCTTACTTCAGGCAGGTAGAACAGAGTGTGTTTGCATGCATACAACCACACATACACAAAATAAGTTTTTGTTCATATTGGCACGTGATAAAATAGTGAATAATTTTATTTCATACAGTGCATTATCTTTTCTAGTTTTTAAAAACTGATAGTGATTTTTATAATTTTTGTAATTTTATTTTTCACATATTCTCAGCAATGAATGTTCTTTATTTTATGTGTCTGCTTTTCGCTTAACTTAGATTAGTAGAAATGATCAGTGAGAAAGGTATTAAAAGAAAAATAATTCTATGGTTCAATTAATTAGGCATTTCTGTCACTAGCATAACTAGTTTTTCTAAATATTGGCTTGCTTATCTTTGCCAACCTATTGGCATTTCCTGTGATTCTCACAGCCTCACTCTATCTATTAGCCTATTTCTGGACACTTTTGCTGAGCATTAAGCACTCCACCTGGTTCTTAATTGATCTTTGCTTAAACCATTTATCTTGCTGATAGAATTTCTGAGCTTGTACTTACTTTCATTTCTTCCCTAATTGTGTCAAGTAGATCTGAATTATCTTTTAAAACGGATAAATGTAATATCACTGCATTTCCTGAAAGCAATTCCCACTGCGCTCATTTTGTATTGCTGCTTTGGGATGAGTGAGCTCTGTTTTTCTACATGAAATTTAAAGAGGCCAATTTGTTTTTCCTTTTGAAATGAACCAAGCAGCCAGCTATAAACCAACAAAATTGAAGAGTTAATAAAACGTTGAAACAAACAAAAATTTTATGTTTCTTTTGTAAAGTCCCCAGTTAGACACTGAATGTATATTGCAAGGTTGAGGGCCCTGCAGCTTCTATATATTATTTTCCTGAAGTAGTTTTTCTAGGTCTGTTATTACAGCTTCTACTTTATATAGAGTAACATCAAAATGTATTTTTAGTTATTTTTTTTGCCTTCATTTCTTTTTTTTAAGAGCATATGAGTACAAAAACATATCTTGAGGTTCTTGGTCCAGAAGCATTCCAGGTTCATATAGAAAGTCTTCTTTGCTGCCTTTAACCGCATAGCAATGAGGGACAGACTATGGGAAATTGAGAGAATGTGGACAGATTGGAATCCAAGATAAACATCTACGTGAACTAGAATAAATGAAAATACATAGCAGTAAATATGTACTGAAGCTCAAAAGCAACTGGGTTCTACATAACCCAAAGATAAGCAAATATGGCCAGGAATTGAGTTTCTGTAAAGAAAATGAGATGCCAAATGTATGCCTCTTGTCAAAAAATGGAGATAGTCCCAGCTATGAAAATAAGCCTGGTTACACTGTCTTCCATTATTAAACGGACTAATAATTTAAAAAGCTGGAATCTACTTTGTAGGATGAAGGCAAGTTTTGAGTGGAATTGCATGAGATAATATGGGAAATTTCAGACAGCTGAAAAACCAGTAAAGATACATTCTACAGATGTTAAAAAGATGATACATGTATTTTAAAATTTGTACAGAAAGACAAGTGACCTAGAGTGTCTGAGACTATAATTAAAAGGAAAAGTAGAAGGGGAGCAAACATTTTACACCAAGTTAAGGATTACTATAGAACTGAAATAATAAAGTATCAAATGCTATTTGCAAAATGATCAACACAATGAAACAGCTTATAGAACACAGAAGTATCCCATGCAAATGTACCTAAATGGCCTTTGATAAAGGTATGAAAACTACTGAATGAAAATGTCGTCTTTTCAATAAATGGTGTTTAAGGGAACAACCATGGGGTAGGGGAGAAAATGAAGCTTGACTTAAGAATATAACTCATACAAACCCTAACAATGAATAAAGGACTTAAATGCAAAATGTGAAGTCATAATCCCTTCAGGAGAAAAGATAAGGGATAGTCTTTGGGACCTAGGGCTAAGTACTTTTTAGACTTGGCACCAAAAGCATGACTTAAAGAAGGAAAAATGATAAATTGGACATTCTCAAAATTTAAATTTATGCTCTACAAAAGACTCTGTCAAGAATGTGAAAATGCAAGCACCAAACCTGAAAATATATTTACAAAAGGTATATCTGACTCTCTGTATAACATATGTAAAGGGATCTAAAAATTTTTATGTTTTTATTAGTGCATTGCAGTTATATATAATTATATCTCATTCCATATGATTTTTACATAATCTTTTAATGATTTTTACATAATCATATGGAATGGGATATAATTTGCTCCACTTCAGAGTCCCCAGTAATTCCTCTTTCCCTCCTCTCCTTCCTCTTCCTTTTCTTTTTTCTCTACTCTACTGCACTTTCTTGTATTTATTTATAGTTTTTTTTTATGAAATTAGTACTTTAAAGGTGCAATTTACTGTGCTGTATTCATATATGTACATGGCATACTTTGGTCAATTTTATTCCATAGTTCCTCCCTTTTTTCATCTTCACTCAATCCCTTTCTGCTCATTCGATTGCCCTTCTAATTTCATGGGAATCACTACCCAACCAACAACCTAATTTCCCTCTTTATTTTGGTCTAACTTCTACATATGAGAGAAAACATTTGACCTTTGATTTTCTGAGTCTGGCTTACTTCACTTAGCATGATGTTCTCTAGTTCCATCTCTTTACCAGCAAATTCCATAATTTCACTTTTTTTTTTATGACTGAGTGAAACTCAATTGTGAATATATACCACGGTTTCTTTATCCACTCATCTGTTGACAGGAACCTAAGCTGTTTATCTAACTTTGCTATTGTGAATTGCACTGCTATAAATGTCAATGTGCCTGTATCACTATAGTATGCTGATTTAGATCTTTTGGATAAATACCAAGCTTTAAGATACTTGGTCATATGGTAGTCCCATTCCTAATTTTTAATTTTTAAAAAATTTGTTCTTTTAAATATACATGACAGTAGAGTGTATTCTGTTAGACGATACATATATGAAGTATAACTTCCCACTCTTGAGGTGGTACATGACCTATTTTTTTAAATAAAACTCCATATTTCCTTTCAATCATTTTACTAACTTGCAGTCCTACCAACAATGTATGAGTGTACCTTTCCCCCCACATCCTCACTAGCATTTATTATTATTTGTATTCTTTTAACCTTTTTTAATTTAAATTTTTAGAGGTTTATAGTTATACAAAGTAGTTGGGTTCACCCTCACAAAATCATACATGCATGGAATTGGATTTCAGTTCATGAGCCCCCCTTTTACTCCCATCCTCCCTCCCTTTCCCTCCTATCCTTTTCTACTCTTGTAGACTTCTTTTTGTTCATCTACTTACTTATATTTAATAGGAAGAACTCTAAAAATTTAAGAACAAAAATTCCAAACAACCCAATAAGAAAATGTATAAAAGACATGAAGAGACTGTTCACACACACACACACACACACACACACACACACACTCATACACATATATGTGACAAATAATCAAATGAAAAGATGTTCAAATATTATTAGCCACTAAAGAAATATAAGTGAAAAAAATTGGATGTCAATATATACCCAAGAGAATGACAAAAACAACAAAATATATTAAATTATTAGAATATAAGGAGAAAGAAATGGGGGTGCAATACTTCTGATTTTTGTAAGAACCAGAAGAAAGAGACTGAGAATGATAATAATCAACTGTGTTCACTTAATAGCATGCGCAAATTTCATTTTTATAAGAATTCACCTCTTTTAAAATGCTCATGAAATGTGAATTTTTAAAAATATTTTTTTAGTTCATTATAATTATACATAATATTGGGGTTCATTTTGATATTTTTATACATGCATGGGATATAATGTTTTTTCTATTCTTTCATTTTTATTGGTGTTGTACATAATGGTGGATTTGTTATTACATATTCATTCATGCATACACTATAACAATATAATTTGGCCAATATCATTTTCAAGCATTTCCCCTTTTGCTCCCAACTCTCTTCTTGGATTTCTGGAAGGGACAACAATCTAAATGTAGAATACATTACTAAGCTTAGAAAATGATTATGGAACTTCCATATATAAGGATACTGCTAAGTAATTCACTCATTCATATTCTCTCTCTCCCAAAATTTGTCATTTTTTTTAGATATACATGACATTAGAGAATATTTTGACATATTATACATACATAGGATATAACTTATTCTAATTAGGATCATGGAATACAGTTTGCTCCATTTTAGTCCCAGTACTCCCTCCCCACCCCACATTCCCCTACCTCTATTCTACTGGTCTTCTTTCATTTTATTTATTGATTTTTTAAAAAAATCAATAAATAAAAGTGGGATTCACTATGGTATATTCATATATGCTTACTGCATAATTTTGTCAATTCCATGAAATGTTAAAAACATTAATTTTTTAAAACCATATATATCATATTAAAAAAATAAATAAATCCATGGAGTTGCTTTTTATCTGATATGCTCTCTGAATACAATTTAAAAGCCTGGAAGTTAGCATTGGACTAAAACTTAATAATTAAAAACTCTGTGAAAGTATAAAATACATTGCAAAATAATTTCATGGTCAAAATGGGAAGCAAATTGCAATTGCAGAATATTCCTATTACAATATTTATTATTAAAACATATATGTGGTAACAAAATGATGGCCAGGGGAAAATTTTATTATCATTGAATGTGTTTCATCATTAAACAAAGTTAAACAAAAATGAATGGAAATAAGTGAGCTAATGCATTTAATTCCGGAAATTAGAATCAAAACAATATGCCTTGGAATCTCCAGCTAAAAACTTACTGGTATAAGGAAAAAGCAGTTTTGTAAAGATTTGGGAAGAAATTAAAGCATTATAAAATTGAAGGTCAAGAATTGGTAAATATTGTTTTCCTTGCTTTTTCACATAGCATTAGGCATTATAGATTTACTAAATTTGGAATTTTATCACACGTATTCCATCTAACTTCTGCACAGTGTTTCAGAGGAAATTCTCCTCATATGCTCTTAGTAATTACAATGATTTGGATAAGTGTCTCCCAAAGGCACTTTATGAGTTTAAAGTTTGGTTGTGAGCTTGTGGTGCTATTGGGAGATAGAGGAACCTTTAAAAAGTAGGGTCTAGTTGGGGGAAGTTGGATGCATTGGTAACAGTGGCTAATCTAATCAGCCCAAATCTTAGGCCTCAGTATGTGGTCACTCATATTTTGAAGATCACAGGAGATAAAGGAAATTTTGAGTAATTTGCATTGGTAAGAGTGACTAATCCAAGCAGCAGACCTCAATACATCCTTGCTCATGTTTTGAGAATCACAACAAGCTTTAAGTACTTTGTATTGGTAAGAATTGACTAATTTAACCAGCAGGCCTCAAGGGATAGATTCCACTGGCTTTGGGGTTCATAAGGATTTGAGGAATGCCTCCATTTGTTTAGACAACATAGGGATACTAAGGGATGCCTTCTTCTCCCTTGTCTCTCAGATGGGTAATACACCATCTGGTGCACGTACTCATACACTGGAATTCCTTTGACCCTCAAACCCTGGGAAGAAATGCCTAATATTTTTCTGATCCAATTCCAAGTTGGAGAATGTTAGAGATGGCCAAAGGGAAACAAACTATAACACCATTTTATAGCTAGATTTGCATGAGCAATTGCCCAAAGTGATTTAATATAAATGAAAAAAATGTATCACTTTTAAATTCAAACTACTATACAACTTTCTTGTACTCTAGGATTCTGCAGAAAGGGGTAGACAAAGGAAAAGGAATGACTCTGATCCAAAAGTGTACTCTGGTCTAGACAGTCCATGATGCCTTTACTAGAGTAAATACAACCATATCATTAGTTAGGCAAACTCCGTCTTTTGAGATTAGTTTTCCTGGTAATTCACCTTTGGTTCTACACACATAAATTAATATTTTTTCCCATCAGTCTTGTATTGTCTAACTGGAGTTTTAGCAGTGATGATGGTGCAAATGAATCTGACCCCCATGTAAGACAAGTGGCCACCTGAATCTTTGATCTCTGTGTCTACTATGGCTGACAAACTCTATGCCTAATATTTCTAATTGCACATATTCTCCTTATGATTAAGTCATAATGTAATAATCTGTGACAGGCTTCGTTTTAATTTCTACTGGGCAAAAACTGATAGACACTGTAATGTCTTTAGTCTCCAACCTGTGGAGATTTAACACCTGGCAAAAAAATGTCCCAAATCTTTGCTTCCTGTCTGTTTTAGTATATTTGTACACGCCTATGTATTGTATGTTGTTTCTATACATATGCTTATATCCATATACCATTTGCATGTTACCAGAATTGGCTTATAGATACAAGACCAATCATAAGTTGAAAAAGGAAATGGATCCAAATACTTTTTAGTTCATTTGAAACTTCAACAAAAAGGTCAATTTAAATTGTTAAAAGCAAATATGTCTTTGAAATTACAAAATCATACTTTTCTAGGTGATCAATCACGAAAGCACTGATTTCTTTAAAATGTTTAAAGTGCAATGTCTGTTGCTTTGAATGATGGTTTTCCTTTGGCAGGAATAAATAGATTTAAAGTGTTACTAGGTTTGTCCAATAACTTGGTTTTTCAATGGTAAATAAAGTTTTTAACTAAAGATTTTCTTCAAAATTGTTTATTAAACTATTGTCTGTTGGGTTCAGCAGAAGTACTACTTCTAACAAAATGACCTGAGTTAAGACAATAAACCATCAGACAGATAAGATATGATTCTGACTTCTAGTGCTGATCTAATTAAACAAGGGGTAACTGTAAAACTCTAGATATTAAAGTTAACCTCCAGTACTCCCACTTTAAGACTGGTAAAACTGGCCTGCTTATATGTTTAAAACCAAAACTTGGAGACCCAAATCAATGAAATTAAAGGGCTAAGGAAAAAGTAGTCAATATTTTGGCCCTCCCTTTCCCCATCCCTCTAGGTAAACAAACCTCAGGGAGCAAAACAGACTTCTCTAAAGCCCTGCAACTTGGTCAGTCATCTGACCTCCTGATCAGTGGGATTAAGAGGATCCTAGAGAACAGGAAGCCCACCAGGGTACATTCTGCAAAGAGGGTCATTAGAAAGGGAAATGTTCCTGCTTCCAAAGGGAGCCATATATGGTCAACAAGACTCTGACCCATCATGGCAGATGGCGCACTTGGTAAAGGAAAACTAAAGAGCCAAGAGACTTCCCCTAAGACCCAAGAGTGGCCCTGACAAATCTCAGCTGACTCTTAGTAGTAGATAAGAACAGGCTCAATTTTGATCAACTTTGTCTTAAACTCCTGGAAGGAGAGATTAATCAAAGCATAATCATATAAGGAAGCCAATGGTTTGTAACTTGTGACATGAACGGCTTCAGTTCTCTCAAATACATAAAAATGGAAGGTTATAAAGTGAGGGTTATTATACACGAATTCCTGATAACTATCACAAAGTCTCTGCCAGCTTTACAAGTCTATTCTTTCTTTTTTTTGACAACTTTTTAAAATTGTTTCTTTTTAGTTATACATGAGAGTAGAATTCATTTTGACATAATTATACAAGCATGGAATATACCTTATCCTAATTAGGACCCCATTCTTATGAATGTACATGATGGTGGGACTCTCTATGGTGTATTCATATAAGTACATAGGAAAATTATTTCAGATTCATTCCACTGTCTTTCATTTTCCTATATCCCTATCTTTCCTTCATTTCCCTTTGTCTAATCTACTAAATACCTCTTCTTCTGCTGTCTCCCTTATTGTGGGTTAGCTTCCACACATCAGCTAAAGCATTCAACCTTTGGTTTTTGGGGGATTGACTTATTTCACTTAGCATGATATTCTCCACATCCATCCATTTACTTGTGAATGTCACAAAGTCATTCTTCTTTATGATTGAGTAATACTTTTGTGTATACATAACACATTTTCTTTATCCATTCATCTGTTTCAGGCAACAAGTTTGGTTCCATAGTTTAGCTATAGTAGGCTGATTTTAAATCCTTTGGAAATATCCTGAGGAGTGGGATAGCTGGGCCAAATGGTGGGTCCATTCCAAGTTATCTGAGGAATCTCCATACTGCTGTCCATAGTGGTTGCACCAATTTGCAGTTCCACCACCAGTGTATGAATGAACCTTTGCCCTCACATCCTAGTGAACATTTATCGTTACTTGTATTCTTGGTAATTGCCATTCTGATTGGAGTGAGATAAAATCTCAGTGTAGTTTTAACTTGCATTCTCTACTTACTAGAGATGTTGAACATTTTTGCATTTATTTGTTGACCACTTGCATTTCTTCTTCTGAGAAGTGTCTGTTCAGTTCTTTTGCCCCTTTATTTATTGGGTTGCTTATTTTTTTCTTTGGGTTAAGCTTTTTGAATTTTTATACATCCAATTAACTATCTGAGATGTAGGTGGCAAAGATTTTCACAAGTCTATTTAAGTCAACTGGAGGCCTACAAATCTTCCTAACCTCCTACATAGGTAAGCACAATCTATTTTTCACTGGATTATGTAATTCCTATATTTGTCCCTCTAAAAGATGTAATGCAACACATGGACATCCTAACCAACTTTTCCTAGGGAGCCTTACATGACCAACCTAAAGTGGATCTCTCTACCAAACAGTAATGAAAGAGCTCTTTTACAAATATCACATGGCACTATAGCTCAAGAGGAATATGCCATTATAAAATCTAGATGTTAATATGTTTCTAACAACTCTGATAAGGTTTCCAAAGTCCTAAATGACCCCCCACTCTCAAGTCAGTGGCATGTTAAACCACACAAACACAAATAACATGAGATGTTGTCTTCATACTTTTCAGGGACTGCCTAATAATATTATTTTCATTGTTTATGGAAAATAATGCTTTTCCATCTTGTTTATTGTCTTAACATGATCCTGGCTCTATGTGTTATGGGCCAGGCTATAGGGGCAATGACCAAACAGACTCCATTTTACCCTGAGACTGCATATCTTGTAAGAAATGCTTCTCCCATGGGAAAGCCCCACCTCTGTACCCATTGATAGTTACCTAGCATAACATACTTGGCAACACAAAATAGCAATTCTTATACAATGTAAAATTGTTCTCTTTGATTTCCATTTTTCTTGGGCTATGCTCCTTGTCAGAAACTGATTGTCTAGATATCAGTATCCATTCTTTAACTTGTACTCAACTAGGGTCATTTTGACCCGCTTCCCTTCTGCTTGCTTGCTGCTATGCCAATCTGGAAAGTCCTGTGGGAAATAACAATGTATCCATTGCATTATCTCACTAACTGCCCAATCCAGCTTCTGTACCTGCTTGCTTACAGCTACGTCAACCCAGATGTAGTTTTTGCCTTTAAATATCCTAAAATGCTCAGATTTGGGGCTGTTCCTTGCAGAGACAGTAGTCTTTCCTGTGCGGAGTAGTCGCCGACTGGCCAGCTAAATAAAGACTCTTCAATTTGGACAAAACTGGAACTTGGTGTATTTTCTGAGTGACCTGCCCCACAACATGAATGCCTTGTCCAGTCACTCGCCAACTGCCACCATGGACCTCTGGACTGCCCTGATGTGCAAGATGCCCAAGCTCCAAATGGTCTTAT
Source organism: Urocitellus parryii (assembly GCF_045843805.1). Classification (NCBI taxonomy): domain Eukaryota; kingdom Metazoa; phylum Chordata; class Mammalia; order Rodentia; family Sciuridae; genus Urocitellus; species Urocitellus parryii. The sequence continues at coordinate 22,949,922 of NC_135544.1, read as the reverse complement.
ACATGGAATCCACAGCTAAGCTCTACTGGGGGCCCTTAGACAGGCCTCAGTGGGCCACCCTGACTGCCAGTCGCTTGTCAGTGCCCCTTTTCACCCTGGAGTAGCCAGAGCAGTCATTGCTTCTTTTCCCTAAAGCAGTTAGGGGTACTTCTTCAGAGGAGGGGATGACATGGTTCAGAGAGGCTAAGTGGCAGCCCTGGAGGGTCAGACTGGGTGGCAAACATGGCCCGAGGCCACATGGAGCCCACCATGCAGACACTACAAGCCAGTGCAAAGGCAAGCCAAGCCTTGCCATCCTGTCATCCTTTGGAGGCCAGGCCCTAGCTCTGTACACATGCCTGCTGCAGAAGCTTGCTCCACACAGATCTGCAGCCCCCTCCTAAGATCTCATCCTCTGGCTTCCTGAAATGGAAGTGGGGCAGATCTGAATGAAAGTACATTTATTTTTGATTTATATGTAAAGATGAAAACAATATCTTTCCTTATCAAACAGGCAGAATAAATGGAATAAATCAGCAAATATAATAATAATAATAATAATAATAATCTCAAATACTGGTTCCTTGAAAAACTAGTCAAATGGAAACCTTCATGCATTGACTAGTCAAGAAAATTGATGAAAGAAAACACAAATAAAATGGTAAATTCATTCATTTATTCAAGCAATTACTTATTTATTAGGTGCTTCTGCTATATAAAGCACTTTTATATGGTGGGCACATAGTAGTAGGAAAAAAAAAGAGACCAAACTTCATGCCCTCATAAGCCTCCAGATAGAAGTAGGTAGAAACAAGGTTGAAAATAAATAAAAAACTAAGCAGCTTGTTAGATGATGTTAGAAGCAGAGGTGCAAAATACAGCAGGGGAGGGGAGAGAATGCTAGCTAACAGTTGCAGTTCTAGACAGGATGCTGCAAGAAGGCCACATGAAGGGAGCGATAATTGAGTAAACACTTGGCAAGTAGGGAGCAGCGAATTGTGTGGACATCTGAGACAAAACTGTTTCAGAGAGAGGAAAAATCAGTGCAGAATGAATTAGGAAAAACATTACCAAAGATATAATTATAGGCAAAAATAATAAAAGCATATTACAAACAACATAATAAAATTCTAGTGAGATATGTGTTTCTAGAAATTGTTAAACTGTACTTGAAGTAGATGCATTTCTAGAAAAATAAGAAATACCAAAACATACAAGAACAATCTCTGGACATGTCAATGCAAAGCCAAAATAATCTTATAGATAATTTCTACAAAATGTTCAGAGAATGTCTGTCTGTATTAGTTTTGTAAGACTGTAATAACAAAACCATAAACTAAGTAGCTTACAAAATAGAAATGTGTTTCTCACGGTTCACGATTATGGCACCAGCAGATTATTATTATTATTATTTTCCCTGAGTTCTGTCTCTGGCTGACAGATTGCTGTCTTCTCTCTGTGTCCTCAAATGGTCTTTTCTCTGTGTATACATAACTCTCATGTCTCTTTCCCTTTTTATAAGGACACCCTTACATTCTATTGGATTAAAGCCACATTCTTTTGACCCCATTTAATCTTAATTATGCATTTAAAGACCCTATCTCCAAATATTGATTTTGGAGACATGACTTTAACATATGAAGAGCTTTAACATACAATTTTTTTGGGAAAACAATTCAGTCCTTTATAATAACTATTGCTTATATTTTAAAAGTTACTCCATTAAAATGTGAAAGAAAAAAACTATAGCTAGGTCATTTTATAAACTATGCACTTTTGATGTCCTGGATTAAAAAAAAAAGAGTATTTAGTAAATGAAGACAAAAACATGTCACCTGGAGCAATAGTTACATTGAAAGCCATCGTTAACTGACCAGAATGTAAATATACTCTTTAATTTTAAAATATTGTTTTAAATGTATTTTAGGATTTATAATCCCAACAGATATATGCTGCTATTTCAGATACTTTATGTAAGATTTACATGTTGCTCTATAAAGCTTGGAATAATATCAGTGAAGTCTGGCCACTTAAGAACCTAATAAATATATTTTCAGTGTCTTCTCTCTTAAAATAATATATGTACTTAGCTGTTCAGTTTAATTTAAAGTTAAAAAAAAGAAAAAAAATCTCCATATTGAGATTTAAGGAAAATGCTAATCTCACATTTTAATATTCCTCATGGTTAAACATTGGACATGCAGTGTGACTATGCATACACTTAAATATGATTTCTTCTACAAGGTTAAAGGTTAAATTGAAGGTGAGAAGGCCAAGGTTGCTTTCCTATCAGTGAGTATATTCCAGTTTTGCTCTGGGAAAGTGTTCTAATCTCTCTGATACACAAAATGAGCACTGTGAACAAAAATATATGCCCCTTTGCCCTCTTTAATGTTGGGATTTTGCAATGCTGCCAAGGAAGAGCTTTAAGATTTTTTATTGAAGTTTTATGATAAAGTAGCCAAAGTTATTCTGCCAAACATTTTTTTTTGTATTTTACTATGGAAATTGAAAAATGGATATTACTGTTGATATGGAGTTATGAATTCAAATAAGAAATTGGTTGAATTTTGCTTGACTTATTGAAAACTGAAATGTGGATACTTTGTAGAGATTTATTTTATATTATTTTTCTACAATTATGAAAATCACGTGTTTGTTGTAAATACAAAAATAAAAACTCCCAATACCTAGAAATATATACTGACAATAAAAATGACATGTGATTCTTAATTCAATGATTTTGAGATGATTGTTAACTCCTTTCACTTTTTCCTTTTGAAATTATTAAAATTGGACTAAACATATGTTTAGATATAACAATACTTTTGGATTATGATTTTGCATTTAACATTATATCATGAGAATTTTGTTTTTTAAAATTTCTTTGAAAACTATAATTTTTAATTATTGCAACATGTTACTTCTTTGGAAAAAGCAATTTACTTAGTTTTTCATTAATGTTGCTTTTGTTAACATTTAAAAATAATATTTTATAAACTATTATTTAAATCTTTGCTTAAATGTTTTTTGGGGGATGAATGATCTGTCACATGAACATTTTGGGGGATGCCACATACATACCTTAACAGCTAGTAAGAGCAGGAATGTCCCTGTTTAAAGATAGTCAGGCCAATATTTGTAGAATTTCTTTTTTATTTTTGCTACTAGACTTATGAAAAAATTATTAGTGCAGTATAGTTACACATAATAGTGACATTCACTTTGACACGTTCATAAATGTATATAGTATAGTTTGTTTGTTACTTCTTTTTCTTCCCTCCCTTCCTCCCTCCTCTGGGGCCTTTCCTCTACTCTATTTATCTTACTTTTATTTATTTAGTTTTAAAGTTAGTGCATTATAATTCTATATAATACTGGAATGCATGGAGATATATTCGTACATGCACATAGTGTATTTTGGTCAACTTCATTCCCCAGTTCTTCCCTTTTCCTTTTTTCTTCCCTTCCTCTTGCCCCCCTGCATATCACTCAATTGATTTCCGTTCTATTTTTACAAGATTCCCATTTATTAAAATCCACCCTACCCCTTTTTGTCTCTGCCTTCTGCATATGAAAGAAAAATTTGAATCTTGAACAGTCTGAGTTTGGATTATTTCATCTAGCATAATGTTCTCCAGTTCCAATCATTTATCAACAAATGACATAATTGCATTTTTATTTATGGCTATAGAGAACTCTATCATGTGTATATATACTAAATTTTCTTTCTTTATTTATTAGTTAATAGGCATCAAGTTTGGTTCTATAACTTGACTATTGTGGATTGTGCTGCTATAAACATTGGTATGAATGAATCACTATTGTATGCTGATTTTAGTTCTTTTGGATAAATACCAAATAGTGGGTAGCTGGGTCATATGTTTCCATTTCTAGTTTTAAGGGATCACTATACTGCTTTCCAAAGTAATTGCATGAATTTGCAGTTGCATGAATAATGAATAAGCATACATTTTCCCCTACATCTTCACCAGTATTTGTGTTCTTGACCATTGCCAGTTTAACTGGGATTAGATAAAATCTCAATGTAGTTGTGATTTGCACCTCCTTGATTGTTAAGGATGTTGAATATTTTTTTCATATACTTGTTGACCATCATTTATTCTTTCAAGAAACATATATTTAGATCTTTTGCCCATTTATGTAGTGGGTTAATAGTGTTTTTGGTGTTAGGGCTTTTGATGTTTTTTTTATATAGTCTTGTTATTAATAATACCCTGTCAGAATAGTAGCTAGCAAAGATTTTCTTTTATTCTGTAGACTCTGTCTTAGCACTTGTTTCCTTTTCTGTGCAGAAGCTTTTTAATTTAATGCCATTCCATTTATTGATTCTTAATTTCTTGAGATTTGGGAGTTTTATTAGGAAGTTAGTGTCTGTACCAATATGTTGGAGTATTATCCCTGCATTTTCTTCAAGTACTTGCAAAATTTCTGAACTAATGCTTAGGTTTTCTATCCACTTTGAGTTGACTTTTGTGCAGGGTGAGGGGTAGGGACCTAGTTTCATTCTTCTACATTGTATATCCAGATTTCCCAGCACAATTTGTTAAAAAAGCTACTTTTTCTCCAATGCATGCCTTTGGGATTCTATTGCTATATTTATGTGGATCTATCTGTGTGTCTTCTATTCAATTCCATCAATCTTCATATCTGTTTTTGTGCCAGTATCATGCTACTTTTGTTACTACAGCTTTGTAGTATGATTTGAAATCAGGTATTGTGATGCCTCCAGAGTTGCTAATGCTACTCAGAATTGCTTTGGCTCTTCTCAGTCTTCTATTCTTCCATATAAATTTTAGAACTGCTTTTTTTCCCCCCTAGATCTGTGAAGAACAACACTGGTGTTTTGTTGGGGATTACATTGAATCTTTAGATTGTTCCTGGTAATATGGCCATTTTGAGGATATTAATCCTGCTTATGTATGAACATAGCAGGACTTTTCTTCTTCTAAGTTCTTCAGTGTTTTTTAATTTTCACTGTAGAGATCTTTTGTCTCATATTTATTTCTAAGTATTTTATTTTTAAGAGTAGTATGAATGGGGTACATTTTTTTCATTTCTTTCTTTGCACTCTAGGGTATAAAAAGCTATAAAGTAGCAGGTTACAAGATCCTGCTACTTTTCTGAGTTTGTTTATCAGATACAGATATTTCCTGGTGGAATTTTTGGGTCCTATATTTATAGAATTAGGTCATCAGCAGATAATTTGATTTCTTCTTTTCCTACATGTATCCCTTTAATTTCCTTCTCTTGTTTTTTTTTTTTTTTTGCTTTTTTGTTAATGATTTTACAGAAAATATTTTCAGTTTTTCTTCATTCAGCATGATGTTAGCTTTGGGTCTATCCCTAGTTTCTTCAATGTTCTTAACATGAATGGGTGCTGAATTTTGTAAGTTTTTTTTTTATCTGTTGGGATGATAACATGATTTTTGTCCTTGACTCAAATTGAGAAAGAAATTATATTTATTGATTTATGTGTATTGAACCACCCTAGCATCCCTGTGATGAATCCAATTTGATCATGATGCAAAATCTCAGTATAGTTCTAAAAATTTTTTATTTGTTCTTTTTAGATATACATGATAATAGAGTGAATTATGTCTTCTTAGTATGTTTTTTGAATGTGGCTTGTTAATATTTTTTAAAAAGAGTTTTGCATCTCTGTCCATCAAGGATATTGGTCTGTAGTTTTCTTTCCTTGATATGTCTTTATTTGGTTTTGGTATCAGGGTGACACTGGCTTCATAGAATGGTTTTTGGAGTGCTCCATTCTTTTCTATTTTATGGAATAATTTGAGAAGAATTGGCATTATTTCCTCTTTATAGGTCTGGTACAATTCAGTTGAGAATCCATTTGGTCCTAGGCTTCTTTGTTGGAAAGCTATTAATTGCTGCTCATTAATACCGGTCAGTTTAGGCTTTCTATGTCCTGAAGAGGTTCAGATAGGGTAGGTCATATGTGTCTTAAAATTTGTCAATGTATTTTATATTTTCCAAATTATTAGAATTTAAGTTTTTAAAATAGCCCCTATTATTCCTCTGCATTTTAGAAATGTTTGATAATATCCCCTTTTTTCCTCTTTAATTTTGTCAATTTGGGTCTTCTCTCTTTTTCTTTTGGTTAGTTTGGCTAAGGATTTACCATTGTTGCTTATCTTTTTAAAGAACAAACTCTGTTGCATTGATCCTTTGTATAATTTTTTTATTCTCAATTTTATTAATTTCAATTCCAATTTTAACTTTCTTCTGGCCCTACTGTCTTTTTTAAAAATTAGTTTGTTCCTGGTTTTCTAGAGCCTTGAGATTTAGCATTAGTTTGTTTATTTGGAATATTTCTGTTTTTTTTCCCCTAACATAGGCACTAATGCTATAAATTTTGTTCTCAGAATGCCCTTCATGGTGTCCAAGAGATGAATTACTATATTTTTTGATTATAGGAACTTTTAAAATTTCTCTTTTCATTTATTCTATGATCCATTCCTTATATAGAAGAGTACTGTTCAATCTCCATGTATTTGTGGTTATTATAATTTTTTCTTGCTATTTAGTTCTAATTTTATTCTATTATGATCTGATAAAATGCACAAGACAATACTAATTATTTTTGTTCGCTAAGTGTTGATATGTGACCTGTAATATTGACTATTTTGGATATAGTTTCATGAGCTTCCAAGAAGAAAGTGTATTTGGCTGTTGTTGGATGACATATTCTATAGATGGCTGTGAGGTCCATTTGATTTTTTAGTATTATTTAGGTTAGAGGTTTCTATATGGAATTTTATTTCCAGATTACTTCTCTATTGGTAAGAGGGGTTTATTAAAGTTTATTAAAGTATTGAGGTATATCTAGGACTTATTTTCAAGAAGTTCTTATTTAGTGTTAATAGGTGACCCAACATTTGGGTCATAAATATTTACCATCATATCTTCTTGTTGGATTGTTCCCTTTCACAGTATGTATTGACCTTCCTTGTCTTTTCTGATTAATTTTTGCTTGAAATATGCTTTGATATTGGTCTTTTTAGGCTTTCTAAATCCTTTTGGTTCAATTTGGGTAGGTCATGAATGTGTCAAAATTTGTGAATATCATCAATATCTCAATATTTGTCAATATGAGAATAGCTACTTCTGCTTATTTTTGAACTCCATTTGCATGAATTATCTCTTTCCTTTCTTTTACTTTTAGTCTATGGATACCTTTGCCTACAAGATGTCTCTAATAAAGAGCATACAATTGGGTCTTGTTTTTAAAATCCATTTGTCAGTCAATATTTTAATCGGAGAATTAAGATTATTTACATTCAGAGTTTTTATGAAGAGAAGTTCAATGTTTCCCTTTGGTTTGTTTCATGGATTTAATTCATAATTTTCATTCTCTTAATTGTTCTTCTGGAGAACTTCATTCATATGAGAGCTTTGAGGTTTTATTTTTTGAGTTTTCATTGTTCAGTATTTCTTTGAATATTTTCTGTAGTGCCAGATTAGTGGTCATGGATTACTTTTTTATGTTTATCATGTAAAGTTTTTATTTCTTCTGAAATTCTGAATGATAGTTTTGCTGTACATGACAATCTTGGCTGGCAATTGTTTTCTTTCATAGCTTGGATTATCTGATTCTAAGACCTCCAAGGCTTTCAGAGTCTGAATTGAAAAGTTCGGAGTGAGCCTTGTTTACCTCTAAATGTGATCTAATGTTTTTCTCTTGTGTTTTTAATATTCCATCCTCATTCTCTATGTGATGCATTTCGATTTGATGTGTCTTGGGGAGGTTCTTTTAAAACATTGTCTCTTTGGGCTTCTATAAGCTTCCTGTATGTGGATGTCTTTTTCATTCCTAAGGTTTGGAAACTTTTCTGCTATTATTTCATTGAGAGTATTCTGAATGCCCTTAGTCTGTATTTCTATGTCATCTTATGTCATTAGCAATTAATAAGTCATTGATTTACATTATGTGCAACCTGTACAGTGAGACTTGCTTTTGGGAACCCTGGCTGTAAGGGTGCTAGGGGAATGACCATTTGCAGTATGAATCCTGTTGATAGGAAAGTTCTGTGCTTGTCATGAAATTCACTAGTTCAAAAGCTTTGGTTTCATATCCCCTCTGCCTGGAGGTAGAAGAGATGGATGTAACCTGCTAAGCCCCAACCATGTTGTTTTTCTCAACTCATCCTGTTTACCTCAAGAAGTTTTTTTCACACTGAAACCTTTTAATGCTCACACCAATAAAATAAAGTGTGGGTTTTTCTTCCTTTTGTTAGATCCCGTCTTCAAGAGCTGGATTATCCCATGGGGTCCACCCCGTTTTTCACTTATTTCCATGTCTTTGACTTTATGTCTTAAATTTCTCAATACCTTTAATATTTCTAATCTGATTCACCACTCTAGTTCAGGAAAACTGAGTAAACGTCACACAGGTTGTGATAATCTTCTATCCTGGTGACTCTTAAGTTTGGTCTCCTAATGTTGTACCAGAGTCCTTGTATATTCTGATTATATTTTGGTAATTTTCCTTCACTGTCTACTGAGTGTTCCAATTAAAATCATGGCAGGAGAGGGGTAGGAATTGATGACCGTCAGAAAGGAGAAATAAAAAATAAAAGGAATAAAATAAATAAGGGGGGTGAAGTGGGGAGAGAGGGGGGAGAGAGAGAGAAGAGAGAAGAGAATTTGGCTATCAGAGGGGAAAGAAAAGAGAGAGAGAGTAATGAGAGAATCAATCCTGAGGTTCTGATTTCCATCTAATCAAATCTGTTGGTGATATTTTCATGTGAATTTTTTTAAAAAAATTTAATTCATGTGTCTTTCACTTGCAAGAGTTCTAATTGGTTTCTTTTTAGAATTCCTATCTCTTGATTAAAATGGTCTTTCACATTGTATAATTACTCTCTTAATTCATTTTTTAGATCTAATTTTAGTTAATTAATCATTTTAATAGTAAATTTCAAATTCTCACTGTGGAATTTCATCCTTTCCCATATTTTCGTGTTCTTTTGTTGGAGGATTGTAATACTGTGGGAGACCTGTTTATCTGTTTTCTCGATTTAGAGGTCGTGGGTTTGCACATATGTTGAAATGGATTCCTCTGTCTCTTTTTTGAGGATAACTTTGTAGCTATCTCTTTTTAAATAAGTTTTTTTGTTGTTGGTATCTCTTAGCTTCAACACAGGCTCAGAATAATCCAAGTGTTTCCACTACCAATTCCTCTTGGTTTGGTGCTGTAGAATTGCTGATTTAATTCCCTCTTGGAAAGCTGCTTTAATGTTGTGGGTTCCTCTGAGCTATTGTTTTGAAAATTTTCTCTGATTTAGCTGTAAGAGTAGATGTCTAACCACCAGTTACCCACCTCTAGTCATTAGTTTGGGCCTCGTCATTTTTTTTTCTTTCCTTATTATATGTGTTAACGTATTTTTGAAGTATATATGTGTGTGTGGAGCAAACTTTACTGCTACTTGGCTATCATGGGTGTATCACAGCAGCAGAATCTGTGCCTTGTGAACTCATAGTATTCCATTGGCTTCCCAGCTTCTCTCAGAAAAATGGGGGGAAAAGCAACATAAAAACAATAGTGATCAATATACAGCATTAAAATAAATGTCCAGTGCCTACTATGATATGTACAATATTAATTACCACAAAATGAGGAATGCTGGTGTCAGTATTTAGTAACAGTAATAACTATAAGCAACCAGGAGCTAAATCTAGCATTAAAGTGTACTGCCAGTGTCAACTATGCCCTCCAGAGTACTAATAACTGCATAAACATGGATGGTGGAAGCAGGAATTATAGAAGCTAAATAGTTCTATAAGAGAGTAAAAATTACAGCTCATTAAGAGAAAAGAAAATGGGGTTGAAGGGAAAAGAATGTTTGGAATATTCAAAAGGAGAAAAGAAGTGAAGCAGGAGAGCTAGTGAAGAGGGGTGCTAGTGATGGCTATCAGGAAGGAGGAGTAAAAAATAAAAGGAATAAGATAAATGAGAGGGAGAGAAAGAAAGAAAGAGAAAGAGAGGGAGGAGATGGAGAGAGAAGTGGAGAGAGAGAACCAAAAGAATTTGGCTATCAGAGGGAAAGGAAAGGAAAGGAAAGGAAAGGAAAGGAAACGAGAGAGAGAGAGAGAGAGAGAGAGAGAGAGAGAGAGAGAGAGAGAGAGAGAGAGAAGAAACAAAAGAAGAAAAAACAAAAAGTCAAACCAAAACAAATAAATAAAATCTCTAACCCTCTAAATTTGAAACAAGGCAAAATATCAAATGAGTGAAGAAAGGAAAGATTGATAACAATGAATAGAAAAAACATTTACATATATCTATATATCTATGTTAACACAGTAAGAACACACACACATACACACACAATGGAAAAAAGAAAAAATGGAACAAATCTTGATATAAACAAAGGGATTGACTCCACTCTGGTGATCACAACTGTTGAGAAGGATGGATACTCATGGCCTATGCCAAAATGCCCCCTTTTCCATTTCTTCTTTGATCCTGTACTCTTTCAGGAAGGCAAAGACGTGGTATAGTTAAATCCATCCTCTGGGTTGCTCACTGAACTGCTAAGCTGGGAAGGCCTAGGACTGAAGCTGGTTGTAATACTCTCAGCTTTCCTTCTCATCAGTGTAAGGTAGGAAAGAATGGGAAGCAGTGCTCATTGGAGTTTTGTCTGGGAAAACTAGATAGATGTAGTCCTAGAGAAGGGCTGATGCAGAGTTCTTCATGTGAAATTCTCGAAGCTAGTGTTTAGCTCTGATTGACTTTTGGAATCTTGTCAGGTGGTAATGCTTTTGAGGGAATAGCTCTATGCACCCTATTGCCAGGCAGATGCTCATGTCTACTGGGCCCCTGGATCTCAGCAACTTCCTGAGAATTTGTGATTAACCCTGGGAAGAAATTGCACACTCCATTTCCCACATATGTGGGCTTCCCAGGTCAGAGCCCGAGTGCCAGTGTGCCCACTTATGCAGTGTGTGTGGGTTGTCTCCAGCTCATCCTGAAATCCACCAGACCCAAAGAGAAGGCAAACTGCACTTTGCTCTCTATCCCTGGCCTGATTTCCCTTGGAATCAGGCAATCTTTCTGTTTCCATTTCAGTTGTACCTTGGCAGCTGCACTCTAGACCTCATTACAGGTGCCTGGAGGAACACTTGGTCTGAACTCCTGAGCTCCCACAGCAGAATACTGATGCCTGGCTTCCCAAGAGGGCTCCCCATCTCTGCTCCTTGTTTGCTGGAGGAGTACTTTTCACACTTGTTCTGCTACTTTGGATTAGTTAAGATCAGACTGTTTCTCTGTTCCTCTGTTCCATGGTCTCCCCTGTGCCAGTTTTTTTTTTTTCTTTTGTGTTTTTTCTCTTTCCTACTACCTAAGTCACTTCTCCCTTATGTGATGCACTGGTACTGCTGTTGGGTTCCCGGAGGTATACGTTTCCTGTGTTCAAAGCACCTGAATCTTTATGTCTCCATGATTCTGATATTGAATTTTGGTGAATACCCTGTAACAGTACTCCTGCCTCTTGAAGCCCAAGTCATGGAGCAATTGCAAAGTGTAAACTTCCCTTACTCCATCATCTTTCCTAAATCTATTCAGAATTTCTTTATGTTTACATTCACATTGGACCTTTATATTCTCTGTAAGTAGCAGTATAGTAAAGATTCAGGGTCAAGAAGAATGAATAAAGTAAATTTAGATGTATAATCTATTTGTATCTGCAAATAATTTTACTATGTAAACTAATGCCAATGCATTTAAATTTTTTTTTCATTGCTGCATTTATTTTGTGGATTAAATAATATAGGAAATGACTCAAATTTATCCAAGAAACTTGTAGTCAATTAAAAAAAATGAGATACTGTAAAACATCCATTTGGCCTAATCTATTCATAGCAGTTCTTATCAAATATTATTCCTTTCATTTTGTGAAAAATTATAACTCTCTGGATCAGGAAAAAAATAATTTATATAGAAATAATTTCAGCGATTTTCTTACATCACTCTCTTTGGTTTTTTTGCCCTCCATATTTTGAATTATTTTGTCAGGGTGCATACCACTACAAACTCAGTCCTATCACCAGACCAGGATCTATTAGAGTTTCATATTATGCTGCTGTCATCATCTCTTTGAATGTTCATCTTCAAGACAGCTTCTATTTGGCTAATAGCATGCTTTTTCCCCTTTAGTTTAGGCCTCCCTTCAGTGAACCAAATATTCAATATATTACCCCATTTCCACAATTTCCAATAAGGACATGTACTCAATCATAAATATGCTAGGTTCATTTACTAGAGCTAGTAAATGAATAAATTTACTGGTACAAGGATAAATAAATAGACTAGCAAGAGAAAAACTACTTCATAAACAGCTAAGTGATTTTTTTTGCACTGCTTGCATAGAAATAAATACAGTTTCAGGTAGCATTACTCAGAAAACTTTAGTGTATATTTCTATATTCCAGTAACTCAATTTTCCTTTGTAACAAATTCAGTAGAATTTAAAGTTCTCTTTCGATTTGTTTTCACACAGCTAGGACTTAACAAAATGATAAATTTAGAATTTTCTCCAGTAGAATTAATTTTATCTTGTAACTTTAATTTATTTAATAAGGGATTCTAAAGAAGTAATTATTGGACAGATAACAAAATAGAAATTGAATTATATTGTAATTATTATTCTATGCACCACTGAGAGTTTTATTTGTAATTAAAATTTAAACTAGTGAAATAGAATGCTGTAAGTTTGATACATTTATTTTAAATGCTCAAATTTTAGTGCTCATATGAAATATTTTATGGGATTTACATAATTTCTATAAAGTTGAAATATGCTGATTTTTCAAGGGCACTTGTTTGTTTAAAACTACAGAATGAATCCAGGGAAACAAAGGTATAATTTAGTAGGTGCATAAATTGTACTTTCTTCAGATGTTTGGAATTTATTAAAATTAGTTACTGATTAATCATTTACATAAAATATTTGCATATCAAACTAAAACCAAATGATAGAAGTTATCTGTTAGGTAGATAAAAGCTATCAAACAATCATGTTTTTTTGGTTCTTCTAGAATTTATAAGAAATTATAGCCATTTGCAGTTCTATTGTGAAATCATCAACATTTCATAATTGTTATTAATCTCATGAAGTATTTTGAGCTGATATAAGCAAATGCAATAGATTCGGTGGGATGCTATTTTAACCATTCTATTTTAGAAGTCCAGTCAGTTACAATCTGCATTCTTATGAGAAGTGGATCAGTTATTATTTCCTACATTGCCATGGAGATTTTTAAAATTTGTCAGCATATTGCCATATTCTTGTAAGGGACTAGGAGGTTAAAAAAATCACTAACATAAAGCCAGTGTACTGCACTGATGATACTATCATCATTGCCTCTTTAGAGAAAGATTAGGATGAGTAGAGAGTCAGAGTCACCAAGATGAAAAACAGAAGCTGGCTGATAAAAACAATAAAATTTAAGGTCTCGCCCAACTTGTGAAATTCCTAGAAATTACGTGGATGTGAGCAACCAGAGATAGTTCTTCTACTATGAGAAATGAGTTATTAGTTTTTAAGATACTGGCAGTCGGCAAGAAGTTTAGTGATTAGTAGAGCTGTTTTCATTTTGTAGTAATCATATTTATTTATGAATCCTTCTGGCCCAGTCCACAAAGTCCCTGGGAAGAAATCTAAATCTGAGTGGGCTGTGCAGATATAAGTGTTAAAGATATATCAAGGATGGTGGTACTGACAATTCACTAATATCTCTTGATTCATTTGGTTAGGTAACATTCAAATTATCTGTAACTGGTACATACACAGATTATAAAAATTTGCACAGTCAAACATGGGTATTGAATTTTCTTTCAATTTGGCTTAAAAGCTGCCAAGTTTTTGTTACATATAATTAGAGAGAATAGATTCCTAGTACTGACATTGAGATTCCTAGTATTGAAGGCCATCAGAAAATTCTAAGTACAGAAATACTGATCATAGCATGAGTAATATTAGAAAGACATTTAAATAGAAAGTGTATAGCACAGAAAAGCTTGTTTGCAAAGCAGAAATGGTGTATAAGAAGGATGTTGAGGGGACTTCAAAAAGAGCCCAGTGCTTATGTTGTCAGTTGCTTTACTGATTATAGAACAAAAATGAGAGTCCACTAAGAATATTCTCTGAAGATTGTGATTTTCTCCTGGGAAAGGAAAAGGTAGTTTTAATGACTAGACCGAAGATCCACATAGAGGATGTCAGGGGCACTTTGTTAAACATTGAAGAACAAAGTAAGTACAAGTTTGCACAAGGGCCATAGCAGTATAGTTAGCAAGGGAAGAAGAATTAGGCCTCTACCATCAGGTGAGTGTGTGGATATTCATAGACTATTGTGCATTAATCAAAGACTTTGCTGCCTGGTTAGACATAGGTACTAAGTGACTGAACAATAAAGAAAACACACTTGTCCACTTACAGAAAGACTTAAAGTGGGGGGACACAAATCCTGTCAAAAACAAAACCCAAACTTCCAGGACCACTGGCATCTATATAAGATATAGACACCTAGAAAAACCATCTTTACCTTATATCAAGAAAAAAAGATTATTCTCAAGTTTAACTTTTCTTGAACTCTTTTAAAAGATGGTGTTGCATGAAAACAAACAACCTAAAATGAGAAGAAAGATAGGTACTTCTGTGGAGAGATTGGGTATAAGGGTAGATTCACTTATGTAAAAGCACAAGAGGAAGACAGGTCTACTGTGTGAGTGGATAAGAAGAATTCATTATGATTTTCAATAAATTTCCAAAGGATGGTATAATAGAAGTTTTGGAAGGTGAAGATGATTCACACTTGCAGGTGACAATATAGCCTGTTGGCAGGGCAGATACTGGCTATAGCTTTCTTTTTGGATGCATTCCTGAAGAATATGGCAACCACAAAAGTAAGAAACAGATGAAGCTCCCTCCTGCTCTTGGCTTCTCACCTAAGAAAGGAATGTCCTAAAATGCTAGGGAAGAGCATAAAACTCTTTTGCCCATGCAGAAAGATGTCTCCATTGTAGGTGGATAAAGAATAAAGCGAAAAGAATCAAGTTGCATAGGAAAGCCTTAAAGCTTAGGTTGGAGAACAAATCACATAAAGCCACCAACAAACCATTTCCAACCTTGAATGAATAGGAATTTAACAAGTGTGATGAATTAAGGTAACCATAGCAACAAAAATATTCAAAATGAGTACAACTCTTTTCTGCAATAATGGTCCTAATGAAGAAATGACATATATCCCAGGAATAAATATGACTACTTTTTTTGTAGACTATGTCTTACAAATGATGAAAAATTAAAGAACACACACACAAAAAAAATCAAGGAAAAAAGTATCTCTCTGTCACAAGATAAAGCATCTTACTGAATGTAACTCAGAGATGACACAGGTCTTAAAAATATCAGACAGGGCATTTAAAATAATTGTGGCTAATATTAAGACAAATGAGAAGATGGAAAACCTGCATAAACAGATGATAAATAAGAGCAAAGAAATAAAAATAACTAGACTGATGTGAAAATGCTAGAAAAGAATTTTTTTTTCCTTACAGCTTACTTTATAAAACCACTAAACCACATTTCAGTAAACTGGGATCATAATTGGAACAAGTTATGCTCCATCCATTTCTGTAAAATATGTCAAAATATACTCTATTATATTGTATATCTTGACAGAACAAATTTTTAAAAATTTAAAAAACAGATGTTTTAGAAATGTCTATCATTTAAAAACACTTATAATAATGCAAAGTATTGAATTTTGTACATGATTTTACATTAACAGAGAACATATTTTATTATATCTTTAAAAGGCAAAGTTCATGAAAGCATTATGTTTTATTGTAGATTTGGTTAAAATAAATTTATTTTTAGAAAACATGTTTTATTTACTTATTCTAATTTGTTATATATGACAGCAGAATGCATTATAATTCATATTACACATATAGAGCACAATTTTTCATATCTCTGGTTGTATATCAAGTATATTCACACCATTCATGTCTTCATACATATACTTAGGATAATGATATCCATCTCATTCGACCATCTTTTTTACCCCTATGCCCCTTCCGTTTGCCTCCTGCCCCCTTTCCCTACCTAGAGTTTATCTAATCTTTCCATGCTCCCCCTTCCAACCACACTATGAATCAGCCTCCTTATATCAGAAAAAAATATTTGGCATTTGGTTTTTTGGGACTGACTAATTTCACTTAGCATCATATTCTCCAACTCCATCCATTTACCTGCAAATGCCATGATTTTATTCTCTTTTGTTGCTAAGTAATATTCCATTGTGTATATATACCACATTTTCTTTATTCATTCATCTACTGGGGCATCTAGGTTGGTTCCCCATTTCTCTACAGAGAGAAAAGATTCTGTTCACTCATATTAACATTATCCTGGAGGGTCTAAGCAATGTAATAAGAAAAAGAACTGGACATATATTTAGAAAAATAGGTAAAATGTCTGTCATTCAGTTTCAACATTATTGTCTTTGAGAAAATTCCAGAGAATCTAAAGTTAGAATAAAAAATGCAATTGTACGTTCAAGTACTACTAATGAACAATTGGAAGTTTAAATAATACCCCCACCATTTATCGTAACAATAAAAACCTTCAAACACATAAACAAATCTGCCAAAATATTTGTAAGATGTTTATGCTAGTAAAATAATAATGAAACAAAGAAAAAAAGATTGAAATGAGCAGAGAGATATACAGTACTCATGTATTGAAACACTTAATATTGTTACGATTTCAAATATCCCGAAATTTCACATTGATCTAAAGAGTTAATAAAATCCAAGTCAAAGTCATGGCATTTTAAAAGAAGTTAATAAAAGTGTATAAAATTTATAGGAGGATGGCGAATGAACTGCAACAGCAAGCACTGTTTTGCAAAGGAAAAACCAAAGTTGGAGGTTACATGCTACCTGATTTCAAGAACTTATGTAAAAAGCTATAGAAACAAGCTCAGGGTAGTATTGGCCCCAAAACAGACACACAGAATATAACTAAAATGAGAATCCAGAAATAGACTCATATATAAAGAGTTGAGATTTAAGAGACAAATATAATGGTCTTAAAAAAATATGCTAGAATGGGTCTACAACCATGTGAAAAATAAAATGAAAGAAAAAAGAACATCCCATATATAATTTTTTAACTTAAGCAAATCTTAATGCTCTTTTTCTAATATGTACATCTGGGTTGAAAACCACTGATCCCTATAAGACAATCAAAAAAGTAAAATTTATTGGCTCATATTTATTATAGAAAATAATGGGTTTTACTGTGGTATTTTTCTACATGCACTTAACATAATTCCATCAGTTTCATTCCCCAGTATTTCTCCTTTTCTTCCCCTCCTCCCTCCCCGTTGTCCCCTTCCTTTCCTCTACTAATTTTCTTTCTGTTTTCATGAGATTCCTTTTCTTTCTCTAGGTTCCACATTTGAGAGAAATATATGACCCTTGACTCCAGTTTACATTATTTCTCTTAAACTGATGTTCTCCAGTTCCACCCATTACCAGAAAATTTTATATACATGTCTACCTATGTCTATCTATATCTACCTATCTATATCACATTTTCTTTATTTATTCTATTGATGGACACCTAAGCCGATTTCATAACTTAGATATTAAAAATACAAGTGCTGCTATAAACAGGGGGTATGCTTGTATTTCTATGGTATACTGACTTCTGTTTTTTTTTTTCTGCAAATATAGAGGAATGGTATAACTGGACCTTATGGTGATTCCATTCTTGGTCCTTTGAGGAACCTCTACATGTATTTCCATGGTCACTGTACTAATTTACATTTTTTCTATTAATATATGAGTTATTATCTTCTGTATCTTCGGCTAGATCTACTGTTATTTGTATTCTGCCACTGCAATTGGAGTGAGAGGAAATCTTGGTGTGGTTTTGACTTTCATTTCTTTGGTGGTTAAAGATGTCAAACATTTTTTCCTATATATGTTAGCCAGTTGTCCTTTTCCATTTGAGAACTATCTATTTAGTTCATTTGTCCATTTCTTGATTGAAAGCCCCAAAACTCTTTGCCACCTGTTTTAAGTAACAAATCTTTTAATTTATTCATTTATAGCCAGATAGTTATTAAACTATCTATAGATAATTATCCTATTTTTCAGGGAGCCATTCCTATAAATTTATAGATTCTATACTTACCATAAATAATTCTAAGTAAAAATATCTCAATCATCACGTTTCTAAGGCAAGGATTCTCCTCCTAGTAAGTATTACTTGTTCACTTACCATATAGTCTCTATTTTCAATTGGATCAATTTATCTCACTTTATTCTTTCTCAAAATTGTTCTCTAGATATGGTGATGAAATGCATCAGAGTAACTGCTTTACCTCTTCTTTTTCACATTCCTATAAATGTCTATTAGGATACTGTTTCAAAAGGAGTTCATAAAATTTTTGTTTGTCTGGAAATTATTTTATTATGTTTAATATTGATTTATAATATTTGCAGATAATATTCCAGAGAATTTGAGACTCAAAAAAATGTTTTTATTATTCATTTATTTTTATTTTTTTTATTGTTGGTTGTTCAAAACATTACATAGTTCTTGATATATTTAACACTTTGATTCAGTCGGGTTATGAACTCCCATTTTACCCCATGCAGAATCCCATCAGTTGCACTTCCATTGATTTACATATTGATATACTCATGTCTGTTGTATTCTGCTG
Organism: Urocitellus parryii; assembly: GCF_045843805.1. Taxonomy (NCBI): domain Eukaryota; kingdom Metazoa; phylum Chordata; class Mammalia; order Rodentia; family Sciuridae; genus Urocitellus; species Urocitellus parryii. The sequence goes on along the minus strand of NC_135544.1, from coordinate 22,931,160 downwards.
CCTTTCCTATCCTCCACTATCCCCCCTCCCCTCCCCTCCCCTCCCCTCTTCTCTCTCTACCCCCACTACTGTAGTTCATTCCTCCCCCTTGTATTATTTTTCCCTTTCCCCTCACTTCTTCTTGTATGCAACCTTGTAAAACCCTGAGGGTCTCCTTCCATCTCCATGCAATTTCCCTTCTCTCTCCCCTTCCCTCCCACCTCTCATCCTTGTTTAATGTTGGTCTTCTTCTCGTGCTCTTCTTCCCTAGTCTGTTCTTAGCTACTCTCCTTATATAAAAGAAGACATTTGGCATTTGTTTTTTAGGGCTTGGCTAGCTTCGCGTAGCATAATCTGCTCTAATGCCATCCATTTCCCACCAAGTTCTATGATTTTGTCATTTTTTACTGCAGAGTAATACTCCATTGTGTATAAATGCCACATTTTTTTATCCATTCGTCTAATGAAGGGCATCTAGGTTGGTTCCACAGTCTTGCTATTGTGAATTGTGCTGCTATGAACATCGATGTAGCAGTGTCTCTGTAGCATGCTCTTTTTAGGTCTTTAGGGAATAGACCGAGAAGGGGAATAGCTGGGTCAAATGGTGGTTCCATTCCCAGCTTTCCAAGAAATCTCCATACTGCTTTCCAAATTGGCTGCACCAATTTGCAGTCCCACCAACAATGTACAAGTGTACCCTTTTCCCCACATCCTCGCCAGCACTTATTGTTGTTTGACTTCACAATGGCTGCCAATCTTACTGGAGTGAGATGGTATCTTAGGGTGGTTTTGATTTGCATTTCTCTGACTGCTAGAGATGGTGAGCATTTTTTCATGTACTTGTTGATTGATTGTATGTCCTCCTCTGAGAAGTGTCTGTTCCAGTCCTTGGCCCATTTGTTGATTGGGTTATTTGTTATCTTATTGTCTAATTTTCTGAGTTCTTTATATACTCTGGATATTAGGGCTGTATCTGAAGTGTGACGAGTAAAGATTTGTTCCCATGATGTAGGCTCCCTATTTACCTCTCTTATTGTTTCTTTCGCTGAGAAAAAACTTTTTAGCTTGAGTAAGTCCCATATGTTGATTCTAGATGTTAACTCTTGTGCTATGGGTGTCCTATTGAGGAATTTGGAGCCCGACCCCACAGCATGTAGGTCGTAGCCAACTTTTTCTTCTATCAGATGCCATGTCTCTGATTTAATATCAAGCTCCTTGATCCATTTTGAGTTAACTTTTGTGCATGGCGAGAGAAAGGGATTCAGTTTCATTTTGTTGCATATGGATTTCCAGTTTTCCCAGCACCATTTGTTGAAGATGCTATCCTTCCTCCATTGTATGCTTTTATCCCCTTTATCAAATATAAGAAAGTTGTAGTTTTGTGGGTTGGTTTCTGTGTCCTCTATTCTGTACCATTGGTCCACCCACCTGTTTTGGTACCAGTACCATGCTGTTTTTGTTACTATTGCTCTGTAGTATAGTTTGAGATCTGGAATGGCTATACCACCTGATTCACACTTCCTGCTTAGTATTGTTTTTGCTATTCTGGGTCTTTTATTCTTCCATATGAATTTCATGATTGCTTTCTCTATTTCTACAAGAAATGCCGTTGGGATTTTGATTGGCATTGCATTAAACCTATAGAGAACTTTTGGTAATATCGCCATTTTGATGATGTTAGTTCTGCCTATCCATGAACAGGGTATATTTTTCCATCTTCTAAGGTCTTCTTCAATTTCTCTCTTTAGGGTTCTGTAGTTTTCATTGTATAAGTCTTTCACCTCTTTTGTTAGGTTGATTCCCAGGTATTTTATTCTTTTTGAGGATATTGTGAACGGAGTGGTTGTCCTTGTTTCCATTTCAGAGGATTTGTCGCTGATATACAGGAATGCCTTTGATTTATGCGTGTTGATTTTATAACCTGCCACTTTGCTGAATTCATTAATTAGCTCTAATAGTTTCTTTGTAGACCCTTTTGGGTCTGCTAGGTATAGAATCATGTCATCTGCAAATAGTGATAATTTAAGTTCTTCTTTTCCTATTTTTATGCCTTTAATTTCTTTTGTCTGTCTAATTGCTCTGGCCAGTGTTTCGAGAACTATGTTGAACAGAAGTGGTGAAAGAGGGCATCCCTGTCTTGTTCCAGATTTTAGAGGGAATGCCTTCAATTTTTCTCCATTCAGAATGATGCTAGCCTGAGGCTTAGCATAAATTGCTTTTACAATGTTGAGGTATGTTCCTGTAATCCCTAGTTTTTCGAGAGTTTTGAACATGAAGGGATGCTGTACTTTGTCGAATGCTTTTTCCGCATCTATCGAGATGATCATATGGTTCTTATTTTTAAGTCTATTGATGTGGTGAATAACATTTATTGATTTCCGTATATTGAACCAGCCTTGCATACCAGGGATGAATCCTACTTGATCATGGTGCACAATTTTTTTGATATGTTTTTGTATCCAATTCGCCAGAATTTTATTGAGGATTTTTGCATCTAGGTTCATTAGCGATATTGGTCTGTAGTTTTCTTTCTTTGAAGTGTCTTTGTCTGGTTTCGGAATCAGGGTGATGTTGGCCTCCTAGAATGAATTTGGAAGTTCTCCCTCTTTTTCTATTTCCTGAAATAGCTTGAAAAGTATTGGTATTAGTTCCTCTTCAAAGGTTTTGTAAAACTCTGCTCTATACCCATCTGGTCCTTGGCTTTTCTTAGATGGTAATCTTTTTATGGTTTCTTCTATTTCCTCAATTGATATTGGTCTGTTTAAGTTGTCTATATCCTCCTGACTCAATCTGGGCAGATTATATGACTTAAGAAATTTCTCGATGCCTTCGCTGTCTTCTATTTTATTGGAGTATAAGGATTCAAAATAATTTCTGATTATCTTCTGTATTTCTGTGATCTTGCCTTTTTCATCCCGTATGCTAGTAATTTGAGTTCTCTCTCTTCTTCTCTTCGCTAGCATGGCTAAGGGTCTGTCAATTTTATTTATTTTTTCAAAGAACCAAATTTTAGTTTTGTCAATTTTTTCAATTGTTTCTTTTGTTTCGATTTCATTAATTTCAGCTCTGATTTTAATTATTTCTTGCCTTCTACTTCTTTTGTTGTTGTTTTGCTCTTCTTTTTCTAGGATTTTGAGATGAAGTATGAGATCATTTATTTGTTGGTTTTTTCTTTTTTTGAGGAATGAACTCCAAGCAATGAATTTTCCTCTTAGAACTGCTTTCAATGTGTCCCATAGATTCCGATATGTTGTGTCTGTGTTTTCATTTAACTCTAAGAATTTTTTAATTTCCTCCTTGATGTCTTCTAAAACCCATTGATCATTCAGTAACCTATTGTTCATTCTCCAAGTGATGCATGATTTTTCCTTCCTTCTTTTATCATTGATTTTCAGTTTCATTCCATTATGATCAGATAAGATGCATGGTATTATCTCTACTCCTTTATATTGTCTGAGAGTTGCCCTGTGACATAGTATATGGTCTATTTTTGAGAAGGATCCATGCGCTGCTGAGAAAAAAGTGTAACTACTTGATGTTGGGTGGTATAGTCTATATATGTCAATTAAGTATAGGTTGTTAATTGTGTTATTGAGTTCTATAGTTTCCTTATTCAACTTTTGTTTGGAAGATCTGTCCAGTGGTGAGAGAGGTGTGTTGAAGTTTTCCATGATTATTGTATGGTGGTCTATTAGACTCTTGAACTTGAGAAGAGTTTGCTTGATGAACATAGCAGCACCGTTGTTTGGGGCATATATATTTATGATTGTTATGTCTTGTTGGTGTATGGTTCCCTTGAGCAGTATGTAGTGTCCCTCTTTATCCCTTTTGATTAACTTTGGCTTGAAATCTATTTTATTAGATATGAGTATGGACACTCCTGCTTGTTTCCTCAGTCCATATGAGTGATATGATTTTTCCCAACCTTTCACCTTCAGTCTATGTATATCTTTTCCTATCAAATGCGTCTCCTGTAGGCAGCATATTGTTGGGTCTTGTTTTGTGATCCATTCAACTAGCTTGTGTCTCTTAATTGGTGAGTTTAAGCCATTAACATTTAGGGTTATTATTGAGATATGATTTGTTCTTCCAGATATATTTGTTTATTAATGCTAATAAACCTGATTTGTTTTCCTCTTAGATTATTTTCCCCCCTTTACTGTCCTACTTCCCACTGTTGGTTTTCATTGTTTTCCATTTCCTCTTCCTGTAGTGTTTTGCCAAGGATTTTTTGAAGAGATGGTTTTCTAGCTATGAATTCTTTTAACTTTTGTTTATCGTGAAATGTTTTAATTTCATCTTCCATCCTGAAGCTTAATTTCGCCGGATACACGATTCTTGGTTGGAACCCATTTTCTTTTAGCGTTTGAAATATGTTATTCCAGGATCTTCTAGCTTTTAGTCTGTGTTGAGAGATCAGCTGTTATCCTGATTGGTTTACCCCTAAATGTAATCTGCTTCCTTTCTCTTGTAGCTTTTAAAATTCTCTCCTTATTCTGTATGTTGGACATCTTCATTATAATGTGTCTAGGTGTGGATCTCTTATGATTTTGCACATTCGGCGTCCTGTAGGCTTCTAGGATTTGGGATTCTGTCTCATTCTTCAAGTCTGGGAAGTTTTCATGTATTATTTCACTGAATAGGTTGTTTATTCCTTTGGTTTGGAGTTTTGTGCCTTCCTGTATCCCAATGACTCTTAAGTTTGGTCTTTTGATATTATCCCATAGTTCTTGGATGTTCTGCTCATGGTTTCTTAGCAGACTTGCTGAGCTGTCTATGTTCTTTTCAAGTTGAAATACTCTGTCTTCATTGTCTGATGTTCTATCTTCTAAGTGATCCACTCTGCTGGTAGTATTCTCAATTGAGTTTTTAAGTTGGTTTATTGTTTCCTGTATTTCTAGGATTTCTATTTGTTTGTTTTTTATTACCTCTATCTCCCTGTGAAATTGATCTTTTACTTCCTGGATTTGTTTATGTAGTTCCTTGTCAATGTGATCTTTCATTGTCTGATTTTGCTGTCTCATGTCTTCCTTGAGACTCCAGATCATCTGAAGCATGTATATCCTGACCTCTCTATCTGACATTCCATCTGTTGCTGCTATTACCTCTTCTAAAGTTGAGTTGACCTGCATTGCCTGTGGTCCTTTCTTACCTTGTCTTTTCATACTGCTGGCGTTTCTTTCTGCTTTGTGAAACTGTTGTGTTTTTTAAATTTTCCCTCTATTTATTTATATTGCTCTTGTATAGTTGAAAAATCACCCTTGCAGGGCAGGTAGTGGCTGTGATCCTCCTCCAATTGGTGTGATCCGTCTACCACGCTGGCAGGCCTAGGTCTGCTCTGCTGGTCGGTCAAAGGTCCGCCTTCCCAGCAGGCGCGAGGGGCACCTCTGTCACTCCGCAGGTTGCTGGGCCTAACCTCCCGATGGGTCGCAGTTTCGCCTATCTTGCAGGCACTGGGGGAGGGGACGGGCCTGCCCCTCAGCAGGCCGCTGGACCTGTCCTAGTGGTGGGTCGAAGATCCATGTTCCCTGCAGGCGCATGTAGCTGCTCTGTCACTCGGCAGTTTGCTGGGCCTGACCTGCCCTTGGGTCACAGGTTCCCCTAGCTTGCAGGCACTGGGGGAGGGGCCGGCTCCGCCCCTCAGCGGGCCGCTGGGGCTGATCTGCCGTGGTCACAGTCCCTCCTACCTTGCAGACACTGGGGGAGGGGACGGGCCTGCCCCTCAGCAGGCCGCTGGACTTGTCCTACTGGTGGGTCGCAGATCCGCGTTCCCTGCAGGCGCGTGTAGCTGCTCTGTCACTTGGCAGGTTGCTGGGCCTGACCTGCCCGTGGGTCACAGGTTCCCCTAGCTTGCAGGCCCTATTCATTTATTTTTTGCTTTTTTAAAAACTTCCTTAGTTATTTGAATCCACTAATGCTTTGTATTCTGGGAGAAAGAGTTACAGTTGAGAAATAGGATAATAGTCTTATTTTCATTTCATTTCAGTTAATCTTATTTGCTTTCTGAAAGTTTTCGGCAATTTTATGTACCTTTAATGTTCTGGTAAAAGATAATGGCAAGAGCCTTCTGTGGTTTGGCTAGGCATCCCTCAAAGTTCCATGTGTTAAAGGCTGGAATGGTGGAAATTTTAAGGTCAGGCCTAGTGTGAGGTCTTAAGCCCCTTGGGGTACACCCCTGAAGAGTACCATGGAACACTGGTCTCCTCCTTTTTCTTTACTTTCATATTCTGGCCATGAGGTCAATGGGTTTGCTCTATCACCTGCCATGGCCATGATGTGCTATAATCCCCACCAGTGGCCTAAAAGGAGTAGGTGAACCTGATCACAGACTGGCATCTCTAAATTTGTGAGCCAAAATAAACCTTTTCTTTTTATAAGTTGTTTCATCTAAGGTTTTGTTACATTAATGCAAAGCTAACGCACCCTATGAAAGAAACGTTTTCTCAATGCTGTTTAAAATAGCATTTAATATTTTAAAATAGCAATTAATATTTTTTTATATTCCTCATTTGTCTTTGTTATTCTAAGTTCAATTCTTCAAATTTTCCTGATGATTTTTTTTTTTTGCATTTGCTGATGTGTTTTTCCACATTTATCTGGTCATCCATGGTAGAGCAAGTATTAAGATGTACAAGGATTATAACTTCTTAATTTTGTTCTAATTGAATTCAGCATTCATATCTTAGGCATTGCAGAATATTCTCTTTTTTTCTATAGCTGTAAATGAAGTCTGAAGTGTAGTGCTATGACATTTGGATGGAGTTGGCAAAGTGCTGTTATTCTCTCTCTATGCTGTGTGTGGCTATATGTCAAAATGTCTACCTGGTATTCAGTCATTTGTTTGATGGTGTCTTTGTTGATTGTACCTTGTCCCAATTGAGGGCCACCTTCATGTCCACTTGTTCTTTCTCAGATGGCTTCTATCACCCCTACAGGAACAAGGGACTATCACTCTCTGCCAGTTCTTCTCAACTCAATGGTCAACAAACTTGAAGTATATTTCTGAAGTTAAAAGAAAACATGAAATTAAAAATATTAACTCATTTCACCTCAAAGGCTCATGATATTTTCCCTAATATTGAATGGCATAACAAAGAAAACATGTTATTCATGCATGCTGTGCCCAAATTGCACCCCATTGTGAGTATTCACTTTTGTCTAGCAGGACTAAAAAGAAAAAAAACTTTAAATTTTACATTTTTTTCAATCTGTATGATAGAAACTGTGTAATTTAAACAGTGAAGTAAAGAATTGGTTTGGTAGGTGAAAACATTTTAAGAAAGAGTTGTTTATGTTGATCATCCATAATAATCTTTATTGGAATTTTAGATTATGAGATGATTTAAATTATTTTTTTCCTTGAATGATCTATTTTCATACATGTATGATATTAATTTTTATAGTATTTTGACAAAGCATTAAGATTTAAGAAAGACACACTAAGCAATATTATATTTTATTTTATTTTATGTTATATTTTATTTTATTTTATATTTATTTGTTATTACCCTATATGATGGTAATATTTAATCTGCAGAGGCAAACTAAAGGTGGAAAAATGAATGTTCACAAATATCCACAAGATGTTATTTGCCCTCAAGGAGTAATAGCTTTCTACTTATGTGGATTACTATGTGATTTTGCTCTTTGTTTACTTATTTAGCTTTTTTCTTCATAAATATATATACTTGTATTTTTTGATAGATTTTCTAGATACAAGAAGAGATTTTAGTTAAGACAACATATGCTGTTTCTAGTGCATTAAATTCAGACACGTTAAAATCTGGGGATGTGCTGAGGAAAACAAAATGCTATTAAAGTTCCTGTGTCTCTGTGATATCCCCAGGGAGATTTCTCTCAGCTGAAAAGTGAGCTTTCACAAAGCTACTTCTAAAGCCATTCAGCGTCTTGCCTCCTGTTAATGGAACTTTAGTGGAAATAAAACCTAATGCATGAGGCAAAACAACAACAACAAATTTCGGTTCAAAACCTTCAAAGGGCTAAAGTATAAATATTAAAAGAAATATGAAGAGTGTATCAATGCTTATTAATAATTTGAAATTTATGTTACATATGAGGTAGGATTTAATACAGAAAAGAGAATGCCAAATTTGGTTGTGGCTATATAGTGTCATTTATATGACAATTAAAATAGATTTTTTTTAAATTTGTGAACACAGCACTCTTCTGTGGAAAACAACAGAATATGGGTTGAAAGAAATTCATATGTGCACAATGAATTATTAGAGAGAAGCTGTCTGGATTATTCAAGAATATTATAACAGCTAATTGTAAATCAAATCACATCCTCTTCCTGAAAACGGCAATAAAAATTTTAACAAATGACTAACTTAACTAAGAACAAATTTATTATTTTCATGAACAGAGATCTCCTTTGATACATGATAGTTGAGATTTGTTCTAATTTTCTGTATGCCAGGAACATAAACAAGAACTAGGATATTCGTGGGTCAAATAATAAAGAGGTAGTTGAGTCACAAATAGGTACAAAGAACAATCGGTCTCATCATGTATTTGTATTAATTTTGGACAAATTAATTTGCTTTATTGGCTTTATTGCCATCTGTGAGAACAGACATGCTTCTAAGTTTCTGGAGGGTTTTGTTAAATGAAAGACATAGGTGTTAGCAAAGTATTTAGACAATGCAATACCTGGAACATAAATTAGCTTTTAACAGTTATTTCAAATTTTGTTTTGTTTTGAAATAGAAGTATTTCATTTGCAACAGAGATATAATGAGTGCTCATTTCTTAACTGTTATTTTGGCAAAATGTAAATCGTTTTCTGAAACGTTAAACAATGTACGATTAAACACACTTTTATGGGGACAATGTATCTTTGAATTAGAAAGATAGGGCTTCTTATTTTCAAATATGACTTTTTTTGGGAAATACTGGAAATTGGTTTTTGGTATTCTCTGTTTGGATGCTTATTAATGTCCCCAATATTTCAAATATCTCCATCTATGTGAGTCAGTTACCTACTTTCCTTCAAATTGAATGTTTCTTTGAGTTTTCCAATAATTGCAGTCTCAAATTAAGGAGTTTTCAAAAAATGATAAAAATGTACCCCTTACAAAAAAG